>NC_081316.1:108264998-109642498 GCF_026419965.1 Kogia breviceps | reverse complement strand
TTATGGCATGTGTGTGGGATCGAGTTCCCTGACCAGGGATCGAAACTGCTGCCCCTGCATCGGGAGCATGAAGTCTTATCCACTGCGCCATGAGGGAAGTTCCTGTGAAGTACTTTTTGATTGTCACTAATTGGTATTTATCCTAAGCCAGATTGGTGTACAGCATCTTTTTGTCCCCATCTTTCACACAGGCTGCAACCCACCCTTACCATGGGTGGGCGAAACCATACCCAGGAGGCAGGAAGAAGGCTGAGGACTCCCTAGGCAGGAGGAGGGATGCAAACTATTTCTAGAGGGTGGAGAGGGCACGGGAAGGGCTAGAGGACAAAGGAAGTTGCTGTTCAGCTGGTTTATAGAATAGAAACTGTTCTGAACTATCCTAAGAATTGGACATGGAGAGAGAAAGAAACCAGACATTTCCCCAGAACCTATCCATAAAGGGAAACTTGAACAACATTTCAGCTTATCTAGGTTGAGGCTAGGTCAAGTCTGGGCCAAATGCCCCTGCTTCTGAGAACCCATGATATCTCAATGTTATAAACACTTGTGCAACAGGGATACTCACTCCTGGCAGCCCCAGCTCAGAGCATGCTAACACGCCCTAGGCCAGCACCACCGCCAACTATGGTGACCCCCTAGGGTTCGTGAGGGTCCTGGGGGATTGTGGGTGGAGGGTTGGCAGGTGAGCACTTGAAGCACAGACAGGGCCAGAATCTCACTCATGCCCCGCTGAAGGGCTTCTAGGCTGAGGCCCTGGAGTTCACAGCTCCCAGACATGCACGGAACTCTTACGCATTACCGCTCACTATGCTTCTCCTTGGGGTCCACTGACCCTGGCACTTTTGGGGCCATGGTCCAACCTGATCCAACCCTCAGGAGTAGATGCCCCCATATTCAGGGCCCCTCTCCTTATTTCCTCTTCAATTTTCCACCCATTTTCTTTTTTGGCCTCACTATCAAAAGCCCCTATTCTTCTAATTCACTTTTTTTCTTTTTTAAACCATAAAAGGGCTTAGTGGTCCTCCTAAAGAGCTTGCTGGTTGACGGTGGACTGGAAAGTCTGTCCCCCCCTTTGCAACACCCTAAACCTTGTTTGCCCTCACATGGGGGTAGAGAGAACCCAACTCCTAGAAACATAGTTGATTTCTTTCCAGAGTAAAACAGTGTTTCCCATCCTTTCTGATGAATCATCATCTACCAGGGATGGAGGAAAGGACTTTCTGATAGAGTAACAAAACATAAACAAAATAGAAACAAACCAAAGAACCCCAATAAAATAGGTTCTTAATGGTCCATCCTGCAAGCTAAGTGGTGGGTTACCTTGTATACATTTATATAAATGCCCCAGAAGAGAAGACAAGGAATCTATCCTTCTCTTTTTTTCTACCCCACCTCACTTGGCATTGTGCCTTAGAGCAAATAAAGGCCCCTCTTGTATCTTTTTTGCTGCTTCTTCAACTCTTTCTTATATGATGTGTACTCAAGGGCCTCCACCATTTCATTACCATTCCTGACGTACTCTCCTATATCCGCAGTCCTCTACAAGTGAGACCCTTGGAAGGAAATGAAGCATTTCAGCTGTGGTCTGTCCTGTCCAGAGCATGGATGAGGCCATAACTTTAAGACTTCTCTGTACAGATTAATACCAACCTACTAATCTCTACCCTTATAGTCACTCAAGCAGTTATAAACCCACCTAATTATGGCTTTAATCCATATTTCTCCAACTTGAGTATATTGAAATCATAGAAGACTTTGAGGAATGTTGCTAAAGTAACAAAACCCTGTCAGTTATAGTTCCCTGGTCTTCTAGAATCATGTATTAAGTCGGATATAATTCTTTCTGCAGGACTTAAACAAGACAGAAATTTATTTTGCTCTCATGGAAAAGTCCAAGCTGGTATGCTGGCTTTGCCCCAAGGAATTAGCAGGGACATAGGCTCTTGTTGCTGACCCACACTTACATACAGCCCTCAGCTGCGTGGTTCAAAAGGACTCACTCATCCACATTTAAGCAAATAACATGCATCTTTGTTTTGGGACATGACTCAGAAAAGGCATACTTCACTTTTGCCCATAGCCATTGCCAGAACTTGGTCAAATGTTCTAAATCTAGCTGCAAGTGAGGCCGGGAAATTTATTTTTTATTTGGGGTAGCTCAGGGAGGCTGAATAATGTCCCCTCCCCACAGGATGCCCATGTCCTAATCCATGGAACCTGTGAATATGTTACCTTATATAGCAAAAAGACTTTGCAGATGTGATTAAGTTAAGGATCTTGAGATGGGGAGATTATTGTTGATTTGCCAGGTGAGTCCAATGTAGTAAAAGGGTCCTTTTAAGAGTAAGGCAGGAGGGACTTCTGTGGTGGTCCAGTAGCTAAGACTCCAAGCTCCCAACATAGAGGGCCCGGGTTGGACCCCTGATCGGGGAACTAGATCCTGCATGCATGCCACAGCTAAGAGTCCGCATGCCACAACTAAGAGTCCGCATGCTGCAACTAAGACCTTCTGCAGCCTAAATAAATAAATATTTTTTTTTTAAAAAAAGAGTGAGGCAGGAGAGTTAGAAGGCAGAGGATGGAAGCAGAGGTCACTGAGAGAGAGAGATAGAGAGACAGAGAGAGATTTAAAGATACTATGCTGGTGGCTTTGAAGATGAAGGAAGGGGCCACAAGCCAAGGAATGCAGGCAGCCTCTAGAAGCTGGAAAAGGCATAGAAAGAGATGATCTCCTAGAGCCTCCAGAAGAAATGCAGCCCTGCTGACGCATTTTAAACTTCTGGCCTCCAGAACTAAAAAATAATAAATTTGTGATGATTTTGGCCACTAAATTGTGGCAATTTGTTACAGTGGCAACAGGAAACTAATATAGTATCCATTTGCTCTGCTAAAATTTCTGTTACTATGGAAAAAGCAAAGACTAGCTATTGGGGGATAACTGGAAGCGTCTACCATGACTTTTTTTGTGGTCATCTTAGGCCTATTCCTAAAGTTCACCTCTTTCTCTTCCAGTAGCCCCAAATATTCTTTTGAAAATCCCACTGTTTATCTTGCTTGGGCTCATTGTCAAATTCACAGGCCTGTAGTTCTAGGAATCTTTTCTATTTCTGAAAATAATTCCGTCTTTCAGTCCTTCTCTCATTGCCCCGGATGCATCAGAGATAAGGAACTAGAGTTTAAGTTACTTGTTCTTTTGGTGTAAGTGTCAGGAGCTCAAGATCTGAAGCCAATTAAAGCATTAGGGTGTTCATGCACTTTGGAGAACCTATCCCCACTTACGAATGGTCATTCACCCTTTCAGCGGGGAGCTCATCTCCTTGGGACAGAATTCAGAAACAACATAGGTGCTGAGAAGTTCTGCTTTCTTTATGTCATCTATCTGCAGTATACCTTCAGCATTCAGCAACAGACTATGAAATTCTGGCCTAAATTACCTTCGATGATACTAGTTCACCTCCATAGGGTTTATGGAGGCCTGAGCCATTGCTGCTCTCTCTTGCCTAATCAGAAAAATGCAAAGGATTCAGGTTTCTCCATAGGTCTCTTAGCAATTGCTTGATTGCTTTCCAAGAGCCATCAAATGCCCACGTTTCTGGGCCTCCATCCCGTTAGGCCTCTGCTCCCTATTCCAGCAATAATTCCAGGGTTGCTAAAACTGATGCATCGGCTTCCCTTGGCTCATCCAGGATCGGCTGCTTCTTCTAAGAGCAATTTGCTCTCAGACAAGCAACCTATGGGATGAGAGCCAGGATAATGGGGGAAATCAAATAATTCTAAGGCTCAAGGTTTCCAAGAGATGTGCACATTTCTGTTTTTCCTCCTCACCTGCTCCACGTTCTCTCTGCCAACCCTCCCTTCTGCCCCAGATTCATTGGCAGTCAAGTCAGGAGCCAACTGCCTACCGAGTGTCCTCATTAAAATGCACCGCTCTTGCTAATTAGGAGCCAAGGCTCTCCCACGGTGGGCTTGGCCTGGGTATTGCCATTATCTTCATAAATAGACTCTTTACTTCGCAAATGGTGCTGTCATAGCCAGGGCATTCCCGACCTGGTAAATGCTCTGTGCATTCTTAAGTGGCAGAGAGGGAATGTGTTAGCAAGAGAAGACAGACGCATTCATGCTTGAAGCAGGGGCTCTGTCCTGACTTCACCCCACTGTCTGGGCAGCAGGCAGCCGACACAACGGCTGAATCTGCGTGGACAACCACGGCGTGCAGGAACCATATGGCCCAGATTTTCAGGGAGATCTTATTTCTCATTTTAATCTTTGTAGTTAAGGCAACTTAACTGCATTTAAATGCATCAATATATCTTCTTAAAGTTATCGAATTGTTTTACCTTTTAAAAGACCATTTCTAAGGACACACGGTTTTGAGGGCATTAGCCTGCTGTGGCCCCCCTTTGCCTGGCAAAGCAATAAAGCTATTCTTTTCTACTTCACCAAAAAAAAAAAAAAAAAAAAAAAGACCATTTCTACCGATACATTCACAAATCAGGGGAAAAAATCAGATGACGTCCTGGTCTCCCCAAAGTGCCTTATGCCAGCAGTCCCCAACCTTTTTGGCACCAGGGACCGGTTTCGTGGAAGACAGATTTTCCACTGAAGGGGGTGGCGGGGTGGGGGATGGTTCAGGCGGTAATGCGAGCAACGGGGAGCGATGGAGAGCAGCAGATGAAGCTCTGCTCTGTTTGCCAGTCACTCACCTCCTGCAGTGCAGCCCAGCTCCTAACAGGCGTCGGGGGGGGGGGGGTTGGGGACCCCTGCCTTGTGCAATCTCCTCTCTGAGAATGTGTTTACTTATTTATTTTCTTTCACTTATAAAATCTCTGTTTTGTTGCCTGTCTGAGGATTCGCTGCCATTTCTAGTACGAGTTCTTTTTTTTTTTTTTTTTTTCCAGCCATACTGTGGGATCTTAGTTTCCCAACCAAGGATTGAACCCTTGCCCTCTGCAGTGGAAATGCAGAGTCCTAACCCATGGGACCACCAGGGAATTCCCTAGTACTAATTCTTTTGCAAGGCCTGTTCTGACTCCCTCAATTAAATGTAATTTCTTTTTCTTCAGTGTCAGCATATTTGTTTATCTCTCTTTTATGTCACCTATTTCTGAAATGCCAACTCTGTGCCAGGCCTCCTCCTGAGCACTTTATATCCATCACCTCTAATCCTTACAATGAAGTGGCAACACATTATGTGTTACACCCATTTTGTAGATGAGAAAACTGAGGCTCGGTGACATCAAGAAACTTGTCCAGGGATATCCCTTAGCAAGGAGCAGAGCAAGGCCTGAGGCTGAGTTGCAGTTCATAGGAAACTAGATTGCAGACTCTGAAAGAGGAGATTCTGTCTCTGTCATCTCAGCATTTTCTTTCTGCCTGAGGCGCTCAAGAGTAATGAATCAAGGAAACATAGTGCTTGATTACAACCTAATTAGGGAGATAAAAACTTGTCTTCAAGAAAAATAGCTATATTAATAGAAGATAGCCTAAAAATATAGTTGGTACAAGCAGTACATGTTCTGCAGGTGAACTTACATTCTGAAAAGCTTACTATTAAACAGTCTGTGTGGCTGAGTCAGCTATTGGGCAAGTTGTTAGCCATCCCCCTAATACTAGTGTTACAGTGAAGCACGCCTCAAACTTTTTTTAATTGAAGTATAGTTGATTTACAGTATTGTGTTAGTTTCAGGTAGACAGAATAGTGATTCAATATTTTCACAGATTATATTCCATTATAGGTTATTACAAGATAACAGGTATAATTCCCTATGCAAATGAACCACCTCAGCATCTTGTAACAATGAAGATTCTGATGCATGCCTGCGATGGGACCCAAGAATCTGTATTTCTAACAAGCTCCCAGGTGATGCTACAGCTGCTGGTCTGCTGGTCACACTTTGAATAGCAAGGCTCTAAGAGACTACTAAGAAACCATAATCGGGGGAATCTGGCAAAAATAGAAGCGGGGGGTTGAGGGTGAGTGGAGATTAGAAGCCAGAAGAGATTAGAAATGGGAGAGAAGGGACTTCCCCAATGGTCCAGTGGCTAAGACTCTAAACTCCCATTGCAGGGGGCCCGGGTTCGATCACTGGTTAGGGAACTAGCTCTTACATGCTGCAACTAAGCAACTAAACATCCCGCATCCCGCCAAGGATATCTCGCCTGTGCAGCCAAATAAATAAGTAAATAAATATTAAAACCAAAAAGAAATGGGAGAGAAAAGTGCAGGGAACATTTCACTGCTGGCAGATGTCTCACACACAGGCCCCCATGCTTTTCTCTGTGTCATACCATTTGCCTGCAAATCCCTTGCCAACTTTCACTGATAAACATTTATTTATCCTTTAAAACAGCTCAGAGGTCACTTCCGGAAAACGCTGCTGAACCTCCACGCTGAGCTAGTGCTCCATTTCTGTAAGTTCACGCACACTCAGTCAGTGCACACTCAGTCCTGTCTATCTGCTTCCCCACCTGCTGTCCATCCCTTGAGGTCGGGGACTGTGCATTAAAGGTCTGACACATGATGGATGTTCTTTAATAAGGGAGTTTATAATGGAGACCTAGGGGTGGGTAGTGAGGAGGCAACAGTATAGCACTAGAGAGAGAAAAGAAACAAAACTAGGGCAGCAAAGGAGTTCTGTTCCAGTCATCTGTTGCTGTAATAAGGCTATGTAAGAAATGACCACAAAACGCAGTGGCTTACACTATGGAAAACAGTATGGAGGTTCCTTAAAAAACTAAAATTAGGGCTTTCCTGGTGGCGCAGTGGTTGGGAGTCTGCCTGCTAATGCAGGGGACACGGGTTCGGGCCCTGGTCTGGGAGGATCCCACATGTCGCGGAGCGGCTGGGGCCGTGAGCCGCAACTGCTGAGCCTGTGCGTCTGGAGCCTGTGCTTCGCAACAAGAGAGGCCGCGACAGTGAGAGGCCCGCGCACCGCGATGAAGAGTGGCCCCCACTTCCCACAACTGGAGAAAGCCCTCGCACAGAAACGAAGACCCAACACAGCAAAAATAAATAAATAAAACTCCTACCCCCAACATCTTCTAAAAAAAAAAAAAAAAAAAAACTAAAATTAGAGTTACCATATAATCCAGCAATTCTACTCCTGGGCATATATTTGGAAAAGACAAGAACTCTAATTTGAAAAGATACATGCACCCCAATGTTCATTGCAGCACTACTTATAATGGCCAAGACATGGAAACAACCTAAGTGTCCATCAACAGATGAATGGATAAAGAAGATGTGGTATATATACACAATGGACTATTACTCGACCATGAAAAAGATGAAAGAATGTCATTTGCAGCAACATGGATGGACCTAGAGATTATCATACTAAGTGAAGTAAGTCAGACAGAGAAAGACAAGTATCATATGGTATCACTTATATATGGAACCTAAAAAATAATATAAATGAACTTATTTACAAAACAGAAATACACTCACAGACATAGAAAACAAACTTATGGTTACCAAAAGGGAAAGTGGAGAGGGATAAATTAGGAGTTTGGGATTAGCAGATACAAACTACTAAATATAAAATAGATATACATCAAGGATTTACTGTATAGCACAGGGAACTATATCCAATATCTTGTAATAAGGTATAATGGAAAAGAATCTGAAAAAGAATATATACATCTATCTATCTATCTATCTATATCTATAACTGAATCACTTTGCTGTAAACCTGAAACTAACACAACATTGTAAATTAACTGTACTTCAAAAAAAACCCCAGTGGGTTAAAAAAATAAACCTTTATTTAAGTCATGAGTATACAGGTCAGCTGGACAATTCTGATCCCAGGGAGAGGCTCAGGTGTCTGCACTCAGTCAGCAGGTTGGCTCTGCTGATCTTGCTGGGCTCTCTCCCATAGCTGGGACCTCAGCTCGAGTCCATGTGGTCTCTCATCCTGGGCTCATCCAAGGCAGGGTTACAAGAGAGGGAGTGAAGTATGCAAGGCCTCTTGATGTCTACGCCTGGATATGGGGCACCACTACTTTTGCTTAACTTTTATTAGCCAAAGCGACTCAAAAGGCCAGTCCAGAGTTAAGAAGTTGGGGATTAGACTCTACCTCTTGATAAGAAGAGCTACAAGTCAAAGAGTAAGGGCATGGCTGCATGGAGAGGTATAATTGGGGCCATTTTGGGGATCAGCTGTCTTAATTTTAGATTGACTCAGACTCTTTGACCATTAGTAAGAGTTTGCAAATTCTAGGGCACACTAGCAGTGGGTCTTGGCTTTCACTTCAGGGGACAACAGGGCTGCAAACATAGCCACTCTTCATTATTTGCACATCAGTTACTCAAGGCAAATGTTCTTTCCCAGACTGGATTCTTAGCTGCTTCCTCCTACTGTCCAGCTGGTGTGTGTGTTCATATAATTCAGATTTGGCCTAAAATTAGGGTGAGCAAAACATGATTAGAGAGGCAAATCTGTTGCAAAAAAAAAAAAAGTAAAACCAAACTAAAACTAAATATAAATGCTTTAATATTTAGCTTCATTTGGATTACCTGTGTTTTCTCAATGAGTAGGTAATCCATTAACTAAAGTATAAAATACTATCTGTGAATCCTCCCTCATACCATACACACACACGCACATTGTCAATTAGTTCTTCTCAGAGGCAAGCAATGTTATTTTTTATTTATTTATTTTTTTTTGCGGTACTTGGGCCTCTCACTGTCGTGGCCTCTCCCGTTGCGGAGCACAGGCTCCGGACGCGCAGGCTCAGCGGCCATGGCTCACGGGCCCAGCCGCCCCGCGGCATGTGGGATCTTCCCGGACCGGGGCACGAACCCGTGTCCCCTGCATCGGCAGGCGGATTCTCAACCACTGCGCCACCAGGGAAGCCCAATGTTATTTTTTAAATATATCCTTCCAGGAATGCACATACAATCAGATATAAACAAATACAGACATATGCCATTTCCTTGATTCTGCATTTTGCTTTCATGTTTCAACTAACATCACATCTATAAAAATTTTGCCAAATCAGCACATACAAACTTTTTCATTATTTTTTAGGGCTGTGTCATTTTCCACTGTGTGGATGTACCCTTTCTCAGGTAATCAGCTCCTCGTTGAAGGGCATTTAAGTTGTTTCCATTCTTTTGCTCTTATAGAATTAAATACTGAGAGGACTAGTGTTAGAACAGTGGTGAACTCCAAAGTTTGGCCTTAGGAGTGGCTAGATGACAATGACTGCTCTCTTATGCTCTGATTACAGTCTTTGTCTTGGTTGGTAACCTTGCAATATTTAAAAAACAAACAGAAAATTCCATGAAGATGCTAGTTTGGGCCTGTACCCAGCATTTTTGGAACTTGATGTTCTAAGTGATCGCTAGAGGAAGCCATAGGGGATCGTGGGGAGACGGTGACTGAGCTGAATGATATGATTAAAAATACAGTCAGCTATGTTGCATTCTTAAAAGGCTGTTGAGAACTGTTTAGGGGAAATGCCAGTTTGTTCAAGTGTCTCTTTGTGCTTAAGAGCTTTTCCACATTAGCCAGCCCTGCTTTGTTCCTGTTAACGCTTTCTGTTCCAGAGGGTGAATTGGAGGTGTGCAGAACTGGTGTCCTGAAAAAACTACGATATGGCCTTGAGAGCTAGAATCTTAGGGGTCCCAGAACAACTGAGAATAGTCCAAATGCCACAATTACCATCTAAGATTCAGGGAGATCAAATCAGCTCATCTCTTTAAATTATTCAAAACTGTGACATACACCAGTTGTTTCCAAATGCCAGCTTAGTGCACCTGCTGCCTCAGGTTCATCCCAGTTGCATTGTGAAAAACAGATTCCTAGGCTCCAGCTCGTCAGACCATGGAACCAGCCACTCTGGAATCTCGAACGAGCTCCTTAGGTAACTCAGAAGCATCATCAGGACTGGGAACTCTACCAAGGCAACAGTGCAGATAAACATTACTGCATTTAGAAACCAGGAATCTCAGGCCTTACAGACTCTATATGTGGGACACACCAAATGTTCTGCACTCCATCAGCCTCATGCTCAGGCATGGAAAATGCTTAATGTTCTCCCTGGCTTCAAAGGGATCAAATGTGAAGCTCTGGCCCCTCCTGGCTCCTCGTCAGTCAGGTTTCTGGCAGGGACCCTGAATGGGCCTCTGAAATGGTGATTTACAGAGAAACGTGTGGTAAGGTGGTGCTGACCCGAGGACCAGCGCCATTCTCCCGCTTCTGCCTTGTATTAATAGATATGAACCCTTCAGGGTGAGCAATGGCCCCTTAGTGAGAGGTGGGGGGTTAGATCAGGTGCTGAGGTCGGTGAGGCTGGCAAGGAAGCTACTCTGCAGATGCTAGATAAGGCTGGGTACGGTGTGCAGACAGAGATTGCTAAGGAAGAGCAGCTGCCTTCTCAAGGAAGAGACTTAGGCCATTGGTTAGTGGTGGGGGAGGGGAGGGAGGAGGCTCAGATGCACCCCCACCCCGCCGTCCCCGCTCCCCACTCCAGGGAGGACTCTCTGGTCTTAAGGTCCAGAGTCTATTTAAGAGGCTCTGCTTTTCTAGGGGGAACTAGCCTCCTCACCCATATATGTGGCCCTGCTAGGGGCTCAGGTGGAGCCTGTATCCAGACTGGAAAGGGAGCTGCTCTCTCTGGGGTGAACTGTCAGGCGTGGCCACCCTCCCTTACTGGCCCCATTCGTGTCGGGGAGACAAATTGTCCCTCTTCTGCTTGAATGCACTAAGGGTTTAATTTCCAAGCTCCAACCAGGATTCTGGAGAAGCAGGCAATAACACTTTGCTATTTCAGGATGTAGCTGTCCAAACAAATCTTTCAACAGTCAAAAGCAGTTTCTCAAAGTTTTAATTGTGCTCTGCACATAGTTGCTTCTCAGTAAGTCTGTGTGGTAAATTAATGACAATAGATTGATTATCACCCTCCAGGTAAGTGATATGTAGATATAAAAAGACACCCTCTCTTATGATGTGAAGACATGGCAATGTCCTTACGTTTTTCAGTATCCTGAATCCACACTGAAACCTTTGCCCACAATGATTTGCAGTAATCCTCTGTGCTTTGAAAATATTCCACCTCTGTGAAGGAATAAATGGATAAATAATTTGCATGAAAATGCTTCATGGATTAAGGAATTTTAGGTAAGTACTTCAGAGAGAACAAGAGAACATACTCTAAACCCTCTTTCTCTGAGCATCAATCCCTGGTTAAACCCAAGCCAACTGACAGTGCCTTGACTCTGCAGCATCGTATAGTCCATACTTAGGGCTTAGATGAGCTAAGAAGCCCAAGCAGAGGCCTGAGCTGCAACTGACAGTAAAGATTTTGACTCATGACAAGTTTTTGTCTTACTGAGTTGGATATGAAAGGGATTTGGGGAGATGTGGAAAAGGGGGAAAGGAGAAAAAAGACAAAGGCAACCCAAAGAGAAGAGACCCTATACATGGGGAAAGCCAGGGAGAGAGGAATGTAGTAACTGACAACTGACGTCGGAAATGGAGCTTCCAGGGGCTGAAGTTCTGGGCAAGAGGAGATAAAGACAGAGGTAGATTTCAATGTAAGAGATCTTTTTAAAGATGAACTTTTGACTTTTCTCTATTTTTTTCGATGTAACTGATTTCTGCTCTTATCTTTATTATTTCCTATTTGTGTCCTTTCTCTTTAGCTGCTCCCAGGATTTTTTTCTTTCATTTTCAACAATTTATTATGATGGATCTTGGTAAGGATGTCTTTGGATTTCTACTTCTGTGAGTTTGCTGAACTACTTGAATCTACACATTAATACCTTTCACCAAATTTAGAAAGTTTGGGCCATTATTTCCTCATATATTTTTTCTGCACTGCATTCTTTCCATTCTCTTTCTAGGACTCAGTGACATCAATATTAGACCTAAAAATGTCCAATGATATTTGGCAATGTCACACAAGTCCCTGAGGCACTGCTCTCTCTCTTTTTTTTTCAATTTTTTTCTTTACTGTTGAAATTGGATGATTTCTATTGATCTGTTTTAAAGTTCATTGATTCTTTCCTCTAATATCTCCATTCTGCTATTTTAAAATATGATAAATAAAAGGCACCTCATCCATGAATTTTTAACACTTTATTGTATTATCTAATTCTAAAATTACCATTTGGTTCTTTTTTTAATATCTTCTATTTCTTTACTGAGATTTTCTATTTTTCTATTTGGTTCAAGAATGCTCAACCTTACTTCTTGGAGGATTTTCATAATAGTTGCTTTAAAGTCTGATTATTCCAACATCTGTATCATCTTACTGTTGGCATCTGTGGATTACCATTTTCCTGTGCAAGTTGAGTTGTTCTGGTTCATTGGATGCCAAGTAATTTTAGATTATATTCTGGACATTTTCAATGTTCTGCTATGAGACACTGGGTCTCGTTTAAATCCTATAAAGAGCATCGATACATTTCTTTTAGTAGGCAACGAACCTGGCTGGCTTCAGGACACATGTTACAACTATATACTTCTGCATGTGTGATGTCAGTTCCAAGGTCAGCTCTGTTTTTAAAGCCTTTGCAGTGCTACTCAGATCTGCCCCCACGTGTAATGACCCTGTGGCCAGTCTGGGATCGTGCTAGCGGGCTCTCCCATAGTTCAGTTTTCAAAGTCTTTCATATGTTGCTTAGGGTCAGATTCATGCATGTGAAGCTTGTGGGTGAGCTCAGAAATTCATCAACAATGTCCCAAGGTCCTCCTTCTCCATAATCTCCCCAGTACTTTCTGGCTCCCTGGGGCTCCCTTGCTGTGCCGCGTACTTCCACGAGTGCAACTAAATCTAGGGCCAAGTGGCAGCAGAACAGAGAGATAGTAATGGCAACAGGGGAGCACCCACAGCCTGGAGACCACAGCTCCTCCAATTAGGGTGGGAGGCTCCCCTTTCTCATGATTCTAGGTGCCCACAGGCCCCACTGCGGCCACGCCACCACCACCTCGGGATTGTCTGGGGACTGGGGCACAACAGAACAGAGAAAAGGAAAAGTGGGCCATTTTCTCCACTCCCCCTAAGCATTAAGGAGTCCCCTTTCTGCTTGTTGAGTCAGAAGTGGTGGCTTCTCCTGGAAAACTCTATCCATGTCTGGTTCTCTCTTTCAGTTTGCAAGCTGCCTTGAGTCCAGCCAGGGGACACCACGGGGAAAAAGTGAGAGGAGCTGACTCACTGCTGGTTCTGTGGTACTTCAAATTCTGGTCTTCCTTCCCAATCCACCTGTTGTCATTTATTTTTCAGAGTCCTCAAATAGCTGCTCTGTGCATTCTTTCCAGTTTTTACAGCGGCATTCAGTGGGAGAGACGGGGCAGGGTAAATTCACTACTTCATCATGCTTTTACTTCGCTTTGCAAGGGTTCCACTCAGCTCTGCTCAACAGCTTGTAAACGAATGAACTGGGTTTTTAACTTTTACTTTATTTCATTCTGAGACAAGTGTACAAAAGCAAAAATCACTACAGGAGAAGTTTATTTATTAAGGAAAACAACATATGTTTTGTTTCTTAACTTTTTAGATTACCTTACTTCCTCCTTGAGATCATGGGCAAGAGGAATGAACGATAGAGCCTGGTTCCTACGCGCTTTACATACCTGCTGAGAAGAATGTCTGTGATGCCTTAAGGTGCTTAGAGCACAAAGTAAGCATGGGACCTGATATCAGAGTTGTGGTTTAGGAAAATAGATTGTTGTCCACACAGAGAAGCCTTTCATATATGCCTCGGGATTTAACTGCAATTCACACAAA
Organism: Kogia breviceps; assembly: GCF_026419965.1. Classification (NCBI taxonomy): domain Eukaryota; kingdom Metazoa; phylum Chordata; class Mammalia; order Artiodactyla; family Physeteridae; genus Kogia; species Kogia breviceps. Next base: position 109,628,761 of record NC_081316.1, on the reverse strand, counting down.
AACCATAACAGGGACTTCCCTGGCTGTCCAGTGGTCAAAACTCCACACTTCCACTGCAGGGGGCGCGGGTTCGATCCCTGGTCCGGGGAACTAAGATCCCACATGCCACACGGTGCAGCCAAGAAAAAAAAAACAACAACAACACTATAACAATCTTGCTTTCTCATAACTTGCTGAAAATATGTAGTGAATTGCCAAGACCAGGATGTTTTTCATCAGGACTTCAGAGGAGATAAGAGTTAATTTGCTCTTCTGTTGGCCTTGTTGGGGCAGGTGAATTCCAGGGAGTGATGCATGTTTTCTGTAAACTCAGCAAGCCATTGTGGAACAGAATTTCTTCAGATATTGTCAGTGGGAACATAATTTGGGTCAATGAATCAGAAATTTTATTTTGGTAATCTGCTTAGGACAACACTAAGAACATAGCTATCCCGATGGGGAAAACTGGCAAGAGACACTTATAACTAAACAGCGTGGCATCGGGGCAGGAGGGCGAGAGAAATGAGACATTCAGCCCAACAGATTGCAGACTTGTTTTCAACTAATGAGTCACCGAGCTGGTAGGGTTATTTTTTTTTTTTTTCCTCCAAGTGCTGGGAGTAACTATGAAGCCAGGAACACAGACCACACAGCCACAAACAGACAGGAACACGACACTTGAGGTAAGTCCCCTAAGTGCTCAGATGACCACCTCTGCTCAGTTTATCAACGCATAGACTTTCCCCTTGGAACAGATCCACACATATTAAATGTAACAGCCTCATGCCGTTCTTGTCCTCCTAGTTTCTGCAGGTTACAGAAAACAGCCAGGTCATATGCTGGCTTTAACTGTCCTTCCTTGTGCTTCACAAAATTCTGGTGAAGCTATTATTGGTGGTGGTGGTGGCGGTGGGGGGTGGGGGGAACAGTGAAATGAATTCAAATAAGGATGGTTTGCTCCTTAGCCGGGGCCTCTCCTCAAAACAATTTCATCCACTTTATAAGAAACAGAATGAACAATAACAACCCCAAGTCACCGTTATTCATTCCACAGTGAAATCGAGGAGCCTCCACTTGAATGCCCTTCTGTTTAGCCTATTAAGGTCCCAGAGGAAGAGAAGAATTTTACCTGAGGGTTTACACAAAACCGAGGTCAGACAATTCTGTCTTTACCCTCCGCCACCAGCCTCTCCACCAACTCGTCCTCAAGAGGTCTGCGCAAGTGAGAACAGCTGTCCTTTGTTTCAGACAAGGACAAACAAGAAAACTGTAGTTTCATTGCAGCAGGAGGGATCTGGGTTAGACGTGAGAAAGAGTTGTTAGACAAGTATTGTGAGATGGAGGAATGAGGTAAGGGCAGAGTGGCAGACTTCTTTCTACAGATTCTAGAGACTGCTCTCTTTCTGGGGTGGCTGAAGACAGTCCTTCCAGGAGAATGACCGGAATCCAGCCCTCCGGGTCTATCATTTGTATCCTCATTCTCCTGGCTATACAGGGGGCTCTGATTCTGGCCCTCAGTGCGGTCTCTCCACCAGGTCTGCTGAGGCAGACGGCTTTGGTCTGCAGTGTTTCTGCTCTCACGGGACCCCAGTACCTAGGGATTCTCTGGTTCCCATGGAGAAAGGAAAGAGAAACAACCGTTTTTCAAAATGAGCCAGCTGCTTCCCTCTCGTTGTAGAAAAGCTACTTGAGTTTCTCCAGGGGGACAGAAAAACCACTTCCCAAAATTTAAAAGACGTTCTTAAGCACCAGACCAGCAGCGATATCCTAGAGTTGGGCTTCCCAAACCTGGTCACCCATTAGAATCACGGGGGACTTTGGGCACCATCCAAGTCCAATTAAATCAGAAAGTCTGGTTGGTAGGGCACAGGCAGTGGTATTTTTTAAAGTTTCCCAGGTGACTGGAAAGAGCATCGAGGGTTGAGAAGCACCGTGCGGGGAGTACAGGTGATATTCAGGGCCTCTCTGAGATCTAGTAGTTCAAGCATGTGATGCCAGACCAAGGGAGGGGAGTACAAAATGCCACTTCCGTGCCGCACTGCAGGTTACTACCATTCAGTGGCTGTGTTGGAGGGTTAGAGCCCCAGGCATTATACTGTGGAGGCAGGTGGCCTCTGGCCGCCAGGGAGCCCCTTCCATAGCCCTGTTCCAGAAGCCCAGGAAGGCAGTAGCTGTGAGTCTCAGAACAGTGTCTCGAAGGCTCCCTACTGGAGCCTATTGCCAGGGTAGGTGGCTCCGAGCCGCTGATTACAAGCTGCCGCTCCAATCTCCAGCCCTCACAGGGCAGAAGGCGTACAACTTCCAAAACACAACACAACAGATTTCCTCCGTGCAAAGGAGCCTCCGTATCTGTGCGACTTGGTGGCTGAGAACTAGCAAAGGCAGCAAAGTGCAGGAGTTAGGAATTACAGTTCTGGATCTGGACCAACCTAAGGTCAAGTCCGACCGTATACCAGCTTTGTGTCTGTAGACATATTACTTCTTTCGGTTTTGGTTTCCTTATCTATAAAATGAGAATAATAATAGTGACGACCTCTTATGGTTGTGATGATTCAGGGGAATAATGAATGTAATACTTAGTATAATACATTCAGTAAAAAGCACCTACATTTATCTTGTTGGGGTGGGCGTTGCAGTGGAGGTGGTGACGATGGTGAGGCCGGGGGAGGTTTCCTCCCCAAAAGGGCAGTGGCATAGGACGCCCAGGAGAAGGTGGGAAGGAAAGGCGTTGGCCAGGACACCAGGCTGGCGCTGACAGGCTCTGCCCAAGTCAAGGTGCTTGCTCACTGAGTCGTTGCAGGCCCCCGACTTGATAGGCAAGGAGGACACCCCTCTGTGTGGGGCCGCATGCAGCCCTGGCTCTGCTAAACCTTAAGAGCAAGTGACATTGTCCCCTGGGTCTTTGTCCTCTTCATCATCCCTGGAGATTCTGAGTCAGAAAGTCTGCGGTGGAGCCGAAGAACCATTTTTGTTTAAGAGTTCTCTGCATGATTTCTCTGCACAGACAGGTTGGAGAACCATGGTACAGCCAGCTCAGCCCAATGAAAAGGGGTCACAAAGGCACCTCGGCCTGAGCTCGTGGGCTCACTCTGTGTCTCGCTGCCAGAGATCAGCAGTCCTGGAATCCCACAGAGGGACAGGTATATTACCAAGCCACTTCTTTTAAAATGCACTTGGGCCTTGATGTAGAATCATAGAGTCCTAGCACTCAAGACCATTGGAGCAAGTGTATGGAATTCTGAAGAGGGAGAGAGGCAAGAGGTGATCTGGGGATAGGGGTGGTGTGGGAACAAGAAGATCCAAGTCAAGTGTAGCTCCTTTCAGCTTTCCTAGACTCTCCATGTTGGGGGGTCTCAACCCCTGGCTTCAGTAGCCAATGGACACACACAACACGTCATTCGCCCTCATCTCCCACCCCGCTTCTGGAGATACAGCCCTGGTCAAAGCCGCTCAGGCATAGCACCTAACACCCAACATACAGTCTTTCCTCTCATTAATTTTCTCACCAGGTGCCCTATACTTCAGTGACATAAATGACTTCTTATTTCACTCACTTGCAGTGGAATCCACAGCCCTGCTAAACCCCATTCACCCTTCTCTTCCTAACGGTTACACAAAGGAAAACCCAGCCTGCTGCTGCTGCTACTATCTCACCACTGCTGTCAGCTGACATTTGTTTAGTGCTTAGCAATATTAACTCATTTCATCTTCATAACAATGTTCTGAGGTAGGCACATTATCCTTACTTTAAAGCTGAGGCCATCTGGTTCCAAACTTGGTCCTCCTAACCATCATGTTATGCTGCTTCTCTAGTGAACAATCACTGAGTGGAAAGAAAGTAGACTTTGAGGTTGGAAATATCCTTGTCTTTGACACTTATTAGTTGAAGGATCTTGAACAGATTACTTAACTTTTCTGAGCCTCCTTTTTATTATCTGTAGAAACCATAATTCAAAGAGTCATGTACCACAATGTTCATTGCAGCTCTATTTACAATAGCCAGGACATGGAAGCAAACTGTGTCCATCGACAGATGAATGGATAAAAAAGATGTGGCACATATATACAACGGAATATTACTCAGCCATAAAAAGTAACAAAATTGAGCTATTTGTAGTGAGGTGGATGGACCTAGAGTCTGTCATACAGAGTGAAGTAAGTCAGAAAGAGAAAAACAAATACCGTATGCTAACACATATATATGGAATCTAAAAACAAAAAATGGTTCTGATGAACCTAGGGGCAGGACAGGAATAAAGACATAGAGAATGGACTTGAGGACACGGGAAGTGGGAAGGATAAGCTGGGACAAAGTGAGAGAGTGGCATGGATTTATAAATACTACCAAATGTAAAATAGATAGCTAGTGGGAAGCAGCCGCATAGCACAGGGAGATCAGCTCAGTGCTTTGTGACCACCTAGAGGGGTGGGATAGGGAGGGTGGGAGGGAGACGCAAGAGGGAGGAGATATGGGGATATATGTATATGTATAGCTGATTCACTTTGCTGTAAAGCAGAAACTGCCACACCATTGTAAAGCAATTATACAATAAAAATGTTAAAAAAAAAGTATAATCCCTACCACATAGTAATAGATAAATAAAAAGAAAATCAAAGGATCTCATATCTCTCTCTTGAGTCAGCTATAGAGATTTATTCCTAAATATCTAGTCTCTGCTTCTTTCTTCTGGACCCTTCCTTGGCACCATTAGCAAACAATAAGGCTGTTTTGCTTTCTTATCATTCATGGGTTCACTGCACAGCATTTTTTTTTTTTGGCTGCGTTGGGTCTTCATTGTTGTGCGTGGGCTTTCTCTAGTTGTGGTGAGCGGGGGCTACTCTTTGTTGCGGTGTGCAGGCTTCTCATTGTCATGGCTTCTCTTGTTGTGGAGCATGGGCTCTAGGTGCACATGCTTCAGTAGTTGTGGCACATGGGCTCAGTAGTTGTGGCTCGAGGGCTCTAGAGCACAGGCTCAGTAGTTGTGGTGCATGGGCTTGGTTGCTCCATAGCATGTGGGATCTTTCCAGGCCAGGGCTCGAACCCGCTGTACTTAGGGTTGTAAGGAGGGCAAGGGAGGTAATGATTAGAAGTGAGAATGGAAAAACAGTCAGCCATCAGCCCATAGGAGACTAATATGTCATGAAAAGGAGTGTGGAATTAATCCTGTACATCATGTTGAGTCACTGATATTTCTGAGATAAGGAAATAACACAATCATATTTATATTTTATAAATTTTTATGTCATAATATATTTTATAAAGTTCACTCTGGTACAATCAAGGAGAACAGACTGAAGGATGTGGGGGTGAGATGAGAAGCAGGGACACCGTCTAGAGGTGTATTTGTCAGCTCTCCAGTAAAAATTCACTAAACCTGATTTAAACTAGCTTAAGCGAGAGAGAGAGAGAGAGAGAGAGAGAGAGGGAGAGAGAGAGTCATATAGCAGGGTGTAAATGCACAGCAGGATCCAGGAATGCAAATGAGGTCATCAGATCTCTCTCCATCTCTTGACTCTGCCAGTTTTCTCTTTTTTTTAATGTGTTATATTCTCTCATCCTACAGACAGATTATGTCCACATGGCAGGAACAATGGTTGCTGGAAATGTCAAGACTATATCCTTATAGCTCTTGATTCAGAAGTGAAAGAGACCTTCTTTCTCCCAGAACCTTTATATCAAATTTCACAGGAGCACTCTGATTGACTGCATGGAACATATCCTCCCTGTGGACAGGCGTGTTGGGCACTGTGACTGTCCAGGCCACAGTGACATGCCCACCCCTGTGGATTGGGTTAAGGACACTTCCCTAGAAGATAAGCTGGTGTAGTTACCAAAAAAAGAAGGAACTGAGGATGTATAGGACAGATACAACTACATCTGCCACAATCAACTTCACTGAGGTCAAAAATAATGAAGAATTGGGGAGGAAGGGGTAGACTCAATAACTTTTTAAAAAGCAACTGTTAAAGAGTTAGAAGGAACCAGACATTGTGACAGGTAAGAAATGGGAAAGATAGGAGGAAAAAGAGACGAAGCTGTTAATAAATACTTGATGATTGACCTAATGCATGGCTGAAGGATGTTCAGCTTCCTCATGTTGGTACCATGCACTCTGCATGGAGCAGTTAGTGTGCTGGGCGCAGGATGCTTGTGTATCTCATGCACGTTACAGTTTCTGTGCAAAGGCTACTACTGCTGGTCACTAGAGCTCAGGGGACTTTGTGCCCTGAGGACTATGAATGTCCTTGTAGTTCAGGTTGCTGGTCAGGTGAGGAGTTGTCCTGGGGCAGCTTGTTTAGAGGTGCTGATTTCTGGAGAGCAGCTTTCTTGCCAGGCTTGTTGGCAGAGCACACGAGAATGGTGTCAGTCCCCTCGGGTTGGGGAGAAGGCTGGTTGGCAGGGCTAATAGGAGGCTCCCAGCTGCTAAAACTCTCAGCTGGCTTCGCAGGCTGAGAGAGGCGGTGGGGGCCGCCAAGGACATGACACTGCTCACGCTAATTAGTTAGGGAGGCAGCATCCACAGCTCACTGATTTATGTTTTTATGCTGCATGTCAGGCCTTATCTAAGGATAGGTGAGAGCAAGGGCCTCTGCTTTGGAACCGCTCCCATAGTTTACGCTCCCAGAGCTTTAGTGTTGGGGGTCCTGTATTCCTGCAGGTAAACACTGCCTGACCTCAGCCTCTTCTCATGCTGCCTCCAATGGGGTCACCCTCCTCCCCTTCCGAGCCCGTTCTGATACCTAGACTGGAGCAGAGTTGAAACTGGGAGCATCCATGGGAGTCAGGGAGAAAAATTATCCTCCTGATCTTCTTAGTTATCACTCATCACTGATGCTGAACTTCTTGAAATCTGTGGGCATCTTTTGGGGAGGAAGCTCCTATTTGCAAGGGATCCTGATACTCTGTGTGTGTGTGTGTGTGTGTGTGTGTGTACGTGTGTGTGCACATGAGTACAGAAGGGTTTGTATGGCCTTGGAAAGATGTCCACCATACGTTGTTAAATGAAAAAAAAATCAAAACCGTAGATAGAGTATGAAACTGGTGTTACAAAGTCTATTATGAATACATGTGTGTGTATATAATTACATACAGATAAAGTCTGGAAAAATATACAATAAAATGTTAGTACTGGTTTTCTTTGTATTATAAGATCCAGGGTGGTTTCTGTGTATGTATGTTCTGAATTTTGCATTCTTTGATTTATAAGAATGCAAAATGCTGATTTATTCTTCTTTTCTAATTTTTCTTTAATGAATATATATATTACTTATATCATAATAAAAATACTAGTACTACTACCAAACATAAGACAACAAGAGACTTCAATGACCTACTATCTTGATACCTTTTTCAGCACAAGTCCTGAAAGACAGTCAGAAAGGACCTCAGAGAAACCAAGACCCTTGCAATGGAGTGAATCGTTATGTTCCCCCAAATCCATATGTTGAAATCCTAATCTCCAATGTGATGGTATTAGAAGGTGTGGCCATTGGTAGGTAATTAGGACATGAGGGTGGGTCCTGAAGAGGATTCGTGCCCTTATAAAAGAGACCCCAGAGAGCTCCCTTTCCCTCCTGCCACATGAGGACACAGCAAGAAGACAGCTATGGGCCAAGAAGCGGGCACTCACCAGAGACACTGAATCTTGGACTTGCCAGCCTCCAGATCTGTGAGAAATAAATTTCTGCTGTTTATGAGCCACCTCATCCATGACATTCTATTATAGCATCCCGAATGGACTGAGAAAACCTTGGATCTAAAGGGATTCAGAGGACTCTGCCCCACAGCCCTACTTGGGCTCCTGTGTATGTACATCTGTATCCAATATGCAAAGAATTCCAAGTGTGTCGACCTACCTTGAAGACTGGTCTTCCCTGAGTCTTTGCTGCTGGGAGCAAGAGAGACACAGGTGATTAAACTGATGCAGGATTTGAGGTGAGGAGGGAGTCACTGTGGGCAGATAAATATAAATATGAGATGGACTTTTGCTGACTGTGTTGGCTAACTAGAATTTCTGCTGTGGAATTACCCATGAACGATGTTTCTATGATACCTGAGTGAAGCAAGTGGAACTCATTTCATTAAAAATTTTTTTTAATTAAAAAAAGTCCTTCCTATATTACCCATCCACCACACCAATGCCTATTCCTGGATAATCAACCCCATGGCAAAATTGGGGTTGCTGAGTTTTTTGGAGTCTGACAGAGTTGGAAGTGTGAAATGCAGCCATCTGGCAGGCCAGAAAGTGAGTGGTTTGAAATATTTATTTCCATGAAGCATTAGCTATGATTTTTAACCATGTATTGGAAGTCTGAGTAGAAGCACAACTTGGGGCTCTGGTTGGCCAACAAAGAACTCTTGACTGGGCAAATTTTCCACTAGGATAAAGCAGGTAACAGGCCTAAAGGGAAAAAGTAATGGCTCCCCTTCTGCTTTATAGGCCCTTTTGTGATTTTTTTTTTTTTTTTTTTTTAGGGATCTCAGTTGAGAGAGGAGGGTGCTAATGCTGAGATTAACAACCCAGGGTACTCTTGGAGGCCCTGTGAGCTTTACAAACATTTTACAGAGCTGGGTGATTAACAGGAGTGGAGGAGAGTCCATCTTAATCAGTAGCATGAGTTTGAATTTGGGGCTCCCTGGTAAAGTATCTGCAAGGGCCATTACCTTTCATTAATTACACAATAAACAACTCTTCAGTGCCAAGGGCCACTGGCTACAGAAGGCAGGAGAGGGAAGGCAGCTAAGGTGCCCTTTGGGTGATAGTCATACCCTGGATCCCAGGAGGCAAATCTTCCCTTCTACACCTGCCTGCAGTGAAGTTCACCTTTCAGTGGACCAGTCCTTTCCCAGGGCGTGAGATGGGGTCCCTCTTCCACATCCAGTGGAATAATTATGTGCTATTCCCGTCTATTGTTGTCAGGAAAAATGGGAGGCGCAAAAACTGAAAGAACAAAGACTTTTTTTTTTCACATTTCTGCTGAAGCAGTGAATATTGCATCACTTACATTGGAGATGTCCTTGGGACATTTCCAGATTATTTTTAAGAAGGCAGGCGCTTTCTGAAAATGAGCATTCTGCTTTGGGTTAATTCTTGAAGGCCATCTGTGATTGATTTACTAGAGTGCTAATAATATTTTGTTTTCCTCTGTTTTCTCTCCAAAGCATCCTAAACTTCTTCCCCAATCCCATATACCCAGCTCAAGCTGTAGAGAGGCCAACCTCACAGGCTGTATGGGCTCTGCGGTATTTACAGTTTTATGGGAAGGCTGATTTATAGGCTGATGGTTTTTCTCCTAACCCTAATGCTGGGCAGGGGATCTTCTGTTTAAAACAGAATTGCATCCGCCCCAGCGTTCATAGCAGCACTATTTGCAATAGCCAAGAAATGGAAGCAACCTAAGTGTCCATTGATAGATAAATGGATAAAGAAGATGTGGTATACACACACAATGGAATGTTACTCAGCCATAGAAAGAATGAAATAATGCCATTTGCAGCAACATGGATGGACCGAGAGATTATTATATTAAGTGAAGTAAGTCAGACAAAGACAAATATCATATGATATCACTTATATGTGGAATCTAAAAAAATGATATCAGTGAACTTATTTATGAAACAGAAATAGATTCACAGACATAGAAAACAAACTTATGTTTACCAGAGGGGACAGCTGGGGGGTTGGGGGTGGGTGGGCGGGGTGGAGTTGGGAGATAAATTAGGAGTTTGGGATTAACATAAACCCACTACTACGTATGAAGTAGATCAACAGCAAGGACCTACTGTAGAGTGCAGGGAACTATATTCAATGTCTTCTAATAACCTATAATGGAAGAGAATCTAAAAAAGAATATATATATACACACACACATATATATATGTATAAAAAACTGAAATCACCTTGCTGTACACCTGAAACTAACACAATATTGTAAATTAACTGTACTTCAATTAAAAAATGGTTGAAAAAATTAGATTCTTGGTTTTGGCTAAATATTGTGACTTTTCCCTTAAAAAAAAAAACCCAAAAAACAGAATTACACCTAAGATTTGAGGATTTGTGTTATGGATACCTTCTCTAGCATAGAAAATAAAAATCATAGAAGAGAATGCTGAGCTAGGGCTACAGAGAAGCCAAAAAAGATACTATGTCATATATGGCTATAACACTAAAGCTGCAGATGAGTATTAAGTCAGTCACTGTGCTGATCACTTGTAATGAATTATCTCACTTAATCCTTAATAGCTCTGTGAGGAGGTACTATTATGACCACATCACAGATAGTTTAGAATGGTTAAGTACCTTCCCATCTTTTTTTTTCTTTCTAATTTTTAAATTGAGGTATCATTGACAAATAAACTGGTATGTATTTAAAGTGTACAACATAGGGAGATTGGTTAAAGATGGCAGAGTATATGGACGTGTGCTCACTCCTTCTTGTGAGAGCACTGGAATCACAACTAACTGCTGAACAATCATCGACAGGAAGACACTGCAACTCACCAAAAAAGATATCCCACATCCAAAGACAAAGGAGATGCCACAATGAGATGGTAGGAGGGGCACAATCACAATAAAATCAAATACCATAACAGTTGGGTGGGTGACTCACAAACTGGAGAAAAATTATACCACAGAAGCACACCCACTGGAGTGAAGGTTCTGTGCCCTACGTCAGGCTTCCCAAACTGGGGGTCTGGTGACGGGAGGAGAAATTCCCAGAGAATCAGACTTTGAAGGCTAGCGGGATGTAATTGCAGGACTTTGACAGGACTGGGGAAAACAGAGAGTCCACTCTTGGAGGGCACACACAAAGTAGTGTGCACATCAGGACCCAGGGGAAAGGAGCAGTGACCCCATAGGAGACTGAACCAGACCTACCTGCTAGTGTTGGAGGGTCTCCTGCAGAGGCGGGGGGTGGCTGTGGCTCACCATGGGGACCAGGACACCAGCAGCAGAAGTTCTGGGAAGTACTGTTTGGCATGAGCCCTCCCAGAGTCCGTCATTAGCCCCACCAAAAAGCCTGTAGGCTCCAGTGCTGGGTCCCTTCAGGCCAAACAACCAACAGGGAGGGGACTCAACCACACCCATCAGCAGACAAGTGGATTAAAGTTTTACTGAGTTCAGCCCATCAGAGCAATATCCAGCTCTACCCACCACCCATCCCTCCCATCTGGCAGCTTGCATAAGCCTCTTAGATAGCCTCATCCACCAGAGGGCAGACAGCAGAAGCAAAAAGAACCATAATCCTGCAGCCTGTGCAATAAAAACCCACATTCACAGAAAGACAGACAAAATAAAAAGGCAGAGGACCACGTACCAGATGAAGGAACAAGAAAAAACCCCAGGAAAACAATAAAATGAACTGGAGATAGGCAACCATCCAGAAAAAGAATTCAGAATAATGATAGTGAAGATGATCCAGAACCTTGAAAAAAAGGATGGAGGCAAAGATCGAGAAGATGCAAGAAATGTTTAACAAAGATCTAGAAGAATTAAAGAATAAGCACCTAGAAGAATCAAAGAACAAACAGAGACGAACAATAGAGTAACTGAAATGAAAAATACCCTAGAAGGAATCAATGGCAAAATAATCGAGGTAGAAGAATGGATAAGTGAGCTGGAAGACAGAATGGTGGAATTTACTGCTGTGGAACAGAATAAAGAAAAAAGAAGGAAAAGAAATGAAGACAGCCTAAGAGACCTCTGAGACAGCATTAAACACACCATCATTTGCATTATACAGGTCCCAGAAGGAGAAGAGAGAGAAAGTACCCAAGAAAATATTTGAAGAGATTATAGTCGAAAACTTCCCTAACATGGGAAAGGAAATAGCCACCCAAGTCCAGGAAGTGCAAAGAGTCCCAGGCAGGATAAACCCAAGGAGAACACACCGAGACACATAGTAATCAAACTGATAAAAATTAAAGACAAAAATAAATTATTAAAAACAACAAGAGAAAAACAACAAATAACAGACAATGGAATTCCCATAAGGTTAACAGTTGATTTCTCAACAGAAACTCTACAAGCCAGAAGGGAGTGGCACAATATATTTAAAGTGATGAAAAGGAGGAAACTACCACCAAGATTACTCTACCCAGCAAGGATCACATTCAGATTCGAGAGAGAAATCAAAAGCTTTACAGACAAGCAAAAGTTAAGAGAATTCAGCACCACCAAACCAGCACTACAACAAATGCTAAAGGAACTTCTCTAAGTGGGAAACGTAAAAGAAGAAAAGGACCTACAAAAACAAACCCAAAACAATTAAGAAAACGGTAATAGGAACATACATATTGATATTTACTTTAAATGTCAATGGATTAAATGCTCCAACCAAAAGACGCTGGGTCACTGAATGGATACAAAAACAAGACCCATATATATGCTGTCTAAAAGAGGCCCACTTCAGACCTAGGGACACATACAGAATGAAAGTGAGGGGATGGAAAAAGATATTCCATGCAAATGGAAATCAAAAGAAAGCTGGAGTAGCAATACTCGTATCAGATAAAATAGACTTGAAAATAAAGACTATTATAAGAGACAAGGAAGGACACTACATAATGATCAAGGAATCAATCTAAGAAGAAGATATAACAATTATAAATATATATGCACCCAACATAGGAGCACCTCAATACATAAGGCAAATGCTAACAGCTATAAAAGAGGAAATCAACATTAACACAAAAAGAGTGGGGACTTTAACACCTGACTTGCACCAATGGACAGATCATCCAGACAGAAAATTAATAAGGAAACACATGCTTTAAATGACACAATAGACCAGATAGATTTAATTGACATTTATAGGACATTCCATCCAAAAACAGCAGATTACACTTTCTTCTCAAGTGCACACGGAATATTCTCCAGGATAGATCACATCTTGGGTCACAAATCAAGCCTCAGTAAATTTAAGAAAATTGAAATCATATCAATCATCTTTTCTGACCACAACGCTATGAGACTAGAAATAAATTAGAGGGGAAAAAAGCATTAAAAAAAACCACAAAGCAAATGGAGGATCAACAATGTTACTAAATAACGAAGAGATCACTGAAGAAATCAAAAAGGAAATTTAAAATACCTAGAGACAAATGACAATGAAAACACAATGATCCAAAACCTATGGGATGCAGCAAAAGCAGTTCTAAGAGGGAAGTTTATAGCAATACAATCCTACCTCAAGAAACAAGAAAAATCCCAAGTAAACAATCTAACCTTACACATAAGAAACTAAAGAAATAAGAACAAACAAAACCCAAAGTTAGTAGAAGGAAAGAAATCATAAAGATCAGAGCAGAAATAAATGAAATAGAAACAAAGAAAATAATAGCAAAGATCAATAAAACTAAAAGCTGGTTCTTTGAGAAGATAAACAAAATTGATAAACCTTTAGCCAGACTCATCAAGAAACAGAGGGAGAGGACTCAAATCATTAAAATTAGAAATGAAAAAGGAGAATTTATGATGGACACTGCAGAAATACAAGTCATCATAAGAGACTAGTACAAGTAACTCTATGCCAGTAAAATGGACAAGCTGGAAGAAATGGACAAATTCTTAGAAAGGTATAACCTTCCAAGACTGAACCAGGAATAAATAGAAAACATAAACAGACCAATCACAAGTAATTAAATTGAAACTCTAATTAAAAATCTTCCAATAAACAAAAGTCCAGGACCAGACGGTTTCTCAGGTGAATTCCATCAAACATTTAGACAAGCGCTAACACCCATCCATCTCAAACTCTTCCAAAAAACTGCAGAGGAAGAAACACTCCCAAACTCCTATGAGTCCACCACCACCCTGATACCAAAACCAGACAAAGATACTACAAAAAAAAGAAAATTACAGACCAATATCACTGATGAATATAGATGCAAAAATCCTCAACAAAATACTACCAAACAGAATCCAACAACATAATAAAAGGATCATACACCATGATCAAGTGCAATTTATCCCAGAAATGCAAGGATCCTTCAATATACACAAATCAATGTGATACACCATATTAACAAATTGAAGAATAAAAACCCATTGATCATCTCAATAGATGCAGAAAAAGCTTTCGATAAAATTCAACACCCATTTATGATAAAAACTCTCCAGAAAGTGAGTATAGAGGGAACTTACCTTAACATAATAATGGCCATATATGACAAACCCACAGCAAACATTATTCTCAATGGTGAAAAACTGAAAGCATTTCCTCTAAGATCAGGAACAAGACAAGGATGTCTACTCTCACCACTATTATTCAACATAGTTTTGGAAGTCCCAGCCATGGCAATCAGAGGAGAAAAGGAATACAAATTGGAAAAGAAGAAGTAAAACTGTCACTGTTTGCAGATGACATGATACTATATACATAGATAATCCTAAAGTTGCCACTGGAAAACTACTAGAGCTAATCAATGAATTTGGTAAAGTTGCAGGATACCAAATTAATGCACAGAAATCTCTTGCATTCCTATACACTAACAATGAAAGATCAGAACCAGAAATTAAGGAAACAATCCCATTCACCAATGCAACAAAAAGAATAAAATACCTAGGAATAAACCTACCTAAGGAACTAAAAGACATGTACTTGGAAAACAATAAGACACTGATGAAAGAAATCAAAGATGACACAAACAGATGGAGAGATATACCATGTTCTTGGATTGGAAGTATCACTACTGTGAAAATGACTATACTACCCAAAGCAATCTACAGATTCACTGCAATCCCTATCAAATTACCAATGGCATTTTTGACAGAACTAGAACAAAAAATCTTAAAATTTGTATAGAGACAAAAAAGATCCCAAATAGCCAAATCAGTCTTGAGGGGAAAAAAACGGAGCTGGAGGAATCAGACTCCCTGACTTCAGACTATCCTACAAAGCTACAGTAATCAAGACAACATAGTATTGGCACAAAAATAGAAATATAGGTCAATGGAACAGGATAGAAAGCCCAGAGATAAACCCACGCACCTATGGTCAACTAATCTATGACAAAGGAGGCAAGGATATACAATGGAGAAAAGAAAGTCTCTTCAATAGGTGGTGCTGGGAAAAGTGGACAGCTACATGTAAAAGAATGAAATTGGAACACTCCGTAACACCATACACAAAAATAAACTCAAAATGGATTAAAGACCTAAATGTAAGACCACACTATAAAACTCTTGGAGAAAAACACAGGAAGAACACTCTTTGACATAAATCACAGTAAGATCTTTTTTGATGCACTTCCTAGAGTAATGGAAATAAAAACAAAAATAAACAAATGGGACCTAATGAAACTTAAAAGCTTTTGCACAGCAAAGGAAACCATAAACAAGGTGAAAAGACACCCCTCAGAGTGGGAGAAATAATTTGCAAACGAATCAACGGACAAAGGAGTAATCTCCAAAATATATAAACAGCTCATGCAGCTCAGTATTAAAGAAACAAACAGCCCAATCAAAAAATGGGCAGAAGACCTAAATAGACATTTCTCCAAAGAAGACATACAAATGACCAAGAGGCACATGAAAAGCTGCTCAACATCACTAATTATTAGAGAAATGCAAATCAAAACTACAATGAGGTATCACCTAACACTGGTTAGAATGGGCATCATAAGAAAATCTACAAAAAACAAATGCTGGAGAGGTTGTGGAGAAAAGGGAACCCTCTTGCACTGTTGGTGGGAATGTAAATTGATACAGCCACTATGGAGGACAGTATGGCGGTTCCTTAAAAAACTAAAAATAGAATTACCATATGACCTAGCAATCCTACTACTGGGCATATACCCAGAGAAAACCATAATTCAAAAAGACACATGCACCCCAATGTTCATTGCAGCACTATTCACAATAGCCAGGTCATGGATGCAACCTAAATGCCCATCAACAGACAAATGGATAAAGAAGATGTGGTACATATATACAATGCAGTATTACTTAGCCATAAAAAGGAACGAAATTGGGTCATTTGTAGAAACATGGATGGACCTAGAGATTGTCATACAGAGTGAAGTAAGTCAGAAAGAGAAAAACAAATGTCATATATTAATGCATATATGTGTAATCTAGAAAAATCGTACAGATGAACTGGTTTGCAAGGCAGAAACAGAGACATAGATATCGAGAACAAACGTATGGACACCAAGGGGGGAAAGCAGGGGTGGGGGTGGGGGTGGGGGTGGGATGAATTGGGAGATTGGGATTGACATGTATACACTAATATGTATAAAATAGATAACTAATAGAAACCTACTGTATAAAAAAATAAAATTATATTAAAAAAATAAAACAAAATAGATAACTAAGAACTTGCTGTATAAAAATAAATAAATAAAATAAAAAATAAAGTGTACAACATGATGATTGATATACATATACACTGTTGAATGATTACCACAATCATGTTAATTAATACATCCATCACCTCATATAGTTACCTTTTTAGGGGGGATGGTGACAATGCTTAAGATCTATTCTCTTAGCAAATTTCAAGTATATAATACAGTAATATTAACTCTAGTCACCATGCTGTACCTTAGATCCTCTGAACTTATTCATCTTATAACTAAAAGTTTATACCCTTGACCAATATCTTCCCATTTCCCTCACCCCCACCCCAGCCTCCAGCAACCACCATTCTACTCTCTGTTTCTGAGTTCCCCCTTTTTTTTAGATTCCACATATAAATGATACCACACAGTATTTGTCCTTCTCTGTCTTTGTTCAAGTCCTAATGATAATGTGGGAACAGAATTTGAACCCAGATCATTCTATACAATAACTTGTTTTCCTGCACCCAACACTGTATTCTCTAGAAGGAAGTAAGGAGGAAGCATTTGGCAATTAACGCATCCTCCTAAAAATTATCCTCTGAGTAAGAACCTGACTCCTTTCATATTTTTAACCTGACTCCTTCCTTGGCCCCAGATATAGAGCCCACACTCAGTGGTCTAGAGGATCTTTTACTCGCTTTGCACTGTGGCTTATTGGTGTTAACAGAACTCATTTGCTTTAAAGACTGAGGAATCTCCTGCCAGAGAATACATCCTGGGAGAAAGAGCTGTCAACAGAGGGGCAATTCTAAGTAAAGCATGGTGTCAGTCACTAGGATTTGTCCCTTAATCTCATCTCTGAGTCCTATTGAGAACAAGGAAGGAGCTTATTAGCTGGTCTATTTCTAGTCTTCTGACATTACTATTGCTTCTGTGTGGCTGGTTAGAGAAGCTTCTTAGAGCATCATAGTAAAAGACATCTTTACGATTGTTTGCTCAGCTAGCCCATTTTCCTTGACACTGCTATTTACAGCCACAAGGGGTGACCCTCGGCAGCCATGTTCCAGCTTTATGGTGCTGCCTACTCGTTGCCTTGCCCCACCCCTACTACACCTGATTGGTGCAGAGGTGAGCTCTTGATTGGAGCTGGGCCAATCAGAGCCCCTTACCAGGAATTAGTAATTGAGACTGAGAGAAGTCTAATTGCTCGACCAGTAGCCTGAATTTATGAAGCATTTCCACCAAGTAGGTGGATGCACCAAGAAAGCTCGTCCTCGGAAAACAAAATCAAAACAAAAACAAACAAAAAAACAAAAAAATCAGTTATAGCGAGAAGAGCAGAGAAAAGTGGAGAGCAAATACAGATGGCTTTTCTGTCTCTACTTCCAGTGCCCTTCTGCTGGCCCTTCACTCTGGGCACACCCTAGTTTTTTGTTTTGTTTGTTTTTTTATAATAATTTTTTTTTCTTAAACCAGCTTGAGATGATTTCTAAACTCGTGATGAAGAATTCTAACTTTTCTTAGTTTTATGAGTTAGTATAGCTTATAATATGTTAAGTGAATCTGTGATGATAGGTCTGTTTCCCTGTAGGTAAGTTAATTTTGCTCAGTCCTGAAGCAACAGTTTATCTCCTTGTCTCTTCTCACAAGGTAGGGGAGGTAGTATGGATCAGCACCACGGGTAGATGAATAATTTAAAAGCAAGTCTACTTTGATAGTGGGCATGTATTATCTTGGAATATGATTGACAGCATATTATCTGCCTTTTTTTCTTCATATAGCCTGCAACCCCAAAGATGCTAGGAGAACAAATCTTGTACACAAAATCACTTGCTTTTCTTTATGTCCCTAAGATGTAAATCAGGAAGACAGAGTCTTTGCTTTTGTTACGAATCAAACGGGTAAGCTGGGAAGCCAGCAAGAGTCTCAGCAGCTGGCATGGAAAAGGGAGTGAGCAAGGGTGAGGGACAGGTGACTCTGGGGGTAAATAACACAGTTGTAAGGTAAAAAAAGGACTAAAGTCAGATACACAGTTTTATGGCAGAGCAGGACCTAGTGTCCCTCCTTCCTTCGAATCCCCTGCAGAGATCATCAAGAGGGTAATATGGCGTCTGTATTAGTCTCCTACAGCTACCATAACAAGGTACCACACCCAGGTGACTTACACCAGGAAAAACTTACTGTCTCATAGTTCTGGAAGCTAGAAGTCTGAAATCAGGGTCTTGGCAGGGCCAGGCTCCCTCTCAGACCTGAAGGGGAGGATCCTTCCATGCCTCTTCCAGATTCTGGTAGCCTCAGGTATTCTTTGGTTTGCGGCAGCATCACTCCAATCTCTGCCTTTGTTATCACGTGGCATTTTTTCTGTGTGTCTTCACGTTGCCTTCCATCTGTGCAAGTTTGTCTCCACTTTCCTTCTTTGTATAAGGACACCACTTATATTGGATTAAGGGCCCACCCTAATGCAGCATGATTTCATCTTAACTAATTATGTCTGCAACAATCCTATTTCCAAATAAGGTCACATTCTGCGAAACGAAGGGTTAGGACTTCAACAAATCCTTTATGGGCAGGGAGAACAATTCAAACCACAGCAGCATCCATAGAGGTTGGGCAAATTTGAGCTTGACTGGAGGCAATGTAAATGTCCAAGGGGCCTGATGCAGTTGGTATGTTAAGGTAGATGATGAGCCTCAGAAATTTGGTGAGTTGACTGAGCGGCTTGTCAGAAGACAATTCTCATAAGGACCCAAGGATGAGAATTTATCCTAAGAGATCACCAGCATGTGACTCTGGGGAAAAGTCTTGCTCAAAAAGGAAGAGGGGCGATTCTCAGGACAGCATCCACTCACTTTCTGAGAGGGCCTCCAAGTCCAAAAATTATTGGAGTGAAGTGATCCAGGAATGAAAAATGAAAATATTAAAAACTCCATAACACATATTGGAACTCATACCTGTAACTGTCAATAGTACCAAAGATGAGTTATCATGGTTACTATGATTCCATCTATCCCCTCAGATTCATGAGACCTGGGAAAACCTATTTACATCAAAATCAGGCTGGTAGCAGCATGGGGATGGAGAGGGGGAGATGGCAATAGGCCATCTCAGTTGGATCCTGGTATCAAGGGCATCAACTTTGGCCCCAGGAGAGTAAAGTGGGACCTGTTAGTAGGATTTCAATCAAGTGAGGTGGGGTTCAAGGCAAGCCTACAATCCCAGCATAGGAACTGGGGTGTGATCGAGAAAGGAAGGCAGAAATCCTGTTGAATGGCTTGGGCATGTGTGCTTGGGGTTAAGAAAAGGCTAATACAAATGAGTGCTCATAATTAGACATTGGATTTATGCAAGTCTGATTACTAGAATTCCCTATTTGCTTCCCTGAAGGAGGAGGGATTATGTCCTTCATATCTTTATTCCCATCATATAAGGCGTGTTTTAAACCAAGGGCTCAATGAATACCTGTTGAATGAAGGAATACATGCAAGCACAACTTGCTCAGGATTGGCTCAGAACTAGGGCGGGGCTGGGACTTCCCTAGCCGTCCAGGGGATAAGCTTCCACTGCAGGGGCCATGGGTTCGATCCCTGGTGGGGGAACTAAGATCCCACAGGCTGCAGGGCATGGCCAAATGAAAAAAAAAGAAGAAGTAGGGCAGGGCTGAACCTACGTGATTAGACCCTACAGTTGAGAGATGCAGAGGGGCAGGCACTGACATGTTCGGTCTTAGAGTTTATGCTATCTATCCCTGGTGAGGAAGAAGAAAATGAGGTGGAGAGAACAGAGGAAGCAGGAAAGCACTGTCACTCCTGCTGAGTTGGTGCTTGCTAATTAAGTTGCATTATCCAGTTTGTAATATATCAATAGGTATCCCATATTCAAATGTAAAAATTTACTATTTTCTAACTGAAAGATGAATTTGAATTATCCTTGTCATTTTTCCTCTCTGTTCTTTAATTGGTTCTATTGATTTCTTCCGTCTGGGAAATATATCAGAACCCATGCATAATTACCATAAAGAAGCCTTATTCCTGTTAAAGCACTAGTAGTATTTCTGGGAGGGTTAACACTCCACTGATGCCTGGATGTCTGTTGTTTCAGTCCACAAGTCCATCAGGTCACTAGTGCTAAGGGCAGAGAATTTGGGGGCCTTTTAGTTATAAAGTCAGAGACTTTGGAGGTATTAAAGAGATTTTCTAAGTCAAAGTTACTCCCAAAGAAGAAACTTCCATCGACTTTACTGAAATCTGATCATCTAGCCTCCACTTGAACACGTCCAGTGATGGACAGGTCACCTGTTTGTCAGGCAGTTGGCTTTATTATTGGACAAGAGCCTGAGATTCTGACTTAGTAGTTCTGGGATGAGACCCAAGAATCTGTATTGTAACATCAGTGATGCTGTGATAGCAAAGTGTATCACTGTTTGACTATGTTTTGGAACCACTGTTTCAGATCAGTGGTTTTCAAAATTATTTTAGCCAAGTGATATATAGGTAGAAAACAAAATTTTACATAGAAGCAGGACCTACAAGGGAGGGTAGTGAGCAAGAGGGCTATTAGGATGGAGTTTTGGATTCAAGGAACTTTCCAATATAGGCTATTTCCAGTGATAAGGGTGAGGTCTTACCATAAATGTTAATTCTAAGTGTAGCCTATCAACCTCTACTAGCTAACTGTAAAGACTGAAAAATAGACCTATGAGTCAGGAATCTTCAAATTTGAAGGTGGTCCCGGCAACTCTGGGTTACTAGAAGACCTGCGTGGAAGCAAAATAGAGAGAAACAATAAAGAGGAGCTGGGGTGAAGCTCCACGGCCTGCCTGCTTGGGTACCTTCCACACCACCCCAAGGTACACACAGTGACAAAGAACCCACCAGTGCTCATGGTTTGCAAACCGCTACCTGAGAATTATCGGTCTAGATAATTTGGCAGTATCTCTCTTAAGCTGTTGCAGTCAAAATAGTTCATATGCCCAAGATCCTTCAGAGGAGGGCAGGAATAATCCGTTCCAAGAAAGAAAAACCGCACAACCAGTTTGTCATAACCACACAGAACTCAAACGACGTTCCAAAGCATTGCTTTCTCCTGCAGATGTTTTCAGCCTTCACAGCCAACCCCGTGGGTCTCATGGAGTCCCCTTCTTTCTCTGGGGTCCCTCCTTCTTCACTCCATAGCCAAAACTCCCTGGGTCCTCCCTCGAAGGATGGCTGAATTCCCTACTTTCGGTCATAAGAGTATATTTAAGTGTTCCACATTCTTTAGAATGGAACGATCCCAACACCACTTTTGGACCATCTCTCATAGCATATTTTCAAAGAGTTACTATGATAAAAATATTGGCTTCGTAACTGTCTTACAAAAGACCTTCCTCCCATCAGAGTGAAGTGAGGAAAGGAATGAAGGAATGAGAGGATGACCTCCTCCACATGTATGGTCCAGATGGAGTCTGGCTGGACAATCAATGGGAATTATCACCTTCCTTTTTGGGGACATTTATACAATATTTCATTGATTCTAAGACACACATTTCCCCCACATTTTAACACCTCTGATGATAGCTTAGAATCAATGCTGTGTCTTAGTTTATTAGGTAGTGGTTTTTTTCTTAGTTGTATTATATATAAAATGATGCAACATTTACAATAGATGGTGACTTAGATTCAGTAACATCCAATAATTTGAACTTGCTTTCCCTCTTTCTTTCTGAAAGTGTTTATCCCAGTGACTCAAATCAACATCCCTGGAGCATGACCCTTCAACTGACTTTGAATTTGCTGTGAACAAAGAACAACTTTTGTCAAAAGCTCTGATGAAAGGAAAGACAAAGCATTTCCAAGAGCTACCGATCTAGTGACCCTATTTTTTTAAAAAAGCAGATCATTAACTCAATCGGCAACTTTTTAGTGAGTACCTATTTTGTACCAGCTATGGTTCCAAATGTGGATATATATTTACAGCAAACAACACAGATAAGGTCTTTCTTCTTAAGCTTTTCTTCCCCCGGCAGGGCATTGTTGTTCAACAGAAATGTAACAGAAGCTACACACGTAATTTTATTTTTTGAGTAGCCACATTAAAAAAAGTAAAAGGAAACAGGTGTGACTAATTTTAATAGTATTTTGTATTTTGTATATGACTCAAGATATACAAATTATTTTTTAATGAGGCATTTTATATCCTTTTTCTCATACCAAGTCTTCAAAGTCCAGTGTGTATTTTCACTTAACTACACAATATCAGTGAGGACTTAGTACAGTCACGTGTTCAACATGTGGCTACATGTGGCTACTGTGTGGGCCAGCACAGCTTTAGGGAATGGAGAGAGAGAATAAAGAGGTAAACAAATCCTATCATTTTAGATAAGGTCCTTTTAATAAAGTCTTCTACTGAGAAGGTAATACTGAGATGAGATCTAACAGATGAGAAGGACCGTGCTATGTTAAAATCCGATGGACGAGGGCTCCAGGTCCCAGGAGTAGTAAGATTGAAGTCCCTGCATTAGGAATGAATTTGGAGCATCCCAGGAACAGAATGAAGGTCAGAATGGCTGGAGTAGAGTGAGTGTGTGTACCTGTATGTGGTGGGGCAAGGGCAAAAGTAGAAGAGGTGGGAGCATAAGGGACCAGGAAGGAGAGGCACGCAGCAGCCAGATCATGAAGGGCCTCATGGGCATTGTAAAGACTTTGGAAATGATGTGTTGGGCTCATATGCCTTGTTTCTATGTAAAATCACACTTGTTACTGGTGACTACTATGTTCACCTTTTAAGTATTCACATCCATTTGTTTAATAATCAACTCTGGACTTCGGCTGGAGGTAGAGGTCTAGATTTTCCATGTGAAGTTTTCGAAAGCCATCCCTTTTCCTTTGTTGAAAGTGGAGACATTATCTTTTGGCATATCTCCTATTTTCCATGATTTTTCTTTTTTTTTTTTTTAATAAATTTTATTTATTTATTTATTTATTTATTTTTGGCTGTGTTGGGTCTTCGTTGCTGTGCAAGGGCTTTAATTGCAGTGAGTGGGGGCCACTCTTCATCGCGGTGCGCGGGTCTCTCACTATCGCGACCTCTCTAGTTGTGGAGCACAGGCTCCAGACGCGCAGGCTCAGTAGTTGTGGCTCACGGGCCCAGCTGCTCCGCGGTGTGTGGGATCTTCCCGCACCGGGGCTCGAACCTGAGTCCGTTGCATCGGCAGGCAGACTCTCAACCACTGCGCCACCAGGGAAGCCCTCCGTGATTTTTCAAAGGTCACTTGGAGTGATGCTGAGTCCATACCTGCAAGTTCCTCCAATATTCAAGGGTATAAAACAAATCAGCCTGGAGACATGAACATACGTTTAGTGAGTCAATTCTTTTTTTTTTTTTTTTTTTTTTTTACTAGACTGTCACACATCTTCATTGATGTTTCTTTTTGTAGTATTTGTGATGTTCTTTTCCGTTTGAAGAGGTCACTTGATGGTGAATAGCAACTGAACTGATTCTGCCTTCTACTGGTTGTTAAAATTGTACCGTTTTCCCTACCTTCTTTTTTTGCTCTGAACACACTAAACTTGGTTGGATTTTTCACATGAATTTTAGCTCATATCGTGTATTGTTTTCTAAACATTGATGTTTACGTGACCTTCTTGTCGTTTGTGTTTATAGCAATTGATGGCGGTAGTCACCTTCCTCCCAGTTCCCCAAACATCAGGGCATATTGACTCTTCAGTTTCCCTTGTGTCCAACATTTGGCCCCCAGTCCTTATGTTAGTTAGGACCCTCTGTTGAAAGTTGTGGGAATATAGCTCAGTTGATTTATGTCCGAAGGAAATGGATTAGTTCATATAATGGGGAAGTTCACTGATTTCCACCACAGTAGGATCTGAAGTCTCAAAAATGTTAACTGGACTCTGTCTTTTTTGCTTTGTTTTTTCTATTTGTTTTCTTTCTTGGGAGGGTCTTTAGCTTCACCCCAGCAAAAAAAAAAAAATTTAAAAAAGAGTCTCTTTTCTGATAGCACCAGGAAAAATCAGTCCTTGGGGGATATGGTGTTCTCATTGGCCAAGTTTGGGGTACGTGCCCCACTCAAGCCTTATGGCTTGAAATGGTAAATTGGTTCCTCAAGGGAAGATCAGTCAGAATTCTGTTTCGAGAAGAGAGGATGGGGCTTCCCTGGTGGCACAGCGGTTGAGAGTCGGCCTGCCGATGCGGGGGACACGGGTTCGTGCCCCGGTCCGGGAAGGTCCCACATGCCGCGGAGCGGCTGGGCCCGTGAACCATGGCCGCTGAGCCTGCGCGTCCGGAGCCTGTGCTCCGCAACGGGAGAGGCCACAGCAGTGAGAGGCCCGCGTACCGCAAAAAAAAAAAAAAAAAAAAAAAAAGAGAAGAGAAGAGAGGATGGATATTAGGTAAGCGTAAAATAGCCAGTCTCCCTACAGTCTTACACGTCTCCCTCCATAGCGTTGCTTGTATTTGTCCTCCTCTCCCCATTTCCTCTGCCTCTCCTTCAGCTGAGCTATGTTGGATTTTCTCCTGGACTGTTAAAAAGGGCTCTTAACAAATCTTCCACCTCTGGTTTCATCAGGATGGCCATATCACACAATTCCACATGCACAAATTATATGAAGGTATGCAAACGCCGTGCAACACCCTGGACCAGACTCTTCTCTCAGCTCCACTCCCTGTGAAACGCCCAAAGGAATCTCCCAAAGTGTAGTTCTGAGTGTGCCAGAATCTGCAGAGACCACCAGACCAGGAAGAAAGTCAGAAAGTTCATCATTTAGAGGGGACAGAGAGATACCATATTTAGAAGGTAGGGACTGGAACTTGATAGAACAATGAGAAAGAGTGGTATAGAACCAACTGATGTAAGAGATACAAAGCAATACGAGAAATGTTCACTAGCCACAAAGAGCTTTTGTAGTACGGTAAACATGAGAACCAGGAAGGGCCATATGAGGGGTCCTGTGCATATTTCATAGATAACTTGTGGCTGGAACGATGATGGAGAGCATCATGATAGAGGTGGCATTTGAGCTGGCCCTTGGCAATAGGTAGGGTTTTACTGGCTAAGAGGAGATGAGGAGGGGGCACGCCTGGCAAAGTGAATGGCTCAAGCAAAGACACGGCAAGTCTGATAGGAGGTTAGAGAATGGGCACTTGCCCAGATTGTCTGTGTCCTGGTAGCAGGAGACAGATTTGGAGACTAAGTTCAGGCTAAATTGTGGATGGTGTTGAATGCATTGAATTTGGGGGATGGTAGAGAGGTGTGATGTGCTTAAAAAGAAGTATAACCCAAAGGACAAGCAGACACTTTTCTGGTGGTCTGTAGGGCCATTTATCTTTCTATGCTTTTAAGAGAGTGAGTGGGAGAGTGGCCCAAGCTCTTACGATCCAGCCTGGGGAGCCCATTTCCCACTTTGGTGCAGCTGGCATCTTCCTGCTCTCTGCATGAGGGGGTGAGCCTGTGCCTTAACAAGCAGGACTCATGCTCCAGAACAGATTTCAGCACATGGGCCCCCAGGACCATCCTGATATTGAATACTTATTCCTGGCTCCACCTTTGCCTCCAGCCAGGCTGTGTTTATTTGGGATTCTCTGGTGTAATGGAGGCGGTCCCAGGCGGGCTATGCAAGGTCTGGGAGCAGCCATGGAGACAGTAGCAGAGAGATACAGTGCGGGCCCTATTTGCATGCTCAGTATGGCGGGATAACTCTCCAGCTGGCCTGAAAGGTCAGCCAGGGGATCTTGTTTGTGAAAATATAAAGGAGCATAAGTTGCTGGCTGTTTCTTTCTTAATTTTTTCTCTCCCTTTTACCCTGGCACTGGGAGTTGGGTTATGCTTCTTGCCAGGATCTCTCCTTCCTTGTCAACTGACTGCCTCTCTTTCTTCCCTTCTCAGAAGGAGGGATGGGTTTCTTGGCTGGATTTCTAATAGCTTCAGAAAGGCCTTCCAGTCTCTGCTGACAGAGGTTGGCTTCAGTGTGACTCGTGCGACACGACACGATATGCCAGACTTGGCCCTAAAGTGCCCCAGGAAACACACTTCAGCAAGGCAGTCCTGCTGTTGGCTCAGGGGTCCCTGGAATGGGGAAGGAAGGGGTGGTGGAGTTAGAATGCATCTGTGTGAGGAGGGCGGTATGGCCATTTGGGTGGCTTCCCATTACCCATGATGGCAGGCCATCAGGATGAGGTCACAGTTGCCTGCTCTCTGATCCAGATTAGTTCAGAAAGTGCTGGGCAACAAACAGATGCCCAGATCTCCTGTGGGGAAGATTCATTTCTGTAAGACTTCTTCCAACTCCCGGGCTGCATTTCAACAATAGCCTGCTCCCGCTTTTTCTTATGTTCTATTGGTGGGAGGATTAGGAATAGACCTTACTAAACGAAAATGTAGATACCTCTACCCCAGCCCATCAGAAGAACAGATAAGGATCTGTCAGTTTCAAATGTAGCTGGACTTTGGTTGTAAGATGCTAGAGCAACCCCCCTGACCTGCATGAAGGAAGCCTATGACTGACCCTTAGTAAGAAGGAAGTACCCACTGCAGGTTAAGAGAGCATCTGTTAGATGGCCAACAGACACATGAAAAGATGCTCAACATTGCTAATTATTAAAGAAATGCAAATCAAAACCACAATGAGGTATCACTTCACACCAGTCAGAAGGGCCATCATCAAAAAGTCTACAGATAACAAATGCTATAGACATTGGTATGGAAATAAGGGAACCCTCCTACACTGTTAGTTGGAATGCATATTGGTGGAGCCATTATGGAAAATAGTAGGAACGTTCCTTGAAAAAGTAAACATAGAGCTACCACATGATCCAGCAATCCCAGTCATGGGTATATATCTGAAAAAAATGAAAACTCTAATTCGAAAAGATACATGCACCCCAGTGTTCATAGCAGCACTATTTACAATAGCCAAAATGTGGAAGCAATCTAAAGGTCCATCAACAGATGAATGGATAAAGAAGATGTGGTATGTGTATATATATATATATATATATATATATATATATATATATATATATATATATACAATGGAATAATTCTCAGCCTTAAAAAAGAATGAAGTATTGCCATTTGCAGCAACATGGATGGACCTAGAGAATATTATGCTTAGTGAAATAAGTCAGAGAAAGACAAATACTATATGATATCACTGATATGTAGACTCTAAAAAATAAGACAAATGAATCTATATACAAAACAAAACACACGCAGACATAGAATTACCAAAGGGGAGAGGAAGGGGAAGCAGGACAAATTCGGAGCATGGGATTAACCAACACAAAGTACTGTACAGAAAATAGATAAGCAACAAGGATTTACTGTACAGCACAGGGAATTATATTCATTATCTTGTAATAACCTATAATGGAATATAATCTGCACAAAATAACTGAATCCCTATGCTGTATACCTGAAATTAGTGCAAAGTTGTAAATAACTATACTTAAATTTAAAAAAATTTTTTTAAAAAGAAAGAGGATCTGTTAGCGTCTGGTAGACACAAGCAAAAATCCTAGCTCGCCCACTTGCCTGGGAGGCTGGGCAAGTCACACTCACAGCATGTTTCCACCTCTTTTAGGTAAGTGCTCACCTCACAGTGACGTTAGAAGGACTAATCAAGGTAATGCACATAAAGGGTTCAGCACAGCACTGGGTGCTTAGTCAGCACTCGAGAAGCGGTAGATACAGTGATTATTAAGGCAGCAGTTTTGCCTTAATTGTTTGGCACTGATTAACCAAAAGAGGAAGAATGGTCCTGAGGCGGGACTCCGCATACACCCAGCCGTTGCTCCCACAAGCAGTCCAGGATGATAGCACTTACATGGGGGCCTCATTTAACACAGTATTAATTTTAAGATGCAGCTGGGTCATCCCCAGGCTCCAGTGCCTTCCTGCTCCTGGCTGGCACACTGCCCTGGAGAGACAGTCTTCTCTGTGGCATCCAGATTGACCTCAGGAGGGTGTTTGTGACTCAGCGATCAAAGGGTTGTGAATTTTACACTCATATCATAGTAACACACGTCTCATTAGTTTTCCTGCTGATGTCCAGCTTTGAAATTATTGCTTTGCCTCTAGAGCCCCCGTGGACGTGAGCTCTCGTTTTTAGGGGTAACACTCCCACACATCCACAGATCTAGGACAGCCGCCATTTGGGCTTTCCCTGTGGTTCAACTGGTCCAGAGATTGGAGAAGCAGTAAGTCAGAAACCACTACTTTGATGTCTGGTTGGGATAAATGCGGGTAAGGGCAACTCATTCGCACAAATGCAGGGAGAGAGCTGAGTGTGTCGGTGAAAAGAATCAGGTGCTACAGTGGACCACAAGTTTGAGAGCAGTCAGCAATGCAACTCAGTTCAAGTGCCTGACACTGATTATGGTAAGTGTGTGTGTGTGTGTGTGTGTGTGTGTGTGTGTGTCCCTTATGCTCAGCCTGGTAACCACCCCACCACCCAAAGAAGAAACATTTGACAAAATAGGTTGTCAGTACATCTTCCAAAATTTCAAAGGAGGTGTTATTTTAAGGCCAGCCTTAAAATAAGGCTGGGGAATAACTCAACAACAACCCTTCTGGCGACGAGTGCCAGAATGTTACATTTTTTATTTAGTCTCTCTGCAAGCCTGAGAACCTTAACTTCTCAGAGATTCCTTTAAAATAAAAGTTAAAAATTACTTCCTAAAGCCATGATTGTTGAAATATCCGGCTGTGTATGGTACTGTGCTGAGCCCCTTTTAAAGAAAAAAAAGAGAAAAAACACTGTGGCTGGACAGCCTACATAGTGGTCCTCTCCCCCTTTTTTGGGCTGGTGCCTGGAACAGTGACCGTCTCCTTCTGACAGGGCATGAGTGATGGGTGCTGAGAGCGCGGGACCATTTGTCAGAATCAGGCCTCCCGTCAGCAGTGCAGGAGATTAAAGGTCATGCTTCAACTTCGCCACAGCTGTCATCCATGAAATGGAACCCTCAGCTAAGCATAATCCAGCCCACAGGCAGATGGCTGAGAAGAACCTGTGTATGCCTCACCTGCAAACCCAATCACAGTAAACCTCAACTGTGGGCCCTTCGGGGGCAGCCCCCAGCTACTGATACTAAGCCAGCATGTACAGGCACTCGGCAGAGGCAGTTGCCTGTCATGGGTATCGTTTTACCCTCACGGCAACCCCATGAGGTAGATGTTATGATTCCCATTTTACAGATGAGGAAACTGAGAATTTGAGAGGTGGAGTGAGCTGTTAGGTCTACCCACTAGGTAATAGGATCAGGATTCAAGCCCAGATTCTCTCTGAAGCCACTCCAAATTATCTAAGGAGACCCAGGTAGGATCTGACCTGTGGAGAGGTGGATCTGGTGCCCATCCTGCAAACCCACTGTTCCTTAGGAAGCAGGGCCATCTGCAGATTTATTAATAACCATCTGATATATTCTGGCCTTTGATTTTTTTCATATTTAAGCATTTAATCAAAAGGAGTCATTAATAACATTTGAATGTGCTTTTAAAGGATAGTATGCCTTGGGACTTCCCTGGCGGTCCAGTGGTTAAGACTCCGCACTTCCACTGCAGGAAGTTAGATCCCTGGTCGGGAAACTAAGATCCCCTCATGCTTCGTGGCATGGCCAAAAAAAAAAAAAAAAAAATAGTATGTCTTAAAAGACATCAATTTGTTTGATAGATCCTTATCAAAGAAAATTTAGAAATATAAAAAAAAGAAAAACTACCAGTCACTGGTAATCCCACAGTCATTAGCATTCTGGTATTTTTTTCATTGTATGTGCATATAAATGCATGATAAAATACAAATTGGAATATAAATAAAATCTGTTGACTCCCATTTCCTTCTCAACCTTATATAATAAGCATTTCCCATAAATTAAATATTCTTTGAAAGTAATATTTTAAAAGCTTTGAACAGGTTCTAGGACATAGTAAATGTTAACAAATGGTAGCTATTCCTATTTATTATATAATATCCCACTGAATGAGAGGACTATAATTTATTTTACCTTCCTGATTTCAATGAAAATTTAGGTTATCAGTCCCCTCTCCATTATTGTAAACAATTGTACCAAGAACCTTTTGTACATAAAATTGTGTCTAAGTTTCTCATTAATTTCTTAGGATAGATTCTTGCTAAGGAATTTCTGGATCAAAGCTTAAGCCATTTTAAACTTGTTATTTCAAATGCATGTCACCAAATTGCTTTCCTAGAAGGAGTGTACCTGTTTAAATTCTCAGAGCGGTATAAGAGAGGGTTCATTTCCTCCTGCACTGAATTTGTGTGATGGTTTGACTTTGGCGAGGAGAGTTCTATTTAAAACACAGCCTGAATGACCCATGTGCTTCTCACGCATGGAGAGAGTCGGCAAGCAGGCAAGCTGGCCTTAACATACTGTCAGAGAGATCTGGGGATTTCCTCTTCAGGAACACAGTTCTGACCTACCACTGTTCTGCCCTAACCTGGCCCTTGTTATGTATCCCAGAGAATGCGTGTGCTTCTCTTTATGTAATAGTCACCCCGCTGGTGATGGCTCGTTTAGCATCCTTCCTCCCTACTGGACTGTAAGCTCCATGAGACTAGCTCTCTTTCACCACCAGCCCAGAGCCTGGTCCCCGATGCGCACTCAGTGAGTATCTGTGAATGGGAGAACTGCAGCTGTACATCAACATGCCCTAAATTAAGAGTTTTGAGCTGAATCACCCTCTCGTGGCTGTCTGTGTTTAAAAATGGAAAAAGTATTTCTTACATAGGATTAAACCGAAAAGCAAGTTGCAGAACATTGCGTACTTTCTGATCCCAGTTTTGCAAGAGGTCGGGAGAGACAAGAGATGGGGAGACCTTCAGAGGTGGGGCGACCCAGAGTGTTACCAAAAGTGGTGTCC
Organism: Kogia breviceps; assembly: GCF_026419965.1. Lineage (NCBI taxonomy): Eukaryota > Metazoa > Chordata > Mammalia > Artiodactyla > Physeteridae > Kogia > Kogia breviceps. The sequence goes on along the minus strand of NC_081316.1, from coordinate 109,597,625 downwards.
AGCTGCTCGCCACTCTGGAGCCAATAAAATGACACCCAAATGGCAAAGTCACCAAATGACACTCAGTGCTCACAAACGGTCCTCAACGTCAGACACCCATCAGAACCAACGGGCAAAATGCCCAAATATCACTTCGTGCTCAAAAGAGAAGTTTGCCCGGGTGCACACCGGTGGACTTACATGGTCTTGGAGCTCGTCAGCTCATCCAGATGCATGTTTCCATTCCACCAAGGAAAAGCCGTACGTTGGCAGCAGAGCCGAGCAGGAGAGAAACGGGGAGGATCCCCAAAACAAATGGTTTCAGCAGCTGCTGGGAGTGTCCCCCAAATCCACCCCTCGGGGCCAACTAGCCAGAGCAGCGGGCTCGTCGCCACCATCCCGGCGCGACGCCATAGCCAGAGGCTCTGCTCGGAAAATCCCAGGGAGCCAGATGTCGCGAGAGCACAGCCCCACGTTAGGCACCACAGAACTGTTACCAAAAGTGGAGGCCAGCTGCTTGCCGCTCAAAAAGCCAATAAAGAGGCAAGGTTGGTGGAAAGGAGGTTGGCTTTATTTACTTGTTTGTTTATTTATTACATCTTTATTGGAGTATAATTGCTTTACAATGGTGTGTAAGTTTCTGTTGTATAACAAAGTGAATCAGCTATACGTATACATACATCCGCATATCCCCTCCCTCTTGCGTCTCCCTCCCTTCCTCCCTATCCCACCCCTCCAGGTGGACACAAAGCACCAAGCTGATCTCCCTGTGCTATGCAGCTGCTTCCCATTAGCTATTTATTTTACACTTGGTAGTGTATATATGTCAGTGCCACTCTCTCACTTCGTCCCAGCCTCCCCTTCCCACCAGTGTCCTCAAGCCTGTTCTCTACGTCTGCGTCTTTACTCACCAGTAAGGAGGTTGGCTTTATTTCGGAGGCCGGCAACCAGTGGGGAGGGCGGACACCTGTCCAAAGGCCAACTCCCCCCACGGACCATCAGGGGGCAAGAGCTTTTATAGGCGGAGGGAGGGGGCTACGTGCAGAAACGGCGGGGTCAGCTCTGACAGTCATCTTGAAATTGGTCATGTGACGATCTGATCAGCATCATCTGGATTGTTTTAAGTACAGTTAGTCTTCAGTTCCAGGGTCGGTTTGTTCCCATTTCTTTGAGACCAGTTCTTGGAATTGTAGCAGCTTATGTCATGGCTACAGTTTGCTCATCATGTAGTAACTTCTTCCACCTGCTGCGGGTTTCAGTATCTACGAGACAGCTCACAGGCTGTGGCTCAGAATATTATCTATAGCCCTTGAGGAGGAACCAAAGGTCCTTGACTTTGCTTAATGACTAAAGTATTATTATTTGGTCTCGTTTGACTGTTTTCCTTTGTTTCTGCATTTCCTCACTTCTCTGATTAAACTTATTCTTTGGCTAAAGTTTTTCTGCAGACAAAAGCCCAGCTAAGGACATGGGAGCCAAAGACCATGGTGTCCTGCTGAGTTTCAAGAGACAGACAAACCCTTAAATCTTAATCGTGGTCATCGCAGTCTGGTGATAAGGTTTTCTTTTTTGTGTTTGTGTTTTCCAAAATGTTTATAATGTCCATGAATAGAAAATCTTTTTTTATTAAAATTATTATCAGATCTCAAATACTTTGAAAGCTGTGTGGTATTATGGTGGACTGGAAAATTTCACCTTATTTACAGAGTCCCTTTCATCAGCTGGAACCACCTTATTTATGTGCCCTCTTTTCTTCCCAGGGCTGTAATTTTTATTTTAACTTGAAGAACTGGGGTGGAGAGGAGAAAGAAAAACTTATAAAGCTCCTAGCAATCTAGAGGCTGATTTTCTCCAAGCCAGCAAATCTCTTCAGGGAGGTGAGGACTGATCTTAGTGAATGAAGAGGTGATCTAAGGTCAGCGTTAAATAGATGTGTTGCTTTTCCCGGAGTTGGCTGAAAATATCAAGTGACTTCCTCTACTGAGAAGTTACAATTTGATGATTAACAGAATTTCCTCACAGCTTTACAGGCTTCAATTTTTATTCTCCCAAGTGCTGTCCTCATTGCCTTCTCTCCTCTTCAGGGACCAGGGATCCCTCTTAGAGATCCCAGTCCCCAGGGAGGAATGGCAGAGTCGCAGTTTCCAAGGCAAGATTGGGTACTAAGGGGAAGCATGGGAGGGGAGGTGGGGGGAGGGAAAAACCGCAGTCTCTGACCCTGAGGGGCTTATAATTTATCTGATATGTCTTTTAATGCTTGAAAATTTCCCTCCTCCCAATGTCACTCCCACCAACCACCAGTGGTTGTAGGATCCTATGGCTATAAATACATAGTCCCTAGAAATACATACCCGCTGAATTTTCTGAAATCATATAAAGGAAAATGTATAACTCTTTTCATCAGACACAAGTTAGAACATGTGTTTCTCTTTTTGCCTTAATTTCCAGGCTTGGTGAATTAAACTCATTGCTTCAGTGCAGTGACTCTCTAATCCTCAATTCTTTTGCATACTACTCCTGCTGCTGGTGTATAATGTCTTATTTACTTGGTCCATCTTTATGTGGACTTGTATTAATTCGCCTCATAAATTATTCTAATCCACTTTAGATGCCCTTTTGTACTAAAGTGTGATATATATACTCATCCATTCATTTATTTATTCTATGGGTTGGGTAAAGGGTAAGCTGCTGTAACAAAAAGTGACACCCCCTTCTTTCTTATAGACACACTCCCAATGTGAGCAGCCCAGGCTGGCAGGTGAGCAGGAGGCTCTGCCCCATGAGTTCTTTTGAAGAGCCAGGTTTCCAAGTCTCGTTGGCCTGCCATATAGCGGGGTGATGCCATTGCGTGATCAAGAGCCATAATCACGTCTGTATTTCGGCTTGTGGGAAATTGAGAGACAAGAACTTCAGGGCAAACTGCTTATCATTTTTAAAAAATTAATAACTTTATTTTTTTAGAGTTATTTTAGGTTCACAGCAAAATTGATCAGAGTACAGAAAGCTCCCATATCCCCCCTGTCTTTTTACTGTCTCCATAGTTTTCCTTTCCTTTCCCAGGACATCAAATAGTTGAAATCTACAGTATGTAGCCTTGCATATTTTTCAGTATTCAGCCTTTTCAGATTGGCTTTTTTCACTTAATAAGATGCATTTAGGCTTCCTCCATGTTTTTTCTTGGTCCATTGTCTGAGACATCACAGTTATTCCTCTCAACTACTGAAGGACATGGTCATTGATTTCAAGTTTTGGCACTTATTAATAAAGCTGCTATAAACATTAGTGTGCAGGTTTTTGTCTGGACATAGGTTTTTCTCTTTTGTTTATCTTCAAAAAAAAGCTCTTAATTTCATTGATCTTTTCTATTGTCTTCTTAGTCTCTATTTTATTTATTTCCACTCTGATCTTTGTAATTTCCTTGCTTCTAACTTTGGGCTTATTTAGTTCTTCTTTTTCTAGTTCCTTGAGATGTAAAATTAGGTTGTTTATTCGAGATCTTTCTTTTTTCTTAATGTACGCATGTATCTCTATGAACTTCCCTTTTAAAATTGCTTTTGCTGCATCCCATAGGTTTTGGTATGTTGTATTTCTGTTTTCACTTCTCTCAAGATATTTTTTTATTTCTCTTTTGATTTCTTCTTTGACCCATTGGTTTTTCAGTAGCATGTTGATTAATTTCCACATATTTGTGAATTTTCCAGTTTTCTTCCTGTCTTTGGTGTCTAGTCTAATACTATTGTGGTCAGAAAAGATGCTTGATATAATTTCAGTCTTCTTAAATGTATTAAGACGTGTTTTGTGGCCTCACATATGATCTATCCTGGAGAATGTTTCATGTGCTCTTGAGAAGAATGTGTATTCTGCTGCTATTGGATGGGAAGTTGTGGTTCTCTGTATCTGCCCATTTTTCTCTCTAATTTTAGGGGCAGTGGTTTGCATTGTGACCTAACTTTTTTGACAGACCGAAGAAGAGCTGTTGATTTTCCAGTTTGTTCAGTTTTTTACTTGTTGGATAGAGTGGCGACTTCCAAGTTCCTTACATGCTGGAGCAGACAGTTCCTTATCTTTATTATGTTTTTTTAAGTCTTTATTGAATCTGTTACAATATTGCTTCTTCTTCTTTTTTTTTTTAATGTTTTTTATGTTTTTGTTTTTTGGCCAGGAGGGATGTGGGAGCTTAGGTCCCCAACCAGGGATCAAACCCACACTCCCTTCATTGGAGGGTGGAGTCCCAACCACTGGACTGCCAGGGAAGTCCCTGCTTATCTTTTAAATTAGAAATAAACTGGAAGTTGTACTCATCACTTCTGCTTACACCCGTGGCCCAGTCACAGAGCCAAATAAGCTGCAAGGGAGATTGGGAAATGTAATCTCCATCACATTCATTTATAAAATATCTTCGGTTGTCTACTATATGCTAGACATTGTTCTAGGCACTGGGGATGTAGCAGTGAACAAAATAGACAAGGTTTTTTTCTGTTGAGGGGAGAGAGGGGTAAACATGTGAATGAATGCTAAATAAATAAATTAATTAAATAGATGATTTGTCAGATGCTGATATATGTGATAGATGGAAACCAAAGGCAGGACAGGGGGGTAGGGAGTGTGGAGAGTAGACATGTCCATTTAAAATAGAACAGTTGGGGATGGCTCACTTAAAAGGTGCCATTTCAGCACAGGCCTGATGGAGGTGTGGGAGTGATTCAGGGCTATACCTGAGGTGAAGAACGTTCCAAGCAGAGGGGGCGGCTGAGTCCGGAGGCTCTGAGCAGGGCTGCGGGGCTGCTGGCATAAGTGAGAAGCAGCAAGAGGGCCATGTGGAACAGGGTGGGTGGTGCGGCTGAGGGTGAGCACTCATAAGAAATGAGGTGAGTCCTGGGACTCCACCGTGTAGCTAATGATCAATATCGTATCAATTTGTTTTGAAAGTAGTTATCGAAGGCCTATTTTTCATTCATTTATTTATTCATTCAATAAATGCACTGTGCCTCTCTTACCTGCCAGGCCCTATTATATGCATGGGCAGTATAATAATGGGTTAGATAAAGACTTGCTGTAAATCAATAAAGAGAGATAAGGCCTTGCAGTGGTTAAGATTCCACACTCTCAGAAAAGGGAACCCTCTTGCACTGCTGGTGGGAATGTACATTGATACAGCCACTATGCATAACAGTATGAAGATTCCTTAAAAAACTAAAAATGGAACTACCATACGACCCAGCAATCCCACTCCTGGGCATATACCCTGAGAATACCATAATTCAAAAAGAGTCATGTACCACAACGTTCATTGCAGCTCTATTTACAATAGCCAGGACATGGAAGCAACCTACGTGTCCATCAACAGATGAATGGATAAAGAAGATGTGGCACATATATACAGTGGAATATTACTCAGCCATAAAAGAAACAAAACTGAGTTATTTGTAGTGAGGTGGATGGACCTAGAGTCTGTCATACAGAGTGAAGTAAGTCAGAAAGAGAAAAACAAATACCGTAGGCTAACACATATATATGTAATCTAAAAAAAAAATTGGTTCTGATGAACCTAGGGGCAGGACAGGAATAAAGACGCAGACGTAGAGAATGGACTTGAGGACACAGGGAGGGGGAAGGGTAAGCTAGGATGAAGTGAGAGAGTAACATTGACATATATACACTACCAAATGTAAAATAGATAGCTGGTGGGAAGCAGCTGCATAGCACAGGGAGATCACCTCAGCGCTTTGTGACCACCGAGAGGGGTGGGATAGGGAGGGTGGGAGGGAGGCGCAAGAGGGAGGGGATATGGGGATATATGTATACACATAGCTGATTCACTTTGTTATACAGCAGAAACTAACATTGTAAAGCAATTATACTCCAATAAAGATGTTAAAAAGAAAAAAAGAAGAAAAAAGACTTCACACTCCCAATGCAGGGGGCCTGGGTTCAATCCCTAGTCAGGGAAATAGATCCCACATGCATGCTGCAACCAAGAGTTCACATGCCACAACTAACGAGCCCACCAGCCACAACTAAGACCCAGCGCAACCAAATAAGTAATATAAATAAGATTCTCTCAGGTGATAAAGTTTATCTTTTAAAACTACAAAAGTTTATCCAGTGTGATAGGTAATCTTATGTGTCAATTTGACTGGGGCATGGGATGCCCAGATATCTGGTTAAACATTATTTCTGGATGTGTCTGTGAGGATGTTTCTCGGAGAGATTAGCATTTGGATCTGATTGAGTAAAGCCAATTGCCCCACTCAATATGAAATGGCATCCTCCAACCCCTGAGGCCTGGATACAGCAAAAACGTGGAAGAAGGGAGATTTTCTTTGCCTAACTGCTTATCTGGAACATCTATCTTTTCGTACCCTTGGACTGGGACTTACACTCTGAGCACGTCTAATTCTCAGGCCTTCCAATTTGGGCTAGAATCAAAGCACCAGTTTTCCTGGGCCTCCAGCTTGCAGACAGTAGATCATGATACTTCTTAGCCTCCAAAACTCTATGAGCTAATTCTTCATAATGAATCTCTGTATATAGATCCTATCTATTCTGTTTTTCTGGAGAACGCTGACTCATACATCTGGAAATACAAAACCATCCGCAGAGTTTTACAGAAATACAGAATCCCCACTGCGAACACTTTCTCTAGACTCTTAGTTCCTTGAGGGTGGGAATTGTACCTTTATTGCTAAATTCATTCAACTAAACTTTTTTTTTTCAAAGAAAACACAATTTACTAATGAAAATAGCAATTAAAGAACACGGTAATTGTTTATTTAGTGTGTAAGCGATGCCAAGCACTAGTGAGCTGGTAATGGACTTATCTTAACGTATATAATTATCATACCAACCTGGTAAGGAAGGTAGTATTAATCCTTATTTCCAGATTAGAAAACTGGGATTTAGAAAGGACAAGTAATTGGTGTAAGGGCACACAGCTAATAAGTGGGAGGTCTAGCATTGGAAACTGAATCTACCTGACTCCAAGTCTTATCTTTTTTGCTACCGATACCCTCGAAATACAACATGGAGCTTTTCAAGGTCACTTTTCAAATGAAGAGGTTTGTCTAGATGATCTTGGCCCAGTCCATGGAGCACTTGTTGAGTTCTTACTATATACCAGTGCTGAGAGCTAGGAATACAAGGTTGAAAGGCATGGTGTTTCCCATAAGGAAAACAGGCAACTTAATAGACATTCCCTGCACTAAGGTGAGTGCTCTGAAAGACATGGGAGCCCAGAGGAGATGCAGCACATCCTGGAGATTCACAGAGGGTTTCTGAAAGAGGTCAAATCTGACCCGAGTCTTGGAGGATGAGTATAAGGTAGGCAGGTGAAAAATGGGGACAGTATTCCAGGGAGTCAGAACAGAATGAGAAAAGGCACACAGTGTGAGGTGACAGGAAGGGGACCCTCCTTCTCCATTCCTGTGGCTTGTTCCCATATGGAGGACACTCCCCTATCCCTTCCTGCCCACTCTCTCACCCTTTACTTCTCCTCAGGGAGAACTGGAGAGTTCTGAAATTGGAATGAATGCTGAGGAGTAAATCTGAGAAGAATTGACAAAAAAGACTGGAACCTACCCAAAAAAAGATATTCTACATCCAAAGACATGATGAAGAAACCACGAGACAGTAGAAGGGGTGCACTCAAAATACAATCAAATCCCATACCCCCTGGGTGGGTGACCCACAAACTGGAAAATAATTGTACCACAGAAGTTCTCCCACAGGAGTGAGAGTTCTGAGCCCCACATCGGGCTGGGAATCTGGCATCAGGAGGAGGAGCCCCCAGAACATTTGGCTCTGAAGGCCAGCGGGGCTTGATTGCAGGAGCTCCACAGGACTGGGGGAAAAACAGAGACTCCACTCTTGGAGGGTGCACACAAGGTCTCATGTGCACCGGGACCCAGAGCAAAAGCAGTGACTTCATAGGAGCCTGGGGCAGACCTACCTGCTGGTCTTGGAGGGTCTCCTGGTGGGGCGGGCGGCAGTGGCTCCCTCTGGGGTCATAAAAGCTGGTGGCAGACATATGGGGGAGTATTCACCTATACCTGGAGGCAGACAAATTGCTTGGGTCATTAGGACCAGACCTGGCCCCACCCAACATCCTGTGAACTCCAGTGCTGGGACATCTCAGGCCAAACAACCAACAGGGTGGGAACGCAGCGCCACCCAGCGCCACCCGTCAGCAGGCAGGCTGCCTAAAACTTCTGAGCCCACAGCCCCTCTACACACACCCCCTAGACACGGCCCTGCCCACCAGAGGGCCAAGATCCAGCTCCACCCACCAGTGGGCAGGCACCGCCCCCTCCTACCAGGAAGCCTTGCACAAGCCTCTAGACCAGCCTCACCCACCAGGGGGCAGACACCAAAAGCAAGAAAACTACCGTCTTGCAGCCTGGGGAATTGAGTCTGCAAACACAGGTCAGAACATATCCTGGGACCAACTGGTTCCTGGCCCTTGGGTGACAAGAGAGGCATGTACTGCTGGGACACATAGGACATCCCCTGCAGAGGGCCACTTCTTCAAGGTCAAGAAAAGTAACTAAGCTACTACATACATGAAAATACAAATAAAAATTTAAACAAAATGAGACAGCAAAGAAGTGTGTTCCAGATGAAAGAACAAGATAAAACCCAGAAGAACGTCTAAGTGAAGTGGAGATAGGCAATCTACCCAAGAAACGTGAATCCTGAGCTACTTCAGGGGAGAAGATCCAGTGTAGTAAGATGAAAGAGTGGGGCAGAAAGCGAGCCTTTGGGGGGGGGGTTCACATATTTAAGAAGTTGGCACATGAGGAAGACTCTGTGAAATAGGACAAAAAGCAATCATCAGAGATGTAGAAGGAGACTCATAAGAGATGTCAAAGAAGTAGAGAATTTCAAGAAGAACTGAATGAGAAATAGTGTCAAACACAGTAGAAAGTTCCAAGTAGACTTAGACTGGGAGTGTCCAGTGGCTTTGGCAATTTGGAGGTGATATTCTTTTTTTTTTTTTTTTAAACATCTTTATTTGAGTATAACTGTTTTACAATAGTGTGTTAGTTTTTCCTTTACAACAAAGTGAATCAGTTATACATATACGTATGTTCCCATAACTCTTCCCTCTTTTGTCACCCTCCCTCCCACCCTCCCTATCCCACCCCTCTAGGTGGTCACAAAGCACAGAGGTGAACTCCCTGTGCTATGCTTGGAGGTGATATTCTTGAAAGCAGTTTGAGTTGAGTGGTCTGACCAGAAGCCAGGTGGCAGTGGGTTGAAGAAGTGAAGACCCCAATTATTGGGGCTATTTTCAAGATGCTTGGCTGAGAGGTCAAGGGGAGGTCAGGAGAGACTTGCTCCTCAAAAGGTGAATCTTGATGTATTTATAGGCTGATGGCAATGAGCTAATAGGAAGCAAGAGAGTAGATTTATAGGAGAAAGGGGAGTATGGATGGAACGAGATCTATCTCAGGGTGAAGGAGGTCATGAATAAAAAGCTGAGATGGGGGTAAGCAGGAGGGTGAGTGTGTGTGTGCAGACGGGAGTGGGGATTATCTTGAACAGGAGAAGAGATACCTTCTTCCCTGAGACCTGGAAAAGGGTGAAACGTGTTTATAAATGAGACAAACGTGTTGATGTTTTGGGTGGAGACTGGAGGAGACGAGGAAGCAGAAGTTCATGCTGGTGGCCTTCGCCTTCTTGATGAAATAGGGGGCAAGGTCGTGTGCCGAGAAAATGTTGGGGCTTGAGAATGGAGTGAAGGTTTGGCATGAACACCAGGAGGAATGGGAGAGGACACAATAACTACGGAAATGGTGACCTACCCTGGAATTGGTGGGGTTAGAGAAGAAAGAGAAGACCAGAGGCTCCTGCAAACTGGGTGAAAATGGAAAGAGCAAGGAACTCAGTGGTCTATGAAATACTAGTGCTGGCAATGAGGGCATGAAAGAGAAGTGGGCATCAGCAGAGAGTGGTATTTTTCAATTACTCAGTTCTAACACAGTAACTAATATTTGAACCACTCTCTGCATTTCACGAAATGTTTTTGCAGACCTATTTCATTTGTTTTCACAGCAGCACTATGAGGCATATGTTATTGTTTTCCTATTCTGCAGAAATGGAGAGTCACAGAAATAGTGACTTACTCAAGGTCAGACGAGTAGTAAAGGCAGGACTTGAAACTAGATATTTGGTCTCCAGGCTTCACACAGATAGGATGTGATATTTAAAGACATTGGTGATCCAAGTCAGGAATAAAATATATGCCTTGGGTTGATTTTTCTAGGAGGAACAGTGAATCTTTTCTCCTCTACTTGTGATCCTAAGCACAGGGCAGCCAAATGGCTCACTATCAAGGTGAGTCTTGTCTTTACCGGGCTAATTGACCCACACGGCCTACAGAGGTACACGCATGCCTTGTCCCAGTTCACATCTCCATGCTTCTGTACTGCTGCCCTTCTCCCTAACATATTCTGCCCGTGGTTGTCTCCTGGCTAGCTCCTACATCTTGCAAAACCCCCCAACCACCTTTCTCCCTGAAGGCTCAGCCAAATGCCCTATTTTGTGCCCTTAATTGTACCCTGGGCTCTTCCTTTATTCCATCACATTGAAATTGTTGCCTGTACACCTGTCTCCCTCACTAGACTAAGAGCACCTTGAAGCCAAGAACCGTGTCTTATGTCTCTTTGCAGCTCCATACGAAGTGCCCAGCACAGTCCTTGGTGCAAATAAGGGTCAGTCACCTGCAAATATGGAAAATATGACCCTTTGGCACAACTGTCAGTGGAAACCAACTAAGAGCACGAGTTAGGCCATCACATGGTCAGTCTGAACACAGCTTCAACCTTCTTTGGCTGAGATGACAAGATGTGACAGAAGTATTGAGGGGCAGATCATTAGCAAGAGCTTTCCTTCCTTCCACTGAGACTTGTCTTCCTTTTCTCCTCGAATGGTCTAGCATTTCAACAGATCCAGAAATTGACAACTTTCCCCCACCTCTACTAATACTACTGCTGGTCCCAGCCAACATAATCTCTTGCCTGGATTATTGCAACAGCATCCTAACTGGTCTCCCTGCTTTACCCTTCACGAGGTGCAGCCCATTTCCAGCACAGCGCCAGAGGGATCCTGTTACCATGTAGGTCAGATCATGTCCCTCCTCTGCTTAGCAGCCTCCAGTGGCTCTCAGTTCACCAAATGGGAAAGCCCAAGTCTTTTCAAATTCGTTCAGTGTCCCACGTGATCTGGCCCGTGTGAATGTTTTTCTTTTAAAATTTTATTTATTTATTTATTTATTTAGGCTGTGCCGGGTCTTAGATGCGGCATGCGGGATCTTCCTTGTGGCATGTGAGATCCTTTGTCGCGGGCCTGCAGGATCTTCGTTGCAGCATGGGGGATATTTTATTTTATTTTATTTTATTTTACTTTTGGCTGCGTTGGGTCTTCGTTGCTGCACTTGAGCTTTCCCTGGTTGCAGCAAGTGGGGTGCATGGGCTTCTTATTGAAGTGGCTTCTCTTGTTGCAGAGCACAGGCTCTAGGCACAGGGGCTTCAGTAGTTGTGGTACGTGGGCTCAGTAGCTGTGGCTCGCAGGCTCTAGGGCACAGGCTCAGTAGCTGTGGAGCATGGGCTTAGTTGCTCCGCAGTATGCAGGATCTTCCTGGACCAGGGCTTGAACCCGTGTCCCCTGCATTGGCAGGCAGATTCTTAACCACTGCGCCACCAGAGAAGTCCCAGGGGTTCTTTTAGTTGTTGCATGTGGGCTTCGTAGTTGCAGCATATGGACTTCTTAGTTGCAGCATGTGGGATCTAGTTCCCAGACCAGGGAATCGAACCCCAGCCCCCTGCATGGAGTCTTACCCACTGGACGACCAGGGAAGTCCCTGGCCCCCGTGAACTTTTTGACTCCACCTTCTACTTAGCTACCTTGGTGTCCTCACTGTTTCTTACCCACCAGGTCCACTCACCCCAGGACCTTGCTTTGCCATTCCCTTGCCTGGAGTCCTCCACCAGATTTCATCATCACCCTCTCCTTTCCGCCCTTAGCTCTCTTACTCAGCTACATCCCTCTTCATAAAACTTTTTATAAAGGCTTTATTTTTATTTTTGGCAGCACCATGAGGCTTGCAGGATTTTAGCTCCCCGACCAGGGATCGATGCAGTCCCCGGCAGTGGAAACGCGGAGTCCTAACCACTGAACCTCCAGGGAAGTCCCTCCCTGCTTTATTTTTTACTTAGCACTAACACTGACTAGAATACCACGTGTCTTACTTACTGATCTTGTTTATTTTCTATCTCCCCCAGTAGGACAGTGAATTAGGACCGCTTGGGTCATTTCTGTATCCCTGTACCCCGAATGGTGTCTGGCACAGAGGAGGCAAGGAATATTTGTTGAAGGAGTGAGTTCTGATTCAAGGCTGACCTCTTATCTCCTGGTTAAAAATGAATGGTTCTCAAATTGCCTCATATGCATTAATTTGGTTTGTTTAACTAGAGTATATTCTTTTCAGAAGTAGAGACCTGGTTTACGCTTTATGCCTGTTGATTAATGCAAAGTCGTGGCCCTCATAACTCAACTGCATCTGTCCTTTGTCCCATCCTCCCACTCTATGCCTGGGCCCATCCTCCTGCTCTGTGCCTGGATCCATCCTTTCCCCCAGCTGAGGCCTGGCTCAGCTCGTCCTTCCCAGACCACTGTGCTTTCCTTTTACCTCCCTCTACTCCTCCTGTTGCCTTGTCTCAGGAAAACCTCATCACTCCTGGAGACAATCTTCCTTTCCATCGCTTCTGCTGATTTAATCTTTGCTTTTTAATCAGCTATGAGGAGGTGGGGGTAGGAGTGGGGAAGGTACTCAGACCATCATACATCATTTTATGGAAGAAAGAGCCTGACATTTTCATTGGCAAATAAATTCTGGAGCTCCGGGACTGGAAAGGACAGGAGGTCAGCTCATTCATCTTCACACCTCTGCGTTGTTCTGTATTGAAAAACCGTCCCCCAAATGCAACTGTCTAATTTTTCTCTGACTGCGCTCTGAGGAAGCTACTTCCCTGACCTCCTTCAATAAGATGTGTTAGTATCTTAGTGGAAAACATGAAATTATTATTAAAGCACTTGCAGTGCAATAGAGTTATGGAATTGGAGCACAGTAAATGTAAATATACAAATATACACTCAGTAAATGAATCTTTTCTTCTTCCTTGCTTCTATTCCTCTCCCCACCCCACTTAGATGCATTCCATGTTTAATGAATCCTCTAAGTCTTCATTATAAAACTTTCAAATCCAAGAGAACCTTTCAGCTTGATGATTCCCCCTAAACTTTTTCAGAGACTGTCCCTAAATCATTCCCTGAACATAACTACAGTCAACTTAGAGGATAGACATCACAGTCTATGGAGACTGGCTTTGACTCCAGCTCCAAAATGAATCAGCAGTGTGAATTTGGGCACTTGACTTCTTACCATCTTTGTTTCCTCATCTGTAAAACGGGTGTAAAATTACCAAGGTATGGAAGTGACCTAAGTGTCCATTAATGATAAATGGATAAAAAAAGATGTGATATATATATATATATATATATATAAATATATATATATATATATATATAAAATGGAATACTACTCAGCCATAAAAAAGAATGAAATTTTGTGATTTGCAGCAACATGGATGGACTTGGAGGGCATTATGCTAAGTGAAATAAGTCAGACAGAGAAAGACAAATACTGTATGATATCATTTATATGTGGAATCTTAAAAATACAGCGAACTAGGGCTTTCCTGGTAGCACAGTGGTTGAGAATCTGCCTGCCAATGCAGCGGACACGGGTTCGAGCCCTGGTCTGGGAAGATCCCACATGCCGCGGATCAACTGGGCCTGTGAGCCACAATTACTGAGCCTGCACGTCTGGAGCCTGTGCTCCACAACAAGAGAGGCCGCGATACTGAGAGGCCCGTGCACCGCGATGAAGAATGGCCCCCGCTTGCCACAACTAGAGAATGCTCTCGCACAGAAACGAAGACCCAACACAGCCATAAATTAATTAATTAATTAATTTTTAAAAATACAACGAACTAGTGAATATAACAAAGAAGAAGCAGACTCACATATATAGAGAACAAAGTAGTGGTTACCAGTGGGGAGAAGGAAAGGGGGAGGGACAATATAGGGTTAGAGGATTAAGAGGTACAAACTATTAGGTATAAAATAAACTACAAAGGTATATTGTAAACACGGGGAATATAGTAAATATTTTATAACAACTATAAATGGAGTGTAACCTTTAAAAATTGTGACTCACTATATTGTATACCTGTAATTTATATAATATTAGACATTATTTATTTATTTTGGCTCTGCTGGGTCTTAGTGGCGGCACGCAGAATCTTCATTGCCGTATGTGGGATCTTTTAGTTGCAGCATGCGGACTCTTAGTTGCGGCATGCATGTGGGATCTAGTTCCCCGACCAGGGAATCGAACCCCGGCCCCCTGCATTGGGAGCGTGGAGTCTTACCCACTGGACCTCCAGGAAAGTCCCCTGAAACTTAGTATGTTAATCCATGAAAATGATAATAATGATAATAGCTAATATTTAATATGTATTGCTCATTGAATATATGTCAGGCATTAAGAAGTACTTTACATATGTTAGTTCATTTAATAGTAAATCATGAGTTGTTGCTTTTGTTATCTTTATTATGATTGTTTTATTTATTTTTATTTATTTATTTATTTATTTGTATTTTTTTTGCCCCGTGGCATGCAGGATCTTAGTTCTCGGACCAGGGATCGAACCCATGCCCCTTGCAGGGGAAGCACGGAGTCCCAACCACTGGACCACCAGGGAAGTCCCACGATGATCGTTTTAAAGGCCCATGAAGGAAGGTGACTGATTTCTTTCTTCTTGAAGGATCTATTATTTGTTGTGAAAGTCAGTGAGACTCTTCTAAGACGGTGTGAGTGGTTGAAGTTCACGCAGCTAAAGAGGAAGGAGAAATGGGCTGAGAGAGGAATGCTGGGAGGGGCAGCGAGAGAGTGGGGCCATTCTCGCTGCCTCAGTGCTGGGCTCTGGGTCGTGGCTCAGGCCTGAGTGGAGCAGGGCGGTGGCACCGGCTGCGGAGTTGTGGCATGGGAGGCGTGCAACTTTGGGGTAATGTCTCTCAGTTTCTGTGATTTGTGAGAACACGTCTCTCCAGAAGTGAAAGTGGGAGGGAGGAGGGGTTGTGAACTTTCAATCTGCAAAAACCCCGCAGCAGGTCAAACTGACCCAACCAAGAAGAAGCTTGATTAGAGCCTAAGGATGGTGTTAATAGTCTTGTCAGAGTGCTCCCAAAACTTTTTCACTTAGCTCTCAGATAGTTTTATTTAATTGTAAGAAAAAAAAAGTAGAATGATTGCTTTCAAAAACATTAAAGAAAATTGAACAGGAGGAAATTTTGGAGTCACAAGTGTATTACAATTCATCATAAAAGAGAAAGCCTGTTACACATGACAGGTGTCTCTAGCAGCTGCATATCCAGATGATCCCTGACACAGAAGGATCTGAGGTGTAATCATTTCTTATACCAAAAGGTGGAGATGGACCATTTAAAAATAATAATGCAATTCCTGTTACCAGTTCAGGTTCCCCAGCCTGAAACGTCTTTTCATAAATTGTGACGCTCTATTGAAAATTTCAATTTGTTTTAATAACATATTTTTAACTTGTGAAATATGTAGGTAGGTGCTTTCTGAGAGCATTTTTTTTCCTTTTTATTAAAGTAGAGTTGATTTACAATATTGTGCTAGCTTCAGGTGTACAGCAAAGTGATTTGCTTACACCTATATATGTATATATCTATATTCTTTTAAAAATTCTATTCCATTTTAGTTTATTACAAGATATTAAATATAGTTCCCTGTGCTATACAGTAAATCCTTGTTGTTTATCTATTTTATATATAATATAATAGTGTGCATCTGTTAAAGTTTGCTTTCTATGTCTGTCAGTCTGTTTCTGTTTTGTAAATAAGTTCCTTTGTACTATTTTTTTAGACTCCACATATAAGTGATATCATGTAATAGTTGTCTTTGTCTGGCTTACTTCACTTAGTATGATCATCTCTAGGTCCATCCATGTTGCTGCAAATGGCGTTATTTCATTCTTTTTTATGGTGCAGTAATAATCCATTGTATATGTATATACCACATCTTTTTATCCATTCCTCTGCAGATAAACACTTAGGTTGCTTCCATGTCCTGGCTATTGTAAATAGTGCCTCTATGAACTTTGGGGGGCATGTATGTATCTTTTCAAATTAGAGTTTTCATCTTTTCCAGATATATGCCCAAGAATGGGGTTGCTGGGTCATATGGTAGCTCTATTTTTAGCTTTTTAAGCAACCTCCATGCTGTTCTCCATAGTGGCTGCACCAACTTACATTCCCACCAACAGTCCAGGAGGGTTCCCTTTTCTCCACACCCTCTTCAACATTATTTGTAGACTTTTTGATGATGGCCATTCTGACCAAAGTGAGGTGGTATCTCACTGTAGTTTTGATTCGCATTTCACTGAGGACAGTTTTGAATGGGTTCCTGAAATACTCAGAGGGGCAGGGCAGCAGGGGAAACTGGATCAGTTCTGAGAAAGTCCCCTCCCATCTCAAGCTCCTGACCCTTTTATACCTTTGGCTCCTAAAGCCACAGCCAGGGTTTTCTAACCTTGGACTCTCCCACCTGCTGTTTCCTCTTCCCCATTCTCTTGGTCGTTGGCTACTTATCCTTTAAGTTCAGGATTAATTATTACCCCTCTACAGGCCTTTACTGACCAGTGTGGAGCCCCCACTATGATTCCAGCTTACAGTGGGCTGGTTGTTCCATGGCCACATTGGCTTCTTTAATTTGTTCGTTTTCTTGTCAGTGGGATCACCTATGACTCTAAGGTCCACAGGGGCAGGTGGACAGGGTCATCCTGGCGCTAGCATCTAAATATTTATTTATTTATTTATTTGGGCTGCACCGTGTCTTAGTTGCAGCATGCGGGATCTTCCTTGTGCCATGTACCTTGTGGCACGCGGGATCTTTGGTTGCGGCACGTGGGCTTGTTTAGTTGCGGCATGCAGACCTCTTAGTTGCAGCATGCACGTGGGATCTAGTTCCCCGACCAGGGATTGAACCCAGGCCCTCCACATTGGGAGTGTGGAGTCTTACCCACTGGACCACCAGGGAAGTCCCCTGGCACTAGCGTCTAGCACAGTTACTCTCACCTAATACGGAGAAGCCCAATAAACATTGGTTATGTGAGAGGAATGAAAGTTACTATTTCCTTTTCATTTATCACACATTCATGGGAAATGTACTAAAGCATGAGTCCTTTCTCAGCTGTGTCCTAAGATCTCTGTAGGAAATTCATGCAGCTTATTTAGCTGTGGCTGGGTGCCATTCAACCTTGAGTTACTCGAGACCCGGAATAAGATTGTCATAATGTATTATTCAGGTTAACACAGTTCGATTTAAGGCTCATCTCCATTTGAGTAGTTGGTGACGGAAATGCCTTCACCTTGGGCCCCTAGTATCTACAAAAGCAATATCTTATCCAGCATGGGAACCAAAAAACTACAGTCTCTTTCCTTTCCTTACAAAACTGTGAATAGTAAAGGTCAAATCTCAGACTCTTAATAACAGCTGGATTAAAACCCACTGTCTGCTGGATACTGTGATAATACTACAGTAGTACTTGCCATAATGATTCTCATTCTACTAATGATGAAAATGGGGCCCAGAGAAGTTATATAACTTTCCCCAGGCTCCAAACTTAGCAAGTGACAAGAGGCAGGATCCAAAGCCAGGTCTGTTCAATGCCAGAACTCATATACTCAACCCTGCTACAAAGGAAGTGTCCAATGGTGAATAGTATTGTCTGAGCCTGCACCACAAGGAACCTGGAATAAGCATCCTAGGAAACAAGAAGAGAAGGAGAGTTGCCCAGGATCCCTTCCTTGGGACACATCATCACAACACATACAAAAAATCTCTAAAATGCAACAAGCAAAGGCAAGCCTGACATTTCCAAGAGATTAAATATATGGAGAGAGAAGAATAAGATGACAGGGGTAGGCAGGGCTGATTGGAAAGCCTTTCAAGAAGATGCATGTAGTTCAGTAGATTTTAACTAGAGAGAGAGGGATGGAGGAAGGAAGCGTGTGAGTGGGGCTTCCCAGGTGGTCACTCCTGGCCCCTTCAACACCATTAGCTATATGGCCTTTGGGTTCTGGCTTGAAATAGAGCCAGGAAGGATGAGAAGGATGGCCAAGATATCGCATGCCTTAGGATAGCCACTATTGGCCTAGGGATTTGAGGCACCTACACGTTGCTTTAAGATTCTCGAGGAACCGGGGTGGTGACTTTCAGGAAATGAGTTAATCTTTGTTTCCTCTCTGCTGTTGTGAGTAAACAGTGTGACAAACTCCAGTGTGACAAACGGACATGGGGCTGACATCAATAGTTCCTGGCACTTTCACTGGAGTAGGACCCATGAGAGTACGGCTCCCAGTATGGCTGCACCAAATCTGAAGTCATTATAATTTATTTAGAATGGGACAGACAGCTTCTGTGCTCTTGTACAACTGGGTTTCAAGTTAACCTTCCCACTTTGTTATAGAGGACAATTAATACCAGGTTACTTTTTGCAGAGAAGAGGCCCAAGGAGCTCAGATCGGAAGTATCATAATGATTACTTCCTGTAATCATTATGGGGAATCTTCCTGACTATGAACCTGGGTTGAAAATAGAGAAAATTTGTACTTCCCTGGTGGCGCAATGGTTAAGAATCTGCCTGCCAATACAGGGGACACGGGTTCGAGCCCTGGTCCGGGAAGATCCCACATGCTGCAGAGCAGCTAAGCCCATGCATCACAACTACTGAGCCTGTGCTCTAGAGCCCGTGAGCCACAACTACTGAGCCCACATGCCACAACTACTGAAGCCCACGCACCTAGAGCCTGTGCTCTGCGACAAGAGAAGCCACACAGTGAGAAGCCTGCGCCCCGCAATGAAGAGTAGCCCCCGCTCACCACAACTAGAGAAAGCCCATGTGCAGCAACGAAGACCTAATGCAGCCAAAATAAATAAATACATTAATTAATTAAAAGAAAGAAAATAGAGAAAATTATAGGTTGAGTTATAACAAAAGGAACATTGGTTCCTGCTGTTCAGGAGACCTCCTAATGCTCTATAGGTCCTTTCTAGAGGACAAAGCCTTCCTCCTCTCAAAAATGATACCACAAAGAAGATCTCAGCTTCATTTAGGAGGATTAACTCTTTAAAGGTTTGGAACAGTGGATTCTGCATAATGATAAGACAAGGAAACAAAAAATTTTTGAGGCCTCCCTACAGCCTCTACCCCCTCCCACAGGGTGGGCTCCCTGTGGATAAAAGTATGATTCATTTATTCTAATTTCTTCAAACTTCATTAACCCCGTTTGTGTTTATTCTTCCTGGACCATGCTGTGCTATTTAGTATGCATTTAAAGTGCGTTTTAGTGGCTATTAAAGGAGGCACTGGGGCTTCCCCGGTGGTGCAGTGGTTAAGAATCCGCCTGCCAATGCAGGGGACATGGGTTCAAGCCCTGGTCTAGGAAGATCCCACATGCCGCAGAGCAACTAAACCCGTGCACCACAACTACTGAGCCCGTGTGCCACAACTACTGAAGCCCGTGCGCCTAGATCCCATGCTCCGCAACAAGAGAAGCTACCACAATGAGAAGCCTGCGCACCACAGTGAAGAGTAGCTCCCGCTCGCCGCAACAAGAGAAAGGCTCATGCACAGCAACGAAGACCCAACACAGCCAAAAATAAAATAAATAAAAATAAATAAATAAAATATTTTTAAAAATTTATAAAGGAGGCACTTGCTTATCACCAGCATTTTATACATGTATCTAATTAAGTTCAGGTTCTTGTGTTACTTATCATCCAGTTCTATAAAGTTTATCAAGCTATCTGATTTTAATGCAATCCTACTTCAACTAGTGATTATGTATTTGTTCAACTGATCAAAAAAACACATTAAATACAGACAGGTAAGGTGAATTGCTTGAATTCATCTAACCATTAGGTTTGATCATAAAATGTTTATTAGAGTAAGATAAACAATTTTAGTTGGACTTCATATTTTTAGGGCACCCACCATAAGCAGAATTTCAGTTGTTTCAAACTATGTCTTGCTGTGAATTACATGTCTACATTTGTTTTTAAAAATACAATACTAAATAAATAATACTAAGTTTCTTTTTAAAAAATTCTCTTTCTCTCTCAACATCAAGAATACTTTATAAAAATGTCTTCTTCAGCTAGGATTTTAAACCTTCACAACGGGTATGTCAAAAAAGGTACTCTTATTCCTTTTTGCCCTCACAGAGCGGATGAGTCATCAGACCTGAACACTCTCAAATTCTTGCCATGAAACCCACAAGCGTCCCAGGTTCCATGCCCATTATGTTCCCCTTCCCTCCTGTGACAGCAGAGGATCCGTCCTCCTCCCATCCTCAGCTACTGCCTTACTCGTTCCCTGAATCTCAGCCTCTCCAGCCTTCTCAATAACCTCCAACTGGTCAATCTGTCGCTTCCTTTGGTACTTAAATATCCTCCAAATGACTCATATTTATAAAACACCCCCCACCTGACCCAATCCCCTACCATCCACTACTGGCTCTATTTTATCCCCAGATTTACTTCCTGAGCTTTACTTCCTGAAGTGCATGTCCTCACCAACCGTTCATTTTGTACCCACTGTAGTCGAGCTTCCGCCCCCACCATCCTCCAGAGACTGGCGCAACGAGTTGAGTTTTATTTTTTTTGTCTTTTTTTAACATCTTTATTACAGTATAATTGCTTTACAATGGTGTGTCAGTTTCTGCTTTATAACAAAGTGAATCAGTTATACATATACATATGTCCCCATATCTCTTCCCTCTTGTGTCTCCCTCCCTCCCACCCTCCCTAGCCCACCCCTCTAGGTGGTCACAGAGCACGGAGCTGATCTCCCTGTGCTATGCGGCTGCTTCCCACTAGCTAGCTATTTTACGTTTGGTAGTGTATATATGTCCATGCCACTCTCTCACTTTGTCCCAGCTTACCCTTCCCCCCTCCGCATATCCTCAAGTCCACTCTCTAGTAGGTCTGCATCTTTATTCCCATCTTGCCCCTAGGCTCTTCTGATGATTTTCTTTCTTTCTTTTTTTTTTTTTTTAGATTCCACATATACGTGTTAGCATACGGTATTAGACATTTCTCCAAAGAAGATATACAGATTGCCAACAAACACATGAAAGGATGCTCAACATCACTAATCATGAAAGAAATGCAAATCAAAACTACAATGAGGTATCACCTCACACCGGTCAGAATGGCCATCATCAAAAAATCTACAAACAATAAATGCTGGAGAGGGTGTGGAGAAAAGGGAACCCTCCTGGACTGTTGGTGGGAATGTAAATTGATACAGCCATTATGGAGAACAGTATGGAGGTTCCTTAAAAAACTAAAAATAGAACTACCATATGACCCAGCAATCCCACTACTGGGCATATACCCTGAGAAAACCATAATTCAAAAAGAGACATGTACCACAATGTTCATTGCAGCTCTATTTACAATGGCCAGGACATGGAAGCAACCTAAGTGTCCATCAACAGATGAATGGATAAAGAAGATGTGGCACATATATACAATGCAATCTTACTCAGCCATAAAAAGGAACGAAACTGAGCTATTTGTAGTGAGGTGGATGGACCTAGAGACTGTCATACAGAGTGAAGTAAGTCAGAAGTTTCCCTCCTTTTTGAAGCAGTCTCTTACCTTGGCTCCTACAAAGCAACATTCTCCAGGATAACCTCAGGTCTCTGTTCCTTCCAAGTTCCTTTATTGGTTGCTCCCCTCCTCCTCCCCCTCCTCTCCCTCCTTCTCCTCATCCTCCTCCCCTCCCCCTCCACCCTTTCTCCTCCCCCTCCCCCTCTTTCTCCTCCCCTCCTTCTCCTCCTCCCCCTCCCCCTCCTTCTCCTCTTTCTCCTCCTCCACCCACTCCTCCCCTCCTTCTCCTCCTCCTCCTCTCCCCCTCCCCCTCTTTCTCCTCCCCCTCCTCCCCTCCTTCTCCTCCTCCTCCTCTCCCCCTCCCCCTCTTTCTCCTCCCCCTCCTCCTCCTCCCCCTCCTCTTCCCCCTCCCCTCCCCCTTCCCCTTTCTCCTCCCCCTCCTTCTCCTCTTTCTCCTCCTCTGCCCCCTGCTCCCACTCCCGTTCCTGCTTCTTCTTCTGCTTGTCCTTCAAATCCTTTAGGATCCTGTCCTTGGCCCTTTTCTCACTCAGCACTCACTCTCTGGGCCATCTCTGTCATGGCTTTTATTAACATCTATATTCTGTTTTCAAATCTATATGCCCCTGTCACCCATTCATTCACACAGCAGGCAGCATATTTGTCACACACAGATCTTATCCTATCACTTCACTGAATACACTCATCAATGTGCTCCATTGCTTTTAGGATAAAATCAAAACTCTTTGCTGGTCAGAAAAGACCCCAGAATTTGGTCTTACCTTATACTCCAGCCTCAGTCTCTTTCCGGTGTCCTCCTGGAATTCTACATTCTGGCTCTGCTAGACCACCTTCACAGTTTCTAATGGTCCATGCTCTTTCAACTCTCAACCTTCCTCCATCCAGTTCTTTCTACTTGGAGCGCTCCTGTAATGGTCCACCCACCTGTCACCTTCAGGTCTCTGGTTAAGTGCAGCATCCTTTTGGGAGACCTGTCCTCACCTCCAGGCTAGGTTAGGTCCTGCTGACTTCTGCACCTTTCCTATAAAAATATTCATATCTTTATGACATTCATGTTTAATTGTTCACTGCTCTATCCCACCTCCTAGCTCAATGCCCAGTACACATTAGGTGCTCACAACTATGTTCTAGTTGAATGAACAAATTTACCTAAATGATAATAGCATTATCTGAACATATTTGAGAATTTTCACATCCCTTCAGGAAGATGGGCCTTGTGTTCTCCTATCTGCTATTCAACTGTGCTCCTAAACCAATCTGTTCATGCAAAACAATTAAGCACTTGTATAAAACTGGGGAGGAAAAGGTGGCAACACCAAAGGTAGCTGTGCTACTCTCCTGCTGTAGAAGACTTGGTGAGAGTTTAATTGAGAAGGTGTCTAACATCTGATTTAAATAACTCCTGGCTCTCTTTCCCTTTAGTCTTGCTGGGTGGTTTGCACATATTCTCTGTAACCTACTTGGAGCATTATGATTAATAGCTGATCATGAAAACATTGTCCCTTAAATATGGCTGTATTAACTCTTAGACCTAGATTTTTTTCAAAAGAGGGGGAAACCCTGTGATTTCTAATGGAGAAACAGGATTAGATATGCACACATTAACTTCATAGAAACACTTCTAGGACCACAGGTGTTTCACAGAGTTGAAAAAAAATCTTTTCATATACCTGCTTCTGGGTGAGTGACAAGTGATGGGATGGGGTCTTCCTGGGGCCCTGTGGGGATGTTGCTTCTGTCCAGATCTTGCCCTACTGATTTTCAGATTTTACCATTTTGTAAATATATTTGCCTGAATTTTTCCCTTTCTATAGCAGGACCCCAAATATTGGGAAATCTCAAACTAAGATAAACAAAACGTTTCATGAGAATCCAGAAATGACATTTAGTAAACCATCAGAATGGAGAGAGCCACCCTGATCTCCAGTAGCACCAAGAGGATACATAGTCCCACTGGGAAGGGACGTGTGCACAGGTACACGCTGGATTTTAACTGGAGGTTGTTTTTTGTTGTATTTTGTTGTTGATCCTAAAATACATGGCTGGGAATGGAACAGTGGAGCTTTAAATGCAGTTAAACGGAACATAGCAGGGAGAGTGCATCATCACCTGGCTGGTTGAGCAGCAAGAGTTTCTAAAGACATGAGAAGGAGTAGATGACCTTTCAAGAGCCCCCTTGTCCAAAGATTTTATGATTCCATGCACGTCCTCTGTCTAGACACGAACGGTGGGTGCTCCTGCCTGCTTTTCCTGCTATAACGTGGGGAGAAGTATAACTGCTCCACCTACAGTCTGATCCCAGAAACTGTTCAGCCTCAGCCAGAAAAAACAACAAAACAAAATAGGGGAGAAAAAAACCCACTGGAAAGAACATAATTGCAGAGTCTATGACAAAGAAAATTCTCCCCAAATTATATTTACATTTAGTCCAGCCTTTCAAAGCAACTGTAACTTTCATATGTGTGTTTTGCAGTTATCAACATTCATTCATATATTTAATGTCTATCAGGCAAGACCATTTCGTGAGAAAAGGAAGAGATTGAAGGTTTGACCCTTCCTTTGACAAGTGAGGAACAAAGACCTGGACAGGTGAGTTAGCTGACCATGGTTATTCAGTGACCCAAGCCAAGACCAAGGTGTTTGACTACCGATAAGACAGAGGTGTGAAGATTTCTCTACTTCTGAGACTGATCCAACACTGCAAGTGCTGTCATCAAACATTATACCTCAAATTCTTTCTCCTTTCACTCACAGGCTCTGGTCCTCACTCCTCTGTATTACAGACAACCTGGGTGCACCTTGTCCCTCTTCTGGTCTCCTCACTTCCTTACCTCTGCCCTTATAAACTTCTTCCCAGTTCTATAAACTTGCCAGCTCTTACCAGGCTCAGGTCACACCAAAGACCTGCCCAGAAGGCTCTTCTCCAGACACCACATGGCTTTGCTCACTCTCTCTCTACATCCAGGTCTCTGCTCAAATGTCATCTCCTCAGAGAGGGCTTCCTCGACCACCTTCTCTAAAACAACACCCCATGAGTTCTTCATTCACTATTTTTATTTAAAAACATCAATCAAATATCTTCTGAAACTTTATCTTGAAGTATAATGCATATACTGAACCATGCAGGAACCACAAAGCACTCCTCAACCTTCTGGAACTCCAGTGCCTGCAACCAGACTGTCCCCAATATGGGGTCTTCCCTCCTTGACCCTACCTGACCTGCAGGACTGAATTGCTGAGAAACAGGAGGAGGAAGAGAGAAAACATTTCCTTAACCCTTTGAATCCTCATCCTTCATCCTGACCAGGTTCTAAAGTTGGCCCCATAGACCTTTCTCTATCAAGAAGCACCTAATTTCTTTTTTTTTCTATTCCTCATTTAATTTTATATTTTAGTTTTTATTTACTTATTTTTTAATTGAAGTATAGTTGATTTACATTGTCTTAATTTCTGCTGTACAAGAAAGTGATTCAGTTATCCATATATATACATTCTTTTTTATATTCTCTTCCATTATGGTTTATCACAGGATATTGTATATATTTCCTTGTGCTATACAGTAAGACCTTGTTTATCCATTCTATAAATACTAGTTTGCATCTGTCAACCCCAAACTCCCAATCCATCCCTCTTCTACCCCCTCTCCCCACTGGCAACCATATGTCTGTTCTCCACGACTGTGAGTCTGCCTCTGTTTCGTACATAAGTTCATCTGTGTCATGTTTTAGATTCCACATATAAGTGACATCATACGGTACTTGTTTTTTTCCCTCTGACTTACTTAATTTAGTATGATCATCTCTACATCCATCCAGGTTGCTGCAAATGGCATTATTTTATTCTTTTTATGGCTGAGTAGTATTCCACTGTATATACGTACCACATCTTCTTTATCCATTCATCTGTCAATGAACATTTAGGTTGTTTCCATGTCCTGGCTATTGTGAATAGTACTACTATGGGTACAGGAGAAGAAGCACCTAATTTCTAATTGCTACTCAAGCAGCTGGAAGCTTGGCACCCCTAAGGGGTGGAAACTTCCCAGGTCAGCTCTTAATCCAGAAGTCTGATGAGCAAATGCCTTAATTTCCTATAGAATGGGACTTCGAACAATAGAATTTTGTAAGAACTACCCATAACAGCCCAGTAAATAAATCAAGGCATTACTTTTCCCACAACTGCAGCACCGCCAAAAAAAGTTTACAGTTGAAGTTGCCCTACATATCATTAGCATAGCTGCTTTAGAGGGAATTTGAACACCCAATTTATGATATTTTGTCTTTCTCTTAACCTTCCCACCAGTTATCATTCCAGCCTACAAACTCTCAATGTGACATTGAATAATTTATCTTATCTCTTTGTATTTTTCATATTTCTAGGTGTGGCCTTTCATTTTCCACTTAGGTAAGTCCCTTTAACATTTCTTGTAGAGCTGGTTTGGTGGTGAACTCTTTTAGCTTTTGCTTATCAGTAAAACTTTTGATCTCTCTTTCAAATCTGATTGAAAGCCTTGCCATGTAGAGTATTCTTAGTTGTAGCTTTTTCCTTTTTATCACTTTAAATATATCATGCCACTGCCTTGTGGCCTGCAGAGTTTCTGTTGAAAAGTCAGCTGATAACCCTATGGGTGTTCCCTTGTATATAGCTCATTGCTTTCCCCTTGCTGCTTTTAATATTCTCTCTTTAGCTTTGATTTTTGCCATTTTAATTACAGTGTGTCTTGGTGTGTTCCTCCTTGAGGTGATCTCGTTTGGGTCACTTTGTGCTTCCTGGACCTGGATGTTTCCTTTCCTAGGTAAGGGAAGTCTTCAATATATGTTCTCTGCCCCTTTCTCTCTTCTCCTTCTGAGACCTCACATAATGTGAATGTTCATACTCTTGATGTTGTCCTAGTCTCTTTAATTAGACTGTCCTCAAGTTTTTTTATTATTTTTTCTTTTTATGTTTAGCTTCAGTGATTTTTCCCTATTCTGTCTTCCAGTTCACTGATCCATTCCTCTGTATCATCTAATCTACTGTTGATTCCTTCTAGTGTATTTTTAATTTCAGTTATTGTATTGTTCAGTTCTGTTTGGTTCTTCTTTATATTTTCTAACTCTTTGTTAAAAACTTCTAACTTCTCACTCTGTTCATGCACTCATCTCCCAATTCTCTGAGCATCTTTTTCATCATTACCTTAAACTCTTTGTCAGGTAGATTGCTTATCTCTACTTCACTTAGTTCTTCTTCTGTGGTTTTATCTTGTTCCTTTGTTTGGAACATATTCATCTGTCATCATATTTTGCCTAATTCACTGTCTTTGTTTCTATGTATTTGGTAGGTGCGTTGCATTTCCTTAGTCTTGGAGAAGTCACCTCTGTAAGAAACGTCCTAGGAGGCCCAGCAGTACACTCCCCTCTGGTCACCAGAGCCGTATGCTTTAGAGGTGCCTTCTATGAGGGCTGCTTGTGTCCTGCTGTTGTGACTGGCTGACTACTGTGGCCACACTGGCAGGTGTTGCTAGCCCCTGGTCTGGTTTGTTTCCAGGCTTTGCCTTGTGTGGAGGCTGCTGGTCTTTGTGGGGTATGTCCAGATCCTAACCCTAACCCTGCAGCCAAGGGAGTCCCACTTTTGTTGCTGGTCTGCTGCTGGATGGGCCTGATTCTTAATGTGGCTGGCTGCAGTGCCATGATGGTCCTGGGTCGAGTGTCAGCCCACTGGTGGGTAGGGCCAGAGCCCCATGCTCCTGAGGCTGGTGCCCACCAGGCTGGTGCTCACCTCACTCAGTGGGTGAGGCTAGGTCCAGAGGCTAGTGCTTGCCTACTGATGGGTGGAGTTGGGTTCTGGGGTCTTTGGCTGCTGGCTGGGGGACCCGGAGCTGGTGTCCACCCACTGGGGCCCAGGGAGACACAGGGTTAGTGCTGACCCTGTGGTGGGTGGAACCAGAGTCCACTGTCTCTGGCTGCAGGGCCCTGGGGGAGTCCCAGGGTTGAAGTTGGCTGCAAGTGGGTGGGGTTAAGACCAGGGAGTCCTGGGGCCAGTGCCAGCCCATTGGTGAGTACATTGGGTCCTGACAAAGCTGGCAGAGCCACGGTGGTCCCAGAGCTAGTGTTGGCCTGCTGCTGGGGTGGTGGTGTGGCCCAGGGGCTTCTGGGGCTGGTGTCCACCCACTGGTGGTTGAGTTTGAGTCCCAGGGCTAGTGCTGGCCTGCTGGTGGTTGGGGCCAGGTCCCATGGAGCCCTGGGCTGGGTCCCAGGGCAGCTGGGGGCTCAAGGGATTCTAAGGCAGCTGGCCTGCTGGTAGGTGGGGTCGTGTCCCCACCCATCTAGCTGCCTGGCCTGTGGCATTCCAGGACTGGTGCCAATCTGGCAAAAATTAAAGGAGATAATGCACGTAAAGGGCTGTGCACAGGTATTGCACAAAGCAGTTACTCAATCTCATTGAAAATACTTTGAACTGAGTAATAATGAAAACACAACATATCAAAATTTGTGGGATACAGTCACAGCAGTCTTTAGAGGTAATGTTGTGAATTTAAATGTTTATGTTCATAAAGGATAAAAATGAATCAATGATGTCAGTTTCTACATTAAGAAGTTAGGGCGTGGGACTTCCCTGGCAGTCCAGTGGTTAAGACTTCTCCTTCCAACACAGGGGGTATGGGTTCAATCCCTGGCAGGGGAGTTGAGATCCCATATGCCTCATGGCCAAAAAACTGAAACATAAAACAGAAGCAATATTGTAACAAATTCAATATAGACTTTAAAAATGGTCCACATCAAAAAATCTGAAAAAAAAAAAAGAAGCTGGGGGTAAAAAAGAGATAAACTCAAAATAAAGAAAAGGAAATAAAAAGAGGCAGAAATTAATGAAATTGAAGACAAGCAATGGAGAAAAATCAACAAAGTCAGAAGTTGGTTCTTTAAAGGAGATCAATAAGATTCTTATTCCCTCAGCAATACTGATTAAGAAAAAGAAGAAAACACAAATCATCAATATCAGGAATTAAAAAAGAAACATCACTACCCATCCTATTGGCAATGAAAGGGTAATAGGGGGCTGTTGCAAACAACGTTTATGGCAATAACTTTGATAAATGAAATGAACAAATTTCTTGAAAAGCAGTGTATCAAAACAGACAAAGGAACAATGAAAAGCCTATGTCTATTAAGAATTTGAATTTATTATCAAAACTACCCCCCCCCCCAAATTCCAGTCTTGCATTGGGATAGGCAAAGACTTCTTAGATAGGACATAAAATGTAATATTGTGAAAGACAAAAACTGAAAAATTGGTCTTAATCAAAATTAAATAATTTTCCTTATCAAAACACAATTAAGGAAATGAAAAGGGAAGCCACAGATGGGAATTAACATCATATATATATATATATATATATATATATATATATATATATATCTGACAAAGGATTTGTGCCAATATATTAAGAATTTTAAAAAATCAATAATACAAACAAAAATAACCCAATTTTTACTGGTCAAAAGACTTGAACAGATACTTCACAAAAGAAATATAAGAAACCCCAAAAGCATGAGAACATCATTAGTCCTAGAAAAATGCAAATTAAGCCACAATGAGACACTACTTCACCCCCACTGGAATGGCTAAAAATAAAGACTGATAATACTAAGTGTTAGTGAGGGTGTACAGGAAATGGAATCCTCTCCACTAGTAGTGGAAATGTAAAATGGTACAACCACTTTGGAAAACAGTTTGACAGTTTCTTACAAAATTAAACACACCTAACCTAGCACCTAGCAATTCTTATTGGTATTTAGCAAGGAGAAATGGAAACACAGATCCATCCAAAGGTTTGTACACATGTTTATAGCAGTGTTATTCATAATCATCTCACATTAGAAATAACTCAAATATCCATCAACAGATACATAGACAAATTGTGATATATTGTAAGGGAATACTATTCAGCAATAAAGAGGAAAAAACTACAGATAAAAGCTATATCATGAATGAATCTCAAAACATGGTAAGCTAAATAAACTAAATACAAGAGTACATACTATCTGATTCAATTTATATGAAATTCTAGAACAGGCAAAATAAATCTCCAGTGACAGAAAGTAGATCTGTGGTTACCTATGGCTGGGGAGAGTTTGCAAAGGAAGATACAGATTTTTTTCTGATGAAGAAAATTTTCTGTGTCTTGATGGGGGTGGTGGTTACATGGTGTACACATTGGTCAAAGCTCATTAAACTGTAGAGATAAAATGGGTACATTTTATTATATGTAAATTGTACCTCCATTAAGTTGAATAAAAGAAAAAAAAATCCCCAGTGAAGGGGCAAGCAAATGTCACTTCAATAACTGTTGTCAAATATTGGAATGTGAACTAAGTTTCTAGGTTTCTATTTGTTTCTTTGGTAGTCAGAGGGGTAAGTTTTCATCTAAGTAAATGGCTTAGTGAGTAAAATTATAATCTTAAAATAGAAGAAGAAATAAAATGATACAAGAAGTGAATGAAAGTCTATTCATAAAAGTATGAATATTTTAAAGTTGAGTGACTGTTGATATCATTATGCTATTTTGTGTTTAAGTATAATTATGTGTGAGTAAATCTGAACCATGAGTTGTAAAGGAGCTAAAAAAAATCTGTCCAGTACACATCGCCTTTTGTGGGGATGAATCAAATACATTAACTCTCTTATCAAGTGTTTAAGAGTCTATGGTTAATCAAATATGGAAATGGTGCTAAATGTTTAGGAGAATTTGGTCAAATGTATGAGTTTGTTGTTAATCAGAGAAATGAAAATGTTATTTCTCTTATTTTTATACAAATTTTACTGAATTTATATATATACATATATATATATATATATTTTTTTTTGCGGTACGCGGGCCTCTCACTGTTGTGGCCTCTCCCGTTGCGGAGCACAGGCTCCGGACGCGCAGGCTCAGTGGCCATGGCTCACAGGCCCAGCCGCTCGGCGGCATGTGGGATCTTCCCGGACCGGGGCACGAACCTGTGTCCCCTGCATCGGCAGGCGGACTCTCAACCACTGCGCCACCAGGGAAGCCCACTGAATTTATATTTTGATAAGATCTCCAAGTTGAGCTTAGAGATTTAAGAAATATTATGTTTTAAATGTATTTGAATAAACTAATATTTAATAAAATATATTGATTAAAGGAATTATTTTAAGTAGTTTTCTTTCCATACCTAAATCCTGTTTTGACAGTAAAGCTCATGACAATATGGTTCACATAAAACTTCCTTCTTGCCTTTCTTAATAAACTTAGTTTTTAAGGAAATTAGGTTTCTTCTACTTTGTCTCAAAATCTTATAGACTGGCTGTATAGTTTATAGCAATGCATTAAAAAAATTATTTAGCAACAAATAATTTAGATATCTTACAACTCTTACAAAGAAGATTTACAGTAAATAATTGATTTCAGTTTTACTTATGATTTTTCTCTGTACCCCGTTTCTAGTTCACCTCATGTCTTTTATCCTCCAATTTTAAGGTCAAAGCGTCTAGGCTTTCTTCTCCCTGCAACTGATTTTTACTGAGGGTTTATCCTAGGTATAATGACAATAATCATTGAACCTCGAAAGAAGAGGCATTAAGCACAATTTACATGAATATTAGGCTCTGTTAACATTTAATTGAGTGTTTCTAATGTATTTAATTTTATTAGGTAGGCAGTATTTTCATCAACTTACAGATGGAGAAACCAAGGTCATATCATCTGCAAATGGTAGAGACAGGACTCAGAATTGTTTCACTCTAAAGCTCTGAGCTTCTATAATTCCTCTGAGATGAATTACACTCCAGCTGAACTTAATATCCTCCTAGGTTTGCCATTTCCTGGTGTAATCAACCAATAATTTTGAGGATCTTTTTTTGTATCCACACAGGTTTTGTAATAACTCCACACAGATTCATTCAACCTCTAATCAATACTTGAATTACTGATTCATGTATGGTCAGAATACAGGGAGCTGGTCTGTCTTGTTTCCAGTGGAAGGTAAAACTCTGAGTGAGAAAAAAAGGAGCCACTCTATCCTTGGTGTGGGGACCATCTTTGATTCCTCTTTACTTCCCCTTTTGACTCCCTCAAGGCACTCAGCAAATGTCAGTTAATGAATAAATGAGAAATGTGTTGTTGGCTAAAAAGACAGTATTTAAGATTCTGCAGATTAAATATTTGTATCTAGTGCATAGTATGGCACCTAGTAGGGGTTCATTAATTACTGAAGACAACAACATTTCAACCATTTTATTAATTCATTCAGCAAAGTATTTATCAAACCTCAACCATGTCTTGGGCAATCTGTAAGAACACATGGTTTAATACAAGGATGATTCGCATGTGATCCCTACTTTGTAAGAATCTGAGTGGGGTCTAGAATAAGTAGGATACATATAACAACGACAGATAATAGAAAGCAGTAAATGTTGATAGGACTGCCAGTCAAGGGTTTTGAGTTTGAAGAAGTTAGGAGGACAAAGCAAGGAAGCTCTTTTCTCCTTAAACTGGTTTCCTTGGATAACCTTTTTCATGCTCATCTTGGCAACCTCATGGCCTCGAACTTTCCTTCTTAATGGGTTAATCCCAAATCTCTTTGTTCTGATTTGTCTCCCGATTTCCATCCTCCTCTCAGACATCATCTCTATTGAGATACTCTGCCTGCACTGCAAACTCCATATATCAAAAACCGAACTCATAATTCTCTGCCAATCTAAATTTGCCTTCTTGAAGATGGGAGGAAAAAAAAAACATGATACAGGGCAATGAGTTGGGAATTCATAGCATTGAGAGACAGGGAGGTATGGACAGAGACAGCAAAGATGACAACTCAATAAAAGTCTTTGGGGGGCTTCCCTGGTTGTACCGTGGTTAAGAATCTGCCTGCCAATACAGGGGACATGGGTTAGAGCCCTGGTCTGGGAAGATACCACATGCCACAGAGCAACTAAGCCCATGTGCCACAACTACTGAAGCCCATGCGCCTAGAGCCCATACTCTGAAACAAGAGAAGCCACCATGATGAGAAGCCTGCGCACCACAACGAAGAGTAGCCCCAGTTCGCCCCAACTAGAGAAAACTCGTGCGCAGTAACAAAGACCCAACACAGCCAAAAATTAAATAAATAAATAAATTTATTTTTTAAAAAGTCTTTGGGATTTTTTGGAGTTTTTAAAAAAACATCTTTACTGGAGTATAATTGTTTTACCATGTTAGTTTCTGCTGTATAACAAAGTGAATCAGCTATACGTATACATATATCCCCATATCCCCTTCCTCTTGAGCCTCCCTCCCACCCTCCCTATCCCACCCCTCTAGGTGGTCACAAAGCACCGAGCTGATCTCCCTGTGCTATGCGGCTGCTTCCCACTAGCTATCTATTTTACATTTGGTAGTGTATATATGTCAATGCTACTCTCTCACTTCGTCCCAGCTTACCCTTCCCACTCCCCCTGTCCTCAAGTCCATTCTCCACATCTGTGTCTTTATTCCTGTCCTGCCCCTAGGTTCATCAGGACTAATTTATTTTTTTTTTAGATTCCATATATATGTGTTAGCCTACAGATTTGTTCTTCTCTTTCGGACTCACTTCACTCTGTAGGACAGGCTCTAGGCCCATGCACCTTACTACAAATAACTCAGTTTCGTTTCCTTTTATGGCTGAGTAATATTCCATTGTATATATGTGCCACATCTTCTTTATCCATTTATCTGTTGATGGACACTTAGGTTGCTTCCATGTCCGGGCTATTGTAAATAGAGCTGCAATGAACATTGTGGTACATGTCTCTTTTTGAATTATGGTTTTCTCTGGGTATATGACCAGTAGTGGTATTGCTAGGTTATATGCTAGTTCTTTTTTTAGTTTTTTAAGGAACCTCCATACCATTCTCCATCATGACTGTACCAATTTACATTCCCACCAACAGTCCAGGAGGGTTACCTTTTCTCCACACCCTCTCCAGCATTTATTGCTTGTAGATTTTTTGATGGTGGCCATTCTGACCAGTGTGAGGTGATATCTCATTGTGGTTTTGATTTGCATTTCTCTAATGATTAGTGATGTTGAGCATCCTTTCATGTGTTTGTTGGCAATCTGTATATCTTCTTTGGAGAAATGTCTATTTAGGTCTTCTGCCCATTTTTGGACTGGATTGTTTGTTTTTTTGATATTGAGCTGCATGAGCTGCTTATAAATTTTGGAGATTAATCCTTTATCAGTTTCTTCTTTTGCAAATATTTTCTCCCATTCTGAGGGTTGTCTTTTCATCTTGTTTATGGTTTCCTTTGTTGTGCAAAATCTTTTAAGTTTCATTAGGTCCCATTTGTTTATTTTTGTTTTTATTTCCATTTCTATAGGAGGTAGGTCAAAAAGGATCTTGCTGTGATTTATGTCATAGAGTGTTCTGCCTATTTTTTCCTCTAAGAGTGTTATAGTGTCTGGACTTATATTTAGGTCTTTAATCCATTTTGAGTTCATTTTTGTGTATGGTGTTAGGGAGTATTCTAATTTCATTCTTTTACATGTAGCTGTCCAGTTTTCCCAGCACCATTTATTGAAGGGGCTGTCTTTTCTCCATTGTATATTCTTGCCTACTTTATCAAAGATAAGGTGACCATATGTGCATGGGTTTATCTCTGGGCTTTCTATCCTTTTCCATTAATCTATCTTTCTGTTTTTGTACCAGTACCATATTGTCTTGATTACTGTAGCTTTGTAGTATAGTCTGAAGTCAGAGAACTTGATTCCTCCAGCTCCGTTTTTCTTTCTCTAGATTGCTTTGGCTATTCAGGGTCTTCTGTGTTTCCATACAAATTGTGACAATTTTTGTTCTAGTTCTGTGAAAAATGCCATTGGTAGCTTGATAGGGATTGCACTGAATCTGTAGATTGCTTTGGGCAGTATAGTCATTTTCACAATGTTGATTGTTCCAAACCAAGAACATAGTATATCTCTCCATCTGTTTGTATCATCTTTAATTTTTTTCATCAGTATCTTATAGTTTTCTGCATACAGGTCTTTGGTCTCCTTAAGTAGGTTTATTCCTAGGTATTTTATTCTTTTTGTTGCAATGGTAAATGGGAATGTTTCCTTAATTTCTCTTTGAGATTTTTCATCATTAGTGTATAGGAAAGCAAGAGATTTCTGTGCATAAATTTTGTATCCTGCTACTTTACCAAATTGATTGATTAGCTCAAGTAATTTTCTGGTAGCATCTTTAGAATTCTCTATGTATAGTATCATGTCATCTGCAAACAGTGACAGTTTTACTTCTTTTCTTCTTTGGATTCCTTTTATTTCTTTTTCTTCTCTGATTGCTGTGGCTAAAACTTCCAGTGGTGAGAGTGGGCAACCTTGTCTTGTACCTGACCTTAGAGGAAATGGTTTCAGTTTTTCAGCTTTGAGAATGATGTTTGCTGTGGGTTTGTCTTATATGGCCTTTATTACGTTGAGGTAGGTTCCCTCTATGCCTACTTTTTAAAAAAAAATTACCTTTATTCAAGTCAATTCCTGTGTGTGTGTGTGTGTGTGTGTGTGTGTGGTACGTGGGCCTCTCACTGCCATGGCCTCTCCCATTGCGGAGCACAGGCTCAGCAGCCATGGCTCACGGGCCCAGCCGCTCTGCAGCACGTGGGATCCTCCCGGACCGGGGCATGAACCTGTGTTCCCTGCATCGGCAGGCGGACCCTCAACCACTGCGCCACCAGGGAAGCCCTATGCCTACTTTCTGGAGAGTTTTTTAAATCATAAATGGGTGATGAATTTTGTCAAAAGCTTTTTCTACATCTATTGAGATTATCATATAGTTTTTATCCTTTAATTTGTTAATCTGGTGTAGCACATTGATTGATTTGCATATATTGAAAAATCCTTGCATTCCTGGGATAAACCCCACTTGATCATGGTGTACAATCCTCTTAATGTGCTATTGGATTCTGTTTGCAAGTATTTTGTTTAGGATTTTTGCATCTATGTTCTTCAGTGATATTGGCCTGTAGATTTCTTTTTTTGTGACCTCTTTGTCTGGTTTTGGTATCAGGGTGATGGTGGCCTTATAGAATGAGTTTGGGACTGTTCCTCCCTCTGCTACATTTTGGAAGAGTTTAAGAAAGATAGGTGTTAGCTCTTCTCTACATGTTTGAGAGAATTTGCCTGTGAAGCCATCTGGTCCTGGGCTTTTGTTTATTGGAAGATTTTAAATCACAGTTTCAGTTTCAATGCTTGTGATTGGTCTGTTCATTTTTCTATTTTTTCCTGGTTCAGTCATGGAAGGTTGTGCTTTTCTAAGAATTTGTTCATCTGTTCCAGGTTGTCCATTTTATTGGGATACAGTTGTTTGTAGTAATCTCTCATGAACCTTTGTATTTCTGCAGTGTCAGTTGTTACTTTTTTTCCATTTCTAATTCTGTTGATTTGAGTCTTCTCCCTTTTTTTCTTGATGAGTCTGGCTAATGGTTTATCAATGTTGTTTGTCTTCTCAAAGAACCACCTTTTAGTTTTATGGATCTTTGCTATTGTTTCCTTCATTTCTTTTTCATTTATTTCTGATCTGATCTTTATGATTTCTTTCCTTCTGCTAACTTTGGGGGTTTTTTGTTCTTCTTTCTCTAATTGCTTTAGATGTAAAGTTAGACCGTTTATTTGAGATTTTTTCTTGTTTCTCAAGGTAGGGTTGTATTGCTATAAATTCCCTCTTAGATCTGCTTTTGCTGCATCCATAGGGTTCGGGTCATCATGTTTTCATTGTCATTTGTTTCTAGGTATTTTAAATTTTCCTCTGTGATTTCTTCAGTGATCTCTTGGTTATTTAGTAGCATATTGTTTAACCTCTGTGTGTTTGTATTTTTTACAGTTTTTTTTTTCCTGTAATTGATATCTAGTCTCATAGCATTGTGGTCAGAAAAGATACTTGATATGATTTCAATTTCTTAAATTTACTGAGGCTTGATTTGTGACCCACGATATGATCTATTCTGGAGCATGTTCCCTGAGCACTTGAGAAGGAAGTGTATTCTGCTGTTTTGGGATGGAATGTCCTATAAATATCAATTAAGTCCATCTTGTTTAATGTATCTTTTTTTTTTTTTTTTTTGCGGTATGCGGGCCTCTCACTGTTGTGGCCTCTCCCTTTGCGGAGCACAGGCTCCGGATGCGCAGGCTCAGCGGCCATGGCTTACGGGCCCAGCTGCTCCGTGGCATGTGGGATCTTCCCAGACCGGGGCACGAACCCGCGTCCCCTGCATTGGCAGGCGGACTCTCAACCACTGCGCCACCAGGGAAGCCCTAATGTATCATTTAAAGCTTGTGTTTCGGGCTTCCCTGGTGGCGCAGTGGTTGGGAGTCCGCCTGCCGATGCAGGGGACGCGGGTTCGTGCCCTGGTCCGGGAGGATCCCACATGCCGCGGAGCGGCTGGGCCCGTGGGCCATGGCCGCCGGGCCTGCGCGTCCGGAGCCTGTGCTCCGCGACGGGAGAGGCCACAGCAGTGAGAGGCCCGCATACCACAAAAAAAAAAAAAAATAAAAAATAAAAATAAAGCTTGTGTTTCCTTATTTATTTTCATTTTGGATGATCTGTCCATTGGTGAAAGGGTGGTGTTAGGTCCCCTACTATGATTGTGTTACTGTCGATTTCCCCTTTTATGGCTGCTAGCATTTGCCTCATATATTGAGGTGCTCCTATGCTGGATGCATAAATATTTACAATTGTTATATCTTATTCTTGGATTGATCCCTTGATAATTATGTAGTGTCCTTGTCTCTTGTAATAGTCTTTATTTTAAAGTCTATTTTGTCTGATATGAGAATTGCTACTCCAGCTTTCATTTCCATGGAATATTTTTTCCATCCCCTCACTTTGTGTGTATGTGTCCCTAGGTCTGAAGTGGGTCACTTGTAGACAGCATATATATGGGTCTTGTTTTTGTATCCATTTAGCCAGTCTATGTCTTTTGGTTAGAGCATTTAATCCATTTACATTTAAGAGAGTTATAGATATGTATGTTCCTATTACCATTTTCTTAATTGTTTTGTGTTTGTTATTGTAGGTCTCTTCCTTCTCTTGTGTTTCCTGCCTAGAGAAGTTCCTTTAGCATTTGTTTTAAAGCTGGTTTGGTGGTGCTGAATTCTCTTAGCTTTATCTTGTCTGTAAAGGTTTTAATTTCTCTGTCAAATGTGAATTAGATCTTTGCTGGCTAGAGTAATCTTGGTTGTACGTTCTTCCTTTTCATCACTTTAAATATGCCCTGCTTCTCCCTTCTGGCTTGCAGAGTTTCTGCTGAAAGATCAGCTGTTAACCTTATGGGGATTCCCTTGTATGTTATTTGCTGCTTTCCCCTTGCTGCTTTTAATATTTTTTCTTTGTATTTAACTTTTTGTAATTTGATATCTGTCTTGGCATGTTTCTCCTTGGATTTATGCTGTACGGAACTCTCTGTGCTTCCTGGACTTGATTGACTATTTCGTTTCCCATGTCAGGGAAGTTTTCAAACACAGTCTCTTCAAATATTTTCTCAGGCACTTTCTTTTCTTCTTCTTCTCTGGGACCCCTATAATTTGAATGTTGGTAGTTTAATGTTGTCCCAGAGGTCTCTGAGACTGTCCTCAATTTTTTTCATTCTTTTTCTTTATTCTGCTGTGTAGCAGTTATTTCCACTATTATATCTTTCATGTCACTTATCTGTTCTTCTGCTCAGTTATTCTGCTATTGATTCCTTCTAGAAAATTTTAAATTTCATTTATTGTGTTATTCATCAGTTTGTTTGCTCTTTAGTTCGTCTAGGTCCTTGTTAAACGTTTCTTGTATTTTCTGTATTCTATTTCCACGATTTTGGATCATCTTTACTAACATTATTCTGAATTCTTTTTCAGGTAGACTGCCTATTACCTCTTCATTTGTTTGGTGTGGTGTGTTTTTACCTTGCTCATTCATCTACTGCATATTTCTGTCTTCTCATTTTGTTTAACTTACTGTGTTTGGGGTCTCCTTTTCACAGGCTGCAAGTTCATAGTTCCCGTTGTTTTTCTTTCTTTTTTTTTTTTGTGGTACGCAGCCTCTCACTGTTGTGGCCTTTCCTGCTGTGGCGCACAGGCTCCGGACGCACAGGCTCAGCAGCCATGGCTTACGGGCCCAGCCGCTTTGCAGCATGTGGGATCCTCCCGGACCGGGGCACGAACCCGTGTCCCCTGCATCGGCAGGCGGATTCTCAACCAATTCACCACCAGGGAAGCCCCCATTCCCCTTGTTTTTGGTGTCTGCCCCCAGTGGTTGAGGTTGGTTCAGTGGCTTGTGTAGGCTTCCTGGAGGAGGGTACTGGTGCTTGTGTTCTGCTGGGTGGGACTGAATCTTGTCTTTCTGGTTGGCAGGGCCACGTCTGGTGGTGTGTTTTGGGGTGTTTGTGAACTTAGTATGATTTTAGGCAGCCTCTCTGCTAATGGGTGTGGTTGTGTTCCTGTCTTTCTAGTTGTTTGGCATGGGGCGTCCAGCACTGAAGCCTGCTGGCCATTGGGTGGAGCTGAGTCTTAGTTTTGAGATGGAGATCTCTGGGAGAGCTCTTGTTGATTGATATTACATGGGGCTGGGGGTGGGGGTCTCTGGTGGTCCAATGTCCTGGACTGGGCTCTCCCACCTCGGAAGCTCAGGCCTGACACCGGGCCAGAGCACCAAGACCCTGTCAGCCACACAGCTCAGAAGAAAAGGAAGAAAAATAATAATAAAATAAAGTAAATAAAATAAAATAAATTTTTTAATTAAAGAAAAGAAAAGAGAGCAGCCAAACTGATAAACAAATCCACCAATGCTAACAAGCATTAAAAACTAAGATAAAAACAAAATCAGAAACAAATTAGTTGCAGACAGCAAACTCCCAGTCTACAGTTGCTCCCCAAATCCACTGCCTCAAATTTGGGAACATTCATTGTCTATTCAGGTATTCCACAGATGCAGGGTTTATCTGGTTGATTGTGGGGATGTAATCCACTGCTCCTGAGGCTACTGGGAGAAATTTCTCTTTCTCTTCTTTGTTCACACAGCTCCTGGGGTTTAGCTTTGGTTTGGCCCGACCTCTGCATGTAGGTCACCCTCAGGCATCTGTTCCCCGCCCAGACAGGAGGGGGTTAAAGCAGTGACTGATCAGGGGGCTCTTGCTCTCTCAGGCCAGAGAGAGGGAGGGGTATGGTAGTCATACTTGGAATGCAGCGCCAGCCTGCAGTGGCAGAGGCCAGCGTGACTGTGCAACAGCCTGAGGTGTGCCGTGTATTCTCCTGGGGAAGTTGTCCCTGGATCTTGGGACGCTGGCAGTGGCATGCTTCACAGGCTCCTGGGGGGCCGTGTGCGTCTGTGTGTGTGTGTGTGTGTGTGTGTAGTGACCTGTACTTGCACACAGGTTTCTTGGTGGCAGCGGCAGCAGTGTTAGTGGTTCATGCCTGTCTCTGGGGTATGAGCTGACAGCCATGGCTTACACCCCTCTCTGGAGCTTGCTTAGG
Source organism: Kogia breviceps (assembly GCF_026419965.1). Lineage (NCBI taxonomy): Eukaryota > Metazoa > Chordata > Mammalia > Artiodactyla > Physeteridae > Kogia > Kogia breviceps. The sequence continues at coordinate 109,557,389 of NC_081316.1, read as the reverse complement.
CAGTGCTCTGCCTTCTGTGGGCACACAGTGCAGGAAGCCCCTCTCCTCATGCACCCCAAAACGATGGTCTCTTGCCTCTTCAGCAGGTCCAGACTTTTTCCCAGACTCCCTCGCGGGTAGCTGTGGTACACTAGCCCCCTTCAGGCTGTCTTCACACAGCCAACCTCAGTCCTCTCCCTGGGATCTGACCTCCAAAGCCTGAGCCTCAGCTCCCAGCCTCCACCTGCCCCGGTGGGTGAACAGAGGATCCTCTCAGGCTGGTGAGTGCTGGTCAGCACTGATCCTCTGTGCAGGCATCTCTCCACTTTGCCCTCTGCAGCCCTGCTGCTGTGCTCTCCTCTGTGGCTCTGAAGCTTCCCCCCACCTGCCCCCATCTCCGCCAGTGAAGGGGCTTCCTAGTGTGTGAAAACATTTCCTCCTTCACAGCTCCCTCCCAGAGGTGCAGGTCCCATCCCTATTCTTTTATCTCTGTTTTTCTTTTTGCCTTACCCAGGTATGTGGGGATTTTCTTGCCTTTTGGGAAGTCTGAGGTCTTCTGCCAGCATTCAGCAGGTGTTCTGTAGTTGTTCCACATGTAGATGTAGTTTTGATGTATTTGTGGGGAAGATGATCTCCACATCTTACTCCTCCGCCATCTTGAAGGTTCCCCCAAGTCTTTGGGCTTTTCAAATGTGCTCTGTACTGCCTCCATCCATTTCCCAATTCCTACCATAACAGTAGAAAATGTAATCTTGATTTTCTCTTTCTATAACTATAGAAGGTCTGAATGTCGAGGGGGAAAGTCTTTCAGTTGATATTCCCGTGGGAAGGAATTTAGGTCCTCACTTCCATAAATGCTGTGAATTCCTCTAATGGAGAACAGGATGATGTGGTGGTACCAAAAAAATGGTCAGACTACTTAACATAATACTGCTTAATAAGATTAGAACTTAAAAAAGGAGGGAGGACAGAGACTAGTTTGATTACTACTAAGACCTTTCAGGAAGCATCCCTCACCCCATAAATTATATCCTTTCTTTTCTATTAGCTACACAGTATTAAGAATCTAAGGAAACTTTAACACTCATAATTGAAGTTATGGAATTAAGAGCACTAAGACATGTGCATGGATAACTTGAAATACTTTAGAGCTCATTCATCCCTTCAATACCTTTACTGGGACCCTCAAAAAGAGGGAAATAAATCATACGAGAATGGCAAAATGGCTAGCTGGTCAGGCAATTGGTTAACCTGTCCCCCCAGGGACATAGTTGGACACATTTCCCAGAATCTCTTCCAGTTAGATAGGCCATACAACTAAGTTTTGTCCAAAAGAACATGGGCAAGGGATATATAAAACTATCCTGGCCCGACCCATACAAATTTTCCATATGCACTTTCCTCTCTTCCCCTACAGGCTCCTTCAACAGAGAAGACGCTGTAAACTGGGAGAACGGCAGAACTCTCAGGTAAAAGGAGCCTGGGTCTCAGATGACTGTGGAAAACTGTCCACTGACCTAAAACATCCACACTGGACTTTACATGAGAGAGAAATAACCTCGGAAAAGTTACACAACTGGGTCCCATTGTCCTTATGTCAAGGACTTTCCACAATGCCTGATCAAGAGTAAAAGCTCAAAAAATATTAGCTTTCATTTTTATGGGAAACAAATTCTACTTCTTCTTAATTTCCTTCTTTCTCTTGGGCAGAGTGGAGCACAGGGACCACGGGGATTAGTGAAAAGCACTTAGCTGCACTGAACCAGTTACAAAATACTAACTGGTATACTGGTATGTTTAAGTAAAGCAACACTGTAACAGGAACTCAAACAAAACAACATTTTCTTCTGGATTCCAAGCATTAACTTTTATGACTGGTCTCTTGCTAAAACACTCAAATCTAATAAAAGATGTGAAATATAAAAAGACAGTGATACTCCCTTCTTTCTCCCCTTGATATCAAACAATTGGAGATGTTTGATCTGACAACCCACATCATTTCTGTGGTTTCAGATTGGCATAAAATTTGTAAAGAATACTTTGTGCTGTTACATTACTTAACTGATATACTTTAATAATAGTCATAATCAACCTTTATTGATTTTACATAAACAGCTTAGAGAATGCCTTTGGAAACCATGTTTTCCCAACATATTTATGTTACAACACATGACATTTCCTTATGAAAGTATTTGTTAAATCTCTTTGTAGAGGGAGTGTGGAAAAATGAAGAAAGAGGAGGGGAAATAAGATTTCAAAACTAATCTTCAGTGATAGGCCTAAATATTTGGCAATTATTTCCTTTTATAGAAAATCACAGGATTGTAACTTTGAAACATACCAAAAGTGCAGTGCATCAATTTAATTAAAAAAACAGTGGTGTCTAATATATTATTTGGGCATCAAATTTCCCTTTCTAAATATAATCAGGGTCATATAATTTTATACTTAATGGTTGAAAACAATAACCATCAAAATCTTTAAATAATCCCAGATCTGGATTAAATCATGGTAGTATTAATATTTTGTAAAATTCCAATTTATTTGTTCATCAGTAAAATGTAACAGTTGACAATGTCTCCAGAGAATAAGTTTTCTATGTGTAGGAAGACAATAATCTTATAACACCTGCTATTAATCAGGTCACTGAGCTACTATTATATCATGATATTTTTTCACACTGATTTTTCCACTTCAACAAAGTACAAGTAGTTGTTATCATACCAATTCTGAGTACTTAATCATTCCTGAAACAAGGAACCATCTTCATATTAGTACTTCTTTGTTATGGTGTTTAGTCTTGATATCATTAAGCACAATGAATTTTACTTAATGAATATGGATGAATTAACTAAGGCAAAAGGACATAACCTAGTCCCCTCAATAATTTATCCTCTACCTTTTAAAAAACTGTTGTTGAGGCTATACAAATTACAGATCTACTGGCTGGAAAGACACAACTTCTCCCTTAGACCAACATTCAGTATTTTGAGCACAAGGTTAAAGTCATGGTGTTCACGGCATGTTCCCTTGTTCTACCATTATGGTCGTTCCTCACCTGTACCCACAATACTGATTGTCAGATGATACTGTTCACTTGCTATGCGTCCTGGCTGTAGATTATTTTCCTTGATTAAAAATATTTAATAATTGGGCAATAATCTACTCAGTCTTTGTAAACTCTCCATTGAATAATTTTTCATTTTTACAACCACTTACTGCATGGTTGTTGCGCTTTTCTTCTGTCATCTTCTTCACATAATTAAGTGGTCCGTTCCCTTCAAAGGAGGAGGGATTTTTGAATGAGCCTCCAATTCTATCCCACAATGTGAAATACTGTCCATAATTATAGTCAAAGAGCATGTGGTGGTCTGTATGATGAGCTGAGCCATTAATAAATGGCCTGAAGATACGGGGAACACGAAAATCACCATCATGAATAGAAATTGTCCAGATATTGACCAAGACATACAAACCTAAATAAACTACCTTGTGTAATGGGAAGATAAATGGGTATATGTGGTAAGGTAGACCCTGAAGGAAGCCATCCAGAGGATGAAAAGCATGACTTGCAAATGGAGTTGGAATCTTCCAGATATGATGAGGTTTGTGTAAGTGCTACAGAAGAAAAGAAGACCACATTAATGCCACAGACTTTACCCAGTGCAACAACTGACTTAGCTTTTCATGCTCATGGTGTGAGAAATGACCTACCTAAAAAAATCCCTTTGAATTTAGCAAATTACTTTATAAAATTCCCTCCCTTTCTTTACCCCAAGATAATAAGATTTCAACACAGCCCCTCCAGACCCATAAAGAAGGATACAAACAAAATGTACCTTGTACTTGTCATGACTAAGGCTACTTAGGTATTTAATAAGTTAGAGTAAATTCTTGAAAATAGAGACAGGATTTATAATTATACATTGCTGAAATGTGTATTTTCTCTCTTCCCCTACAAATGACTCTACCTTATTACCTTATATACAAGTCTATGATGAAGGCCTCTGTGAATCCAGTATATCAGCATGTCAGTGAAAAAGAGAAAGGACAGTACACTAGCAATGAATCGAAACCAGCCTACAAGAGACAACAGGATATGGAAGAATCAAGATTCAGCTGCCAGGATCAGAGTTTACTTTTGACATGTCCATCTAAGAAGACAAAACTTGATCCTAGACCTAAACCCTGTACACTATCTGCTTTGGTTAATTCAGTATATCACAACCTCCATCTCTCTTGACTCTCTGGGATCTGCTCATTTCCCTCTCATAAAAACTTGAAGCGTCCCACCTACAATATTTCTTCATTAAACTATGAGGATATTTATGAAACAGAAAGAGTAAACCCCTATGGCATCTTTATCATTTAAATGCTGGAGAATAATGCTATTTATCTTTTCTTCATATTGATAATCATAAAACATTATCTTTACATATTACCTCCCCTGCTTAGAATTTTATTTTCCCTTGAAATACTGTAAGCCTAGCATTTACTCCATAACCCAACTCCTTCTGATCTTTCCAACCTCATATGCTCGTGTACTAACCAGGCTGGTTCACTCAATATCCTCCCAACATCTTCAAAGTCTTATCTCTATACTTTTATAGAGGTATAAAAAGGAGAGAATGCCCTCTCTCCTTTTTTTTTTTTTTTTTTTTTTTTTTTTGTGGTACGTGGGCCTCACACTGTTGTGGCCTCTCCCGTTGCGGAGCACAGGCTCCGGACGCGCAGGCTCAGCGGCCATGGCTCATGGGCCCAGTCACTTCACGGCATGTGGGATCTTCCCGGACCGGGGCACGAACCCGTGTCCCCTGCATCGGCAGGCGGATTCTCAACCACTGCGCCACCAGGGAAGCCCCTCTCCTTTTATTTTTATTCATATTTTGATCCACTTTCCAAGGCCAAGCCAATTCAGCACCCTGGTGTGTAATTTTTGTTCCCTCCTTTAAATAACTAACCTTTTACTTAGAGAGCAGGGGTGCTGACACCAGCAAGCTTGGATTCCAGTCCCAGATCCATCACTTATTTGTTAAGCGAGCTTGGCAAGTTACTGAAATTCTCTGTACACTTAATTTACTCACCTATAAAAGGAGCATCGTAATAGTGCCTACCTCATAGAATTAATAGAATAAAACGGATTGGTAACATGTGAAAAGCTTAGAACTGAAGCTGGTACATATCAACAATGAATGTTAACTATGATTCTTACTTTCTAATACTAGATACTAGAAATGTATCTTGATGAAATAATTCCAGAATTTCACAAAATTTTAGTTTAGTCACTGTAGTACTGTTTATAATAGAAAACCAAGAACAATCTAAAGGTCTAAAAATTATGGACCATTTAAATAAGCTATGGATATCTATACAATGCAATACTATAAATATATACTGTATAACATCAGTATTTATTGATATGAAAATATGGGCATAAACACTGCTAAGAGAAAAAAATCAGAGTTCAAACCAGTATGCATAGAAAGGGTTTCAATTTTGTAATGTAAATAATGAAGTATTACAGGCATAGAAAAGTGAAAGAATATACATCAAAAGAGTTACAGTTTCCAGGTAGCAGAATGATGGATTTTTTTAAAAAATCGGTGTTTTCTGATTTTTTATAAATATCATGTACTCCTTGAGCTTTTTTTTTTCAGATGTTTGAATTCAATAAAGATAATAGGAAACAAATTCAAGGCTCTAGCTCTGATCATGCCAATCTTCCCCTGGGCACAATTTCATCTACAACAAAGACTTTAAAGAAGCAGATTTGGTTCTTTAGAGAAACCCATCTGTTCCTGACATTTACACTATATACTCACCGTATGGAAACTCCTCTATGCTGTCATATAGTTTGCTGTAACCTCTCACCTCTAGCAGGAACACTGAGACCGTGGGGATGCTTATCCATGGCATTGACTGGACAGAATGCATAATCTCTCGATAGACTTGGTTCTGAAAATGAAGTTTCCAATACTTACAAACCATAAAATCGATGGTAAACAAAACTAGCATAAAATTGTTCTGGATTGGATTTTTTAAATCTCTTTTATATGAAGGAGCTTACCTCCAAATTGCTTCTACTAAAGTGTTACTATGTGAGTGTGGGTGTGTAAGAAAAACATTTCTTTTATATGAAACAAATGCAACAAATATTTTAAATTCTGAAACTTTTTTTCCTTCCCACAAAATCTCTATTCCAAAGTTCTATTTACAGAATAATCACTTCTTTCATAATTAACTTTCATACTCAGCCCTCTCTATTTTTCTTCAGTCCTTGTAGTGACTGGCAAATACAAATAACTGAAATAGAAAAGTGATTGTAAACAAGTCTGAATCTACTGAGTTTGGATTATTTTGTCAAAAAATATATACATAGTAAAAGCATATTTCAGTTTGCGAAAGTCAAATATCAAACAATGACACAAATGTATACATTTATTTATTCATCACTATCAGCAAAGAAATTCTTGTCTATGTATCTAGCAAGACCAGGCTTACAGTTAAAAAAACAAACAACAACCAAAAAAAAGGACGGGCTTCCCTGGTGGCGCAGTGGTTAAGAATCCACCTGCCAATGCAGGGGACACGGGTTCAAGCCCTGGTCCGGGTAGATCACACATGCCGCGAGGCAACTAAGCCCGTGCGCCACAACTACTGAGCCTGAGCTCTAGAGCCCACAAGCCACAACTACTGAGCCTGTGTGCCACAACTACCGAAGCCCGCACACCTAGAGCCCATGCTCCGCAACAAGAGAAGCCACCACAATGAGAAGCCAGTGCACCGCAACTAACAGTAGCCCCTGCTCACCGCAACTAGAGAAAGCCTGTGCACAGCAACGAAGACCCAACGCAGCCAAAAATAAATAAATTAAAAAAAAAAACCTCAAAAAAAACTTTTAAAAAATTACAACTTACTTATCTGTTTAAATTAAAGAAAAGAGAGAGGATTAGCCTTTCCAAAAGTATCTAACCCATTTGGGGCTGTTTTCAGAAACTCTAAAAAGATTAAAACCAGTTTAATCTGAAAATCTCACAAATACATATTGTTATTTTTACTGTAATAATTAAAAAATAGGTAAGAAAATCACTTACCTTTAAAAATTGTGGGTGTTTCATTAATGAATGATCATAGACAAAATAATAACTCAGCGTTGCGAATAAGAAATAAAGGATATAAGCACCGAGATTTGTTAAAATCAGGAGACTGACAGCTTGTCGGAAGATGCTGTCCTCTGGCCATGTGGCTGGATATACGTATGGTGTAAAAAAATAATAATCTGCAGCATTGAGTACAAGATCCATCTTAGTCCCTAAAGGATAAACATGTACAACAATTATTTACCCATGTTGACATTTCTCAAAGCAAAAAATTTTTAGAAAAACTATATATGAAGTTCCTACCTTCATAAGTATATGTAGTACAAGTCTGCTACTACCAGAATTCACTAAATGCCATCTTTAGAGCCAGAAGGATCTTCAATGTCATCTCTAGTTCAGTCTCTTGATACAATACATAGCGACACTGAAGTTCAGTTAGAGAAACTGAGGCCCATGAAGTTTCTTCTCCAAGGTCAAGCTGAAAGGTGGCTTAAGTCCAGATCTAACTGCACCTTAGTGTTCTCTTCCACTATGTCCTATTGCCATAGGAAATGGCAAGAGTAAACATGGCAAATAGTAAAGATGTGGAACACAGGGCACTAGGTACTCAGGCAAATGGTTTACTCCTTCAGCTGCAAGTTTCAGCAGCATCTTTCTCCTAAAAGGACTCATATTTCAGAGATTTTTGCTTCAATGCTGAGATTTAAGATGAATTCCCTAAAAGGTATCTATTCTGTGACTGTAACCAAAGAAGTCAGGGACTATCTATTCTCGTGACTAACCCTAACTCTCACTGACAGAACAAAGGGAGATGTATTCTTGGCAGTGACAACTAGAATACACTTATTCCTCACCTCCCTCTCCTCCCCACCCCAGTCAGAGGCTGGCAAACTGTGGCCCATGGGCCGAACCCAGGGCCTGTTTCTGTAAAGAAGCTTTGTTGGAACACAGCTATTTCCAGATGTGTCTATGCTGTCTATGGCTGCTTCTCTGTACTACAAAGTCAAGGCTGAGTCACAGCAATGGACAGCATGGCTCACAAAGCCTAAAACGTTTATTCTCTAGCCCTTTAAAAGGAAAGTTTGCCAACTCCTGTTCCAGATGCTTAAACTTTGAAAAACTTTAGTTGATTCTATATTCATGATCCTGAATCTAGTTCAACAACTTCATGGTCAGCTTCTGTGAGCTGACCACTGACTCTATCATTTATGATTTACTTCCTCCTTCTTCACTGCACTGTTGGTAGTGGGAAATGTGTCCTGTATTCCAAACACCTCTCATCTATAATTAAAACTTTTGAACAACAACAACAATAACAAAAAGCCAGTCTGAAAATTGCCACTGGGTTTTTAGTCTCTTAAAATCAAATTCTAGAAGCTCTTTATTTATTAGGGTGTCTAGCCCCTTGTTTGTGATATGAGTTGCAAGCATTTTTTTCTCACATTGACATGGAAAGAAAGTTTTAATCAACTAATGCAGATATTGACATATATCCTTCATCATATATTGCTAATTCACTCAAACAACAATTAAGTATCAAGTACTGCACTAGGTGATGAGCATACAAAGATTAAAAAGGTATAGTCTAAATCCACCTTCAAGGTAAGGCAACTACAGAAATGAATAGTTACATCAATATGACAAGTGCTATAATAAAGGTATATATATGCAAATTGTGTGAAATCAGAAAAGACAACACAACTACCTCAGCTTACAACAGAAGGCTGTATAGTGAAGAATTTTGATTTGGGCTTTGAAGGACATTACCAGAAAAAAAAAAAGGTTAGGAATAGCTATTTCAAGTAGAAGTAACAACTGCAAAGGCATGGAAAACCATGATCCATTCATGGTTCAAGGGATGTGGCCCATTAGGAATATATCGTACTGATGAGAAGCAGGGAGACTAGGTTGCTCCTGAGGTAGACTAACCTAGAGAAGATGACCACCTGACCTCAGGCAATAGCTGTGAGAATAGACACATTCATCAGAGACTTAGCAAGTAAGATAGCCCATGGGACTTGATAACTGATTAGATACTGGAGTGTGAAAGAAAACATCTAGTGGGAATTTGGTACTAGCAGATGAAAACTATTATATATAGAATGGATAAACAACAAGCTCCTACTGTATAGCACAGTAGGATATCCTGTAATAAATATCAATATCCTGTAATAAACCATAATGGAAAAGAATATGAAAAATATACATATGTATAACTAGATCACTTTGCTGTACACCAGAAACTAACAAAACATTGTATATCAACTATACTTCAATTAAAAAAAAAAAGAAAGAAATCTATGTTGATTGTGAGATTTTACCTTGCCTGAATGGATGGTGAGGCTATGATAATCAAAATAGCGAATACTGTGAAGCTAGCAGACTTGGGTGCAACAGGGACTTTGGGGGTGCGAGGAATGATGGGTTCAGTTTGGGTCTTTTAAAAACAATTTAATTGGGCTTCCCTGGTGGCGCAGTGGATGAGAATCCGCCTGCCGATGCAGGGGACACGGGTTCGAGCCCTGGTCCGGGAAGATCCCACATGCCGCGGAGCAACTAGGCCTGTGAGCCACAACTACTGAGCCTGCGTCTCTGGAGCCTGTGCTCGGTAACAAGAGAGGCTGCGATAGTGAGACCTGTGAACCGCGATGAAGAGCAGCCCCCACTTGCTGCAACTAGAGAAAGCTCTCACAGAGAAACAAAGACCCAACACAGACAAAAATAAATAAATAAATGTTTAAAAAAAAAAAAAAAAAAAAAAAAAAAAAAAACAATTTAATTAATTTATTTTGGCTGAGTTGGGTCTTTGTTGCTGCGCGTGGGCTTTCTTTAGTTGCGGCAAGCGGGGGCTACTCTTCATTGTGGTGCACGGGCTTCTCATTGCGGTGGCTTCTCCTGTTGTGGAGCAGGGGCTCTAGGCACATGGGCTCAGTAGTTGTGGCGCACAGGCTTAGTTGCTCCGCAGCCTGTGGGATCTTCCCTGACCAGGGCTCGAACCCGTGTCCCATGAATTGGCAGGCGGATTCTTAACCACTGTGCCACCAGGGAAGTCCCTAGTTTGGGTCTTAAGTCTAATTGCTGTGGCTCATCTGGGCTCCTAGGCGAAAGCAGGAGACTACATGCAAACATGAATCTGAAGTTCAAAAGGGAGCCTAGTAGTATAGCAACAGTTGAAGCCATAAAGGATGGAGCAGCAGGTTAAGTACACAAAGTAATACCAGAAACATAAACAATGAAGAAGAACCCAACAATTCAAAAGAATATTGCTATACCACTAAAGGCTGGTAAGAGCTGGTGAACTAGTCTTGCATGTTACCTATAGTGCCAACAGCCATAATTCCATATAGTATTTGGGACAGCACCATGTAGGCAAAAATAACTCAAACGTTAACCATGAATCTTCTTTATTCAACCTTGAATATCCGATGTAAGTGAAAACTTTAATAAGATCTCAATCCTTAATTATAAAAATATTTAAAAACTCTTTAATTTTGCTTTTAACTGAAGACCATGCAAGTTGTGTTGATTTGCATATGCCCTGTACATAACGGCTGTGACAGTAGACCAGCACCTAGAAGGGAGGGAATGAACCTCTGTCCATCTGGAGGCAGTTGAGATACTGTGAGATGAAACCTGTTTTTAAGTGTTTTCAGATTTTGGTTTCAATTAATTCTATTTGTGGGATGTAGTAATTAGGTATTCACAAATATATTGCTGTAATTTCTGACATCTAACATAAAAAAAGTTTGAAATCACTAACAATTATGATCTCAAAACTGCAATTCAATTTTGAAGTTTATATTCAAACCCACATCTGTGAAATGCAGAAAGGATAACTACTTTATAGAATTGTTCTAAGATTTAGAGATGAAGTACATAGTGGTGTGGTACTATCTGACAAAGGGAAGCTCATCAACAAATAGGAGCTATTATTACTACTGTTACAGGAACCAAAGCTGGGCCAAAATCACTTTAACCTATAGTAGAAAAATATGTCATTTGATGTTTGAAAGAAATAACTGTTCATTTCTAATATCAATATTAACTGTATATGAGGTACTGTAAATATTAACTCATTTAACCCTCTGAAGATATACCCTAAAAGTCAGGTGCTAGTATTATTCTTGTCTTATAAGAAAGCTGGACACAGAAAATTCCCAGAGTCATCAAGTAAACAAATGCTGGAGAAGGGATTCAGTCACTCCCTGGCTGGTTGCAAAATCCACAGACTTGAACCAAGTTCTACTGCTTCTTCATTAGTATCTCCTCAGCTCCTTAAATTTTTAAATTCTCAGTGACCCTACAAGCTCACATACTTCTGCACAGAATTTTTTTTTAATTTTTAATTTTTAATTTTTAGGCTGCGTTGGGTCTTCGTTGCTGCACGTGGGCTTACTCTTTCTCTGGTTGTGGTGAGCGGGGGCTACTCTTTGTTGCAGTGCTCGGTTTTGCATTGCGGTGGCTTTTCTTGTTGTGGTTGTGAGGCACGGGTTCTAGGTGCATGGGCTTCAGTAGTTGCAGCATGTGGGCTCAGTAGTTGAGGCACACAGGCCCTAAAGCGCACAGGCTTCAGTAGTTGAGGTGCGTGGGCTCAGTAGCTGTGGCTCGTGGGCTCTAGAGCGCAGGCTCAGTAATTGTGGCACATGGGCTTAGCTGCTCCACGGCATGTGGGATCTTCTGGGACCACGGCTCGAACCTGTGTCCCCTGCATTGGCAGGCAGATTCTCAACCACTGCGCCACCAGGGAAGCCCATTTTGCATATAATTTTAAGGGGTTTATATCCACTAAAGTCAGGGGCTCTACAGACCCTAAGTTAAGTACCCCTAACAAATAGAAACTTACATTATTTTACTTTGGCTGAAACAAAGAAACCTTTTCTTAAAACACAGCTATCAACAAAACACAATTAGGCTTAAAATGACTTGAGTCATTCTGCTTTACTTTAAAAGTATAGATAATATACTGTTAGTATAATAGCTAACATTTATTGAAAACCAGATATTACTTAAAAAGCACTTTTTATGTATCATCTCGCTTGATTCTCACAACTCTATGAGGTAGATACTTCTATAACCCCCATTTTAAAGATAGGGAAAATGGGGCTTCCCTGGTGGCGCAGTGGTTGAGAATCCGCCTGCCGATGCAGGAGACACGGGTTCGTGCCCTGGTCCGGGAAGATCCCACATGCCGCGGAGCACCTAGGCCCGTGAGCCATGGCCGCTAGGCCTGCGCGTCCGGAGCCTGTGCTCCGCAACGGAAGAGGCCACAGCAGTGGGAGGCCCGCATACCGCAAAAAAAAAAAAAAAAAAAAAAAAAAGATAGGGAAAATGAAGGCAGGAATATTTAAATAAGTTGTTAACTAATGTAACAGTAACAAATAACAAGTAACAGCTGGGATGTATATTCCAGAGCCTGTTCTCCTAGTTACTACATGGTAATATCTAGGTGTAGGCATGCAGATGGGGAATTCTGATTATCCCATGTTAATTATATTACATAATGAATGGGAAAGCACTCTGTAAATGAGCAAGGATCATGTATTTATTTTTAGGTGTTTTTCATTAGAAACTTAAAAAGAAAAAAAAGCAATGGTGATATAAAGACAGGTGACCTACAGGTAGTTATAAAGTTATATCACCTACAGGTGATATAAAGACAGGTGGTTTGGCTACCACAAACTTTCCAGTTTGGAAACTATCTCCTATACCACCTCCAAATTTGCTCTGCTGTTACACAGGGATGCTAGCAAACATGACTCTTCCTATTAGGATGCTAAACTAATAGATTATTTCCCTTTCCTTCTTGTCTTCTCAAACCGTGGATTGTTGCCCCTCCATCCTAATTACACTGCAGTAACTGGGGCTTGCTTCAACCTAATTCCTTTGCTGCTTGAAAGAAAAAAAAAAAAATCCCCCCAAGAACAGAAGGGAAAGCCGTCGCAAAATGCTTTATTAGTGTTCAGTGGATAAACTTGCCTTGGATAAGAGATCCCCAATAGCCAACATCAAACATTTCATTTTTTTCAGGCCCATCCACATGTCTGTTTCTTTCACCTCTCCCTGTGCCCTGACATACCCCCCCCTCTGTCCGGGCAGAGGCTCCTAATCTGGAGGTCTCTGGCGGCAACCAGCCTCCAGCCAGCCCCGGCCAGCGCGCGTGCCCTGCGCCCCGCACGCTCCCCATCACAGCCGCCGCCTAGCCGGTTGTTTTCAGGACACCCGGTTACCTGGCCGTCTCTGCTAACGGTCAGCGCAGGAGTCCTCAGGTCAAGTTTCGCAGACAGAACCCCAGAGTCTGCCTAGTGCCTTACATCTAGGAGGCAGTCAACGAACGCCTGTGGGAAGCTGAAGAAGGGGGCAGACGCACTCTCAACTTCCCCACCTGGGTCTTGCCTTAGTCTCTCCACCCCCTTTTCCTCCTCTTCTCTCGCTTCCAGCTCGGGAGTATTCCCTCCTTTCCCCGCCCCGCTGTCATCCCTACCTAGAGAGGGTCCGCCGCCGGCTGGCGATTCGGTTCCTGTGGAGCCCCGACTGCTCCAGCGACTAGACCGCGTCTGTCAGCAAGCAGGTCTGGAAGGGCGTAGCCTGACCCCACGCTCGGGGCGACCGGCGCCGCCAACCAATCAGAGGCCGGCGGCATAAGCCGATATGACGGCAGATCGCGTGACTTGGCCGCTAGGGGCTCTCAGCGGTCACGTGGGCGCCGCGCGTTCCGACACGCCCCCTTCGTGCCCAGGGACTGAAGGGAGGAGAGGACCTGATTTAGGTCCTAAGGTGGTGGAGGATGGAGTTTCAGGTTGTATTTGTTTCTTTGGTTTTTCACTGGCGCTAGTGTGTGTAGCTCAGAGTCTTGTACGGAGCAGATTTACGTTATTTATGCAAACAGTCCTTACTCTGCATTGAGGGAACTAGGTGATACTTCTTTTGAAATGCATGTTGGAAGCATTTTCTACTTAAGAGAAGGAGGCGCAAATACTTTTTAGACAACTTGGTAATACGTATTTCTCAACCCCAGCCTGCTCTTTTCTATAACACTGAATGGCTAGAATTTGGCTGAACCAGTTTAGGTAGGTGTTGAAATGCCAGGAACCTTTTCGTAGAACAGATAAAGCAGATCTATGCAGACTAAACGGGAGTATCTGTAGATTCCTACAGGTTTGCTTTTGCGGGCGTGTGTAGTTTTAATTTTTGTCGTTGTTAGCTTTTCTAAATATGAATTGCAGTGGTCACACTTGTAAATAAACCTTTCTGGAAGCCTCAGAGGAGTGGTTCTCAAAGTCCAACCAGCAGTGTCCAACAAATTTAGAGTTTCCTGGAAACACAAGTTCTTGGGAGCCACTTCAGACCTGCTAGATTAGAAACTCTGGGAGGACCCCAGGACGCTGGGTTTAACAAACCCTGGATTGATTCCCACGTTTGATAAAGTTTGGGAACCACAGTTCTAGTGAATTTGACCATCAGAAGAAAATCCGAAGCAAGTCCTTTGATTTTGTTCCCTCTGGAGTGATAGATAGAAGAAAATCCAGTAAAATGAGAGATGACTAACTTTAGAAAAGAATATTTGTTTCCTTATAGGATCATCTGAAGTGCTGCAGTGTAAGGGGAGAAATTATTAGACTCTAATCATGAAAACCTTTTATATGAGTATTGTTTTAAATATCTGTGGCTTGCCTCCTACTTTCTTTTTAAAATGAACATATGAGTTTCAGATGTACAATATAATGGCTTGATATTTGTATATATTGTAAAATTATCTCCTACTTTCTAATTCACTTTTCTTCACTTTTGTTTCCTTTGTTATTGTTCTTATTTCATCCTTTAATTTTTGAGATTAAGATTTAAATTTCTGGGGAAAATTAAAATGTGGTTTAAAGGTGTTTACCTATTACAAAGTTTCCAGATTTGTGATTGCTATAGGGTAAAGCTCACCTGCGTGGTTGGTTAGTCTACAAGTATATTTATCCCCTTTACTTGAATTAACTTCAGATTTAAAAAAATAACAGACTTCTCTTGAAAGATTGGGAAATTATGTTACTTAAATTAATAGATTTATGAAAGGTTAGGAAATTAAATTACATAACTTGATCAAATTTGAGTCTGCCAAGAAAAAGAATTGTTGTTTCTATGAAAACTAAGAAGAATGCTTCAGAAAGACCAGATAAGGATGAATGCTAATAAAATACACATCGAATTGGGTGTGGGTCAGGTGGTTGTAAAAGTCTAGAGAAATTTTTAAAGATATGTGCATTTTGTTGTATATTTCCTTCTCAATTTTAGAAGTGTCTGCGTCACATTATCCAGGCATGTTTAAATTTTACATTAAGTATTTATCTCCCCCTCCTCAGTAAAATACTTGTTGGTTTTCTGATCATACTACTACTATTTCCTTTACTAATAGTTAAGGTAAACATTCCAGAGTGGTTTTTTGATGAAATATTTAAAAATGATCTCCCATGTAGGGGATTGAGAGGTATAAACTATTATGTATAAAATAAGCTACAAGGATATATTGTACAATGCAAGGAATATAGCCAATATTTATAATAACTATAAATGAAGTATAACCTTTAAAAATCACGAATCACAATATTGTACACCTATAACATATAATATTGTACATCAACTGTACTTCAATTTAAAAAATAAATAAATACATTACATGCATAGAATCACATTAATTATAAGTAACCCAGAACTGTTGACAAGAAATTAATACTAAAATTAACTAAATTTAGGCCTTAAAAAAATTATCTCCCATGATAGGAATTCTACTGCCTCATAATTTTTAGCATCAGATACACAGAACATATATCTTTTGTGTATCTGAAATATCTCATCATATTAGGAAGACATTTCTTGTATGTTTTTTTTCCCTCTGACTTCTGTTGTCCACAGTGGAGAGCATGCCTCAATTTCGATTTTTTACTGAAATGTTTTTGCCTAATTAGAAACTGAAACTAGAGAGTTACTTATTGAGTCAATCTTTTTCTCAGGTGTTGTCTTCTCAGATTTTTATTGTCAAAAGCATTTCTTGCATGCCTGCTAAGAAAAGACCTTTGTACTCAATGCTCTGTGAAGTACTACTGCAGATGAAAGCTCTGGAATGCTTAGGATAATATGTACCATGGCTTCTCATATTTCTGCACTGTAGTATCCCTTATGCCCAAGAAGAAGGTGTAAAGGAAGAAGAACAGCGGCAGCAACAACAATTACAGTAATATTAGCAGCAGTAAGCATATGTATAGAGTTGTTTAGTACAAAAACATGGATAGAATGATGGGTGAAGAAGTAAAGTCAGTGACATTAAGTTTACTTTTGGTTGTGCAAGCTTAGTTTTGATAAGATTTAATCATCCTAATCTAAGAGGAAAAGGAACCATTATTCCCCTGAGAGCCTCCCTATGATGATATTTTTTTCCTAGACCTTCTAGTGTTGTGATGTCAAATATGGTAGAGGCTAGCTATGTGTGGTTAAATTTAAATAAGTTAAAAAATAACAAATTCAGTTCCTCGGTTGCACTAGGCAGATTTCGAGGGCTCACTGGCCACTTGTGGCTCTTGGCTATCATACTGGATCCTGTAAGAATCGAACATTTCCATCATCATTGAAAATTCTGTTGGGCAGCACTGTTTATCTTCCATGTCTCTACCTTTCTTTTGTGTGTGTGTGTGTGTGTGTGTGTGTGTGTGTGTCTGTTATAGTTATAATGACTACTTTAATATTCTTGTTTGCTAATGCTAACCCTTGTGTCAATTCTTTTTTTTTTTACATTGAGATGCAGTTGATTTATAATATTATAGTGGTTTACATCAACACTGCTGGTGGAGTGGTAACATGCAAGAGCCCCAATATTACTATATTAGCTTCAGGTATACAACATGACGATTCAAAATTTTTATAGATTTTACCCCATTTAAAGTTATGAGAAATATTGGCTATATTACCTGTGCTGTACAATATATCCCTGTAGCTTCTTTATTTTGTATATAGTAGTTTGTACCTCTTAATTCCATACCGCTATCTTGCCCCTCTTTCTTCTCTCCATTGGTAACCACTAGTTTGTTCCCTATAACAGTCTGTTTCTTTTTTGTGATATCCACTAGTTTGTTTAATTTTTTAGATTCCATATATAAGTGATAACATACAATATTTGTCTTTTTCTGACTTATTTCATTAAGCATAATACCCTTCAGGTCCATCCATGTTGTTGCAAATGGGAAAATTTCTTTTTTTTATGGCTGAGTAGTATTCCATTGTGTGTGTGTGTGTGTGTGTGTGTGTATGTGTATCATATCTTCTTTATCCATTCATCTGTTGATGGACACTTAGGTTGCTTCCATATCTTGGCTATTGTAAATAATGCTGCTGTGAACATTGGGATTCATGTATTTTTTCTAATTAGTGTTTTTGTTTTCTTCAGATTTATACCCAGGAGTAGAATTGCTGGATAGGATGGTGGTTCTATTTTTAGTTTTTTTAGGAACCTCCATACTGGTTTCCAAGTGGCTGCACCAATTTACATTCCCGCCAGCAGTGCACAAGCATTCCCTTTCTCTACATCCTTGCCAACATTTGTTATTTGTGGTCTTTTTGATGATAGCCATTCTGACAGGTGTGAGGTGATATCTCACTGTGGTTTTGATTTGCATTTCTCTGATGATTAGCAATGTTAAGCATCTTTTCATATGCCTGTTGGCCATCTGTATGCCTTTTTGGGAAACATGTCTATTCAGGGTCTTCTGTTCTTTTTTTAACCAGGTTGTTTGTTTTTTGATATTGAGTTGTTTGAGCTGTATATATATTTTGGATATTAACTCCTTATTGGTTGTATCATTTGCAAATATTTTCTCCCATTCAGGTTTTCTTTTCATTTTGTTTATGGTTTCCTTTGCTGTGCAAAATCTTTTAAGTTTAATTAGGTCCTGTTTGTTTATTTCTGCTTTTGTCTCCTTTGCCTTAGGAGACAGATCCAAAAAAATATTGCTATGCTTTATGTCAAAGAGTGTTCTAACAATGTTTTCTTCTAGGAGTTTTATGGTTTCTGGTCTTACATTTAGGGATTTAATCCATTTTGAGTTTATTTTTGTATATAGTGTTAGGGAATGCTCTAATTTCATTCTTTTACATGTAGCTGTCCAGTTTTCCCAGCAGCACTTATTGAAGAGGCTGTCTTTCCTCCATTGTATGTTTTTTCCTCCTTTGTCATATATTAATTGACCACTGGTGTGTGGGTTTATTTCTGGGCTCTCTGTTCTTTTCCATTGATCTATGTGTCTGTTTTTGTGCCAGTATTATATGGTTTTGATTACTGTAGCTTTGTGGTGTAGCCTGAAGTCAAGGAGCATGATACCTCCAGCTCTGTTCTTTTTTCTCAAGATTGTTTTGGCTATTTGGGGTCTTTTGTGTTTCCACACGAATTTTAAAATTATTTGTTCTAGTTCTTTGAAAAATGCCATTAGTATTTTGATAGAGATTGCATTGAATTTGTAGATGACCTTGAGTAGTATTATTAATACTACAATATTAATTCTTCTAATCCATGAACACAGTATATCTTGCCATCTGTTTGTGTCATCTTCAATTTCTTTCATCAGCATTGTATAGTTTGCCAAGTACAGGTCTTTTACCTCATTAGGTAGATTTATTCCTAGATGTTTTATTCTTTTTGATGTGGTTGTAAATGGGATTGTTTCCTTAATTTCTCTTTCTGATAGTTTGTTGTTAGTGTATAGAGACGCAACAGATTTCTGTATATTAATTTTGTATTCTGCAACTGTACCGAATTCACTGATGAGGAGACTAGAGAATTGTTTAAAAGCCTTCAAATCTAGTAGTAGTCTGCATTCAATCTGCTTTGCAAGAGTCTTTATTTGTCTCCACTTTGAACAAAATGAAACTGGAAATCCAATGCAAAGTACTAGAGGTACAGTCTATACAAGAAAGACTACTCAGAACTCCAGTCAGAAGAACCATACTCAAAAGAAAGGCTTTAATGACTGGGGAATAAATATTTAGGTTAAAAATAAATTCTTAAGGTATACATATTGATAAGAATGTAGGCTAGGCTTCATGTGACAGACACCCAAAATATTAGCGATTTACTCCAGAGAAAAGTTTATTTTCCTTTCACATAAAGGTGTAAATTAGCATAGTTATCTATGGTAGCAAATAAACCCTCAAATTGTAATGACTGAGACACAATGGAAATTTATTTTTCACTCATGTAACAGGTCAAATGGATGATCTTGGTCAGTGGGTAGCCCTCCTCCACATGATGATTCAGGAATCTAGGCTTTTCCATCTTGTAGCTCTGTCATTATCATAACTTTCTCCGTATTAAATAGAGAAATAGAAAAGAGGGTATGAAGCATGCATAGCTTTTCAAAGACCCAGTCTAAAAACTCCACGCATTACCTCTCACATTTTGTTGGCTACAGCTCAGTCACATGACCACATCTAACTATTAGGGAGGCTGAGAAATGTAGTTTTTATTCTGGTAGTATATTTGTTCAGCTAAAGTCAGAGTTTCCATTTCTGTAATAGTTACCTATTACTTTGTAATAAATTACCCCAAAACATAAGGGCATGGAACAATGACCATTTGCTTCACAATTTCTGTGGGTTGAGAATCTGGTTGCAGCCTAGCTGGAGCCTCTGGCTCTGGATCTCTCAGAGGTTACAGTCAAGGTATCAGCCAGGGCTGCAGTCATCTCAAGGCTGTATCTGGGGAGGATCCCTTCTAAACTCACTCAGTTGACTGTCAGAACCTCAAAGGTTCTGCTTCTAAGCTCACCCACACTGCCATTTGCAGCTGCTAGGTTCTCATTGGCTATTGTCAGAGAGATTGGTTTCTTGCCATGTGGGTGGTGAGAGATGCTCTTTGTTCTTCTTTCTTTACAAAAGAAACAAAAGGCTCAAGGTTGAGTCACTTGCCCTAAAACTGCAAACCAAGAAGGAATTGCTGTTGCAGCCTTTCCCAGGAGTAGAATTTTAAACCAATCAGTCTGGAATTTCCTGGTCAGTACTGGTGAGCTAATCTGCCTAAGACACACACACCCGCCCACCCCCCCACTGCCCCCCTTCCTTCCCCTAAGGGAAGGTCACCTTGCCTGAAAAAACCCACTCTTTTAACCTCCTTGTCCCACCCTCTTTCTGCCTATATAAACCTTCCATTTTGGTTTTTTTGTTCTTGTTGTTTTTTTACAGTCTAGTGTTAATTTTATGTTACGGCAGTTACACTTGAATTTCAAAAATTTAAAACATAAAAAGTGGTTAGGGACTGCCAGCTTAAAAAAAATGCACAACGTGAGAGTTGTGAGTTAAGTTTTATTTGGGGCAAAATGAGGACTATAGCCCGGGAGGTAGCACCTCATATAGCTCTGAGAAACTGCTCGGGAAGAGGTAGGGGGGAAGGTCAGTAAACATGAGCTTTTGTTCAATCAGGAGTACATGCAAACAAGCACATATTTTTTTGCAAAAAGTTTCTGCTAGTCTTGTGATGGTACTGCTAGTCATGAGGAGCAGACATGACCATGAAGGATTTTAGTGCTTTTCTAGATATGAGGAGATATAAGAATCGGGCTCATGAAGTCATCTCCTGAAAATATCTATCTGAAGATCTGTTCTGCCAGTTTTTCCCAGAGCACAGAATGCCTCATTTCTGCTCTCCACCCTGAACTCCTTTCGGGGGGTATTGAAAGTCAGCCGCTGCGGCAGCACATGATTTAATCCATGTAGAGGTGGATGCCACCTGCCAATTTGTATTTGACAGGACTAACATTTGTATCAACAGTTGCTAAATGTCTAAGATTGTTTATTATACAGCAGGGTACAATGGTAGTGTCAATGCCAACAAGGCACTATGGAAATTAGTCTAAAAATTATCATTTATCTTTATACAAGCAACAACACTTGCTGCTGTTTTAGAATTTGGGGATATAGTCTGCCTCTAATGCTAAGCAGTCCTTGAACATTTTTAATGTTATACAGTGTTATAGTAATTAGTTTGGCAAATGTTTCAAAATAAAGTAGAAATATATTCATAACATGACAGAAGTGCACATCCTATTTTGTTTTCAATAAGAACCATAATAGGTACAGGTCAAAACTCTTCCCTATGGGAAATAATTTACACATGGATGAGTGCTATAATATCACCATCTAAAATAATCACTAAATAGGGGCTTCCCAGGTGGCGCAGTGGTTAAGAATCCGCCTGCCAATGCAGGGGACATGGGTTTGATCCCTAGCCTGGGAAGATCCCACATGCCGCAGAGCAACTCAGCCCCTGCACCACAACTACTGAGCCTGTGCTCTAGAGCCCGTGAGCCACAACTACTGAGCCTGTGCGCCTAGAGCCCATGCTCCGCAACAAGAGAAGCCACTGCAAGAAGCCCGTGCACCACAACGAAGAGTAGCCCCCGCCCTCGCCACAACTAGAGAAAGCCCGCGCACCAACGAAGGCCCAACACAGCCAAAAATAAAAACAAATAAATTTATATTTTAAAACACTTATTAAAAAATAAAATAATCACTAAACACAATTGTTTTTCAGAAATAAGCAAAGGAAAAACCTTCCATTTTGTACAACTCCTGCGAGTATCTCTCAGCTGGCCAGATGAGATGCTGCCCAAATTTGTGAATTGTTTAATAAGCCAATTGGATCTTCAAATTTACCAGGTTGAATTTTGTTTTTTAACAAGGTAGTAGTTGAAGGAGCAGTATCCATAAAGAACCCTGTGAATTACAGGGAATGGAAGCAATGCTGCTTCAGAACCAGGGGATAAAATGAGGCTGTTGTGAAGGAAGAGATCTTCCTCTGTCCTTCCAGGTTCCTTTGGCTGGTCTAAGAATTAAAGTGACATGAAACAGATTAACAGGGAAAAATCAAACAAAAGTTTAATAACATGTACACATGGGAGAGACCCAGGAAATCTAAATAACTCACCAAAATGGCCAAAGTCCTCCCCTTAAATACCATCCTCAGCCAAAGACAAAAGATGTTAGAGGTAGTGGTTTTAGGACTGCAAAGGAGAGGAAGGCAATTCACATGGAGATGGAAAAGCAAATGTTAGGTAAACAAACGCCTGCTAGGCCATGCCACAGCAGAAGAACATAACATCACACCCATAAAGTTCCCAGAAATAACTAAGGCAGACTTTGGGTGAGACCTACGGTAAAGGAGCAAATAATCTGTTTTGAACTATTCATGTTGAAGTGTTGGCGTTCATAACCGTGGACTGGTGGGGCCTGAGGAAATTTGAATTGTAAATACAAAATTTGGCTAAGTAGAATTGGAGCGCAGAGAGAATATTGACTTTGTCTAAGGAACTCAAAGCAGCTTCACAGCTCAAGTTAAGACTTTAAAGAGAAATGGGAGTCACCCGTGTCAGGTGATAGATGTGACTTAGAAGGTCAGAGGAGCTGCCTCTGCAATGGGTGACAAATCAAAGCATGTAGCATGTTCTGGGATGAGAAAATGGGACTATTATGTGGCTAAAGCTGAGTGTCATTTTATAAACGAGACAGAAGGAGGATGGGCTGCGTGAGTTCTGTTTGTTGGAATTCTTTGAGGTCTGAGATGAATTTCTCCATGGGGGAATTTAATTTGCTTCTGTCGGGCTTCTGGGGATTCTGCTAATCCAAGATCACTCTAATTTCAACTCTCATTCTGAAGTGTTTAATACCACCAAGATGACAAGGATTTGGCCTGAGAGCTGGCTTTCAGTTCTAAATTCTCACCAGTGGTTCCCTCCCTTTGCTGCGCTCACGTGTGAGTGTGTTTCTTTCCTTTGGAGTCCCCTGGGGCTGGAGGTGAGGGGTGGGAGGTGGGGAGAGATATTTTCATGAAAAAGTTTACCCAGATACCTAGGTCACCAAATAATCAGAAACAGAATGAAAGTCATCTTTCTGATGAAAGAGGCTGGCATTTTATTTACTGGCATTTTTTTCTCTACTGAGAAAACTGTTTCCAAAATCTTTCCTTTAGAATGTTAGGTAAAGGAAAGAACATGGAATGGCTGGTCCAAATGTCAGAGAGCTGGGTTTTTTTTTCCCCCAAACATCTTTTATTTACTCACTGCTTTGCTTGTCACTGATGGCCTTTAAATGCCAGAGCTAATTTTTAGTCTGGTCCCTAGTTCAGTGACATCGAACTTCAGTTGCCTCCTAGTAAAAATAGAACACTAATGCATACTGTATTCATTTTCAACAGCTGCCCTAACAAAGTACCATGCATTGAGTAGCTTAAAACAATAGAAATTTATTGTCTGACCGTTCTGGAGGCTAGAAGTCCACAATCAAGGTGCTGACAGGGCCATGCTCCCTCTGAAACCTTTAGGGAAGAGCCTTCCATGCCTCTTCTAGCTTCGGGGGGCTGGCCATCAATCCTGGGTGTTGCTTGCCTTGCAGTTGCCTCACTCCACCGTCTGCCTCTGGTTATTACATGGTGTTCTCTCTTGTGTCTGCCCCGATAACCCTTTTCTTATTAAGGACATCAGTCATGTGGAATTAAGCGCCCACCCTACTCCAGCATGACCTCATTTTATCAATAGTTAACATTTATCTACAACAACCCTATTTCCAAATAAGGTCACATTCTGAAATACTAGGAGTTAGGACTCCACCTATCTTTTTTTGGAACTCAGTTCAACTCATAAAACATGCCTTTTAGGTCACTCTCTTCTGTCTTCCTCAATACACACCATGCATATCTTATATGCCTGTTATAGCACTTGTCATTGTTTAAAATAAACTATTATTGACATGTAGCATACATACGGATGAAAGCATACAAACTACAAATGTACATCTTGAGGAACGATCACCAAATTAACACACACGTTACCATCACCCAGATAAAAACGAGGACATTACCAGCACCCCAGAACCCTCCTCTTGCCCCCTCCGAGTTACATTCCTTCCTAACCAACGGTAGTCACCGTCCTGATTTCTAATATTATAGATTTGTTTTGCCTGTTTTTGAAGTTTACACGATTAGAATAATTTTGTTCCTATTCTGTCTTTTGTGTCGTTTATTTGATAGTGTGTTTGTGGGTTTATGCAAATTGTCAGTGTAGCAATCCTTTATTTTCTTTTCTGCATAGTAGTCCATTGCATGACTATATCATATTTATTTATCCATTACACCGTTGATAAACATTTAGGTTGTTTTCAGTATGCACTCTTAGAAATAATGTTGTCAAGGACTTTCTTACATACATCTTTGATACATGTAAGTATGCATTTCTGTTTTGTATATCTGTAGGAGTAAATAGCTGGATCTTGGATTTTACGTATGTTTGGCTTGAGTACATTACTGTCAAACAAGTTTTCAATGTCTGTAGCAATTTACATTTCCTCCAGAGGTATACATTTGTCTATCCTTATGCCAACAACAGTAGCATATAAAAGTGTCAGTTCCTCCAGATTCTTTTGCGGTACCCAATATGGGGTACTATCAGTTTGTTAAATTATAACTATTCTTTGGGTATATAATGGTATTTTACACAGATACTGGTTTTAATTTAAACTGCCTCACTAACTAATGTTCTCATGTTTATTGGCCGTTTGAATATCTACTTTTTTGATGTGCCTCTTCTGACATTTCACCCCCATATTTACCTACTGTATTGTCTACATTAAAAAAATTACTTTGTAGCCAATCTTTATATATTCTGGATATATACTTTTTCAATTGTATGTATGGCAGGTATCTTCTCCCAAACTGTATCTTGAATTTTGTTTGTCTTAATGACATCTTTTGATATATATCTTTTGTTCAATTTATTCCTAGGTATTTGATTTTTATGCTATTTCAAATGATATGTTGCTCAGTTTTTTTTTCTTCTTTTAAAATTGAAGTATAGTTGATTTACAATGTTGTATTAGTTTCTGGTGTATAGCAAAGTGATTCAGTTATATATATATATATTCTTTTTCATATTCTTTATCACTATAGTTTATTACAGGATATTGAATATAGTTCCCTGTGCTATACAATAGGACCTTGTTGTTTATCCATTCTATATATAATAGTTTGCATCTGCTAGTCCCAAACTCCCAATCCAACCCTCCCACCGCTACTTGGCAACAAGTCTGTTCTCTATGTCTGTGAGTCTGTTTCTGTTTCATACATAAGTTCATTTGTGTCATATTTTAGATTCCACATATAAGTGATATCATGTGGTATTTGTTTTTCTCTTGCTGACTTACTTTGCTTAGTATGATAATCTCTAGGTCCATTTATGTAGCTGCAAATGGCGTTATTTTATTCTTTTTTATAGCTGAGTATTCCACTGTATATATATATATATATATATACACAACATCTTCTTTATCCACTCATCTGTCGATGGACATTTAGGTTGTTTCCGTGTCTTGGCTATTGTAAATAGTGTTGCTATGAACATAAGTGTGCATGTATCTTTTCAAATTAGTTTGTCAAATCATCAATCTTTCTTTTATATTTGGTGTTCTTTGAATTCTATTTAAGAAGTCTTTGCTTACCCCAAAGTCATGAAGACATTCTAAATTATCTTATGAAAACATTATCTTCGTTTTTGCATTTAGATCTACAATCCACCTGAAATTAATTTTTATGTACGGTGTGATACAAGAATCAAGACTCATCCCCCACCCACCCCAACCCATGACTATCCAATTAACCCAACACCATTTACTGAAAAAAAAAATAATAAAGTCTATTATTCATCACTCTGTAGTGCCATCTTTGTCAACACTCCAAGTATCCATATATATGAGGTCTGTTTCTAGAATCTGTTTGATTGCTTTTTCTAACTATTCTTGCACTAATACCACACTGTCTTCATTCCTGACGGTTTATGATAAGACTTGATATCCAGTAGTATAAACCCTCTAACTTTGTTCTCTTTAAAGATCATCTTGGCTGTTCTGGCCTTTTTGCATTTTCATGTAAATTTTATTATCAGATTGTCAATATTATTATTATTATTTTATTATTATTATTTATTTTTTTGGCTGCACCACGTGACCTGTGGGATCTTAGTTCCCTGACCAGGGATCAAACCCAGGCCATGGCAGTGAAAACGCTGAGTCCTAACCACTGGTCCACCAGGGAATTCCCCAGATTGTCAATTTTAACAAAAAAATCCTCTGGCATTTTGATTGTGATTGCCTTAGGTCTATAGGTTGTTATGGGGTGCCTTGATTCTTTCACAACATTAAGTCTTTCGACTCATGAACATGGTATGACCTTCCATATTTTTAAAGGTGTCCTTTAATTTCTTTCAATAATGTTAAATAATTTTTTTGTAGAAATCTTGCAGCTTTCATTAGATTCCTTCCTAGATGATTGATGCCTTTGAAGCTATTTAAATTTTTTTGCTTTTTTAAAAAACATTTTTAAGAGCAGTTTTAGATTCACAGCAAAATTAAGAGAAAGAGATTTCTTTTACGCACCCTGCCCCTAAGTATGCGTAGCCTCCTGCATTATCAATATCCTCCACGAAAGTGGTATATTTGTTACAACTGATGGACCTACGTATTATAATCACCTAAAGTCCATAGTTTACAGTAGGGTTCACTCTTGGTGTTGTACATTATATGGGTTTGGACAAATGTATAATGACATGTATCCATCATCTTAGTATCATACAGAGTATTTTCACTGTCCCCCCCACCCACAAATCCTCTGTGCTCACCTATGCATCCCTCTCCACTGTATTCCCCCTCTGCCCCCCACGACCCCTGACAACCACTGATTTTTTTTTTACTGTCTTCATAGTATTTCCTTCTCCAGAATATCATATTATCATACAGATAGATCCCTTCTCAAATTGACTTCTTTCACTTAATAATATGCATTTAAAGTTCCCCCATGTCTTTTCATGGCTTGATAGCTCATTTCTTTTTAGTGCTAAATAATATTCTATTGTCTGTATGTACCACAGTTTATCCGTTCACCTACTGAAGATAGATATCTTGATTGCTTCCACATTTTGTCAGTTATAAATAAAACTGCTGTAAACATCTGTGTGCAGATTTTTGTATGGATATAAGTTTTCAACTCCTTTGGATAAATACCAAGGGCAAATTGTATTACTGTATTTAATGTTTTTTATTTTATACAATTTATTATTGTATACTGATATCATATCCAGCAATGTTGCTAAGTCTGTTCATTAGTTCTAATAGGTTTCTAGAGACATGTTGGCTTTCCATATGTGATCTTGTCATATATGAATAATGATATTCATATTTCCAATCCACTTATTTTTTTGTCTTTCCTTATTACATTGGCTGGGGGCCTCTGGTACAATATTAAATAGAATTGTTGATAGTGAATATCTCTGTCTTGTTCCTGTTCTCAAGAATTAAGCTTCCAGTCTTTTGCTTCGAATGCCATGTTTGCTATAATTTTTTATTGACACCTATGATCAGATTAGGGAAGTTTCTTTCTATTCATGATTTGCTAAGATATTTTATTATGAAATAATTTTGAAAATTTTATCAGATGCTCTTTTTGCATCTATTGACACAACCACATGATTTTTCACCTTTGTTCTGTTGATGTAGTGAATTTCCATTGACTTCATTAAAGTATTAAACCAACTTTGCATTCTTGAAGTAAACGTAACTGGGCCTTGATGTAGTCTTTTATATCCGGCCAAGATAATCTTTGCTAATACTTGTTTAGGGTTTTTTTGTCTATGTGTTTGGGTGAGATTAGCTTGTAATTTTCCTTTCTTAGAATATTTCTGACAGATTTGAGTATGAAGCTTATGCTGGCCTCAAAATAAGTTGAAAAATATTATTTATTTTACTAGTCTTTGAAGAGTTTGTGTAAGATTGGTATTGTTTCTTTCCTTAAATAGCTTGAAGACTTCACTAGCTAATCAATGTGTGTCTGGAAGATTTTTTTGTTAACTTTTTATTTTGGAATGATTTTAGACTTACAAAAAATTGTAAAAACAGTGCAGATAGTTCCTATATACCAATAGTTTTTAACTGGGGGTGATTTTGCCCCTCCAGAGGACATTTGCAAATATATGAAGACATTTTACTTTGTCGCAATTTGGGAGCGGAGAGAGGTAGTGCTAATGGCATCAGATGGGTAGAGGCCAGGGATGCTGCTAGACCTCCTACAGTACACAAGACTGGCCCTCATGACAAAGAATTATTCAGCCCTATGCCAGTAGTGATAATATTGAGAAACCTTGAATGAGGTCATTCATCTCAGCTCTTCAGACTCATATTTCAGGTATAAGAACTACAAAACAAGCTTGTATTAGAAAAATTGAACTGAAAATTAAATTATTTTAGTCAGATATTATGATCATTATGTATGTATATATATCATGGATGTTTTATTGCATATATATGTCCCAGTTCATTCAGGAAAACACAAACCATTCTAGATATTTTAATAGTAAGGGCTTTAGTACAGTAAATTGATGCTTATAAAATCATCGAAGCGGGAGGGGAAGTGAGAGTCAAGGGAGAGCTGGTGCTGCCTTTCAGACACTCAGAAAGTAGAGAATCATGGTAACAGTTGTCAGTGATCTCAGCTGCCCATAACACTGAATTGGGTGATTTGCAGAAGTTCATCCAAAAGCTGTTGCAAACTTCGCATCTGCCTTTTACCAATACATCTACCTTCTTGAGAGGAGAAATGATAGTTTATACTTCTCTTCCATCTTCCTAATTGCCTATAAATTGGAACCTTATTGGCAGTCTTGGCAATGTCATTATCCTTCCAGCCCCTTAAAGAGGAAAGGATAGAAAGGGGTGAGGATGGTGCTGAGTTAACAGCAGACAGTATGGCACCGTTCAACCATTGGGTTACTCAACATTCTTAACAACCCCTCCTGTCCATATTTATCTTCCATACAAAAGTAGTAACAAAGCATCCCATTTCTGTCTGATACGATGCAGTTATCACTTCTTCAAACAAAAACATCCACCCTCTTCCCCCAAAAGTGAAGACTCAGCGTTCCATGAGTCACTAGCTATATCTGGGTAATAATCATTCTTTTCTAATACAATCACAATCATCCTTTGATATGTAACTGCAAATTAAAATTTTAATATTCACCATTATGACTTACATAGAAAAGTAGTAAAAGGGAGAGAGAGAGAAAAAATATGGGAGAAACAGTATTATAGATTGTTGCTGGTTTAGAGCATATACCATGTTTTGTATGGGGGCATGTCAACCCCTCATGTGTTGTCACTGAACCTGAACTGAGTTGAATTTATTCAGCTATAATTGAATCTTCAACAGGCCATTCTGATGTTCTGTACTGCCAGCTACTTTGTGTTGATGGGATACATGGTAAAATAAGCGAATCCTGTGGGTACGGTCACTTCTTTTACTGTAAAGTGAAATCCATTGTCAGAAGCTGTGCTGCGTGAGATACCATGATGGTAAATCGTCATTTGGAAGTTTGTGCGTGGTGTTGCTAGCAGAAGAGCTATGGCCAGGAAAAGCATACATCTATCTATTATAAGTATCTATTCCAGTGAAAACAAATTGCTGCCCTTCCCATGATGATTTCTAAGGAAATCAACCTGTTGCCCTGTGGATAATTGTTCCCTCAAAGGAATTGTGCCACGTTAGGAACTCAGCATTTATTTCTGTTAACAGTTGGGCCTTCACACTGGTTAGATAGATGAACCTTAGTGAGGAACACGCATGTCGGTGATCCCAGCAAAACCTCAGTGTGTGCCATCCGCGCACTTTACCTGAACTTGCGGAGCAAATACTTGAATGGCCATGGAAAGAGGCTGCTAATGACCTACAGAACAGGACATCTTGATCACTTAATTATTGAAAGCTGCCTCAGCAATGAATGATCTATGAATTCACCTGAGACTCAAATGTCCTCATACACTGTGTCCATTGTGAGAAGTTGATCCCTAGACCTCCTGGTCACCAGCTTTCCAATCTTGTTCCCTCTAAGTGCCTGACAATGTGGCCAAAGCGTTAGCCCCTGCCCACGAATCTAAATAGGTCTGTATAGATCTGACGATCTCTCTTTCTGGGCAAACTGAACAACTAGATGCACTGCTTGTATGAGATGAATGTTCCCAGTGGGGGTGTCCCTTTTCCTCATTGTCATTCAGGGCTACCCTGAGTGCAGCTATGAACGCTACAGCTACCCACTTCTGGCTGATAGCAATTTATTGTGTATCATCATCTGCAAACTAGTTCCGCGTTTTTCCTTCCTCAACTAACTGGTGATAGGGATGAGTTAAAGGAGAGCTGACAATTCATCAGGAGTAGGTGCCACTCCTAGCTGCTCAAGCTAAACATTGAAAACAGAAGCTGTGATATATTTACCCTTATCAATAAATTCCTACCTGGTCTAGTGCTCTTAAAATTCAGTCTCAGCTTTTTGTTCATATAAATTGGCAAAATAGTGCAATCCTTTTGATGACCTTCCTGGGTCAGTCCTTGTACACATCCCCATAGAGCAAGGATTAGCAAACTCTGGCTTGTGAGATGACAACCTGTTTTTGTCAATAAAGTTTTATCAGAATACTGTGATGCCCATTTTTTAACATATTGTTTATATCTGCTTTTGTAACAACAGTGTTGAATAGTTGTAACGGAGATTCTATGGCCTGCAAGCTTAAAATATTTTCTATGCAGCTCTTTAAAGAAAAAATGCCAATCCCTGCCCTAGATTACAATAGAATATAACTCTAATTTTATATCTAGAGGCAATGAGAGATGGTGGAGGTGCATTTGAGGAGAATCAGGATCTGCTTTAAGGGAAAAAATTGTGAGGTCTTCAGGCCTGGGAGGAAGGAAGTGCTAATTTCACTGGAACAGAAGAATGCAGATGTTCAAGCTTCTCAGTTCATTGGAATGCACACATAAATATCATCATTTCAGTATTCAAGATCTCACTTGTTTTCAGTTAACATCTAAAGTTTTACATAAGAGACTTGACAAGGAAGTGACCTCTGTTTATATCGTAATTCTGCAGTCCTCAGTATAATAATTTAAATGTGTTTTGGGGTTTTTTTTGTTTCATTTTTTTGGACATACCAACCCCTGAGACTACAAAAGATAAAGAGACCTTTTCAAGGGATTTCTAGAAGTTCTATGGTTCTCTCTTGGTACTTTGACCCAAGATTTTAAAGCCCTGATCTTGTCATTTTACTTATTTTTAAAAAATTATTGTTTATTTAGGTAATGTTGGCTTATAACATTATGTGTTTCACGTGTACAACATTCTATTTCTACTTCTGTATACCCTACAGTGTGCTCACCACCAAAAATTTAGTTTTCATCCTTCACCATACAGTTGATCTCCTTTGCCCATTTTGCCCCGTCCTCTCTGGTGACCACTACTACTCTGTTGTCTGTATCTATGTATTTGTTTTTGTTTGGTTTAGCTTGTTAATTTATTTTGTTATTTTTTTCTTTGTTTGTTTGTTAGATTCTACATATAAAAGAAATCATACAGTATTTGACTTTCTCTGTCTGACTTATTTCTCTTAGCATAATACCTTGAGGTTCATCTTTGTTGTCCAAAGGGTAAGATTTCATCTTTTTTTTTATGGCTGAGTAGCATTCCATTGTACATATATACCACATCTTTTTTTTGTCTGTTCATCCACTGATGGGCCCTTAGGTTTTTTGCATATTTTGGCTCTTGTTAATAATGCTGTGGTGAACATAGGGGTGCATATATCTTTTCTAATTAGTGTTTTCATATTTTTTGGATAAATACCCATGAATGGGATAGCTGGATCATACAGTAGTTAGTTCCATTTTTAATTTTTTGAGGAACCTCCATGCTGTTCTCTATAGTGGCTGCACCAATTTACATTCCCACCAACAGTGTAGTAGGGTTCCCTTTTCTCCACATCCTTGTCACCATTTGTTATTTCTTGCCTTTTTGATAATAGCCATTCTAACATGTGTGAGCTTATATCTCATTGTGGTTTTAATTTGCATTTCCCTCATAATTAGTGATGTTGAACACCTTTTCATGTGCCTGTTGACCATCTGTATGTCTTCTTTGGAAAAATGTCTCTTCAACTCCTCTGCCCTTTTAAAATCAGGTGTTTTTTTTAAGTTGTTGTCGAGTTGTATAAGTTCTTTACATATTTTGGATATTAACCCCTTATTGGATATATCATTTTCAAATATTTTCTCCTATTCAGTAGGTTGTCTTTTCATCTTGTTAATGGTTTTCTTTGCCCTACAGGAGAGTTTTAGTTTGATGTAATCCCATTTAGTTTAATGTTTATTTGGGGGTTTGTTTCTCTTGCCTGAGGAGACATATCCAAAAAAAAAATGTTTCTAAGACTGATGTCAAGAGCATACTGCCTATGTTTTCTCTAGAAGTTTTATGGTTTCAGGTCTTACATTTATGTCTTTAATCCATTTAAAATTTATTTTTGTATGTGGTGTGTGAAAGTAGTTCAGTTAGATTTTTTTTTTTGCATGTGGCTGTTCAGTTTTCCCAATACTATTTATTGAAGAGGCTGTCTTTTCCCCATTGTATGATGCCTCCTTTGTCATAGATTAATTGCTCATATAAATGTGAGTTCAATTCTGGGCTCTCTTACTCTGTTCCATTGATTTATGTGTCTGTTTTTGTGTCAGTACCATATTGTTTTGATTACTGTGGCTTTTTAGTATAGTTTGACATCAGGGAGCATGATACTTTCCAGCTTTTTTCTTCCTTCTCAAGATTATTTGGGGTCTTTTGTGTTTCCATACAAATTTTAGAATTATTTGTTCTAGTTCTGTGAAAAATGCCATTGGTATTTTGATAGGGATTACACTGAATCTGTACATTGCCTTGGGGAATATGGTCATTTTACCGACATTAATTCTTCCAATCTATGAGCACGGTGTATCTTTCCATCTATTTGTGTCATCTACAGTTTCTTTCATGAATGTCTTATAGTTTTCCAAGTACAGGTCTTTTACCACCTTGGTTAGATTTATTCCTAGGTACTCTATCCTTTTTGATGCAATGTAAATGAGATTAAAAAAACATTCTCTTCCTTATGGTTTGTTGTTAGTGTATAGAAATGCAACAGATTTCTGTATGTTAATTTTGTATCCTGCAACTTTGCTGAGTTTATCTATTATTTTTAATAGATTTTTTGAGGCATCTTTAGGATTTTCATGTATAGTATCCTGTCATCTGCAAACAGTGATGGTTTTACTTCTTCCTTTCCAATTTGATGTCTCTAATTTCTTCTCCTTTTCTGGTTGATAAGTCTAGGACTTCCAATACCATGTTGGAACAAAAGTGGTGAGAGTGGGCACCCTTGTCTTGTTCCTGATCTTAGAGGAAATGCTTTTAGCTTTTGACAGTTGAATATGATATCAGCTGTGGGCTTGTCATATATGGCCTTTACGGTGTTGAGGTATGTTCCTTCTATACCTACTTTGTTGAGAGGTTTTATCAATATAATGGACATTGAATTTTGTCAATAGCTTTTTCTATTGAGATGATCATATGATTTTTATTTTTCAACTTGTTAATATGGTATATCACATTGATTGATCTGCAAATATTGAACCATACTTGCACCCCTGGGTTAAATCCCAGTTGATCATGGTGAATGACCCTTTTAATGTATTGCTGAATTTGGTTTGCTAATATTTTGTTGAGGATTTCTGCACCTGTGTTCATCGGTGATATTGGCCTGATATTTTCTTCTTTTGTGGTGCGTTTGTCTGGTTTTGATTTACAGGTGATGCTGGCTTTATTGTGTTATGTCAATTTCTCCCTTTATGTTTGTTAATACTTGCTGTATATATTTAGGTGATCCTAGGTTGGGTGCATATATATTTACAATTATTGTATATTCTTGTTGGATTGATCCCTTTATCATTATGTAATGTCTTTGTCACTTATTATAGTCTTTGTTTGAAAGTCTGTTTTGTCTAAGTATTGCTACCCCAGCTTTCATTTTGTTTCCATTTGCATGGATACCTTTTTCCATCCCCCCCACTTTCAGTATGTGTGTTTCTGTACATCTCAAGCAAGTTTCTTGTAGGCAGCATATATATGGGTGTTGTTTTTGTATCCATTCAGTCACTCTGTGTTTTGATTGGAGCATTTGGTCCATTTACATTTAAAGTAATTATTGATATGTATGTACTTATTACCATTTTGTTAATTGTTTTGTTTGTTTTGTATTCCTTTTTTCTTCTTATGTTCTTTTCCCTTGTGATCTGGTGACTGTCTTTAGTGTTACGTTTGGATTCCTCTTTCTTTTATTGTGTGTATCTATTATATGTTGTTGGTTTGTGGTTACCATGTGGTTTATATACAAGAAATTTTTTAAAAGTTGATCTCTTTAATTCAAATGCATTAAAAAAACCCTGCATGTTTACTCTTCCACCCCAAGTTTAATGTTTTTGACTTCATATTTTACATCTTTTTGTTTTGTGTATATCTTAACTACTTATTGTGGCTGTAGGTGATTTTACTACTTTTGTCTTTTAATTTTTATTTTAACCTTTAAGCTTTAAAAGTGGCTCATCTATTACATTTACCATAGATTTGCCTTTACCAATGAGATTTTTCCTTTTGTAATTTTCATATTTCTGTTGTAGTCTTTTCTTGTCCACTTAGAGAAGTCCCTTTAACATTTCTTGTAAAGCCAGTTTAGTGGTGCTGGGCTCTCAGCTTTTGCTTGCCTGTAAAACTCTATCTCTCCTTCATCTGAATGATAGCCTTGCCAAGTATTCTTGGCTGTAGGTTGTTTCCTTTCATCACTAATTATATCATGTCACTTCCTTCTGACCTGCAAAGTTTCTACTGAAACTTTCTACTGAAAGTCAGTGATAGTCTTATGTGAGTTCCCTTTTATGTAACTGGTTGCTTTTCCCTTACTGCTTTTAATATTCTCTTTTGATCTTTAAGTTTTGCCATTTTAATTACAGTGTGTCTTGGTGCATTCCTTTTGAGATTGATCTTGTTTGGAATTCTTTGTGTTTCCTGGACCTGGATGCCTGTTTCCATTCCCTGGATAGGAAAGTTTTCAGCTTTTATCTTTTCAAATAAATTGTCTGCCCCTTTCTCTCTCTCTTTTCTTCTGGGACCCCTGTAATGTGAATGTAGGTATGCTTGATGGTGTCATAGAAGTCTCTTAAACTATTCTCATTTAGAACAATTTCTTCTTCTTTTTTCTGCTTCGCTTGGGTAATTTCGACTACTCTCTCTTCCAGTTCACTAATTTGTTCCCCTGTATCATCTAATCTGTTGATTCCTTCTAGTGTAATTTTTCAGTCATTGTACTCTTCAGCTCTATTTGGTTCTTCTTGGTTTTTTTTTCTAAGTCTTTGTAAAACTTCTCACTGTGTACATCTTTTCTTCTCCCAGGTTTGTTAAGCATCTTTATGATTATTATCTTGAACTCTTTATTGAGTAGATTGCTTATCTTCACTTTGCCTAGTTCTTCTGGGATTTTATCTGGTTCGTTTGTTTGCAACATATTCCTATGTTGCCTCATTTAACCTAATTCTCTGTGTTTATTTGTAGGTATTGCATAGGTTGGTTACATTTCCTGATCTTGGAGAAGTGGGTTTATGCAGGAGAAGTCCTATGGTGTCCAGCAGCACACACCCTTCTGGTCCCTTGAGCTATGTGCTCTAGGAGCGCCCCCTATGTGGGCTGCATGTGCCCTTCTGATGTGGTGGAGCCAACTACCTTGGACACACTGGTAAGTGAGGCTGGTCCCTGGCCCAGTTGGCTGCCAAGCCCTGCCTGGTTTGGAGCCTGCCAGCTGCGGGTGGATGGGGCCAGGTCTTGGGGTGGCTGGTTGTGCAGCCTGGGGGTGTCCCAGTACTGGTGCCAACTGTCTGGTGGGCAGGGAATCCCCTGCCACTAAAGCTAGAGGGAGGACTCCAAAAGGGCACTTGCCAGCACCAAAATCCTTGTGGTAGAGTGACTTCCCCAAAATGGCTGCTGCCGGCATCTGTATCCCCATGGGGAGTCCCAGTTGCCTCCTGTTTCTCCAGGAAGCTCTCCAAGATCAGCAAGTGGGTCTGACCTAGGCGTCTTTCAAATAACTGCCTTCGTTCTGGGTCTCAGAGCATAATGAGTTTTTGCATGAGCCTTTTAAGAGTGAAGTCTCTGTTTCTTACAGCTCTCCAACTCTCCCACATGCAAGCTTTCAAAGCTAGATGTTCTGGGGGCTCCTCTTCCTGCTGAAGGACCTCAACTTGTCCTGGATATTCAACTTGTGCAGTTACAGTCACTCCAAGTGCTACTAGTCCCCCAGCACACTGCTACCTCATGACAAGTTGAGGATTTTGGGCGTGAGGGGCAGGCTGTCTACCCCCCAGCCCCTGGCCACTGCACCTAGTCCCCACTCATCACCCACTGACCCACTCATTGCTCCAAAGCTGTTCCAGGCCTTGCTGCCCTGTTTTAAATGAATTGAATATTCTTTGGAATTCCATTTTACCTTCTCTAGCTATTCCTATTTGAGGAATTTTTTTAGTGGTGTTTTAAAGATAACAATATACATCTTTGACTTATCATAGTTTATTTTTAAATAGTATTATACTACTTTGTGAGCAATATAAGAAGCTTACAACAATATGGTTCTATTTATCTCCTCTTCCTTTGTGCTCTGTCATGTGTTTTACTTCTACATATATTATAAACACCACAAAACATTGTTAATTGTTTTTGCTTTAAGTAGCCCATAGTCTTTTAAAGCAGTTTAGATATAAGTGTATGTCTATCTATTAAACATAATGAAATTGGTCTTTTTTTACTTACCCGCATACTTTTCTTGTGTTCTTCATTCCTTCCTTCAGTTCTAAATTTCCATCTGGCATCATTTCTCTTTAGCCTGAGTAACTCTTTTAGCATTTCTTGTAGGGCAGCTCTTCTGGAGATGAAATTGCTTCACTTTTGTCAATCTGAAAATGTCTTTATTTTGCATTTGCTTTTGCAGGATATATTTTGCTGTACGTAGAATTCTAGGTTGTCTTTTTTTTCTTCAAGTGCTTAAAAGTTGTCTTTTCATTGTCTCTGGCCCACCTTGTTTCTAATAAGAAGTCAGCAATCATTCTTATTGTTGTTTCCTTGTATGTAATATATAATGGCTGCTATTAGATTTCCTCTTTATCTTGGTTTTCAGCAGTTTGAGTCTGATGTGCCTAGGTGTGTGGTGCTCTTTTGTGTGTGTGTGTGTGTGTGTGTGTGTGTGTGTGTGTGCGCGCGCGCGCGCGCACACGAACACACACGCTCAGAGTTTGCTAATCGAAATCTTTAAAACATTTTGGAAAATTCTCAGCCATTATCTCTTCAATGGTTTCTTCAGCCCCATTCTCTCTCCTTTTCCTGTCATACTCTAATTATTACATCTATGTGTCCCATAGACCTCAGATACTTTATTGTATTTTCTCTCATTTTAACTTTTTCATTTCAGTTTATATAATTTCTACTGTCTTTAACTTTGTAGATCTTTCTCTTCCTTTGTGTCCAGGCTGCTTCTAGTCCCATCAAATAAATTCTTCACTTATAATAGCATATTTTTCATTTCTAGCACTTCCATGTGATCCATTTTTATCATTTCCATCTCTCTGCTGACATTCCCCATGTGTTTGTGAATGTTCTCCAGCTTTTCTAGTAGGTCCTCTAACACATTTTTGTAGTTATTTTAAAGTCCCTCTCTCATAATTCCAATATCTGATTCATCTCCCAGTCTGCTTCTTTCCTCCCATGATCATGGGGTCCATTTCCATGCTTCTTTGTGTGTCTCATAGTCTTAAATGTACATTGGACATAGTGTATAAAAGAGCATTAGTGGCTGAAATAAATAATATTTCCTCCAGAAAATCGCTCATCCCTTATTCTGTCAGGATGCTAAGAATCCCTAGCCCTGTAGAAGCACCAAATGAGTACCAGTAAGACATCAGATATTTCTTTGTTAATTTACAGCTTTCTGAACCATGAGTGATTTCTCTCTCTTCTTAGTCTGAATTCTAGCTTTTCAAGTCACTGGAAATATCTCTTTGTCCTTCAGTTCCATCCCTACCTTTATGTACCTAAGGAGATCTCTTTATGCTCTACTGTCCTGCTTTCAGTCTGGCAGTTACTGCTTTGCACTCAGTAAAAGCCCAAGTGCTGCAGACAGACTTCTCATCTCCTCTTTCTGACTTGCTACTTCTCTGCAATGGGCCATTGTCTCAACTCGGAAAAGGTCTGAGCACCTTATATGGGATCTCTCTAAGCTCTTTTGCTCTCCTTTCAGCCTTCAGCATACTATCTATGTGCCCTTGATGAAGCCTGTGGGAAACAGTGGCAGGTGGGTGCATACTCTTTCTGTGGTTGGGGTTCCTTGGGATTCTAATGCATCATGGTAGCTCACATGCGGTCTTTACAAATTCATTAAAATATGACTGGTTTCTCTTTATCACCTACTATGATGTATTTCTGTCCTCTTTCAGTTGCTCTGCTAGAATGAAAACACCTATAGGTCTCTACTCTTAAAGAAAGGCCTCTTTACTTTCTAGATTTTCATTTGGTTAGATTTAGTTCTATCCTCAGATCTCTGGTGGGTTTAAAAAATTATGATTTTGTAGCTTATCTGGTTTTCTGTTATTGTTAGGGTAGTAGTGACTACCCTTGTGACTTGAACTGAGAAGGTCTCGGCTTTTAATGGCCTCTAATGAATAGGAGACAAAGTCTGGATCCAAAGAAGGGTGGGAAGTAGAATCCAAGATTCTAGCATAAGCCAGAACTCTAAGAAGGGTTGATGTAGAAAATAACGTTTCAAAGGGAGGTTTGTCTGTTTGCGTGTGGCTCTAGGATAAGCAGAGAAAGAATGGAAGAAAGGAAAGAAAGAAAGAAAGGAAAGAAAGGAAGGAAGGAAAAAAGAAAGCAAGAAAGGAAAAGAAAGAAAAGAAAGTAAGCTCACACTCGTGCTGATTTGGGGACATAACTCATGCTACCTACATGGTCTGCATACCAGATGCCTGGCTCTGGTGGGTCAAATCCTCCCTGTGTAATTCATGTGAAACATTGATTTCAGCTCTTCCTATGCCAAGGATGGTCATGACCTATGGTCCTGAAGTACACAGCAGATCCAAATCACTCGCTGCCGGACATCCTAACTGATGTTTTTGCCATCCATGCATCGACTGGACCCCCTCATCATTTTACTAAGGAAGGGACTCAAGCGTGTCAGTACAGGAGAGAAAGGAAAGAAGATCTGCACACCATGGCTCCTTAAGACTGAGGGCAGGCTGCACACTGATATAAGCTGCGCTGCCAGTTCCATGGGTGTCAACCACGTTGACAAGAGTGGTGCGAATTTCCATCTGATCCGTGACCCAAGTTGTTCATCACATTGTGCCCGGGGAGGCCAAGTATAAGTTCCGTGAAGTGAGGAAGATCTTTGTGGGCCATCCAGATGGACATCTTCTGGATTGATTTGGACCTTGGCCAAGTCAATTAGCCATTTCATCAAGTTCTGCTAACCCGTGTACATTGATGGAAAGTGCTAACCTGGGACAGATTGGTGGTATCACCAACACACACGCACACACACACACACACACACAGAAAGAGAGAGAACCTGACTCTTGACCTGAGTCATGTGTAGGAAGCCAATGGCAATAGCTTTGCCACCAGGCTTTCCCAACATATTAATCATTGGAGAAAACAGCAAACAATGGATTTCCCTGCACCAAAGAAAGAGTACTTGCCTCCGTATTGCTGAAGACAGTGACAAAGACTATTAGCCAAACAGAGCAATGGGTGAGATGATTTCCAGAGGAGAGAAGTAGAGAGCTTCTTTGGCTAATTAGAGATGTATTAGCATGGAGGAGAAAACAAAAAGAAAACATTATTTTCAGAGAATTACCACCAAAGGAACATGCACTCACAATTAAAAAAAAAAAATCACTAAAACACATGAAGAAACAAGCCCAAATAAACAAAAGTCAGCAGAAAAAAATATAAGAAACTAAAGTGTCAGACTCCCAAGATTGATCTTGGAATTATTAGACTACACAGCAAGAAAACGTTTAATCTAGGTTTTAGCCGCATGAATGAAAATGAGAATCTCAAAGTCATAGCGCTGAACGAAAATAAAAGCAAGTCCCAAATCAGTAAAATGGATAAATGAATTTTAATCCATTTATACCACACAATATCATAGAGCAGTTTTAAAAAATGCACTAGAAATATGCATATCAAGATGGGGGAATCTCAGAAATAGAAAGATGAGTGAGAAAAACGTTAAAAAATACATATGAGTTCATTATATAAGTTTCAAGACCTGTAAAAATTAAATATTATATTTTTTAGGGATACGTAATAAAACTTTTTAAAAGTAGCTAGTAATTTATAATTCAGAATGCTGGTTTCATATGGAGGAAAAGGGGAGGGAGAAGCTCAGAGAGGGGGCATGGTGGGCTTAAAAGATTTATTGGGTTGTGTTTTATTTCTTAAGCCAGGAGGTTTAACATAGAGGTATTTGTTTTTAGTAACATCACTTAAGTATATGAGTACAGTTTATTCATTATTTTGTATGAATGAATTGTTTATTTTTTAAAAAAACTCAAATAAATCTTGTGTTAAGGTAAGTGGCCTAAATCCTTGCTAGGAAGACCTCACTGAGTAAAAAACCATTCTCTTTCTTGGAAGACAAAATATCAAATAGGTCCATCTAGTGGTTAACTAGAGAATCTCAAATACAGGGATACTCCAGCTGAAAGAAGACACTGGGATGTAAGGCGTTTACTCAAAAATAGCCCATTCAGTGAACATTGGGGTGCATGTATCTTTTTTTTTTGGCCACACCATGCGGCATGCGGGAACTTAGTTCCCCGACCAGGGATCAAACCTGCACCGCCTGCACTGGAAGCACGGAATCTTAACCACTGGACCTCCAGGGAAGTCCCTGTATCTTTTCGAATTACGGTTTTCCCCAGATATTAAAAAAAAAAAAAAAATAGCCCATTCAAAAACCACGTACACAAGTAGAAAAAAAAATCTTGATTGATTGAGTGAAGAACTCT
The DNA here is from genome assembly GCF_026419965.1 of Kogia breviceps. NCBI lineage: Eukaryota > Metazoa > Chordata > Mammalia > Artiodactyla > Physeteridae > Kogia > Kogia breviceps. Next base: position 109,516,301 of record NC_081316.1, on the reverse strand, counting down.
TTGTCTTCAGACGTGTGGTAAAATTCTTTGGTTTGTCTCTAACTGGTTGAAAGACTAAAACTCAACCTCAGGTAATTTGTGAGACCCCAGCCTCCTTTATCTGCATCACTTTTGCCCCTTGTTGGCAGGTTTCCCCCCTCACTGCAGGTGCTGCGGTGCTTTCCTCCAGACCTCCTGTTAGTAACTGCATCTTCCCTGCCTGAGCATTGGATCACTCCTTCCTACCCCAGTCTTCATCTGCGCTCAGTGCTGCTCTCACCTCTGCTTTAGAGTCACGGGGTATATACTCAGGCAGCTATTCAAGATTTAGGTCCCTCTATATGTACAAACATATCGTTAAATGAAATTGGGCAGGGGACAGAACTGCACGTAGCATGTGTTCCCATTCATATTTTTTAAAAGGATGTATATGTTGTCACATATATAGAGTATCTAGGGAAGGATATACAAGAAACTGATAAACGTTTAGGGAAGGGCACTCTGGAGAAATTAAGTGAGAAAGAAACTTACATTTGTAAGTTTCTTACAATGTATTTATTGATGCTGATTGAGTTTTGTTACAACGTGCATGTATGACTTCACACAAATTTTAAAGAGAAACTAGTGTGTTCTATATATGTAGATGCTATCACACTGATAAATAAGCTTCCTACAGATAAAGAGCATTGATCCTTTCTAATGGATGTTATGTCTTAGTGGTTATAAATCAACGCTGTGGTATAAGGCAGCCTTAGATTGTCAGGGTAATGGTCTTGCCTGGATTGAAAGAATCTCTCTTGCATGTCTTTGGATATATTCATTGCCCTTAATACTTAGCTGCACCTTTAGCTTTAAATGATTTATCTGACAACTGACATGTTTTTCCAATTAGGTTGAAAAAAAAACAGTTTACCCTTTTTATTGATGTTCGAGCCTTGATACTTTATAAATTGCCTGAAATCTAACAGCGATTTCTGACAGGCACTTGACCTTTGCACGATCTACTTCGGACTCTAATTGGAAGAAACACTATAATTCCTTTTGTATAGCAAACTCCCAAATGAACATGCAATCAAGTGTCACTTCAGCAAAAGCATGAGTGTTTTCTGAGCAGATCTTTTGTAGTGGGTGGCATGCTTGTTTCCTCAACATTCCTTCTCCCTTCCCATTGTGTGGCAGCAATGAGCTCTGAGGAAGTCAGCTGAGCTCCATTGGCGGGCTCTGGTCAGGAAGCCAGGGATTACTTCAAGGACCTAACCCCACTGTTGTGTGATGGGATGTAAACTGGCCCCCAAAGGCTGAAGATAAAGACTTTGCATTTGTTGTCTTAGGGAGAGGCAATTTCTCTCATCCGCTAGATGTAAATAAAGAAGTCAGTGGGCCTTACTGTAACCAGCAGCTGTCCTACAACCCAGAGGGAACCAGTCACCAGTCGTAGAATGATACAAACCCTGTGGATACAGAGCAAAGAAATAGAAAGAACCTGTGTTCTTGATGACACAAGTGAGTTGCTCAAACGACCAGCCCTGGAGGCTGCCCCATCTCTGGACTTTGTGTGAATGCCAATTGGTCAATTTTTTAGTGTTTGAGTGAAATGTGCTTGGTTGTTTTTTCTATTTCTTCCAACTGGAAGCATCGTGGAGCATATTTCAATAGAACAGTAAGAAAAACCCTCAATATATAAATTACACAATGTCTAGGCTAGATCTTGAATACCCTTCTCCAGATGAATTTCCTGAATATTTTAATTATAGAAGTGTAAATCTATTTTAGAGTATGGATATTCATAAGAAGGATTGGATTTTACATTCTCATATTAGTATGGTAGAGTGCCTTTATCTGTTCAGGCTGCTAGAAAAGAATACCATACACTGTGCGGCCTAAGCAACAAACATGTATTTCTCATGGTTCTGGAGGCTGGAAGTCCAACTTGTCAGCACGGTCAAGTTCTTGGTGAGAGCCCTCTTCCTGGTTTACAATGGCCACCTTTTTGCTGTATCCTCTCATGGCAGAGAGAGAGATAATCTCTTTCATGTTTCTTTTTATAAGAGCACTTATCTCATTCATGAGAGCTCCATCCTCACGACCTAATTACTTCCCAAAGGCCCTACCTCCAAATATCATCACAGTGGGGATTAGGGCTTCAACATATGAGTTTGGGAAAGACAAACTTTCGGTGCATAGAATGAATACTATTAAACACTAATCTAGATAAATCTTCTGTTGTCAGAAACAGAGAAAGAACCCTAGATTAACCATTAAGCAAAATAAGCACATATTCGAGTGTTTTAGTTCATTTGTGCTGTTATGACAAAAATACCATAAACTGGTTGGCTTATAAACAACAAACATTTATTCCTCACAGTTCTGGCGGCTGGGAAGTCCAGGATCAAGGCTCCGGCAGATTCACTGTCTGGTGAGACAGACATGGAAGACATTCACTTCCTAGTTTGTAGATGGCCATCATTTTTTTGCTGTATCCTGACACAGAGAAAGAGGTAAGGGATCTCTCTGGGGCCTTTTATATAAGGACACTAATTCCGTTCATGAGGGCTCCACCCTCATGATGTAATCACCTCCCCCCAAAATCACTCCTTTTAATATCATCACATTAGGGTTTAACATATGAATTTGGGAAGGGGCACAAGTATCCAGTTTGTAGCATTAGGGCACTAGAGAAAGAGGGGGGCATCACAGGGCTCTTTCAAATTTTAATAAAATCAGTCTATATCAGGTTTCATATGTCATGATCCTTAATTTAGAAACTAACACAGTGACTCAGAAGCTACATATAAGTTCATTGGCTTTTTACTTATGTATCTATCTGCTGATTGTAGATTGTAAACTCCTAATTCAATTCCTTTCATGGTTTTAGATACATTGAAATTTTCCATTTTTCCTTAAGTCAGTTTTAGTCAGTAACATTTGTGTTTGCAGGAAATTGTCTGTGTTTTCTAACTTGAGAGCAGAAAGTTGTCCACAATATTGTTTTATTTGGGGGCTTCCCTGGTGGCTCAGTGGTTGAGAGTCCGCCTGCCGATGCAGAGGATGCGGGTTCGTGCCCCGGTCCGGGAAGATCCCACATGTCGTGGAGCGGCTGGGCCCGTGAGCCATGGCCGTTGAGCCTGCGCGTCCGGAGCCTGTGCTCCGCTACGGGAAAGGCCACAACAGTGAGAGGCCCACGTAACGCAAAAAAATATATATATATTGTTTTATTTTAAAAATTCCTGGTGCACTATTAAATCCTTTTTTATTCCAACAATTTTCGACTTTCTCCCTGACTTTTTCTTTACCAGTCATGATGTAAAGGATTTTATTTTCTCTCACTTTACTAGTCTTACTAAGCAACGATCTTTTTTTTTTTTTAATTTATAAATTATTTATTTATTTTTAGCTGCGTTTGGTCTTCATTGCTGCATGCGGGCTTTCTCTAGCTGTGTTGAGCTGGGGCTACTCTTCGTTGTGGTGTGCACACTTCTCATTGAGGTGACTTCTCTTGTTGGGGAGCACAGGCTCTAGGCACACAGTCTTCAGTAGCTGTGGGACACAGGCTCAGTAGTTGTGGCTCGCAGGCTGTAGAACGCAGGCTCAGTAGTTGTGGTGCATGGGCTTCATTGTTCTGTGGCATGTGGGATTTTCCCAGACCAGGGCTCAAACCCGTGTACCCTGCATTGGGAGGCAGATTCTTAACCACTGTGCCACCAGGGAAGTCCCACTAAGCAGCCATCTTGATGATGATAAATAATCAAAAAAAAGAGAGAAAAGAAAGTAAGGAAAAGGGACTATTCATTCCATATATTAGAATGCATTTTAAATCTAGCACTGATATAAAAACAGAGATTTCAAATAGTGTGGCAAAGTGGAAAATCTATAAATATAAGAAATTACACATAAAAATGTAATATATGAGTATCATAAATGAGATTAATGTGTGTGTGTATATATATTTGTGTGTGTACAAGTATATGCATATAATATATACACTTTGTAAACCTCATCAGTAAAGTACATGAACAGTCCAATTACACAAAAGGAAAATCAACTAAAAAACATTTTAAAATCTAATATTGGTAATCATAGTAACACAAATCTAAACAGCAATAAAATACCACTTACATCTATAAATAAGAAAAAAAAAAAAGCAAGTGTAATATTTATTTAGGTGTGTCTGCAAGATAATTTTTAAGCTCAACATTTTTAAGAATTATTCTTTAATTCATTTTGAATCCCTATTTGACAATATGCATTAAAAATACATAGAAATTCATATCCTTTGTTCTAATGAAGCATATCGTAAGGATTTATCTTAAAATAATTCAAAAGGTAAGACTATATTCATGATGATGTTTACCACAGCATTAAATTATAAAGTTGAAATTGGAAAAAACTTAAAATGTTCAACGATAAATGCAGTGATTAGGAAAAGCATCATCTATAAACTGGGTTAAACATGATGTGCTTCTTAAAAATTAAAAAAGTAAACTTTGGGGCTTACCTGGTGGCGCAGTGGTTGAGAGTCCGCCTGCCAATGCGGGGGACGCGGGTTCGTGCTCCAGTCCGGGAAGACCCCACATGCTGCGGAGTGGCTGGGCCCTGAACCATGGCCTCTGGGCCTGTGCGTCCGGAGCCTGTGCCCCGCAACGGGAGAGGCCACAACAGTGAGAGGCCCACGTACCGCAAAAAAAAAAAAAAAAAAAAAGTAAACTTTGGTGTGTGTGTGTATCACCATTTATTGAGCACTGGCTATGAAGCAGATACTTCAGAGATATTTATTTCCAAAGCTCATATTCACTCTGCAAGTTAAGTACTTTTCATTCTCAGTTTAAAGAATCTGGGTCCAGTTGTTCTGTGAGATTAAGTCACTTATTCAAGACAGCATAGCTAGTGAGTGATGGAGCTGGGCCTTGATCCCATGCCAGTACAGTGCCTGCCACACCCAGGGCCTGGTCAAAGGGGACAGGCCCGGCTCACAATTCCTGCTGAGGGAACAGCCTTTGGTAGCACATTCTGTACTATGTGATTTCTGCATCTTTACCCCACCCACCCCTCCTACCATCACCGAGGCTGGGGCCTCACCTAAGGGCAGCCAATCCAAAGTCAGGCTAGTAGCTCATTATATGGTCTGTCATGGAATGCTTTGCTAGAACGGAGATGAATTATCTAAATTCTCACTCTTATTGGTTTAATTTTAGAAATAGGGGGCAAATCAGGCAGTTGTTGAGAAAAGAGTCTGGGAGAATGTTAGACAAGCCAGGGGGCTTTTAGTAATACTCTCAAGAGCACTGCTAACTAGGTGAGACAGAACTAGACTGCTAGATCACCTATGCCAGAAAGACTGAGGTGGGTTCAACTCAGGCAGAAAAAAAGTAATCAAAATATGAAGTAAAGGGAAATAGTTGTCGACCACACTGAATTCTGCAAACAGTGCCTGTATCTGCATAATCATATTCATTACATACTGTAGTCCCTTCATGATCTTGTCACTTCTGCAGGCTCATCTCTTAACTCCAGCTAAGCCAAACAATGCATGTGTCTACGGGTATACTGTGCTGGTGATCAATGTTGCCTTTCAGCTCCAAATTCACCCTTTTGCCTCAATGAATAAGTACATCATGCTGTCCCCTCCCTGGAAAGTATTTTCACTTGTCTAGCTTATTCCCTTGCATCCTACAAGACTTGGCTCAAGAGAAAGTACCTCTAAGGAGCTTCCCATGATCTTCTCCATCAAACGGAATCCACATAAGCACAATTCCATGGAGACCCTCTTGGCTATATAACAGCTTCATATCAGGAGAAGTTAATCTGAGTAATGATCAGATATAAAATGAGCAGAAAACAGAAGAGAGGAGTAGGTAGCGGATGTTACAAGGACTGACCCAGGAACCAACCTAATACCAATCCCTAAATGTGCTAGAGGAAAGTGCTCCCTCAGGAAAGGGAGGCATTAGCAGGTGCAAACTAGTTTATATAGAACGGGTAAACAACAAGGCCCTACTGTATATACAGCACAGGGAACTATACTGAATATCCTGGGATAAACCGCAATGGAAAAGAATATAAAAAAGAATGTATATATATATATAACTGAATCACTCTGCTGTACAGCAGAAATTAACACAACATTGGAAATTGACCATACTTCAATTTAAAAAATAAATTAAAAAAAAAAAGGGACTTCCTTGGTGGCACAGTGGTTAAGAATCTGCCTGCCAATGCAGGGGGCACGGGTTCGACCCCTGGTCCAGGAAGATCCCAGGTGCCGCAGAGCACCTAAGCCCATGTGCCACAACTACTGAGCCTGCGCTCTAGAGCCCGCGAGCCACAACTGCTGAGCCCAGGTGCCACAACTACTGAGGCCCGCGCGCCTAGAGCCTGTGCTCTGCAACAAGAGAAGCCACCGCAATGAGAAGACCGTGCACTGCAGCGAAGAGAAGCCCCCGCTCACCACAACTAGAGAAAGACCACACACAGCAATGAAGACCCAACGCAGCCAAAAACAAACAAACAAACAAATAAATAAATAAGGGAGGCAGACACTTGGGTTAGAATCATTCACATATCCTTATCTTACCTCCTGAGTTAAAGTAGATATATTTTAAGATATCTACATACATACATGTATATATATCTATTATTATATTTATATATATGTATATGCACAGCAAAGGATACCATAAACAAGACCAAAAGACAACCCTCAGAATGGGAGAAAATAGTTGCAAATGAAGCAACTGACAAAGGATTAATCTCCAAAAGTTATAAGCAACTCATGCAGCTCAATAACAAAAAAACAACTGAATCCAAAAATGGGCAGAAGACCTAAATAGACATTTCTCCAAAGAAGATATACAGATTGCCAACAAACATATGAAAGAATGCTCAACATCATTAATCATTAGAGAAATGCAAATCAAAACTACAATGAGATATCTCACACTGGTCAGAATGGCCATCATCAAAAAAATCTAGAAACAATAAATGCTGGAGAGGGTGTGGAGAAAAGGGAACACTCTTGCACTGCTGGTGGGAATATAAATTGATACAGCCACTATGGAGAACAGTATGGAGGTTCCTTTAAAAACTACCATACGACTCATATAGAACTCATATAGAACCACCATACGACTCAGCAATCCCACTACCGGGCATATACCCTGAGAAAACCATAATTCAAAAAGAGTCATGTACCAAAATGTTCATTGCAGCTCTATTTACAATAGCCAGGACATGGAAGCAACCTAAGTGTCCATTGACAGATGAATGGATAAAGAAGATGTGGCACATATATACAATGGAATATTACTCAGCCATAAAAAGAAGTGAAACTAAGTTATTTGTAGTGAGGTGGATGGACCTAGAGTCTGTCATACAAAGTGAAGTAAGTCAGAGGGAGAAAAAAAAAACCCGTATGCTAACACATATATATGGAATCTAAAAAAAAAAAAGTCACGAAGAACCTAGGGGCAAGACGGGAATAAAGACACAGACCTACTAGAGAATGGACTTGAGGATATGGGGAGGGGGAAGGGTAAGCTGGGACAAAGTAAGAGAGTGGCATGGACATATATACACTACCAAATGTAAAATAGATAGCTAGTGGGAAGCAGCCGCATAGCACAGGGAGATCAGCTCGGTGCTTTGTGACCACCTAGAGGGGTGGGATAGGGAGGGTGGGAGGGAGGGAGACACACGAGGGAAGAGATGTGGGGACATATGTATATGTATAACTGATTCACTTTGTTATAAAGCAGAAGCTAACACACCATTGTAAAGCAATTATACTCCAATAAAGATGTTAAAAAATAAATAAATAAAATAATAAAATTTAAAACAACCTAAACGTATAAATTAGGGGATTGCTTTGATAAATTATGGTAATATAATGCTCAGTAGCCATTATAAATGTTATTATAGATGTATGTCATAAGGATGAAGATTTATTCAGTAAAAAGAAAAAGAGAAGAACAAAAATCATGTATATTGTAATATCATTCTTGTTAAAAATTTCAAAGTAAAAATCTGGAAGTACACGTATCAAAATAATATTAATAAAATTGTTTGTGAAGGCCAGGTATTGAAATTATTTCTCTCCTTTATGTTTTCTTACTGTATTTTCTAATGTTTGTACAAATAGTTTTATTACTTTTGTAATCTTTTTAAATATACTTTTTTAGTTTAGCAATCTTAGATTTATAGGTAAGTTGAAAAGATAATAGATCCCTACATCCTTTGCCCAATTTCATCTATTGTTGTTGCTTTATTGAGGTATAATTCACACACCATACAAGTCACCTATTTAAAGTATACAATTCAGTAGTCCTTAATATATTCACAGAGTTGTACAATCATCACCATACTCAATTTTAGAACATTTTCGTCACTTCAAAATTAAATCTTATACCCATTGGCAGTCCCCATTTTCCCTCAGCGTAGACAACCAATACTCTTTTTGTCTCTACAGATTTGACTATTCTGAACATTTCACATTAAAGGAGTTATACAGTATGTATAGCCTTTTGTGACTGATGATGTTTTCAAGGTATGTCCATGTTGCAGCATGTTTAAGTACTTCATTCTTTTTGATTGCTGAATAATATTCCATTGTAGGGAGATACCATATTTTATTTTTCTGTTCATCAGTGGAAGGACATGGGATGTTTCCACTTTTTGGCTATTATGAATACTACTGCTATGAACATTAGTGTACAAGTTTTTGTGTGGACATATGTTTTCAATTCTTTTGGATGTATACCTAGGAGTAGAATTGCCGGGTCATATGGTAACTCTATGTTTAACGTTTTGAGGAACTGCCAGAGTGTTTTCCAAGGGCACTACATCATTTTACATCCCTACAGCAGTGTATGAGGTTTCCAATTTCTTAATATCCTTGGCAATACTTGTTTTATTGTCTTTGTTATTCTAGCCATCTTAGTGGAAAAGTGAAATGTTATCTCATCGTGGTTTGAATTTGCATTTTCCTAAGGACTCATGATGCTGAGCATCTTTTCAGGTCCTTATTGGTCATTTGTGTGTCTTCTTTGGAGAAATATCTATTCAGATAATTTGCCCATTTTAAAATGAGATTATTTGGTATATATTCTAGATACAAGTCTTTTATCAGATATATGATTTGCAAATACCTTCTCCTATTCTGTGGGTTGTCTTTTCACTTTTTTGATGGTGCCCTTTCAGCAAAAAAGTTTTTAATTTTGATTAAGTCAAATTTATATACTTTTTGCTTTTGGTGTCATATCTACGGAACCATTGCCTAACCCAAAGGAATAATTATCTAAGAGTTTACTCAAGAAATGAAACTGTTAGCCTTTACATTTAGGTCTATGACTCATTTTGAATTAATCTTTGTGTATAGTGTGAGGGAGGAGTTCAAATTCATTCTTTTGCATGTGGATATCCAGTTGTCCCAGCACCATTTGTTGAAAAGACTATTCTTTCCCCATTGACTTGTCTTGATCCCCTTGTCAAAAATCAATAAACTATGAATGTATGGGTTTATTTCTGGACTCTCAGTTCTATCCCATTGATCTAAATAGGCATATGCCAGTACCACACAGTCTTAGTTACTATAACTTTGTATTAAGTTTTAAAGTTGGAGAGCGTGAATCATTCAAGTTTGTTATTTTTTTTCAAGATTGTTTTGGCAATCTAGGTCCCTTGTATATTCTTATGTACTTTAGGGTCAGCTTCACAATTTCTGGGGGGAAAAAAGGTAGCTGGAATTTTGATAAGAATTGCATTTTGACTCTGTGAGTCAATTTAGAGAGTCCTTCCATCTGTAATGGGTTGAATGGTGGCCCCAAAAGGATAGGTTACGTCCTAAACTCTGGAACCTGTGAATGTGGATTTTTCTGGAAAGTGACTCTTTATAGACGTAATTAAGTTAAGGGCTTCAAAATAAGATAATCTTGGATTTACAGCTAAATCCAATGACAGTTGTTCTTATAAGATAAAGGTAGAGGGAGATTTTAAGACTCAGACACACAGGGGAGAAGACCATGTGAAGATGGAGGCAGAGATTGGAGTCGTATAACCAACCCCAAACCAAAAAGTGCCTGGAGGGCTTCCCTAGTGGCACAGTGGTTGAGAGTCCGCCTGCCGATGCAGGGGACACGGGTTCGTGCCCCGGTCCGGGAGGATCCCGCGTGCCGCGGAGCAGCTGGGCCCGTGGGCCGTGGCCACTGGGCCTGCGCGTCCGGAGCCTGTGCTCCGCGGCGGGAGAGGCCACAGCAGTGAGAGGCCCACGTACCACAAAAAAAAAAAAAAAAAAAAATTGCCTGGAGCCACCAGAAGCTTCCACAGGCAAGGAAAGATTCAGAGGGAGCATATCCTTGAGGACACCTTGAATTCAGACTTCTGACCTCCACAGCTGTGGGAGAGAATAGATTTCTATTGTTTTAGGCTACCCACTTTGTGGTAATTTGTTACAGTAGCTGTAAGAAACTAATACGTAATCAAACAGCATTAAATCTTCCAACCCATGAATATGGTATGTGTTTCCACTTATTTAGGCCTTCTTTAAGGTCTTTCACTTCTTCTATTAAATTTATTCCTAAGGGTTTTGTTCTTATCGATGCTATTATAAATAGACTTTAAATTTTTAAATTCTTGGATTGTATAGAAATATAGTTGGTTCTTGTCTACAGCTTTGTTGAACCTGATTATTAGCTCTGATAGGTTTTCTGCAAATAGAAATACTTTCGCTTCTTCCTTTCTTAGCTAGATGCCTTCCTTTTTTTCTTGCCATTTTGCCCTGGCTTGAACCTCCAGTACAATGTAAAATGGAAGGGTGAGAGCATGTGCACAGCATTAGGCAACTACCTGGCCCTCTAGATTCCCAGGAATATGTCAGATAATTGCAAAGCCCCACATAAATACCTTATTCCTCAACTTTTTATTTTACCCCCAGTTTTTTTGTTATCCTATTGTGTCTTGAATGAAAACCAGCTCCTTTTTGCTACCTTCACTGGTTGCCAGGCTGCTGGTTTTAACTGTGACTGTGGGCTGTTGGTTTTCAGGCTTAGCATAGAGTGAGAAGGGGATGGAAATAGGGCAAGTTAAATGGCACAGGCTCATTGTTCTTATCAAGATTCAGCCTTTTTTCTTGAAAAAATGTTCCCTGATTTATAGCCTTTGATTAATTTCCAGAGTTCCGAGAAGTTTATCATGGCAATTTTCACCAGTGTTCCCATTTCTTTTATAGAGTAGAGAATTTTTGGAGGTCATTTTCATTAATATCACCCTTATAGTCTTCTTAAGCTTAGATTTTAAAACTGAAAATATATTGTCAAATGCATTTTAAGTACTGAGAAAGAGGTCTGTATACAAAGTACTGAGAAAGAGTACACTGTATACAAAGAATGTTGATGTAGATCTTGCAATAGCCAAATATTTTATTGTGCAATGAGATGTTGAAGAAAAGGCAATGAGAGTATGATGAATTTGATTTGTATCCTGATTCTGTAAGTGATCTATATGGCTAGGTGCTGTGTGTAAATATCAGCTTGAGGAGAGGTTTATTCATGTATTAAGTGAATTAAATCTAGAAATAAATAATCCATGTTCCTCAAGATTTATTAATAAAACTTCGGGAATGTTACTAGGAATTAAGGTGGCCTGGATGGCTATGTTAAAGATGACCGAGGAATATCTTGCTCTGGAAAATTCAGCTCCCAGCTCCCCTAAGCATTTGAAGCCCATCTCTCACTTCTTAATTTTCGCCTTTTCTTCTTTTCCAACAAATGACTCTACATCTTATACAACCAAACCTCCCAAACATTTTTGTCTCTTTGCAAGACTATGAGCTTTCAGTCATTTTAGAATCTTAAAGGTGTACTAGGTCACAGCATCCTCTGGCTGGTAGATTAAAGTCAGCACACAACTGCAACGTATACCCTCTAAAGCAACAGTCAGTTCTCAGCCTTTTTGCTGCCATGACACGCTTGACAAATGATTCTCTTATGTGGGAAACACTCTCAAGGGCACATTCGTATTTGGACAAACATCTCCCAAATTTGGAAGTCATGCCCTGTGGTAATTTGTAATCATCAGGAGAGTTAACAGTTAACAGGCAGCTCTTTGTAATCTATTGCGGGAGATAAACTTGGGCTGTGCGGCAGGACCTTCTTAGCATTCTCGCTATAATGCCACTCCCTTGTCTCCCAGAATTCATATTCATATATATATATATACCTCTATACAGATATATGTATATATGAATATATACACACATACATACATAAAGTAAATATTTTGGAAATTTCAGCACTTTAACTAAAACAATTTAACATATCGCTTTTGGTTCAGAGTCTGTGCAGCCAGATTGTGTAGGATAGAATCTGACTTCACTGGGTCATAGCTGTGTGATGCCTTGGCAAGTTGCTTGACCTCTGTCCTTCAGCATCCTCATCTGTCAAGTGGGCATAATAGTGCCTATGTCATAAGGCCATCGTGAAGACACCTGAGGTCACATATGTAAAGAACCAATTCTGCTTCTCATAGTGGACACTCTCGTTTGGAACAGATCGCTGTGACTGACCTTGCACTTGATTGCTTGAAAAGATTAAGAGTTACCTAATAAAACGACTTGAGTTTGGTTGAGTACGTTTTCCCACCCATTCAAGACACTGTGTCAGTAATCTTGAAACCTTTTTGGTTTCAGAGATTGAATCCTTTATTCACGTGAAATCATATGGAGAACCCCAAGTGGGAAACAGAAACAGATGCTCTATTAGTAGTGGAGGGTGGGAGGTCTGCAGTCCCATCTATTCTGTCTGCAGTGGCACTTGTAGAGTTGTAAGGAATTCTAGGGATCCAAGGAAGACAGTTTGAAAGCCTGTAGTCTGTTTGGTTATGCTCTTGCAATATCAACATTCTCTTTCTTGGCAACCTGTGAGCATGTAAAATTAAGTCTAATCTCCAGCCTAGCTTGTTATGTCTTGGGCAAAATCAACATGTAGCCTTGCATTATGCAAGGCTGTGAGCTCAATTGGCAATTTCATCAATGTACGTGTTTAGGAAATTATCTGCCTGGGGAGTGCAGTACACCATTTGGAAAGTAAAAGCTTAAAGGGTAGTGGCTTTCAAACTTTAAAAAACATTAGTATCACCTGGAAGGCTTGTTAAACCACAGGTTGCTGGGTCCTACGACCAGTTTCTGATTTGGTAGGTCTGGGATGGGATTTGAAAATGTGCTTTGCTTTTTTTTTTTTTAAACAATTTTATTGAGATATAATTCATGTACCATATTATGAATGCACTTAAAGTGTACAATTCAGTGGTTTTTAGTATATTCACAGAGTTGTACAACCATCACCACAATCAATTTTAGAATCAATTTTCATCACCCCAAAAAGAAACCCTGTACCCTTTAGCAGTCACTTTCAGTTTCCTCCTAACCCCAGCCCTAGGCAACCACCAATTTGCTTTCTGTTTCTAGAGATTTGCCTATTGGGGACATTTCATATAATATGTGGTCTCTTTTTTTTTTTTTTAAATTCATTTTATTAAAGTATAGTTCATTTACAATGTTGTGTTCATTTCTACTGTGCAGCAAAGTGATTCAGTTATATATATATATATACATATATATATGTATATATATACTTTTTCATATTCTTTTCCATTACGGTTTATCACAGGATATTTCCCTGTGCTATACAGTAGGACCTTGTTGTTTATCCATTCTATATATAATAGTTTACATCTGTTAATCCCAAACTCCCAATGCAACCCTCTCCCACCCCCCTCCCCCTTGGCAACCACCAGTCTTTTCTCTATGTCCCTGATCCTGTTTCTGTTTCATTTGTGTCATATCTTAGATTCCACATATAAGTGATATCATATGTTATTTGTCTTTTTCTTTCTGACTTACTTCACTTAGTACAATAATCTCTAGCTCCATGTCCACCCATGTTGCTGCAAATGGCATTATTTCATTCTTTTTCATGGCTGAGTAGTATTCCATTATATATATATATGACACATCTTCTTTATCCATTCATCTGTTGATGGACATTTAGGTTGCTTCCATGTCTTGGCTATTGTCAATAGTGCTGCAGTGAACATTGAGGTGCATATATCTTTTTGAATTATAGTTTTTTCTGAATATATGCCCAGGAGTGGGACTGCTGGATCAGAACGTCCATACTGTTCTCCATAGCAGCTGCACCAACTTACATTCCTACTAACAGTGTAGGGTTCCCTTGAAAATATGCATCCTTAACAAGTTCTGGGTGATGCTATTGCTGCTGGTCTGGGACCACTTTGAAAACCATTATTATTAAAGATGAGAGTAAGTGGAGTGGTTGGTTAGTCCATAACACCAGGGACTTATTTTTGATAAAACAATCTATATTAATCTGCAATCTTGTGAAAGTTTGAGATTTAATTTAACAGTTATTTATTGAATTCCTACTATGGGCCAAAAAACACTGTGCTAAATACTGAGAGTAAAATAGATTAACTGTACTGTATCTTCTTGAGAAGGATTGTATTTTAGTGTGGGACAGACCAGTAGATGGGCAATTACAATATGGTGTGCTAAGTACGAGGTGCTAGGGAACATCTACATGGGCACCTACCGCATCTTTGGGCTCAAAGACTTTCTCAAGAAGATGATAACTAGTCTTAAAAAAGCACACTCTCACTTAGAAGACAACCTAAGGAATATTTGGTAGGTTTTAGGTTGTATTTGCTGGTGGTTAACTTTTATATATCAAAATAATCTTGTCATTGAGTCTAAAATTTAGTTCTTTTTATATTTACTATTCCAAGAGGTAAGACAAGTTTCTGGCAAGGCATGGAAGCATGACCCTTTGTACAAGCAAATGTGGAAAGGGGAATTCTTGTTTTCTATGCTTGAGCATCAGGAACAGTAATAAGAGAAGTTCCTGTAAGTAGTTTTCATTTCTCTTTCTTTTAAAGTATAATTAGAATGACTGGTCTATCGTGTAGGTTATAATATTTGCTGGTAAACAACTTACTGATAGGTTTCTTCTGAAACACTTGATAGGAGTGATTAAAATGCATGAGACTATGTTTTCTGGAATGAATCATTCAAGCATCATTTTTCAATGGTGGGCACTGAATTAGGAAAGTGAGAGCCTGCATAACTTAAGTATACTCATACATATTTTATATGGGATATTTTTCTGTGAGAGGATTTTCTTCCATACTGCATAAACATTTGCTAACATCAATAATTTAAATTATTTTATATAACATTCATTTTGAAGAATGAGATATTGAAAAATAAAAGCCATTTCTTGACCAGTGCCTCATGACCCTTGGGGTGTCATGTCCTTGGCTTCCTCATCCCCTTTCTCAATTTTTAATTTAGATGGAAAAAAGAATTGAGGGTGGGAGATTTGGGAACTGTAGTGGAGAAGGGAATTATAATGGCCAGTGTGTACTGAGGATATATAATATTGGACTTATTCTCAGCTCAAATATGTGTAAAAGTGATTGTTCTCTTTCTGCCTGGCAACAAAGCCTAGCTGACCTCCAGACGTCTACCAGACAATATCTATCAATAGTTCTGTAGGGAGAAAGCACTTTTGGAGAGCAAAGACAAAAGAGATGTAGTCTAATCATTTATCAATATAGATCAATGTTTTTTAATCTTTTTGATACCAAGCCCTCCTGTGATAAATATGAAAATCTCTCCCCCTTCCCAGAGAATTTGATGTGCATTCCTCTTGAGAATCATTGCATCCTTTGCAAATTTCCACCAGCTGAGATGTCAATCTTTTGTGTGGTTTGTATCATAAAAGAAACAGATATTTATGTTGTTTTTCAAATATGTAAGTATAATATGATTTTAAATATGCCTTTTTATTCTACAAACATATTGTTTCCCATGGGGACTGATATGTCCCCATGGGGGATGATGTCCTGCTCTTACCACCCATGGATGAGAATTACAGCTCCAAATGAGTGGTCTCCAAATATACACAGGGGGTGGGTGGGAAAAAAACATGAAAGCTATATTTATGTTAATATTTCTAGCTAACAAGAGAAACAAACTAAACCTTAATAATTAATAAATTTGTTAACACTGATACCACTGATGCCCTCACTTGATTTGTAAGTCAGTTACCTGAGTATTCTGAGGAGAGAGTGGGACCTTCACAATGTGCATGGCTTAACAGTGGTACTTTCATTAATTTGTTACCTTTCATCATATTGTGACTTAGGCAATTTACACTAACTTTAAGTGTTATTGTTTCCAAGTGAACATGGCTAAAAAGACTCCTACAAAGAAATCATAGATAAAATACAGTAACGACATTTTAAGCATAAGCACACACAATAATTAGATTAAACTCAAGCATCTATAATATGAAAACAACTGTACAATTTTAAGTGAGTTTTGGAGTCATGCAGTATTATGTACAGCTTATTAAATTTCACTAAACTTAATACCAAATGTTGCAGTATGAATTAGAAAATAGTTTAAAGGAGTAACAATAAAAATACATATAAAAAATTTTGATCAAGCTAAAGTAGTTCTTAGAAAGAAATTTATAACCTTAAATGCTTATGTTAGAAAAAAAGAATTATACAAAATTATTTAGCTAATTCTACATTTTGAGGAGTTAAAAAAATAGCAAAATTAGCTCAAAGAAAGAATGTAATGAAAACAAAGGCAGAAACTAATAAAATAGAACACACAAATACAAGTAGGAAGGTTGAACAAAACCAAAGGTTGATTGTTTGAAACACGAATTGACAAATCTTTGCCAAGATTGATTAAGAAAAAAAGAGAAAAGGCCCAAAAGATCAATGTCAGGAATGAAAAAAAGGGGAGAGGGGATTACTGGAGATATTACAGACATGATGTTAATTCTCCTTATGAGAGCACTTAAGTTCTTTCTGCTCTAAGTATAGGGAATAATTATGCTATTCGTTATAATACAGCAATTTGATGGTCTCCTTAGTTCAATTTATTTTGATACTGGGTTTAAGTGGCTGTCATAGTGACAAAAGATACCTCCCACAAATACGTAGATCCCAACAGAAAAATGAGTCATTGGTTGGACTTACTAAATGAATATACCTATTTACTTATCCTAAGTAGTCTGTTTTTATACTATAGACACTCCATTGAGTGACTTTGCATTGTTTCCTAGGCAGCTTAGAACCGAATTAGTGGCTCTTCCTTAGCATCTATGTAGAATTTCATGACATGCAAAAAAACGTATACTTTTTTATACTATTTTATGTTCTTACCCCTTTTTCTCACCTACTTCTAAATAATGCATTTGGGGGTTATTTCTATATTCCTGTATTGCCTTAAAGAGTTGTTGGAGTAGAGCCAGAGGAAGGGAAAGAAGAAGGTGTGAGTGAGTAGGAACATGGATGAGAAGAGGAAGAAAAGTGAGCAGCTAGAAGGGACCAAAGCGTCTAGGTCAGTTCAAGCTCATTCATGCCCTGGGGCAATAATCAGAATTAGGGTTCAAGTAGCCAGTTCATATTCCATGGATATTTCTCTTTCTGTTTCATGGATATTTATCCACGAGTTCTATATTTATCCACTAGTTCTGTATATATCCACTAGTTCTATAATACTAACAAATTATTAAGCTCTTTTATAGAGAATTACCTGTTATTTTTGCTTATAGACTGGTCTCCATTGCATCGTATACGGCAGTGGTCCCCAGCCTTTTAGGCACCAAGGACCGGTTTCGTGGAAGACAGTTTTTCCGCGGACAGACGGCTGCGGGGGTAGAGGGGGTGTTTCAGGCGGTAATGAGAGCGATGGGGAGCCGCAGATGAAGCTTCGCTCGCTCTCCTGCCGCTCACCTCCTGCTGTGCGGCCGGGTTCCTAACAGGCCGGGGACCCGTACTGGTCCGTGGCCTGGGGGATGGGGACACCTGGTAAGGTTTGAGATGTATCTTTTTAATTAATTGGGGGAAGTTTCCAAGTGTTCAATTTGGAGGAGGATAGAGGAGCAGTCCTTCTTCAATTTCTCTTGGATTCTTAGAAAATTTATTTTAATCTTTAAATTTTCATTGGTTGAATTTTCATAGGCTAATGGAATTGTTTTCAGTCTAACTAGCCTTAATAGGACTTTGTGAGGATCACTATTTTGAAAAGAAGTTTCCATTTTTAAGTGCTAGTTAAGAGCAATTTTTCATCTTATATTTCTACCTGCTGATAACATTTAGGAAAAATATCCAAGTGCAATAATAATGGGTCTTAAATGAGTATGTTTACATAATTTTTAATAAATGAAAACTTCTCATTTTCTTTTCATTAATGCTTCACTGTTTTTAATAGCTTTTAATGTCTCATACCTTTTTGGAAAGCCTGCATGCTCGATAGTTTTCCCTTTTAGACAGTACTTCAGCATTCAGAAACACCGGCAAGCTTTTTGGAGAACATTCCAATAAGAGGTGTCTATATGAATGCTTTTACAGTAAGTGGGCTAGTATTCTTAAGAGGTTAATAACTTTGCTGATTTGGTCCCTCTGCAGGTTAAAATTAATTGGGAAAAAGAAGCCACTCAAATACTTTACAGGGCAGACAAAGGGTATTAGGGAATGGTAAACAAAACAGGTTTTAAAGTAATTCATGGTATACTCTCGCAGTGACACTGAAAAGCAGTGTTTTACTACAAGAAGGAATTTATTCTTATACCTTTTTTAATGATTTGTAATGTCAATAAGGAAAGAGAAATAGTAAAAGGCAGTTTAATTGGCATTCTTAGAAACACGGTCCTCTGCTAACTTCTCTTCCATACAGTACAACGACAAAGATGGCATTGAGATAACGAAGATTGAAAAAAATAGAAGCCTGTTGTATACTTATTATATACAGAGCCCCATGCTAAGTGGCTTAGATTTGTCATTTCACTAAGTACTTCAAAATAGCATAGAGAATAAGTAGTAGTAGTCCTATTTTATAGATTTGGTAGGTTCTCAGAAAGATTAAATAACTTGCCTGATATCTTCTTACACTCAACACGGTTGGCCACTCTATCCTGCTTGAAATACTCTCTTTCCTTGGTCTCAGTCACACTTCCTCTTGAGTTTTGCTTGGCTTTTCCTGGCTATTCCTCAGTTTCCTTTGGTCATTCCTCCCTCTCTTCTTAACCTCTAAATTTTGATCCTGCAGATTCTCAGGCCCCCTGAAAGTGGGGCCCCTTCTCTCTCTCTCTCTAATTCTGTCCTCTGCTTAAATGCCATCTAAATGTATAGGATTCCTATATATGGCTTATCACCACCCCAGACTAGTCTGACAAGCTCCTGTCATATATCTTCCTGCCTACTTGACACCTCTGCTTGGATCTCTTACAGACATTGCATGTTCAACATGTACCCAACTGAACAGTTGATTTTCTCCCTGACACTATTTCTCACTCTTTTTCTATCTCAGTAAATGACATCATCAGCCGTCTTGCTGTACAAATCAGAAACAGTTTTGATTTCTATCTTTCCCCTATCTTCAAATCCCATGTATGACTTAGTCTCATAGCTTCTTCCTTCAAAATATAGCTCGAAGTCATCTATTTCTTTCCAAGTCCCTGGGCTTTTGCCAACCGCCCAGCCCTGTACAAGAGTCACTTGTTTTTCCTGCTTCCTCTCTTTCTCTCTACAAATCCATTCTCCATATAGCGTTTAGAGTTATTTTTTAATGTAAATTGGTAGGAATAAATAGGCAGAGCACAGAGGGTTTTCAGGGCAATGAAAGTATTCTGTATGATACTGTAACGGTGGGTACATGTCATCATACTTCTGCCAAAACCCATAGGGCGTACATCACCAAGAGTGAACCCTAGTGTAAACCATGGGCTCTGGATGAAGA
This sequence comes from Kogia breviceps, assembly GCF_026419965.1. Classification (NCBI taxonomy): domain Eukaryota; kingdom Metazoa; phylum Chordata; class Mammalia; order Artiodactyla; family Physeteridae; genus Kogia; species Kogia breviceps. Next base: position 109,496,497 of record NC_081316.1, on the reverse strand, counting down.
TGTGTCAGTGCAGGTTCATTGATTGTAACAGATGCATGGCTGGGTGTGAGTTGTTGCTGGTGGGGGAAGCTGTGCCTGTGTGTGGGCGAGGGATATTTGGGAAATCTGTGTAGCTTCTGCTCAGTTTTGCTGTGAACCAAAAACTGCTCTAAAAAATAAAGTATTTCTTACAAAGTAAATTGGATGATACCACTCTCCTACTAACAATCTTCTAGTGGCTTACAGTTGCCCTTGACATAGAATTCAGATTTTTTATGGCTGAAAAGGCCCCTGCCTACCTCTCCAGCCATAGCGTGTGGCAACCCACAACAGCTCTCCTCTTCCCTGCAAATGCCATTCTCAAGCCTCAGGGCCTTGCCCTTGCTCTGGCCTCTGTCTGAACCTCCTCCTTCATGCTTGCTTGGTTCCTTCTTTTCCCTTAAATCTCAGCTGAGATGATACCACTCAGGAGGCCTACTTGACCACTGTATCTAAATTAATTTTCTACCCCCATTTCCCCCCATAGCATCCTATTTGCTTTTCTCATAGGACTTTTCTCCTTTGGAAATTACATCTTTACCAGTTTTCATTCACTGCTGTAGACCAATACCTGGTACAAGGGAAGCAATCAATAAATATTTGAAAAATGAATGAATGAATGCATGAATGAAATGTATCTGGCTAGTAAGGGGTGAAACTAGGACTCAAACCCAGAATCGGTCTGACTCCAGAATCTGTGTTCTGAACGCTTATGCTAGGAGTAAAATCAATTCGTGTCCAGTGGAATTTTAGAGTAAAATTAATTTTAGCGTAAAAATCTAAAATTCTTTTAAAATGTGATAATCCACATGATAACCCTCCAAGGACAACACAGTACTTGATGGACCTCTCTCTCAGTGATGCTGGGTAACGTAAAGTATCCAGCAGTATACAGTATGATAGTTCAGATAACCTGTCATGTTTGGCATTTTATTTACTAAGATGCCCAGACAAGATCCCTTGCAGTAATTCTTTCAACTTTGTCAAATATTCTGGGAAATCAAATAAAATGACTTTGGTCAAGTTACTTAACTTCTTTAGACCAGCATCTGTAAAATAGGAAAAATAATGATTTCATAGGATTATTTAGGAGGAATAAAGGAAATAGATGAAAAGTCCTCACCACAGGGTTGGTATACAGTAAGTAAATAATAAGTGTGGTTCTTTAAAAAAATATCTTAATTCTTCAGTGGATTTAAAAACTCTAATCTTCAGGGTTAACTAAACAGGGCTTCTTTTTTTTTTTTTTTTTTGCGGGCCTCTCACTGTTGTGGCCTCTCCCATTGCGGAGCACAGGCTCCGGACGCGCAGGCTCAGCGGCCACGGCTCACGGGCCCAGCCGCTCCGCGGCATGTGGGATCTTCCCGGACCGGGGCACGAACCCGTGTCCCCTGCATTGGCAGGCGGATTCTCAACCACTGCGCCACCAGGGAAGCCCAACAGGGCTTCTTTTTTTTTTTTTTTTTGCGGTATGCGGGCCTCTCACTGTTGTGGCCTCTCCCATTGCGGAGCACAGGCTCCGGACGCGCAGGCCTAGCGGCCATGGCTCACGGGCTTAGTTACTCCACGGCATGTGGGATCTTCCCGGACCAGGGCACGAACCCGTGTCTCCTGCATCTGCAGGCGGATTCTCAACCACTGCGCCACCAGGGAAGCCCCAGGGCTTCTTTTTAAACTGTTTCTCAATTCTGACATGATTTGGATGAGCTGGATTGACATGCCAAGTCATCAAAGACTACTGATAGCTGGAAGAAAATAAGCAGGAGAGTTGCCTCTTCAGTGGGACCCGAGAAATCCACAGGCAGCTTCTAAATCTCAACGAACTGACTTCTAAATCTCCATTGAGTTTACACGTTATCGCAAAGGACAGCTACAGTCCTGATTTGAAGTCAGTGCCATTCTTGGAATTTGTGTCTGGTTCATGAGCTTACATTTCCGACAAAGCTTTGAGGAATATACAAGAAAAGGGGAGCAACATATATGTTTTTCCAAATTACTTTTAAAGAGAAGTTTGATTCCGTTCATTGATTCTGCCTAAAACAACAACAACAGAGTAAAACAAACACACACTGGTATTTAGGGATAGGAATTTTTCTTTTCTTTCCTTTTTTTTTTTTTTTTGCCTCAGAGGACTTTGCTTTCCAGTATTTGCCAAGTGCTCTATTTCACATGGTGTAATGAGAGTCTTGGGTCCCATTTTTTTTTTTTTTTTTTTTTGAGATCAGTTTGAGAGGACCATATTTCTTTCATAAGAAAAAACCTCAGAATTTCTTTTCTGTCTCTCAGGTTTTGGATGTTATTGTGACAAAACTAAACAAGCTGGTAGAGGGAGAGCCATGGAAAGTTTTGAGAATCTGAAAACATAACGAAGTTGAATGGATTTTGAACAATAGATTCCTCATCTAACTCAGGAGAAATTAAATAGAGCTTTTGCTAAATATTTCACATTTTAGAGAAGAAAAACTCGGAGCTAAATACTACAAATTTTAAGACTCATCATAATGAGAGTCTTTTCTTACAACTCATCCTGGAGTCTTACATGTACACACACACACACACACACACACCCCTATAGAAGTAAATGGAACCTTAGCTGTCCTTGATGACTGGGACTTAGGCAAAAGAGAATGGCCAAGGAAACAGTTTTACAACATCCTGGGGGGAAATTATTGGTATTTCTTATGTATCTTATGAACTGGACTTAATATTTATTTACTTGTTGTGCAACGTAATCAGTTTAGTGTTAGTTAGTAATCAGTTTAGTGTTGAGGTAATTGTATCAAGACACTTTGTTCTTTCTTTTATATGGCTTAGTGTCTACAAGGAATATTTTATTAAATTCAAACTTTCTTCCTCAGGGTAATCCAGTCTTTACATTTCATTTCTTGGATCTGGATTCCATTAGATTTCTGAGGGAGTCACGGCTCTCCTTCTTAGAGTATTTCCAAACATCTCAGAAAGAGAATTAAGATCATTTTCTCCTACCTTTTAACGAAATCTGCTTAGGAGTTTTAGCAAGAGAGAACTTTCCTTTTCTTGTCATTTTTGGCAGGGGAAATTAGTTACCTTTGATGGCATCTGGTCAACCTGGCTCTCTAGAGGTCCCATGAGAAGTAAGGGCCAACCCCGATCCATAAGCGTTCTCTCTACTATCCTCAGCTGCACTTTCGTACATGTTGGAGTGAAATCTTCTTGTCCTACCTTCACAAAACTGAAAGGTCATGCCACTCTCATTTTTCCAACCTATGTACATTTACATTCTTCTGGTGAGAAGGAAAAACCCAGAATAGGATTGGAATAAATAATGTAGGAATTTGTGAAAATGCTTGCATTTTCAGTTGTTTATAAAAATAAAGCTGCCATAGGAGCATGCATTGTCAGTGATCACTTCATGTTTTGGAAGTGGCATTTAAAGAACCCACTTCTGGGCTTCCCTGGTGGCGCAGTGGTTGAGAATCCGCCTGCCGATGCAGGGGATACGGGTTCGTGCCCCGGTCCGGGAAGATCCCACATGCCGCGGAGCGGCTGGGCCCGTGAGCCATGGCCGCTGAGCCTGCGCATCCGGAGCCTGTGCCCCGCAACGGGAGAGGCCACAACAGTGAGAGGCCCGCGTACCGCAAAAAAAAAAAAAATAAATAAAAATAAATAAATAAATAAAGAACCCACTTCTAAGATTAGACTAAAAGGTGACGCATTGGGTTGTTTCTGTAATATTCAAGCACCTCAGAATGACACTTTTTGGTAGAAGACTTAGAAATACACCCATACATTCCACAACGTTTTTTAATGGAAAATTTCAACCACCATCCAATTTTAAGTTCTATCGTTTCAAGCTGCCACCACAGTATGGAAAACTCGAAGGGAGAGGAAATATAAAGGGTTCATACTGCTGTAGCTGTGAGGGCTCCTGGCTTCTAGGAGTCATGGGTGCCTCTTTGGGGGTCTACCCAGGAAAGTTGACTTTTGATGAATTTGTGTTTTTAGAGTATAATACCTGGGAACACAACAAAGTCCTCATTTGTTGTGACTGTTGTAAACTGCTCTTCCTAAAATTAAAAGTGTTTAGAGTTGTATGTGGAGATAGATGTGTTTCCCTAGGATTTAGGCAACCTGTGCTTTCAGGGCAGTTTGCCTAAATAGTGTGCATTTAAACTGATTGCAGTCATTTGCTAAATTGTTCACTGTGGTCCAAGGTGGTGGTGGGTTTTTAAGATAAATGTGGTAAGATTTCTCTCCCTCTGTTGACTTAGTTCTTGATTTCCACTTAAAGTTAACTAGTGAAAGTAATTGTTTATGAAAATGGCCCAAAGGGCAAAAGTACAACTAATAAATGTTAACACATGGGAGATGTGAATACAATCTACAGGGGCCAAGCATCTCTAGACTCCGCTAATCTGGAATTAATATTTAGAATATTTCCACTTCTCGGCTTCCCTGGTGGCGCAGTGGTTGGGAGTCCCCCTGCCGATGTGGGGGACGCGGGTTCGTGCCCCGGTCCGGGAAGATCCCACGTGCCGCGGAGCGACTGGGTCCGTGAGCCATGGCCGCTGAGCCTGCGCGTCCGGAGCCTGTGCTCCGCAACGGGAGAGGCCACGACAGTGAGAGGCCCGCATACCAAAAAAAAAAAAAGAATATTTCCACTCCTGTCTTGGAGGTTCAAAGTAAGCATTTGGAATCTGTGGCTTTTTTAGAGCAAAAAAAAAAAAAAAAAAAAAGTGTTCTGTGCTATCCACAATTCTCACTTTATGCCTTTAATATTCTATTACAACACCTAGACACTTTCACATTTTATGCTCATTTATCATTCATCATTTTCCCTTGTCGAATTAGTTTGCCAAATTGCTTTCTGATCAGGACTCTTCAGGAGAGCAGAATTCCTCTTTTGCAGGGATGCAGATATTTCTTAACAGCATTTTGCAGTCGTGAATTCAGAGACTCATGGAGAACATCATTGAATATACACTTGTAACTCCTTGATTTGAATGATCCACGTAGATATTTAAACTACATTCAAGGACTAGGACAGCTGGTTGCATTGAGAATGTTTGTGGCAGGTAAGAGGAAAGTACAGGAGCCACGCATTTTTGTCTTTGATTAACATATAATTAACTTAATAGCATATTTCTGTGTGAATAGAGTGTTTAAATCAGAAAAATTTTGTGAGTTCTAGATAGATCCAATGCAAAGATTTTCAAGACCTAAAGTACAATAATTAAATATGTTATCCTTTTCAGTAAAATCATATATTTTTGCCCGACTAAAAATAGGGTAGTATCAGTGGATTTTTGTACCCTAAACTATTCCCCAAAGAAATTCAGGAGTTAGTGGGGGAAATCAAGAATGGTATGTCATGGTTTGTAAAGGCACAAAAGCTGAAAAGACTGCTATCATTCTCATATGTCTCATTAGAAGCTGGAAATTACTCAATAAACCTATAAGCACAAGCACACATCTATGAGTGGGTTTGCATTTTTCCTTAGCTAGTACTTTAAGCCATTGTAACTTCAACCTTGCAGCATGATTTAGGATTGAATAATAATAGTAAATACGGGTGGGAAAGCATTTGTGATGAAAGATGCTCCATGAGCATAAGGTATTGTTATTTCATCTGATGAGAGAATGTCTAAGTTTCAAAACTGTTTCATCATCAATATTTTATGCTAATGAATGAAACAGCAGCTAAGCCAGAGGCCACATGCAAACAGAAACACACTGCAAAATGTACAACGAACATTCTTCCCCTATTTGTTTCCTTAGCAAATAGAATTTGATTACCGAGTTCTTCGTGGAACGATGAGTCTTTGTGTTTTATTTCTGACTATAGACAGAGATCTGTCCCTTTGCCACGGAGATGTTGTCTTATGTAAGAGTCATATTTCAGCAAACATAATTAAACCATCACAAACAGAGTCTTCCATTAGTCAGACCAGAGTTATGGTGGTTGTGCTTTAGATTCATAAGAAAGTATTTCACGTTCTGCTGGGGGAAAAGAAAGACCGCTAAATATTTCATGGCTTTTCTTGATCACATTGTTTATTTCTCAGCATTTTAAAGAGATACTTAATTTTTCTCGACAGCTGTTTTTGTCAACACGTTAAGAGAGATAGATATTAAGGGCAAAATTTGCATGGGATACCAAGAGCTGGTATTTTCCTGGAATGATGCTTACTGGGTGCATAAGAATAAATCTCACACTGTTCTCCAGAAATGTCCTTGGCATTTGATGTGTTCTCTAAAGCTATATTCTGGTAATGTTCCACGTCTAAGGTTTCGAGGAGGGGGAGAAATCATATTTTGATTGGTGTCATTCAATATACGTTTGGGTTTCGTGCAAAAATAAAACGCGGACACTAGAGGGTGCTGTTTGATTTTCTTTTTCACTGAGTTGTGCTGCAGATTCCCCGTGAATCGAGGCTCTGAAAAATGCCATCGTGTTCTCCTAACCGGGACCAAATTGCACTGCTATACAGGATGTAGAAATCCCCTGAGTTCAAGGAGAGAGGCTGGAAGGTTCAAAATGGGGTAGATGCTAAATTAATTCAGAATTAGTAAAGAAGTAATTCTTTGTTACTTTAAACCTATATGATTGTCATTTTTTGATAATTACTTAATTTCCTTGGTTGAAAGAAGTTTTATTAGATTTCAAGCTCTCACTAAATGTCAGATGGTTCTAAAAATATCTAGAATATTAGACAATGTGAAACAATTCATGCTCTCAAGTTTTGGCACTAGGATTTTGAGCACAGCGCATACTTACTACTGGTTAAGAAACTAATTATAGAATTCTCAATTGTCAGAAATGCCGGACCCCGAGATGTTGTTTCTTTTGATATCAGAGAAATACCAAGTTAATAAGATTCCCAATTCCTTTTTCACCTTCACTAAACATGTGCTTCCCCCTCACCCCAGCCCCCCAGCCCCCCACCCCGCTTCCTTGAAGCAAATCTTTTTGAGTGACAGTGTTCTGGAGTTCTCTAAATATATGCTATCATATGGTTTATGTTTGTATCGTGTCATTTTCTAACTTAAGAATATTTTATAAAAAGCTTAAAGTTCTCGTTTTATAGAGAGGAAAGTTAAGGTATTGTGATCTCAAATGATTTATTTCAAGCCAAGAATTAAATTAGTAGAAGGGTCAGGATGATCTCCCAGTTCTTCTGCCTTGCAGACAGTCAGCTAAGGGACCTGTTTGTTTTTAGTTCTGTAGATGTGTTTTTCTTTAATACAGATACGCATGACTGACCCAGAGACTACTTGGCAGCCATCACCACAGATTTCCAGTTCTTCTCCCTCCCAGTTTCCTGGGAAGTTCACAATTCCCCCTCTCTGAAAGTTAGTTCCAGTCAGGTACCTTGCTTTGGCCAGTGAGATGGTAACAGAAGTGTGTGTGTCTCTTCTGGGGTGTGACTCCTTGCTGAGGTGAGCCCCAGAGCCTCACGTTGAGCTGGCAGCATCAAAAGATAATGAAGTGTCAAAAAATAACAAGTGCTGGTGAGGACTTGGGGGAAAAGGGAATCCCTCATTGGTGGGAATGTAAATGGGTGTAGCCACTGTGGAGAACAGTATGGAGGTTCCTCCATAAATTAAAAACAGAACTACCATACAATCCAGCAATTCCACTTCTGGGCATTTATCCAAAGGAGATGAAAACACTAACTCAGAAAGATACCTGCACCCCCGTGTTCACAGCAGTATTATTTACAATAGCCAAGATATGGAAACAACCTAAGTATCCATCGATGGGTGAATGAATAAAGAAGATGTGGTCTGTATATACAATGGAATATTATTGAGCCATAAAAAAGGAAGAAATCCTGCCATTTGCAATAACATGGATGGACCTGGAGGGCATTATGCTAAATGAAATAAGTCAGGCAGAGAAAGACAAACATAGTATGTTCTTACTTATATGGGGGAATCTAAAAACAAAACAAAACAAAAAACATAGAATGGATTGGTGTTTGCCAGAGGCATGGTAAAATGGGTGAAGAGGGTGAAAAGATACAAACTTCCCGTTATAAATATCAAATCATTATGTCATATACCTGAAACTGATGTAATGCTATACATCAATTATATCTCAATAATAATGTGATTCTGACGCAGGAACAGACAAATTAGCCAATGGAAGAGAATCAAGAGCTCACAAACAGAACCACAGAGGTTGAAACTTGATATATGATAAAGGTGGTACTGAAGTCCCATGGGGAAAGTATAAATTGTTTAATAAATTCTGTTGAGAGAAAAAAAAGATAATAAAGTCTCATTAACCTCCCTCCCAGGATGGAAGTAAGGATCAGAGCCCCCTGATGTGAGAAAGAGAGAAATCTTTGTTGTTTAAGCCACCGAGATTCTGGGGTGTTCTAATACGGCTTCACACCTAGCTTATCCTGATGACAGACAAAGATGTCAACCAAGTGAGAAAACCAAAGGCCAAGAATTAAAGTGTGGTAAGAAAGGATTTAATTAAAAATCTAAAAAACAATTATAGTGTTTAATTTAGAAATTTCTAGTGACTTTGATATGAAAATCAATAAAGATAAGTTATTAAATATGAAAACATTTCCTCCTTGTATGTCTTCAGTTAAAATTCATCTAAGGAAATCAAGTAAAAAAATATAAATGAGATGTTATTGTGTTCAACTCAGAATCTGATTGTGAAAACCTAAACCTTAGACTATGGAAATGAGAATGGAACTCTGAATCTGCTCATGTTGAAGTGGGGGAAAGTCTGGAGTTGAGGATTTTCACGTGAAAAAAAACATGTGCATAACATCAATTTCCATCATGGTGAGGAAGAGATACTGTGTCTCTCCTAGAACAGATGGTTTGATTCCTTAATCCATCTCAATGTTCAGCATTTTCCCAAAAGATCCTAAGATGTCTAAGTTGAAGCAGATGCATATTTTTCTCCATCAATCCCGGTTGTCCTCTTGGCCGCATGCTTGTGGACCCTCCCCGGGGGCTGGGAGAGCAAAGCCGCTCAGTGCAGACTCAGTCTATACCCTGCTTCTTCAGCCCAGTGACAGTGTGATGCTGGGCCTTTTATACGTAAGACAACAGGAATCGTACCCACAACCCACGGTCAAGGACGCTAGGATTTCTGCTCAGCGTTTCCCAGAGTTCCCAGAAAAAGAAAAAAATGCCATCAGCTTAAATCCAAAACAACTTCAAAATAAAATTGACGTGGCGTTTACTTTGTTTTTAACCTTAAAAAGAGAAGCACCCCAGGTATATATTTACCAGGCCCTCTATGATGTAGTTAGTTATAGTAAATGTGGGTTTTTTGTGCCACATACAAGAAGACGCTGCCTGCTTCTCTTCCACATGGCATCTCACTAAATGCCCTGCTAATGCTCTGTCAGGACAAACAGCCATATAACAAAATGCATTAAAGTGCTGGCCAGCAGCGCCTACCTGCTCCAGTTGCTGCTGCTGTTGTTGTTTGTTTGTTTTTTAATCAGAGGATGCTATTTAGTGTGCAAAGCTTAACGTTGAGAAGTATGGTTCCAGCCGCGGAGTAATGAGAATAATTGAACACAAAGTTTATTTAAGCATAAAACGCGTTAAAAATGATTTGGTTGATTTGTGAGAGAGAAGAGTTTGGGTCTGAAGAGACGGATGGGGTGTTGGGGTTCCCCAGGTCTGCAAACAATACATGTGGTGGCCACGTGGCACGGCAGGGCTGGAGGACACGGGGGCGGGTGTGGGGAGGGGAGCAACACAGGCACATCGAGGTCAGGTGCTTCCAAACATCGGAGAGATTCCTTAGAGGGAGTCAAACCTTCCCGTCACCACTTCTCAATATCCGATATCGTGCCAACAGGCCCTTCTCTATAAAAACTATGATACAGAAACAGCACTGGTGGGACAGATTTCTCTGGTCAGATTTCCGACAGACTTGTCTAACCAGAATTTTTTCCTTCACCGTTTTTTCGTGCGAACCAACGTTTCTGGTGACAGCTATTTGGAAATTTTAGGCAAGATAAATGTTTTCCACAACTGGCTTTTAGAAGCCCAGTTGCATACCTTGAAAGACGAGCATGGCATCTCCCTCTTTTCTGGAACCCTGACTGTTTGGGGCAGGTGGCATCACTTTGAGACAGTGGGCAATCTCAAATCGTTTTTGACTTAAGGGCACACACCTTTTATCCTACAGGGAGTTGAAGTAAGTAAATTACAGTACTTTATATAGCAACCTTGAGTTAATTATGAGGTTGTGCCTGATGTATAGACAAAATGCCATAATGAAATCTGGGTCATGATGAGAAGCAGTGTCCAAACTTGAAGTTCAATGGAAGAATTAGAGGCTGTGGACAGAGAGAGACATAGTAAGTCCTCTGAAAAAATATATACCTGTTTGACATGGATCAGACATCTTTGTGGTATTCCAATAAAGGAACCTACTTCCTTCATTGCCAAGAACCCACTTTCTCCAAATGGCCTGGACTCAGGCAGCAAAGAAGCGAAATTAACCCTAACTTTAGGATAGTCCTGCTAACTTAGAGGGTGGGTACCAGGGACAGCTGGCAGATAAGGCTATTGCAGGAAACCTTGTTTGTTGGATCACACACCCCAGTCCCAGCTCAACCCAGGTAGATCTAAGGCCAATATTTGGTACTTAAACAGCTGGATAACTTCCTTCTTTAAATATCACCTTCATCTATACAAGCAGCTCATGCAACTCAATATCAAAAAAACAGACAACCCAATCCAAAAATGGGCAGAAGACCTAAATAGACATTTCTCCAAAGAAGATATACAGATTGCCAACAAACACATGAAAGGATGCTCAACATCACTAATCATTAGAGAAATGCAAATCAAAACTACAATGAGGTATCACCTCACACCAGTCAGAATGGCCATCATCAAAAAGTCTACAAACAATAAATGCTGGAGAGGGTGTGGAGAAAAGGGAACCCTCTTGCACTGTTGGTGGGAATGTAAATTGATACAGCCACTATGGAGAACAGTATGGAGGTTCCTTAAAAAACTACAAATAGAACTACCATACGACCCAGCAATCCCACTCCTGGGCATATACCCTGAGAAAACGATAATTCAAAAAGAGTCATGTACCAAAATGTTCATTGCAGCTCTATTTACAATAGCCAGGACATGGAAGCAACCTAAGTGTCCATCGACAGATGAATGGATAAAGAAGATGTGGCACATATATACAATGGAATATTACTCAGCCATAAAAAGAAATGAAACTGAGTTACTTGTAATGAGGTGGATAGACCTGGAGTCTGTCATACAGAGTGAAGTAAGTCAGAAAGAGAAAAACAAATACCACGTGCTAACACATATATATGGAATCTAAAAACAAAACAAAAAATGGTCCTGATGAACCTAGGGGCAGGACAGGAATAAAGACACAGATGTAGAGAATGGACTTGAGGACACGGGGAGGGGGAAGGGTAAGCTGGGAAGAAGTGAGAGAGTAACACTGACACATACACACCACCAAATGTAAAATAGGTAGCTAGTGGGAAGCAGCCGCATAGCACAGGGAGATCAGCTCCGACCACCTAGAGCTGTGGGAGGGTGGGAGGGAGACACAAGAGGGAGGGCGTATAGGAATATACACATGCATACAGCTGATTCACTTTGTTATACAGCAGAAACTACCACAACATTGTAAAGCAATTATACTCCAATAAAGATGTTAAAAAAAATCACTTTTATCTTTTAGATAAAAGAGCAGGGACCAAAAGGTTTAAAAACAAAAACCAAAATGAGCTAGAATTCCTTGGGCGTTTTCCTCCTCTGCCCTTCTTACTTTCTGGAAGTCTCATACATCAGTCGCTGACCGAGTGGGCCTCACATAGGACTGTCTCCTTCTCAGGGTCAGGAGCTTCCTATGTCCCCAGCTGCCGGCCCTGAACGGGGGTCGTGCTCACCTCTGCAGCTCTTGCCGTCCTCCTGCAGGGTCCCCGTCACGCAGCTGCACAGAGGCCCGTCCACCCGGCTCGTGCAGATCTGCTCACACCCTCCGTTGTCCTCACACCAGTCCAGCCCTGAAAAAGAGCCGCTGGACAAGTTACCTGCAGCCTGTCCAGCTCTTCAACTCATATCTAAGGGCAAGGCCTTAAAGAGAGGAGTGGAAGGAAAAAATCCTGGTACTGTCATGAGTTTTTAATAGTCCGTGAAAAGATTTCATTATGGAAGCGGGCAGGCTTCTCAAACTGGGGTCCCCAGACTGGCGTCCTCAAGCTCCTTGTTCCCCAGATTCACATAGTAGGCAAAACCCACCCCAGACTTAGCCCGGGCCTTCAAATCCCACTGTTTTAATCATTTATAGTGTGTTTTAGGGAACATACGTACTTTTTCTCCTAATAGGCCCCACTGAAATGATCTGTTCTTTAGGTTCCTTGGTGTAATCTGTGGCAATCCTGGAATTTTGAGGGCAATTCTGAAAGACAGAACACCGGAGGGAAAATTTCACACAATTAAGCTGATAACTTATTCTTCACCACGTCTCCACCTCCAAAAGAGGCAGTGGCTCAGCCTGGAGCACTCATGCAGCTCAGATTAATTAGAATCAATCCATTCTTGATCACTGAGCCCAGTGGGACTTGGGGCTTTATGTTGAACAGAATTAAATATATTCTCCACACTAGAATTAGATTCAAAGAGGCTCCCTTCCCAGGGAGGAGGATCCTGTATCAGATCAGACAATAATGTATGCAGCAGCATCCGTAAGTAGCTCTGACCATAATTCACATCTCGATTCGGCCAACATGGGGCGAGCATAAAGCTGCAATGTTAAAGGTCAGGGACCAGGTACTAGTGCAATAACATCTTAGGGACACACGGCCATACGTGGTGGGGATGTAAGCCTGGCAGGGACCAGATGATTGGCTTGTCACCTCGTCCCGCCAGCCCCTCCAGAGCCTCAGGCCTGGCTGTGGATTGGGATGATCTGTGGGATAATCCCTGTCTAAAGGACACCTGGATAAAGTGTAGCCTGAGCCCGGGGGTTTGCTTCTGGGGTGGAGGGGAGCTTGGCCCCATCGCTCACCTCAGATGCAGGTGACCTGGCTCCTTGAGACTCTGGCATGTTGGTTCTCAGACAGGGGGAATTTTGCCCCCCAAGGGACACTGGGCAAAGTCAGGAGGCATTTTGGGTGTTGCAAGTGGGGAGGAGGTGATACCGGGGTCTAGTGGGTAGAGGCCAGGGATGCTGCTAAACAAGCCGACAGAGCACAGGGCAGCCCTACAACAAAGAATCATTTGGTCCAAAATGTCTGTGGCGCTGAGGTTTGAGAAACCCTGGTCTAGTGTTATGCCAGCAACAGACTGACATTTCTAAGTCACATAAAAGGAGTAAATGGTCATCATTCTACCCTGCTCTCTTATTGCTCCAGCACAGATGGCTGCCACGCCTAGGCATCTGAAGATGGTTCCAATTCAGCCACTGCTAGGTGCAGTGAGTCCTAAAGAACTGTACAGAGCCACCGACGTTGGGATTCGTGACTCCCCACGTGGGGAAAACTGGAACTGAGAGAAATAAAGCTAAGCACTGAATTTTCATGCTCTCACTTACTATTTTACAGGAGTACTTTTCTGAGTCACAGAGGGACACTGCGCAGTGCAGATGGACTTCATCGTAATCCCCAATGAACTTAAAGACGGTGACGTGGAAGCGACAGGTGAGGGAGACACCGTTTTCCTCGATGCCAATGGTGTTGTCTTTAATGTTCTGACACCTATTCGGAAAAAAGGGACTCTCTGCTTCACACTTTCATGTTTCATACAAAAACCATCATGAACGGTAAAAATGCCTTTGCGTTTGAAGGTGACCTCTGGAGTGTGCGGGTCTGTCATTTATTACGACTCCCTTATAGTTTCAGTTTGTTGGAAAAGCATCAAATAACACCTCAAATTAGGATCTTAACTGCAGCTAAAAACAAAATGACCACAGGGCCTGCACTCAGTTTCCCTACCTGCCAGTTTCTCATTCCTCCCCCTCACAATGCTGTGTTTTACTGATATCAGTTTAATAAACACAAGATGAGTCCTTACATCTTCTGTACTTTCTTCAGTTAATTATTAGTTTTGGCAGGGGCCCCTTTTTCAAGCTCTATTGGGAAATCTCCCCACAAGTGAGAACGGGTGGGAGCTGGAGAAGACGGCCCAGCAGTCACAGATGAGCTGGACGATTGTTTTGATGTCGGATTCACTCCCTTCCCCTCTCCTTGTGGTACTGAGCCAACAGGCAGGGACACAGGTATCTCTCCTCCACCTGTTAGAGTTTCGTAAATGGACCACCGTCTCTTATGCCCCAGGGTCTTTTCATGTACTGTTTCTCCCACCTGGAAGCCTCTCTGCACTTCTTCCCCTGCTGACTAACCCTGCTCTTTCTCCAATGCCCATCTGTGGCTCCCCCTCCTATATAAACATGCCCTGACCAGGCAGGAACAGGTGGCTTCACCCAGATTTGCCAACAACACCGTGCTGAGCCCCTGGGGTGCAGGAACCAAGGTGTAGTCCTCACTGTGTCTCCAACACACTGGAGGGCACGCAGTAAGTATTTAAAAAGATGTGGTACATATATATATGGAATATTACTCAGCCATTAAAAAGAACGAAATAATGCCACTTGCAGCAACATGGATGGGCCTGGAGATTATCATACTAAGTGAAGTAAGTCAGACAGAGAAAGATAAATATCATATGATATTCTGCTTATGTGCGGAATCTAAAAAAAGTGATACAAATGAACTTATTTATAAAACAGAAATCGACTCACAGACTTAGACTTATGGTTACCGGTGGGGAAAGGCTGGGAGCGAGGGATAGATTGGGAGTTTGGGGTTGACATGTACACACTGCTATATTTAAAACAGATAACCCACAAGGACGTACTGTAAAACAATAAATAATGAAAAATAAATTTAAAAGAATACTTAGATGTTCTTTAGTCAAACTCACACAAATATTTGCCTGAGAAGCAATAAAAGCTATGACCCGTCTTTCAGCTCTGAGAGAACGTGTATGTGTATATATAAAGCTGTATTTTTACTTTTGAAACATCACGTACAGTATTAACTGCCGTTTTGTTTGAAATATGCTATTAAAATTATACTTAATTTTTAGACCAAAAAATATATATATTTTTTAGACTGGATGAATCAGTGACTGAATGAATCAATTGTGCTTCCATGGCCAAGGTGGGTCCACTGCGGCCAAGAAGCCCTTTAGAAAGATCTTATCAAGATAAAAAGGGTGACTCTTTTCCTTATGTTTCCTTCCCCTGGCCCCCAGGATTCAATAGCTTCGTGATAAGGAAAATTAAAAATTGAAGTTATCCTTCAGCATTCCCACACCTATTCAGTTTGGTAGTTAGTCCATAAGGCAATAGTTTCCTCAATGCTTTGAAACAAAAACTTACTTGCCATACTTTTCCTTGTCACTGTGCCTCATTTGAATAATCTAAATTGGTTCAAGGATTCTACAACGTTCTCAGCCCTCCAGTCTTCACGCAGGATTTCTGTTTTAACTAGACCCCCAACTCCCAGAGAGATGATTCGAGGTTTAAGTGTCAGAAAAACAGGAAGCAGAAGGGAGGGGCCTCGGGAAGCAGGGACAGGCTGGCTGGATGCCACCTTAGGGGGACAAACAAACCAAGCACCAGAATCCTCTGTCCACTCGCAGAGGAACAAGTGTCCTTTCCTTTGTCTGGGCACATGAAGAGGAACAGAGAAGTGACCTTCGTGTGCCCAGACCTTGGCATCGCTGGTAGATGGCGGTGGCGTCTCTGCCCCCAACGTAGCTGCAGAGGGGCGGCTGACCCCTCCCCCCAATTCTGATGCGGACCCATCCTCCTGCTCAGTCATTCAGCACTGAGCGGCAGTTTTCCCATAAGCTCACTGGAAAAAACCAATAACCACATCCCTCCAAGAAAGGTCAAGAGGACTCATGAATTAAATGCTCTCACCCGATGAAATTACCTCACACCCAGCAACAGTTTAATTTGAAGACCTTCATGCAGACCCTGGGGGGAGCTGAGATTTATGGACCCGCTCACTCACTCTCCCTCTCTGGGTCAACTCTATTAAATACTATTTTAAAAATGCTAAATGCCACAGTGTCCTTCAAAGGCGGCCCAAGCCTGCCCACCCGGGTGTGTTGTACAGCGGCTCAGATCGTAGCTCTTTTACTTTGGGAAAGGACCATGGCTGGGGCAGGGGGAGGGGGAGGAAGGGAACAGATGAAGAAACGGAGATCTGTGATGTTAGGCAGAGCATCTGGGCCTGTTAAGACACCACATAGTCACCAAGTCCTTCCCTCTGCCCCTAGGGAGGCTAAAAATCAACTCAAAAAGATAGTGCCTTCCCGAGGCCTTTGCTGAAAATCCCACTCTATGCCTCAGCAATGCAGGCCACAAGCCACAGCTGGCCAGGTAGGGAGCTGATGCGTCTTGGTGCTTGAAAGATTTCTTCCTCTGCCCCTTGCTGGTTGGGTGTCCCTGGGTGAGCTGTGTACAGGCTCTGAGCCTGTTCATGTGCAAAATAGTGGCTGTTTATTGTTTGTCTGCCTAGAACCATACTCTCCTTCTTTGGGGGAACCATTCCTTCCTCGCCCAACTTGAAGGCTAATTACAGTATCCCTAGCACTCCCTGACCACTCCAGGGAGGGCTGCTGACTCAGGCCTGCGATAGGGTTCAAGAAACACTACCCCCAAACCTGGCACCTTGAATATTTTAAGCTGAAGGAGTTTGAGAAAATGGCAGAACCAGGAAGGTCACTCTTCTCACCTGAAACAGGTCATAAAGCCCTTATGTGAGAGGTGCCCTCCCCATACCAGAAGGAAAGGAGCATCCCTATTTCTGAAGACAGAGGGACACTGAGATGAATCTGAACAGTCTAAGATTCCCCGCAGTTTACTACAATTACCACATACGCTGGACCTTCTCCACGACTGTCCACTCTTCATCAAACCGGTCATAACAATACTCAGCTTGAACTGTTTCTCTGAGTCTTCGGTTCCTTATGAAGACTCCCATGTCACGTAAAACTTACACTAGATAAATGTTTCCTGTTAATCTGTCTTTGTCCATTTAATGTTCAGACCCAGCCAGGAACCCTGAGGGTCAAGACAAACTTTGTCCTCCCCAACACCAGGCAATTTAATGTTGCATCTCCTCCAAACAAGGCAGAGAAAATGCATCCAAGAAAGGCTAATCACCCTCCTTCTCAGGGATCCCCTGAATTGGGGTTAGAAGGGGTGCTCGCTCCTTGGGGTTACAATGCTGAAAAAAATGCCAGTGTCTAACGAGGCCAATGAGAGAGAAAGAGACAGACAGGGACAGTGACAGAGACAGAGAAACAGAGAGCAAGGGATAGAGGGAGGGAGGGAGTTTTGACAGCATCTGGCTTCCTGGACCCAATCATCCCTGAAGCCACATCTACTTAACGTGATTTGGTTTTGTAACCATTAAGTGCCTTGCTTTTGCATAAACTAGTTTGAAATGGCCTCTATCACTTGTAAGAGAAAGAATTTTGATTAACATAGTCAACTGCTTTTAAGAATTATGGTACTGGGATGATGGAAACGTTCCAAAATTAGATTATGGTGATGGTTGTACTTCTCTGTAAATGTACTAAAAATCATTGAATTTTACACTTAGAGCAAGTACATTATATTGTATATAAATTATGTATGCAATAAACTTGTTAAAAAAGTATTGTTGGGCTTCCCTGGTGGCGCGATGGTTGAGAGTTCGCCTGCCGCTGTAGGGGACATGGGTTCGTGCCCCGGTTCGGGAAGATCCCACATGCCGCAGAGCGGCTGGGCCCGTGAGCCATGGCCGCTGAGCCTGCGCGTCCGGAGCCTGTGCTCCGCAACGGGAGAGGCCACAGCGGTGAGAGGCCCGCGTACCGCAAAAAAAAAAAAAAAAAAAAAAAATCTATCTATCTATCTATCTATCTATATATATATATATATATATATATATATATATATATATATATAGTTGCTTGACAAAACTAGTAAGTGTTTTTATAAAATACAGATAATTATCATGGTTGTTGTTTGGTCCACAGTCTTTTCTTCTTTTTCATTCACCCATTCATTTATTCATTCATTCAACAATTTTGTTGCATAACCACTCTGTTTCAGGAAATATTCTAGGTGCTGGGCATATACTGGTAAGTAAAAAAAAAAAAAAAGTTTATAAGCTATTATTCTAATCCCTTTTTAATTTTCATAGATGTCCTATTCACCAACCTTTAGTTATTCTCCTTACATCCTTTCATTTGCAGATAATCCACATTCAACTCAGATTGAAATTCAAAGTAGGCAGGACAGAATGCCCTCTTGGGTCACATTGAGAGTAAAGCATTTTGTAGTTAATGGAACTGGTGATCTACCACTAAATTACTGTGTGATTTTAAGCACTGCTTGATTCACTAAGCCTTAGCCTTCTCATCTGTAAAATGGGGCTTATAGTATCTACCTCGTACGTTGTCATCAGGATTAGACAGTTCTTGGGTGCAAAATGCTGGCCCTGTAGGTCATCAAGAAACGTTAGTTCCCATTCTCTTCCCTAAAAAACAATATAGACAAATCTAAATACCAAAGGCTCTGAGACTGTCCTCCGAGAAGAGGCTACCCACCCTTCTTCAATGATGAAGTATCGGAGCTTGTCATTGCTGTCGCGGGAG
The DNA here is from genome assembly GCF_026419965.1 of Kogia breviceps. Classification (NCBI taxonomy): domain Eukaryota; kingdom Metazoa; phylum Chordata; class Mammalia; order Artiodactyla; family Physeteridae; genus Kogia; species Kogia breviceps. The sequence goes on along the minus strand of NC_081316.1, from coordinate 109,477,801 downwards.
GGGGTGGCGTAGCATTTGTTCAACGTCAGAATCAGATGCGTGGAATCGGCTCCAACCACAAAGACCCCTACGTACAGCACATCTCGAGTCGTCAGCACCACTTCGCCCTGGCGGTATGGATGTTTGTAGGATGCATTTTTGTAGAGCGCCATCTTGGTGGTGAAGCTGCCTTCTTGGGTTGGAACTGTCAGGTTGATGACGCTACAAGGGAAACAGTCATAAGTCGGGGAACCCCAAGCAACGTTATCTATTCAATTACTTACCGTTTTCCAAGCTGAAAATGCAGAGGGAAGGCCAAGCAGAGAGTAGTAAAGTCTAATAATTAAATTTAAATAATTAAATCTAATTTTAATTAAAATTAAAAATTCAATTCCTCAGCACCTCTCTTCCCCTGGCACATTTCAAGTGCTCAGTGGCCACATACAGCTACTGTATTGGACAGCACTGATATAGGACATTCCCATCACTGTAGAAAGTTCTATCGAACAATGCTGGTCTAAGGCATCTAGGTTCAGAAAATATGAATTATTCTCTCCCTAGTGCTTCAAAGACAGATGCTAGCAGTTTTGATTGTGCTAATTTTCACTGTCAAGGAAAAGACAGAGCAACGTGCACAGCCCATGAGATTCTCTACCTTAGCATAGGCTTCACGACAGAGTCCAAGGAGATCTTGATATCCAGCTCATAAGCACATGAAAATTCCACACTGATCGTCCTGTCCCTGGTGATGATGTTGCCAGTATTGTTGGCACTTTCTATCCAAATGGTGTTTTTATACATGATATGAGTGGCATTGGACTGCAAAGCAAAGGGAGGTCAGAAATCATTAAATCTGGGCGTGAGTATGTGGCTTGCATTTCAAATCCACGGGCCAGAAAGTAGAAAAATGGCTTCATTTCATATATAACCCAGGGGCCAATATAAATCAGGATGGAGCTAGTCTCAACACTTACTAGAAAAAAAAAAAAAGTATTACAATAGATGTCAAGAGCACCCTTCAGTCTGATAACCTTGAATGCCCACGGAGGGGGATTTCATGTACCACTGAGTTCTAAGTACAACCAGTCCCCAGTTATCTGTGGGAACCCAAGCTGGGGACAGCATGAAGTAGTGCCATCCTGAGGTAATATATATCTTCTCTTTCAAGTCTGGATTCAAAATCCAGCCTCCGCCAAATCTTGTACGAGACATGCCCACAAGTACCAAGATGAACACACGCATGTTTCACTGTCTTGCACCTTTCACTCCCTGATAAAAAGTGTTAATGAACACAGTTATCAAAAAAAGACAGTAGGAAGGCACAGGAGGAAGAGAAGTGAGATGCTTTGCTAACCTATGAATTGGATAACCCAGCACAAAATGTTGTGGCCTTGCTGTATTTCTGCAGCCAACTGTTAAGTGATGTCTGGGACACCCTTACACCCTGAAATAGCTGAACCCAGCTGTCTACCTGGTAAAACAACAGAAGCATGAGAGAGGTAAGAACATGTGTCAACATGCAGGGCAAAGGATGACAGCAGACAGTGCAAACCAGGGAAGGAAGCATGTCACCTATTTTGCTTTCATTTCAACCCCTTAGCACCCAATGATTATTTTCCTGCTGTCCTTCATTTCGCGCATGGCTTTTGCTGTTTTGCAAGGAGCATGTTTCTAAGTCGAACCCCTGAAGTTGGCTTCAGAACAATCAATGTGCAAACACCTGGAGCTGTCACCACCTCAGCCAGGTGCTCTTTCCTGCCCTCGTTCCTCACCTGCACAATGTTTCCACAGTTCCCTTTGGTGTTGTTGATCTGAAAGGAGATAAAGTCCTCTCCCTCAATGCCGGTGCACTGCCTGTCATTGATCCGCACACCCTCCCTCTCGAAGCCGAGCTGGAAGAGTTTGCACTTAGATATGGACACTTCCATCTGGGCAGCCTTGCAGGTCACCTCTGCGTCAATGATGTCGTGGGAGTCTGTGGGGAAACAGTCATTATGAAAGGCACATCAGTGGGAGTTGGTCTTCCTTTGTGGGTGGGCGAAGCACCCCATTCTCTTTAGAAGAGGCTGATGGTCCTCACACAGAGGCTGCAGCATTTCTAATGAAGCTCTGATCAAACTAAATGAGTATATGAAGTCATTCAAAGCAATAACTTGGGCAATGCTAGGGCCTCTTTTTTTTTGGGCCATGCCGCGCGGCATGTGGGATCTTAGTTCCCCGACCAGGGATCAAAGCCACGCCCCCCGCATTGGAAGCGAGGAGTCTTAACCCCTGGACCACCAGGGAAGTCCCCAGAGAGCCTTTTTTTAACGATGAAAATGCTATACAAAGCGTCTTTGATCTTTTCTTCCTAAACCCAGGATTTCCGCCCCACTTCGGTGGTAGCTACTGTCCGTAAGCTCCATACCGCATCGGGCTCACTGTGGCCTGGCTAAAGAACGTGCCCCAAGTGAGGGCAGCCCTGGTCAGGCCACTCCACAGCCCAGCTGGTACCCAGGCCAGCACTAGGAGCTCTTGTTTTTGGAAATGGAATGCACCAATGGACATGTTCCATGAGTACACAAACACAGGCTAATAAGCACTGAAGAAACAGAGAAACGTTTTTATCTGCTTAGGTGAAGCCTTTGAACAGCACATGTGGTCCCCTTCTGTGGAGCCTTCTGGTCAACCAGGCTTTCATTCTCTCATGATGCTAAACGTGGCATGTGCCTTCTGAGTTCCGCGCTTCAGCCAAGGACACGGAGCTGGGAAGCAAAACAGGTCCCCCACAAGCTGACAAAACGAGTGTGCTCTTGGCCAGGGGACAAGGCCATTCCTACCTTAAGGGGACTCCTACCTGGAGTCCTAGTTGTTTGCCGTTTGCTTCAACATTTCTGTTTTCTTCAGGACCCACCGAAAAGCTTCGGGCCAGATAAAGCTGGCTTTAAACACGTCTTACAGCACCTGGCACTCTCGTCCTGATTCTTTCATGTTTTCGTCAAACCACCTTATCTCCCTGTGAGTCTAAAAGATCAATTTGGATCCCTCTGGTGTTGAACATGGCCTCAGATGGAGCTGGCTGATTCTATGCATGTCCAAATTTGCGTGTTATCATTTATTGAAGAAAAGGATGTAGCTACAAGGAAACGAACATTAGCCTGCTTTGAAGAGGTCGGGTTCCTTCCTTGTTCTGCTTAAATGCTCAGGAAAGCTTCGTTACTTGGGTTTCTAACCCACAGTGTGGCACGTGCGGGCTCCCACCCGAAAGCCTTCCTACGTGGCTGCCGGGCGTCTCCCGTGGGGCCTGTCTGGCTGGGGGTGGGGTGGCGGCAGCTGTCACTCACTGTTTCCGTAGGGAGGGGGCTCCATGCAGCCACACAGCTCCCCTCCGTTTTCCAGCTCACAGGTTCGATTGGGACAGTCCGCCCCCAGACAGGGATCTTCAACCACTCCTGCTAAAAAGGAAAACAAACAGAAACACAACTTGATTTTCACACCAATGCACGGCAGCATGTGGTCACACTCTGGACTTGCCACTTCAGTGGACCTGGTGTGGTCAGATGGCAGATGCGAATTAACAGACAGGGCAGCCTTCCAGGAAAAAATGACGATAGCTAGTAATTGGGTCCTTGCTATGTGCTTCATGCTTTGGTGGCATTACCTCTTCCATCCCTTACGAGCTCTGCCAGCTAAGTATCGTAACTTGGCATCACAGCTGAAATGCACCCAAGGTCACACACAGGTGAAGGTAAGTGGGGAGGATGGAATACACAGACACGCTTAACTGCCAGGACATCCCGAGACTGCTGCACTTCCTGCTCTGTACCACAAGCATATGCATTGGTATCGTTATATTTATATAAAGAGTAGGGTCCAAGCCATTTACCTCTAGATTCCCAGCACCCAGCCACCTCATAGTAGATGCTCAACAAATACTTATCAACAATGAAGATTTTAGGGCCAGTAAGGTCCCAGAGAGGTCCCACAAACCAGGACTTCTTAGTCTTTTTTTGATTCATGGTCCAGCTACCCCACAAACTTCTACTTAATTTTATAAAAATAGACAAACTATCTACACACAACTCACCAGCATTGACTTCGATTAATGGTACTGTTTTACCAAAAAGGGGAAAACTCTAAGTAAAACACAAATGTATGTGAAGTGTCATCACCAACAGATTATAAACAATATTTCTGTAGCAGATGAGCCCATAGGCCACCTGTGAGCTCGTCAACATCTCAGTTTGAGAGCTACTAATGGAGAGCATTTCTTTTAGACACTCACTTCTTTTTATTTTGTTTTTGAGTTTTTAATTTTATTCTTGATATGAGTTTGTTTTCTGACGATTTGACTCAATATAACAAAAGCAAATTTCACTTACATATTTCAGTTGTTATTTCTAATTGTTTTCCCTTGGAAATTTTTAATTTTTAAAGTTTTGTCAAATTGCCATGCCAAAAAAAAAAAAAAAAAAAAATCCAGTAGTACTGAGAAGCTTAAAGTGAAAAATAGCAGTCCCTTGCCTAGGCCCTCTCCACTTCCCAGTTATTTTTCTTGGTCATTTTAAAAGTCTTTTGGTGGTTTCTTCGGATATTTAAGTCTATGTTTGTAAATGGTAAGCAAAAACTGTTTTCATTTAATTTTTATCAAAATAATACTGGTAAAAAGTCAAATAATGCTGTGTTGAAGAATGGCAATCCCATGTCCCAATCTTCTTATCTTCCAGTTCTAAGGCTTCTGAGACAACTATTTTAAATCTTTTAATTCTTCTAGTTTTTACAACCATATTTCGAAATATCACAGTGTACTATTTTTCTTGATTTTTCAGTGTTAGATCTCTATCGACTTCCTTTTAGAGAAGATTAGGATTTAGTAGACACTCACTTCTTCATTCAAAGACTGTCTCCCTATCCAGGTGTAATAATCCTCCTCATCGTCATGGCATATGATGGCGAGTGTTAAAGAAACAGCAATGATTCAATCCCAGCATGAGCCAGGTTCTCTTCAAGAGTTCAAAAACCAAACCAAACCCCTGAGCTGTCCCATAGCTGCAGATGCTTCTCCCCACCCTCTGCTAAGTAACTATTGTAATATGTGGGAGGACAGGTATGGCGTAGCATCAGCCTGTCTTAATTCCTAGAGAAAAGACTGAAGGAAAACCATCAGCATCAGTTAAATACACTTACTTTTTAAAGGCTTCCTTTTGTAAAGACCCTTTTGCTTGCCCAGTGGGTTCAGCGCCTAACACAGGGCTAAGCACACAACAGCCACTCCATGAATGTGCTGGTTGATTAACACAATATGAAAACCACCCAAGAGAATAAGGGAAAGAAAGTGTGGAGGTTACAGCTTCCAGGGAGGAAAGAACCTCACTTACAAACATGGTGGTCCACCTACCACTTGGCAAATACAGCATGCCCAATGCAGAGGGAAGTTTTAAGGTTAAAAGCAAAAATTCATACTTAAAAAAAAAAAAAAATCCAGACAACTTTTAAAGTTCAAAACAGTTACAGCTTCCAGGAAGGAAAGAACCTCACTTACAAACATGGTGGTCCACCTACCACTTGGCAAATACAACATGCCCAATTCAGAGGGAAGTTTTAAGGTTAAAAGCAAAAATTCATACTTAAAAAAAAAAAAATCCAGACAACTTTTAAAGTTCAAAACAGTTAAGGTTTTTTAAAGTATTGTTTATTAACAGAACAGGGTAAAATATTGAAGCTGTCAAACAAACTATTTCTGTTGATTGCTAACAGAGACCAGTCATTTGCTTGTTAAGAGTTTCTGAAATCCCTGAATGCATATTTTAATGAACCACATTGTTTTCAGGTTCTGAATTAAGTGCATCGCTACTCTTGCTGAGGTTTGGTCTGCAAATTTACGGATGTGCACGCTCAGTCTTGGAATGAACAGGGCCAGTTTTCATGGCAGCACCTGTATGCACATCGGGTTGGTGGTGCATGTCGAGGGACAGGCACACGTCCTGTCGGCCGCGATGTCATGCTGCATTCATGGGACAGATGGATCATTATGTATATGCACACACATATATGGATATGACAAATTTATGTGTGATTATGTACATATTTATTTGCTCCATGTATTTGATTAACATGGTAAGAAAATGAACAAAGAGAATAATGGATAACGCAGGTCAAAATAGTATTCTTACTACAGAAAAAAAAGTGCAAGAATCTACAGATCTTTATTTTATCAATAATTTATGTGTAATCCCTCTATGAATCCAACCACGGCTTCCTTGCAACCAGGCAGATACAGGCAGCTCAATTCCAACTCAACTTGCCACTTGCCATGTGCCTTCTCTTTTGACCTGGGCTCTGACCCATGTTAAGGGAGCCATGTTAAGTAGAGCTGAGTTTGGGGCACTGAAATCAATCAGGAATCCTATACTCTGTCCGGCTATCTTAAAGTCACTAACTATACTGGTCCTCCTCCACCCAGAGAACCTCACCTTCCCCAGCTGGTGTTCCAAATTCCATAACTGGTCAGGCGCTTAGAGGGGAGTCAGGCTCCACCGAAAATGTGCCCCACGAAATCTGCTACAGCTCACAGCTCTCCACCCTCCAACCCTGGAAGCAGATCTATGGGGCCGAGATGCAGACCAGCCAGCCAGCCAGCCAGCCCTGGACACAGTGATGCCACTGGCAAAGCTGTGCTTTCAACTTAGAAAAGAGCCTGCAGAAATAAAATAATTCTCTTACAGCAATTCTCTTTCTCAATCCACTCGGTGCTGAGGATCCCGAAGGAGCGGCAGGACTCCCCATAGGCAGCCAGGGAGCCGCACAGCTGGTACTTCTTGTGGTTGTAGCAGCCGTCCAGGTAGCAGGACTCGTAGAAGGGAAGGGGGTCGAGCAGCCCGTAGCAGGGCTGGAAGAAGCCCTTCATGTCCGTGAGCTTCAGGCAGTAGCCGTCGCCCTGCATCTTCTGGATGTGCACGTTGTCGCACATGGCCGCGTACTGGGAGAACTGCAGCTCGTTGCAGCTGGGGGCGAGAGGTCTGGTCAGGGCAGCGAGCAAAACCAGGCGTCCAGGATGGCCAGTGAAAGGGCAGAGCATGGCAGTGCCCTTTTTAGCTAACCCAGAAGTTAGTGTGGGATGCTGATCCCAACGCTAACAGACTATGTAACAGACCTTAGGAAAGTCAAGGTCATTTCTATTGTTACACCACTGGGATGAGTGAGGGTAAAATAAAATGATGGACTGGTAGCCAAAGTGTCAGACGAAAGGGAGCTATTGATAGAATAACCATTAACCTTTGATATAAGTGATACAATAACTATTAACGGGTGTTCATATAATAACAACCACCGCCGATAATAATAATAGTTACTATCACTATTAATAACAATAGCAATGACAGTTGGTAGAATTAAAGATTTGAAAGGAAGTCCAGAAACTTCCCAACCAGTTCCAGTTTAGCTATCAGAGACCAAAAGTAAAACCATCACAAGAAAATTGGTGTCAGGCTGAAATCGTTTATAAAGGAAGAAAAAAAGGAAGAAATGAAGGGAAAGGAAGCTTAAACAGACTCATGATTCCTTAGGAGGAACTGAATCTTGCCCACCTTTGGAAGCCCCAGAATAGCTTAAATGTGCAAAGTAGTCAGTTTTCTAACTGTGGGCCCTAGAAGTGACATTTTAGAGAAAGCATCACATTAGGAATTCGGGAATCTAATCCTGGCTTTGCCACTTACAGGACCCCCTCATGTCAATCATTCCACTCTAGCCTCTGTTTCACCTAGAAAAGAGACTGGACCAGATGGTGCCCAAGGTTCTTTCCAGCTCTGGGTCCCATAATTCACAGGATAGTTTAATTTATGGCACATTTTTCAGTTTACACCTGCAGAAGGGTCAAAGAGGGTCTGGAGGTTCATTTTCACATCTGGGAATGTAGCTGATGTTTGGCGTATTAAAGCACAAGGGGACAGAACCATTGTGTAAGCAAAGACATGCCAGGAAAGAGAAGCATATCTATAGATCCTGAGAGGAATTAACATAATTCAGCAGCCCAGAAGGGCCCTAAATTAAACACCTTTGGAGTAACTTGTTTAGCTCATTCTACGTCAGCTGGCCAGAGAGGGGCCTGATAATAGCCTCGCGGACCTTCTGCTTTTCCAAAGGCTTTCTTGATCCCCACCAGCTTCTACCCGCACAGAACCAAGCCTCTGGTAAGAGTCACAGACACGCAGTCTCAGCAGTGGGGAGCGAGGGATAGCCCTCATCTCCTGGGTTAAATCTTAATCCCACCCCCCAGCAGGGGTGCCCAGCTGCTGTTGGGCAGCTGGCCAAGGTTTCAGAATTCTAATCTTGGGCACACTCTTCTGTTTAGCCGAGGGCTGGATGACACAGAAATTTAGACTTCTGTCATCTAAGCCTAGTTCCTCCCTCTGCCGTGTTCAAGAAACTGCTGTGCCTGTTTGTATGATGAAAACTCCAAAGACCTTCAGCTTAGCTCTTTGTAGGAGTCCGGAAGGGTGATGCTGTACAAAGTCCCTTCCTCAGCAACACCTGTCATGGACGTGGGAGGACTGGGGCCCTGGAGTCTAGCGGCTGGAAGTTCTCACCTCTTCTGCATGCCATTGGTTTTCCAGCTCTGGGCCAGCACCACGCTGCTCACCACAGGCCTCCCCCGCAGGGTCACGTAATCATCGGTTAAGTCCCCATTGAAGTTGCCACAAAGGCCACACACTTTGTTCTGCAGCCTCTCGCTGATGCTGATTTTTATGACGTTGAAACCATTGTAGTGTATCTGGATGTCAGGGCTGGTGTCGATCACCAGGAACCCCTCGCTGCTGTAGATTTTGGTTGCCAGCCCAGTTATAAACGGAACGTTCACTTGTGTGCCATTCACCTGTCAAAGGAGAAGGAAAAAGTATATGACCCTCAAAGCAGGGGCTGGCAAACACTTACTGTGAAGGGCCGGAGTAAATATTTTAGGCTTTGCGGCCCATGTGATCTCTGTCAACTCTGTCCTCGGGGCAGGAAAGCTGCCAGAGACAATAGTAACTAAATGAGTGAGGCTGTGTTCCACTAAAGCTTTATTTACAAAAACAGGCAGCAAGGAGACTTGGCTGAATTTCATATTTTGCTGACCCCTGCCCTAGAATTTGAGTACTCACTCATCTAACTGTCCACACTTGCCCCCAAAGAAGCAAAATATGGAGGCAGAGAGATACAAAAAAAAAAAAAAAAAAAAAATGATGGAAAAGTATAACACAACAAATGGCTGGATTTTCATATAAAACTTTCTCTAGCATAAACCAATTACTGAAAACGAAATCCCAATCCTATGCTAAGGAGGGTCTAACACAGTTAAAATGAACCTAGGGATCATTGCTATGTTAATTGTTTTCTTGTCTATAACGCTGAAACAGGACGTACCCTCCCAGAGGTCCTATAGGCAGACTGTTTTCTCCATTTGTCATTTTCTTGCTTTATAACAGTTTCTTTTTTTCTTAGCCCTTAGGACAGAACATAACACGCCTTTCCTGTACTTACAAAATAAATTCTTCTCCCCGCCCCCCCTCCCCCGCAGGTTATTAGTAACTTTCATTTCTTAAAAAAAGCAGAAGCCTTTAAAAATATGATTCTTTACTATTTTGGTGGCTTGGGGGTATTTTATTCAGCACAATGTCAGTTTTGCTCTCACGTGGTCCCTTTTCACTTTCTTGCTGCTGTATTCTGGACCAATGCAGTTGTGTCTATGTGGGCCAATTTGCAAAAGGAATTGGAGTGTCAAAAACAGTAGCAGCTTTCATTGACGTTAAAAACCAGTATTAAAATCCAGACTTTTCCCTTTAAGCCTGCAGAATACTGCCAGTCTTTTCCCTAATGCTGGATACTAAGCTATTTGATGACTCTTCAACTAAAGACACTCCCAGTGCACAATTATCTGAGCCGGTGGTAGAAAGCAGATACAGTAACACTCAATTCCCAAAATGCCCCTATGCGTGTGCTGGCTCTCTCCCTGGCCCTCCCTAGCTGCAACTGCAACCCGGGGTAGGGGGTGCTGACTCCATGGTTCTGTTCTGTCTGCTCTGAACAGCCTGGTTTAGCTGAGAGGCTGGGGGTCACCACCACTAGTTTCGAGCAGATTATCTTCTTAAATGGAGGGATGAGAGGAATGCAAGTTGGAGAGGTGTATTAGTTACGGGGGTGGGTTGGAGATTCACATTTATTTATATACGGGTCTAAGATTCACAAGAAACCAGGCAGCAGGCCAAGGGAAGGGCCAACGTAAGAGAAATCCACCATATCCCTCCTCTGTTTTCTTTCCCTTGGTGTGTCATTAGGGGGCGCTCTCATAGCGAGGGACGATCCCTCCCTGCCGTTTTTTGTTTGTTTGTTTAACATCTTTATTGGAGTATAATTGCTTTACAACGGTGTGTTAGTTTCTGCTTTACAACAGAGTGAATCAGCTATACATATACGTACATCCCTATATCTCCTCCCTCTTACATCTCCCTCCCGTTTTTATTTAGGTAGCTGTGTTTATAGGCAAACGCTTGCCTTCTCTCAGTTTCTAGAAAGGATGGCAGAGACGAAAGAGTGGGTCTTGGTACAGGTAGGCTGAGCCAAGAATAATTTTAAAGGCTCTTAAAAACAAATGAGGTGCTTTTTGGAAATTAATTCAGAGTAAAAGTTGACTTAGCTACCATTTTATCACCTGAGGCTCTATCAGCACCCGCACCGACCTCATAGCCCTGAGACACTGTACATTTCCTTTGGAAATCGTTAGTCAAGGACTAAATGGGGCCCACGCTTACGCTTATAGAATCTTTATATTTTCATTCCTTAAAATCTGGTCATCGGTGTACGGTACGTATGAAGCAACAGCCTATTATCCTCAAACCTCACGGAAAACCACAGCAAACAGCCCCCTAGACACGCCCTCGTTCCAGAGTACATTTCTTAAGAATCAAGGACAGGCTCGTCACCTTGACAGTGTGACGGTCGTTGATGAGAATCTGCTCTTCGTTAATGTAGAAATAGACGGGCGAAATGATGGTGAGATTGGGGGACGACCACTTGTCGAAGTTGATGATGAGCTGGAAGGAGATGTCGGGGAGCTTCTGGCAGATGGTGGAGAGCACGAAGGCGCAGTTGGCCGGAAAGCGGAGGAAGGCGCCGTCGAAGGTGCGGAAGACGCCGCCGCCGGCCGCCAGGCAGTAGGAGGTCTTGGTGCTGAAGCAGCCGCGCACCCCGTTGCGCAGCGCGCACTCCTCATCTGACTTGCACTGGCGCGGGTCGCACTGGATCAGGTTGCGCCGGAAACAGCGGCAGCGCCGCGTGCAGTCGCTGTTCCAGAACAGCTGCTTGGGCTGGAAGAGAGGCGCCGTTTGCATGCAACTCAGGCTGTGGTCAGAGTTGGGGACCCCAAAGCCCAGTCCACCTGGACCCCTTTCCAGGCGGGGCTGGCCTATCAGTAATGGGGCTGGAATTTGCACCAAGGAGCAGTAGGGAGGCTGGTTCAATTCAAACGTTACATCCCTTGCATGTAACTCAGATGCCAAACAATATGCAATTTAGTCTTTATTGGTTTCAGCCAAGAATTTGGGAATCTTTACGGCTGTATTGTAGAACGAATCACAGCCAGCCAACCGGAATGGGCAGCTGCCAGAGGAACTAAGAGGAAAAATATTTGGTAGGAAATTCATCTAACAAGTACCAGCTCCACTTCAAGGAAGAAATTAAATTCACTCAATAATGATAAACCCCACCCTTCAACGTTAAATAGGTTAAAAGAAAGTGATAACCAACTCTTATGACGAACCATTTCAACATTCCACAATACTCACTGTTCCAAACGTTTTCCTTGTATCTAATCTACTTCCAATTTACTTCTGTTGCAAATACTCCATTTCTATGTCCTGAAGTGAGAGACCTAGATAACAGTGAGTTTCCATGAAAGGAGCGCTTTGAGATCAGGCCAACTGGGGTTTGACCCCAGCCCTGCCACCCTACATGTGCCACCCTGAGGGGCACTACCGAGCTCCCAGAGTGTCCGTTTCCTCTCTCTAAACTGGAGATAATAATAATGTCTTGCAAGGCCGTCGTGAAGATTAAATAAGACATGTGAAGCACATTTTCCGGCTGAGAGAAGGTACTCAATAAGTAATAGCTGCTCTTATTACCAGAGAAGAACCACTCATCCTCTTTCAGATAGTGAGGAATTATATAAAGTTATATTAAATACTACAACCAAGTGTATCATCAATTGGTGGCAGCTATTATTTTTCACTCTTTCTGCAATCTGTAGACATGGCTCTGCTTGGGGACTTCGTGCTCTTGATCTTGTACTTGTTCTAGACCAAGAATTCCAGGGAACTGTTGGAAATTGGTCGTGATTGTCCAAGTGGAGTGTGGTCCCAACGAGTGGACTAGTTCATAGAGATGTGGCCACTCGGGGCATTAATTCAATTTTCTAAAACAGTGCTATCCAGACGTGTTTTAATGGCACAAGATGGGCCTATGCTACTGTCTGGTCACCGTTTTCCGTTTTAACTATAGACTTATCAAAACCATGGATATCAAACACAGATCTGACTCAGATCCAAGGGTAAGTAGATAGAGGGTGAGATCTTCCAGGAAAAGTTTTCTCAATCTGGTGCACTTCAAGATTCCAGTGCACTGCTGATTCTTTCAGCCTCAAAATGAAGTAGTTCCTGGAACCAAGTCTTCCCTCCTTCCAGACCTGTAAAATATTGACTTTCTTTCTCTTATCAGATTTGCAGAATAATTGACCAGATGGTCTGGCCTGTCTCTGATAAGAAGTCAGACATTGAAAGAATGCTCAACATCATTAATCATTAGAGAAATGCAAATCAAAACTACAATGAGGTATCACCTCACACCAGTCAGAATGGCCATCATCAAAAACTCTAGAAACAATAAATGCTGGAGAGGGTGTGGAGAAAAGGGAACACTCTTGCACTGCTGGTGGGAATGTAAATTGATACAGCCACTATGGAGAACAGTATGGAGGTTCCTTAAAAAACTACAAATAGAACTACCATACGACCCAGCAATCCCACTACTGGGCATATACCCTGAGAAAACCATAATTCAAAAAGAGTCATGTACCAAAATGTTCATTGCAGCTCTATTTACGATAGCCAGGACATGGAAGCAACCTAAGTGTCCATCGACAGATGAATGGATAAAGAAGATGTGGCACATATATACAATGGAATATTACTCAGCCATAAAAAGAAATGAAACTGAGTTACTTGTAATGAGGTGGATAGACCTGGAGTCTGTCATACAGAGTGAAGTAAGTCAGAGGGAGAAAAAAAAATACCGTATGCTAACACATATATATGGACTCTAAGAAAAAAAAAATGTCATGAAGAGATTAGTGGTAGGACGGGAATAAAACACAGACTTACTAGAGCATGGACTTGAGGATATGGGGAGGGGGAAGGGTAAGCTGTGACAAAGTGAGAGAGTGGCAGGGACATATATACACTACCAAATGTAAATTAGATAGCTAGTGGGAAGCTGCCGCATAGCACAGGGAGATCACCTCTGTGCTTTGTGACCACCTAGAGGGGTGGGATAGGGAGGGTGGGAGAGAGGGTGATGCAAGAGGGAAGAGATATGGGAACATATGTATATGTATAACTGATTCACTTTGTTGCAAAGGAAAAACTAACACACTATTGTAAAACAGTTATACTCCAATAAAGATGTTTAAAAAAAAAAAAAGAAGTCAGACATTACATGGGTGGAAAGAGAAAAATAACCTGACATATGTCGATATGATCAAGGGTAAATAACTCATCCCACAGGAGAACTTGATCATGAAACTAGCATCGCAGTAAAGAGACGGGCCCAGTGCTGCTTTCTCCACCTTAATTAGACCTGACAACGACAGCTGGGTGATTACCCTACATGCTAATGGCTAGATGTGTTCTCTCTCTATTTCCAAAGAAATTTGTTGAATAAACAAGCCTCCAAGCTTCTTTGAATTGTGGCAAGTAGATGTGGATTATCTGTTATGTGAGTTTGCTACTTCCCAGATATATGTTGTTGTCAAAACCCATTGACTTTCTGATGAAAAGCGGATAATAATGTTTATAGTGCTAATAGCTGCCAAGAGCTGTAGTGTGCCTTCCTGAGAGCTCCAAGGGCTTTTACACGCATCATTTCATTAACACGCCTAGTTTTTTCATTTATAAAATGCTTCTTAAGAGAATTAACAAAAACAATAGCAGTTACCAATTATTGAACTACTAGGTGCCAGGTACTAAGGCACCTGGCATAGATTATTTATACAACGACCATATTGAGTTGGTATTATTTGTCATGTTTTGTAGATAAGGCAACAGAAGCTCAGAGAAATGACACAGTTTGCTCAATGTCACATCACCAGCATTGGTTCAGCTAGGATCAAACCCAAATCTCATTCCATTATGTCACAGACACTCAGGATCTCTGTGGAGGGGAGCATGACACACTTGCTAGATGGATACATTTCAGTAAATCTCTGGACAGGGGAGCAGAGATTATAATAGTGTTTTTCAGTTTTGAGCCTGGTTATCTCTTCTCCCAGATTGTGGGAAAACGGAATCTACTATTATCTTCTCCCACATGTTCTGCCTCTTCCTTTCAAATAATCAATATTTCTAAGAGCTTAACTTCAAAACTCACCTCTACCAAGAAGACTTCTGTGATCAATTTTACTATTTTACTCTGCTTTCCCCCGTCTTTCTAATACAACATTTAAACAAATTTCCCACCGAAAATGAGACAGAAGGTAACATGCATATTGATTTTCTTTTATTTCTTCTCAAAGTAAAGCCAACTTAGTTGTTCTTGAACAAGAACAATGCATCTTTACAGAAAGGAGGCATTATTTATTTTTTGCCTAGTTTATTTCCAGTTCAGACATTTCAATTAGATTTTTTTTAATGCTGTGACTCTTTTTCATCTTAAAATTGATTAGTTCTCTAGGGTATTATATTTCACTTGTTGATATGTTATTTTGTAATTGTCCTCTTGTCCTTTAAAGTGCATTTTTCCCCCTCTCCTGAATAGATTTTTAAGTTCCTTAAGGCAGGGAAACATGCTTTATCATCCCCAACGATACCACTAGCACAGCGATCTACAAATAGCAGCTATTCCATCGATGCTAGTGTTAACTGTCTACTCGCCAGTGTACGGTGTTGATATCCTTTAAACAGAGAATGGCCCGGAGGCAGAACCAATGGCTAAATACCCGCCCCGGGAAAGATCTCTCCTAGCTTAGCATTACAGCACATAAAGAAAGATTACAGGGTAGAAAAGTAAATGATTTTGTGAGCTAATACGTTTTACTCAATGACGTCAAAGAAGGGCCTCTTCATCAGCTTTATGTGAAGCCCCCAAAGAGAGAGAAGCAGAGGGTAGGACACAACTCTCGGGGGACGGTATTAGAGTGACAAATGACACATGCAGAGATGGCAGCCCTCACTCCCTCTAATGGAGCTGCAATAAGCAGAAGAGGGAAAGCCCTGTCTGCCAGCCTCGAGCTCCATCTTTTGCAGTTAAAAGGGTCCTTAGCTGAGACAGCTGCTACAAATGTCAGATTCACCGCCGTCCTATTCCCAAACGGCAGCCCCATCAGAAGCTCTCTAACTAAGATTTACAGGAGAAGAAATCAGAAGGGCCTAGAGAAACGCGTGGAGGAGAGAGAAACACAAATGCTAGCTAGGAGGGGTGGGAGAGTGAGACCCCAACGCGTTTCTCCATCGGGTACTCCGTGCGTAAGAGCCTCACCAGACCTGTCCTTGACCTCTCGGCGCCCCCCGCCCCCCCCCCGCCCCCGGCTCTGCCTCCCTGCGAATCCACACCACTATCTTCGTAATCAAGTGGGAAGATGGGTCCACCGTGGCCCGCCTCTTGGAGCGGGAGAGAGATCTGCTGCCCGGCAAGGAGGAGCCGGCGGGCGGGGCGCCCCTACCTCGTAGTACTTGCCGTCAGAGTAGCAGCCGCAGCTGTGGGGCAGGATGCAGCTCTTGCCGTTGAGGACGTAGCCGGCGTCGCACTGGCAGCCCTCCACGCAGTAGTGGTTGCAGTCGCTCTTCAGGCGGATGGCGGCGCAGCGGGGCTGGCACACGCTCACGCAGCTCTCGTAGTGGCTGTTGGGAGGGCAGGTGACGGCTGCAACGGGAGACGCGAGTCAAGATCGACAGTCACCAGGACGCTCAATGCTTTCCTCTGGCCCATCGCTCGCCCACTTGCGGAGACGGAGGCCCGGCGGGGAGGAAGCTTTGCCACCTTCCCTCTTTCCTACTCTATCTGCTTATGGAAAAAGCCTCTATCGGACTTATCCCTGCGCAAGTAATGGACCAAAGAGCAGATGGAGGTAGCGAGGCTGCTCACACCATCTCTGTCCTGTCCTCAGCCTTGTTTCCTGAGGTCCTCTAGAACCTGTTGCCTTAAACCCATCTCCCAACATGCATCTTGACTCCAGTGAGTCACTGGGTGGCCCCCGGGGGGCGCCCGCCGTATTCACTCTGCCTTTAGGCCCCCAGGTGTGTTGATCTCCCTTCTCCATCCCCTCCTTCATCCTCCCAGCCTATCCGAACCCTGCATTCTTCAAGCCCCAGGTGGAGTCCCAACTTATCTGCAAAACTCCCTACTCTTATACCAATACCGACTCAGAACTTCCTGGACCTTTTTCTAAGACAGTAGTTTCTAAACGGTAGGCCCCTGAGCCTCTTGATTTCTGAGAAGGCAAACGTGCACTGTGTACGTGCCTGTGTATGCAGACTGACCCATGTCAGCTATGTTCTGTACTTTTCGAATGCATGTAGATGCTTTTCTGGAAGGCAGTTGGGGTCCTGGTGAAGAGCGTGGGCTCTGGAGCCAAGCTGTAAGAGGCTGGAGCCGTTACCTAATCTCTCTGGGCCTCGGCTCCTTATCTGTACAACACAGATAACCCACAGCACCACCTCAAGGCTCATTGGGGGGGAATGAGTGAGTCTGTGTACTTACAACAGTGCCAAGCACCTAAGTGTTCAGTAAATGTTAGCCAATCGTTAAAGATAGGTCTGCTTAAAAGTTTTACAGAAACTAATAATGCCATTTGCGGTGACATGGATGGACCTAGAGATTGTCATACGGAGTGAAGTAAGTCAGACAAAGACAAATATCATATGATATCACTTATATGTGGAATCTAAAAAATGATGCCAATGAACTTATTGTCAATTCCACTCCTGGGTATATACTCAGAAGATTTGAGAGAAGTATCTCAAAGAGATATTTATACACGTCGTCAGAGCAGCATTATTCACAATAGCTAAACCATGGAAGCAATCCAAGTGTCCATCAATGGACGAATGGATAAGCAAAATGTCTATATACAATGGAATTATTCAGCCTTAAAAAGGAAGGAAATTCTGCAGTATACGACAAGGGTGAACCTTGAGGACATTATGCTAAGTGAAATAAACCACCCACAAAAAGACAAATACTGGGGGACTTCCCTGGTGTCTCAGTGGTTAAGAATCCACCTGCCAGTGCAGGGGACATGCATTCGAGCCCTGGTCCGGGAAGATCCCACATGCCGCGGAGCAACTAAGCCCATGCACCACAGCTACTGAGCCCGCACACCTAGAGGCCGTGCTCCACAACAAAGAGAAGCCACCACAATGGGAAGCCCACGCACGGCCACAAAGAGTAGCCCCCACTCGCCACAACTAGAGAAAGCCCGCGCACAGCAATGAAGACCCAACGCAGCCAAAAATAAATTAAAAAAAAAAAAGACAAATACCGTATGATTCCACTTCTCCAAGGTATCTAAAGGAGTTAAGTTCACAAAGACAGAAAGTAGAACATCGACTGCCAGGGGCTGGGGTGGGGTGGAGTGGGGTGGGGTAGCGTGGGGTGTGGAGAATTATTGGAATATTATGGAATGGAGAGTTATTATTTAGTGGGTACAGAGTTTCAGTTTTACAAGATGAAAAGAGTTCTGGAGATGGATGGTGGTGATGGTTGCACAGCAATATGAATGTATTTAATGCCACTGAACTGTACGCTTAAAAATTGTTAAGATAGTAAATTTTATGTTATGTCTATTTTACCACAATAAAACAATTTTAATGCCATATCTGCTATGTCCTTATTTCATTTGCATTCTTTGTGAGGTTGATTGTCTTTTCATTTGTTTGTAATCCATTTGTATGTCTTTTTCTGTGAACTGCCTTTTCACATCTTTTGCACATTTTGTGTTGGTTGAATTTTTTTCTTATTGAATTCTAAAAGCTCTTTATAAATTAAAAATAGACTTTTGTCTGTCATGTGTTAAAAATATTTATCATTTGTCTTTTGACTTTGCTGCTTTTTTTTTTTTTTTGGTATGTTTGTGGTTTTGATTATGTTTTTGCCATGTAGAAATTTAAATATTTAAAGTAATCAAATTTATCAGGTTTTCCCTTATGGCTTTGGTCATTTTGCTTAGAAAGGCCCTCTCTACTGCAAGATTACCAAAAAGACTCCTTTGTTTTCCTTCTAGTAGTTTTATAACTTAAATTTTTATGTTTAATCTTGGTTCTGTCCGGACATTTTTTTTTTTCATTCCCTTTTCTTTTTAATTTAATTAATTTATTTTTTATACAGCAGGTTCTTATCAGTCATCTATTTTATACATATTAGTGTATATATGTCAATCCCAATCACCCAATTCATCCCACCCACCCCCCCGGACTTTATTTTTGATTGAGAAAATGAAGGAAGGGTTTAAATATTCTTCCTCCTGCTAGTTTGTCCCTTATTGAATAGTACCTTTCCCCCCAGTGATCTGAAATGCCAGCTTTACTATATACTAATTTCTCTTTAGTGTCTGAGCCTGTTTCTGGACTTTCTCATCAGTCCACTGGTTGGTCTTTCTGGGAATGTGCCGGTATTGACTTGTTTTAATTACTGAAACTACAATACATTTTAATATCTGGGAAGATATACTACCGATTTAGAGACGTCCACTGTTGTTTCAAGTATGCTGGTCCTATTTCCCCAACTAGACAATAAACTCATTATTTTATACTTCAGATTCTTCCATGGCCCTCAAAACAGTGCTGAGAACATGACAGGTGGTTAATAAATAGCTGATTCTTGAAAACAAACTTCCAAATTCCTAATTCTGATCTTCTCCACACAAATGAAGTTCTAAGAGCTGAGAGTGATGATGCGTCTACACCTGGATTTCTATCACGGTCACGAATGTGTCTCTTGCTGTGGCCAGTGGACTGATGTAGCCTTTGTGTCCCAGGTGGGTAGGATGTGTGGGTCCCTCTGAGGAGCAATGCAGCAATGCAATAGAACTGACCTTGTTTGAGCCTTGGCTTTGCAACTAACTAGCAGCGTCACCTTGGGCAGGTTACTTACTCTCACTAAACCTCTGCTTCCTCATCTGTAAAATGGGGATAATAAGAAGTAAAGATAAAATGAAGTGCGATTTTGCAAAGCTTCTGCTACAGTGCCTGGTACTTCAACGAAAGCTTCTGTTATTAATAGTAGGAGCAGTTGTAGTAACAGTAATAGTAATGTTTAAAAGTTATTCCACTAGAATTTATTGAGTTTGCAGAGAAATATATAAGAACCCCCCTAATTACCAGACTTTGGACCCAGGACTCTGAAGTAGCAAAAGCTGCCTCTGATAAAAGAGAAAATGATAATGATACTCAAACTTGGCTGACCACGTACCAGATGTCGGGCACCAGGTGGCCTGGTTTATGAGACGTCATCACAGTTAATTCTCACGATGGCCCATTGAGGTTGGTAGATGCCTTCACAGACCTGATCCTACAGAGCTACACACCCTCTGCAGTGCCTGTGGGCTCCCCAGCCCCTCAGGGCCTCCTGGCCTGAGCAGGGTAAGAGAAGCAGCACTGCACAGAGGGAGAGCACTGTCTCTGGAGGCACTTTCCAACTTACCCGAGCCACTTGCCTTGGGAAAGTCACTGAATTACTCTGAGCTTCAGTTTCTTCCTCTAGAAAATGGGACTATGAATGGTGCCTAGTTTACAGGGTTGCTGTAAAGTTACGGGAGTCAATGAGTGAGGACTCATATCGCACTTAGAATAGTGCCTGGCACGTGGGCAGAGCTAAATACCTGCTCTGCATTTGTTATTTGCTTCTCTTACCATACCCTCACCATCCAGTGCTCTACTTTAAGTCCTCCATTAAGGGATTGAAAGAATGACAAATTCAGCTGAAAGAATTTTAAGGATGGGTTAGTAATTAAGACAATTGGCCTCCCTCCCCGCCCCCCAAGTCTGTTTGTTCAACTTGAGTGAAGGAGTTTTCCAATGCATTTGCAAAGAAGGTAATTGAGTAATAAATTATCCCATTGATAGGAACAGCCAATATCATTGAAAACCAACAGCATTCTACCTTGTTACCAATAAGGCGTACATTTAACGGGCAGTTCTGGTTTAATCCTTTTTCTCCTGAAAACACCATTCTCATATCTCAACATGTGAGTGTTGAAATGGATTAATTCTTAGTAGAAGCGGGGGCTGGGCAGAGGGGTGCTGTCCTGCCCTTGCTTCTCAGAGATTAACGTCATGTCAGATATGGTTACAAACAACTGTATTCAAGGCAGCCTGTGTTCACTGATCTCTCAGATTGAATTGGCTGAGTTAGGACTCCCTCTCCCACGGCTTTTCTCTGTTCTGAAATTCAAAATGGAAAACTAAGCTGTCTCCAACTGTATCCACCCCCCCAATCTCCACCCACACGCCGTCTTTAAAGTATAATTTTTTCTCTTATTTTAGCTTTTCTTTTTGCCAGTCACCACCACCACCTCTTCAGAAGCTCTCTTTTGGATCTTGGCCCCTGTCCTGAAATGCCAAGGTGGGGGAAGGTCTATCCCTCTTGTGGTAAGGACGCTTGGCCTGGGCCTTGCTGGCAGGCAGCTATCTAGGCCTGGATGGGGCCCGTGGCCAAGGGTGAGGCAGGACAGACTCTGCTCTGAGTGCCTTGGATGGAACTCCCTGTGCCGGTGTATAGAGTTGACAACCGATGTCTGGACAGAACTTTGAGGAGGGGAGAGGAAAAGTTGCTGGTGGAGGGAGCAGACGGACAAGAAAAATAGTCTTCATATGCATTATGAAGGGTATCCCTTTCCCAAACTGTTTCCCCATCCTGCACCAGTTTCAGCCCCATGGGTCCAAGCTGCATAGAAGTAGGGGACCTTCCTCCTCAAAGGTAAGGTCATGAGGGCTTACTAACTTGATTCCTTTTCTTTCCTGTGAGTGACAAAAATGGATATCCTTAAATTAAGGTGAGACTTCCTGGAATTAGCGTCCTCTAAAAACAGTTCTTCGCTATGATCTCCCTGCCCATTGCAGCTAGAGGCAATGGATGTGGGCATACACTATCCCTTGCTCTCCACCCCAGCCACGCCAGACAGCAGTGCAGTCGCCACGGCATGGCTACAGGAAAAGAGAGAACGCCCTGTAGCAGGTCTCAAGAGGCAGCAGGCAGTGTCTCCTTCCTAAAACTGTCTCCCCATCCTGCACCATCTTTAGGCCCCTGTGTCTACAGCCTGGTCTGCTGACTTAGAGAAAGGCAAGCTCTCTTGCCCCACTGAGCTCACCGCAGTGAATCCAGAGTGGCTCTAGAGATTTATCCAGACTCTGACTTTTTTTACAGGCATATTTATTTTACTAAAGTCACCAGAGGCCAATTAGTCTGGACAGTCACCCCCTACTGGCATCGCTCCCCCCAGCCCCTCACTCAGGGACTGAGCATGGCTGAAATGGCATCTTTTCCCTGCCTCTCCCCACTTCCTCCCACCCTGTCCTCCCAATCTACATGAATCCAATTATATGGGATGTAAATGAACTGTGTGAGCATTAAACGACAACATTGTTTCTGGTTTTTTATCCACATCTCCCTTTCCCAGGATGAAAAGGGAGTTTACTCTCCGGGACCCCTGCTGGATCACTTATTTAGAGCTCTTTGCATTCAGCAACCATTGGTAGCCTTTTTCATACAGTTAGGCCTAAAAGAAATTTGCTAAAGCTAATGAGATTGAGATGGGAAAATAGACCAAGGCAGATTGGCCAAAGACCAATACTGGTTTCTCTTCCCCACCTTTTCCTATTGCGATGTGCTAAATGCAGACAAATTATTCCACTATGAAGTGTATGAGTTGAGGGCAGGAGCTTTGGGGCCGGAAGGTCAAACCCTGACTTTGCCACTGAGATAGCAGGGCCTTAGGCAAATTACTTAACTCCTCTAAGTCTCAGCTTCTCCCTAATTGGGTTATGGAGGAACAAATGGTGATAAAGTGTTTAGCACTGAGCTTGGCTCAAAGCGAGCCACGAATGTTAACAATACCACTTCACATGCATGGAGTGTGCGAGGCTTTCGGTTACCTAAGTTGATCCTCCTGACGCTTCTGTAGCATAAAGAGTGCAGGCAGCGCATTATCAGGGGGAAACTAGGGACCAGGGAGGAAAAGTGAAATGCTTCAAAGTCACGCCAATCCTTAAGGACAGAGCAAGGCTAGACTCCAGGAGCTCTAGTTCTTTCTCTTTTTTCTTTTTTTTTCATCGAGATATAGTTGATGTGCAATATTGTTAATTTCAGGTGTATCTAATTCTTTTTCCAATGCTTTTAACATCCTGCTATATTTCATCCACGCAGAGACGGATGCATGACATATATGAATCAAATAGAAAAACACACTAAGAGAAAGTGTATAAATTATCAGTACACTTAATGATGGGTCCATGAGGTTCTAGAACAAACTAAGCAATCTACTAACTCACTCTTCCCTCGATTCGTCCCTTGTTAGACTCTTATTGTGCCCTTGCTGAGCCCAAATGCCGTGTGTGCTGTGCTGTGCTTTCTGTACGTGATCTTATTTCATCCTCAGAGGAATACAGGAAATAAGCGGCATTAACCCCACTTTATAGATAAGAAAACGGAGGCTCCGGGCGGTTCAATCTCTTGTTTCAGGTAACCAACTCAATTCCAACGTGCATTTCCTGAAATTGCCTCACTCAGTTTGCTCTGACTTGTACTGGATGACCGGCCTGCCCACACCAATCAAGATGGAAGGAGAGACAACGGGAAGGACTCACAGCAGGACGTGTAGTTCCTCCAGCCGGTCACCGCGATCCCCTGCGTCTGGCAGGTGCTGGCGTAGTTCTGCAGCCAGCTGCAGGCGGTCTGCACGGCGCCGCCATCGATGCAAGAGTCAAACAGGCAGTTCTTGTAGAAGAACGCGGGGTTGACCTTACTGTGACACTTGGTGAAGCCCGCATTCTGGTTGGGGATCAGGCTGCAGAGATGCTGCACTTTGGAGAAACCTTCCACTTTGGCACAGGAAGGGCAGCGGTCGCCACAGCCGACCTGGCAGAAGGTGTCCCTCTTCACCCAGCTCTGTCCAAACTCATTGACGCTGGAGGCCAGCAGACCCATGGGCATCTCCAGGTCGTCTTCGGGGTTGCCGTTATAGCGGCCGCACAGGCCGTAGGTGCTGTTCTGCATGCCCCGAGGGACCGTGATGGACAGGAAGGTCTTCCAATCGTACACGACCTTCAGGCCAAAGTCAGTTTCCACCACCACATGGAAGCCAAAGGAAAAGATGTTTATCTTCCCTTGTCCCAACTTCAGGGGCAGATAGAGCCGTTCATTGTTGACCTGCAAGAGCAAGAGGGTCGGCACAGACAAATACAGGTGGCCCAGACAGCCCCGCCCCACTTTTCTAATGATTAGCCTCTGAGACGCAGCCCCATGGGGGGTTGGAGCAGGTTGAATGAAATCTTTGCATTCAGTGTTGTTTCTGTCCCTCAACTATTATTATTAGGATTTGAACAGACTTCAATGACTAGCCTTTGTACACGAATACACCTATTTATTTCAGTGCCTTCTGTTTATAGCATTATTCCCTCCAGGAGTTCAAATTGTTTTCTCCAAGGTAATGAGAGAGTAATAAGAATTCAATTAAAGTTTAGACTAAAATACCCAAACCTAAAACTCTTGTGTTTCTATTTTCAGCTTTACTGTGGGTTTATCTTAGACAAGCCCCAATTTATTAATTCCTCTAGGCTCTTCTTTTTCCTGAAGAATGATTTGATTTTGCTGGTCCCTCTGACTAGGATGCCATTCTTTACCTGCCAATATCCTCCTCATCCCCCAGACCCTGCTCAAATGTCCGCTCTGCTATAAGGCAAGATTTTCGGACCCGGGGGTCAGGATGAATCACTCCCTCGTCTGGGCAACCAGAACATGTTACTTATACTTCTCTCGTGTTCTCCTGCACCTCTGGCCAGGATCAAGCTCGTGGACCCTGCTATTGAAGCACACATCACATCTGCCTTATATTGCGGCTGGTTGTCGACACCTCTGTCTCAACTACAAGATTAGGAGCAACCTGAGGGCAGGGACCACACTTTATTGATCTCTACATCCACCTTCCGGGCGCCCAGCACAATGGAGAGGCACTTGATGCAGGTTTCCTCCCATAGATTTTAAATTCAGAAAACAAGGAAATCCCTTAATGTCAAACTCCAGAACTGCACGGCCCTTGCACCATTTTGATGCAGATGAGCCAAATCCTGCAGCCCCTGGCTGGGTGAGTGCTTGATGGAAAACAGATTGTTGTGAGGGCTAAGAGGAGAGCCGGTCTTCCTCCTGAAAGAAGCAGGTGGCTGCCCACAGGGTGGTTGTAGATTGCTCCCGGCCAGGAAATAACTCCCCTCCTGACCTCCTTAATCTCTTTCCCAACTGCCGCCCCCGCCCCCAGCCCCACTGCTACCACCTTAGTTCAGACTCTCATCACCCTCCACCTTGATTCTTGAATATGCCCCCAACTGGTCTCCTTACCCCCGTACTGCCCCCCTCCTCCAGCCACTCACCACTGCCTCTCCAATATTTTTTAATGCAATTGAAAGCAATTAATGAATACTTAAAACCCCCTGCACAGCTGGAATAAAATGTGGGGTACGCTTAGCACATGGTACAGGGCTCTCCAGGAGCTGGCCCCTGCCTCTCGGGCCCAAGCCACTCACTTCCGCCACCCCAGCCATACCCAGCGCTTTGCTGCTCCCCAGATGGACCGAGTCGCCCCATTCCACGTGCCGTTTCCTTTGCTGCGAGTGTGGTGGTGCTTTCTGTGTCCATCCTTAGCAGTTGTGATTGTGAGTTAACGATAACTCGCAGGTGGCCTTGGCCAAATGGGGGGCCCTTGGCCCAGGAGGTTATGACCCCCCCATCCAGCCCCACCCCCACCCTAAGGGCAGCCCTCGGCCAATGACTGACCAACACGGGGGACCGGCTCTGTGCGCGGGTCATGCACCAGAGCTCCCGGTGGCCCAGGCTGATGTCCAACTTAGACCACATCCTCGCTGAGCCCTCTGCCCCTGGTTCTTCCCTCACTTTCAGGAATCCCCACCTCAGACTCTGCCTCTAGGGAACCAGCCCAAGACAGCAACGGTGCCCTTCCCCCATCCTCTCTTTCTCTGGGGCAATTTTCACCCTTCAGATTTCAACTCGGCGATCTCCTTGTCTATGAATATTGGTCCAGGCAGAATTCACTCATTCATCAGGAGGCATCAGTTTGGTACTACTGTGCACCAAGCACCGTGCTAAACGCTGGAATAAAGCAGAGGGCTCTTTCCCTAGGAGTTCACAGGCTTGTGGCAGAGACAAGTACATAAACAGATGCACAGGCACCAGACTCAGCCTGGGGGCAGAATCAGGGATGCCCGCAGGGGATGGTGCCCACACCCGGTCCTGAAGGCTGAGTGATGTTGGCCAGTCAAGATAAATTTGAAGTTTGGGAATAAAATATACGCACTACTAGATAACTGATAAGGACCTACTGTATAGCACAGGGAACTCTACTCAGTACTCTGTAATGGCCTAGATGGCAAAAGAATCTAAAAAAGAGTGGATATATGTATATGTATAACTGATCCACTTTGCTATACAGCAGAAACTAACACAACATTGCAAATCAACTCTACCCCAATAAAAATTTTTTAAAAATACACACTACTATATATAAAATAGATAACCAGCAAGAACCTACTGTAGAGCACAGGGAACTCTACTCAATATCTTGTAATAACCTATAATGGAAGGGAAAATGTAAAAAAAGACTATATATATGTGTATGTATAGATACACACACATGCACATATATGTATGTGTAACTGAATCACTTTACTGTACCCCTGAAACTAACACAACATTGTAAATCAACTACATTTCAATAAAAATTACAAACAAAACAAAACAACAACAAAAAATGAAGGAATGAGAGTGAAGAAAAGGGAATCCCAAGAAAAGGGTGTAGCCTGAGTTGAGGCCAAGAGGAGGGGAAATGCCTCATAAATATGAGGAATTACAGCAACTGAATGATGCTGGAGCATCAAATGTGACCTCAGGGATGATGGGAGATGAAGATGGAGAGGCGGGGAGGGCCTGGACCACGGAGGGCCTCTTCTGTAACGTCCCATGAAATCAAGCCTGAAAAAGCCTCATTCATTTTGCAAAGAAGAAGTCACCAGTGATCTTAGTAAGAGAACTTCAGTAGCGTGATGATGCCAGAGGCTAGGTTGCAGAGGTTAAACAGCAAACAGGGGATATGGAAGCAGAGATGTCTCTCTCCGGGAGTTTGGTAAGAAAGGGGAGGAGAGGGGTTGGTTAGAAGAGGGATTGGATTGAACCGGGGTCAAGGTTTATCTTAGAACGAATATGTTTATGGGTTGAAGAGAAAGGCCCAGGACACAGGATGGGGAGGAGATGAGAGGCAGGCAAGAGCCTGAGAGGGCAAAAAAGGGATGGTGCAGGTGGAGAGTGGCCATGGAGAGGGGAAGAGATAATTCGTTCTCTGGAACGAGGAGAGGAGGTGAAGGGGACGTGGTAATGGGTCATTTCAGAGACAGCATGGAGGGGGGAGGAGGAGGAGGGACTGGTGAGCGTAACTTTCTCAACCAGGAGACCCAGAGACAGAGAACACAGGTGTGTAAAGTCACCGAGGGAAGCAGAGGCCATGGGGACTCCCACGAGCCTTGACGACTCACACGAATAAACTAAAGGCTGAGCACCCAAGGGCTCACGTGTGCTGGCTGGCTTTTCCTCCTCAGGCTACTGGGTGTCAAGGAGGGGGCGATACCTTGGGGAGGCCATGTGCCTGGATTACAGCGCAAGGCCTTCGAGTCCTGTCACTGTCCAGGAGCACCTGGGAAAGGAAGGCCTCGATGCAGACAGGCCTGCCCGGCTTCTCCCTGTCTCTCAGGCCCCAGGAATGCGACCTCCACCCCTACATCACTGCCCTGTCTGTCCCTGTGAAACGGAGGGAAAGAGGGAGGCAGAGGAAGGGAGGGGTGGGTAAGGATGGATGGAAGAGGCCGGTGCAGAGGAGGTAGAGAGTGGGGCATATGGGGATGAGGGGGGGAAATGTGTTTCTAATACTGAAGTATTGGAAATAAGGCCACGTATTCGCTTTTCAGTAGCGGGCTTTCCTTTAAACAACCGGCCTTGATTCCCGCTACAGCTGCTCTTCAGTTGTTCTGAGGTCCCCTTCACACCCCCGCCCTGGATCTCCACTGACGTCTGCTTGTCCTAGGGCGCGCTTGCCTCTTTCTCGGCCTGGCCAACGGATGCCCTCAGGGCTCAGCTCTGGGTCACCTCTTGCAGAGAGCCTTCCCTCCGTCCCCCCAGGCGGCTCAGGCAGCCTGTTCTCTCATGACACACCCCCCTTCCCCACCGCACGTCACATTTTTCTGGGACTTCACATCACGCTGACGTTCCCTGCGAACACGCCTGTCTCTCCCACTAGACGCTGAGTTCCCTTAGGACAGAAGCCGGGTCTGACTCACGTTCCTACCCGCAGGGCTTGGCACAGAACAGCCCGTCGATGCAAGCGCATCAGCTGCAACTGGGCCAGA
The DNA here is from genome assembly GCF_026419965.1 of Kogia breviceps. NCBI lineage: Eukaryota > Metazoa > Chordata > Mammalia > Artiodactyla > Physeteridae > Kogia > Kogia breviceps. The sequence continues at coordinate 109,449,923 of NC_081316.1, read as the reverse complement.
GTGGTGCCCAAAACTTCCCTCTCCTCTGATGGCCACGGGGTGGGCCATCAGTGACAAAAACACCAGCTCTGGAAGGTCCTGAGAGCCTTCCCCTTGGCCTGCACCATGCAGGACCCGGCTGTGCAGAAGCCTGGGGGAGATGAAGGAGGGAGGCCGTCTCCGTGGAGCTCGGGCTGCGGACGGCTGAGGCGTGGGCTCTGCGGTGCCCGGGACTGGCTCACCTCTGTCGCTCACTCCCACTCCCTGGCTGGCATACACGGAGCATATTTATTTCTAATGTCCCTCGTCTTGGTGGGTTTCCCCACATCCTCAGTACTGCTTAATGCAGAGAAAGGTCAGAATCACAGAGGGACCCGGTGTCCCAAGGAGTCACTTCCATGTCACCTCCGTTTTTGCAAGCACCAGCCGTGACCCGGGCTCTGTGCTGTGTTTCGCCTGGCGCTTCACTGTGCGCTGTCATTATGATGGCCATTATTCTCCTCTCGGGGAGAGATGGTGACTAATAATAACATCATGGGAAAAACAAACGCAAATCATTGAACAAGCAGATCCTGTAATGCATATTAATAATTCAAAGTAAATGATAAATCTACCCCCTAGGCCCCAGAAGAAAAGAACCTTTAAGCATCCTGAACTTGGTCTTCCTGTCAGAGATTGGAAAGCTGTACACTCTATTCCCAGCATGGGCATTTTGGACATCTGGTGACTTAGAAAGACGAGCCCTGGAAAGGGTCCCCCCCACCCCTTTAATCAATTCCTCCTTCATGCCCATTACTCTCTAATTACTCCCTGTTGTAGATTGAATTGTGTCCCCCCAAAAGGTATATTGAAGTCTTAACCCCCGGGCCCTGTGAATGTGACCTTATTTGGAAATAGGGTCTTTGCAGATGTCATCGTTAAGATGAGATCATGCGGGGAAAGGGTGGGCCCTCAATCCAATGCCTAGTGTCCTTAGAAGGAGAGAGAGATTTGGCACAGAGGGAAGAAACCCATGAAAATATGGAGGCAGAGACTGGAGTTATGCTGCCACAAGCCAAGGGTCACCTACAACCACCCGAAGCTGGAGGAAAGCCTGGAACAGAGGCTTCCCTAGGACCTCGGGGGGAGCATGGCCCCTGAGGACACCTTGCTTTAGGACTCCCGGCCTCCAGAACTGTAACAGAATAGGTTTCTGCTGTTTCAGGCCACCTAGTCTGAGATGCTTTGTGACAGCAGCCCTAAGAACTAATATACCCTTCCCTCCGCGTCTCTCTGTGGGAGGAAGAAACCAGCTGTGGCGTTCTCATGGCTCTTGACTTTAGGCGTGAGTGCATCTCACGAGACACGTGCCTGGAAGGTGAGCTGACCCAAAGGGAGGGAAACAGCTGGTGAGAGAGGAGAATCAGCCACCGGGGAGGAGAGAAGGGAGAGCAGGAAAAAGAACAAGTGTTCATGAAGATCCAGTGTCTATATGTGAAAATAACTGGGTCAGAAAACAGGGGTAGCCTCAGATGTCTATATACCTGAACCTTGAGACCGTGTAACACAAGGCAGAAAATAGGCTTTCATAGAACACTGGATGGGACAAGGCCTGTTATCAGATTATATTTTAGAAGAAGAAAAAAACCTGAAAGGTAGAAAGGTGGAAAAGTGTTGAATGTCACAGAGATAAGGAACGATATCCAAATTTATAAATCTCAGGGTAGAAATATGTCAGAGGAGGAGCGAAGGAGAAGGGGACAAATATGATGCAGCCACATGGACAAAATGATTGATGTGTTTGTTTTAACACAATTGATGAAAATGGAGGAGAGGGAAGTTATTGTAAAGACCGACTTTGACTCTCCGGACATCTGTTGGAAAACTTTTGTGGCTAAAAGCAAGGCATCTGATACATTCCTAACTTGTCCAGGTGGCAATTTCATCTCTCAAATTGCTGAAGAAGTGACCAGCAGCAAAATAAAAGTCGTAGGAACCTTGGAAGAAAGGGCTTATTATGTCATCTCCTTCGTTCGTTTGACAAACGCTTTGAGTGTCATAGCACACAGTATATTCATTTAATATAAAGATGGATTAGGTGTGGTTCCTGCCCTCAAGAAGTCCACTATGAATATTGAGTGAGCTAGACATGAACATCATGGAAAAATACAGTATGATTAATGCCATAAATGATAGAGGAACCAACTGTTAGGTGAAACACATTGGGAAACAATGGCAGTTTGGGTAAAATATCCAAGAAAAGGAAGAAGGATGTTCATAGTGAGACTTCCACCTTAGACGCTAAGAAGGCACATTTTCCAGTAAACGTGAAAGGGAGGACAGTTTAAGAAGCTCAGAAACCTCTCTTTGTCAGAGAAGGGGGCTAAAGGAAATTCTAAGGAAGGAAAGAAATCAGCAGAGTTGCCCAAGGAAGTCTTTAACAGCTCAGAATTTGAAAGGGAACGTATATGAGAGGGAGAGGAACCTCCTTAGAGATAAATTACACCGCAGACCTGGGAGGATGGTGTTACAAGATTGACATCCTAAGTCAGATCCTCCAAAACGCTAAAGCAGTGGCCTGCTGGTGTCCCCAGGGTGGGCCCTTGGAGGAGGGGTGGCCGGCCTGTGGCTGGGGCTGACATCCTCAGGCTGGAGGAGGAATCGGAGTGCATGGAACTCCTCAGCCCCTACCTGCTCCTGTCTTCACGGCCAAGGGAGTGGAAAGTAAGAAGACTGCAAGGGAGCCCCAGGGTGCTCCAGAAGTGGACAAGACTCCTGAACTCCCAGGTCCCCTGGGAGCGAAAGGGAGACTGAAAGAGGCAGGAGGAGGCCCGAGGAGGCAAACATTTTGATCTCAACTAAGGGAAGGAGGCGGATTAGACAGCAGTACCACTTACTGACGCCCAGTCCACGCTAGGTGCACATTCTCGTACACACCCAGTGACTCTCTGAGGACGCTCAGCGTAGCCAAGCTGGGTCTCCATCTAGGTCTGTGCCGTCTGCAACACACTCTGCCACAATACGCAAGACACCGTTCCTAGAGCCGGCTCTGTTCCTAATGTGGTGCCTGTGACTTGGGCATTTTTCTCTCCGAGGGCCCTGTTTCCTTATCTGTAAGAAAAGGTGATGGGCAATCTCCAGGGTCCCTCTCTGCTCTAACATCCTCTGCTTTTCCTTGGATTCTGGACCTGCCTGGTTCGGCTGCAGCCTGACTTGCGGACCCGGGACCCCTATCCTCACGTCCCCACGGCTCCCCTCCTGGGGTCTGGCCTGTGACCGCTCACCAGCACCGTGTGCTTGTAGGCCCTGTGAATCACGATGCTGTAGCCCAGCACGGTCACGTCCACCTGCTTGACCCACAAGGCCAGCGACGGGTCCCGGTCCTCGTTCTTGGCTGTGACGATGAACTTGGGGAATGTGTCTGAGCTGGGCCTGCTTCCTGTGGTGCACAGGATGAGCGGGCAGCTGGTCTGGAAGTCAAAAGGGTAGCCGTCAAAGGTCAGGTAGTGGCCGTAGCCCGAGACGATGCAGGAGGCGTCGGTGCGGGCCTGGCAGTAGTAGAGGCCGCCCTCCTCCATGCAGTACTCGTCACCCTTGCAGGGGATGGTTTCACAGTGGACGCTGTTGTCTGTGCCATTGCAGTAGCAGAAGATCTGGCAGTCCAGGTCCACCCAGAAGGTCTCATTGGTGGCAAGTAGGTGTCCCTCAAAGTTGCAGCCACACTCGCTCCGGGGGACGCACTGGCTGCCTTGCAGGGCATAGCCCTCGTCACACTGACACCCCTCGGAGCAGGTGTCCACACAGATGGGGCCCAGCGCCAGGGTCTCACAGGTCTCTGTACACATCATGCACTCCTCGAAATGGCTGTTCTCCGGGCATTCCAGAGCTGAGGGTGGGTGAGGAGGAGATGGGATTGAGAAAGGGACAGAGGTCAGAGACAGAGTCCGTGTACACTCATTGGTACGCAGGGGTGTGTGCATGTGTGTGCATATATGGCTCTGTGCATGTATGGCTGTGTGCATAGTGTGTGTGCACGTGTGTGCGTGCAAGTATATATGCTGCATGTGACTTATTTGTCCAGCACAGTGAGCTCAGCAAATGCCACGTGATCAGCACCACTGCCATCCTCGTTTGGGGTGATCCACAAGGCTCAGTGAGCCGCTCACTCACGTGCTCCTCTAGTGCACTTAGCTTTTCATGTAGAAGATTCTGGGACGAGGGGCCTGTTCTGAGCACCTGCGGCGCGCCAGGCACTGTTCTAGGCATTTTAGTGTAATTTTCTCAACAGTCTGGATGGTAAGGAGAGTCATATCACCCCTGTCTTATAAGTGAGGAAACTGAAGTTCAGTGACTTAATCCAGCTGATAAGTACCGGAGAGCGATTCGAATCTGCCTCTCCCGACTCTGAGTCTCCTGACTCAAAGACTCTGGAAAGAGAGTCCTGGAAGGAACAAGTGCTCTGAGGCTGTAGAGACCTGTGGGTACCATCTCTGAGCTTCAGTTTCTTCTCTTATTAAATAAGGACAGTACTTACCTAGGACTGCTGTTCTGAGGATTAATAACCTAATATATCAAGCCCACAGTAGGGTCTCAATAAACACTGCACCCTTTCCCTTCTTACATTTCCTTCCATTACAGATAGGTTTCAGGGAGGTGTTTCTACTCTATGCATTGGACCTTCCCTGTGTCTTTCATCTCTCTGCTCCTGGTGTCCTCCGACCCCTTCCACCTCGTCACTGACCTCAGCACATGGCCCTGCCGACCTCCTTTATTCACACCCTTTGCCCCTCCTGCACGGCCCTCACAAAGCCAAATCCTACCCATCGTCCAAGTTTCATTTCAAGTCACTTTTCTGCCTAGAAGCCTTCCTTGATAGATCAAGACTCTGCATCAGTAAGCACAGCACATAAAATAACAGCACATGCGGCTCACCACGGAATTCTGTGTAACTTCCCATGTCTCTTTATTATTTTTGTTTGTCAAAACTTGACATGAGCCGGGATGAACCCAGGAATACAGAAGAAATCTACCCACAGGTTTGTGTTTTCTAAAGATCTGTGAACCTCCTCACCATCTCCTGGGAGTTTAAGATCTTGCCTTTAAGGCTTTCTTTAGGTCTTATGCATACCATCACTCCTTAAGAGGGTTTTCTAATCCAAGGACACTATAGAGAAATTGCATGGCAGTAATAGTTCTGCCCACAAGTACCAGCTCAACAGTTCTGCACTATGGACTGAAAGCCAATCATTTTTCCCTCTGGGCTAAAGGACTGTCTCCACCTCCACTGACTAGCTGTAGGCTAGTTCAGCACTGATTAAATATGTCTGTATAGAGCGATTTTCACATTTGTCTCTAAATTATGAATGTTATAACACTGACTGCAGGTTTATGGTGAGAGCAAATAACATGACTTATTTAAATGGCTCTCGTTTTATGACTTATCATGTTGTCTGAATGCGTCTGAAAGCCTGGAACATACAGACATGAAGTAATAAAACTTCCCCTGGCTCCTAAAATGCCTCTGAAATTACTTAATTGGGCAGCCTGGCTCTGCCAGTGAGAGCTGGTTAAAAATATCTGAACACAGAAGCAGTGGTTGCCTCGCTCCAGGTCCAAAGAAGATTGTGTTCCTGACTTGCAGCTGTCACTCAGTCCAATACCCACTCTGCAAAACCCTGACCAGATCAACCCCTTAGTACCCAGAGACCTGATTAATCAAGGGTGAGCCCTGGCCCTCCACCCGAGGAGGCCATGCTCCACGGGGCTGCTTGCGTCCACAAGTCTCTCTCTAAAAGAGGCACTTATGACCGTTTGCTCCAGCTCTGCAGGCCCTGACGAAGGATGGGGAGAAGTGATTCTCAGCAGGCATTGCACCTGGAGAAAGAGGGAATCACTGTCATCCCACCACACTTGCTTCGCATGAACCATGCCACCAAACTGTGCTTCGTGCAGTACAATAAAACAAGCCAGAGACACTTCCTGCTGGGTAGGAGTTCATCGTCTAAAAGCATGGCACAGACATGGCCTGGCAGCAAAATGGATTTGGTATGGGGCAGACTCTGTAATCCCGTAATGTGAGTGAACTATAACCCGAACGCTGAGTACAGGAGCAGGGACAGAGATGGTTTTCGACAAGCTGGAGGTAGGGCAAAAGAGGATGTGGGAAGTGGGTTAAAGAGAAGGCTCTGGGAAAGCATTCTAAGCTCCCACTAGATGTGGTGGTCAGTAGAAACCTTGGAGCCCCCCTCCCTTTAGGTGACTTTAGGAAAAGAGCATGCTTCCAGAATTCCACCTGCGGATTCACAGCCTCTGTTATTAATCCCTCCCCAGTGCGGTTAGGGTCACCAGGGATATAACCGCCCAACTCTGAGATGATACTCCATATGCTCCTTTGGACTTCCAGTGCTCAGAAACCAGAGCATTATTTTAAAATAACGATATGTGTGTGTGGGGGGAAGGCAGGGGGGGATATTCTTAGCTCTGTCTAAGGTGTTACTATTACAAAGGCTTAGAGGCAAGGTAAGGATACCCCGATAGCAATGGGTAAGCCTCACCCAGACCTTAGCTTCTAATAACATTCCCCAGCAAAATGAATCAGGATTTCTTGGAGTAATGGTTGATTCTAGGCTGGGGCAGGGAAGGTTAAGAGGTGATGTGGAGCATCTCGTTAATCTAGAAAAGTAAGAAAATGACAGAGGCATATCCAAAGGACGTAGGAGGCAACTGGAAGGGGCACCCACAGGCCAAATCTGTCATAATTTTAATGCCAAAATAACAAATGTGATATGAAACATAAACCATTGAAAAGAACAGCAATCTCCGTGTCCATGTTGATAAGATAGATGATTCAGGTAAATAAATAGACGGATGGACCAGTGGATGGACGATAGATAGGGGACAGGCAGGCAGAAGAGATAGGAGGGCTCTTGCTTACAGTAAAACGACATCTGCTGACGGTACAAGCGGAGAGAGTGCTGGAGCTGTAAACCGCCAGCATGTAATCGTCATGCTGAAGATCGACACCAGCAAAAGTCATCGGGGGGCACCGAGTCGAGGAGGGGATCGTGACGACAAGCAGGGTGCTGCGTGCTCTTAAAGTACTTCCCCACAGATGGCTCGTTAGTCACCAGAAAAAAACGTAGTGACACAGAGTGGTGATATCTGACAACCCCCGAGCAGGCGATCAACGTGCCCGTCGCCAGTGAGAGGAGGCTGGACAGAGTGTGCGCCACATGTGACCTGATGCCATGAGGAAAACACGCCGCTCCTATGCAGGGGGCTGGGTGGGATGTAGAGCAGAACCCAGCCATGGCGAAGCATCAAACCCCACTGGAGGGCCATTCTACTTCAAAAGGGGGGAGACTGTAATCTTTAAAAATGACAAGATCATAAGAGACAAAGAAGCCAAGGAATTGTTCCAGACTTAAGGAGACCACAGAGACATGACAGCTAAATGCCCCATGTGGTCACGGACTAGATCTGCACTGAGGTGGAGGGGACAGCCATAAATGACACAACTGGGTCAACGGGCACAACTGAAGTGGATATTAAGTTATCGCATCAATGTTAAATTTCCTAAGGTCGGTGACTGTACTGTGCCGTGAATGAGTGTCTTGATTCTAAGGAAATATACACTTAACGTATTTAGGGGCAAAGGGGCACGATGTCTGCAACTTGCCTCCAAACGGAGAGTCGGTGAGAGAGAATGACAAAGCAAACAGGGCAAAATGCTAACAACAGGTCGTCTGGGTAAAAGCTATATAGATATTCTTGTAACCCTTCTGTAACTTTAAAATTATTTCAAAATAAAAAGTTGAAAAAATAAACAAACTTAGGTAGGAAGAAATACAATGGAAGAGACACAACCAGATGTAAAGGATGGAATCTCAGTGGTGGCGTTGGTCTTCGCGAGGGCCGACCTTCTCGGTGGGGAAGGGGTGGGAGATGTGGTCCAGCGGGGGCAGTCCTGGCTCCAGGCCTGGGTCCCGCCCCCTCAGCCACTTCTCCTTCTACCCTTCCATTTACTCCTCCCCTGGGCTCCCCCAGAACCGAGGGGATTATATGTCTCGTCTTCCCAGCAATTATTCTCATTACTACAAGTACTGCCGAGAGGGGTCAGATACTCTGGGCCCAAAATGAACAACCAGGCCCATGGGACTCTCTCAAGAACCACCGTCAGGTTTGCCCAGGGGAGCGGGGCTAATCTCCGCTCCGGGAAAGGCACCCTGACTGATCACCGCGTGCTGAAATGAATGGGGTCCTGCCTTGCCAAGAGAGAAGGCGCCCACTGAGCCATCACAAAGGTTTCCGGCCCTCTGACATGATGTGTTCCCTCTGCTAGATATAACCAAGGGTCCATAGCTAATTGTTCTACAACGAAGAGGGAGTGTGTGATTAGAAACAACAATAAGGACACGCAATAGTCTGGTCTGGGGGGACGAGCCTTCCAGAGGACACATCAGACCAGGGAAGATGGACAGGGTTAATGAGACTGTCCTTGAGTGCGACTGCACCAGGAAGAGAAGAAGATGCGGGGTCTCGGTTATCAACGCCCCGCCCCGGCCGGCCGCCCCCATGGCGTCACCCGAACTCACGGCAGAAGTCGTGGGTCCTCCAGGGCTGCACCTCCACGTCGGCGTTCTTGCAGGCGCTGGCGTACCGGGCCACAGAGTCACAGAGCTCGGACTCGTTGCCCCCGCTCTGGCACAGGCGGAAGAGGCAGGTGCGGTAGTAGGCGGTGACGTTGACCACGCTGTGACACTCCAGGAAGGAGCTGTTGGACGGGTCGTTGATGATGCCGCACCTGGAACGGCTGCGGTAGAATTTCAGCAGCTCCGAGTCGTTGCCGCAGGCCTTCAGCAGGTCCCCACACTCCCCGTTGCAGATCTCCTCGAAAGTGGTCCAGCTTTCCAGGAACACCGCCAGGTTGTCCGTGCACTTGCCATTGGGGAGACAGAACTCCTCGCTGACGTTCGCGTTGAAGAAGCCACACAAGCCCCCCGTGCAGTTGAAGTAGGCGGTGGAGAGCCGGATGTACAGCAGACCCACGTCTGAGTATTGCACGGACACGATACCCTTGGACTCGACGGTCGTGCTGTTTTTGTGTCGATAAATTTCCAGCTTCCCCGAAGGATGGAAAAAAGGCAGTTCCACTTCCTGACCGTTCACCTGAAAATTCAAATTGCTATCATCAGTTCCAGACACACACAGGGTGCCCACAGTTTCCTAGGCTGTGAATAAAGACGTGGCTCTGCCCCATGACTAGCCCTCGGAGTTCGGTTGAGAAGCTGACAGTGTGCAGAAACCACACAGACATCAACTGTTTTCTTCGTGGGCATCTTTGTTTCTTTCTTTCCAGGCTCCTCTGATCCAACACATTTGCTGTTTATCTCTGTGTGTGTGTGTGTGTGAGACCCTAAGCTAGTTCCAAACAAAACTGAAGTGTGAGCAGCCGTCACGGTAAACATGTGGCTTCCTCCTGCCCCCGACATCCTGCCTCCTTCTTCTCCCTTCAAACTTTACTTTTCCTGTGTCTCAGCCCCTTGGAAGCACACAGTATATATCTAATTATCTAGCTGTCCATCCACCTATCTACCTATTGTTATTTTGATAAATTAATTTCTGCCAGTGTGTCAATGGGAATAAAAACACAGCCCCTTCAGTTTGTGGATGTATGCTTTATTCACTGCATTGACTTTTGCTTTCTAAATTAGATGTCATGTGATATTATGAAATGCACGTGGCACTGGGAGGAGGGAGATCCGCTCCTCCCTCACCCTCTATCACCCCAGCTCTGCCACCTCCCAGCTGTCAGACCCACAGCCCTCATTTAGCCCTTTGGGAGCCTCATGTGAAAACAAGGAGTTGCGCTCGATGATGCCCAAGATTCCTTCTTACTAATGATCTATGAGTCTGCATGCTTAGTGATGGGTATTTCAGACCAGGACAGCAGGGCGTGAGGCACCATGGCAGGCACCCCTTGTGCTACTCCATACGGATTCCCATCTACAGGTAAGAGATGCAGCATACAGGGTAAAGAGCACAGACTCTGGAGCCAGCTGACCCGGGCTTGAATCCCACTTTATGGCTGTGTGTCCCAGGGGAAGTTACTTAACCTCTCTGCGCCTCAGTTTCCTCATCTGTAAAATGAGAATAATGGTGTTATCTACCTCTTAGGATGAATGTGATACTGCTTAGGATAGTGCTTGGCACACAGTAAGCACCCTATAAGTATTTGCTACTCTGGTGAGCTAGTCCTGCTCTAATTCGAGGAATTCCAGCTCCACTCCAGGTCTCCACCTGATGCACTTTTATTTGGTGCTGACAGTTAGAAAATGCTCCCATTTCGGAGTCATTGCCTTCCTAGAATCCACTCACAGTCAGAGGCAGCCAGGCAAGCCTGAAGAGCGCGGCTCCTTCGCTTGGCGGGACTCATCAGAAAAGTCTCCAAGGCCGCAAGGGTCTTACCTTGACCTCCGAAGCCCCGATGCCTTCTATCTTGACCTCCTGGTCGGCCACCAGGATCCGGAGACCCCGCAGCCAAGCAGGCCCTGCCTCTGGCTTCTTCTTGTTGATGTCGATTTCCAAGTACTCTGGCCCCTCAGGGCAGGTCTTGAGGAGCGTGTAGGAGAACTCGACGGGGAAGGGGTAGGCAGCGCCGTCGAAGGTGTGCAGCACCTGGTTCTGGCTGAGCAGGCACACGGTCTCCCGCTTGGGGAAGCAACCCTGGTAGCCGTTCTCCACTGTGCACACCTCCTCGCCACGGCACGTCTTGTTGAAGCAGTACACGTCGCCGCCCTCCTCACACAGGCACTGCACCGTGCAGTTGGCCGTGGCCCAGAAGAACTCGCCCATGGCGTAGTAGTGGCCGTCGAAGTCACAGCCGCACTTGTGCAGCGGGACGCACTGGCTGGTGCTGAGGACAAAGCCTTCGTTGCACTCGCAGCCCTCCGTGCAGGGCAGGGTGCAGCTGTGGGAGGCCGTCAGATCTGAGCATGTGTCCGGGCAGCTGCTGGTGCACACGGAGTAGTGGCTGAAGCTCGGGCACTGCACCATGGACACTGACGGAGAGGAGAGAGCGTGACAAGGTGAATGACCCAGGGGCTAACCGGCCAGATCCACCACGCATGGGGGCCTGGAGGAAGAACGCTCCTTCTGGACCTGTTGGCACCTAGAGGGAGGGCCAAGCCACCACTCACGGGGGGAAGGGAGACTGAGGGTGTGCAAGAGCACAACTGCTTTGGTAGTAACTACTGAGCAATGTGATGGACTGGGATCTCATTTGATCATCCTGACTGAAATGAAACTTCAGGTTCCTATCCTAACTAGACTCCACTGATTATTCAATACAGGTTTAGTACTGGGTGAAGTACAACCATCAAGATGGTCTAAGATCTTCAACTGATGAGCATATACGTTGGTCTGACTTTTTTTTTTTTTTTTTTTTTGTGATAAGCGGGCCTCTCACTATTGTGGCCTCTCCTGCTGCAGAGCACAGGCTCCGGACACACAGGCCCAGCGGCCATGGCCCACAGGCCCAGCCGCTCCGCGGCATGTGGGATCCTCCCGAACCGGGGCACGAACCCGCGTTCCCTGCATCGGCAGGCGGACTCTCAACCACTGAGCCACCAGGGAAGCCCCGTTGGTCTGACTTTAAAGAACATGGCCCATTCCTAGGAGGAAATAAATCCAACTCACAGGAGAAATGAAAAATCTAACTCTTAGAGGAGGAATGTGAAAAAGTGAACTTTCAAACAGGGACCAAAGAAGACTGAAAATGAATTCTCTGGGATATTAAAAATAAGAAAGAACCTTAGCTATCTGAAGGGAACCTGTGTGCCTATTGCCCCAGGAGATTGAACGGGAACTGGATGCCTTTTGAAGGCCCTTCTTGCCTTGGAAAGCTTCGATTCTTATTTTAAGAACATCTGAGTCTAGTTTGAGTCTGGTTGACCCCAACAGCCAGAGGCTCAAGAGCCTGGTAGACGAGTTCTCTCGTCTGAATACGATTCATCCCACTAAAATGAGAGACAGGGAGAGGAATGCGGAGGGTAGGAAAGTAGTACCACTAGAAAAAAAATAGCCATTATAGGCAAAAAATTAGGCAATTGGATGCTCTTGGATTACACTAGGATCAAAGAGAAGTCATATTCAATCTCAACTTGAATCAGGATTTGGATACTCCAGGTGTGATAGAGGCTGGCCAGTCCACACACACAAAAACATTTAAATATACTGTCTTTTAGTAGCTTGATCAATTCTCTGAGAATTGATTCTGATACATATTGATTTACATGAATCCAACCTATACAGATAGGAAAAAATTGCCCTCTGGCCTTGGAACTGAAAGAAACTTTTAAATCTCACCTCCATAGCACTCTCAAATAAATGCATGGATATTAATTTTCGGTTTACTCATACGGAGAAAACCAAGGACCAGGAAAGAAACAAAATTCCAAGAAGCAATTTGGATTTTCGTTTGCTCGTTTTTAACATTTACATAACTAGGAAAAGTGAGAGAGATGTAAGTTGTATAGAAGGAAAGCATAAGATAGCTTAATTGTTCCAAACGCTCAATCCAAACGTGTAATTCCAAGGGGGCAGCTGGATTTCCCCCACTTTGGGGGCTTTATTCCTCACCACCCGGCATTTTAGAACAAGGCCTCTTTCCGGGTCTGCTACCTGCTCTGTCTACTGCCCCTTCTGGACCAGCTGAAATGCTCTAGAGCAGGAGTCACAGAACCTGAAGGCACTGAAAGCAGAGAGGAAACATCCAAGGACAAAAATGCCATGGGTTCCATCTGGGAGGTGCATTCTTCTCCCAAAGGCTGCTCTTGATTCCCCAGGCCAGTGTCCGCCTGTCCCCAACAGCCGTGGGGACAGCCACCTCCAGCTCAGAAATGGCCCCCTCCCTGCTCAACTCTGCCTGGGCCACCCCTGCTAAGGGCCCTCTTCCGGCCACGCATTCCGCGTCTCCTGACCACGGATGCCCATCAGTGATTTCTTGTTTTCTGGCCACAGTACTGGGTGAGGAGAAAGGTCAAGATGCTTTTACAGTTCGTTCTTTACCATTTGCTATATTTCAACCTCACCCTGACTCTCGGGCAATGTGTCTTAACAGGGAGCTCTCCGAGGAGCCCCGAAACCCTCTCCCGGCCCCCCTGCACAGGTGTGGCCTTCCATGTGGACAGGATGCCAGCTTACCACACCCAGTCTGGATTCGCCAGTCTCCGATTGGAATGCCCAGGGCTTGGCACACAAGGGCGTAGGCCTGGATGGCCTGACACAGGAGTGTCCCGTTGTCCCTCACGCTGCACAGGTCATACACGCAGCTGTGCACGAAGGCCATGGGGTCCATGACGGTGCCACACTCCCACAGGGGGCCGTCGGTCTTGTTGAGGAAGCCGCAGTAGTCAGGGCCAAAGTAGAGGGCTTCGGTGGCTGTGTCACACTGGGTGCAATTATCCACGCAGCCCGAGTCACACTTCCAGTCGGCGTGGTAGACCCGCCAGCTCTCTCCCAGGTCTAGCACTGACATGGCTGGCCTGCCGTCGGGGCGCAGGAAGTCATCCAGGGGGTTTTTGTTGTAGTTTCCGCAAAGCCCGCAAGTGGAGTTGATGTAGGAGCCCGGGATGGAGATGGAGGCGTAGTGCTGCCCGTCAAACGTCACCAAGAGCCCAAAATCCGTTTCCACGGCAGTAGACATGCCACTCTGGTAGACTTTCACCGCCCCCAAGTCTAAGGTGACGGGCAAAGAAGCCACTAGGTCATTAACCTGCCAACAACAGCAATAGTAAAAAGGCAGGTGAGCAGGGGCCAGGGCAGTGGGTCCAGCTGAGGTCAGGAAAGTGGGGAGGGATGGAGCAACTCAGCACCACAGAGAGAGGGCCCCCCCCCAAAGGCTCGGGTGCCAGTGGGCTTGCCTCCCAGGAAGGCAGAGGCCCCAGAACCTCCGAGAGCAGGCTGGCGTTTGAGTTGTGACAGACGTGCATTGCTTAGTGCCACGCTAAACCCCTCTGGGGACCAGGTGATTGTCAACACTTCCTGGCTGGCTCTTGGGCCAGCTTCGTGTCTTTTCTTGAAAGGCTAGTTACCTGGCTTTTCCCCTTTTCTCCTCGAAATCCATTCTTTAAGTCTCAGCTTAAGGCACATACTTTCCATGACCCCCTGGCTGCCCTTAGCACCCCCGACCCCTCCTCCCAGCTGGAAGGTGCTCTATAAACTGTCCCCACCATCGAGCTTTGAGGCTGCCCTGGTGTTATTCTCTGAGTGTTTTGCCCTGTCACTTCCTGATACCAGGCCTATGTCATACCATTGTTCAACACAACAAATTTGAACACCTATTGGGTACCAAGCACGATGTTAGGTGCTGAGAAATAAAGAATAAAAAAAGTAATTGTCCCTGCCCCCTATGAGGTCTGGGTCTACCGAGGAAGAGGGACACAAATTGATATTTATGACATACAGTTTTAAATATGCGTTCAGAGGTCATGCAGTGATGCAGTGGGGGAACGATACCTGACCACTGATCCAGCCTGGGGACGGGGGGGTCATATAGGCTTTTTAGGGACAGTTAAGTCTGACCTGGGACTTTAGAGATAAAGGGAAGCAGCCGAAGGAAGAGTAAGGGGCAGAGAATTCCAGGACAAGTGAATAAAATCACGTGGTTAGAAGTAGCTGCATGAGAATAGGGACGGTCATGGGGTGTCACTGTACTGCAGAGGGAAGGGAAGGGGCGGCTGGGGAGGAAGCTGGACACAGGCAGGGTCCATTCATTCAGTAGATGTCAACTCAGCCCTTTCTGTGTGTCAAGCTCTGTTCTAAGAGTTGGGGATTAGCAATGAGTGAAACGGACGAAAATCCCTGCCCCTATTCCTCTTCAGGAGGCCAACAGCAAACAAAAGCAATACATAAAATACATAACAACATCAGAAAAGTGTTCTGCAGGAAAATAAAGCTGGGAATGTGGATCCAAAGTGCTAGGGAAGAAGGTTTCTCATTTTGCACAGGAGGGGCGAGGAAGACCCCACGGGGAAGGGGATGTTTGAGATGAGGAAGAAGCCGTGCAGTTACCTGGGGTGAGAGTGGCTTACGCAGAGGGGACGGCCAGGCCCTGGGGTGGAGCGTGCTGGGCGCTGGGTTCGCCAGGGCCAGTGTGGCCGGAGCGGAGAGCCAGGAGCAGGCAGTGGTCGGGGAGGGCAGAGAGATAAGAGCAGCCAGAACAGGCAGGGCCTTGTCAGCCATTGTAGAGACTTTGGCTGTGACTCTGAGGGAAGCCGAGAGCGAAGAGAGCGCCCAGAGCAAAAGATCGACATGATCTGACTTCCGTTTTGGAAGAATTGCTCTGAATTCTGCGTTGGGAACAGATCTTGGAGGGCCTTTGAAGCACGTTTTTAAGAGAAAACAAAATGCCACAAAAACAAAGACAACAACTTGGATTTCTATTCTGTAGGAAGAGCTCCAAAAAGCTTTAAGTAAGAGAATGATGTGGTCAGACTTGTGTTTGAAAAAGTCCACTCTGGCCGGTACGAAGGGTGTATTGAAGTAGGTGGAGATTAGAAACAGAGAAATCAGGCGGGCAACTGGTGCTGGAGGCCAGGGCCGATGAGGGCGAGGCCTGGCCTGCACCCAGATGTGGAGGAGGGACAGCTCGTGGAGGACACTCTGCAGGGCCGGGGGCTTTTTGCAGGGGGGGAGTGAGAAGTGGGGGAAGAATCAAGAGTGAGTCCCACAGGAATGAAGACGCAGACGTAGAGAATGGACTTGAGGACACGGGGAGGGGGAAGGGTAAGCTGGGACGAAGTGAGAGAGTAGCATTGACATATATACACTACCAAATGTACAATAGATAGCTAGTGGGGAGCAGGTGCATAGCACAGGGAGATCAGCTCGGTGCTTTGTGACCACCTAGTGGGGTGGGATAGGGAGGGTGGGAGGGAGACGCAAGAGGGAGGGGATGGGGGATATATGTATACGTATAGCTGGTTCACTTTGTTATACAGCAGAAACTAACACACCATTCTAAAGCAATTATACTCCAATAAAGATGTTAAAAAAAAAAAAGTGAGTCGCATGTGTAAGTGGCTTGATAAGCCTCCAACAGAGAGTTAGTTTTCTTCTTTTTCACCCTTAACGTGCCTGGCATCTCTAGACATCACTTTTGAGGGCTGGAATGGATGGTTAGTCCTAGAACAGCCCTGGTGGGCTGACTGTAAGTGCACGCCCAGGCTGCCCTGCACCTGTACTGATTTCTGGCTTTTTAGTGCCACCTTTGCTGCAACTCTCTGGGTCGTCTAGGAAGTGAGACAATAGACTGTCCAAGCATCGCTCCCAAGGTTTACCGTGGCTAATGGCATGTGCAGTTCTCTGTTCCTAGAAATTAGTATGACTTATGGGGGAAGGGAACCAAAAAACAGGCTTGAGATGTAAGCCATTCTATGAGAGCAGGAAGTAGAAAAAAACACACCCAGGGGTTGATTGATTTATCCTTATCTCCCAGGTAGCAAGTCAGCCAACAAGGATGAGAAAAGCCACACTCTGAGGAAGGTCAGCCAGCAAGAGCACTGGGTGATTATTGTGTATTGCTCTATGCCGAGATGTAGGAAGTGAAATCTTCTCCAAGGCGGTATAAGCGTAAATGCCAAATACCTCCCTCGCTGAATGCCCTCCTCTCCTCTCACTCAGCCCCTGCTAACAAAGGACAGTGGTTGTGCTTCAGAGCAGAAGCCCCAGGGTGCGGCGGGGGGGGGGGGGGGGGCGGGGGACTGTCTCTGGATGTTGCAACCGTCCCCCTGCTGCATCTGATCTCGTCCCACGCACACTGCCTGTGTCCCTACGCAGCCGATCGGCGTTGCCCAGATTTTCCCTTGTTTTTCGGCATAAGTGGTCATTTCTCCCCCTTTCTTTCTCACGCATGTCTCAGTTTCAGCCACACCTTATATAGAGTCCTGTGCTTGTACCCCAGAGGGCTCGGAATGGGAGCAGCTGGGGACTCTCACCCAGCCCATGGCTTCTTATTTCTCTCCTGCTGTCCCAGTCCTCAGCTCCTGATGAGCGCATGTTGATGAGTCTCCCTGTTTGCTTCCTTTCTTCTCCCTGTGTACCAGCCAGGATCCCCTCTAACCGCGTCTATGAGTACTGAGTGCCTACTGGGTGCCAGGCTTTGTACTAGCTGTCGCACATGTGGCTATCCTATTTCATCCTCACAACAACCTAAGAAGGTCCTTACCCTCTCCCCATTTGGCAGATAAGGAAATTGAGATTCAGGGTTTGCGTAATTTGTGGGTGACAGGACCTGACTCTCCACTGCTTCCTGCTGCTTTTGTCCAGTGCTGAGTTGAGGTAGCCAAGTCCAAACTACAGCCAAGAGCCCTGCCTTCTAGACATGACACGATTACCCCATTTTACAGATAGAGAAGGTAAAGCTCAGAGAGGCCACTCAGCTGGCAGTGGTGGCCCAAGGCTTGTGCAGATCTGACCCCAGAACCAGAGCTCTTGGTCACCATCAGCCATTTGGCGTTGGCACTCTTTTCCCTGGTGTACCCTAAACTACTCAGTTTTATCTGGGGGAGAAAGATGAAAACGGATAAGTATTAGTTAGAAGGAGACATTTACTATATATGGATGCTAGCCGGCTTTCTTTGGCCCCTATTAGCATACACAATCCTAAATTGTTTATTTTGTCACTTGAGAACATTTCAAAGGGGGAAAATGCATATTCAGAGCCCAGTTCCTAACCCCAGCATATGGAGAAAGGCAACCTGTTCGTTAAGATCTGTTTGCAAGGCCCCACCCTGCGTGTCTGGAAGTCGGCAAATCAGGCTCCTTCTTGCCTCCCACCCCCCCTTGCCTGTCCCCACTTCACCCCGGGTGGGGTCTCTGCCATCCATGGAGGCACCCTCCCCAGCAGGGCAGGTGTATTCAGAGACGCTCGGAAGCCATTTGGCAGAAGGAAAAGGGAGCCATTGTTTGCTAGCAGTTGGAATCACATAACCTTTTCTTTCTGAAACATTTACATTCACGTCCACATCTCCCTGTCGCTACAGAAAATTGAGGAATCCATGCCCTGCGCTCGGACGATGGAAGAGAGCCACGCAAAATTAGCAGAGCTGCTGGGCCCGAAAGCAAGGGGCTGGTGTCCCTTTCCTTCTAAAAAAAAAAAGAGTCTGACTGTGAAGGGAAAAGAATTTTAATCAAAATGGAAAATAGGAATACAGCATGACGCTTTCTTTTCCAACTTCAGAGATTGTACGCATCATCCCCACAAGACAAGGAAGTAGGGGAGAGCCACTAGCAAACATCCTTCCAGCTGGAAATGTTAGCATCTATCTACAAGGACGAGGGTAGTACTCAACAGCACAATAGAAATGTAAAAGGGAAAAACTCCAGACTTCTAATTCTTACCTCTGATTTGATTTACAGAGCTGTCTCTAGGGAGACTAACCAAATACCAAGCAAACTGGCATTTTAACCACTGTAACAGCCCACTTTTCTAATTATGACACTGATACGCTGCACAGACCTAGGAAGGGCAGAGCCAGAAAAAGTGGAATTAGTTCCTTGGTCCTGCCTTTTGTTGGACACGCTGCATCAATTAAAACTACAACATGTTTTTAAAAAAGGAAGACCTCCCTACGCGGGCATCAGTTCTGGTTTGTAATCTCTGTGATGACCTCCGTGCTTGGGGATTAAGCACTGCATGGGGTTGCAGCAATCAACCCCTTGTGGTCCTGGTTACTATTGCTTGAATAAATACATGGTTGCCGCGAGGTCTCCATTAACATCATGAAACTTGGGACCTCCACAAATTGAGTAATTGCTACTGGCTTTTTGTTCTCCCTCTTTTGTCAATGCCCCAGCCTGAAATCCAGGTAGATGGCGACAGGAGTCATTTGCATATGCTAAACGAACCACAGAGATCCGTGTTCTCTCCCATTCCAAGCAGGAGTGGGGGAGGGGAACTTTCCACTCAGGCTTCACTAAAGAAGTCACCGAGCCCACTCCAGCTGCCTGGACAGGCAGTGCCTATGGATACACCAATCAGTTTGGATATTTCTCTGAAAATGAAGGCCCCCCCCCCTCTTGGGTAAACAGGATGGGGGGATGTGAGGATTGTTAAACAAAAGCTGTAGTGAATTACCGGTTTGTACTTTGTGTTTACACTGTCTCCAGGGCATGGCCACGTGGCTACCATGTTGCAAGCCAGGTTCAGGAGAAACAATTTACTTCTGTTCCCAGTTATGTCTGAGCTTGGATGTGTGTGTGTGTGTCAACTAAGAAGTTAAATGTACTTTAAGATAAACAGCAGATAGACATGTCAAAGAGAAAGCTTAGGTTAGCTCTTGTACAAACAAAATTTAGCCTAGTAAAGAATTTTACAAGATATCTGCATGGATCTTTACAAAGATCCATGCATCTTTTTGGTACAAAGAGCAAACAGCAGTAGATCTGGGAGAGCCTTCCCCAGGCAGAAGCACCTCCAGCTTCTCCATCTCCCCGTGAAGGACGGAGAGGGGGTCTCACCTTGACTTTTCCATAGCTTCCTTTGGGGATGAGAATCTTGTAGCCATTCACCTCCACCGAGAGCTCCTTCACCCAGGAGACAGCGGAGCCCCCCCGGTGCTCATTCTTTGCCTCCACGCTGAAGAAGGGGAGGCTGGAAGTATGCAAACACTGTCGGGCCAACAGGTAGGCACAGGAGCCTTGGAAGTGGAAGAGGAAGCCATCAAACGTGTGATAGTGCGGCTCCCCGAATATCACGCACGTGCTGGTCTCCACCGGGCTGCAGTAGAAGAATTTGCCTTTGGGTTCGCACACCTCGTAGGGGCTGCAGGGGGCCTCCTGGCAGTAGATCTCATTGTTGAAATCCAAACAGCGGCACTTGATGGTGCAGTTCAGGTCATCCCAGAACACCTCCCCTCGCCGAAGGAACTGTCCTGGGGAATAAGGACAGTAGAACTAACATTTATTGAGCATTTACCTTCTGTGCCGGGCATCGGGCTAAAGGCTTTACTTGCCTTATACCGTTTAATCCGCAAAAGAACCCGGTTAGATATGAAGTGTTGCCCTCACTTGTCAAGTGAGGAAACTGAGGCTTAAGAGAAGTTAGGTAATTCATCCAAATCCCTCAGCAACTCAACCGCGAAGCTGGGATTACAAGCCAAGTCTGTCTGAATCCAATCTAAGCTCTTGACATTATTGTCACCACCACTGGTGAGCACACTTTCATTCAAGGAAAGACGCACTGTCTCACTCCATGGGATACGCCAGGACACACGGCAATCCTTGCCTTCCTTTCGGCGATAAGAGGAAGGGTATTCCGAAAGGAGGCCCTCCCCCCACCCCCGGTAACTCTGCAACACCGTAGGTTCATTTGCTAACGTGATCACTCATTTGCTCATCCACTCATTCAACAAACAGCTGTTGGGGGCTCCGTACAGGAGCCAGACCCACAAATTTATTTATTTATTTATTTATTTATTTATTTATTTTTTTGTGGTACACAGGCCTCTCACTGTTGTGGCCTCTCCCATTGCGGAGCACAGGCTCCAGACGCGCAGGCTCAGTGGCCATGGCTCACGGGCCCAGCCGCTCCGCGGCACGTGGGATCTTCCCGGACCGGGGCACGAACCCGTGTCCCCTGCATCGGCAAGCGGATCCTCAACCAGTGCGCCACCAGGGAAGCCCCAGACCCACAAATTTAAATCCCAGGCCTCCTGGGAAGATTCTGGAAAGGGCTGACCCCTGGCTTCCCACATTCCCAGACTCATAAATCCTGCAGACACTGTTTAGGCAGAACTTACACCTACACGAGTTGTCTTCTCCCCTCACCCTAGGCCCGGTCTAAGTCCAGCACTCCTCTCTCTTTATCCCCTGGACAGAACTTCTTGACAGGATCTATGTCAGGAGGAGAGTGAGATGGGGAGGGGGATGGTTCTAAGGGATGTGCTAATGTTTAAAATACTTCTATTGCCTTGGCAGGCATTCAGTCTTTAAAACCATTTCTCGAAATGAATGATTTCCCCCACCAAAAACCTTGACATCTACCAGTTCTTCATATCAACCTTCAGTTGACAGGGGAGCGTCTCTGGGCTGGGGGCTATGACCTAATCCTTGGTTGGGGGTCGAAGTCAAGAGAACTGGGCAATGGTCACAAGTTTGCAATCAACTGCCAAGACTACTGACTGAACTTCCACCTGTCTTGATGTTCTAACGCATAATGTGGACAAGGTCATTTTCTCATCCCTGCCTCCTGGGGAACAGAGATGCTATAAAAAGTTGGCACAGGTGGTCAATAAAGTAGAAGTAGTTGTACATTGAGACTGCCTGAAAAGGAAAGTATCAAAGGTACAAGGTTAAGAATTGTAAACAATATCATACACCAGGAGTAACTATAGTTTGAAACTGTAGTTTGAAAAGGTTTCTCAAATTTTTATAAAACTGAACACCTAATGCAGAGCACAAAGCTGCCAGGTGAACCCAGGCAGAGGCATGGCAGTTGGACAGTTCTTTCCGTATCTGTCCAACAGGAACAATTATGTCTCGACGGGCAGTTATGTTTCATACGGCCCCTGAATGGGATAATAGATGTATTCACAGTCCCAGTAGGTCAGATGCATCAGCCCTGAAAACAGGCCCCTCCAACCTCAATGCCCTTTGGCACTCACCCAGGCTGCATATATTCTAACAGCCTCCACTCGGTCTGATTTCCAGTCTCTGCTTTCTCAGGCTTCCAATAAATGAGGGGGAAATGCCTCTGAATAGAGGAGGTTTGGACCAAAAGGTAGACTCTCTGAGATAATTTTGTTTGCAAAATGATGGTATAATAAACCAGCTCTATGAGCAACACTGCCCCTGCTGTCACCCAGGCCAAATCCCCATCTCATTAGACTGATGTATGTCCAGTGGCACATTAAAATGTACAGCAGCCTGTATGAGGAGATTGAATTTGTCCTGTATATGAAACCCAAAGCCATAACTCAGGAGGGAAAGAATGGAGTCAAAGTGAGGACTTTGTACACGGCTGGCATCCGACCAACCCCACAGCTCTGCGAGCCAGCGTTTTCCATTATCACAGCATTTCATTCCCGGGACTCAAGGAGAGGCTGTCACCTGGCACTTAGGTAGCACGGCCACAGCCAGTCAGCTCTATGACACTTGGACAAAGGCGAGAGGCGTTGGGTAGGTCCCTAGCCCAGGACATAGAAGCGAGAGAGACAATGGGGCATTGGTTTGGTATCTTCATAGACCTTAGATGAAGATGTGTTTACACTCTGTAAGGGAGGAGAGTGCAGTCTCTGAAATCCTGGTGACCTCTGGAGCTAGATTCTTTTCTGTCCAGTTTAATACTGGCTGAGCTCTAAACATTTATTTGCTCCTCTGAACATGGAGGGCTTCACAGAGTCCACAGAGGCAAGGATGCCCGGGCAGGCCATCTTCACAAATGACCTTTCCTCGGAGCAAAACCAGAGGTTTGATAAGTGTGACCACAGCACAGGGGCTGGGGGCAGAGGGTGTGGGCACTTCAGATCAGGTGAATATGGCTCTTCTGATTATTACACAAATCAAAACCCTCGGGGCTGCCGAGACACAGAGGTCACCTGGCCATGCTCTCCATGGCAGGAGGGCAAGAGACCTCCTGAAATTTTCATCCCAACCCATAACTTTCTTAGGAATCTGGAAGCATTGTCCCCAGGGCCGTCTTCGGTGCATACACAGTACCCTGCACTTATGTCTCTCATAATAGGTCTTACGTTGTGTCATCACTGTTTCTGTGCTGTCTTCTCTACCATGGTAGGGTCATGGGGGTCCAGAGCAAGCACCTAAGAGAGTGGCTAAGCGCATTTGGAAAGATGCAGTGGCTGGAAGGCTGAATGGATGGATGGGTAGATGGGTAGATGGGTGGGTAGGTGAGTGGGTGAGTGGATGGGTAGATAAATGCACAGACAGATGGATAGATGATTGACTAATTCTAGTTGCTATAGCCTCCACTCCGAGAGGCAGAAATATGCCCAGAAATCCTGTTTTCTGAATACTTTGAGACATATAAGAAGCGGGAATCTATAAACCATGGCATCCCTGTGAGAGTCCTGGGCTGTTTTGTACATCCAAAGGGGTTTTGACATTTCAGAGGAGGCTCCAAACTTTGGATGCCGATGTAAAGGAGACCCACTGGGGTTCGTTCACCTACAGCTTGTTCACACAGACCTAAAGCCGGCTTTGATTCTCCCTAAATTCCTGCATGTTTTGCTGCTGCTTGGGGGATTTTAGGAGAAGCTGCCCTAAAGACTATGGCACGTTTTTTCCTTCCTTTCTAATCGTACTAGGAAGTACTGATTTACTCTCGTACAGACTTGGTGGTGCTCCAAGTTACTCCCGTGGATCTACAAAGTGCAGATGGCAGAGCAGGAGTAAAGATGAGAAGGAAAATTTAAAGGGGGACACGGCAACAACAACGACAACAAAAATCATGTTCAACAGGAGGGCTCCCTTCTGTCCCGCTGGCTGAGGAATCGCTCAAGAGCCTCGTCCACTTTGGAGTAGTTCCCAACGGGGAGCTGTGTTCATACCCCAGGCAAAGGCTTCAGAAACTGCGGTATGGCCAGCGCAGGGTTTCAGCTCCTGGAGTGACGGACGTGCATGCAAAAAATTACCTTGATCTCCATTACCCAGACGAGAGACTTCAAAGGGTAAAGCATCAGCAGTGAGTCCCTCCTACCGTGGCTTAAAAACCCGCCTGTCTATCTAGAGGAAACAAACCCTGCTTTGCCTCAGAGAAGAGGAAATGCCTTTACCTCTGGAGGTGCAGCCATTGGCTGGGTCAATTTCCTTCCCATCCACTTTAAATGCCCAGCGACCTGGAACATTGACGTTTGTGGTCTCTTGGATATTCACAATATCAGGGGTTCTTGACCCCGGAAGGCTGAAGTAATTGGTGATGTTTCCACCGTTAAATCCTGCCTAGAGCACAAAAGGAAGAGCAGACTTTTGAGCACACACATCATCCCCCCCCCACCCCCTGCGACCTTGGTTTGCTTGTCCACCATCTTGTTTCCAGCACACCTGAAATCAAGACACCCCTTTTCCTGGAGTCTCTGGGGCCACCATTTCAGGTGATAAAGGCCCGCTAGTTCATGCCACGCCCGGATCCAGGTATCAAAGATGGGCAAGGCTAGTCCCTCAGTCCACCTGCAGGATCAGACACGCTTCTCCAGTTCAAAGCAGGGTTCCCCCCAGATGCTGAGAGCACAAGAAGAGAGTGCAGTGCTTCAGAAACGCATAGGAGGATGAGCCAGAGAGAACCACCTACCTGGGCCATCACTCCCCCAAGACCCGTCAGGGGGTCCCCTCCGCTCGCCGTGCCAGTGGTCCAGTTGATCTCGTAATAATTGAAGAGCGTGAATGTATAGGAGCCGTCAGACACCAGGACGGCCTGGAAGGTGTTCACCTGCGCGATGCGAATGGGTGGGTGGGCTCAGGACTCACATCCCCAGGAGCTCCTCTCCCCAGAAGCAGCTCCCTTTACCCTGCCCCCTCCCCACTCAAGCAGCTCAGAGCTGCTCCGACCCCAGCCTCCGTGCTCTGCCTTCTCTCCAAATATGTTCTCACCTCCAGTGGGAAAAGCAAGACATGTGGGGCTGTGCATCCAGAAGAGAAATTGCCTGAGAATAACCTAGAGGCTGACTCGGCGTCCCTCTTACATCGCTGACCGGGACCAGACAGGAAAGTCAGCGGCCCGACTCGGCATGTGATAATACGTGGGCACCTATAGATGGCAGCATGAGAATAAACTATAGGAACTAGTCAAGCCAGGGAGAGGGCTGTGAGCACCTGCTCCCAGAGCGGGTGGGGTAGGGCGTGGGGGGTGAGGAGGGAGAGGGCAGAGCAGGCGAATGCCAGTCGGTGTGACTCCAGTGGCGGCATGGGCCCTGCTCTCTGGCTTCCTGGAACACACCGCTAATCTTGGTGAGATGCCCCCCCCCTCTTTTAAATGCAGGTTGGAAAGTGATTTTTAAAAAGCACTTTGTGGGGAGAAATTGCTCCTCTAATGGAGCATTTATGCATCACTTTATATCTGCAAAATTCTCCACCCCCATCTGTACCTCAACCAATGCTAAGATAGGCAATTTTGGGGCCCATTCCCATCGTAGGAGCTAAGAAAACTGAGGGCTCAGGGGAGTGAATCGCTGGAAACTCCACAATGACCCAGCAACAGAAAACAGAATTGGAGCCAGAGCTCCCAGTCTGATCTCTTCGTGCACTGTCATTACACACGGTCTTAATTTTCAACTTTTTAGGACAGAGATGTTATATACATTCAAATCAGTCTTGCAAACAGTTTCCAGAAACAAGCTGTAGCAAACTCTGTCCTTTACTATTTCCCTTTGCTAATCCCTACCCACTGATGCATGTTTTCAGGAAATTCAAATAAAAAACAGAGTTAAAAGGAGAGGCTGCTTCGACCTTTTCCATTCAAACCTAGCATTTTCCCAGCTGCCCGATACCGTCCTGGTTAACATTCTGTCAGATGCAGAGGAAGACCCACATCCTTATCCTGTGTAATCAGACTGGGGTAGAGGATCTTGGAAGCCCCAAATCTCCCATCCTAGACAGTCCCAGGGAGGGAGAATAGGTGCAAGTAAAGAAAAGCCCTTTTTGTACACGAGAACTTTCTCCTCAAGCTCCGTGCTTGCCACAGCTGATGGCGTTTATGATAGAGCCGCCCAGATTTATGCCTTCATTCTCTGGCCCCGTTCAACAAAAGGGCAAAGTGGGACACAGAGAGGACCGAGCAGTCACCTATATGGCCGCCGTGGGGTCAGATTCAAGAGAAAGGCATAAAGTCAAGGTCACACAAGGACCAAAGCTAAACCCTCCTTCAGACCAGGATGCTCCTTCCGGATGTGAATTCCTTCTCCTGAAATAGAGTTGGAAATATCTTTGGTCCAAGCAGGTCTTGAAAGCAACCCATGTCTGATCCCAGAAGTCACCTTAAAACCGGCCAGCCATCCTAAGAACGCTCCAGAAGCTGGCTTGCCCTCATGCACCTTCTCCCTCACTCTCACCCCACCCCCCCACCGGTAACCCTTCAACATGGGTTGTAAGACTCCTCTGGATCTGTTCTTGTAAAACCATGTTTTTAGTTCTTGAAAAGCCCTTTTATACTTCAGAGGACTTCTAACGCTACCTGGAGGGGGCAGCTGAGGAAAGAGTTTAGGATTCAGAGTTAGGAGACTGGGTTTGCATCCTGCTCTGCCTCATATGGGGTTCAAATCCCTTTTCTTGACACTTGGGCAAGTTACTTAACTTCTCTGGGCCTGTTCCCTCACCTTTAAAGTGGACGGCGGCGAGCTGCCTTGGGAACATTCTTGTGAGGGGCTAAATGATTTGCAAAGATAGCCTGTCACAGCCCTGGGTTCACAGTCAGCCTCCTTAAATATTAGTTTTCCTTCCTTAAAGGAAGCACATCCTCTTGACTTTCTACTGAGCTTCTGCTTCTAAAAGATCTCTCATGCCCAGTGTTTAGTTGGCCTGTTGATACGTGTTCCTCTAAAGAAGGGGGGGCCTGGGATAATGGGAGATGGAAGAGGGGCCCGATTCCGAAGACAGGGATGGATGGACACTCCTGCAGCTCTGGAGGATTTTTATCATCTTTTTCCTCCAAGGAGCTCAAAGCACTTAGATGTTACCTCATTCATCCTCATTGAAAGAGTCCTCACCTAGTCCAGAAATTTACTCCAAAGTACAAACCAGAAAGTATCTAAATTATCTTGCCATTTTTACTGCCAATGGAAGTTTTTTTTGAAAAACTGGTGGTCAGCATTTGATGGGCATTTCTTCCCCTTTTTTTTCCCCTCCCTCTGACACTAAAATTTATTGATCGCTGGCATCCTGCATCCTAAAGCTGAAAGGTATGAGGCTCAAGGACATAAAACATCACCCAAGGAGTCGTTAGCAATCCATAACATGACAGAGGGAAATTTTTTGCTTCTTTAGAGGTTATTTCTAGCCAGTGCATCCACTGTTTAAACTTGTATCTTTCTGTGCTCCAGAACCTCTTAGTGATAAAGCGCATTGCGGTGCTCTGGTCAGAAGGTGCAAAGAGGCAGGGTGCTCCCAGCAGGGCAGCTACGAAATGCAAGCCCAGCACTTTTCCCACTCTGTCTCTAACTCAGTAGTTTCGGTTTCACCCTGAAACAACTGACTCATCGCCAGGGAAATCGGAAAACAGATGGAATTGGAAATAATCCTAAGAAAGCGGAGGGAAGATTTCTGAGTATCTTTGCTTACTGGAAATTATACATTGAAGACGCATCTGCTGCTTCAAAAATCTCCATTGCCAAAGTCATCCAAACAAACTGCAGGCTTTCCTGAAAGTTATGTTCTGTCCCTTTATGTAGAAAGTTGATTATCTCTATAATAATGCCCGTGATAACCTTTCTTATATGACTTTTATTAGATTGCCCATTTAGGATTTCTGAGCAGATGCTGAAACTTTATTCATGAAACACTTTAACTGCCCAGTCCAATTAGCATCAAATATGAATAATTCTAGCCCTGGTGACAATTTTTAAAAAGGTCATAACATAATAAAACGAGCCAGATCATTTGGCTCCAAACTGGCACCTTAGTTTCCTTTTCCTATCAGGTTTTGTGAAAAAGGAAAAAAAAGGAAATTAGCTGATGGAGAGAGGCATTTGGGCCTCTGGTAAGGAAAAGGGACCTTTGGGTTCCTGGTGGGTCCCTAATCGTATGGGGTCTCAGTGCCTCAATCACTCTCCTGCAAAATAGGAATGCTACCTACTGCAAGAAAATTGTGGAGGCCTTCTTTTTAGACATTTGTAATGATTCGTGATAGAGATGACACATCTTCTGAAATATTACAGCTGACTGGACTGGTTAGGTGTGTTAGCTCCCTCTGTTTCTTGGAAAGTGGGTAGCAAGACTCCTCAGTTTAACTCAAGGAAACTGACATTCTTCCGCTCTAACAATTAGACTCCTTCACAGTAGTGAAGATGGACAAGAATTAGATGTCAGAATACGAAGTGGAAAAGGGAAAATTTGAATGATTACAGGTGTGGTGCTGCTCCCTCCATAAAACGTGACTTCCTCCCAGGTCACAATGAAAACCCAAGTGGCAGAGAAGGTTGCCATGTCTTTGAAGTACTTCCTGATGTCCTTGGTGGCTCTTTTCAAGATGACAGGGTCCATGGTCTCTCTGTAATAGATCTCGCCTCGAATCCCATTGTGCACATCTGCCCAAAATGGAGCAATGAAGGCCCTCCCATCCGTCAGGGGAAAAGATTCGGGCGTGAACTGGCTCACTAGCACGTTGAATGAAACAACTCCATTGTTATTGACCTACAAAAATAAGAGAGGTTTTGCACAGTGGATCCGAGACTATGACAATTTCAGAGTCATAAACCAAGACACACGCTCGCCTAATCGTATGAATGGAAACGACTTTTAGACTACTGAATCAGAACCCCCAAACAGCAGCTTCCGTTGCTCAACTAGGAGGTTCATTTGCTTCCAGACAAACTCATTGGTTTCCTTTCACTTTCAATTTGTAGCCAGCTGCATTTCTTATTGATAATCAGCCTCATTTTCATGTTCTCTATCCTGTCTTTATTTATACTTATCAAATGCTACTGGATTGTGTGTGTGTGTGTGTGTGTGCGCACGTGCGCGTGTGTGTTGGGCTAGGCAGTGGCTTATGTGGGCAGTAAAGAAGATCCAGAGTTACAGATGCAAAATAGACAGGAAAAAACCCAAAAAACATGGAAGCAGAAAGTTAAATAAAAAAACTGAGAACTCTATATTAGACCTTGATTCCTATTACATGACAAAAGAGGAGTGTCAGTGAAAGGTAAATCAAATACTCCATCACCAAACTCAGATCTCAAGATGAACCCTATCCCACCCTGGATGAGATATTTAAAGGATTTCTATTGATGTGAGAACCCGTTGGTACTCAGAAGAAGATAAGGTTACAATCTACAGATGAGCCCAATTCCATTACAGCTCTTGTAGTTTGTTAGCTTCTTTGTATAGTCTCTGCAC
Organism: Kogia breviceps; assembly: GCF_026419965.1. Lineage (NCBI taxonomy): Eukaryota > Metazoa > Chordata > Mammalia > Artiodactyla > Physeteridae > Kogia > Kogia breviceps. The sequence goes on along the minus strand of NC_081316.1, from coordinate 109,420,904 downwards.
AAAATGGAGACATGAAAACTTTACATTGTATATGTAAATGACTTCCTTATGGTGATTTCTTCATGATTTGTAAATGGCTTAGTAAACTTATTAAATTACTAAACCTTACTGCAAATAACAAGCCGATATATATACTCATAAACAGGATCTGTAAACAATTTGCCTCTGCCTGTGTCTGCAGCTCAATATGTTGGTACATGAAGCTGATTTAACCCAAAGGCTTGTATGGTTTCAACAGCAGGAGTGTCTGTGATGGGAATACTTGCAATTCCTCAATAGAGAAACATTCTGTTGTTAGGTTCATATTTAATTAGTAATATTATGGACATTAACAGTGACTCAGATCCCAGAGATAAGTTATCAGTACCTGGGCCAAAGGTATGTCAACCTATTTTGGAAGCAAGGGTGTGCAGTTTGGAAAGGAAGCTGGAGATCCAGCTACAAGGACATTGAGAGTCTACTGTCTGCAAGTACCAGTGAACAACCCAGAAGCCTGAACAAGACTGCATGACTTAAAGTGCTGGAAACCCAAGGAAAAATTTGCCCTCAAATAAGCCTCCCCCAAATTAAGGGCCCTCCTTCTGCAAAGGCAAGAATTAATCAGACTCCATGTCACTTAGTACAATGGAGGAGAAAGAGGAGCTTCACTAAATACATGTGTTCTAGCGGTCTAGGAGACCAAGGCTTCCAGAATGGAAGTCCTGTGCATCTCTCTCATCTCCAAAATCAGGTCAACACATTCAGAAACTTACAATCAGCTGTTATAGACTAAGGAGGCTCTACAGTGAGTAGAGCATAAAAGGCATTTCAGGATGCCGGAGCAATGTGTTTTCTAGGGAACAGTGGTGAAATTAAAACACACAGACTAGCAGAGGAAATTAGTGATGATGCCGTCGTGTTCTGATTACATTCTATAGTTAAAAGCAGTAGTTCTCAAACTTTTGTGGGCATCAGAATTCCCTGGAGGGCTTGTTCAAACAGAGAGCTGGGCCCCCTCCCGGATTCAGTAGGTCTGGGGTGGGTCCTGAGAAGTGACATTTCTAGCAAGTGCCTAGGTGGTGCTGATGCCACAAGTTCAAGGACCACAGGTTACATAATGGAAGAGGGAACTCTTTTCTAGTGGGAGGCAGCCTTGAGCTATCAATCAAAAGTTGAGGATGATAGAGATCCCAGATGCAGAGGAGGCCAGAGATGGAGGTGCCTGGAGTTTTATTTCTTCTTCCAGGGCAGGGCGCAGAATAGAACAGGATGTAATATAATCTACATTTGCTTCACTCAATTCTTTTAAGGCCGAAAAATCAAGACAGGTTCAGTTGCTCTGAATCTTCTTGTCAATGTGCTATAGTCTCACTAGCAGCAATTCCAATGATCAAAAAATTAAAAATAACCTGAGAACACAGGTGCCCAGGAGAGCTCTGACAGCAAATGATACCATTTCTTCATGCAGCTTTGACAATGAGACCCCCTATGGCGTATCTCAGACCCAGTGAGGTTGGCCAATTCTGCAAACAACCTTTATATAACAGTTGAGTACCCCTCTCCTCTGCTCTGACTCTGCTGCAAACTGGTAGGAAGCCTAAGAAGAGCAGATCCCTAAAGTCTTCACACCCCCAGAAGGGAAAGAAAATTGCTATTGCTCCTATTGTGGTTCATTGTATCCTTTCATCTTGTCTAGTGGCAGAAATAATGTTCGTGGCATTGGGGCCTCTGCTTCACTTGGGTGTTTAATCACCTACGAAAGCAAACCCACTGCTCTGTATACTCCTCCGCTATGAAAATTAGCCATGAAATATACCTTTGACTTTCTTAACCATAAAACCTATCAGCTCGTGAAATCTCAGAGCTCGTCATCTGGGCTGCCAACAAATCCTCTATTCCCAGAGCCCTGGAAGAAGGTATTTAAAATACTTTTCCGTAATGACCAGCAAGGTGGGAGAGCCCTAGAGCAACAGCTGGGCTGCTTGTCACTTACATAGATGGTGCGGTAAGGAACGCCAAAGAAGAAGATGGGGATGGCCAGCTTAATCTCAGATGAGCTTCCGTCGTCTACTTTAGGGGTTTTGGTGTCATTCTGCCAAAATGGATACATGAGCTCCCTGGGCTGAACTGTCAAGAGACAGGGCGGTTAGGTAGATGGCCGATCCCTCTTCGGTTCGGCAAGCTGCTTTCCTCCCACCCACTAAAGCCAGCTTCTTTCAGTAAGTCTTACAAACGACGTGTAAGTCACACAGCCTTTTCATTTATCCTCAACCTCAGCTGGGCACGGTGCGTTATCTTCTGCCTCTGGAAAGGGGAGCGTGGAAGTGATGGCATTTCTCCTTAAGAGAAATCACTTCCCGCTTCATTTCTATGTTTCCGTACATTTAGGAGACAGCAATGGTTAACACTGGCTGGAAGGTTGTGAAATCAGCCCTGCCTGGGGCTCTCAGAGCACTGAGAGGTGCCTCTAGGTCTGGTGTGGCTTAGCCCGCTGAATCCTTGATCAGAAGGCAACGTACAGAGAACGTGGCCAGTGGCTTTGAGACTCCCTTCTAGCTCAAGAATTCTACTATCAAGTCTTTTCCTGAAAGGAGTCCCCTTCCTCCAGATGCACAATAGGGGAAGATACCAGATCACAGAGGAAATAAACAATAGCTGGATCTGGGACAAGAATGGGAAGAGAGGGTTTGTAGTAACTGGCCTGTGAATGACCTTGATTGAGCTCTGGCCCCATGAGAAGTCTCTCTGCCCAGCTCCTGTTTACAAAGACAGACATGGGATCCTCTGGGGCAAAGGAGGTTGGGCCTTTGAGCACTCTTTGGGGGGCAGGCTCGGGGTGCTTACTCATCATCCTGGTCACAGGTGAGAGTCATCACACAGACACACACAGCTCCCCTCCTGTAACCGTGTCACCACCTCTCTTGGCAAGCTGGCTTGTTTCTCAGAAGTTTCTCATCCAAACTCTTGCAAGGGGTGGCCCAGTTCAGAGAGAGAAATTAGACAATTTTCCCAGGGTCTACAGTACTGATGATCAGGTCCAACGGCATTTATGAAATAATCTATATCTGGGCTGTAATGTTTCTTTGCCTCTGTCCTTTCTTTTCTTGGATGAAAGTAGAGCAATAGAACATCATCTATTCTTCCACTTTCTTAAATCATGTGTGGCAAATCCATCTGGGGCTTCTGCTGACAGTTCGTGAGGCCCCTGCTTGCAGACGTTGATGCCCCATCCTCAGGTCGGGGGCCCCTCCTTGGGAAAATCCCTGCTCTGTGCTGATGGGGCCGATAGGCTGGCGAGAAACCACCAAGGGCTGCCCTGCTCTTCTGGGAGCCTTTAAGTGAGCAGAGAGCAGCTCATGTAAGAGAGTGGCCGAGTGACCAGAAAGCAGCTCAGTAGTGCCTGGCCAAGTGCCAGCTTCTCTCCTCGTGGAGCAGGGAATGAGGGGAGGCCTGCGTGGAGGAAGAGCTGCTCTGCTTCCAAGGGCTAACTAACATCAGAGGGAAGTGGGGAGAACGAGCCTGGTCATTAGTGTATAAGCACAGTTCCCCACCTTCAGAAGTCTCTGTGAAGCCAAGCAAAGGACATCTTTGGGAGGTGTTGTAGTTAGTTTTATCACAGGGCACTCAGCCCACGTGCTTTATTTAATGTCACAATCGGTAGACAAAAAAGGTTTCTCTAACAGTCATAATTACATAGAAGTAACAAATTCCAAATTCCTAGAAGGAAGCAATTTTAAAAAAAAATCTCTTTATAATCTCTATCATAGACTTATACACATGTACTTATTAAATTTGAAGGGTAATGAACATTCTCAAATTAATAATAATAAATCAAATCGTGTCATAGGTTTATCCTTCATGGGGAACTTTTTAGAAGTGATGTCCAAGTGTGAGCAAAGTCTCAAATTCACGCTGAATTGTAATCATTTGAATGGAAAGATTCATTGGTATTCGGGGCAGTGTTGGTCAATCTGCCTAGGACATGAGAAATACATGCCCCTCCTGAGGACACAGAAAACTATGGTCAGAGAGATTGTCCCTAACTTCTCTCTCTGCTCCAAAGGTGACACAGATTTGCAAGATTCATCCTTTCAGGAATGATCCTAACTAGCTCATGATCTTGAACAGGAAAGGATGGACAATCAACAATTTTCAATTTTAAGAAGAATACAAATAATTAAGATATCTAATATTGTAAGTACTTATCAAATAGTTGTTGAATAAAAAAATGACTAATAAAAGGGAGTAGGTTTAAACTACAGTAATTCCTACCTTAGAAGTCATTACTATTATAAAAATATAGCTTGTTAACAGCATAGCCTATCAATAGAATCAGAGTTAATAAAAGAAAGAATCTCCTTACCCATGCTGATTTTAGGCCAGGAATTTTACAGTAACCTTTATGTTCCCAGAATTTTTTTTTTTTTTTTTTCCACCAAATAAGACATACTTTCTTAGAGCAGGAGTACAAGGTTAGAGGCAGCGGGACACATTATTGTGGGGTTTCACACTATAGCCTGCCTGCTACAACTGCTTAAATTTATCCAATCCTAGAAAAATGTTAGGGCTCCACATGCCTTATAGATCTGTTCACTCAGACTTGTAATCATGTGTCTGCTGAACTAAACAAACAAAACAAAGAAGATGCTCTAGAATTTTAGCCATAGAAGTTTCAAATCGATATAGACTTTCCCACCTTTCTTGCCTAAAATCCCAAAACTGTAGAAAGAAATGCATGTGATCTCCTACCTACCCGGGGCAATACTACATAGAGAAAAAGGAGGAATCACGGAGGGGAAAAATTTTCTTATTTCACTTGCAGTTTTAGATTTTTGGCCATCGTAAATGGCCACTGATACTCAAGTCACTGACATTAATGCCATTGGAACTCCCTGATTTTGGCTTAAACAAGGGTATTTTGTAAAGTCTGTGCCACCAGTTAAATGCCTTCATTGGAATCAATCGTCAGGCATGGGATGCATACCCACCCACCCTTTGTACTTTTAATGAAAATAATTTGAATTATCTTAAAGACTTATTCCATTGACGTGGGGCAACTTGGTATATACAAATTGGGTTCGAAGTGAAATAAGAAAAAGTAGGAATGTAAATGAACATCATTCAGAGTTAATGTATTTTGCCCTTGACGGCAGAATTTAATTTACATTTTTCTTGTTGTAACTGTAGACACATGTACACCTGCCCTGGCAATTACAGTTCCAACAAAAGCGTCTCTTTATAAATTCAAGAGCATGCTAATCACGAGCTTTATGGAATTTTGTAGTACTCACCTTGGTGCCGTACAAGTGCGAAGATGAAAGAGACCCAAATTCTAAGTAATGATGAATAATTCATCCTGGAATTTTAAAAAGAAAAAGAAAAAAAAAATCCCCAGCTTGCCAGAGTAAATAGAACACCAGGTGTGTTTGGTGGCAAGTCCCAAGACACATCACAACCATCATAGAACATTCACATAACAACATCAACAGTTCTGAGTCAGGATGAAATGCCCTGGATGCTGGCGGGCCCTCCTATGTTCAACACCTCATGAACAAATTAGATTCCCCCGTGATAAGCGGTTTGGAAGTGTAATGAGATCATTCAAATTGTCAGGAAATTATAAAGAATCAATGAGCACGGCAGTGAGTCAAGGAAAGGCATCTACTCTCCAGCTACTAACGCCCTGAAAAACAGGACCCCACTCTAAAGATGCCTGTTGTGTCTCTAGAACAGACATCCATCCTTCTGTGAGACCAGGCTCTCCTAATTTTCACAACAGCTTTCAGTCAGGATCCCATAAGAGTCAGTTAAAACACAATGTGGTCCTACAGGTAGGAGGATTTAGAGTTTGCCATCACCTTCTGTAAAGTATGGAGCCAGTCCATCACTCTGAAGTACAGACCAGAGTCACAGGCTGTAGAAGACTGTCCACTGACTTTCCATATGTGAAATGAATAATAGACATGTAATAAAAAAAGAACCATGCCAGGGGTGGCTCCTTGGAATTACAGTAAAAATAGAATCCGGGACACAAGCAAGTAATTAGTCGCAGCAAATTAATTAGAGAAAGAACATCACAAAAGTGAACTTGTTTTCATTTTAGTTACAATCCGTTGGACCGGTGGCTTTACCCCTTGGACCATCTGTGCCGCTCTGTAGAGCTGAGATGCAAGCTCCAAATTACACCTACTCCTGCGTCAGCACCAAGTGTATGGGTAGACACTGAAGTTTGCTCCCGATAGCATTCTTAAAACTAAAACCCCTTCTCTAATTATTGGAAGCTATCACAATTCTTCAGCCAGACTTCCATGGAAAATCAGTGAATCTCCTCTGTGAGTCTTACTGTAAATCTTCAGTTGTCAAGCGCACACATTGAAATCTTAAGCACATAATAAATATTAGTCAGTTTTGCTGAAAATGGGAGTAAGCCTTTAGCAGAGATCACACACAGCTTTTAGCAGAAGGAGATGTCAGGCAGGTTTAAGACTGGAGTCCTTAGGGAAACAGTTCAGAGAGCAGGAAGGAGGATTCATTTAAATATTTGTATTTATGAAAAATGTCACTAACCTGTTCTGCAGAGACTGGAGGAATGGAGTCGGAAATATTAAGCCAAATCTTGGTAAACCAGGAAAAATTAGGTAAAACAAGAATTCATGTCAGTTCTCCCCCACTTGCTGCCAATTATTTCTGATTCCTGAAATGATGTCTGAATCCCCTACTCTCAAAACCAAAAATTCAGTTAGTCCTGCGCTAGAGTCACATAAGTGTTGAGTTGCAATCAAGTTTTTCTTCTATTGATTAAGGAAAAGTAAATCTAAAGATCAGTTTCAGGATTGCGTAGAGAGGTTCTTTTCCTGAAAAACTAGACCTTTTTCTCCCCCCTTAAAAAAAAAAAAAAAGAGAGTAGATTCAGATGGAAATGTCAGTTACTTGGAGCTGAAACCTTGGTCCTTTCTGATCGGAATCACTTTGCACTGAAAAACACAGAAGAAAACCCCCCTTCTACCTTTGTACCCAAAAAAAGGCAACTGTATAATGTTACGGAATTAGCATCCACCAGCATGGGATTCAAACGCCAAACAAAGCTGCTGCCTCCAATATTTAAATAAAGTTGGTTTTCTACCAAAGTCTTTTTTTGTTTCTCTGCTTTTGAACAGCTGCCACAAATAGGCTCTACCCTGTTTTTTCACAGGTATGCATGAAGTATTGAAAGAAACTGTCTCAAACTTTTCTAGGTTTTATTCCTGCCCTTTTCCCTCTGATACACCGCAGTGCAGCGGGTTAGGCCAGGGGACAGGTAACCAGCGCGAGGCAGGATCTTTCACAAGGGAAAAACCAAGGGCTCTGGAAACCTCCACAGATACCCAGCGAGGGTCCTTGGAGGGAGTGGGGATAGATAGACCCCTCCTGATGAAAATTTGCAGCAAGTATTTAAAAGGCATCGTGAACAAGGTAAAAAGGTGTCCGGTTCGATGCAGAACGAGAAACATTGGCTAAGGCAGAAACTAAGTTTACTATCCAAAATATTTAAAGTGAGACTTGTTTAAAAAAGGAAATCATTTGAAGGTAGCAGGAGAAAACTCTCTGTAAATCAATGGGAATTTAAAAATTGCTTCAAAGTTCTCTCTGACCAGACATTTAAATGCCAACTGTATCAAAAGACATAATTCCAGTTTTGAGCAAATTGTCCTACAATGAATGGAGAAGAGGTTTGGGAAACTAGTTTTTCAGTCTAAATTATTCAATATTTTCCCCGTAATCCCGTGGTAATTCAGTAGGTTTTACGAATTCTCCACGTGTATTTACTTACAGATGTCAAATGACTATTTTCCTCCTAAAGGCACATATTTATGTAACAGAAAATCTGATTTTGGGGGTGCCTGTTCAAAATAAAATTAAACTCAAATCCAAGACTCACCTCAAAGAGTATTCTCCTTGCCCAGCCTTTATTAAGGTTTTAGTCCAGTAGTCAACCTAAGCAAAATAAGCAAAATAGTTGGTTCTATTTTAAAAACTGCTAGTGTCATAGTAATTGCTTTGGTCTTCTTTCTTCATATGCACTCGTGGATATTTGTATCTCAGCCTTTTGACCCATATTAAATGTTTCATCCTTCTTGGGGCAGGACTGCTCCTGGGATAAATGCCACCTGGGCTAACCAGATACACAAGATGGCGGCATAAATGGATCAGAATGACTGAGAATCTGGGTGCAAGCAAGTGCCAGGTGCTTGAGGACAGACTGAGCTGGCTTATCGCTGGGGAGCCAGTTAGTGAGTGTGTATTCCGGGTGTACACTCAGGGGTCACAGAGGGAAAAATGACAAAAATCTCTTTTTATGCCATGTCGGCAGGAGGGTTTATTCTGTTTGAAGGGGTGAAGTGAGCCAAGATTTGACAAGATTTAAACCAAAGGTGGTGTGGGCGTGGCTTGGAGCTAGTAACCCAAGACAATTTGTGTTTTACAAAGATGGCATAGATGGATGCTGCTTTTTGGGCAGGAGGAAAGGCAGTTCAAACGAAACACAAAACAGAAAAAATTCCTAAAAATGAGTAGAATAAGCCTTATATGCTGATTGTTTTTGTTTTGTTTTGTTTTCTTTAGTTTCTTACACCTTCTGTGAAAGAAATAGTCAGATCTGAGCTACTTTGAAATGATGCAGTGAGAAGTATGGACGGCCACGAGCCTCCAGCTGTGAGCTCCTTCAGGCTCAGCCTCACTGTTGGAGCCAAGGGCAACCCTATCCGTGACTGGGCGAGGTGGTGGGACAATTGCCTCAGCACTTTCCACCCAATGCAGGACTCCCCTAATGGGCAATTTTTGCTCTGGAGAACCTAGTTGAGGTGACAAAGGCTATGTCAAGGGCTCAACTGAAGCAGCTCTACTATGCCAAAATCAGGGTCTAATTGGGAAAACCTTGGACTTGTGTATATAATTTTATACATTGGGATTTTATATATGTATGTGTGTGTGTGTGTGTATATATATATATATATATATATATATATATATATATATATAATGTATATACATTGGGGTTGAAATGCCCAAATTACTGCAGCAGATGGCAGAAGAAGGGATTAAAATTCTCAGAGACTTGGACATGCATGTATATTATGTGACTCCAGAAGACCCAACAGATGATCGTGTTCCGTGGAAAGGCCCAGAGGACAGACACATCATCCACCAAAGGCAGCAGGAATATGCTGGTGAGAGAAGCACCAGCATCACAAACAAGCTCAGTGGGGCTCCCCTCTGCAGGTCAGGGCTGATGGCAGGAGTGGTGGTCACAGAACTTGACTGTCCAATCGCAATGGGGATGATGGGCACCTGAAACAACAGAGACCAGGTAGCAGCACTCTACTGCCTGAAGCCAAGGGGTTCGAATCTTCATAATAACCAAGCAGGTCAGAGTTGTAGCCAAGGGGCTCTGATCCATAGAGAGTTATGGAGATGATTAATAGAGCATGGCATCCAAGGGGCTAAGTAGATGGGCAGCCAACAAGGGTATTGCTTACTATATATAATTTTAAAAAGGGGCAAGAATGGTTGAGCAAGAGGCCAAAGACAGTTGCCCCAATGAAAGGTCTTGATCCCTTGCTCAGTTTGTGGATCTGAGTCAGTTTTTCAAATCTGGAATCCATAGACTAAAAAGGTAACCAGGTCACCAAAGGGAAGAATCCTGCAACATCATGACAAGTGTGTACAGTAGTGATTCTCTCAGTCCTTCCCCCAAAAGACCTATGGTCATTTACTTGATTGACTGTAGACTGGAGGAGGGGAATGCCTAGATATCTTGTGGACTGTTGGACAAGGGGTTTGAGTTAACAGTGATATCCAAAGACCCTGTGAGAGTGAAAACTGAGAGGCCAAGGAAACAAAAGGAGACCTGGCCAAGTCCCAGCAGGCACACAGGGGCTGCAGACCTACCTGGATGTGAGTTCCCAAGTCCCTGTATAGAATTGGGTTTAATATGCTTGACTCACTGGGTCCTTGGTCTGTGTGGTAGAAGCTATCATAGCAAGGAAGGAACTTGATCCTTGTACTCCAGCCAAGGTAGTACATACAAAAGAGTCTTGCATCCTGGGGTTGGGGGAAGATGGTGAAGATTAGTGTCACTCTTAGAGAGTAGGGGTGGTGGGATCTATCGTATCTCCATTTAATTGGGCAACATGGACCCTGAAGAATAACTGTGGGCTACTGCAAGCTCAACCAAGTAGCAGCTCCAGTTTGCATCTGCTGTACCAACGTATCTTTGCTGGAGATACTACGTTAGTACAGATGGCTTCAGATACATGGCTTCAGATACATGGCATGTGGCTGTTAATTGGGCAAATGCATTTTTTCCCCTATCTGATTCAGGCATGAGGATCAGAAAAATAGTTCATCTTCAGATGGAACAGACAGCAATATACATTTGTAGTTTTGCTGAGATTGGATGGAGTGTCTCCTATAGAACATCACCTTGATTCACAACATTGACAACGTTGATTGGCACAATGAGGAAGAAGTGGCCGGAGGCCTGGGTGACACACATGTGCTCCGGAAGGTGGGAGTTACATTCTTCAGAGATTCAAGGCTAGTACTTCAGTAACGCTTTTAGGAATCCAGTGGTCAGAGACATGCTGGGATCGCCCCTCCAAAGCAAAAAACAAATGGCTGCATCTTGCAACCTCTCTACAAAGAAATTCTTCCCTCTTCATAGTTTTCTTTGGGTTCTAAAGGCCACATATTCTGTACCTACAAAAACTGCTCCAGCCCACATACCAGGTGACATAGAATTCAACCAGCTTTGACCTGGGTTGAGAGCATGAAAGAGCATTGTAGCAGCTCCAGACTGTAATGCAAGCAACCCTGCCACTTGGGTCATATGTTCAATAGGTGCTTTGTTGTTGGAGATGTTAGGGGCAGGAAAAGATGAAATGTGCTGTTGATTGCAAACCCCAGTGGGAAAACCATAACTCAGGTCCCCGGAGTTCTGGAGGCAAGTCATGACATCCACAGCAAAAAATAACACACCTCCTGAAAATCAACTCCTGGCATGAGAATGAACCCTGTGATGGAACATTTGACCAAGATACAAGTGACCACGTGCCCAGAAATCCCCCTCATGAGCTGGGCCCTGTTGGACCCATCAAGACATAAAGTCAGGGGGTCCCAGCAGCAATCTACCCTAAGATGGAAATGGCATAGCTGCATATCTTGGACCGGCAATGAGCAAGCTGCTGGACTAGGTAGCCCAGAATCCATGTCACCTTTCAGAGTTATACTCGTTACCCAACCCCCCGCGACCCAGATAACACATATGGCCCTATGTGAAGTGTGAGGTGGGCGGTGCATATGACAAGCTAAAGGAGGATGAAAATGTCTAAGCTTGGAGTGTGGATGGATTGGCTTGGTGTGTGTCTGCAAGCCCAAAGTATATGGTAGCTACACTACAGCCTCATGCAAGGGTGGCCTTGAAAGACAATGATAGAGGAATATTTTCCCAATGGGTGGACTTGGGGGCATTATATCTTGCCCCCAAGTACTCTGTGTCAAAGTGGTCTGTTGTTAGAACATGTACAAATTCGTAGGCAGTAGTGAATCACATATCCAGTTGGACAAGGGCCTGGAAATAAAAAAGTGGCAAGGAGGCCTGGAGTAGAGACATGTGGATAGACAGATGGGAATGGACATGAAGTGTGAAGATCTTTGTGTCGTATGTTAACACCCAAAAGAAAGCATCCACTACAGAAGAGGGACTGAACAACTAAGTAGACAAAATGACTTGGGCAGCTGACGTGAAGCAGGCTTTGTCAGTGCTGGTATGATGGGCACGTATATGAAGTGGCCACAGCAGCAAGGATGGAGGTTATGCAGGAGCCCAATAGCATGAGCTCCTATTGAGCAAGGCTGAGTTAGCTATCCTGGCCTTTGAATGTTCACCCTGCCAAGAACAGAGACAAAAGCTAAGCCCTCAGTCTGTCACTGTTCCTTGGGGAGACCAACTGGCCACTTGGTGGCAAAATGACTACACTGGACCACTTTTGTCCTGGAAGGGCCAACGGTTCCTTTTCCCAGGAATAGACCTGGACTCTGGATATGTGTATGCTTTTGCTGCCCACAGGGCCTTAGCCAGCACCACTAGTGAGAGGCTTGCAGGCTTGCTGATCCACAGGCATAGAATTCCATGCAAAATAGCTTCCAACTAGGGAAGCCACTTTACAAAAAAGGGGATGTGAGTGTGGGCCCATGATTACAGGAGGAGCCCCTGGTTGGAGCAGCGTCCCTAGTAGGAGGAATACATGGGTCCAGGCACCAAAGTGGGGAAGCAGGAGTAGCCCCACCTGCAAGTACTCCCAATGATTATTGAGGGACTTTGGCTGCCCAACCCCTCATCTCTAGGTTGTGCAGAGTTTGACATCCTGGTTCCCAAGAAGGCATGCTCTCACCAGGGGACACGGAAAGAGTCCCACGGACCTACAAGCTATGGCTGTGATGCTGCCTGGGTACTTCGGGTTCCTTGTTGCAGAGACTAGCAGGAAAGATGAGCCACCATCCTATTAGGGATCCCCAACCCTGAGGAGGAGGTGGAGCTGCTGTTGCACGACAGGCTCAAGGGGTAAGATGTGTGGAACTCAGGTGACCCAGTATGGTGGCTCTTGCTACTCCCTTGCCCAATTGTGACTGTGACGGACAAGCAATAGCAACCCAAGTCTCAGCAGCATATAGTTACCAGGGATTCAGATTCCTCAGGAATCAGGGTTTGGGATAAACCACTAGGTAAACAACTGAGACCAGCAGAGGTGATAGAATGGATAATGGAAGAGGGAGATGGTGGGTACCAGTCATGACTCTGAAACCATCTGCAGTGTCATGGGGTGTAGTCCGTTCCCCTAACCTCCCTTTTCTGAGGTTCCCCTCAGGAAGAGAAGCCTGCCAGAGCCCTGGAGGAGCTGGCCCTGATCATGGATGGAGAATTGCATCTACACACGGCACAGGGTGGACTGTGGTACGTACAGACGTGCACCACTCAGATCCACCTTCAAGAAAAGAATGCTTTCCAGCCACAGGGAGTATGGTTAGCTGACAGCTCCCAACTGTTGGCTCCTTTGGTGCCTGCATCAGTGTTCAAGCTGAGGTCATGTTCCTGTGTTCCCCCATCAAACCTTTCTCAAACCTTTCTCAAAGGTTTGAGAAAACCTTTGGTCAAAGGACCTAAATGGGACGCCTCTAATAGGAAATTTTTGCTCCAGAGCATCTTATTGGGCTTGCAGACTTTGTCAGGGCTACTGCATGGTGCGATGCCCCCTCCTGCCCCACCTTTCTTCTTCCCCTTTTCTTTCACAGGTGTTATTCCCCAATAAACCTTTTGCACTCCTAACTCCACCTTAGCATCTTCTTCCTAGCCATCTGAATCTGCGACACTGGTGTCTTGGATAAATATACAAGCCCCCTACAACTGATCATTTTGCTTCATTGTATAATCTCCCATGGAGATTCCAGATATTTTTGTAGTGCCGTTGTTTCTACCACTTACCCACTGATTGAATAATGTTCAACCTCCTAGATCTAGCTGGATAAGGTGATTACATCGGAGGTTATGCTTACGTTCTCCCTGAAAATTGTAGTTAGCCATAGGAGAATCCTTGAAGTGGACGAGGTGATATGGAAAATGAAATTATGCTCGTGAAGACTTCTCCTGAACAGTAAAGATGTTCGCGATGAAAGGGTCTCCAGAGCACCACAGCTGGAAGTTTGCTTCTCTTATTGCCTTGGAATCTTCATTCTTGGACACCTGGGTTAACTTTCATGGCTTCTCCTGAAGTCTGTTTTTCATTCTCAAGAGAAAAGAGTTTAAAAACCTGATGTCATATTTCTAAAATTTTCATATTTACTAGTATCATGGTAATAATCGTTTAACAGCAAGCTGCAAGCATTAGGAGTTTAAATTGTGGCACAAATGCTCTAGAACATGTCGTTTTAAAGAATTAATATTATTTGCCTCTAAGTAATTTTCTTTTTGTGCTGATCTTACTCAGTCTAGACACTGGACTCTTAATTATGAGAAAAATGGCATTGGCTCCTTGAAAATCACATTGAGTAACATTAATGTTGATAGCAAGACTTCCTAGATCTAAGATCTCAATAATAAACAATGCTCAGCTCTGAAATTTAAACAAGGACTCACAGATATTTTCTGAAAGTAACTCTAGTATCTATCTCTAGGCGAGGAATTTGTAATAGCTAATTCGAAGTAGACCAACATAACCAAAAGAACCCCACAATTAGTCTTATTTTAGCATCCTTGTTAGCACATTAGGAATAAGGTTGAAAAGGGGCAGGAGGAGTGGAGAGACACTCTATATTCCCTATTCACCAAGTAGCACCAAGTAGTTCTAGAAGAATTTCACTGGTCGGCAAGAAGCAGCTCTGATTAAAGCTTACTGCAGACAATAAACAAGGGGTTTTAGCGCTATTTGTCTATCACTTTTCAAGGGCACTCAGCTGAAACAAGTGCTCATACATCGTTAAGGATACCTTCTCCTGCAGAGGTGAAATGTCACTCACCAATGATTAAAAATTGCAGATTCCAAGGAAAGAGAGCTCATAAGACAGACGATATGCATGGCTCATGCAAATCTATTATGTGTTGAATTCAAGTGGCTAGATTTGCATATGCCTAATTGGGAAGAATGCCATCTTGGTTCCACTAACCAGGAATCACGTATCAAGCCCAAGATCAGTAAAGTCTTTGACTTTGCAGGGATCTGACAAGTATTAAAATCAGAAAAAAAAAAAAAAAAGTTCTTTTATGTAATTTCAGTGGAGAACAATTTGGCAATATCTACCAAAATTACAAACACTCTGACCTTTTGATCTAGCAGTCCCACTTCTGGGAATGTATTCTACAGGTTTATTTCAAACATGTAAAAGAATGTATGCTTTTTACTGCAGCAAATTGAAAAGAGTAAAAAAGAGAGAAAGAAAGAGGGAGGGAGATTGGGAGTGAGAACAACGAAAGACTCAAAGTGTATCAATAAGGTATTGGTCAAATAAACTATAAATCACATCTATAAATGGAATACTATATCTTATATTATAAACAAAGGGTAAGGTGATTTTGTACATGTTGCTATAGAGATTTCCAAGATGCATTTTAAGTGAAAAAAAGCAAGGTGCATGATGGTATATAATATGCTAACTTTGCTGTATAAAAAGGGATCAATAAGTATATTCTCATTTGCTATTTTTTGTGTTGACTCGGCAAAGACACACAAACAGCTAATAAAAGATGGAGTACAGGGGTTAGTGTAGAATTTTCCAGTGTATACTTTGTTTATATTGTTTGATTTTTGAATCCCGTGAATGTTTTCTATTTAAAATGAAATACAAATGGTTTTTAAAAGATGTCTTTTTGCAAACAAACTGAACTATAAACCAAACAAAATTTTAACACAACCAAAGCAATTCATAATGTCCTAGTTGTATTCTCTAATAGTGGAATAAGGCTTACATCTGCCCTCGAATGTATCAGGTAGTTTAGAAAACTGTATTTTTTAATGTCTGCCTCCTCTGATTCCCATTCTTATTTATTTAACACCTTAATTGTATTACTTATGGTGACTAAGAAGCATTCAAGGATGAAGAGTCTGTGAAAGACTCAGTAATAATTGTAATTTTTTGGCAGACCTAGATCTCACAGACCATGATAGATAAACTGCCTCCTCTATTTTGTAAGCAATACTTATATTCCTCACAAGGCTCTGTCTTGGATTTGAAAGAGGAACAATAACAGTGACAGCCTCAACCTTTCCCATAACAAAACCTGAGATACGGGCTCCATTAGATTGTCTACTTTTTCTCCCCCCTATAAACACCAAGTTCACTTGAACACAATGCCTCCTTAATAAAAGTCTGAGTCAAAACTGAGTGACCTGTCTCACCTTTAGTTGTTCACGGAAAACGAAGTGTTAAGGCTCTAGAATGTCCTCAGGTTGAAGACCACGTGACCGGTGTTCAGCATCATATTGCAGGTTCACTTGTCAACGGCACCCATGACAAGTGTCCAATCTGGCTCCTCCCAGGAGAGCAGGGAGGACAATGGCTATACACCCATCACAGTGTTAATTCTGAAAATGGCACGAGGACAAGTTCCAATTTGGATTTAGAGCTATCAGCCGCATCAGTGACTTTGTTATAGAGCAAATCAATTTAGTAAGTGAATGTGGAGGAACATCTCACTTTAGTGTTTTAGTGAAACATAAAGACTAACAATAATGGTGTGACTGTGGAGGGCTATGGAGGAGAACCTTAGCAGCAGGTAGTGTAACAGCTCTCAACTGCAGCCCAACTGCTTGGGTGTGGATCCTAGCTCTGCTGTCATTTATCAATGGTGTGACTTGTGGCAAGTTACTCAATCTATCTGTACCTCACAAGTAAGAAGATGGGGACAATTAACAGTGCTGAACCATGGGGATGTCGCGAACATCAAAAGGGTTTAATATAGGCAGAGCATCTAGATTGGGCCCTGGCTGATAATAAACGCTCATTGTTAATGTTTAGAAGAAACATGAGAATGAAAATGGTAAGCCTGGATCCCTGGCACTGATTCACACGAGCAGCAACTCTGCTTTTGTCTCATCTCCCTCTTGGATTATGAGTTTGTTACCCCCCTCTTGACATGTGCGCCTTAAAACAGAACGCAAGCAAATTGCTCAGGTGCCTAAACCACACTGAAGAAAAGCATAAGATGTTTACATGTTTTATACTCATATGTCTAGGCAAGTATATATATCTGAACATTTTAACAGATCAGTTTGTTAAAAAAAAAACCTACACATTTTTAGTGTTATTCTCAAATTTTTGAAGGAAAAGGATTCAGAAATTCATTATATTTTAAGGAGATATAATATGGTACGCTACCCCTTTCATGTATTAATTCAATTCCTAAATCTTAGTTACATTAAAAGCTTAAAAGTAGATGAAATGACTCATGTTAATATCTATCATGACCTATGTGTTTTAAAAGTTATCTGGCTAAATCTGAATCCTATAATCCGAAGTCTAAGTTGGAGAACACAGATAACTTCTTTTCCAGAGAAGAGCAGGAAAGACAAACGTGACTTCAAGGGTTAACCTCCTTGTTTTATATGCATTCTGGTGGAAGTTATAGCATTTTTCAGCCCAATGGGTATTGGGTGTCTTGACATACGTCTACCTTGCAAGAACTCGGAGACCCTCATAATAAATACTAAATAGAACTAAATAGAACTTAGCACAGAGGTTAAAACTATAATTTTTTGAAATCTGAATAAGAGACAGAAATAATCTTACATTTAAACAGATCGTGATACTTACACACTTCTGAAGCACTGGGAAAGAATTTAATGGATTCTGTCTTCTAAAAAGTGTCGCAAATTTCTAATTCATCAAAATGAGATTCTTACTCAAAAACGGGGATGCCGAATAGCTCAGAGGTGGGTTTTCATCCTTAAAAGAGCATGTTAGAAGTATAAAACTTTGCTAACAAAAAGGCAATAACATATTTCCTATGAACCTTTGTTTTGCGGTTTTAATTTCTAACTTTGGCAAGATGCCAACTAAATTTGTTAAGCTGGTCAAACTCTTTTACCAGCTTAGGCCAGTTCCCCAGAGGACTCAACCACAGCACTGATGTTGACTTTCTGCTGTATAAAGATAAACATGCACCTTGACCCCCATGACTCCAGGAAAAAATCAGAACACAGAGAGAAAGTGGACTTTTAGATTTTTAATTTTTTTAAAGATTATCTATATATCTATATATATATTAATAAAAGTGCAAAGAATAGACCTTCATGTTTAAATTATATTCTAAAATAAAATATATATTTCCATGAACTGCAGGAGACAACTGGCAAGTAAAGAGCCTGAGAGAGTCCAGTCCCTCTCCATCACTACAATGGACATATATTTGAAGGAAGCACCTATGAAAAATAGTGTTCACAACACACCTGGTAACACAGAGAGCTTCTGGGTGTTCTTGAAAGCAGTTTGCATGTCAATCTAACATGAAATGAGGGGAAAATCAAATTCATAAACAGAAATGACATTGCTTAGAACAATCTATTATTCTGTACTCTTGTTTTATTTGCCCTGGAGCCTAGCACCTCCCATGGAGCAAGCCACCTTTACACACGCGCTCGTGAAACTATCACCTGCGTGCCTCAAATGGTGATAATTCCTTGTGCAACAAGGCTTCCCTGTCCCTAACACTGCTGACTTAGCATCATAGCTGAAACATCTGGTTAGAACTGAACGTTTTTTGTTTTTTGTTTTTTTTAAGTAAACAAACTTTAAAAACACCAGCATCATAACATTCGGCTCTGTTACACATAGCTAATGTTTTGGGCTTGTTTTCACCAAAAGGTCTTAAAGGAACAAGAGTTATATAATATCTGCTGCTTTCTTATGTGTTTATGGCCATGGTGGCAACAGGTTGCAGAAACAATAGAAACTTTCAGTAATAAAAAAAGATATATGACTCTGAACTTTTTATTTTTCTTTCAAGCAATCTGGGATATTTCAAAAATTCAAATTCAAAAACTGATTTCCACTGTGGTGTCAGCAGCTACATGCCCACATGAAAATGATGCCTCAGTTTTTACTTGGCTTTCTTCTATTACTCCTTTCCTTTTTCAGAACTGACAAAAATTTCTATTTTAGAGAAGATATGTTCTATGCGCTGTGCCTGTGGCGACATGTCTGTAATACTGGCTACGACAGAATTTTGCCTCATGAATGGCAATAATATGCTCTCACTGAATCTGGATGAAGTTAACATGAAAATACAGATAAGCTACAATCAATTATGCATAACTTGCAGACTCAAAAGTCCATGGTCTCTCCCCTCCTTCTTTTTGACCTGTTATAAAAATAATTTTGGTTACAAGTGTCTACACAGCACCAATTTTATTTCAAAAGCAGCATCTTTACTCAGCCACCCAAATCAGTCTACACGTATACATGCTCAAATATCTTTTCTCATTTACTTCTGTTCTGTAACTCTAAAAGACCGGTAATTGCATTCGATCTTGTCTCAATCAAAAATCATTTCGCAGTTATTAAAACCATCAATTACAATGCCCTAAAAATAGCCACGGCCACTGAATTAAATGAGAAGTTCCCCTGACATGCAACTGTGTAATCAGAGAATTACGCCTGCAGTTGATGAGCGCTGTGTTCTGTAATAGCAGAAGGAACAGGTCTCTAAGAGTAAAAAAGCAGTTCATAAAACTTTGTCATATATAAAATATCTTATTGTCATCATTCCACTGATGATTAAAGCATAAGTGTTTGCTCTGCTTTCTGCTGTGGGACAGTCGGGGGTCATACAACCTCAAAAAATAAGGGGGCATCTGTTTCTCAGGCTGACAAAAGCTCAGTTACACTGTTTCTCACTCAAACTCGTCTGCACTCACGCACACGTACACAAAGCATCCACAGTTTTAATCTTCCTGACACTGTTGCCACACTTTTTTCCCACTTCCAAAAACCTGTCAGGAAAATGTGATTGCAAAATAGTTATTCATGTCTATACCCAGCCTGGATCTCCATAGCTCATTTTTATGATTTTATGATTTTGAAAGATAAAGCAAAAGGAGAACAGGCATCATTCATCTTCCTCAACCCCTTTGGTTTCCACTTTCAATGTGACAGTGAATGTAGATTTGACTCAGCAGGCCTGGGTCAAAGGCTTTACAGATACTGAACCTGAAGTGCATCAAGAGAATAAACATTTGCTATCATGGCATAGGACAATTTAAAAAGTAGCGTCCGTGAAGAGTTTACAAGATTCACCTAAAAATTTCATAAGAAATTAAAGAATTTGTAGGAGGACGGAATCATGTAACAAAGGTCAAAAGGTCAAATGCAATCGGGTACCGATTACATTCTTTGAAAAATACTTCATGTGCACATTTTCTGCCCCAGGTGCACTAAGTCCTTCTCAAGTCTCCTATCTGTAAACATGGTGGATCCAGAAAGACATATATTAAAGAAAGAGATTACAAATTAAAGGAATAGAAGAACAAACAAAAAGATTTCAGAGCAGGTAAGGACTACCTTTTAAAGGAAAGTGCTTTAAATATGCTTCTGCAGAAAATATGACTTGGAGGCAAATCTGAAGTTTTGACACTTATACTTTACTCAGAGATCAGTCAGAGTTGTTCTTCTGTAGGGGCAACTAAGCTGAAATGTAAAACAAAAAGAATTGTTCAATTATGACATCACAAAATCCCAGGGAACAACTAGGAATCAAAGCTCCCTTTGATTAAAATTTCCCACTTCGAATGCAAAGTGCAAGAGCAAAAGCTTCAAATGATGACAGGCAGGAAAGTCACAGTACTCGTTCTCCCGTGCTCCCCCCACTCGACTCTCTCATGCACACTACAGAGAGTTTATTAGCTAATTCTCAGCTCTCCTGACACGTATATCCATTGCTCTGTTGGATTCTTCATAAAGTCAGGCCTCCATTCCCAGTAGTTTAAAGTAATGAGAAAGATAGATAGATATGAAGAAATACGTTCAGAAAGCAAAAAGCGAAGAACTCTGGAATGTGACGTAGCTCACGTCAGTAATGGTTGATATACTGTGGGAGGAACATTAAAATTGAGGCAGTTACATACAGAGTGATCAGGCTGCTGTGTGCCTGTGCTTCCTGGAATTTTAACACTCCACCGACTCTTCTTCCCGACCCGAACAGAGTTATAGGTTCTAACTGAGTACCTGAGATCAGAATCAGGTTGACAAACGCTTGACGCACTTGAAATTACTTCAAAAGGGAGAAATGAAGAAAAAAGTTACCCAAGGTGAAAAATAAGAAGTTCATTATGGACGGAATAAAACTAAGGTAAACATGTATGGACACAAGTCAAAATGAAAAACTGAACCCAAGAAGGAAAGGAGAGAGAGGGAGGGGGAAAAGGAGGAATTGGGAGAGAGATGTGCTGGCCCTTCCTGGAAAGATTCCTTGTTTCCTGATTTAAGTGCAAGATACTCTTCTGAGGGGACAGTGCTGTTCACGCCATCATCACAAGTACACCTAAGTGGTCATGAGGACCAAGTGCTAGACAGATCCCAGTGAACACAGTAAGAAGTCGGTGGCTGCCTAGTCCCCTCTCAGGAGGGAGGGCACAGAAACTGGAGATGTGGCCAATTCTGGTGGCAGAGTAGAAGGAATCTGTGGTAGAAAATACCAAAAACAGCCCCCTACCCATTCTAGGGGGAAATATACAAAACCCCCCTGAAACCTAAACAAAACAAAACAAAACAAAACAGAGCAACCTTCCCCCTCCTGAAGGAAACCTCATGGGAACAAATGCCCTGCGAGTCCTAAAGTGTGTGAGCTCACAAGGCTGGCAGAGGTTATTTTATTTTGGATTCCACAAAAATTTTGTCTCCATCCCTAATGCCAAAAGAATGCAAGGCTCGAGAGCTGTACTTCATTTCCTCTGGGCCAAAGGGTGCTTCATGGTCAAAATAGTAGAGAAGCATGTTGCTAGTGGGCAATTGCACTAGAGTTTTTAACTGTTTCTTCAGTTCTGCAACTGTTTGGTCCAGACGAATGGTCATTTCTTCCACCTGGTCGTTAAAGTGGACTTCTACTTTCGCACTGCTCTGGGGTCTCAGGTCCACTTCTGCCAAAGGCTCCAACTTCCCATATTTTGTGACTAGTTCATGATACCTAGGAGGATAAAAAAACAAAACACAACAAAACAGTGACAACTTAAGCCACTAGCGCATGAACTATTGACTTCTTCAGAACTACAGGTAAACTACACTGTTATTCTCAACATCTGTCTAATCTCCTAGTCTAATATTATATCTACTTACCTGCCTACCTACCTATAGGGTGACTATTGTGGAATCTGTGCTCTGCAATCGTTGCCCTTTTGGGGCCACAGTAAAACCCCATTCTTGTGGATTGGGGAAGAGTCTCTCCTGCTGCTAAAGTTTATATAAGAATCAGCTTAGAAAGGAAAGGAGAACGTAGAAAAAAAGTAGACACTACAAAGATTCTAGAGAGAAGTCTAGTCACTCTGTAGATAGAGCCTGCCTGCTTGGGCATCATCCTCAAGGCAGGCAGATATCTAAGCATGTGTTCCTTGGTAACAGATGGGAAGATGGATGTAGGCCAGCAGTTTCTGACCCCTGGGGAAGGCATAAGTTACAAACAAAAAGATCTAGTTGTATGTTAGCTGTTAGCTTTTTCAGTGATGCTTTGTTGAATGTTCCAGCCTAGCCTAGTTGACTGTAACACAAGGAGTTTGTGGAAGAGTCCAGAATACGTTCTCGTAAAAAAGTGGTAAATGAGGGACACAACTTCCTTGATCAAGGCAGGAAGAAACTGTCAAAGACACCAAGAGGAAAGTGAATTATAGAGGTGAGACTAGGGCCCAGGAGGACAAGCTTCCCATATGGAAAATCTTGTCTCCGCTGCCAGCCTTGGAGGATCTAGTTTTGATTTCGTTGAGAAAGCTGAGCAGTTTCCTACAAACCAGAGAGGGGGAAAATGCTGAAAAGATCTAACATTAGCTTTATTATAACCAAGATATACTGAGGTTAATTCGGGATCAGAATACAATGGTTATGAGATTACCCCCGCCACGTTCCCCACCCTACTTTTGGCTTTGACTCAGTTAAATCAGTGTTATAATAAGGTTGGTAGGAACACGGAAGCTGTAGTAAGACATCTGTGGTCAGGGATGGAAGTAATCATGTCCATGAAGGGGAGCACCAGGTATGGGAAAAGAGCACTGGCCTTGGAGTCACAAGACCTGACTTCAGAGTCTTGACTCCATCTTATACTTAGCTGTGTGACTTACCAGCTCACTCAGTCCTTTTGGATCTCAGGTTTCTCACTAGTAAAACTGGGATAATAAGTCTGCCCTTCCTACCTTGTAAGACAGTCATAAGAATCATATAAAATAACAGATGAGTAAGCACTTTGTAAGTTCTAAGTTCATATGCAAATTAAAAGTATTAACATTACATTCCTGCTGTCTGGGACTTAAATTATTAAACCACACACACCACTAAGAAAATATATGATTGAAATCTACTTAGGTAGGACTTCTTGGAAAAGGTGATGGTATGATGAAACACATTATAGAATTGTCTTCTCCCAGGACTTGGGCCCGGTATTCTTTTAAAAGGGTGAAATATTACCAGCAGCAACTAATACAGGAAAAGAGGAAACTGCCTCATTGCCATAACCTTTTTTGCCGTACGCGGGCCTCTCACTGTTGTGGCCTCTCCCGTTGCGGAGCACAGGCTCCGGACGCGCAGGCTCAGCGGCCATGGCTCACGGGCCCAGCCGCTCCGTGGCACGTGGGATCTTCCCTGACCGGGGCACGAACCCGCGTCCCCTGCATCGGCAGGCGGACTCTCAACCACTGCGCCACCAGGGAAGCCCCTGCCATAACCTTTTAAAAGGAACCAAAAGCTCCGTACCATGTGGTTCTGTTAAGCAAGGGTCCTAACTCAATTCCCAGAAGCCATTATGGAGAAAGAAGGTAAGGAAACAAAATCCTGAGCGTACTGACCAATACTTCCTAATTTAGAGCAAACTAGGCTGGGGAGTAAGGAGTCAGCTGGGAGGAAGACTGAGGAAACACCTCAGGGATCAGAAGTCTCTACATCCCAGTGCCAGGATGTCAGGATCTTAGCAATGGCAAACAAAACAAAACAAAACAGTCTACACAAACAAAAACCAAAACTACCAGGACTTGAAATTTTCCAAGGCTCCAAACTGAAAAAGTGAAATGATTCGAAGTCCAAAGGTATCCTTCCTTCACCCAATCTCCTAGCATATGCCTTTAAATAAGTGAAAGTAGGTTATGATAATTTAATAAAATCTTGGAAAAGACAGCAGAACCTAGGGGCCAAATAAGCTGAACCCAATTCTATGGATATTTTCCCTTCAGACTACAGAAAAGTAGATAGAATTGTAATACCCCAGGCTCTCAAGCTCTGCCCAGGAGGGACAAAAGGAACAATGGCAAAGGGGTCAAGGAGTTTACTTATACTGGGTTTCAGTAAAGAGGTGGTGTAGATGGAGTTATCCACTTTTATACATAAGCAAGAATATAAGACACAAAATGGCAACTAAGCACATACCACTGCAAAAGGAATAAAAGAGAGAAACACATTAAGTAAAAGCCAGAGGCAGAACTCAATCTGAAAGAAAACATAACTGAATGAAAAGAAAATGCCCCACAAATACTCTAAGGTCTAGAAATTAATGAGTGCATAAATATAATAAAACAGGAGCTCAAAGATAAATGTTAAACAGCAGAATGAGATGAAAAGGGAGATTTCAGCACCAGTGAAAGAAACAGGAGAAAAATAACACATTACCTACCAAATAAGTAAATTAGGAAGTATGACTCAGGAATATTATACCTCACCAAGTGTTTTTCAGAAATAAATTTAACAAGCAAATATTCTGAAACAAGAACTTAGGGAACAGGGCACCCATGAGTCCTTCTGAAAAAGAAAAACACTACTCAACAATGAGATTAAAGAACTAGGGCCAAGCCCTGAATCTATTTAAATATAAAACTAAAACTTAATATAATTACTGTATAATCCTAGACTTATTTATACTTGACACTATAGTCAACTGAATTTTTCCCAAGCACAAACATATCTGTACACAAAACTTGGTCCCTGTGCAGAAACTAGTCTGCAATTGGTCAAGTCTATCTACAAATTAAATGACCTATAAATTAGGACACTCTAAAAGGTCTTATAGTTTTCTCAAAATCAACATGTCCAGAAATAATTCATTGTTACTCCCCAACCATCTTCTCTTCTAGTCTTCCTTATCTCAGTAAATGGCACCAGAAACTGTCTAATCAGCCTAACCAGAAACTGAATAGTCATCCTGATTCCTTCCTATCTCTCCTCTCCACTTCTCCCACTCAATCAATTGCCATGTCATACTAATTCTATTCCTAAAAATTTCATGAATCTACCTTCATCTCTCTCGCCCACTTGTCTTGTAAATTCAAGCCACTATCATTAATAACCTGGATTGCTACAGCTTTCTTTGGATGCATAAGCTGGGTAATTTTCCTCAGTATTTGTTTCAGCCTCCTCCTAGAATGCCTTTCTGTGCTGCAAAGCTGAAAACTACATTTACCACACTCCTTTGCAGGTAAGATTTAACTTCCATCAATCTCATTCAACAGCCCTGGGGAGAGACAAGGTGGATTTAGCACACATGGAGTGGGAACAGCCTGGGTAGAGGCTTCCTAATTACCAGATTGTGGTTCAAGTAGTGTGTTCCTGAAGTCAACACCCTTGGCAGCAGCTTGCTGATCTCCAGATCACAGCTAAGGTGGTGTGATCCAGCACCAGGGACAGCAGCTTCCTGAGTCTCCCCTTATCTGATGCTAGCAGAGGTAGCAGTGCCCTTGGTGGGCTAGTTCTGCGGTTACTGCTCTAGGGAAAATCCTAGGGAGGCAGCCCTTCCAAAGATTTTGTAAGCACCTTATTCCCTGTATGAAATCCCTTTCTTCTTAAAATAGCTAGTTTGTGGCTTCTGTTATCTATAACTGAACTTCAAATGATACTCTTTCAAATGGTTTCCCAAGACTTCAGGGTGGTCCCCAATTGACCCTTGTCTACATCACAGCCAAAGTCATTGTCATGAAACACAAACTTGACTACAACAGTCCTCTACTTAAAATCACACAAGACCCATCAGAATAAAGCCCTAACTCTTTAACATAATTGTGGTAGGCAAAATTTGGGCCCCTCTAAGCAGAGAACGCAGTTAAGCCATCCTGTGCCCATACTTCTGACACATAAAAACTATAACATAATAAGTATATATTGTTTTAAGCCACTAAGTTTATGGCAATTAGTTACAGCAGCAATAGAAAACTAATACATTGATTATAAAAGGCCCTTCATGATTTCGTTCCTATGTAACTTTCCAAATTTATTTTGTGCCATTGACATTACCACTCCCTGTACCTGCTTTCCACTTATTTAATCTTTTTTTTTTTTTTTTTTTTTCCTTTTTCCGGTATGCGGGCCTCTCACTGTTGTGGCCTCTCCCGTTGCGGAGCACAGGCTCCGGACGCGCAGGCCTAGCGGCCATGGCTCACGGGCTTAGTTGCTCCGCGGCATGTGGGATCTTCCCGGACCAGGGCACGAACCCGTGTCTCCTGCATCGGCAGGCGGACTCTCAACCACTGCGCCACCAGGGAAGCCCCCCACTTATTTAATCTTAAAAGCAATGTTTACTTATTAATTTTCAGGTAAATCCAGCAGGGTTTTACATATGGATAAAAGTTTGGATACAGCCTAGGATAACAAATATTCACTCTTTATGCTGTAAAAATGAAGAAAAAGCATTAGAGTTGTGACTCACTATATTTCACCATATACACTGAATATGTTCCCCTAAAAGTTACATAAGTAAAGATCATGATTTTAAGATACTATGTTTACTCCTAAGTATCTTATTTTGGATTATCTTTAAGCAGGGCAAAACAGTAGATACAAGAAATCATGATTTTACAAAATGCCCAGTAAATTTTAGAAACCAATTTCTACCTAGTCTTCCAGCTTAGATATTTTATTCATTATTCAAAAGTTCATCTAAACTATGTCTGAACTATATCTTTATATTCTGTATTATCTGAGCTTTTCTTAGCATCAGCCCCAAAGCTATAGTCTTAAGAGGTAAAGGGCTTTTTTCTTCCCAAAGCTATAGTCTTAAGTGGTAAATGATTTCTGATGACTAAGTAGTCTTCAAAATTAATGATCTCAATTTATATTCTACCAGTCAGTACTTCTATCTGATTAATTTAAAATATGTAATATTTATAAGTCTCTCTTCTGAAGTGGCAAAATGCTATAAGTCTACCTTGGATGATATTATTGACAAGGATGTACTGCAATAAGCAAATGTCAAATTGTAATACATATTTGTCTGTGTTTTGTTCAGAACTTCTGAATATCATTCCCCCATGATCTCCTCACAGAAAATGATCAATCACAACAAAAACAAAATTTACTACACACAGCATAAAGGCCAGCACGACCACATGGGCAACTGAGAATGATAAATGGGAACCAAATGCTAACTGAAACCTTGTGAAGAACACTACCCACAGGCAAACTGGCTTTGTGCTTTTTTTTTTCTTCCTATTAAATAAAAACACCCACGAGGAGAAAAGCTTCTTTCAACTTTAAGGGTTTTTTAACGGTGAGCAGTTAAAAATCAGGCTTCTGGTAGGGTGGGGCTGAAGGTGGCACTAACACAGGGGGGACTGGGGAATGAACCCATGCTTAGTGGAGCTACGGTAGGGCAGCTCTACTCCCAGTGCACCTAAGTAAACCTTCACACCCTAGCCGTTCCTGGTCCATGGCACACCTGCCTGATGTGACAGACACACAAGCAGATTTCAGCAGTGTGATGGTCAGGTTGGGAAAGGTAGGCCCCTTCCTCTTATTGCCCATTTCCACTCTTGATTCCTAAGATAGTTGGGAGCATTTCCCCAATCACAATCAGTCACAGGTCCATGAAGCTAGAATAAAGACTTGGCACGGTACTTGAAAAAGACTGAATGTTCCTACCGTAAATCTTAGTCTGAGGGTGAACTTACGACAAAACCTAAAACCCAAAGATGATAGAGACTAAAGGTTAACTCATTTTCAGCTCTGACTAGTTTAAAAACTATTCCAACTAAATAATATGAACATTAAATATTTTACATAAGTTTTAGGAACCTGGAAGATTAAAGGAGGCCTAGAACCAAAGGCTTTGAGCTGGCAGAAAGCTCGCACATTTGGACCTCATGGCTCCAAATCCATAAAAGCAGCAGCTCACAATCTCAAGGAGCATCCTAGAGAAAAATGATGGGATCTACATTTTATGCAGGTACATATACCACAATGAGATTACGGGTATCCCAGCAGTGTGCTCACAGGTGGCCTATAGTAGTCTTATGCTAACAATTCTGTTACTCTATTGATTCTCAAATGCAGACCCATATTGAATCAACTGGAGTCTTTATTCCAAATAAAGCTACTTTACTCCAAAATAAATCCCTAATACATACATCTCTCTCTTTAAGGAAGGCAACAAATAAAACATGAAAAATCTCTTATGGTTCCCTTGGTTGAAACAAATCATTAAGTATAACTAGACGAAAAACATTCATGAAATTTACTTTGTTTCCCAAGGCACTATGAAGGACTCAAAATACATTTCAAATATCTGATTGCTGTTATTTAATCCCTCTTGTATGGTATGCTTTCTCTCTTTTTGGTATGGTATCATATCATGGCATATCAAAGAAATCTCCCTAGCATTCTACAGCTGGGATTTTACACTCTTACTGAAACAGTTTCTTCAAGGTCACCAATATCTTAGTCATTAAAACACATAAACATCACATTTCAGAGGCAGAAAGGATCGTAGAGATCATCTATTACATATTTTACAGATATAGTAATAGAGGGCCAGTTTGCTAGCCCAAAGTCTATTAGCTAGTGAATGCAAGGGTGGAAATTAGAACTGAGGTCTTATTCTCAGACCATCATTCTTTCTCAGGTCTCATCATCTTAATGATTTGCTGCAATAATGAATACTGTTCTAGAAATTCTCTTCTCCTTTCTACATTTCAAATGTCCCCTTTCAATCTCTCTTTTTACCATCTACACTTGAGTAGCACTCAAAACTCACTCCTAGATTCTCTTCCTTTTTCTCTTTGTGATCTTCCATCACAGCGCTCATTCTCTTATTTAGCTTAAGCCATAGATGTTTCCCACTTGTCTTCCTCAAGCTTCTGTATTTCACATACCTCCAGAATTATTTATTCTCATCTTTCATGCATAGCAAAGTATCTGAAACTGAACTTAGTATTTTCCATAGAGTTTTTCATCAAGGCTTGAGTCATAGAATTTTGTTTCAATTCACTATTTCTTAAATTCAAGTGCTGTCAAAATTGCCTAGTAAATGGATAAAGATACCTAGTCATATAATGGAATACCACACAGCAGTTAAAATAATTATTTTAATCTACATTTATCAATATGGTTAAAACCTTGATCAAAATGGCTCCATAAATTCACATTTTAATGTAGTTCTGCTCCAAATACAGAGTAAGATGGATAAAATATGAGAGGGTTGAATTGCAAGAAGACATACCCAGGCTCAAAAATAACACACATCTCCATGGACCAGAAATTGAACAGAATACAAAGCATACAACTGAAACCACAGGACCACTGGACCCCAGGTCCAAATCAGGCAGTAGCAGTCAGGAGTTAAGTTCCTATTAGGCAAAGGAAATTAAAGGTACTCCATGGGAGAGAGAGGAGCTCAAGACAGGTTCACTGCCTGAAGGAGGCGTAGGGTTAGGGTGATGTGAGGCTGGGCATGAAATAAGGGGGCAAAAAACTGCTGCAGATCCACCGCCTTGGGCTACCTCTTTTGAGCAATGGGTTTAGGTAAAATAAGTAATAAGATAGCTCTACCAACAGTAATTGAATCAAATCACCTGCTGCTTAGGTGACTAGATTTACCCTAACTCTAAAATCAGTGGGATTGGGTCTCCAAAATCCATTACAAGAGCTGGTTCTAGACCAGGGGTCTGGGGAGCTGGTTAGAGATAACTGCAAAAACCATTAGACAGGGAGAGGTAAGCTCAAACAGGAAGACATAACAATCCTCAATGTGTATGTATCTAACAACAGAGCTTCAAGAGAATGAAGCAAAAACTGATAGAACTGGAAGGAGAAATAGACAAATCCACAATTACAGTTGGAGACTTCAGTACCCCTTTCTCAGTAATTGATATAACAAGCAGGCAGAAAATTGTTAACAATGTAAAGACTTGACCAACACTAAAAGCTTGACCTAATTGACATTTTTAATACACATTTCCCAGCAACATCAGAACACACATTTTTTTCTAGTGCATATGGAAGTCTAACCAAGACAGACCATGTTCTAGGCCCAAAACATACCTTAATAGGTTTAAAGTAATTGAAATAATACAAAGTATGTTATCTGATTATAATGATATTAAACTGGAAATCCTTAACAGAACAACAACAATCCCCAAGAATTTGGAAAATACACAACACACTTGTAAATAACCCAAGGGTCAAAGAGGAAGTCACAAGAAAAATTAGGAAATATTCTAAATTCAATGAAAATAAAAATATAATATATCAAAAATTATAGAATGTAGCTAAAGCAGTGTTTAAAGGAAAATGTGTAGAATTAAATGTCTGTAAAAGAAAAGAAGGTCTCAAATCAGTGATCTAAGCTTCCACCTTAAGAAACTAGAAAAAGATGAGCAAACTAAACTCAAAGCAAGAAGAAGGAAGGAACTAATAAAGATATGAGCAGAAATCAGTGAAATAGAATGCATATAAACAACAGAAAAACCATGATACCCAAAGCTGGTCCATAAGGTTAGTGAATTTGATAAACCTCTAGCCAGACTGATCAAGAAAAGAAGACATCAATATCAGGACTAAAAGAGGAGACATCACTACAGACTCTACAGACACTAAAGGTTTATAATAAATCAATATTATGAACAAACTTATGCCCATAAATTCAATAACTAAGATGAAGTGGATGAATTCCTTCAAAAACACAAATTACCAAAGCTCATTCAAGAAGGAAAAAATAACTTGAATCAGGCTATATCTATTAAATAAATTTAATCATAGTTAAAACCTCCAGTAAAGAAAACACCAGACACAGATGGCCTCATTGATAAATTCTACAAAATATTTAAGAAAAAAATAATATTAATTCTACACAAACTCTTTTAGAACAAAGAAGAGGAAAGAACACTCACAAACTCATTTTATGAGGCCAGCACTATCCTAGTATCAAAACAAGGCAAAGACATTAAAAGAAAATTACAGATCAATATCCCTCATGAAAACAGATACAAAAATCCTCAACAAAATATTAGCGAGTTTAACCCACCAACATATAAGAAAGTAATACATAATAAGCAAATGAGATTTATCCTGGGAATTTAAGGCTGGTTAAACATTTTAAGAAATCAGTTAATATAATTCACTGTAATGGACACTAAATAAGAAAAACTACATGAATTTCTCAAGAGATGCAGAAAAAGAAAAGGAAAGAGAAAAAGAAGAAAATAAAAAAAAGAAGTGTAAGTCATATAAACTGGAAAAGAAGACATACACTGTGCCTCATCATACACAACATGATTGCCAACACGAATTCACAAAAGAACTACTAGAGCTAATAAGTCTAGCAAGGTTGCAGGATACAAGGTCAATATATAAAAAACAATTGTATTTCTATACCTAGCAGTGAACAATTGAAAAATGAAATTAAAAAATAGTACTATTTATAATAGGACTTAGATACATGAAATCCTTAAGTAAAAATGTAACAAAATATGTGCAGAATTTTTGTGAAAAAATACAAAACACCAATTACTTACAGAAATCAAAGAAAACTTAAATAAATGGAGAGATACACTGGTTCAGGGACAAACAAATGGAGAGATATATTGGTTCATGGACAGGAAGACTCAATACTATTAAGATATCAATTCTACCCAAATTGTTTGACAGATTCAACACGATCTCAATCAAAATGCCAGCAGAATTTTTTTTCTAGAATTCAACAAGCTTATCATAATGTTGATATGTAAAGGCAAAGGAACTAGAATAGCCAAAATAACTTTGAAAAGAAAATCAAAGTTGGAGGACCCACACTACTTGGACCCCAAGACTTATTCTAAAGCTACAGTAATCAAGACAGCATAATACTGGCAAAAGGATAGACACATAGATCATGGAAAAGAACAGAGAATCTAGAAATAGAGAGTCTACCTATATGGTTAATTGATATTCAACAAAGGTATAAACTCAATTAAATAGAAAAAAAGATAAGTCTTATCAATGAATACCACTAGAACAATAACACTCATATACCCAAATTAAAACAAAAAGTTAATCCATATTCTAAACCATATAAAAAATTAATTCAAACGAATAAATGTGCTTAAATGTAAAACCTAAAACTATAAAATGTCTAGAAAACATAAGAAATCCCTGTGACCTTAAGTTGGTAAAAGATTTATTTGATATGACACCAAAAGCACAATCCATAGAAGAAAAAAATCAGTAAGTTGAATGTCATCAAAATTTAAAACATTTGCCATTTGAAAGAAACTGATAAAAAATAAAATAACAAGCCAGACTGAGAGAAAATATTTACAAAACACATGTCTGGTAAGGGACATATATCTGGAATATACAAAGAACCCTCAAAATTCAATAATAAGAAAACAAATAACCCAGTACAAAAGAGGGCAAAAGATTTTAACAGATACTTCATCAAAGAAGGTATCTGGATAGCAAATAAGCCCATGAGAAGATGCTCTACACCATTAGTCACTAGGGAAATACAAATTAAAACCACAGTGAGATACCATGATGTATCTATCAGAATGGCTAAAATTAAAGACAGAAACAAGGAAACTCAAAATACCAAGTGGTGGTGAGGATGTGGAGCAAAGGAACTCTCATATGTTGCTGATGGGAAAGCAAAATGGTACAGTCACTCTGGAAAACAGCTTGACAAGTTAAGCACACACTTCCCAAATGACTCAGCAGTTCCACCTCTAGGTATTTACCCAAGAGAAAAAAGAACTTATGTTCACACACAAACTCATAGTTGAGTGTTTATAATAGCTTTCTTAATAAATTGCCAAAAAAGGGTAAACAACCAGAATGTACTTCAGCTGATAAATGTCTAAATAAACTGTGTACTACTGAGCAGTAAAAAGGATCTCACTAGTGATACACACAAGGTAGATAAATCTCAAATGCATTATGCTAAGTAAAAGAAACCAGACTCAAAAGGCTACCTACACCTCCTTTCAGAAAAGGACAGACTTACTAGACAGAAAATCAGCAAGAATAAGATCTGAACAAAACAATCAATCAACAGTATCTAATTGAAATATACGAACATGCCATCCAACAACAGCAGAATACATGATTTTTAAGCACCCATGGAACAATCACCAACGTGGGTATAAAATACATGTCAACAAATTTAGAAGAATTGATATTATGCAAAGTATTTTTCTGACCATAATGGAACCAAAGTAGAAATCAGCATCAGAAAGATAAGAAGAAAATTCCTAACACTTGGAAATTAAACTTCTAAATAATCCATGGGTCAAACAGGAAGACTCAAATAAAATAATAATTTTTAAAAACATAGAACTGAATGGAAATTAAAATGTAACACATCAAAACATGTGGGATGCCAGCAGTCCTAAGAGTGAAATTTATAGCACTTACGTGTTTATTGGGAAAGCCCTCAAATTAAGGATCTACATTCCTACCTCAAAAACTAGAAAAAGGGCAAATCAAGCAAAAGGAAGGAAGTAAGCAGAAATCAATGGCTTTTTTTAAAAAAGGAAGACAACACTGAAAACTACAAAACATTGTTGAAATAAATTAATGAAGACATAAATAAATGGAAAGACATTCCGTGTTCCTGGACTGGAATACTTCATATTATTAAAATGTCTATACTACTCAAAGCAATCTACAGATTCAATGAAATCCCTATCAAAATCCCAATAGCATTTTTTGCAGAAATAGGAAAAATCATCCTCAAATTCATATAGAATCTCAAAGAATCCTGATTAGCCAAAGCAATTTTGAAAAGGAAGAATAAAATTGAAGGACTCACATTTCCTTACTTCAAAACATATTACAAAGCCACAGTAATCAAAATAGTGTGCTACTGTCATAAAGACAGACATATAGCCCAATGGAACTGAATACAGAGGGCAGCAATAAAACCTCACATACATGGTCAAATGACCTTTGATAAAGGTGCCAAGACCACTCAATAGTGAAAAGATAGTTTTTTCAACAAATGGTGTTGGGAAAACTGGATATCTACAGGCAAAAAAGAAAAGAAAGTGGACCTTTATCTTATATCACATACAAAAATTAACTCAAAATGCATTAAAGACCTACATGTAAGATCCAAAACTATAAAACTCCTAGAAGAAAACATAGAGGAAAATCTTCATGACAATGGATTTGGCAATGATTTCTTAGATACTACACCAAAAACACAGACAACAAAAGCAAAAATAAACATATGGGACTACATCAAACCTAAAAAACTTTTGTACATCACAGGATATAATGAACAGAGCTAAAAGGCAACTTATAGAATGGGAGAAAATATTTGCAAATCATATATCTGATAAGGGGTTAATATCCACAATACATAAAGAAATCCTAAAACTCAACATCAAGAAAAATTAAAAAAAAAAACAGATTTAAAAATGGGCAAAGCACTTGAACAGACATTTCTCCAAAGATGACATACAAATGATGAAAAGCATATGAAAAGACATTCAACATCACTAATCATCAAACAAATACAAATCAAAACCACTACTAGGTAACACCTTACACCCATTAGGATGGATACTATGTAAAAAACACAAAATAACAAGTGTTGGTTGGTGGAGAAACCGGAACCCTTGTGCACTGTTGTTGTAATTGTAAAATGATACAACCACCATGGAAAACAGTATGGTGGTTCTTCAAGACTTAAAATGAGGATTACCATATGATTCAACAATTCCACTTCTGGGATTCAAAAGAACTGAAAGCTGGGTCTTGAAGAGATATCTGCACACCCATGTTCACAGCAGCACTATTCTTAATAGCTAAGAAGTGGAAGCGAACCAGATGTCTACTGATGGATGAATGGATAAACAAAATGTGGTATATACATACAATGGAATATTATTCAGCCTTAAAAAGGAAGGAAATCCTGTCACATGCTACAACATGAACTTTGAAGATATTATGCTAAGTAACATAAGTCAGTCACAAAAAGACTATATGATTCTTTTTATATAAGGTATCTAGAGCAGCCAAATTCACAGAGACAGAAAGTAGAATGATGGTTGTCAGGTGGTTGTAAGGAGCTGGAGGGAGAGGGTGATGGCAGAGTTGATATTTTATAAATATAGAGTTTCAGTTCTGCAAGAGGAAAAACTTTTCTGGATTTTCATTGCACAACAGTATAAATGTACTTAACACTACTGAAATGTACACTTAAAAATGGCTAAGATGGTAAATTTTATGTTATGTATATTTTACCACAATTTAAAAAAAATAGTTAAGGTGGTAAATTTTGTTATGTGTTATGTGTATTTTAGTAGAATTTAAAAGTTTTTAATTGTTTTAAATGATAAAAAAGGGGAATTAACACCAATTTTACACAATCTTGTCCAGAAAACAGAAGAGAAGAAAAAACTTCCCAACTCATTTTATGAAGCCAGTGTTACTGATACCAAAACCACGTAAACAGAGTTTCAAAAAAAGAATATGACATACTACCTCTCATGATGTTAGACACAAAAATCCTCAACAAAATATTAGCAAACTAAATCCAACAATGTATAGAAAGAAATACACACTATAATGAAGTAGAATTTATTATAGGTATGCAAAGCTGCTTCAACAGTTGAAAATCAATCAGTATAACTCCCATATCAACCAGCTAAGGAAGAAAAATCATATAATATTTATTGACACAGAAAAAGCATTTGAAAAAATTCCATTTTTGATAAAATCTCTCAGCATGTTAGAAATAGAGGGGAACTACTTGATACAGAACATCCACAAAAACCTATAGCTAACATTACACTTAGTGGTAAAACACTGAATATTTTTCCTTAAGATTGGGAGCAAAGCACTCTCATGCAACACAGGTACTGGAAGTTACAGCCATTGTAATAAGGCAAGAAAAAGAAACAGTCATATAGACTGGAAAGAAATACAATTTTTTATATTTGCAAATGACCTGAAATACTTAGGTGTAAATCTAACAAAAGACTTACAAGACTAGTATGTCAAAAATTATAAAATGCTTATGGAAGAAATCAAAGAATGCCTAAATAAATGGATAGACATACTGTGTGCATGCATTGGAAGATCTAATATAGTAAATACATTAATATTCCTCAAACTCATCTGTAAGCTTAATAAAATTACTTTCAAAATCCCAGAAAGATTATTTGTAAACAAAGACAAGTTTAGTCTAAAATTTATATAGATAGGCAAAGGCTCTAGAATAGCTAAAACAATTCTGAAGAACAAAGTGAGAAGAATCATTCCACATGATATTACAATTTATTATTACAGCTACAGTACTTGGTGTTGGTGAGACAACAGACATAGATCAGTGGAACAGAATAGAAAACCCAGAAATATACCCATACAAATAGTCTTTCAATTTTTAAAAAAGTTGCAAAAGCAATGCAATGGGGGAAAACAGTCTTTTCAACAAATGGTGCTGGAGCAATTGGACAACCATAGGCCAAAAAAATGAATCTCAACCTAAACCTCTCACTTTGCACAAAAATTAACTCAAAAGTGATTATGGATTTAAATGTCCAATGTAAAACTATAAAACTATGGAGGAAAAAAGAAAGAAAATCTTCAATATCTATGGCTAGGCCAAGGGTTCTTTATACTAAAAGCTCAGTACACATAAAAGGAAAAATTGATCAACTGGACCTCATCAAAATTAAAAATTTTTGAGCTATAAAAGATCATGTAAAAACAATGAAAAGACAAGCTACATGCTAACAGAAAATATTTACAAACCACATATGTAACAAAGGACTAGTATCTAGGATATATAAAAAGCTCTCAAACTCAACAGTAAAGGAACAATCCTATCAAAAATGGACAAAAACCATGAACAGATATCCTACTGAGGAGGCTTTACAGATGTCCAGTAAGCACATGAAAAGATATTCAACAAATTTAGCTATTAGGGAAATGAAAATTAAAATCATGAGATACTACACACCTATCAGAATGGCTAACATGTAAAACCAGTGAAAACACCAAGTGCTGGCAAGAACGCAGAGAAATTTTATCACCCATTGATTGCTGGTAGGAATGTAAAACGGTGCAGCCATTCTAAAAAACAGTATAGTAGTTTCTTATAAAACTAAACATGCAATTACCATACTACTCAGCAGTGTAGTTTATTTATCCCAGGGGAATGAAAACTGGTATAAGAATATTCATAGATTATGTTATTTGAATAACCCCAAACTGGAATCAATCCAGATGTTCAACAGGTGAATGTTTAAAAAAACTGTGGTACATACATACCATGGAATTTTTTAGTATTTGCTTTATTGTTTCATCACTATTCAGCAATAAAAGGCACAAACTGACATATACAACAATTTGGATGAATCTACAGGGAATTACGCTAAGTGGAAAAAAAAATCCCAAAAGATTAAATACCATATGATTCCATT
This sequence comes from Kogia breviceps, assembly GCF_026419965.1. Taxonomy (NCBI): domain Eukaryota; kingdom Metazoa; phylum Chordata; class Mammalia; order Artiodactyla; family Physeteridae; genus Kogia; species Kogia breviceps. Next base: position 109,383,543 of record NC_081316.1, on the reverse strand, counting down.
TATGTAAAATTTTTGAGATGGTAAAATTTTGGAAAAAAAGATAAGATTAGTGGTTGCCAGGGCACAGGGATGGGACCTGAGGAGTGAGCAGGGAGTTGAATGTGGTTTTAAAAGGGCAACCTGAGAGGTCTTTCTGGTAACGGAACTGTTCAGTATCTTGACAATGGTGGTAGATACATAAACTTACAATGAGATGTACAGAACTAAACAAACACACACACAAACAAATGTATACAAGTAAAACTGGAGAAATCTGAATAAGATCAGTGGAGTCTTATCAATGTTAAGATCCTGGTTGTGAGACTATACTGTAGTTCTGCAAAATTTTACTATTGGGGGAAACTAGTTAAATGGTACATGGGATCTGGCTGTATTATTTCTTAAAACTGCATGTGAATCTACAACTATCTCAATAAAAACTTCAGCTGATAAAAAGGCTATGTATTATATGATTCCATTTATATGACATTCCAGAAAAGTAAAAAAAACTACACGGACAGAAAACAGATCAGTGGTTGCCAAAAGGTGAGAGTCAGGGGAAGGTTTGAGGAATTCAAATTTTTTGGGGGGTGGTGGTGTTTATGGAACTGTTGTATATTCTGATTGTGTTGAAGGTTATGTAACTGTAGTGTTTGTCAAACACAGAAATGTATACTAAAAAGGGTAGAACTATATGTCAATTATATCTCAGTAAATGTGATTTTAAACAAAGGACACTACTAAAAATAATCATTTAGCAGGACCAATCAAGAAAAAAGAGAAAAGCAGAAATAAACATTAACAGGAAAGAAAAAGGAGATAAATACTGATATAGTACTTTTTTTTTTTTTTTTTTTTTTTTGTGATACGCGGGCCTCTCACTGTTGTGGCCTCTCCCGTTGCTGGGCACAGGCTCCGGATGCGCAGGCTCAGCGGCCATGGCTCACGGGCCTAGCCGCTCTGCGGCATGTGGGATCTTCCCGGACCGGGGCACGAACCCATGTCCCCTGTATCGGCAGGCAGATTCTCAACCACTGCGCCACCAGGGAAGCCCTAGTACATTTTTTAATCACAAATATCCCTCATGTAATGATATTGAAGATCTACTGATAAATGAAAAAGGCAAGGTGTGTACTTCTTTGTACCATTTATGTACAAAAAAGTATGCACTGAATAGCAACGAGAACTATAATAAGAAACTAGTGTCAGTAGTTGCCTAGGGACCAAGCACTTGAGTGGCTGCTAAGGATAAAAGTGGGAAAACTTGGGTTTTGGTCTATACCTTTTTAAATTTTTTCAAATGGGTATTATGTGGAAATATTAGTTAGTCTAAATGAGAACTAAATAGAAGAAAATAATTTAAAAACTTAAACACCTACCCTCAAATAATAAGAATATTATGAATGACTATAAAATTTTTTTTTTAGATTTTTTTTGATGTGGATCATTTTTAAAGTCTTTATTGAATTTGTTACAATATTGCTTGTGTTTTATGTTTTGGTTTTTTTGGCCACGAGGCATGTGGGATCTTAGCTTCATAACCAGGGATCGAACCCATACCTCACTGCATTGGAAGGTGAAGTCCTAACCACTGGACTGCCAGGGAAGTCCCTGACTATAGAATTTTAAACTTAAAATAATTTCATAGAAAAATATAAACCCCAAACCAGAAAAAAACAGTAGAAAAGAATATTATAGTATAATTTTAAATATGAAAATACAGGGAAACATTCCCAAATAACATTATAAAATTAAATTCTGCAGTGTTGAAAAAGAACAGTTAATATTTTACAACCAAGTTCAACTTGGGAATTCAGACTTACTATAATTTAGCAAGATATATGAGCAATTTTGTAATGGTACAGGAATGGACAAATGAGAGGGTGTGGGAAAAAAGGGAACCCTCTTGCACTGTTGGTGGCAATGTAAATTGATACAGCCACTGTGGAGAACAGTATGGAGGTTCCTTAAAAAACTAAAAATAGAACTACCATATGACCCAGCAATCCCACTAATGTACATATACCCTGAGAAGACCATAATTCAAAAGGACACATGTACCCTAATGTTCATTGCAGCACTATTTACAATAGCCAGGACATGGAAACAACCTAAATGTCCAATGACAGAGGAATAGATAAAGATGTGGTAAATATATACAACGGAATATTACTCAGCCATAAAAAGGAACGAAATTGGGTCATTTGTAGAGATGTGGATGGATCTAGAGACTGTCATACGGAGTGAAGTAAGCCAGAAAGAGAAAAACAAATATCGTACATTAATGCACATATATGGAATCTAGAAAAATGGTACAGATGAACCTATCTGCAGGGCAGGAATAGAGACACAGACGTAGAGAACAGACATGTGGACACAGAGGGGGAAGGGGAAGGTAGGACGAATTGAGAGATTAGGATTGACATATATACACTACCATGCATAAAACAGATAGCTAGTGGGAACCTGCTATAAAGCACAAAAAGCTCATCTTGGTGCTCTGATGACCTAGATGGGTGGGATGGGGGTGGGGGAAGGAGGGAGGTCCAAGAGGGAGGGGATATACATATAGCTGACTCACTTCATTGTACAGCAGAAACTAACACAGCATTGCAAAGCAATTACACTCCAATAAAAAAAAAATACATCAATGGAATAGAACAGGACCCTGACAAAGAACCATGAATGCACATAAAATAACTAGATCTATAACAGAGCTTGCATTACAGATCAATGGTGAATACCAATTATCAATATGGAAGAAAAAAAAACAAAGACTTAGATCTCTATTTGAGACTAAACACAAAAATAGTTTCCAGGTAGATCAAAGACATAAATGTGAAAACACTTTTAGAAAAAAGCCCAGAATATTAACCTTCAGTGATCTTTGCAAAGGAAATGATTTCTTAAATAAGATGGAATAAGAATAAACTGTAGAGCAAAGGATTGATATATGTCATATTAACTTTTTAAAACTTCTTTTCAACAAAATACAAAGTGAAAAGATCAGATTGAAAAGCTACACAAGAAGAAATTGCAATGTATATTGACAAAGAATTATAAGATCCTACTTTATATTTTAACAGATATATAAAGTATAATAAGTAGACATCAAGGATATACATCAAATTCTTGCCAGTGGTTGGTTACTTCTTGGAGTAACGAATAGGACTAAGAATAGAGGCAAAAAGGTACTCCAATTTTATCTGTAATATTATTTATTTCAATGAAAAAATAAACTTGAAGTAAAGGGTAAAATATTAAAAATCATCAGTTCTGAACAATGTGAACATGAGTGTTTGTTTTATTATTCTCAGTATTTTTATTTTAATCTAAAAAGCAAGCAAAAACAAAAAAGATAAAACTGGCTCCCTGCCCTGGCCAAAACAAACGTTCAGACACCAAAGATAATTTTCCCCAAGACCATGATTTGGGAAGGCTGGCTCTTATTCTTTCTTTCCTTTGCAGCTATATTCAAATTCTCATGTATAACTCTAATCAAGATGAGGAAGGTAGCCTATCTTCTGCTGGGCTGGGAAAGTGGAAAGAAGTCACAATCAAGTCCAAGGTAATTGGAATGACAAAAGCTGTAAGCAACAGGGAGAGCTAACATTTCAGAGGCTGTCCATGGTGTGCCAAGGAGAAAGCCCCTTTTGTTTCTCATCAGACTCGCAGCTGAATGTGAGGAGTGCTGTGTCACGGCCCTTGTCAGAGGATGATGGAGCTTGGCAATATGGAGAACCCCAGGAGATTCATGTCCAATGTAGGAATGTTCCTTCACAACAGCAGGTCCTCTGTCTGGAAGGAATATGAGGTAACGGACACAGCACACTAGGATTTCTCCAGCATCCAAGACAAAATAAGCCTTCATTGAGGTGGTGTCCAAATACAGGCTGCTGCCCTGCTCTCACAATAACACGAAGATACAATCAGCTCTATTTAGAAAAGCCATTAGTCTTAATCAGGAAAAAACATACTCCCCATATTTTAAAAAGCTGGTTACCACTAATGACAATCCAATAAGCATTTGAGAAATGCCTACTATAATCCTTGACATCATAAATAAGGACTTCCCAGGGCACAGTTTAGGGACTCCTTGGGACAAACACAAAGTGAGGTACTAAAGTAGAATAAAAGCAAAGAAATGCCTCTAAGAAAACCTATTTCTGGCTTTGCCACTCTGTCTCTGACAACAGCATTTCCTCCTGTCAAATAATTGTTCACTGTACCTATGCCTCTAACTCCTCTTCATGAAAACCAAAACTCTAAAGTCTGGAAAAAGACACCCCAAATCAATGAATTTACTTTCCCCGACTGTCCTCAAAAACAAAAAGAAACCATTGGACCCCCAAAAGATACATGATATGTTGATCTCTAAAAGAAAAGTTACATGGTTTTTCTTTTTTGTTTCTCTTTAAAAATAAACAGAGGGGGACTGTGTATTAGTTAAGTACTAAATAAGTAATTTAAATTCAATCTCTCAGGAAATTCAGAGATAAAGCAAATACAAAATAAAAGAACTGATAAATATAGGCAATGTGGACAGACATCTGATAAACGGCAAGGCAGAAATAATAAACAGGTACACTTTAAAATGTACCAGATTCATAAATGTAGAGGTTTCTTTCTCTCTAAATGGCACTTTTATACCCCTAGAGAAAGCAGGGCTATAAATACCAGAAAACATGTAGAATTTCACAAGGTGTTTTCAAAGGACTACTTTAAATTCTGCAGTGAAATTCAGTCTTATGTAAAGAGACATAAAGGACCTCTGATACACATATCCTCCTTTACTCATGTCTCAGTTATTAACTAGGTCCCTGCGTCTCTCTCAGCTTCTCCTTCTAGATACAAACCAAAATCTGCCCACATAACTTTCCCATTGAAGCCTTTCAATGATTTCCCACGGCCCACAAGAAAAAGTCCTAGTCTGGCATGGCATACCAAGGTCTCGAATGACCTGCCCTGTTTTCTACCTTCCTCCCCAGTGTTATCTGCCACTACTTCCCACTTAATTGCTTTTCACTAAGTCATACTGAAACTGCTATAGTTCACTACATATAAAGTGTTATTTCATACCTCTGTGCCTTGACTTCCCACATACTTCCTTCTGTCTGGAATATTCTCCCCTCACCTTCACCAGATTAACTCAGTCATTTTCTAGAAAGTCCCACTTCTTCCAGCAGAGCTAAGTACTCCTTTGTGCTCCCAGAGCATAATTTGAAGATTCAATCACTTTACTGAACAGCTGCTATATTGTCAGGTACTGCTCTAGATAGGGCAAAGTACAAAAGAGAAGTCCCTGCCTTTACAGAGCTTACAGTACAGTGCAGGGGAGACCGATAATATATAAGAAATGTAAGTTAGGTGTTGATAAATAAGAAAAATAATGGTAGGTTAAGAGAATGATAGGAGACAGAGGTGTGCTAGTTTAGCTAGGCTGGTCAGGGAGGGAGTCTCTGATGAGGCATCAGAGAGGGAGAGAGCCAAGCAGTTAACTTGGTGCATTCTGGACAGGGGAAAAAAATGCAGAGGCCTGAGGTGGAAGGGTGCTTGGTGCGTTGAGGAACAGCAAGGCTTTTTTTTTCTTTACTTGAATTCTTATAAACTGGCTGCCATGTGGAGAATAAGCTATAGGCGGCAAGGGTGGATATAAGGAGGCCAATTGCAATAAGGAAGAACAAATCTGACTCCATATTAGATGTGCTACTTTTACTTAACGTTTGTATTCCGTTGCTTTTGCTACAAGTTAAGAATGTTGCCTATAGCCTGAAATATATAGGATAGCCCATTCTCATGGCTCTGACCGTTAAAAGTACAACACTTTTCATTCATATAGAGATTAAAAAGTTGCAGAACAGAGAATAACACTTGTTTTGTTGGAGGTTTACAGGAACATCGTGACCTGACCTGACCTGACCTACTTGGACGGCTGCAAGAACAAATGACTCCCACACCAGGAAGTTGGCCACAAGCAGCCGCACCCCTCCCCTTTTAATATAAAAGAAGCTTGAATTCTAACTCAAGTAAGATGGTTCTTTGGGACTCCAGTCCACCATCTTCTCAGTCTGCTGGCATTCCAAATAAAGCTGTTGTTATCCCAACAACTTTTCTCTCGATTTATTGACCTGTTGTACAGTGAGCGGAACGAGCTTGGTCTCAGTAACACAATTGGAAGGCTACTCTAATAACACAGGTAAGAGATTAGGAAGGCTTGAACTAAAATGATGCTAAGAAGTAGTAAGATTCTATATATTTTTGAAAGCAGAATTGAAAATAAAAACAAGAACAAATGGACTAGACGTGGGGTGTGGGAGAAAGAAATCAGGGACGATGCCCAACGCTTAATCCTGAGCAACTGGAAAAATGGAGAGATTGAGAAAAATGTACAGAGCAGGAGATAAGGCGGGGAGGCGAAGGGGCCAGGGAAAGGTAAAGGAGGGACCAAAAGTTCAGTTTTGGACACATTAGGTTTAAACATCCAGGTGGAGATGTCAAGTAGGTATCTGGAAATACTAGTCTGGAATTTAGGGGCAGATCAGAGCTGAAGGTATAAATTTGGCAATTATTTGAAATCAAAAGGCATGGGAAGCCACAGGACTGGATGAAAGTACCTAGAGGATGAGTATAGAAGAGAAGAGGTACAAGCACCAAATCCTGGGATAACTGAATTTTTAGAGCTTGGGAACATGAGGAGGCTCCAGCAGAGGAAATATATCTCTAGCTTAGTCCAGATGGCAAGCTTCTTGAGAGTAGACACTACTTTTTTTGTCTTATCTTCAGCTTCTGGCTCTAAGCCTCTTAGTCCATAGTAGGTATTCAGTAAATAAATTAAACTGTCCTTTGAAGCCCAGCTATTAGAATCTAGAGTTATTTCCTAGAAGGTCTCCTGGTACAATATGAGAGTTCAATGATTGAAATATGACCAACCCAGTGAGGACATCTTTTCAACCACCTGCAGCACAAACTGAATTGATTTTGAAATAGCACACCACTGCTACACAAGCCATGAAGAGAAAAGGCAGAGATGAAGGCTCTAAAAGAAAGAGTCTATTGATTGGAAAAGCAAACACTATGATGTTTAAAGGCCAAGAATCATGAAACAGAGATTTTTCGTCTCCTATTGTTTCACGAAGTAAATAAACATGAAACATATGAGCGATTCCTCACTTTTTGTGTGTGTGTTAGTCCATTATCACCATAAACAGCTACAGTAGAGAGGCTAAACTTCCAGCTCCACCTGAAAGTAGAAGGCAATGAAGATGATAACTGAGCACCTGTAAGGAATTATAACACTCTTAATAAGTATGTCTCCTCTCAGTCCTCTAAACATTTTATTCTGTTCATCAAAAAAAGTTGAAGTCATATAGGTAACTGGAGCTTGTATTTTATTCTTTGATGGAAAAACAGAATATGTAAATTTCTGGATCATCTTTAAAGTCTTCTGTTGCCAAAATGACTAATCACATGGAAACAGATGTGTGTGAATAATCCAACTGACTCACAAAATAACTTTGCTCCCATAAAGGACACTAAATTGATTATAAAGGCTTTTTTTTTTTTTTTTGCGGTATGCGGGCCTCTCACTGTTGTGGCCTCTCCCGTTGCGGGCCCAGCCGCTCCGCGGCATGTGGGATCTTCCCGGACCGGGGCACGAACCCGTGTCCCCTGCATCGGCAGGCGGACTCTCAACCACTGCGCCACCAGGGAAGCCCTATAAAGGCTTTTAATTCATGCCCTCAAAAGATTTTTTGGCTAATTTTTCTTACTTACGTCTAAGTTGAGCAGAGGTATTTGGTGTTTAATGACACAGACAGGAAAATGAGAGGAGGAGGAGAAGCTCAGGGAACCTAACACTACGGAAGGATGCTGTAGAAGTTAGAATTTATACGAAAATCAAGTTAGACACTGACTTTAAAAACCCATGGTCAAATGAAAGGAAATGTTTTTCCTCAAAATGAATGGATACCTCAATCCCTCCTAAAGCTCAAATGTGATTCTGTATGAAACACTGAATTATCCAGACAGTCAAGTCTTCCTTCACCTTTTACTAACTATGCACTGTGCTATTCACTATTCATTGGCATTTTGGAGAGAAATTATGCATATAACTTAGAAGACAATTTAAAGGTATGGTAAGCATGGTACTAATACCCTGTTTCTATATCACTCTTAATACATAATGAATGTATTTTAATATAAATTCCTCTGTGCTTATTCACCATTTTATCTCGCATCAGCATGAATGCTATTATAGTTCTTTTTTTCTTTTTCTTTTTGCGGTATGCGGGCCTCTCACTGTTGTGGCCTCTCCCGTTGCGGAGCACAGGCTCGGGACGCGCAGGCCCAGCGGCCACGGCTCACGGGCCCAGCCGCTCCGCGGCATGTGGGATCTTCCCGGACCGGGGCATGAACCCGCGTCCCCTGCATCGGCAGGCGGGCTCTCAACCACTGCGCCACCAGGGAAGCCCCTATTATAGTTCTCTTTAACGTGCCTAACACAGTCCCTGGCACATCACAATGGCTCAAAAAACATTCTACCAGGAGACTTACAAGAAAACTACTAGGGAACATGTACCGTAGTGGGTATATGTCAGCTTTGGCTGTCCAGCATCTGAATGCCCTTCTGATTTGAGGGAAACCCCAGACAGATGAGAGGCAGAAACCTCTTCCCACTACAGAAACTAAAGAGGAGTAGATATTCTCTTTCTCCACTCCCTGGAAGTTAGAACATGGGAAGGTGACATAAACCTGTCTAACTATAGCTGGAATTTTAAATATTAAGATGTAATGCAAGGACATAAGGTCTGACAGAGATTATTCACAGAAGATAGAGAAGAGTCAAGCATTCAAAGGCATGGCTGCAATGTCTGAGGGCAATGAAGTTGAGCAGCTTGCTGATGACTGTGTAGTAACCAGTGGAAGAAGCATACAGTTTACATAGTGAGGTCTGCAGAAATCTTGGCTGTGCCTTGCTTCCCCTCAATCCTGCCCAAGCCTAATTCTCTAATCTTGTCAATTCTGTGCACTACATAGTACTCATTATTCTTTTACTAAATTCCTATCCTACTTAAATTGGCCAGAGTTGATTTCTGTTGTGTGCACTGGTACTAGGGAGTAGATTACTGGCAATAGTACCTCAGATAATTAAGGGAAATTTGGGATTGGTTTCTGGCCTAGTAGAGGCCAGTGAATATCATATTAGTTTTCATAGAAGGGATTCTGCAAGTCCTTGACATGGAGTGGTGAAATACTAATTATCACTTGAGTTCACATGAAACGCTCTAGGAGATTGAGAGAGTGCTGTCAAGAATAAAACAACATGAAGGGAATGAAGAATTCAAGACCATGGGCATCTGCTATTCTAAGCGCACAAGACAGCTTACATAAAGGGACTATTAAGGTCGAATTCCTATAAACTAGGCTTCAGGCACAGACTGAAACCCAGGTACTTTTAAGAAAAGGATCTTTTCTCTCTTACAACAACAGAGCTGAGGTAGCTATGAAAACAAATACACAAGGTTTGATGCTCTAGGTTGCTGAATTAGAGGTCAGTTAAACTTGCATCCATATTGGGACTATTTCATGAAAAGTGGAGCATTGACTGGAGAGAGAGAGACAGAGAGAACAAACTGGAATGGCAGTGTAAGGGAGGATTCTGAGGACTTGGGAATATCCTGAATCCCTAAACCTCACTGAGGCCCCCCCTTGCTAGCTGGGTCCAGTGGGACTGTTCCTCTTCTGCTTGAAAAGGCAGTAAAATTCCCTTGCCTGAAGGAATCACCTTGCAAGTGTAAATTAATTCCCCATTTGCCTCATCCTTCCACATATGTACTCTACTGCACTACCATCAGATCACAGCATGGTCTGTGGGGTGAATTACAAAAATATCAAAATATTTACAAGACTTTGGTCACTTATATGGACAAGCATGTAGGAAATAAATACAGGGAATATAGGAAATGAGTGCGTTAACCAAGGAAAGAAAAGCAATTCTAGATCCAGCTGATTTTGCGTAGGTATATTACCAAAGGTTCTGAATTCAAAAATCTAGCCTCAGTGGCTAGCTTCAGTGGTTTAGAATCATTTAGAGTGGTTCTAAGTATTTGTCTAGTTGACTGATTGGAAACTGGACTCAGTGGTGGTCTATGCTAAAGGAAGTTGAGATGTCACAAATTATTTGAGATAATGTAGAAGGAGGAATTGAAAATCTTCAGGACACAGGAATGATGGAAATTATTGTCACCCATGTTACCCCTTTACCCATTTCCATCTATGGACCCTACAAGGACTCAGAGACATTTCCTTCTCTAAGGCCTTGAAAAATACATTAGGGCTTCCCTGGTGGCACAGTGGTTAAGAATCCGCCTGCCAGTGCAGGGGACACAGGTTCAAGCCCTGATCTGGGAAGATCCCACATGTCATGGAGCAACTAAGCCCATGTGTCACAACTATTGAGCCTGCACTCTAGAGACTGCGAGCCAGAACTACTCAGCCCACGTGCCACAATTACTGAAGCCCACGCACCTAGAGCCCGTGCTCTGCTACAAGAGAAGCCACTGCAATGAAAAGCCTGTGCACCACAACTAAGAGTAGCCCCCTTCCCGCAACTAGAGAAAGCCCGCGCACAGCAACGAAGACCCAACACAGCCAAAAATAAAATAAATTTAAAAACAATAATAATAAATATAAAAATTTATTTTAAAAAAAGAAAAATACATTAGTGAGTAGAACACTCACATCTTTGGAAAACATTCTACAGGCCAGGGATGCTGGTAGGAGACACTAAAATCAGGTTGCCCATTTCAATTTCAAGAAGGAAGGAAGAGAAGATTGGTTCAAGATGGCGGAGTAGAAGGACATGCTCTCACTCCCTCTTGCAAGAACACCAGAATCACAACTAACTGCTGAACAATCATCAACAGGAAGACACTGGAACTCATCAAAAAAGATACCCCACATCCAAAGACAAAGGAGAAGCCACAATGAGATGGTAGGAGGGATGCAATCACAATAAAATCAAATCCCATAACTGCTGGGTGGGTGACTCACAGACTGGAGAACACTTATACCACAGAAGTCCACCCACTGGAGTGAAGGTTCTGAGCCTCATGTCAGGCTTCCAAACCTGGGGGTCCGGCAATGGGAGGAGGAATTCCTAGAGAATCAGACTATGAAGGCTAGTGGGATTTGATTACAGGACTTCAACAGGACTGGGGGAAACAGAGAGTCCATTCTTGGAGGGCACACACAAAGTAGTGTGCGCATCAGAACCCAGGGGAAGGAGCAGTGACCCCAGGGGAGACTGAACCACACCTACCTGCTAGTGTTAGAGGGTCTCTGGCAGAGGTGGGGGGTGGCTTTGTCTTACCCTGAGGACAAGGACACTGGCAGCAGAAGTTCTGGGAAGTACTCCTTGGCATGAGCCCTCCCAGAGTCTGCCATTAGCCTCACCAAAGAGCCCAGGCAGGGTCCAGTGTTGGGTCGCCTCAGGCCAAACAACCAGCAGGGAGGGAAGCTAGCCCCACCCATCAGAAAACAAGAAGACAAGCAAGTTTTACTGAGCTCTGCCCACCAGAGCAACACCCAGCTCTACCCACCACCAGTCCCTCCCATCAGGAGACTTGCACAAGCCTCTTAGATAGCTTCATCCACCAGAGGGCAGACAGCAGAAGCAAGAAGAACTACAATCCTGCAGCCTGTGGAACAAAAACCACATTCACAGAAAGATAGACAAAATGAAAAGGCAGAGGGCTATGTACCAGATGAAGGAACAAGGTAAAACCCCAGAAAAACAACTAAATGAAGTGGAGATAGGCAACCTTCGAGAAAAAGAATTCAGAATACTGATAGTGAAGATCATCCAGGACCTTGAAAAAAGAATGGAAGCAAAGATCGAGAAGATGCAAGAAATGTTTAACAAAGACCTAGAAGAATTAAAGAACAAACAAACAGAGATGAACAATACAATAACTGAAATGAAAACTACACCAGAAGGGATCAATAGCAGAATAACTGAGGCAGAATGGATAAGTGAACTGGAAGACAGAATGGTGGAATTCACTGCTGCAGAACAGAATAAAGAAAAAAGAATGAAAAGAAATGAAGACAGCCTAAGAGACCTCTGGGACAACATTAAACGCAACAACATTTGCATTATAGGAGTCCCAGAAGGAGAAGAGAGAGAGAAAGGACCCAAGAAAATATTACAAGAGATTATAGTCAAAAACTTCCCTAACATGGGAAAGGAAATAGCCACCCAAGTCCAGGAAGTGCAGAGAGTCTCATACAGGATAAACCCAAGGAGAAACACACCGAGACACACAGTAATCAAACTGGCAAAAATTAAAGACAAAGAAAAATTATTGAAAGCAGCAAGGGAAAAACGACAAATAACATACAAGGGAACTCCCATAAGGTTAACAGCTGATTTCTCAGCAGAAACTCTACAAACCAGAAGGGAGTGGAATGATATACTTAAAGTGATGAAAAGGAAGAACCTACAACCAAGATTACTCTACCCGGCAAGGATCTCATTCAGATTTGATGGAGAAATCAAAAGCTTTACAGAAAAGCAAAAGCTAAGAGAATTCAGCACCACCAAACCAGCTCTACCAAAAATGCTAAAGGAACTTCTCTAAGTGGGGAACACAAGAGAAGAAAAGGATCTACAAAAACAAACCCAAAACAATTAAGAAAATGGTCATAGGAACATACATATCAATAATTACCTTAAATGTGAATGGATTAAATGCTCCAACCAAAAGACACAGGCTTGCTGAATTGATACAAAAACAAGACCCATATATATGCTGTCTACAAGAGACCCACTTCAGACCTGGGACACCTACAGACTGAAAGTGAGGGGATGGAAAAAGATATTCCATGCAAATGGAAATCAAAAGAAAGCTGGAGTAGCAATACTCACAGCAGATAAAACACACTTCAAAATAAAGAATGTTACAAGAGACAAGGAAGGACACTACATAATGATCAAGGGATCAATCCAAGAAGAAGATATAACAATTATAAATATATATATGCACCCAACATAGGAGCACCTCAATACATAAGGCAAGGCTAACAGCTATAAAAGAGGAAATTGACAGTAACACAGTAATAGTGGGAGACTTTAACACCTCACTTACACCAATGGACAGATCATCCAAACAGAAAAATTAATAAGGAAACACAAGCTTTAAATAACACAACAGATCAGATAGACTTAATTGATATTTATAGGACATTCCATCCAAAAATAGCAGATTACACTTTCCTCTCAAGTGCGCACGGAACATTCTCCAGGATAGATCACATCTTGGGTCACAAATCAAGCCTCAGTAAATTTAAGAAAACTGAAATCATATCAAGCATCTTTTCTGACCACAATGCTATGAGATTAGAAATCAATTACATGGAAAAAAAAGTAAAAAATCCAAACACATGGAGGTTAAACAATACGTTACTAAATAACCAAGAGATCACTGAAGAAATCAAAGAAGAAATCAAAAAATACCTAGAGACAAATGACAATGAAAACACAACAATCCAAAACCTATGGGACGCAACAAAAGCAGTTCTAAGAGGGAAGTTTATAGCTATACAAGCCTACCTCAAGAAACAAGAAAAATCTCAAATAAACAATCTAACCTTATACCTAAAGGAACTAGAGAAAGAAGAACAAAACCTAAAGTTAGCAGAAGGAAGTAAATCATCAAGATCAGAGCAGAAATAAATGAAATAGAAACAAAGAAAACATTAGCAAAGATCAATAAAACTAAAAGCTGGTTCTCTGAGAAGATAAACAAAATTGATAAACCATTAGCCAGACCCATCAAGAAAAAGAGGGAGAGGACTCAAATCAATAAAATTAGAAATGAAAAAGGAGAAGTTACAACAGACACCACAGAAATACAAAGCATCCTAAGAGACTACTACAAGCAACTCTATGCCAATAAAATGGACAACCTGGAAGAAATGGACAAATTCTTAGAAAGGAATAACCTTCCAAGACTGAACAGGAAGAAACAGAAAACATGAACAGACCAATCACAAGTAATGAAATTGAAACGGTGATTAAAAATCTTCCAACAAACGAAAGTCCAGGACCAGATGGCTTCACAGGTGAATTCTATCAAACATTTAGAGAAGAGTTAACACCCATCCTTCTCAAACTCTTCCCAAAAATTGCAGACGAAGGAACACTCCCAAACTCATTCTATGGGGCCACCAGCACCCTGATACCAAAATCAGACAAAGATACTACCAAAAAGAAAATTACAGACCAATATCACTGATGAATATAGATGCAAAAATCCTCAACAAAGTACTAGCAAATAGAATCCAACAACACACTAAAAGGATCATACACTATGATCAAGTGGGGTTTATCCCAGGGATGCAAGGATTCTTCAATAGCAAATCAATCAATGTGATACACCATATTAACAAATTGAAGAATAAAAACCATATGATCATCTCAATAGATGAAGAAGAAGCTTCTGACAAAATTCAACACCCATTTATGGAAAAAACTCTCTAGAAAGTGGGCATAGAGGGAACCTACCTCAACATAATAAAGGCCAGATATGACAAACCCACAGCAAACATCATTCTCAATGGTGAAAAACTGAAAGCATTTCCTCTAAGATCAGGTACAAGACAAGGATGTCCACTCTCACCACTATTATTCAATATAGTTTTGGACGTCCTAGCCACGGCAATCACAGGGAAAAAAAGAAATAAAAGGAATACAAATTGGAAAAGAAGAAGTAAAACTGTCACTGTTTGCAGATGACATGATACTATACATAGAGAATCCTAAAGATGCCACCAGAAAACTACTAGAGCTAATCAATGAATTTGGTAAAGTTGCAGGGTACAAAATTAATGCACAGAAATCTCTTGCATTCCTATACACTAATGATGAAAAATCTGAAAGAGAAATTAAGGAAACACTCCCATTTACCATTGCAACAAAAAGAATAAAATACCTAGGGGTAAACCTACCTAGGGAGACAAAAGACCTGTGTGCAGAAAACTATAAGACACTGATGCAAGAAATTAAAGATGATACCAACAGATGGAGAGATATACCATGTTCTTGGACTGGAAGAATCAATATTGTGAAAATGACTCTACTACCCAAAGCAATCTACAGATTCAGTGCAATCCCTATCAAGTAACCAATTGAAGTTTTTACAGAACTAGAACAAAAAATCTTAAAATTTCTATGGAGACACAAAAGACCCCAAATAGGCAAAGCAGTCTTGAGGGGAAAAAGCAGAGCTGGAGGCATCAGACTCTCTGACTTCAGACTACACCACAAAACTACAGTAATCAAGACAATATGGTACTGGCACAAAAACAGAACTATAGATCAATGGAACAAGATAGAAAGCCCAGAGATAAACCCACACACCTATGTTCAACTAATCTATGACAAAAGAGGCAAGGATATACAATGGAGAAAGGAGAGTCTCTTCAATAAGCGGTGCTGGGAAAACTGGACAGCTACATGTAAAAGAATGAAATTAGAACACTCCCTAACATCATACACAAAAATAAACTCAAAATGGATTAGAGACCTAAATGTAAGATGGGACACTATAAAACTCTTATAGGAAAACATAGGAAGAACACTCTTTGACATAAATCACAGCAAGATCTTTTTTGATCCACCTCTTAGAGTAATGGAAATAAAAACAAAAATAAACAAATGGGACCTAATGAAACTTAAACGCTTTTGCACAACAAAGGATCCCATAAACAAGATGAAAAGACACCCCTCAGAATGGGAGAAAATATTTGCAAATCAATGGACAAAGGATTAATCTCCAAAATATATAAGCAGCTCATGCAGCTCAATATTAAAAAAACAAACAACCCAATCCAAAAATGGGGAGAAGATCTAAATAGACATTCCTCTAAAGTAGACATACAATGGCCAAGAAGCACATGAAAAGCTGCTCAACATCACTAATTATTAGAGAAATGCAAATCAAAACTACAATGAGGTATCACCTCACATCAGTTAGAATGGGCATCATCAGAAAAGCTACAAACAACAAATGCTGGAGAGGGTGTGGAGAAAAGGGAACCCTCTTGCACTGTTGGTGGGAATGTAAATTGATACAGCCACTATGGAGAACAGCATGGAGGTTCCTTAAAAAACTACAAATAGAATTACCATATGACCTAGCAATCCCACTACTGGGCATATACCCAGAGAAAACCATAATTCAAAAGGACACATGCAGCCCAATGTTCATTGCAGCACTATTTACAATAGCCAGGTCATGGAAGCAACCTAAATGCCCATCGACAGACGAATGGATGAAGAAGATGTGGTACATGTATACCATGGAATATTACTCAGGCATAAAAAGGAATGAAATTGGGTCATTTGTAGAGATGTGGATGGATCTAGAGACTGTCATACAGAGTGAAGCAAGTCAGAAAGAGAAAAACAAATATCATATATTAACACATATATATGGAACCTAGAAAAATGGTACAGATGAACTGGTTTGCAGGGCAGAAATTGAGACACAGATGTAGAGAACAAACGTATGGACACCAAGGGGGGAAAGTGGTGGGGGGTGTGGGTGGTGGTGAGATGAATTGGGAGATTAGGATTGACATGTATACACTGATGTGTATAAAATGGATGACTAATAAGAATAAAAAATTTTAAAATTTTTTAAAAAAGGAAGGAAGAGACCAAGCAGTGGCCTCTAACTACTAGTGAGTGAGAAAGAAGGCATAATTACATAAATAGGCAGCAAGGCCAGAGTGGTAAGTAAAATACCTTGACTGTATAAATCTCTGGCAGTAGCTAATTGCTCACAGTCTATGTAGGATTAGAATAGGTTATCTCATTTCAGGGAGAGAGAAATGTGTTTTCATCTATACAAGGAATTTATTAGGATAGGTAAGAATAATTTTTAATATATAACTATGGGGAAAGTCAAAGAAGTCAAAGTGTCAGACTATAGTAGACATTCTTTTTGCTGAGTTGTTCCTATTTGAGGGGAAGTCCCAAGATCAGGGGAAGCAAGATTCTACCTCTCATTGCAGAAGCCAAAGTGGAGAAGATAATCTGTCTTCCCTATCTCTTGGGAGACAGAGTGTGGGCACATGCCTTAAACATACCCAATCAATTGGTCAGATGCATAGTTTTGACCCTTAGGGAATGAAGCAAAGGTCAGTGAGAGATTATTTTCAGCACTTATGGGGAAATAAAAAATCCATGACACAGCTGCAAGTGTTAAGTGGTTAAGTCCAGCGTTGTAGTGCCAACGGAAATATATAAAGAAGACTGTAAGTCGAAACCTTGGCCATCCTTGCCTCCCTTGGTTCCTGTCTAAAACGGGTTCTCTAGCCCACCTAGCAATTCTTTTAGTTTCTCAATACCCCTCCAGTAAAGTCCTCCCCTGATTACAGATGATTTCTATGACATGCATTCAAGCACACTGACTACTACAGAGGCATAAATGCACTTTAGGATAATTATGCCATCAGGGACAGAAACAATTTACTGCCTATGTATATACTACTTCCTGTAGCACAATGGAAGATAAGTAAACTACAATGACAGACGTATGCTCAAAGCCAGAATACTTACTTCTTCTATTAATCTGTTAGACTGAATCAAATGAAAACTATAGTTATCAGACCATTTTTTTTAACCCCCCAAATTTTCATGTGGTTTAACCTAACATTTCTGGGTTGTGTTAAAAAGACAGTCATATCTCTCCCTACCTAGCTGTTCTTAGCTAATTTTAAAAGGTTAGCTTCAAAATCCTTCCTTAATTTGTCTAATATTTTTTAAACGCTTAAGCTGTAAAATTCTACTGATAATAGCACAGATATTTTTACACAGCACTGGTTGAGCCTTATAGAATGGCGACCCCCTTAAAGTCTGTAAATAATAGAGAACTTTGGGAAAAAATAATGTTCAGTAAGAATGAATTCGAATCACAGAAATTTGTAACCAGAAGGACAAAAGAAATTTATAACCAGAATGTGCTTTGACTCACATTTAGTCCTGACTTGCATCTCGTTGGATTGAAACTCCTCCTGCCAAATGGGGTTTCGTATTATTCTTAAAGTCATTAAGAAAAGAATATAAATTTGGGGGTAACTGATTCTAGTTTCCAACACCCAGAAACCTGTTTGGGGGGTCTTTTTTTCCCTTATATTTACATATATCATATCTGCTACATTTCCTTTTACATTTACAGAATATTAAAGGTAGTTTCTTACCAAACAATACATATTGACTTTTCATATACTTAAAGGTACTAATTTAGGCCTCAGCGTTTCTATTCCTACTCAACCATCCTAATTCCTTTACTATTTCCTCAGGAGTCTATTTTCTAGTCCTTTTCTCATATTCTCTAAACCTCGTGCACATTTGTCAAATCTTTCAAACTGCAGAACATAGTATATCTTAAAAGCAGATGCAATGTGAAAGAAGAAACCAGTTTTAGCGATGGGTGAAAATGTGCTCCTGGAGAAGAGGATCAAAAAGGAATTGATGATAAAGAACACGGAGTGGGAACTACTAGAAGTAGTCAATACGTACTTACCCAACCATTCTTAATACAAGTGCAAGGCTAGAAGAAATACACCATGGAAAATGAGATAAAGCAAGTTTGCTTTTTGCATTTCTTCCTTTATTTTTTAACCTATCACCAAAGTTCTCTAAGAGAGTCCAACAACAAATTATTAGATTTTGCTCTAAAGCAATAGTTCTTAGGTTGCCTCAATACTTGCTAAAGTGTTGCTAAGCTGATGAGGGATTTTTACCTGAATGGCACTTCTTCCTGTGGAACATCCACATAGTAACGAATAAAAAATCTCTCAGAATCTTCTCGCTCACCGTCAGTGACAACACTGCCATTAAGTTTGGAAACCGATGGCAATCTATAAATAAAAAGCAAAAGAGACATTTTAAAATAATAAAAATATTTAGCCTTAGAAATAAAGTTATTGGTTTGAGGCCCAGTCCTATTCTCTTGAAAAGACTCATTTGATGTAGCTCTGCTTGTGTACAACTACCAGCATGAATTAACGTGGTATAAAAATAAAAGGACCAAAAATATCTAAAGTTTCATTTTTGGATGTGACACTGACCTTTTATAAACATACTTCACCTTTCAAAATAAGATCCTAGGCAGCATGGTCCAACTTGAGCATCATGCAAGCCACACACGTAATTTTAAATTCTCTAGTAGCCGTATTTTAAAAAGTAAAAATAAAACAGATAAGATTAATAATATATTATATTTAACCCAATATATCCAGGATACAATCATTTCAATCTATAATCAATACTAAAAAAATAACTAAGATATTTAACTGTTCTTAATTTAATACTTAAATGTTCTTTTTTTCAGATAAAGTGTTTGAAATCTAGTGTGTCTTTTTCACTTACGGCACATTTCAATTCAGACTAGCCATGATTTCAGGTGCTCAAAAGTCACCCATGACTGACGGTGCCATACTGGACAGCACAGGTCTACAAAGCAGTCAGTACAAATTGGTCATATAGTTCAGGAATTCATTTATTATATTTACAGAAGAACTGTGTAAAGAAAATAAACTACAAGGCCTGCAAGACTTACTCTTCGTAGAAGAAAAGTATGCTGAAATTTATTTCTTCAGTGGGATATTACTGTGTATGTTAACAACTGGAAAGCGGTAAAGATCTGGTAGGTATTAGTTGGTCAGAAAGATCAAAGTGGTTTATAGAACCACTCTTCTTTAGGGAACCTTAAAGCCTACTGTTCCCCTGTCAAAATTACTATGTATAGTACACGAGAGAACAAATCAAAACTCCGTGGCCCTTTACATCTTAGTCAAGCCTTACTGCTGCTAAAGACACTTACAAAAATAAACCCTCATGGGACATTTTAGTAGTCTGGGGGAGGCAGGGGCTGAGACACGAAAGGCAGGGGAGTCAGAGGAAGAAGGTAACAGCATGGTGGTCACGTTTAAGTCAATCTACATTGAAGAAGAAAACACAGATGCTACTCTCTTAAGTTTTACACTAATGGAACAGCCCAATTTTCAGGTATTTACACTTTAAATGACTTCTCTGTTAACACAGAAAATAAGGGTAACTAAAATAGAGTTGATTCCCTATTACACCTACTTTTGCTTCATGACCCAAAACAGGATTTCAAATATTGTAAATATTTAAAAGTATAAACATAGAATAGATTTGCGAGGAAATTTTTCAGTGGTCTTGGCAGATCAATTATATTTCACATTTTTCTCATCATATTGCATTCCTTTTCCTCTAGGATTTGGAGCTACAGAAGCAGCTCCTTTGAGTAGTCTGTACTAGAGATGGATAAACATACAGTGCGCTCCCCTCACCCCCAAACAGTGCATTATCCCTTTAATGAAACAACAAGGCCCCGAGAAAAGAAAGCAGAATAATCAGTACAACAGACCTGGCTATTACCAATTTCCTTCGCTCCTCGGTGGTATATGGCTGAAGAAGAGGAATTCCTAACAACCTCACTTCTTCAAGTTTAGGGAATGAGTTTAGTTTGTCAATGTCTTCCCAGGACTGCAAACCTAATTGGAGAAATATATTGTTTAAGTAAATCCAGAAAAGCACACAAATGAGAAGATAAACATAGCAAAAAAATTTATTTCCATTAATAGGTTCTGAAATGTTAAAATGATCATCATAAACTAACTAGAGATCCTGAAAATTTTTCTTTATCCAAGGAAAGAATGGAATAAAACACCATAAAAGCTTCCCTGGGACCGCTCTTATCCCTGTGATCCCAGTGCTCAAGGGACGCCCTCTATTCTCCAACATCCACTCATCTACTGATTCTCCACCCAAATGGCTGGTAAAGGCGGCCACTGGTGGTTTCATTAGCAGGATGGATGCCATGATTACATAATTGAAAAAGTGATGTGATCAACTCTTTCATCAGACAGAGGCTCAGAGAACATAACTGTTGATCAGAGTGGACGCTGCCAGAGTAAATTTCTACCTAACAAACACTAAAATGCACAAGGTCAATAGAACCCGAAACTAAATATCATCTTTCAACTGTCCTCCTTTTGGGGACAGGGAAAACAGGTTCAAAATTTAGAACAAACAAACAAAATCAAAAACAAAAAAAACTGAACCCTTGGGTAGGAAAACATGAAACAAATTAAGATTGTTCAGAGCTAAAAGGAAACTCTTCCTATAGCTGTGAACAAATGTATCATCCAAGTCAAGTCAATACTTGGCACTGGTAGGAAAAATATCCCTGTAATAATGAAGCTGGTCAGTTTTACAACACATTAAATCCATTGCAGAAAACAACGTAGTCCCTTCCTATTTCTATCAACCTTCAGCAAGGGTAAAGGCAGAAGGGCAGTTTGTGAGGACCCTGGTACAAAACTATCCCAGGTCACTGTCCTCTTCCCTTCAGAATGGCATTGCCATCTAGGAGGAAGAATAGAGTTAGCTCAAGGGATGTCAACTTGTGAAATAAACAGCTTCCTTATGCAAATCACTTGGGTTTTTTTGTTTTTTGTTTTTTGTTTTTTTTTGGTATGCGGGCCTCTCACTGTTGTGGCCTCTCCCGTTGCGGAGCACAGGCTCCGGACGCGCAGGCTCAGCGGCCATGGCTCACGGGCCCAGCCGCTCCGCGGCATGTGGGATCTTCCCGGACCGGGGCACGAACCCGTGTCCCCTGCATCGGCAGGCGGACTCTCAACCACTGCGCCACCAGGGAAGCCCCAAATCACTTGTTTTTAAGACTTAATTCCCGCCCTTATAATCTCCGTGGTGGAATAAACCATTTATGTTTTTCAGTAATAGGTCAGAATTATTTTTACTTATGTAGTTGTTTAAAAAATAGGCTGAAAGACAATACCAAGAGAATGAGAAGAAAATCCATACACTGGGAGAATGCATTTGCTAAAGGCATACTGATAAAATATACAAAGAACCCTTAAAACTCAACAACAGGAAAATGAACAATCTGATTAAAAAATGGGTGGAGGGCTTCCCTGGTGGCACAGTGGTTGAGAGCCCGCCTGCCGATGCAGGGGACGCGGGTTCGTGCCCCGGTCCAGGAGGATCCCACGTGCCACAGAGCGGTTAGGCCCATGAGCCATGGCCGCTGAGCCTGTGCGTCCGGAGCCTGTGCTCCGCAGCAGGAGAGCCCACAGCAGTGAGAGGCCCGCGTACCACAAAAAATAAAAATAAAAAAAATAAAAATAAAAATAAAAAATGGGTGGAAAACCTGAACAGACACCTCGCCAAAGAAGATATACAGATGGCAAGCCAAAGAAGATATACAGATGGCAAGTAAAGCATATGAGAAGATGTTCCACATCATATGCCATTAGGAAAATGTAAATTAAAATGAGATACCACTATACACATATTAGAATGGCCAAAGGCCAAAACACTCACAGCACCAAATGCTGTCAAGGATGTGGAGCAACATAAATGTAGAAAGGGACAATACAAAAAAAATCAGGTGCAGGTAGGAGGGTTGTTGTAGACTAAGAGTATGTTTTATCTGTTAAAGATACATACTGAAGATTTTAAGGCTGAAATTACATGATTGCTGAGATTTGCGTTTAAAATAGTCCCCCCAAAGGAAAAACAGTATGGGGGATAAATACAGAAAGCAAGATGCTAATAAATGTTGAAACTGAAAAAAAAAAAAGAAAAAAAAAGGATGTGGAGCAACAGGAATTCTCCTCCATTGCTGGCTCAATGTAAAATGATACAGCCACTTCAGAAAAGAGTTCGGCGGCTCATTACAAAACTACACATACTCTCACCACATGATCTAGCAACTGCACTCTTTGTTATTCACCCAAATGAACTGAATACTCATGTCCACACAAAAACCTGCACCTGGAGGTTTACAGCAGCTTTATTAATTAAACCAAAACTTGGAAGCAATCATGATGTCCTTCAGTTTGTGAGTGGATAAATAAACTGTGGTACATCCAGACAATGGAATATTATTTAGTGCTAAAAAAGGAACATTCTATTAAGCCATGAAAAGGCATGGAGGAAATTTAAATACGTAATACTATGTGAAAGAAGCCAATCTGAAAAGGCTACATGTTGTAGGATTCCAACTATATGACATTCTGGAAGTGGCAAAACTATGGAGACAGCAGAGAGATAAGCAGTTGCCAGGGATTAGGGGGGAGGGAGGGATGAACAGGCACAGAAGATGGTTGGGGCAGTAAACTATATATTATGTACAATACTACAATGTGTGTCGTTACAGATTTGTCCAAACCCACAGAATGTACAACACCAAGAGTGAGCCCTAATGTAAACCATGGCCTTTGGATGATGACGTGTCAATGCAGGTAAACTGAAAGGTGTCACTTAGGTGCTGGGATGTTGATAGCGGGGGAGGCTGTTCCCATGTAGGGCGGGGAGTATACGGGAGCTCTGTGTACTCTCTGCTCAGTTTTGCTGTGAATATAAAGACTCTAAAAAATAAGCTTATTAATTTTTAAAAATAGGCTAAAATATTCATTCCTGTGATAGACAGAATCAGGTGGCAACGAACTGGTAATCAATTATATGTAAACACTAGACAAGGAAAGTGAGAATTTGAAAGCCATAGCAGGTTGGGATTCCTCAACCTAAATCCAGACAGAACAGTCTAGTTTGTAATTCTCTGTACTCTCTTTACCCTGCCTTTTACTATCCAATTCATCAATTTCATTTCACTCCTTCCATAGCATGACCCCTTTAATATACAAAATATTAATAGCTAATATAATGCTATGCCAAACAAATATTCGATAAATACTGGTATTTATCAGAGCATTTATGGAAATGAATGCCTTAAATTTAGCTAATCATTAGGCATCTGCAGGCTTCCCTGGTGGCACAGTGGTTAAGAATCCGCCTGCCAGTGCAGGGGACATGGGTTCGAGCCCTGGTCTGGGAAGATCCCACATGCCACGGAGCAACTAAGCCCGTGCGCCACAACTACTGAGCCTGCGAGCCACAGCTACAGAAGCCCATATGCCTAGAGCCCGAGCTCCGCAACAAGAGAAGCCACCACAATGAGAAGCCTGCGCACTGCTGCGAAGAGTAGCCCCCGCCCACCGCAACCAGAGAAAGCCCATGCGCAGCAACGAAGACCCAACGCAGCCAAAAATAAATAAATTAAATAAATAAATTTATTTTAAAAAAATAGGCATCTGCATGTCATTCTTGAAATCCATCCTATAAGAAGGCAGAGCTGTAACTGACAGAGCTGTGACTGACAGAAATACACTTTCACTGTATTTCATGCGTAAGTTCAGATCAATCTGTACGTAGAATGAGAACAAGCCTGTTCCTCACCTGCCTTGTGGAGGCTGATGGATCGCAGATTAGGAAACAACCTAGCCAATGAATCATCAGGCTCCTCAATAGCATTCAGATGGTTGTTGGCCAGGACGAGGGTATCCAGTGAAGGAAACATAACTCCTAACTTGCGTATTTCAGTCCAGTCTTGGAGGTTATTGTCTGTTATATGTAGTAGCTTAAGAGAAGGACAGCAAATAGAAGGACAAGACACTGTTTCATAGTCATTAAGGCACAGGAAGAGCTCTTCCAAACTGCAGAGAAAAAAGGAAATATTTCATTGTTTAAAGCACTTAGGTTTCTACTCTGCACCTATTTTTAGTCATTCAATAAATAAGTGCCTACTATGTATGAGACTCTGCTAGGTGTTGTAGAGAAAATTATAAAGATGTCTTTCTGAAGCTTAAAATACAGCTGGGAAGACAAAACCTAAAATATATAAAACAGCAGAGAATGATATAACCCACTACTAAATTAATTTTGTGCTTCAGTAAATAAGTGCTAAATGAAGCAGAACTAACTGTAAGTACAACAGTACTTCATATAGGAATAGGATTAAAATTGTGGTTGGAATAGTCAGGAAAGGATGCATGGCCTTGAAGGAGGGGTAGACTTGGGTAAATTGAAAGGACATAGAAGGAACTTCTAGAAACAACATGAACATGTATTTAGAAAAAGAAATAATAACTATCATTTATTGAATTCCTACCCTGTGTCAGGTCCTGTGCAGGTGCTTTATAGACTGTACTTCTATTTCTACAATTTTATAGACAATTATGTTCATTTTATAGACAAAAGCTTATCAAAGGTCACAAGGATAGTAAGTGGAACTGGGATTTAAAAGCTCCTTCCATATGCCATGCTAGATGCTGCATGCAGTGAGAAAACCAATCTCATTAGAGGGCGAGTGAGAAACTAAGATGGAATAAGTAAGCTGAGACCAGATTCTGAAAGGCTTTCATAATTTCTATATTTAGACAGTCAAGGAGACTACAGCTTCATATATTTTTTAAACTACTTCCTTTTAATATTTATGTGCATATACAAAGATAGATACAAACAAAACATAACAGAGCATTTCTAAGCTGACAAACAAAAGTATACTTTCCTGCTTAAATTATTGAAAGGAATACTAGGTCCATTTTCCCATCATGCAAGCTAGGCACTTAATCATCTGAGTGTTAATATATTTCAGAGACACTATGATTTTTTTTTCCTCCCAAAGAAAAGTGTTAAGGCAAAATTCTGGAATCAGGTAATCAGAAGATTAAAATGGAAAAAGGCTGGGTTGATCTCGAAACGATAAGTGCTTCTCAGGGATATCTTCTCGCCAAAGGATGACATATCCCATGTCTTGGTGCTACCCAACACTGAACAAGTATTCCAATGAAAATGCTACTAGATTACCCTCACAGCCTCATTTAATTACTTCATTTTTCTAACCTCATTCTCCATTCAATCTGCAGTTCTAGTATTTCTGAGATGGGAGACCAGCAGTAACTCTATGTACTAACACAGACGGCAACATGGCTCCCTCTCCATCATGCTCTCTGGGCTTACTCTGGTAACTCCTGCAGTATCGTGTGGACTGTCTCCCAAGAAGCTTTGCTGTTGTTGAGAACAAGTTTTCGAACCCCGGAGAATGACCCAGCACATGTTCTTTCTAAAACCGATAAATTCAGAGGGTTGGAACTCAGGTTTAGAAACTCCAACTGGGGAACATTTGACACAATTTTACTGACCTGTGGAGAAAAAAAGGAAAAGCATATCAGGCAGTAATCAGAGCTTTTAAACAACAATCATACCCAAGAAAACCTAAGTAAGTGGGTCTCCAGGCAAAGGGCCATTTGCATTATGGAGTCCTATTTAGTGATGGTACCCGCAGAGATGCATAAATAATTGCGACAAATCATGGTAAATAACTTAATCTCTTTCTATAAAATAGTAGCATAACTGAAAATTAATGGTAGAAAAGAAAAATTTTCCATGTTACCTTTGGCAAAGTTCTTGATTCTACTCTGTATAATATTCTCTTTGATATCACTACATGATATTTTGGAGAAAAGATCATTTAGATGACATTTTAGGCTACAAGTTTTAAAGAGCTGGGATTGGGTCATGTACAGTAATTCTCTTTGAATATCTCCTTCCTTCCATCCTCAGTAGCATATTAAGGCTAATTGAAGGTTTATTAAAGACTACATGGTAACAATTCAGGTATTCAAAATTGATCACATACTCACAATCACTTAGAAAACAGTTTTGGCTTGGTTCAAAGATGCACCAAACTTTAAAATATATTTACTCAGAAATAAAAAGCATCTGTAACTATATTACAAAAGAGAAAACATGATCATCAATTTAATGATTTAGCTAGCAACTTGGTAGACAGAAAAAAAAAAAAAGGAAATGAGCTTTACTGATTACTGACCTTAACTATTTGCTCTGCATTGTACTAGGTTTTTAAAATATAACTTATTTCACTAAATTCTCAAAACAACTTGCAAGACAACTAATATTCTTTTATTTTAATAAATGAGGAAACTGAGGCTTGGAGATGTTAAATAATTTGAGTAAGGTTTCAAAGTCACAGAAGCCAAATCTAGGATTTCAAAATGAGAGCCATTGTTCTTTCCAATACACCACAAGTAAATCATAAATATAACCAGAAAAAATGAAGAACTAGCTTAAACAAGTATGATATAAACACTAGAAGCCCAGTAAATGTATTAAGCATCAATCAGCCAGGCAACATGGTAACTAAAAGTTATGAGAAAAGGAGTAGAACAGAATAGTTAGGATTAGTTTTAGAATCAGAAAACCTTGACTCAAACCAGGTTCTAACACTTCCTAGCTGTGTGGTTTGACAAGTTACTTAACCTTTCCAAATCTCAGTTTCCTTATTTGTAAACTGGAGAAAACAGTTCCCACATATTTTACAGTATTGTTGGTAGGATTAGATGAGATACATGTGTAGAGCACTTAACAGTGATTGGTACATATTTTAGAAACTTGTTTCCTTACCTACTGCCCAAGAAAATGTAAAAGCAGGGATAGTACTTACCTGGCTCACTACTGCAAAGTGGGCACTTAATGTCTGTTGATTAAATTAATGGCACAAAACCATTTAATAAATGTAACTATGGCTAATAGGATATGTACAGTATGAACCAGTATCTCAACCCTGATTATCTGTCATATCACATTTATTTAAATATGTCATATCTAAAATCATTAGTAGAATTTAAAAAATATACTGATTCCCAGGAGCCACCATAAACTATTGAATCAGAAGCTTCACAGGTGGGACGAGCTTCATGGTTGCAACCTGGATGCCTGTTTCTTTTCAGAGCTCCACAGGGAATGACAAAAATGTATCCAGTGTGCAGGACTATGGGGAGGAAGAGAACGGAGTCTGTACTTTACATTAGGTCTGCATACTGTGTACTGTACAGTTTAGGAGCCCCAAAATCAGTGAGGAGTAAATTAACTCCAAGGAGGTTTGGAGACGTATGTCAGAGGGAATGGTCTTCACACACACTAGTTCATCTATTCTAACACACCCTCTGAAGTAGTACCGTATTTATTTTCATTTTATAAATGAATAACTAAGCTATCTTTCAGAGGAAAACATACTAGGCTTCAGTTTAAAATGTAAGAGATTCACACCAGTCAGCATATATTCGCCTGTTTGGTCTCTTCTGTAACCAAATGGTAACAAGCATTTGTATGATATATGGCTAGGATTTGGAGTTTCGTGTGTGGCCACAACACAGCCAAACAGTCCACATAAGGACCAATCCTTCACTGCAGTCTACCACCTGGATACCAATATATGAAGACCTTTCATACATAAGATGATGACTAGCAATGCTTCACCTCTTTTAAGGGCAAAAAAAAGATGAAAAGGAATATTGTGCTCTAACTACAGCATGGAGAATAACTGCTAATTATAGTACAACCCTAGTTAAGTAAACAACACATAAACCTTTGCTAACCACAACCCTTCATATTTTATTTTTGTAATAAAGAAGAAAACACCCCCCAAAGTGGATACTATCAGAGTCTTTGAAGCAATTTCTGAAAGAATTCCCAAGGCTAGCAGATGCATGATGTGATCTTCTTCATAGTCTGCATCTGCACTACTGTCCAATGAGAATAAAGATTTAAAATAATGACTCATTAGCCCTAGAATATCCTAAAAAAGATAAAATTGGACTATAGTTTAATAATCCAAGCAGGAAAAATAATATATGTTAGAAGTAAATATTTTCTTTAAAAGGTTAAAATTAAAAAGGATTTTGTGTAACCTTAGATTAATGATAATATTCTGGAAAATATTGCATTCATTACACAGGTAAATTTATTCATGGTAGAAAATGTCTTAATAGTAAAGGCTATTATTATTCAGTGAGTGTCTAGGGCAGTATACTGACTTCTCTTTTTTAAAGTCTAAAGATAAAGACCCTTCTAGCTGGAGTGAGTTCAGGACACTCACGTGCAGAAACATGGAGATGAACTTAGATCACCTTTTAGATCTCCAAAACTCTATGATTTAATAGGGGACCCTCTACTCTGACTGTTGTAAAGCAAGAAACTAAAGTTTTAAGAAAAATGGGGAAAGGGTAGTAAGATAACAATCTGTAATTTATACCCAAGCTATTCTCTATCTCACCTATCGTGAATTCCTCCCTCCTCTCAACTGCTTAGTGTAATGTCTTTTATAAAACGGTTTTGATAAGGAAAGGAGGAAAAAAGAGGTACCTTGGGAAAAGTCAGACAAAAATCTACTTAGCCAAAAAAATCAAAAGCTAAAAAATGCATCATTTTTTTTTAATACATAGATGCCCAGTTTTAGATGGACGGAGACAAATCTTTGCCTCTCCCCAAAGTATTACACTTCTCACTCATATTTATATTAGTCTCTGAATATAAAGCAGCCAGTAGTTTAAACTATAAAAGAAGATACTCATAACATTAGTGATCATTCAAAAACACTAAAAGAACCAACTAGATTATTCTGTTCCATGTTGGTATATCAAATACTGGCTGAAATAAACTTAGTTAATGGCCAGGGACAAATGATCTTCTGGGTAATCAAATACATGGGTTGCAATGGATTGAAATGTAATGTCTTAAAACTGTGACCTATGAGGCATTTTGCAGCTTGGCAAAGAGTTTAATCAATCCTAAAAATCAATATTTTTCATTGTCAGTACTTCTCCCATCTCTCTGTGTTCTGATATATATTCTAGAAGATTGGGATCAACTACAGTTAAGGCTAAGGACAAAACATAAAGGAATCATGAAAACAAAAATAAATGGAAACCTGAAAGGTAGCAGCAACAAACTTTCATTTGAAAACTGCCTGAAATCAGACTATAGGGCACTTACAGGAATACACCAACCGAGCACCACTAGAGTACAAATAAACATGTGACCCTCTGGCTGTATCTGTCAATGTGAGCTGGAAAATATTCAGTGGAGACCTTTGTCTAAGCAGAGAAAAGGCCGAATTACCTAGTGTAAACTCTGTGTTCTGATCCATGTTGACATACATTGTTCTTCTGAGGTAGTAACTATATCACTATTAAACTGTTTCTACCAGTTAGCAAAAGCTTATGTATGTGGTCAAAGTATAGGTCAAAGCACAAAGCACAACATCTTTATGAAATTTTTACTCCCAAAGTAATAAATTTAGGGGAATCAGCCTGTGAACATAGGAGCTGAAATGATTCAGGGTAAGAGTTGGTCTGACTTGTCACCCATGCAGGTCAAAAATCTCACCAGAGGTTCAGCAGGACTATTGAGGGAATCGTGGAGGAGGATTAACAAGGTAGTTCTTTTTGCATCTGTGCAGTGTGGACAGAGCATGCATGTCAATTAAGCATCTCAAAGGACCCAGAAGGCACAGATTGTAATTTGTTGAACAGTGAACTATAACAATTGTTTGGATAAGTAAATCAATCAATAATTACATGGACAAAGAGAGATTGTTTCTTGGAACAGCCAAGTAAACCTGTATATATTAACACATGACTTAGAAATCAAGTGACGTGGGGCTTCCCTGGTGGTGCAGTGGTTGAGAGTCCGCCTGCCGATGCAGAGGACATGGGTTCGTGCCCCGGTCCGGGAGGATCCCACATGCCGTGGAGCCATGGCCGCTGAGCCTGCGCGTCCGGAGCCTGTGCTCCGCAACTGGAGAGGCCACAACAGTGAGAGGCCCGCGTACCGCGAAAAAAAAAAAAAAAAAGGAAATCAAGTGACGTGCATCTCAAAGAATTTTGGCAAACATCTTAATAAAAATAGGAAATATAACTGGTAGCACAGACACCAGATTAAACAAGACTATGAAATAGATGAATATAAGAAAAGCTAAAGAAAAATGGGTTATAGATAGATTTTTCTTAAACAAGAAAGCTGTCTTAGAATCCATATCATATTTAATAATCTACCAAGTGTCTTGATGATTAATTTTATCAACAGTCCTGTCTTATGGATGATAAAGGACTAAGTGAATGTCTTAAGATCACAGGAAAAGTTAGAACAAGTGGGCCTGATCAAACGTTTAGATACAATCATTTATTCATTAAGGCATTCAGCAAACATCTGAATGCCTAGAATGCCAGTGCTGATGATAAAAAACAAAACCCTGAATAAGCTCATGGTCTAGTAGGAAAACTGTCAAGTAAGCAAGTGATTGTGCTACATTGTAATGAATCCCTTCATAGCAACATGATACACGTGTTAGGATAATCTAATTCTGCCTGAGTGAGAGTCAGGGAAAGTTTGAGAGAACAGCAACTTGGGCCAAGTCTTGAAAGATACATAGGGAGCAAATGGGTAGACAGAGGAGAAAGAGAACAGTAGATTTAGAATGAATAAAAGCAAGGAAGTTTTTCATGTCCAGATTTATCATGAGCTGCAAGAAAAACACATGGCTAAAGATGGAGATAAAACTCTAGAAATAGCAAAGGGCCGTATGATAGAGGGTCACACTTAGAGAGTTCAGACCATAGTTTGTAGGTGGTGAAAAGCAGCTAAGGGACTTGAAGGAGGAGAGTTTCATAATCACACTTCATTTATTAAAAGGAGTCTGGTAGCACTGTAGAAGGTTAGCTTAGAGGAAGCAGAGTCAGGAAAACCCACTAGGACACTTTTCCAATATTCCAAACAGGAAATAAGAACCTAAATTAAGGCAGGAAATTAAGTAGGAAGAACTATTTTTCTCTTATTCTTAAGGGTAGCTTCTATCAGGTCATGTTATAATCAGGTAGGTAATATTATATATAATAAGAGAGAATGTCATAATACTTTTATTTGTGCAACTTGGTTTAGAGTTACTCTGAGGTCAAAGGCATCAGTTATGTCAAATTACCAGTGCGACTTAAAATAAGAAAAAGTTCTAAAAGATTTGGAATAAATTTCAGTAACAAGAGTAAATATTTTTATAACCTTAGTTTCGAGCTGCAGTAATTTTTATGTCAATTTATAGTAATAAATGTTGAAGTAGTAGCAGAGAATGGGCACAGGGTGTGTAAACTAGTGAAATAGTAGAGAATTTAATGCACTGTTAGCAATCTAAACCTCTGTGGTCTTATTAACCTCTTGATGCCTGGAATAAAGCTCCTCAGTGCTTTTCACATTAATGAAAAACATATCAGCAATAACAAAGTTCATTGAAAAATCACCATAGAAACAGTTGAAGCAGTCAGTTATTTCTCTTGAGACATACAGAGAAGAATCTCAAGGGCGAACCAGAATTCAGCAGCATACATAACAACATAAACAATAATACAGTGAGTTATTGCTGCACTTCACCAAAATGCAGCAGTATAAAAACTTTACCTCGTGCCAGTCTTCGAGTTTATTGTCAGAAAGATCTAATTCTGACACATGAGCACAGAAGGCAGCAATTTCTTTTTCGTCTCCGGCACAGGTTATTCCACAGCTGTTCAACACCAGTACACTTGGGAGGTTGAGGCGATCTGAATCATGGGAGAAACGAAATACTTTCTACGTCAGCCTAATTCTTGTCTACATACATTCAGCCATCAGGAATCAAAATCAAATTGTGTGAAATTACACAAGGACCTTAAAAACACAAGATATGCTGGGATCCAAGGGTACTGAATTCTAAGGGGAGACAGCCAAATATGACCCAGAAGGAGATCAGAAGTACTAGACCAGTACCCCCAAAAAGTCCCGGAGGTTTCACCTCCTGGCAGCATTGTTTATCTCAACTACCAACAACAGAACCGCTGTCACCTTATCATGTGACACTAGATCCATGTGATTCATGTCAGGGCTACCACTGTGCTCTTATTGGCCTCAATTCTTTCTTTTTTAAATTTAGTTCAAAATATCGTTCTGGATAGCTCTTTTCTCTCTGTCTGATTTGTATTTTCACCTTTTGTTACCTTTGGAAATTATCTCAAAACCATTAGATAGTCTATCTGCTAAACCACTTCCGTTCTTCAAGTTCATATCACTCAAGGAATCTTCCTTGCTTACGCGGATCCATTTTAAAAACGATATCTTTCTCCCATACTTGTCCATCAATCATTCCCCTTTCATAACCATGTAGAATTTGCCCCTTATGAAAATTAGACTTTTAAAAATATATAATTATAATGAGAGAAAATGTTTTACAGTCTTAAACCATTCAATGAATACAGTCAAACTATTGCTTGTTCAAAAATATGTCAATAAAATCACTCTTCCTATCTCTAATAAAAAGGATAAATATGAGAATTCAACCACTCTTTTCCCATTTGGTATAAAGCCAGGGCTCACAAAAGTATATTTCATTAATGGAAGCCTCAAATAATATGAACTTTCACAACTCAGTATTTTTCACAGGATCAATTTTCTCAGAATGGGAGTAGATCCTGAAAAAAATGACCAAGTAAGAAGTTCACTTCTTTCTGCTGTTTCAGTTTATA
Source organism: Kogia breviceps (assembly GCF_026419965.1). Lineage (NCBI taxonomy): Eukaryota > Metazoa > Chordata > Mammalia > Artiodactyla > Physeteridae > Kogia > Kogia breviceps. The sequence continues at coordinate 109,350,255 of NC_081316.1, read as the reverse complement.
TGGATTGATAAGAGAGTTGCATTGAGAAATAATAAACATTCAGTAACCTTTGGACACAGGGACTAAAACACTGTTCAATATTAATCTCCTATAACTACAAAGAACTACTTTCAATAACAGTTAATTCCAACATTAAGCTAAAATGCAAACCAAAAACACACCTTGCACATTTCTAGTTGTAGATCTTTGCTCACATAATAATCCCCCTCCTAGAATGTCTTTATCTCCTCTCTAACTAAATTCTACATTCTTGAAGGGTTAGTTCAAATCTCACAGCTTTGAACCCTTTCTTGATCATATAAATTAACTCTCTAAATTTCTTTCCCAATCACTATGCCGTTCATTTGACTCAACATAAACTACCTTGTGTTATTATATATTTTTGTAAATGTGAATATGTTGTAATCCAATAAGCTGTAAGGTCACTGAGGGCACAGGCCAGGCTTGCACTACCTGCACCCTCCATGTTCCTTGAAATATTATCACTCAAATATTGCTCTCACCCTGTGAGTGCAACTAAAATGCCTTTTGGCCAATCTGCAGGAAAATAAATCCTTTCAGGTTTTCAAAAAAACTGAAATCATAGCAAGGGAGAAAGACTATTCACCTCATAATTCAAAATAAAGGGAATCATTTGCAAATAAGGCAATATTCTGGTTTAATGTCCTAAGTAAGCTCCAGTAAATAAATGTTTTAGGCCCCATCTTTCTTACCTTTCATAGGAGAGCCCTGAGGTGTGGCTGGGACATGGACTCCCATCCCAGGACCACGGCGGTAAGGAAAGTTTTCAGGACTATATTTTTCACATAATACTTGCATAAAACTCCTCCCACTAGGTTGATCCATCTTCCTTTCCTAAAATTCTACAAGAAACCAAGAAATCATCAAAATTTATTTATTTACTCACATAAGAAATATTTATTGAGAATCAATTATTTATAAGGTACTAAGCTAGGCACTGCATACACATAAGACAGGCAGGGAGAAGAGTTAGATGCTGCAAAAATACAGGGGAAAGATGACAAGGGCCCAAAGTGGTACAGTGGTAGTACAAATAGATTTAAGATCAACTGAGAAAGCAAGCTTTTCAGGAGTTATAGGGGCTGAGGGGAAGGTGGAGTCCAGGCTGACCCCCAGGTTTCTAGTACAGGTGACTAGGTGACTAGTGACACAACTAAGAAAAAGGAAAAAATGGAGAGATCTAGTTTTAAGGAGGAAATTGATGAATTCTCTTTTATACATGTTCAATCTGAGGCATCTGTTTCAGGGGAACAGTCCGAAGTTGGGTGAGAAATGTGAGCTAGAGGCGAAGATCTGGACCTCATCAGGAAATATCATGAATAAGAATAGTAGGGCACTAGAACTCTCCGGGACACTGATATTTAAGACACAGGCAGAGGAAGCAAAGTCATGACGGAAAAGTAAAAGGGATGATCAGAGAGTGAAGTGTATAGCCAACACTCTGAGAAGTTTTGGTGAGAAGGGGAGGAAGAAGATGGGCTGATAAGGTAGGCAGGAACAGGAGAGAGTACAGGATTGGCGGCAATTGCCAAGATTTTTCCGCTTAAAATAGAAGAGAACTGAATACAGTTATAGATTATAGAGAAGCAGCAAGTACAGCTGGAGAGTCTGAGAATGACTACTGGTACCTGGTCCTAGGAAAAGCCAGCAGGAATGAGCATTAAAAAACTTCTAAAAGGCTGTTTGGTACTACCCATAGAGTACTCCAAACTGTTTACCATTGGTGGTGATATATTTACTTCACTATGCTGCACTGGTTTACTTTTGCTTATACAGTTTAATTATACTGAATGTTAGGTATTTTTCTCATGCGATTGTCCTAACTCCACCATTACATTATGAAGGGGAGCAGTGCTATGCAATTCTACTTTTTCAGTATTGATTCATAGCATCTGGCAGAGTACACTACACACGGTAAGGGCTCAATAAATGTTGCTGAGAACTAAAATCACGAGCCTCCAGTATGCTGAGCAGAAAGCAGAAGATTCAGGATCAGGAGTGGGTTTAAGTCCCACCCAGTTCTACCACTTAATAGTTTTGTGCCATCAGGCAAGACAGCTTATTTCTCTGGGACTCAAATGTCTTATTCTATAAAATAAGATATTAATATCTATACTGCTTGGAGTTTAGCGTTACTCTAAAGCTCTAAAATGTACAAGTGCACTACTGAGATTATAGGGCTCTTGTAAAGCTCTAAAACACACAAGTGTTATTAATTGTAAAAGGAATTTGTAGTATGGTAGAAAGCACATAAACAGAAAACTTAGGCTCTGTCATTTACCAGCTGGGTAAAACATAAGCTAGTTATCTAACCTCTCTCTACTTTAATTTTCCCACTATGGATGAGCTAAAATTTTCATCTTGGGTTTGTAACAAGAATTTGAAAAGGGCATAAATATAAAAGTGGTCTTTAATCTTGGCCCATTTTCTAGATTACTACCAGGACCATGAGTATTGTACTTTGTGAAATCAATTCACAAATGCCTAGAACACAGCGTAGACACTCATTGAGCACATGTCCAAAAGATTTACCCGTACTTAATTTATCAAAGTTTAGACTACGTAACACATTTCATAACAAGTATATCACAAGTCACCTTGAAAATATAGGGCTGCCCTCGGTCAGGGGCATCATTTGGGAGCTTAAGAACAGAGCCTGCTTTAGGACAAGAGAGTTCGTTCTTTCTATCCAGAGTGGTAAGTATATGCTGCTGTCCTCTATGCCAGCACTGTGTCAAAAGTGAACTGGGTGGTTCATCTAGGACTCCAGGAACTTCCAGGTGGAAAGGTTCTTTTTCAATGTAAACTCATCACCAACAGCAGACAACACTGCTATGCCACCAGTGACAGGCATCATAGTTCTTATCAAAGACCTGTCTCAAGCAGAATGCCAACAGAATTTTCAGAAATGTTTAACAAAAAGTCAAAGAAGTTACATTGCTATCTTCCATACAACTGGCAGTTCCAAAGAATAAAAAGCATGTGGGAGGGTGCTGAACTGTCAGTGTCAAAATAATAGTCACAGAGTTTAAATAGCATCTTTTAACTGGAAGCTTCAGAATCACCTAATCTCTAACCTTTTCAATCCAAGGGCAATAATCATATACACAATTTGAATATAGACAAGCTGAGTGTGGAATTAAAGAAACCTCAGCTAAAATTGGAAGCTGGACAGACCTATAGGCAGAGCCCTCACCCTTGCCACGCAACATTAATTACTCCAAACAGGAAGAGATGCAGGCCTACATCTCTGACAGGAAAGTGTTGCCTACTTTACTATCCAGCAGGAAGAAAACTCTTTGCTCAATGACAGCCCAGCCAATCAGAGACCACAGCAGCCCAACCAACCTCCATACTTTGTACTCCCAGCTTCCTCCAATGGACTCTTTGGTTATAACACACTGCCCCTCCCTTCATTTCCCCTATAAAAGCAAGTTCCCCTTCCTTGTTCTCTGGATTTGCCTGTGGTCTGCCACAGTCTGCATATCTCAAATTGCAAATCCTCTGGCTATTCCCAGATAAACTGGCTTTTGCTGGTTAAATAACTGGCTATTATATTATTAAAATTGATATGAGGGATGGTGAGGTTAGAAACATATGCAAGTCAAAATAAGTGTCAGTAAGCAAGCAATCATGGGAACTTAAAAGTTACTCCTTATGGCCCCATGCTTTCACAATTCTGCTTTTTTGTTTTTTCCTAAAGACTTAAAAGCAATGCCAGTCACCTTCATTGGTCATTTTCCAGGATACTCTATTGGAACAGCATTCCAGGCATGCAGATAGTGTACACAATAATACATGGGTTTTGAATTAGAACATTAAGATTGCAAAATGGATCAGTGACATAAATCTACTCAAAATCTGTTGGGGCAGTTGGAGGAGGAAAAGTAGGTGGGAAAGGAAAACTGAAAACCAAATAGATTGAAAAATGAGGACATACAGGACGGAAGAAGATCTTTAACTGGCGACTTTTAAAAGGTATTTTTGGAGATGGAGGGGTAATCTATGACTTTCTGGAAAGAACCAGTGTCAAATAACATCTGACTACCTTCTACAGTTGGCAGAGGTCTAATACATTTGTAAAAGTGTGCTGAATTGGTGCTTAAAGCCAGGGAGCCAGGAATCTGGGGTGACGTTGCTTGGTTCCATTACCAAGTCATGGAGTGTGCCTGTGAAAATCTCAACTCCTTTGTGCCTCAAATCCTGACTATAATATGCTTTCATAAAGCACTTGGTAAAAGTGCAAGATGGAGGATAAGGTGCTCAGCCCAGTCACCTAAGTAACCTCAATAGCTATCGATTTGTACTTTCTGTTCCCAAGGTCAGGTCAAAATTAGTATGAAACTCAACACAACTGGAAACAGAAAATAGGCCATGTCTGACCACAAAGAGTGGAAGAGATGCAAGATATAGCCTCATGCTGGTATGCAAGATCAATATTTACTTCACCAAAAAATTTTATGGTAAAGTACCACACTTCATAAAGTGTGAATACTACCAGCCTCACTCACAACTTCCAAAAAATAGAAATACTACCCCAGAGTCCCAAAACATCCATTTAAAATCCTATTAAAAAAACAGGGTTATCTGCCTATATATGCATAGACTACTTCCAGAAGGATAAAATAGAAAACAGTAAAATTAATACCTGTGGTTGACTCCAAAGAGAGGAAATGAAGAATAAGGTGAAAAGGAGATTTCTTTCTCCATGTTCAACCATTTGAACTGCCTGAACTCACCAGGTGCATACATCACCCTTTTTTCCTATACATTATCTTTTCAAAACACAAAACATTTTAAAGTGATTTATCTCGGAATGACCTAATAATTTGTCAGAGTGTTTTTTAAGTCCTCATTATTATCAACTGTCTGTGAAAAAAATGCCAAACTCGACCATGTGAAATATATAATATTAATAATAACTTTTAAAGGAATTGGGAATTGAGGGAGAAAAGAGTAATAAAATGGGTGGCCAAACGGAAATACTTTTTTAAAAGAGCATTGGTAAAGAAAAAGAAAGCAGAACAAAACACATCTGAGCCTCAGAACTAAACTACAATCAGAATGAGAGGTAGGGTTGAGAAGAAGGGGGAAAATGATTCGTGGTACTCTCAAAGTCATTACCATGGCTTTAACAAGGGCCAAGCAAAAGCTCCACTATGAGGTGTACCGAGGGGTGGGAAGAACACCCTCAGATCTGCCATGTTGCTTCCTTTGCTAGCCAAGTTAAATGTGTTAATAAAAGTTACCCAAATAGTTCATCCAAATTACCCAAATGGTATCCAAACTATTGTGACTCTGGAACCACAAGGGCCCCAGCAGGCAGAGGTTACAAAGCCATAGCCTAAGGATGCTGGGGAGCTTCAGGCCTCCCAGTTGCCTCCTGCCGTGGAGACTAACAAAAGAGTGGGTCTTCCTACAGCAAGATTCAAGCTACTGCAATAAAAACAGTTGGGAACTCATTTAGAGTGCTAAAAAATAAATTGCAATAATTCAAAATATGCATTAATGTAGGATGAGGCTAAACACCCAGGAAGAGTTTTCATAGCACAAAAATAATAGAGGGGAGGGAAACACTCCCAAGGAGCTTAAAATTATTTTCAGTCATTTGACATGGACCCATTTATATACAACTAACCAATCTCATCTATTCATCAGAGAAGGGCAGAAAAAAAAAAAGGTAAAAGCTACCTGCCAATATTTTTCTACCAAATATGTGAAAATAAAACTTAGGTTAACCATTTTGGCCAAAGGCTCCACAATTTCACCTTAGGGTTCCTTTGGTCAGATGACATTTCATTCCAGGCATTCTTCTCTTCTCAGGTGCCTATGTCCTTTACAAGACAATCTGAGAATAAGAATTTCTTTACCACTTGTTTAATAAAAATGGAGACAACAAATATATCTAGTTTTCTCTCTTTTTTGCACCTTATCAAGTGGTTCCAATTAGGCTTATTTGCCCATTTATTCATAAAATGCACAAAGCTTACAGTCTCGTGTGATTCCATTCAACAAACATGAACCAGACACCGCATCTGTGCCAAGCTAAATACTAAAGAAAGTGAGAATGAATAAAATCCAAATACTGCCCTCAGGGCATCCAAAACCTAGAGGGAAATACGGGAGATAACACGTACCTGAAATAAGTCACCCAGAAATAGTGAATTCAAACACAAGAAGCGATTAACTTTTTGGAAGTATGATCAAGGAAGTAGGAGGTGAATCCTGAGCACTTTGAAAGATAACAAAGATTAGGTTAACAGGGTGGAGAAGAGCATTCCAGGCACAGGAAACAACAGAAGATAAACCAGCACAAGAGACATTAAGTGGTATTGCCACAACATAAAATATTTGTGGGGAGCAGGGGAGACAGGAGAGTCGACTGAAAGGTGGACAGTGGTCAGCTCATGCCTGACCTTACTCAGGTTTGACTTTATCCTATAGAGATAAAAGTAAGAAAAGTTCTGATAGATTGCTGTGAATATTGTGCAAGGACGGGGGTGACTGATCTTTATGTAGAATATCAAGGGGTCAAAAATGATGAGAATTTAAAAATCCCTAACGGACTGGGCAAGTAGGAGTTTGTTTACCTTAGTGGAAGCACTTTCAGTACAGACAAGGGGGTAGAAACCATAGTTTAGGGGGTTAAGGAAGTAAATAAATGAAGACAGTAAGTATAGACCATGCCTTGGAGAAGCTTAGATAAAAACAGAAGAGATGGAACAGTTGATGAAGAAAAACCAAGTGTTCAGAGAGAGAGAGAGAGCTGTTATATCTTGTTCTTTTTTTAAAAGAAAAGAAGAGGAATTTATAGGCTGAGTTTGGCGGGTAGGGGCATGGAGCAGATCAAAAAACTAACAAAACAAAGCTAAGAAAAACAAATATCATATATTAATGCATATATGTGGAATCTAGAAAAATGGCACAGATGAACCATTTTGTAAGGCAGAAATAGAGACACAGATGTAGAGAACATATGTTTGGATACCAGGGCAGGGAAAGTGGGGGGAGAGGGTGGTGGTGGTGGGATGAATTGGGAGATTGGGATTTACATGTATACACTAATATGTATAAAATAGATAACTAATAAGAACCTGCTATATAAAAAAATAAAATAAAATAAAATTCAAAAATAAATTAATTAATTAATTTTAAAATAACAAAAAAACAAAGTTAAGGAGGGAAATCTGGATAGCATCAAAGAATCTCTTAGCATTACTAGCTTTCTCTTTTGGAAGTTTTTTTTTTTTTTAAGCCCATTTAACTTTTACTTTATGGACTCCTAACCTCATCCCTGCAAAGCTTCCTTTTGTGAAAGACCTCCACTATATCTAAACCCTGCCAGATTCTTGGACATTTTAGGTAGCTGGGACTTTTGTTTGTTGTTTTGTTTCCTAAATCTTTCTGATCCTCAGCAAAAGTGTACACAATAAAACATAATTACTATGGGAAAGTATGTATATTTTACATATTTTTACCTCCAAGAAAGATAAAAATGAATGAACAAATAAAGGAATGGATAAAGAAGATGTGGTGCATACAGACAATGGAATACTACTCAGCCATAGAAAAGAACAAAATAATGCCATTTGCAGTGACATGGATGCAGCTAGAGATTATCATACTAAGCGAAGTCAGAAAGAGAAAGACAAATACCATATGATATCACTTATATGTGGAATCTAAAATGTGGCACAAATGAACTTGTCTACAAAACAGAAACAGACTTACAGACATAGAGAACTGACTTGTGGTTGCCAAAGGGGGTGGGATTGACTGGGAGTTTGGGGTTAGTAGACGCAAACTATTAAATTTAGGATGGATAAACAACAAGGTCCTGCTGTATAGCACAGGGAACTATATCCAATCTCCTGAGATAAACCATAGTGGAAAAGAATATTAAAAAAGAATATATATGTGTGTATAACTGAGTCACTTTGCTGTACAGCAAAAATTAGCACAACACAGTAAATCAACTATACTTCAATTAAAAATTAAATAAAAATAAAGAAAAAAGGGTCTATTGATAAGCTTTTTTCTAAATAACTGCTTTAAAAATACTAGCAATATACATTCTGAATTTTAAAAAATTACCAACTGAAAATAAGCAAAAAACCTATAACCCCATGTAGATGTAGTTTCATTTTTCATTAGCTAAGCTAAGCATGTAAATAAGTGTTACCAAAAAGCTTTTCTTATCTGAAGCATATTTAGAGCCACAGCCATTCCAGGAAGTTTTGGTTGACAGACTTAGAGAGTAGATTAAAAGCCTGAGGATGCATTTTATGGTGTATATTTTTTCAGACCATTTTCTCCATGCTATGTAGATGCATGATTTTTACACAAAGATCAAATTGCTTTTAGATATATAGCTCTATAACCTGTCTTTTCACTAAACAGCTCAAGAAAAACTTTCTGTATCCATAAATATATACAATCATTTTTAAAGTCTGTAGAGTATTCCATTAAGAAGCTTTTGCAGCTGAACTCATGAATGACAGCAATCTCTCCCATAAAAACACATTAAAGACATTGTCCAAATCAACATACTTAGGCTAGACAGTCTCATTCTATATGGCACGTCTACCTTCACTTATCATAAAGTACGTATACCTGCAATTCTATCTCAGTTACCTCCTTGAGAATTATGTAATATACCCAAGTGGATGCCTTCTTGGGATGAAAAGTAAGGAAAATAAACTAATTCTAATAACCTTTCAGAACTCTTCTGTAGAATTATAGTTACTAATTCACAAATTGACTTTGAGCATGCCAAATGCAAAACAGCGTAGCTGATAAGTCCATTATCATAACACACCACACCACCATGATTTCACACCCTACTATGAACCACCCTATTTCTCAGTCTCCTTCTCAACTGTATACTAAACTATATCCAAGTGAAATAATGTAGCACATCAACTTTTCTTGGTAGATTTTTTTTTAATTAAAAAAAAATTTTTTTTTAAATCCAACATTGCCAAATGAAATGTGAATTCAGACTCCTGGTCAGTCCTTGAATTGGGCTATTCGTAGGGCACTGTTACCCTTTTCACTTATCACAGCACTATGCTTCTCCTTAAAAGTACCACAGGTATTAAAATACCTAATCCAAATTCTTTATTTCATTATATTAGTGGCACCAAAATATCTAAAACTATGACTCTAGGTTACCAGTGAGTATGGCCCCAGAGCTGTCTGTATTTTCTACTAAAGAACTATACTGCATACAAGGCACATTTGATGTTGGACAAAAGACAGTTTTCTCATCTACAACTGCAAACTAGCAAACAGGACAGATTCTCATGCTAGTACTCTGTTCTATGTAGCACTCAAAATTTCTGATCCAAATGCACTACTAGCCCAAGAATTTTATTATTTTGATGAGAAAGTATTTGAGAGGAAAAAAATTTAAGAAAATACTGCTATTTAGATGTAAGTACCTCTTTGTGTGAAAATATTTCTAAGAACTTCTTTCTTAATTCCTGTAGCTTCTAACTGTCCAGAAATGTTGGCTTACACCAATTGTCTATATCCCTATGAAATTAGACATTTTAGAATGCAGAAAAGCACTTTCCACCAACTTTCAGCAATCACAAGAACAACATAAAAACTTTAATATTCACCACACCCCTTACTTCAATAAATTCCAAGGGGAGTCCGCCCTTATCCCCCTTCCCAACCCCTTCACAAACAAGTCTGCATCCATCCCTACCTTTCTATGTGGCCCAGATTCAATTTGGGAAAATCTCAAGGCTTTTATGTTGCACTTACTCAAAATTCAGGAGTAGGAACATTTACTCTTGAATCGATGCTTCCCAAAAGCCGAGTGTCCCCAAACTGAGATTAACAATCATTTGAAAGCCTAGTAATTTACCACAACCATCTTCTGAAACAGACAAACTGACACTTATCTCTATTTACAGGACATGAAACTGAGGTGACTTGCTCAGGTTTCCATGGCCCAACCAGCATGCTAAGTCATACTTTCTGTATCCCTAATCTGTTGAGCCGTGCTGTCTTCACTAAAGAAAAAAAAAATCATGTCAACAGTATGTAGCATCATGCAAAAATCATACAAATACAACTTATTAAAATTTATGAAAATCATTACAGCCAAAATACGTCTTGTAACCATGTCAAAGTAACTGAGCCACAAAACTAAGCAGCACTACTGATTGGTCTAGCCACCAAAGGGGGAAAAAATATTCTCAACTTCCCTTTCCTGCCAAAAAGCAATAAATATTAGTTTCTTGAAGGGACTGGTTTTCATCAGAAGAAAATTGTATACACGTGCTATCTTTCAGCTGTGAATACACAAGTTGAAGGTCAATCTGTTCTATAAACTCAGCTGTTTATAGAACAGATTACCCCATCATCTCTCTTGTGAGTAACTAGAGACGCTATCAAGTTAAAGCAAGACCTCATTAGGAACGGACTACTAGTTCATCACTCTGCAGACCATTCTGGCTCACAGCGAAGAATTGTCAGACTGTAAACATCAGCCACACAGAGAGGTTGCCAAAGTTTACAGGTTATTAAAAAAATTCACTAGCCCTTTCTATATTTAGTGCTATAGTAGTATTATTGCCCTATGGTGATATTGCCTAGTGGTAATAAGTGCTGGTTCTAGAACCAAACTGCCGGGATGTAAATCATGACTGATGCCACCACTCCATTTGACTACAAGGAAGTTACTTTGGTTTCTAAGTCTCCACTGCCTCACTTATAAAAGGGGTAACAGACAGCCCCTAACTCCTAGCTCACAGGGTTGCTGAATGAATGGAGATAACATGGGTAGAACAGGTTTCATTCAGTGCTTGGCACATGCAGAGCACTCACTAAATACTGGCTTACTGTTACTCCTACTGCTACTGCTACCACTGTTACTACTCCCATCACCACCCAGTGAGCATGGCAGCATTAATGTAGGGCTGGGGACTTACTTACAAATATTGCTACATAGATTTGATCTAATATTTTTTGGTCCTGGGCCTATGCTAATTAATGCCAATTAATGATTCAGGCAGTAAAATGTCTGACATTTATAATGTCACTCCTCCTTAACTAGAAGATCTTCCCTTCTCCACCTGTCTAAATGTTATGCATCCTTCAAGGCCCTACTCAGAATATACTTCCAAGATGAAGCCTTTTCAGATACCTCCTGCCATAATGATGTTTCCTTTGAGCTGAGCTCATGGTAAATATTTATTTCCTAAAATATTCAGTGGGCAGTTAATCAATCACATATTGGCATGGATTCTTTCCATTTTTGTCCCATTATTAACTCATGTATAATGTTGTGATTTTCTTTTGTTTGTTTTATATCTTTAGACTGTATAGCTCTTGAGGGTAAGAACCATATCACAATGCATCTTTCTATCTATCATAGACTGGAACTTTGCACATAATTGGCACTCAATAAATATGCTAATCAGTGAGTTTTCTAATCACTTCTGATTGTGCATATCAAATGTATTTTATAAAGTATGAAAAGCAGGTGTATTAATAAACTCAGCTCAGAGTAGTTACGAACAAAAGTGCATCATAGCCACCACTGAATTACTAATTATGTCTACCTCTCCATGGGGATTCCAAAAGTAAGCGATCACATGATAGGGCAATGAATCAGTAACAGAGCCAGAAATACTTGCTTCTGAGCACAAGCTAAATTCTTCTACAAAAACTACAGCCACAGTAGATTTAATACTGAATATATAACTTTGGTATCTATACTATACTATATGTCTTATATGCAAGAGTTAATAATTTCTGCCATACTTCAGACCAATAGGCACAGTGTAGTAACTAAAGAGGAATATATGCACATCGCTGGTGAGACTGTAAAATGGTGCAGCTGCTGTAGGAAACAGTGTGACAGTGCCTCAAAAGATTAAACATGGATTTACCATATGATCCAGGAATCCCACTTCTAGGTATATACCAAAAGAACTGAAAGCAGGGACTTGAATAGCTATTTGTACACCAATATTCATAGCAGCATTATTCACAATAGCCAAAGGATGGAAACAATCCAAATATCCATAGCAGATGAATGGATAAGCAAAATGTAGTATGTACATACAATGGAATATTACTCAGCTTTGAAAAGGAAGGCAATTCTGACACATGCTACAATATGGATGAACCTTGAAGACATAACACTAAGTGAAGTATGCCAAACACAAAAGGATAAACCCTATGCGATTCCACTTATATGCAGCATCCAAAGTAGTCACATGCACAGAGACAGAAAGGAGAATGATAGCTGCTAGGGGCTGGGGAGAGTAGGGAATAGGGAGTTATTGATTAATGGGTACAGAGTTTCAGTGAAAAGAGAAAAGTGAAAAGACAGCCCAGAAACAGGCCTATGTAAATGTAGCTGCAAGCATCACAGACATCAGTAAGAAAAGGTTAAACTACACAAGAACTGTCCCAGGACAAGTGAACATAAATCTGGGAAAAATGAAAGGGAATCCTCATCTCACAACACAGAAAAATTCAATCCAGCTAAAACGTGGAAAGCAAACTTTATTCCTATGAGAAGAAAATAGTTATTTTTTTTTAATAGGAAAAGAGCTCTAAGATCTTGATTTAGGGAACTATCTCATAAGCAAAATACAAAAAGGAACCATAAAGGAGAAGTCAAATGAAAAACTTTTGATCATCAAAAGACTTTAAACACAGAAAAAGACAAGCCAAAAACTGGAAGATACTTGCAACACATGTAACTAACATGCGGAACTCCTAAAACCAATAAGAAAAAGGCAAACAACTCAACAGAAAAATGGAAAAGACATGAACAAGTATTTAACAGATGATAAAATTCAAAAGACTGATAAATATATGTAAAAGATGTTCAAGTTCAATAATATTCAGAAACAGAAATTAAAATCTCAACAAACTACCATTTTATATAAATTAGCAAAACTTAAAAATTCTGACAATACCAAGTGCTATGTGGAAGAATAGGAAATAGGAAAATGTGGAAGAATAGGAACTCTTCTATTGCTAGTGAGAGTACAAATACCTTGGAAAACCATTCATCATTGTCTAGTGAATTTGAAGATGCACATTCCCTGTGACCCAGAAATTCTCCTTCTCAGTGTAAACTCTACAGGAAGTTGTAATGTGCACCAGGAGAAAAGTACAAGAATGTCCACAACAATGGTATTGTTTGAAATTATAAAAATCCTGACCAAAAAATGTCCTTTTGTGCAAGAATAGGCAATTGGATACATTGCATTATATCCATAAAATGAAATGTTTCCACAGCAACAACACATAATACTTGATCATTCGCTATGACTGCTTCCTTATCAACGTGAATGTTGTTTTAAAAACACCGTTAAATGGATAAAATAGTCACAAGAATATATACAGCACAATCCCACTTAAACAAAGTCAAAAAAATAGAAAATTAATCATCGTACTGTTTAGCGTTACATACATAGGTGATAATTGTAAAGAAAAGTCAGAGCATAATGAACACAAAATTCAGAACTGTGGTATCCTTGGAGTGGGGGGTGTATCATCGGGGAGAGGCACACAGGAGGCAAAAGCAGAATTCTTAATTCCCTCCTCAAACCTGCTTCCTCCTCCACCAAGTCCCCACCTCCAGAGTTACATTTGATTTTTATCTTCCTCTCACATCGCCGTAATTAACCAACCTCTAAAACACCCAATTCTGCCCAATTCTCGCCATTTCCTCTACTTTATTCTGGGTTAAGCCTCCATCAACCTCTCGCTAGGACTGTTGCAATAGCTTCCTCCCGGGTCACTCATGACCGTATAATTCATTCTCCAAGATCATCCAAGTGGTCTTTTCAAAATCTAAGTCAAATCATGTCCTTTAAACTGTCCAAAAGCTTCCCTTCACACTCAGAATAAAACCCAAATCTTTATCATAGTCTTCAGGGCTTCGTTTTATCTGTTCTGTGCTTACTGCTCTAACCTTACCTCCTCCCACCCTTTTCTTAGCCCACTAGGTTTCAGCCAGCATGGCTTTCTACTTCTGAAACCTGCCAAGCTCATTCCCCCTCTTAAGGCTTTTAGAGGAATGCCCTTTTCCTGGCTCTTGGCTTAGCTGGCTTCATCTCAGCATTTAAGCCTCAAATAAATGTAAGCACAAATGTTACCTTCTCAATGAAGCTGTCTCTAACCAGCCCATTAAAAATGGCACCACTGCCACCAGCTATCACTTATCACTTCACCCTCTTTCATTCTTGACAGCACTTATCCTGATCTATTAGTTTAGTGATAAACTCCACCCAGAACCAAAGTCCCACAAAAGCAGGGATCTGTCCGTCCAGTTCAGTGTGGTACAGAGCAGTGTCAGGCGCATGGCAACAAATACCTGTTGGATGAACAAAAACGTGAATTTTTACTTTGAATAAATATGTAGTATTTTCTGAGAGTGACATGAAAATCACGAAAACCAGTGAGAGGTATTACAGATGGAAAGAAACTTTGAAAATCACTGGAAAAGCATTAATCTAAGAGGAATTTTAGTTGAAGCCTTTTCTTAACAGTACTAGTAATAGATCACATTCCTAAGGACCATTAACGAATGATTAGTGAAAGTTTCACACAGCCAGAGTCCTGAGTTATGAAGGTGTGTCATCTGTTTAACTCTCCTAATTCGACCTGAGTTCAATTATGAATCTGCACTGAAATTTGAGCAAGTTATTTACCTCTCTATGCCTGCTCTCTCATTTGTAAAATGAAACTATTAATAGCTATTTCATAGAGTCATTGTGAAGTATAAATGAAAAAAAAAAGTTTTTAAAGCATCTAGCTGTACCTGGCCTAGCAAGTGGTCAATAAATTGTAGTTATTATTATGAAAACTGAGTAGGAAAGTCCAGAAAAAATGGGAGAGCTTATGAGTCAAATAACCCCCAGGCACCTTCTGCTTCTAGCGGAGGTAGACTAATTATATACAATGTACTGGGACCATAGGCCAGGACTAAATCCTTTTCCTCCCAAAAAAGAAGACCAATGTACACAAGGGTAATACATAAGTATGGACAAAGCACTGTGAGAACATCAAGGAAGTGACTCTCTTCAAGAAGGTCAGCCACACATAAACCTGAGTCTTAAAAGAGGTCACAGGAATTCCTAGATGAAAAATAAGGGGGAAAGACACAAATAAGTGAAAGTGAGAAATGCAGTGTGGCTGGTGTGGAGGGTGAGGGAGAAGGGCTGGAAGATGAAGATGGGTCTGCAGGACCGGATGGCAAGAGGCTAAGGTCCTCTGTTTACAAGTCTGCACTTTATCCTTCAGGGAGATGAAGGGGTGTGGGGTGGAAATCCAACATGTTAATTTGGTACCAATCCTTCTAAAGAAGGCAAAACATATTTTTATGAATTTAAACCTAAACACCATATAGGTCCACCAACTGTTATGTCTAAAATGGAAAATAAATGTTAAGCCTAAATTCTTGAAAACACGAGCAATTTGCTCAACGACTGACACAATCTATTCTCAAGTTTCATTACTTTGATGAGCCTTGTTATCATGATCAACATGACAAAAGCAGATAATATGTATTGAGTCCACTATTTACCTTGTAGTATGTTGTTTTTTATGTGATATCATTCAATTCTCACAACACCTTTATAAAAGGTACTATTATTAACCCCATTTTACACATCAGAAAACTAAAGCAAAGAGAGGCTAGTCAGATGGCTAGTGAGTGAAAGAAGATTCAAATCTAGGCTGCCTGACTCCAAAGCCCTCAAATTAAACCAATATGCTGAACTGAAACTGCTCAGTTCATTTACATCATTTGCTAAAAAATTGTATGTGTACCTACTGTATTTTAAAGCATCATGCTAGGTCAGCAATTCTAAAATTTTACTGTACATTAGAATCACCTGGGCAGATTCCAAGATTCTGATTCAGTAAGTCTAGGGCAGAATTTCCAGAGATCTGCAATTTTAACCATTAGTTCAATCAATTCTGATTCACTTGGTCCATGAACTATCCTGTGATAAAACATGTGCTAGGTGTCCTAGAGATCTGAGTATATTTGAGCCTCTGTCTCCATGAGTTTACAATCTAAAAGAGAAAGAAACAAGATACACAAACAGTAAATACAAAGCAATACAGGAAAAGTAGTATAAACAAAACGGCAAGAGAGACTTCAAGGAAAAAGGATCATCTGTAATGAAATGAAGATGAGTAGGATTTCATGAAGAAAGGGAACATGTTTCCCACAGACTTTCAGGAATAATGTTACACACAAAGGAAGGTACGATGAGTAGACAGCTTGGCAGGAACAGAGGATCTGCATTTAGGAATGGAAAAATAATGTCAGTAAAAAGTAGAGGCTGTAGAATGCCCTCAATGTCAACCTAAACACTATGGGCTTTATTCAATGCTGGCACTGGGAAACTGCTAATGGTTTTTGAGGAGGGAAATTATAAATTACAGCAATATTCTTTGGAAGAGTACTCTGATGAAGCTATGCAAGATCAAGTAGATCGAGAACGGGAATAGTTAGGCTGTTAGCATTCCAATCCCAAAGAAATAAAAGCTAGAACACAGTAGTGGCAAAGAAAAAGGGAAGAACAGTACCTCTTAACAATGAATTGCATGCAGGGCAAAGGCAACAACCACAGCTAAATGATTTCTTCACCCCTTAAGTCCAAACTGTATTACTATCAGTTTCATACTACTCTTTTCAACTTTTTCTATACAGCCAACTAGGCCCAAAATACACAGAGTTCACTTATTTAAAACACAGCCCATGACTAAGATGTCAGCTAACAGGTCTCTGAGCAGCCAAAATACATATCACATAGTTGATACACTAAAAAAAAAAGTAGTTATATATATATATATATAATATTTAACATATATTATATATAAATGAAAGAACATTATTCAGAGCTATATAATCTCATTCTACACAAAGTTCTAACAAAGGTAAGCATCTAATTTCCAAACCCACAGCAGTTTGGAAGCAAATATTAGAAGGGGAAAAGAGCCTGCTATAAGTAGAAATACTTAAGAGTCTGAGGTTCAAGAGAAGAAATGAAAACTATAAAAAAGCACAATCACTCAGGGTAAATTCTCCACAACTGTTTATTGACAGGTACACATGATTCCCAGAAAAATGAAATTAATGAGAATCTTCCTTAATGTCCCAAACACCTACCACAAAAAGAAAACTTTTAAACATTCTTTAAAGCTAAATATTTTAAAACAAATATTTACCTGATTAGAAGGTAATTTTTAAAGGACGGCTGATACATGCCAGCATAGCCCCTCTCATCAGTAACCAAGACATAGTCAGTAATTAAAGGTAAGAAAGATATATTTTATAACACACAAAGCTTGAAGATAACAAGAGTGCTTTCATAAGGCATCTAATCAAGAATGTGGCCCCACTGGTAAACTTTAATTTGGGCAATACTTTCCTGATGGCTGTGCCTTTGAATTCCATGTTCCAAATAATACAAAGGCATCCTCAACAAAAGTTAAAACTATTAAACTGGTCTTAAATACACCCTATCAATGTACCTACTGAAATCAGGCAACATCATTTGACACTCAACAATGCCCTGTAACAACATGCTGTGTGACAACTTTTAAAAGGACTTTAAACATGTCAACACATGAAGGCCTCTCACTTTGCTCACCAACACTCATTAACATTTATTATACTACTACTCATACAAGGACCTCACCTATTTTATAAACAGATGAAAACGCCATTTTTATGGGGGGAATCAAGATGTTAACTGACTCAAAGTCATACTTAAGTTTATGATTAAGTTACTAGAGCCATGAACCTGCACCTTCAATCATGTAGAAAAAGTATACCATACATTAATTACTGGAGTAAGGAAGTATGGGTTTCAGCTTGAGATTTTTTAAATAGCAGAAAAGCAAAATTAGTGTATTAACACCGTAAGATTAAAATAAAATTACCTTAAAGATGCTGTAGGGATGAATCAACTATATGGAACTAGGCCTCTCATATTTCTCAGACCCAGCAAAGGATAGAGAAAATTAAAGCACACACTTATTTGAAAAATTTCACAAATGATCAGGCAACATTAAGCTATCAAAGATTAAGATTATGGTACAATTTGCTACACTTTATAAATATGTAAACAAATGAAGCAGTCAATCGCACCAGGTGGGTTCCACTCTACCTCCCCACCTCCCCATCCATCTCCTTATAATCGTCCTTGTTCTCTAGAAACACACAATGAAGACACTAATTAAAGCCAAAGAAATGTGCCTTGGCCAGAGTGTTTGTCAAACTGCAACTTGTGACCCATATATCAATTTAGTGGATTTAGTCAGCATTTTTTTAATGGATAAGAATGAAATATAATAGAAATTATCAGTAAGCATCACTAGTAACAAGGGTAAATACTGTTTTGTGAAACTTTTCATTCCTATGTCGGTATGTACTAGATCATGATGTAAAATGTACTTCTAACTATGGAGCATGATTTTTTAAAAAGTTTGAAAGCTCCTATCCTAGAGATTTAGGTCAAATGCCTCAGGACTCAAAGGCTAAATGTCTTCATTAGTCCTCCGAACCTACACATAATCTCTTAGCTCAAGATGGACTCGTGGAAACCAATTTAAGAGCTCCAGGGCAGCATAAAAAGAATGGGGGGGCTTCCCTGGTGGCGCAGTGGTTGAGAGTCCGCCTGCCGATGCAGGGGACACGGGTTCGTGCCCCGGTCCGGAAAGATCCCACATGCCGCGGAGCGTCTGGGCCCGTGAGCCATGGCCGCTGAGCCTGTGCGTCCGGAGCCTGCGCTCCACAACGGGAGAGGCCACAACAGTGAGAGGCCCGCGTACCACAGAAAAAAAAAAAAAAAAAAAAAAAGAATGGGGACATGCCTCAACTAAACCTGTATCTGGACCTGAAAGAATTGCTAACTTCCCCAAACAACAGACCTAGGCGGTGCCTACAAGCTTCTGGTAGCTTAGCAACCTTCAGAGTAGAGCTCCTCCTTCCTCCACTGACTATAAACAGTTCTAGTCTTCCAACCAACTTTCCTGAACTACAACTTCTAGAATCACTGTGACCCAAGAGAAGACAGTATTAAATCTCCTTCTCGCTTCACCAATTCCCAGTATGTCTTCTTAGAAGAGGACCTTGAACTCTGTACTCCCCATTCTCATCGGAGAATGAAGCTCCTCAGAGATTCTTACCCTCCCCCTTTCCCAGATCCCAGGACGGGGTACCCTCCTCCCAGGCCCCATCCTACTCCAATCGCCTCACTGTCAGTTAGTTGTCTTGGGGGCAAAGTGATTCTCCCAGAAGTCCTTATTAAACTACCGCATCCTCCTACCAGCCCCCGGAAAGAGCAGGCCTAGAGTCCCAAGAGCCTGGGAATGCCAGTCCGCCTTGCCCCACCAAACCTCCCTCGGGAAACGTCCTTTATTTTATTTTTGATTTTTTTTTTTTTTTGATTCAGTGGTTCAGAGGCAAGTTTCTTATTTCCCCAGCAGCCCCAGAGTCGTCTCCATCTCCTACCAGCCAGGGGGCATCTCCTCATCCCCCACGCCCCCGGGGCACAGTGATTAGTCCGGATTCTCAGGAATTCGGACAGGCTCTCCCAGACGCCCTCCTCCAACCCGGGCCCCGACTCCCTCTTCCAGCCCAGGCCCTCCCCGCGCCGCCTCAGCCCAGGCCCTCCCCGCGCCGCCTCAGCCCAGGCCCGGCCCCATCTTCCCTCCGGACCGGGCAGATGTCCCATCCTCCCCTTCGCCCAGGCAGGCCTCGTCCCGCTCCGACTTCTTCCCGCTGTTTCCTCGCACGGCACCCCGGCTCCTGAGGGGAGCCCCTCGGGCCTCGAGAACCCGGCGGAGCCGGCAGGCCCGGGCTCCACTCACCCCTCAGCCCGGGAGGCCGGGGAGCTGCTGAGGCGGCTCCTCGGGCTGCGCCTCTCCTCCCCCCTCCCGGCCGCCGCCGTGGCCGTCGCTCAGCCTCCGGCCTGCTCCCGGCCGGCCGCAGACCGGATCCGCTTCACCTCGTCCCCCACTCCGGCCGCCGGAGCCCAGTGTCCTGCATTGACCCGGAAGCAGCTTTCCCGGCCCAACAACAACACGTGACCCCGTCGCACGTGTCACGTCCGCTGCGTGAATGGGAGGGGGCGCCGGAGGAGCGGGTCCTCCCCCACCGAGCTGGGGTTGCCACGGCGACGGGGATGTCTGTGCCGGCCTGGTCGACCCTAGAAACACACCTCATCTGCTCTTTCTCTTGCCCGTCATGAGGGGACACCCTAGGTGCAAAGGAGGAGTACAAATTGTCACATCAGAGTGGAATAGGGGCAGGTCAGAGAAGAGCCCGGGCCTCTGCGAGGGTGCTGTCTTACAGAAAAGGAGCATTAAGTTGAACCTTCCAGACTTACTTAGGATTTTGTCCTGATTCTGTCACTAGTTTGCCGTGTGACCCTGATCAGTTCACTTCCAGTCTCTGTCTTCAGTGTCCTCAATAGCGAGCTCTAGGCTGTAATCTAATACAGTCCCAAGATGCTTTTGTGTAAGGATGTGGTAGTACTCTGGCCTTTATTCTGTGTCCTCTTCACAGGGCCTGTGGCATCCTGAGCTTTCAGTGTTCCAACACCTATGTAGTAATAGCATCGTCCCCTTATTGAGCCCCTTCCAGATAACAGGCACTGTACTATGCTACTTCTAATTTTTACCACCTTCCCAAAGTAGGTTTTTTATAGAATTAAACACTGAACTTCATAGAGGTTAAGTGATCTGCCCAAGACCATTAGTAAAAATGACCAGGCTGAGATAGGAATTCAGGTAAATCTGGCACTAAAATCAAGTCCATGCATTTCACATTATGCCATACTATTGCTCCAGCTCCATACGTGTTATATCTTACTGTTGAGCTGTGATTACTTAGGTACTTCTTTGACCACTTCTTTTGCAGGAATGTACATGAAATAGGGATGATGCTGGGTGATCCTGAAGAGAATTCAGCCTTATACGGATATTTTAGCTGAAGAGCTAGGAGTTGACAAGGTCTACGTACGTAAGTCGTGTGTGCTTTCGTGTGGTGTGTGTCAGGGAGCAGGTGAGGGGTTGTGATGTGCATGCACGTGTATTTATTGGTTCATAGAGTGGGAAAGACAAAATTCTTTACAAGGGACTCAATGGCAGTTCCTGGGGACTTACTTCTCTTATTTTGTTTTGATTTGTCCCATTGGTAGGGCTTAAGGGAATTAAAAAAAAAAAAAGCCTGAAAGAGATGATTAAAGAAACTGTTCTGAGGATCATGCGGAGGGTGAACCAAGCAGTGGGGCTTAGGTTGCTGAGGTGGGGGCCTCCCTCCTCCTTCTGCAGAGAACAGAGCATCTTTCTGGCACCTTAGGATGGATGCCTTTGGAAGCATCAGGATTGTTGGCATAACCAACATCTAAAGTCGCCTCAGTGGCAAAGATCATGAGAAGAGCTGAATGAACTGTGCACAGAGGAAGAAGAGTGAGGTGGATGCTGCATGGATACTTTACTGATAGACTTACTTGTGAGCTCAGGTTCCCTTCGGGACACCCAGGAATACGTAGAAAGTTAGATGTCCTGTGAGCAACTAGGAAAAAAGGCAAGAAATGTGGGTCATTACTGTTAACAGATTCTGGGTACAATGTATATAACTACATATATGAGTAATGTATATGATTGGGTGTGATTAGTTACAGTCAGCCCTCCGTACCCCTGGGGTTCCATATCCACGGGTTCAACCAATCGCAGGTAGAGAATATTCAGAAAAAAGAAAATTCCAGAAAGTTCCAAAAAGCAAAACTTGAATTTGTTGTGCACAGGCAACTATTTACATAGCGCTTATACTATATTAGGTAATATAAGTAATCTAGAGATGATTTAAAGTATGCTGGAGGATGTGTGTGGGTTATTTGCAAATCCTACACCATTTTATATAAGGGACTCCAGCATCTGTGGATTTTGGTGTCTGCAAAGGTCCTGGAACAATCCCCCACAGATATCGAGAGATGACTGTGTATGCTTCCATGTTTCTTTGAGATATCCTTGACTTACTTTTCTTTCACTCCCTTCTCTCCCCTTATGGTGCAAACTCCTAAAGATAAGATCAATGTCTTTACCTATCCCTGGTCTATCTCCACAAGAGAGGCAGAATTATCTTTCTAAAACTCATGTGTGAGTTATTCTATACCGCCCTGTTCAATCTGGTAGGTACTAGCCGTATGTGGTTATTTAAATTTAAATGAATTAAAATTGCATTTCCTGGGCTTCCCTGGTGGCGCAGTGGTTGAGAGTCCGCCTGCCGATGCAGGGGTCGCGGGTTCGTGCCCTGGTCCGGGAGGATCCCACATGCCGCGAGCAACTAAGCCCGTGAGCCATGGCCGCTAGGCCTGCGCGTCCGGAGCCTGTGCTCCGCAGCGGGAGAGGCCACAGCAGTGAGAGGCCCGCATACCACAAAAAAAAAAAAAAAAAAAAAAAAATTGCATTTCCTGAGTCACATAACACTAGCCACATTTCAGGTGCTCAGTAGCCATATGTGACTAGGACTATCATATTGGACACTGCCAATATAGACTATTTTCATCATCACAGAAAGTTCTCTTGGGCAGTGCTGCTGTATACTCTCAAGCCCTCATGTGTAGGTTTTTTGGGAATTTGCTCTGCTGAATCCTTTGCTTGAAACATTGTTCTTCCACCTCCTTGAGACTGAAAATTATGTATAATTGCTTATTTTCTTGTCTCGACCAGCACATAAGCCTTAATGAAGGCAGGAGCTAGATCCATCTTGTTCACAGTTGATTCTCTATTATCTCTAAAGGACCATTATAGACAAGGAGACAGTTGATAGGGAAGTAAAATGAGAGAAAGTAACAGAAAGGCAAATTTCTGGTCATTTTAATAAAAATTGTTGGTAATTTAATTGTTTTGACCTACAAACAGCAATTTCATATAGTTCAAGCTAATAATAAGGAAGAACTTCTGATGAATTGGAGTGCTTTAGTCGTTTCTAATGAGTTCACCGTTACTGGGATAGGTTAAGCAAAGACTGGGATAGGTTAAGCAAAGGGGAACTCTGTTAGAATGGTGTATAAATAATTCCTGGATCAGTTGGACTAGTTAACTAGTCACCTAGTCCAATTCTAAGAATCTAAGTCTATGGTCCTCCAACCAGCTCTTTAATTCAGGGCTGAGTATGCTATAACAATAATCATAGCTGCTTTCTGAGTTTTTATTATGTGCCAAACATGCTCGATATATTTCACATAGATTATTTCCTTTAATTCTCACAATGATTCTTAAAAATTAATTAATTAATTTATTTTTGGCTGCATTCGGTCTTCGTTGCTGCGCATGGGCTTTCTCTGTAGTTGTGGCAAGTGGGGGCTACTCTTCACTGCTTCTCATTGCGTTGGCTACTCTTGTTGCGGAGCATGGGCTCTAGGCGTGCGGGCTTCAGTAGTTGTGGCGCATAGGCTCAGTAGTTGTGGCTCACGGGCTCTAGAGCTCAAGCTCAGTAGTTGTGGTGCATGGGCTTAGTTGCTCCGTGACATGTGGGATCTTCCTGGACCAGGGCTCAAACCCGTGTCCCCTGCGTTAGCAGGCAGATTCATAACCAGTGTGCCACCCGGGAAGTCCCTTACAATGATTTTTGTGAAGTACATTTGGTACCATCAGATTTGCCAAGTAAGACTCAGGTTAAGTGATACACCCAGCAACATACAGTTAGTAAATGGCAGAGGCTGCATTCATATTTAGGTCAGTCTGACACCAGAATCTGAGTTCATACTGATGGGATATAGTAATGATGGGCTATAGTTCAACAGGAAGTTTCAGTCAGATTTTTGCATGTTCTTCTAATTCAACAAATGGTTATTTTATAATGGATGTATGTTTTTCACCTAGCTAGGTGGTTTGGGGAAAACAAAGATGGATAAGGCATCGTCCCTAAAACGTAGTTGGAAAGATAATGCATATGCCCAAATAACAGTGATATAGGACAGTTACATGTCTATTATTTTAAAAGGGGAGTTAGGGAGTCATCTTCTTAGCTGAAGACCTCTCCCAAGTAGGCAAAAGGGTAAGGACAGAATTATAAGAGAATCCAATATGAACAGCATCAGTACACAAATGGGAACACAGGGGAAGAGAAAAACAGCTGCTTCACTTGGAAGAATAATGGCTGGTTTCGAAATTGAGAGTCTGCAATCCTAGTCCTGGTTTTCCCACTAACCAGCCATGTCACTTGATCTCTTTCTGCCTTAGAGCGTTATATGTCTGATAACCTGAATTGGATAAACAACCATGGTGAATACATATAATATTTTACATGTATATATTTTTCAAGAGGAAGTACCATAGTTTCCATGCGATTTCCAGAGAAATCACTACTCAAAAACTTTTAGGGTACATTATAGCTTTAAATTCTGCAGTTCTGAGATTCTGTATTTTATTTTGGTCAACATTATTGACGTATCTGTCAGGAAATGGACTGTCATGCCAAGCTTAGTGACCAAGCAAAAGGCAGAAATATTTTTAGTTTAAACTGGAGACTCATACCTAGAACTATTTAGAAAGCATCAGGATTTTCTTACTGGGCGGAATATGGTCTTAAAAAAACAACTCAATTTGTTCTGCTATGTGCATAAATGGATCAGTCATAAGAAGCTTAATTATCAAGGAGGCTTTACATTTATTAAGATCATTTGTAACAAATTGCTAGAAGTGTAACTAAACCCTCTTAGTTTTATATTTCTGTGTGTATAATATACACAGAGAAAACTGTACATACATGAACAGTTCAATGAATTATCACAAAGCAAAAACCCGTGTAACCACCAGCCTGTCAAGTCATAGAACAAGGCCAGGGCTTCCCTGGTGGCGCAGTGGTTGAGAGTCCGCCTGCCGATGCAGGGGACACGGGTTCGTGCCCCGGTCCGGGAGGATCCCACGTGCCGCGGAGCGGCTGGGCCCTTGAGCCATGGCTGCTGAGCCTGCGCGTCCGGAGCCTGTGCTCCTCAATGGGAGAGGCCACAACAGTGAGAGGCCCGCGTACCGCCAAAAAAAAAAAAAAAAAAAAAGAACAAGGCCAGTTTCCCAAAGTCTTCCCCCAGTAACTACACCACCATTCTCCCCAAAGTTAACTACTATTTTTCTAATATTGTAGCTTATGTTTCAGTTTTTAAACTACATAAATGCAATCAAATGAGATGACTTCCTTCACTTCACATGGTGAATCTTCCACATTGTTGCCTATAGCTGAAGTTTATTCATTTTTGTTGTTAAATAGTATTTCATATTAGAATCCACCACAATTTATTTATCTGTTCCACTATTGAAGGATGTTTGGCTTGTTTCAGGCTTTTGACTATTATGCATTATGCTGCTATGAACATTCTTGCACTTAATTTTTAGTGCACATATATACACGTTTCTGTTGGGAATATACTCAGGAGTAAAATTGATGGGTCACAGCTTCAGATCAGCACTGTCTAGTAGAAATATAGTGCAAGTCAAGTCACATATGTAATTTAAAATGTTCTAGTAGCCACATTAAAAACGTAAAACATGAATATTAATCATGTACTTTATTACTCCAATAGATCCAAAATGTCATTTTAATGTCATCAATATGAAAATTATTAATTAGGTATTTTACATTCTTTCATATATTGAATCTTCAAAATTCAGTGTGTATTTTACCCTATTACAAGTTGTACTATCCACAGCTTAAGTGTTCAGTAACCAAATGTGGTACTATTACTACTACTATATTGGACAGTGCAGCTTTAGATTATACTGCCAAACAGTTTTCCAAAGTGACTGTGCCAATTTACACCTCTGACAGCAGTGTACGAGTTACAGTTGTTCTACGTCTTCATCAATACTTGGTGAGTATTGTGAGTCTTTTTAATTTTAGTCATTTTGACGGTTGTGTAGTAGTATCTTATTTCGGTTTAATTTGCATTTCCTTAATGATTAAGAGGTTGAGTATCTCTTCCTATGCTTATTGGCCAATTGATATTCTCTTTCATGAAGAGTATGGGTCCTTTTATTCTACTGAGTTTGTCTTTTTCGTATTGGTCTGATAAAATTAGTTGAAAAATATTCTCTTTTTTTCAGTGAAGTAAGTCAGAAAGAGAAAAACAAATATCGTATATTAATGCATATATGTGGAACCTATAAAAATGGTACAGATGAACCAGTTTGCAGGGCAGAAATAGAGACACAGATGTAGAGAACAAATGTATGGAAACCAAGGGGGGAAAGTGGCAGGGGGTGATGATGGTGGTGGGATGAATTGGGAGATTGGGATTGACATATACACACTAATATGTATAAAATAGATAACTAATAAGAACCTGCTGTATAAAAAGTAAAATTAAATTTAAAATTTTTTTAAAAAGTATTCTCTCTTTTTCTATTCCCTGCAAAAATTCGTGTAATATTGGCATCATTTATTCCTTGGATGATTGTTTGAGTTCTCTGAAAAGCCATTTTGACCTAGAGTTTTTTATATGAAAAGTTTTCAATTACATATTCAATTTATTTCATAGTTAGGCATTATTCCAATTTTCCTACACTTCCTTATGTCCATTTTAGTAAGTTGTAGTTTTCCAGGAATTTGTTCACTCCATTTAAGTTTTCAAATGTATTAGCATAAAGTTATTCATGATATCCTATTATCTTTGTCAGAGCTACAGGACCTATAGTGACATCTCATTTTTATTCTAGGTAATGGTTACTTGTGCCATGTCTTTTTCCTTGATTAATCTCACCAGTTTTGTTGGTCTTCTGAGAAAATCAATTATTGGTTTTGTTGAATCTCTCTGTTATACTTTTCCCCATTTTATTATTTTCTACTTATTTCTTTATTATTTTCTTCCTTCTGTTCTTATTGGGTATAATTTACTGTTCCTTTTCTAACTTTCTTCTTTTCTCTAATGCATTTAGAACTACATATTTGCCTCTACATACAGCTTTGGTTAATTGCCATAGTTTTGATATGCAACATTATCATTCAGTTTTAAATATTTTCTAATTTCTTTAGTCCATTGATATGACAGATTACATTAATTGCTTTTTAAAATTGAGATATAATAACATACAACATTGTGTGTTAATTTGATACATTTATATATTGCAATATGTTTACCACCATCGTGTTAGCTAACACTGCCATCATCTCACATAATTATCACTTCTTTTTTTGTGGTGAGAACAGTTAAGATTTAGTCTCTTTGCAACTTTAAAGTTTAGAATATAGTATTGTTGACTATAATCACTTTTCTGAGCACTAGATCTCCAGAATATATTCATCTTCTAGTCGCAAGTTTAAGTACCCTTAAATAACATCTCCTTAATTCCCCCACTCCCCAGCCCCTGGTAACCAACATTTTACTCTCTGTTTCTACTACAAGTTTGGCTTTTTCAAACTCTACATATAAGTGATATCGTACATTATTTGTCTTTCTCTGTCTGGCTTATCTCATTTAGCAT
Organism: Kogia breviceps; assembly: GCF_026419965.1. Taxonomy (NCBI): domain Eukaryota; kingdom Metazoa; phylum Chordata; class Mammalia; order Artiodactyla; family Physeteridae; genus Kogia; species Kogia breviceps. The sequence goes on along the minus strand of NC_081316.1, from coordinate 109,322,748 downwards.
AACGCCCTCAAGTTTCATCCATGCTGTTGCAAATGCAGGACTTCCTTCTTTTTCATGGCTGAATAATATTGCATTGTGTATATGTACACCACATCTTCTGTATCCATTTATCCATCAACAGACACTTAGATTGTTTACATATCTTTGCTACTGTGAATAATGCTGCAATGAACATGGGAGTGCAGGTATCTTTTTGATATCCTGTTTGGCTAAATACCCAGAAATGAGATTGCTGGATCATATGGTAGTTTGATTTTTAATTTTTTGAGGAATTTCCATACTGTTTTCCGTAGTGGCTGAACCAATTTACATTCCCACCAACAGTACACAAGTGTCCCCTTTTCTTCACATCCTCACCAACACTTGTTATGTCTTATCTTCTTGATAATAGTCATTCTAACAAATGTTAGGTGATATCTCATTGTGATTTTGATTGGCATTTTCCTGATGATTAGTGGTGTTGAGTATCTTTCCATGTACCTGTTGTTCATTTGGATGTCTTCTTTGGAAAAATAGATGTCCGTTGGGAAAAATGCCTATTCAAGTTTTCTGCCAATTTTTAAATCAGACTGTTTGATTTTTGGTTATTGATTTGTATGAGTTATTTATAACTTTGAATATTAACCCCTTATTTGATATGTGGTTTGCAAATGTCTTGTCTTAGTCTGTAGGTTGCCTTTTCATTTTGTTCATTGTTCATTGTTTCTTTTGCTGTACAGAAGTTTTTAGTTAATTGTAGTCCCACTTGTTGATTTTTTTATTTTGTTGCTTGTGCTTGTGCTATAACATATAAAAAAATCATTGCCAAGATCAATGTCAAGGACCCTCTTTCCTATGTTTTCTTCTAGGAGTTTTACAATCTCAGGTCTTGTGTTTAAGTCTTTAATCCAGTTTGAGTTGATTTTTGTGTATGGTGTAAGATAGGGGTCCAATTTCATTTTTCTGAATATCCAGATTTCCCAACACCATTTGTTGAAGAGACTATCCTTTCCCCATTGTATATTCTTGGTTATCTTATCAAATATTAGTTGGTCATAAGTGCAGGGGTTTATTTCTGGGCTCTCTATTCTGTTCTGTTGGTCTGTGTGTCTATTTTTACTCCACTACCATATTGTTGTAATTATTATAGCTTTGTAATATAGTTTGAAATCAGGACCTGTGGTGCCTCCAGCTTTGTTCTTCATTCTCACTATTGCTTTGGCTATTCGGAGTCTTTTGTGGTTCCATACAAATTTTAGGATTTTTTTCTATTTTTATGAAAAATGTCATTGGGATTTTAATAGGGATTGCATTGAATCTATAGATGGCTTGGGGTAGTAGGACATTTTAACAATATTGACTCTTTTGATCCATGGACAAGGATATTTTTACATTTTTTTGTGTGTCTTCCTCAGCAGTTTTTTTCATCAAGTCTTGTAGATTTCATTGCCTCAAAACAAGTCTTAGCAAATTTAAGATCGAAATCATACCAAGTATCTTTTCTAACCACAATTATGTGAAACTAGAAATCAACAACAAGAGGAAAACTGAAAATTTACAAGCATGTGTAAACTAAACAACACACTCCTAAACATCTAACTAACGGGTCAAAGAAAAAATCAAAAGGAAATTTTAAAATATCTCAAAATAAATGAAAATCAAAACACAATATACTAAAACCTATAGGATGCTGCAAAAGCAGTTCTTACAGGTAAGTTTGTAGTGATAAATTCATATATTAAGAAAATAGAATGATCTCAAATAAACATCCTAAACTTATACCTCAAGGAATTAGCAAAAGAATAACAACTAAGCCCAAGGTTAGGACAAGAAAGGAACTAACAAGGATCAGAGCAGAAATAAGTGAAATAGAGACCAGAAAAACAATAGAAAAGATCAAGAAAACTAAGAACTGATTTTTTTTTTCAAAGATAAACAAAATTGACAAACCTTTAGCTGGTTTGACTAAGAAAAAATGAGTGAAGACACAAACTTCTAAAATCAGAAATGAAAGTGGAGTTATTACAACTGATACCACAGAAATATATAGGATCATAAAAGACTACTATGAACAATTATGTGCCAACAAATTGGATAAATTTATCTCCCCAAGTGGATAAATTTCTAGAAATATACAACTACCAAGACCGAATCAATCGTGAATAAACAGGAAATTTGAACAGACCAAAAAGGAAATTGAATCAGAAATCAAAAACTTCTCAACACAAAAAGCCCAGGACCACATGGTTTCACTGTTGAATTTTATCAAACATTTAAAGAATAATTAAAGCCAATTCTTCTCAAATGCTTCCAAACAATTGAAGAGGAGGGAACACTCCCAAACTCATTTTACAAGACCAGAATTATCCTGATATCAAAGCCAGTTAAGGATACTACAAGAAAAGAAAACTATAGACCAATATCCATGCTGAATATAGATGCAAAAATTCTTAACAAAATATTGACAAACTGAGTTAACACATTAAAAGGATCATACACCATGATCAAGTGGAATTTATCACTGGGTTGCAAGGATGGTTCAACTTATGCAAATCATAAATGTGATACATCACATTAATAGAATGAAATAAAAAAATCACATGGTCATCTCAATAGACGCAAAAAAAAGCAATTAACAAAATATGACATCCTGCATTATAAAAACCCTCAATAAGTAGGGTATAGAAGGAACATACCTCAATATAATAAATAAATGTAATAAAATAAATAATATGACAAACCCACAGCTAACATCATACTCAACAGTGAAAGGCTGAAAGCTTTTCCTCTGAGATCAGGAATAAGACAAGAGTGCCCATTCTCTTATTCAACATAATACTAGAAGTGCTAGCTAGAACAATCACTCAAAATAAAGGCAACAAAATTGGAAAGAAAGAAGTTAAATTGTCCTTATTTGCAGGTGATGTGATCTTATATATAGAAAATCCTAAGACTCAACCAAAAAACTATTAGAACTAATCAACAAATTCAGTAATGTTGCAAGATATAAAATTGTACAAAAATCAGTTGCGTTTCTATACAGTAACAATAAAATATCTGAAAAAGAAATAAAGAAAACTATCCCATTCACAATAGCACCAAAACTAATAAACTGCTTAGAAATAAATTTAACCAAGGAAGTGAAACATCCATACAATGGAAACTACATTAATTGATTTTTAAATGTTAAACCAGCCTTGCACTGCACTTGATTGTGGTGCTTAATTCTTTTTATATATTGTCAGATATGATTTGCTGATATTTTGTTGAAGGTTTTTGCATCTATGTTCATGAGAGATATTGGGATTTTTACTAATCTTTGACTTATGCAAGAAATATAGTGTGAATAGATACGGGAACTTGAGAGAATTTTAGTGAGCATTTTAGGCTTAATAATAGTAGCTAAACAAGCAGTGAGCTCTTGCTAGAGCCAGATATTATTCTTAGCTTTTCATGCACTTACTCATTTAGCTTCTAAAGATAAATTTAATGCAAACTCAAAGTCATTTTTCTCCAGTAAGGATTAATCATTTAAAAGGGGAATCTCTCTAAAATTGACATACTTCTACGTCTATAGTTTGCTGATAACACTCAGTAACTAGCTCAAGAGTTGGCCATGGTAGTTCGTCAACAAAATTGATGGAATAAATGAATTAATGAATAATATTAGAACATAATTCAACTACTAATTGTATTATTAAGTCACTCTCTAAAGAACCACTTGTAGACTCAAATGAGGGTGCAGAAAACATTTAATCAAGTGTTCTGAGGCATGTTTTAAATGCGGGTTCACAATAAAGCAGCTGCTTGGCTACGCTGTCGTTCTCTACTCTCTGTAAACATTTAACTCAGCAAAGTTGTATCACAGTAAGCATTGCCTTCCAGCCAGGAACTTGTCATAGGTAAACCTGGCTTTCCATTAAGATTAAATATTGCTCACATGTATCCATTTGTTTTGGAGGGTTTCGTTGCTCACCTACCTCTGGAGGCTCCATTGAACTCTGTGAATATGTCATTTAAAAACATTATACCAATTTTGACATAACACTGAATGTACTTAAATAGATTGTACATGATGTTTATGCAAAAGATTCAGCCAACAATTAAGGCACTAGGAAAGTAATCCTCTTCAATATAAAATTTTCTTGTTATGTTATTATTTATTTGTTAGAATTTTAGAGCTAGTTGTGTCTAAAAATCTTCAAGCTTTTCCCACGTGACTCATTTAAACCTGGCTCGTCTCATGTAAAATTGTAAATGAGGGAAATAAGGTAGACTACAGAAACAGAAAAGTCAATGAGAAAAAGAAAGGTTCAGGGAGAACTTTGGAAGAGCAGGTAGCATAATTCCATACATTTTACATGTAAAATTTGTATAGCAGTAGACATCACCTCAGTGCTAGTAGTCTGGCTTTCCATGAAATGAAAGATCTCTCCTATCTAGTGATCTGATTCGCTGACTCTGTGGTAGTTTTAAAATAGTCCACAAATTCTTTGACCCTCATTCCACTGAGTGGTGGGGTCTACTCCCTCTCTCCTTGGACCTGGAGAGCCTTTGTGACTGCCTCAGTCAGTGGAGTGAAACGCCATGTACTGCTCTCATGTTCTCCTGAGACACGTGTGCTGACAACTTCGCCACCAGGCTCAGAGGAGGCCAGTGGAGGTACATAGAGAGGTCATAGGAGGGTATCCCAACAGCCCTGCTAAGGTCTCAGACAATTACATCCACTGCCAGACATGTGAGTGAACAAGGCTTCACATGTTTCCAGCCCCCAGAATTGAGTCACCCCCGGGATCTGAGTATTTCTGGCTGTGGCCCCAGGCATTATGGAGCAGAGACAAGGCATCCCACTGTGTCTCCTCTGAATTCCTGACCTGCCAAATCTGTGAGCATGATAAAATGGTTGTTTCATGTCACTAAGTTTGGGGTAGCTTGCTGTACAGAAATAGATAACTGGAACTCACCCCTAGTTGAGGACTCGAATCTGGGAGAGAGAGCCTGGTCTTCCTGGCTCTCCTTCTGTTCCTCCTACTCCAGCCCCTGCCATACTCCTCTCTTCTTCCCCCACCCCTGCCCAGTCTGCTCTCTTCCATGGGCACCTGATGTACTTTCCCGTCTCCTGGGCCTTTGCTAGTGCTAATCCCTCCTCTCGGGCTTGAGCATCAGCAAGAACCGGATCTGAGTCCCACTTGGGCCTCTCCATAAGCAGAGTAATCAACCTCCCTAATCCTCACCAGAAACATAGGAATAAAAACAGACCCTATTAATAGATTAAATGGCTAAAGTGTGTAATGTGCTTAGAGCCGCGTAGATAGTAAACACTCAATAAATGTTAGTTCTTATTATAAGTTCTTCCTATTCTCTTAAGTGAGTTTCTTTTGAACAAAGGTTAAATGACACCTTTTGTCTCTTAATTTTGAGCTCATATGTCAATTCCTCTGTGAAGACATCCCCACCCACCAGACAAATTTAAATTGCTCCTTCCATTATGCTCCTAAGAACTTTTCATATTCTTTTATTACAGCTTTTAACAGGTAACTTATTATATATGTGACCCCCATTAGACCCCAAATTCCTCAAGGAAAACATTTAAGGCAGAGGCCTCACAGAAATAAAGAATGTCCTTGTCTCTTATATGAATATATGCATATGTATGTATGTATGTATGTATATATATATGCATATATACTTAGTATGTATGTATATCAAATACCATAATGGGGAAACGGAAGTGAACAGTTGGTTAGATGGGTAGAGCAGGATATGACTCAAGAATTTATAGAACCTCAGTTCCTGCCAAAATATTCTCTCCACTCACAAACTTTAACTTTTCAACGATGTTGAGGATGTATAAATGAATTGTGGAAGTCATGAAACGGGAGATATTTTTAAAAATTTGTTCATTATTGTGTACCCACCACTGTGTACCAGCCATTATGGTGAGTGCTATACAATTTAGACTCCATGGTCCATCGTTACACTTGCAAATATCCCTAACTGCAGTGCCCCTTTTTCTTCTCTGTCCCTCTTGCCTGGTAAACCCAAGGATTAACCTAAATGTGCCAGTTCTAGAGAAGGTGAGTACTGCTCGAGAAAATCACATAACTGAGCTGACGGTTGCACTTCAACTTTATTTCTAACTACAAACAGGCACTCAGTACTGCTCACCCATCTTGCAGAGTTTTTCTGATTTCCCACTCCTTCAGATTCCTTTCTCTCTATTCAGACCGCCTCTACCCCTTGTCTTCCTTCCTGCTGGGCAGATGATGTCACTTCAGACTTCATTAAGAAAAATAAACACTATCGGTGTGAACTCACTTATCTTCCAATACCTTCCCTAAAAGTCAACCTGCACCTGCCCCGCTTCCTTCTGCCAAAACGTAGACCGTGTCCCTCCATCTACCAAAGGCTGGTTCATCCCTTTGTGTTCTAGATTTCTTCTGCCCTCACCCACTCAAGGTTTTCCATCCTTTGGTTTTCCCCTTCTTTACATGCTTCACAAATCTCTTCTCTACTGAATCATCCCCACAACATGAACATGACCTAGTACTTCTCATCTTCTTGACTTCACCTACTGCTCTATTTCCCTGCCCCCTTTTCAACAAAACTTTAAAATACTTGCTATACATGCTGTCTCTGCTTCTTTCTTTCATTTTTTCTTTTGGTAACATCTTTATTGGGGTATAATTGCTTTACAATGTTGTGTTAGTTTCTGCTATATAACAAAGTGAATCAGCTATATGTATATATATATCCCCATATCCCCTCCCTCTTGTGTCTCCCTCCCACCCTCCCTAGCCCACCCCTCTAGGTGGTCACAAAGCACAAGCTGATCTCCCTGTGTTATGCAGTTGCTTCCCACTAGCTATCTATTTTACATTAGATAGTGTATATATGTCAATGCTACTCTCTCACTTCGTCCCAGCTTACCCTTTCCCCTCCCCGTGTCCTCAAGTCCATTCTCTACGTCTGAGTCTTTATTCCTGTCCTGACCCTAGGTTCTTCAGAACCATTTTTTTTTAGATTCCATATATATGTGTTAGCATACTGTATTTCTTTCTTTTTCTCTTTCTGACTTACTTCACTCTGTATGACAGTCTCTAGGTCCATCCACCTCACTACAAATAACTCAGTTTTGTTTCTTTTTATGGCTGAGTAATATTCCATTGTATATATGCATCACATCTTCTTTATTCATTCACCTGTAGATGGACACTTAGGTTGCTTCCATGTCCTGGCTCTTGTAAATAGAGCTGCAATGAACATTGTGGTACATGACTCTTTTTGAATTATGGTTTTCTCAGGGTACATGCCCAGTAATGGGATTGCTGTGTTGTATAGTAGCTCTGTTTCTGGTTTTTTAAGGAACTTCCATACTGTTCTCCATATTGGCTGTATCAATTTACATTCCCACCAGGAGTGTAAGAGGGTTCCCTTTCCTCCATACCCTCTCCAGCATTTATTGTTTGTAGATTTTTTGATGATGGCCATTCTGACTGGTGTGAGGCGATACCTCATTGTAGTTTTGATTTGCATTTCTCTAATGATTAGTGATGTTAAGCATCCTTTCATGTGTCCATTGGCAATCTGGATATCTTCTTTGGAGAAATGTCTATTTAGGTTTTAAGACCATTTTTGTATTGGGTTGTATGTTTTTTGGTTTTTGGTTTTTTTTGCGGTACGTGGGCCTCTCACTGTTGTGGCCTCTCCCGTTGAGGAGCGCAGGCTCCGGACGCGCAGGCTCAGCAGCCATGGCTCACGGGCCCAGCCGCTCCGCGGCATGTGGGATCCTCCCGGACCGGGGCACGAACCTGTGTCCCCTGCATTGGCAGGCGTACTCTCAACCACTGCGCCACCAGGGAAGCCCCGTGAAGCAGGGACATTTTATAAGCCACTGAGCATATGGGAGCTGGGGACCCTGCCAGTGAAAGAAGGTCTAGTAAAGGTGAGTTTGCAAGCCCTCAAGTACCCAAGTTGCTGCAGGTGCTTTTACACACACTCACAGACACACACACGCACACACACAGCCTTTGTCAAAAATGTCAGGGAAAAACTGCATCCTCTAGTACCCGCTTGGAGAGTCACTGTACTATTCGCATTATAAATGGTCCAAAAAGTTGTGCAGTAGAGAAAATAGTTTAACTTTATTTCATGTAGCATGGTCCAAACATTTTTGGCCTCAGAGACCTCTGTCATGAAATGCCTTATGACATGTCACTGAACACTAGTGTTCCCCAAAACAGACAATGACAGGGAGACAAGGTTTCCTTAGCCACAGACTGAGACTCTGTGGGTCCTGGAGGGACCCACAGTTAGGAGGTCTGCCAGGGGTCTGCAAATCCCTGTGCGCTCCAAACCCTGAGTAAACAACAATTCTCAAACACATATGTGCTACTTTTAAAAAATGTGCTAATATTTGCAATTTAAAAAATATTAATTCTTAATTACTCAATACTAAATGTCTAACTGTGATCCTATTATGTGGGAGCATGGAGAATATTTTCTCATTCAAAAGAATTTTTATAAGTAAGAGTTTGTGAATCTACCAAACTTAAAATGATTTTAATCCTATAAATAATAATGGCTAATATCTTTTGGTGCTTAATATTCAGGTACTATACTCAGTGCTTCATAAAATTGTCTCCCTTAATCCTACAGCAGTCCTATGAGGTAGGTACTGTTATTATCATTTTCATTGTATAGGTGAGAAAAATGAGACTTAGTGAAATGAAGTGCAGGAATTCATTAAGCATCACAAAATAAACAGTGGTCGAGTTGGAATTTCAACCCAGCAGCCTGACTCCAGAGCCTATATTTTAACCATTTGGCGCTCACCCCTTATCAAGACAATGTGTCCCGAAGGGAATAAGGCCCAAGCCACGTGTCTGAGCTTTGTCAGGGAAGAATGGAGATTTCTGTGTTTGATGGCAGCTGATTCCGTTCCCGAGACACTTGTCCGTTGGACTTTTCTTCCACCAGACCACCCTTCCCTTCTCTTCATTAATTCTGCAATTTAAAAAGAAAGAAATGCAATTCAGCATTTCGAGGAAAATGAAGGCATGAGAGAAGGGACCTTTCCTCAACTTTCTTTCAGGTAAAAAATTAATGTTTTTCCCTCGTGAAATTACACCCATCTCCACAGCACCTCACCAGGATTTGGCCTAGAAAGAATTGAAAAAAGCACATTTTGACAGAATTACCAAGAGAGTTATGAAGCAAAACAGTCCTGGGGGAGAGAAGCCTCAATGTGCTTTTCCTAAAAGAGGGGACTCTGCATGGTTCGATCGAGGCCCGTCATCTCACTTTTGGTAATAATGCTGAATTATGTGCACCCTTCTCAGTCAGAGACAAGACAAGCGATTTGAGTGAGTTAAGATGTACCTTTAACCTATGGCAAAGCTTAATATATACGATTTTTTTAAAAACGAACACACCAGAGAGCAAAAGGAAGGCAGAAAATGAAATGGTGGTCCTTCATGCATAAAGATGACAATGATTGCCAAATAAGGGTCCTTGACTCTCTGCTGCATAAATTATCGGCTGAGTGCTACTCTGCCTAATGTCTCAGATTGGCACTGATTTTGTCTTTCTTTCAGCATATGGAATAGATTTTTGCTTACACATAAACAGAATCACCCCATCCCAGATAGTATCCCACCAGGAAAAGAGAACATCAAATTGCTTTCCTGAGCTGTTTTTCTTTTAGCAAGTTATTTTCCAGAGTTTTCCCAGCGTGTTTCAAGCAGCACTTTAATACCTCAACTCCTGAGGTGCAACAGTATATTATAAATGATGTACTGGGGAAAAAACTTATTTAGGATCTGGATGGGAGTTAATAATTTAACTGCCTTTTTTTTTTTTTTTTTTTTTTTTTTTTTTGCTGTATGCGGGCCTCTCACTGCTGTGGTCTCTCCCGTTGCGGAGCACAGGCTCCGGACGCGCAGGCTCAGTGGCCATGGCTCACGGGCCCAGCCGCTCCGCGGCATGTGGGATCTTCCCGGACCAGGGCTCGATCCCGTGTGCCCTGCATCGGCAGGCGGACTCTCAACCACTGCGCCACCAGGGAAGCCCTAACTGCCTTTTTTTTTTTTTTTTTTTTTCCTAACTGCCTTTTTAAGAGCTGCATTTCAACATGTGTCGATGAAGGCTCCATGGGAGAAACAAAACGTTAGAACAGTCTACCTTAAACCAATCAGTACTTAGACCACCCAGAGTGACAACACTTGGCATAATTTCTTTTATAGATTAGTATGAGCACTGTATTGTATAGATGTAAGTATATATATATAAAATTATATAATTATATATAATTATATATGAATATATATATATAACATTCATGTATATAATTCATATATACATGAATGTTCTTCCAACTAAAAGCAGGGTGAAAGAAGAAAAAACAAGGGCAAGAACAAAGAGGACTCCAAAGTGAGGCTTATAAAATGCACACAGTTTTGACATACAGTTTACAGTTGGGCCTCAAATTGAACTTTCCAGATATTCATTCAACAAAGGGAAGTAACCTTGTCAGTTCACAGCATTGAAAGGATAAAACCAAGTACCCAAGGGATTTTTAAAGCTGTTTTTGGCACCAAGATCAGATATGGCTCTATCCCTAGAGGCCTGGTAAAATGGACACTGTATGATGCAGTGATCATCAGACTCAAAAACATTCTTAACAATAGAGTTAGTGACATTCATTGGTTGTTTCTCATAAAGCCCTTCCATCTCAGCTAATAGCATCTCACCAAAGGGTAACTCTGTAAGAATAATTCTTCAGGGGCCCAGTATAGTCTGTATAATCTGCTCTCTGCTGATCAACCATGTGCAGCTAGAAACTGAAACCAGAAAACCTTAATTAATAAAATATACTGGCTGGTTATCACCTAACGTGCAAGGAGTTAGATTTTTCCAGTAAATGCTTTACTGAATTAAATTTTGATCAGCTTGAAAAGTCTGAAGAGGCTTTCCACCAGCATAATAAATACCAGAAAGAGGATGCAGCTAATGGCAGTGCATAGTAGCAGCCTGGGAAAGGGTCATTGTCGCCGTCATTATCATCACAATCTCTTCCATTTCTTGGGCCCTTCTTATTTACTAAGCTCTGTCTATATGCACTTTACATGTGTTATCTCTGTAATCCTCTGTAATCCAATACTGCAAGAGATTTTATTTTACCAAAAAAAGACATTGGCGATCATAACCATTAAATGAATTGCCCAAAGCACCACCAGCTCATAAGTGGTACAGCCAGAATCTGACTCCAGTTCTGACTCTCTGTCGTCCCATACCACCTTTATATTTCTATCGCTAATTAGGACACCCCCACCCCTCCCAACCAGCACCACCAATTTCTTGTAAACCCTTTCTATTTCGTATGACTTCTTTCCAGATGGCACATAGGACTAAAAATCATTTGAAAACAGAAATCACTCTGTTGATCTTTTGAGTAGATTTAATATTCTAGTAGAGAGAGAGAGAAAAGCACTTCTCCATCCTTTGACTTTGCTGGTAGCAATAGTGCAATCTGAGTTCTTGGACAGTCTTGACTTCTACTGACTAACGCATTCTCATGAAAAACCACTTATCTGCATTCCTTTAACGAGGTTACTGACCCTTTAACACATCTGTGGTAGGGTTGCTGTTCTTTGGTTTTGTTGTTTTGTTTTCCTGCTGGCATCTGTTTTGTTTTGTCAGTACACACCGAGACAATGCTAGGGCTGCTACAAGCAGCCTCCGTATGTTACACATGCACTCAAATCATGAGACCTTAGGAAAAAGCATCCCTGTTGGCCTTAGATCAATAGCTCAGTGTCCCCAAATAGCTAACCAAGGCTATGTCCATATAATTAAGAATATTGCTTTGAAAGAATGACTGAGTGAGTGTTTTTGTGGTCAGTGATTAAACTTGAAAGATAGCATGGTTCACCTGAGATATGGGGGTTTTCACTCAATATTATATGGTAAAGAGTTAGCCATGTGTAGAGGTGGTTTTTTTCACCTTTACAACTGTGAATCGTTCCATTTCCGATTAAATCATAACTTAAAAAAATCTGTCCATTTGTTGGTGGACATTTAAATTTTTTCCAGATTTTTTTTTTTAAGCAATCTGTTTGTTTTGCCGTTACAGACTGCTGCAGTGTATATTCTTGTTCATGTCTACTTGTGAACATTTGCAAGAATTTTTCTAGAGTATATGCCAGGATCTGGAATTGATGATTCATAGAGTATTCCTTATCTTTACCTTTACTAGAGATTGCCAATTTTTCTTCCCGGATTACACTCTGACCGACAGTGCAGGTATGAGACTTCTTTTAAGCCAAAATCCTCACCAGCCCTTGTTATTATCAGACTTTTATTTATTTATTTAGTCTCCTTGATAGGTATGAAATAGTATTTTATTATTGTTTTGAAGATCTTCAGGTGTTTGAAAAATAGCTGACTTGGTAGCTCTGTGAAAACATAGCCTGGTTCTAAATGTAGTGGACGATATGCGAGAATCTATTCGGTGTATTCAATGACTGTGGTCAAGGAGACCAGTTGCGGCCAGTGCTTTGAGCAGCTGTATTTAAAATAAACATGTCACTGGCATTCGTATTTTGACAAATTGCTAAAATATGTCTTCTCCTTTTCCTATGCTACTTACCTTTTTACCTTTTTCTGCTCAGATTGGGCTGTGAATTTGGCGCTACCAATAAATAAGTCAAGACTGGTGCTCATCTGCATGGGGCAAGTAGTGGCTTAGAAATTTGAAGGCTTGCTTTAGACTGTGGCCTGAACTTCCTTAGACATACTTGAAGATGTTCCAGATGGCTGAGGTGGGGCAGAGTGGGGTGGGAGGGGGTGGGATGGAGGATTCGGCCTCTGCCACCCAGGTGCAGGCCGGAAGCTGAGTAGGGAGGTGACTGCAAAGGCACCTGTGAGGATACTTATTTCATCCTTTTAGCCTTGTTGTAGCTCTGCTACAGGGAATTGAGAAAGAGTCCTATGTCCACTTGAGTCCTTTTGTCAAAGAGCGAAAGTGGCCCCAGAGACAAAGGTAGCAGCAGGAGTGATTTGTGATTAAGATTCCAAGGTGAAGGTGAATCTTGAGGGGACAGAGATCTGGTCCAGACTCTCCCGTTCTTGCAAAGAGATTCTACCTCCATTTCAATCTTGGAAGGTTTTATTAAGGGAGGCTGTGGTGTTTTTTACATTTAGCATTTCCCGCAAAGGCTGCTGGGGCAGGTGACTCCTGGCTGACCCAATTGTGAAACAAGCCTCCTAGTCCTTATTTTCCAGGGAGTCGGCATGATGTTGCAGAGAGAGCATGATCTTTGAAGCTGGCAAGCTCAAGTTCACATCCACGCTAGGAGAGGTTTGTGAACTTGGCAAATTACTTCAACTTCCTGAGTCTCCAACTCTTCAGCCCTAAAATCAGAGTGAAAAAGACTACCTGAGAGGATTGCAGCGAGGATTAAATGCAATTTATGTAAAAGCACCTAGTATCCTACCTGGGACACAATTGAAACAAGAGAAACATTAGTTTCCTTCCTTCCCTGCCCCACCCCATCCTCACCCCTCTGTCTCTGGGACCAGCTTTCCCATAGACCCAGTGCACCCCGCCCCCCCGGAAACCACAGGATCCTTGGAGGCAGGAACCTCTATAACCTTCATAAAAGTTGACCTCTCCCAGACCTTGCCTCTGCTATTGTGTAACTGACTTATAATGATTAGCTCAGTGTTACACCTGCTGAACCCAAAGAAACCACTCTATTGACAATGTCAGGCATCAGAGCAGGTTTATGGGGGACATGCAGTCTTTGGGGACAGTTGGAATCTTGCAGTAATTAACACTAATGTCCAGGTCATACCACTTACCTTCAGGGCAAGCCTTGATGTCCAATTTTGAAGTGAATGGATTTTTCTCCCAAAGTCCCCAGGGAACAATCATTGTCCTTACTGCCCTTAAAGTAACTGCCTCTCCTCACTGCTGGAAGAGGTTTAGGACCACTAGAAAGGATTACGATTATCCGTGACACTCTTTGGTATTAAATCAAAATGCTTTCAATAGTTGGTGGCTGGCTTAGGTGGCTGCCTATGGAACCTTTCATCTCTCTCATCACCTTTCAAGGTTGCCTCTGCAATGGCAGTCTCCAGGAAGAAGGCAGCCTCTGATAAGGAATTCGAATGGGGTCTCAGCCCTGTGCTTACCCATGCGACACTCAGCTTGCTGGAAACATCCTTCCCTTTGGCACAACAGCTCCTTACGTCTCAGTGGAGAAACCGAAGATCAAACAAGCGTGATCTCTGACCCCCACGCTGGCCACCTAGCAGGGTGCTGTCTTCAGGGCAAGGGGGATCTGAAATAATTCATGTTGTTCTCATCACAGTGTTTTGCCTCCACAGGAGGCTGTCAGCTGCTTGGGGCCATCAATCTGACACACGTTTTTAGTTCTACAGGGAGACTAAAATACCATTTAAATCCTATTCCAACATTTCTCAAATCAGGTGGGTGTTACCAAGCATGAAGGCATCATCCAAAAACTCAATTTTAAAGGGTTAGTTCTTTGGGAAAAGTAAGAAAGAACATTTCCTCCTGTTTACTCTGAGATTTGCTTTTTTTCCAATAGTGTGGTTATTGTGCCTTTCTTAATCTTTGGAGATTAGGCTTCAAGTTTTCACCTAGACTCCAATTTGCTCATAAATCTCTTCATTTTGCTTAACTCAAATGTTTTGGCCAACTTCATGGTTTAATAATGAGAAGTAAAATTGGAGCCTGAATGGCTACTAAGGAGGGAATTTTCATTTCGTCTGGAATTAAAAGAGCTGTGGAAGGGTCAGGCATCCTGTCAGACCAGCTGTCACAGCCTTAGCTGAAGCACACCAAATTACACATTTGATATCACACAGTTCTTTATACCCAGGGTAAGTCTCCAGTACGATGACGTGAAAATCCTTCAAATCCAACCCTACTTTCATCCACCTGATTGCTATGCCCCTATTGATTAGCTGCGAACTGTTCACTGAATTCAGGCCACCTGAGAAGCTGCCAGGTCCCCAGAGTGTCCCCCTCACATGCTGCACATCGAAGCCAGGCAAGTTACCCAGCTCCAATACGCTTCAGCACAAGTTGTATAATGGGGGCCCTGAGACCACAATTATCAGATAACCAGGCAGGAGAGAGTACTGTTTCAGCACTTCCACTTGAGCAGACTTTAACTTAAAAGAAAGAAAGAACTCTAAAAAGTTTTAAAACACTTTCCTCGTAAGTTTACCACTCGAGAAAGGTATCCACCCCATGGCCATGTAGCCTAGAATTCCCTCCTTATTCCAGAGTGAGAGGAAACACTAGCTGGGTAATTCCCCTTGTGCAGAGAGAGGGGCTCTGGTTTCTTTTGCTTGTATAGAATATAGCAGGTCCCCTGAGACCGTCGGTGGAGAGGCCACTTGGCACTGAGGAGAATAAAGGGAACCGGCTGGAGATAGACCAGCCCATTTCTACTGGGGGCCTCTTGGATGGTTAGAAAAGAATAAGCTCAGATTTTTCCACCATAGTTACTGCCCTTCAGGTATGTCCCAGGCCATCTTTCGTCACCACCTATCACTTCTGTCTAAGAAGTATCCTGCAATGACTCAATTTGCATTTAACCATATATTGGCCTAGGTTAGAATGCTTTGTGCAATTAGATTTTTAATACAGACTCTAAATTCCTCAAGGTTGAAGAACCTTGCTTTATATTTTTTGTTCATTCATTTATTGATTGATAAATGAGTCAGCAATTAATCTACTCATTATTCTAGCAACTACTACGCTGAGAGCACGGTGCAAGGCTTACTTCTTAGGTACTCCAGGAAAATGTGGTACCTAATTTCTGCCTTCTACTGGTTCAGAATCTTGTTGGATAAGCTCAGTGTATATGGAGATGAAGTTAGGTAATAATACAATGGCGGGGCTTCCCTGGTGGCGCAGTGGTTGAGAGTCCGCCTGCCGAGGCAGGGGACGTGGGTTCGTGCCCCGGTCCGGGAAGATCCCACGTGCCGCGGAGCGGCTGGGCCCGTGAGCCGTGGCCGCTGAGCCTGCACGTCCGGAGCCTGTGCTCCGCAATGGGAGAGGCCACAACAGTGAGAGGCCCGCGTAAAGCAAAAAAAAAAAAAAAAAATTAAAAAAGAAAAATAATGCAATGGCGTACAGTAAGATCACAGTGATTCAAAAACACAGTAAAACGACTAGAAGACGAATTTAATAATGTGTGTCTTTAGGTATTGACATCTGGGGTGGTTTATTCTTCTGCTTTTGGGATTTTCCAATTTTCTATAACGTACGTGTATTACTTTACTAATCGTAAAACACTAAACCTGAAAGTATGAAGTAAGTAGCAAAACAATAACAGAAGTGTTGCCAAATCAAATTAAGATTCAGGGTCAAATGAGTGGCTCAGAAAGTGAGTTCCTTCTGTTTTAAATGACTTGTTTCTGTATCCTTCAGTATCTAGACAGAAATGTGCACTAAATGGATGTTGAAAGTACTTTTTTGGCTATATAATAATAAATTCTTGCTGAATATAAAGTTTGTTGATTATATAATGCCTTTCTATGTCTTTTGTTATCATACCTTTCATTATTAAATAAATCTCTCCTATTATTTTGTAACTAGGTGTTTCCTATCTCTTCAACAAGATAATAATGTTTTGTGTTCTGTATTATCCCCCGTCCCCTGATTAGAGTTATGTACATTTGTCTGCTCTTTTAAATGGCACTTTGAAGTCAGACCCCCAGCTGACAATCATAGGATCTCAAGGTTGAAATGAAAAGGACTTTGCTAAAAATAGTAAGATTCTAGAGCAGGGCGCTGTGTTCAAATCCTAGTTCCACCACTGACTTCTAAATTGCTGCTGGCCAAGTAAAATAAATGGTTTTCTTTTCTGTAACAGGAGGAAAATAATATCTTCCTGTTGTGGAAATAAAAATAGCATGTACAAAACACAGAGCATATTATCTGGCCTTTATTAAGTAGTCAATAGAAGATAGATATTACTATTATTATCATCTTACTCTTCTATAAGGGATCATAGCACATCATCTAATCTGACTTACCCCAAAATATAAGAATCCTCCCTGATATCCTTCATTTATTAAGGTATTTCTGATACCATCAACTTGCATACTCACAGTGTTTTGTTTAAAAGTTCTTCTTTCATTGATCTGTATCCTGTATCTCAGCAATATGCACGATTAGTTCTAGGGGCTACATAGGATAAAAAGTCCACTGCCTTTTCCACATGACATTATCCATCCTCATATCCTTCAGTGGCACCCACAAATCTCCTTCCCTCCCCACCACTGCAAACAGAGCACTTAATAAAGTTTTATTTGTTTGAATGGTTAGAATTAACTCTTTGCTCACAATGGCTTGGGTATCATCAAAATGTAGGGAATGAACTAAAGTGGAGTAAACAGTTACTAGAGGATCCTTCCAGATTTACAAGTCTAGATGGTAAGCTTCTAGATCTACGGGGCTTTATGAATAATTTTCCTCATTTACATTGTTATCTCTGACCACTGAAGAGGACTCTCTCTCTCTGGAATAAAAAACAGAGCAGCTGGATGTTTACATCAACTAAACGACCATTCTGGTTCATTGAGGTGTGCTGTATTAAAACCATCAACCGTCATTGCTGTTAATAATAAGAAACATCAGTATTAAAACCATCAACCATCATTGCTGTTAAGAATAAGAAACATCCTTGGAGAACCTAATAAAAACTCTTCTAGTAAAATTCCATCTCTAAAGTAATATATTTTAGCATCTCTAGTGATTTCTCAGCATTTGTGGAAGCCCATTGTTTCAAAAAGTAATGCAAAACATTAGGAGTGAACAAAGTTATAGAAATAAAGTGATTTGTCTGCTTCAACAACAAAAAAGCAAGAATCCTAGCTAATAAAAATCAAGCATATGCAGAACCCTGCCTGTGTTCTATTCTTTCTGGAGGAAAACCCCCCAGATGGATTGGGAGGCAATGGAAGATACCCTGGTAAAGGAGACAGACAGGACTGGGTTTGAATATTTGCCTTTCGTTATGAGGTTTTGTCTTTTACTAGCTGTGGAAATTTGGACATGTTATTTAACTTCCAGAAGCCTTCATTTTCTCTCCTGAAAATAGTAATATTTAATTCAGAGGGCTATCACGAGGATTAAATAAACACATGTTTGTAGTGTGTTGGGTATGTAGCCGATATTGGAGAAAAGCTGGTTCTTTTCCTCTGCTCCTCTCCTTCTTCCTTGATCTAAACACTAACACTTAGGAAAATAGCAGCATTTTTCTCAACTCGTCAAAACTGGCCAGACTTCCCAGAATGGTAATCAGTCTACATGCTAGAGCTATAATTTGTTAACTTTTCAACCATTACGATGTTTTCACATTTTAAAAGCAAATCACCAAGGGGAATTTCTTTCGGTTTTCCTGGCGAGTAAGGAAGAAACTGATTTTGATTATTTTGGTAAAGATGATCACATTTTTTCCGAGCAAGTACCACCTTGAAGGACTTACACTGAAATGGATAGCCCATGAACCAAGTTCTGGTAATTTTATTTTGGACCAGAAATCACTTTTTGAGGATAATGAGGAGAGAAGGGAGAAGGCTGATGGATTTTTTTCCAAAGCTGGCATGGGAGTCGGGAGGCTGAATTCTTAGAACCTTTATAACCTGTATAGAAGGCACGGAGACCGCTGGGAGAAAACGTTCCCTTGTACCTACCAATTGGAAACAACTCTCCACCAGTTTACGAATATTATCAACCTGTTGTCCCCACCAGGGTGGTGCCCAGCAAAATAAACGAAGTCATATTTTTGCCTGGCATACATTATTAAGTTCTGCGCGGTTGCTTTTTTTTTTTTTTTGCGGTATGCGGGCCTCTCACTGTTGTGGCCTCTCCCGTTGCGGAGCACAGGCTCCGGACGCACAGGCTCAGCGGCCACGGCTCACGGGCCCAGCCGCTCCGCGGCACATGGGATCCTCCCGGACCAGGGCACGAACCCGTGTCTCCTGCATCGGCAGGCGGATTCTCAACCACTGCGCCACCAGGGAAGCCCAGCACGGTTGCTTTAAATCGGAGATGTAGTAGCATATTTCTGCCACTCCGTTTCAAACATGCAACATTTTTATGTACATTTGCTCTCAGTCGAATTTGCCTCATTCATTCATGGGAACCAAATATGTGCAAAGAACCCTATACGCCGTGAACAAATAAAAGATGGAAAGGGCATTTTCTCTGCACTTACAGGGCCTTACACGGGTAGGTGAGAGTCAACACATATGATTCAATGTAGGAAGTGATAAGGGACAGAGAGAAAAGTTGGGAATGTTCAGGACAGAGGTCATTACTGCCTTGGGATGAAGATCATGAAGACATCATGGGGAGATGACATTTGAGCTGGACCCTAAATATGTGTAGGCTTCCATTTGCAGCAACATGGATGGACTAAGAGATTATCATACTAAGCAAACTGGTCAGAAAGAGAAAGACAAACACCATGTGATATCACTTATATGTGAAATCTAAAATACGATACAAATCAATATATCTATGAAAGCAAAAGACTCACAGACATAGAGAACACACCTGTGGTTACCAAGGGGTAGGGGAGATGTGGGAGGGAAGGATTGGGAGTGTGGGATTAGAAGAGGCAAACTATTATACAGAGGATGGATAAACAACTGTATGGGACACGGAACTATGTTCAGTATCCTGTGACAAACCTTAATGCAAAAGAATATGAAAAAGAATATATGTGTATATATATATATATATATATATATATATAAAACTGAGTCACTTTGCTGTACAGAAGAAATTAACACAACATTGTAAATCAACTATTCTTCAATAAAATTTTAAAAAATATATATAGAAGGGTAGACTTTGTCAATGGAGAGTTGAATGGGGAGAGGATTCCAGGAGCTGGGAACTGCCAAAGCATAGGCAGAGGAGAAGAAAAGCATGGGATACACAGGGCAAATGCAGAATAGGAAGCAGTATGGTTTGACTGCAGGGTGGGATGGAAGGTAGGTGGGAGAAGTGTCAGGAGAAGGTTGAAAGATCAGCGAGGGCTGACTCAGGGAGGGCCTTACATCCTCTGGAAATAATGGCAGGCTCAGCAAATATGTGTTCTATTTGCAACAAAAAATAGGCTAGCTGAATAAAAATGTAGTTTCTGAATTCTGTACCTCATTGGTCAACCTAACCACTTTCATCTTAACAATTTCATTGTCTGACCTTTCTGAAAATTATTTTCTGCCTACAATGGGCAAGGCTATTGAAAAGTGTTGAGTACAGAGGAATGTCAACCTGCATTGCTCTTGTTCCCACTGACTGTGTTCTGCTACACTATCGGCAGAACGTCTTACCTCGTCACTTATTCATGCTAGAGGAACTCTGTTTTGCAGCTGATGGGGGTGAAGGGGAAGAGGTTTTAAGAAGTCAGCTCAGGCAACTTATCATTCAGCTGCGAATGGGGAAAAAAAACACCTTTTACTTCATGCATCTACATATAGGTTGGCTTAGAAATAAATTACATCCAAGACTGCTTAGTGAGAACTAATCCACTAAAAGCCAGAAGACTAAAACCAGCAATGTTATCTAGAAGCACGGACACGGGCTGAAGTGATGGAAAGTGTCTTCTCTCTTTTGAAATGGACATAAGGAGCCCTGATGGGAATCTGCAGGTCTATGCTAAACTCACACACACACACACATGCCAGCTTAGCTTATATAAAGGGGAGCAAAAGCACCCCAGAGAAATAAATTTAAGTCTCTCTGTACAGAAGTATTTTTTCATTGGATCCTCTTTAAGCTAGTTTTTAAGTCCCATTACCACATTCGAGTGTGTGGGTATATACTGTCTCCGGTAATGCTGTCCCGTACTGTTTACCTCTCCTTTGACCATCACATGTCACCAGGTTTTGGTGATTTTGTATGCTTTTATATGTCCACTTGGTACTACAGGATTACAGATGATGTAGAAATGGAAGTTACATTCTGTTATTTTTAATGGAAAAGATACTAAGAATCTAATCAGAACAATCCAAGTAGAATAATTTTCCAGGCGGACTCCATGTGCTTCAGATAACTGGATGGTTTAATGGACCGAAAAGCAAAATCATTCGGAATGTTCCTGTACATCAGAAATTTGGGGATTTGGTTCTGCTTTAATTTTTCACGTTGGTTCCACACCTTCAGTTCTGTATTCACCATCCTTACCCCCAATTTAAAAAGTATTTGATCTTTTTTTTTTTTTAAAGAGTTCATAATCCACTTCAGATCATTTCATTGATTATTTCTCAGTTAGTCTTTCTGTATTCTGTAGGGCTAGGCTGTTCCTCTCTGCAGCTAATCCCACTAATACAACCTAAAGAAGCCCAGGAATGAGATAGTGGTGGAAATCTCTAAACAGTATTGGCAGCAAACAGGATGAAGCATAACAGGCGAGCTGGAATCCTGCAAAAAGAAACGCTCTGGGTGAAACAAAACAACAGCAACAACAAGCTGTCTCTTATCAGAAGGGCACTGAATTCATCAGCACGAATTAACCATATTTCATTCCCAGGGAGATGAAGGGAAATCTTATTTTTCTAGATGTAAAAAAATTTGTTTTAACAAAGCCAAGACACAAACAGTCCTGCTTCTTCCCCTAAGCCAATCTCAACTACCGGGAATCTTTAGCGTCTCTGAATGTCTATATGGTTTGTCTTCCAAATCACACACTCCAGCACTTGGATATTTTGTGCTTTACTTCCATTGTTTCTTACAAGTACGTTTTGTCTTCCCAGACAGAGGACAGATAGTTTCTTCCACTTCTTCATTATATCCCACAGAATCTAATGTGGGGCTGTGCACTAAAGAAGTACCTCTCAAGGTCACTCACCAATGTATGAAAAAGTCCCCACAGGGTGAGAGGTCCCTTGGTCCCCGGGACCCTCTGACTTCTCTGCCATAGTCAAGAGAGAACATTGGATTGGGCGCAAGGGTTACTGAAGAGTGGGCAGGATCCTTTAGCTAATTTTCCAGCAGGAGGATCATTGTACTTATGGGTCTGACCTCCATCCTTTATGATATAGACTCTGCATATTCTAACCTTTGTAAACAGGGTCAATTCCCCAGACGCAACACAGTCACAACGCACTGGTTCTCTGACACGCTCTGTTCAGTCCGATCAGTGAAATATTTAGATGCATGCTCTTACTTAACGTATGGGGAGATTGTATACTCAATTTCTTTAGGCCCCTTCTTTGGCCCTCAAATTTTCTGATCAGAGAGGTTGTTTTTCACTTTATTCCCTTTGTATACTTTTTTCTTTCTTGATCTCAGTGCTATATCTACCATTTGTTTAATGGCAATATTCATGGTTTTTTCATTCATTCTTCAGATTGGGAAATTGGTATGAAAGTAACAAAATTTGAATGATAACGTTCTGTTCATAGTGACAGAACTTCTCTTGCCCAGTTGCCCTTACATTATAACGGGGTTGTTGACCTTTTCAGTTCTAAAACTTGGCGACTTTTTTCTTTGCAAGCCTCACCAGCTGTGAGAGATGATAGATAGGTAGGTAGATAGATAGATAGATAGATGAGTGCGTCGATATTTTTTCTGTGAGAAGAGTTTCCTGAAGTCACGTCGTCACCAATCTTTGAGTCATACTGTAGGTTTCCCAGGCTGTCAGCCACTGAGGACACTCCATTGGGCTAATGGTGAGGCATTTGCCAGTGGGGGACAGGGAGCCACCTTTCACAGAAGGGCACTGGAATCACTCAAGGCAGCTAAAAGCTTACTTTTCTCTCTGAGAGGCCCCATAGGAAGCACTAGCTTTAAGTGAAATCTTTATGAAAGGATTCCTTCTCTGAATTTTCCCAACAGGTCTCTTTGTTATTACCCCAAGAGAGCTGCCTACCAGTCAGGGAATCAAATCTCCCTTATCGTGTCCAGACTGCTTTTACTGCTGCACACACCCCCTCGGCGGGAGGGCTACAAATGGTTCTCTCAAGCTCCACTCAAACCACCAACCTGCCGTGTCTGAAATGCCCCGGCCCTTTCTGGCCGCGTGTATTTGACTCCTACACCATAGGGAAGTCCCCCTTGGATACCAAAAGAAAATTAAACTCCTTGGAATTCCAAACTAATAAACTTTCACAGAGTGGCCCCAGGTGGATTGGTTATCATGATATTTGGGTCTCACCTAACCAATAAGAGGGCCGGTTGGCAAGTTCCCAGGATGAATATTCTCATATAAGCTTTGGATTAGAGGAAGCCAAAAGATTTTCGGCCATCTACATGCTCAACTTACACCCCACCTGGGTTCTGAGGTAGAGATCTGGTGACGATTGGGGCCCTGCAAGGCAATTAAAAGAAATAAAGCAAAGTATTATATTTTAATTGATGTAATCTTCAAGCTCCCAGTGGAATCTGGGGTGATATCTGACTAGAGTTACCCTAGGTATCAATAGATGACTATTCTGTGAAAGTGCATTTAGGAAGACAAAACCCTATGAATCCTGAACTTCATTAACATGTGTATCCGTTTGGGGAGGGGCGGGGGGGATTGGCTCTGCCTCCAGGACTACAAATTGAAAGAAGCCACCTAGATTTTTCTGGGGTCTGAACAAAGAGCGGAAGAGGATAGGGAATGGGGAAGGAGCACGAGAAGGGCAGGTGGAGGGGAAGACAGAATGTGGATTTCTACTTTTATTTGCTTTCAGAGTACCTGGATTTTAGACACACCAAACCATTCTTTCCAAACCCGAACAGCTTTCATCCATCACTAACGTTTCAGGGTTTGTTTCTGTTTTATTGTAAATATTGCAGTCGAAGAAAGATAAACAGACAAGGAAAAACAGCTTTATACAGTATACAGAATCAGATAGAAAATACAGAATGGAAAAGAAAGCCGACGACCAACAGATAAAAAGTGGAGACAAACCAAGGAAAAGAACTAGCTGGCTGCAGATTCACCCACCAGCTTGAGTGGGTGAGGGCAGCAATGGTCCCAGCAGCTAATAGAAACTGCCTAGCGGTGTCAGTCTTATCTTTATTCCGTGAAAGCAACAGACTTTATAAATGATTCACGGGGACGTTTATTTCACCAATCCATTTTACAAAAGTTTGCTATTGATCAAGATATCCTGCTCATAAAAACGAGGTGGTTTTTTTTTGTTGTTTGTTTCTGTTTTTTTTAAAAAAAACAACCCTTCCTGCCCCACATGCGATCTGACAGCAGGGACCACATTGTCAGAAGCAAGGAATGGAGCTGCGGGTCGGGGCAGCCCGGCGCCACTGCAGAGTCTGCGGTCCATCTGCCTTCAGGTGCCCTTCCCACCAAATCCACGTTTCTCCAGGAGGCTCTAAGCAAGGTTTAAAAAAAGACTCGTGTCCTGCAGAGCTTGCCGACATTTGATGGTTTAAGAGGAAAAAGTAAAAACATTCGAATTCATGAGAGAGAAGAGGTCAGCCTAGGACAAAACTGGCATCCTTGATAGGAACCATCGGGGTACCCCCAGGATGGCAGTTCTAACTAATAGTCCTGGCACAAAGAAGATGTCGACCTAATGTCGACGGCAAAAACATGGAATTAAGCGCGTTGTCTTGCAAGGGTGTCTTAATTTTAGTAGGTTCAGAACACAAACAATGTGAGGGCAGTTTGATTCAAGGTGGTGACGGCGGGGGAGATGGCTGTAGTGGCTGTTTAGTTCTCTCTCCTCTGAATTTTCTAAGTTGACAAACAGAAATTGCATAGAATTTGTTTTCAATCAGAAAAGGAAAACTCTCTGTGTGTAACTCCCAACTGGCAAAGCCAAGCAAAGGTCAAGCAGCTGCTGAGAAGCTTCACCCCTCCCGTTGGATGAGTTCTCCAGACACTGCAAACATCTCACATGTACAGAAGTACTTAGCAGGCATCTGACAGCCTGGAAAGCATCAGTAACTCCGATTGTGTAGATGAAAGAGAAGTGAGATGCTTCATATAAAGTCATACAAGGGGGGGCTACTGCCCATGCTTAGGTGAGGACTCAAGGGTCCCTAGTTCCCAGGCCTGTGTACTGACTACAAGACCCTACCTCTCTCCCAGGCACCTGGCAAATTCTTGATTACTTAAGATCTTCCCATGTAATACACACACACACACACACACACACACACACACACACACACACACACACACATTTGCACCGAGGTCTCACATCTAGTAGCAAGAAATCACCCAATCCATGATAGCCTTGGGGGTCTGGCTTCATAGGCAGCTTCGGAGTTTGATTAAAAAGAGGTGCAGTTGACAAAGTTTGCAACAGACCAGCAGGGCAGCCCCATCCTTCCCCACCTGAAGACACCACATTCCTGCTGAAGCCAAGGCCACTGTTGGGGAAATTTGTATTTACCCTCTCTGCTCCTTAAACAAGGGCCTGGGATACTTTGTGCCTTCTACTGTCCTCCGCTCTCCCTCTTCTTCAGAGATCACATTCACCAAAGACCAAATCAAACCCAATCATAGTGAGAGTCGAAAAGAGAGAGAAAGAAAGGACAAATTAACCTCTGAAATCCCAGGCATTTCAAGGTCTCTCAGTAAACTATGAGTTAATTGGGTTTTGGCATTTAAAAAAATTACTGGACCTTTCTTTGAGATTCTCCACCGAATTCATCTTCTCCTACATGCCCTGTGGCCCCAGTCGCCACACAGAAAGGAGAGTTCAGCGCCTGGAGTCTGATGCACTGGCCGCTTCATCTCCTAAAATTTAGGAACATGGTAACAGGGATTATTGTGACTTCGACTCCCTAACCCAGCCCCCCCCCCCCCCCAAGAAAACGAAACACAGGAATAGAACTGAGACAACAAAGAAGAAAAGGAGGGAAGGAGAGAAACAGAGAAAACAAAAGAAAAGAACATTAACAAAAATATACAAATCCAGTAAAGAAAAACTTCCCTGTTGAGTTTAATTTTTTTTTTTTTTTCCTCCTGTAAGAACTAGACCCAGGGTACAATGGCCCCCTCCTAGGGGGAAATTCCACTGATGGTGCCACCAACTCATCGGACGGTCTGGGCAGGGACCCCTCCCACCCCGACGCTTTAGTTTTGTTGGGAGGGAAAGGCCCACTGCGGGAACAGGGGGCTTGAGGCCAGGTGGGAGAGCGTCCCCTGCCACTCGAGCTCAGCGTCTCTGGGTGGCCCCAGCTCCCCGGACCAGGGCGCCGTCTCCGGCTGGGGCGTCAGGCTCTTTGATCGTTTTGTAAAGTTACTGGATCCAAAATCTGGAGAGAAGGGTGGACGCTGTACAAGTCCGGGGGCCCCCGCGGGCAGCAGTGCGGGCGCAGCGCATGCCGCCTCCGCAGCGGGCCGGGGAGCCCGGCGTCCTCGGCGACGGGGCTACTCGGGCTCGCTGCTGTTGGTGGTCTTCTCCCACTCCAGGCTCTCCTCGCTGCGCGCCGGCGACGGCCGCGCCCGCAGGCCCTGGAAGCGGCGGCACTCGGGGCACACGCGTATGTGCGTGCAGCCGCGGGCCACCAGGGCGGCCTCCTGGGCCAGTCTCTGCGCCAGCTGGTCCGGCTCCCCGGCCCCGCACAGCTTGCCGTTGCTGAGGGTCACGGTGTCCCGGGGCCGGCGCTGCTTCTCGGGGATGGGGGGCCGCGGCGGCGGTAGCCCGGCGCGCCGCCGGCGCGGGTGGACACTGTCCTGACACAGGACGATGCTGCGTAGCTCGCTCACCATCTCCTGGCAGACGGACACCTGGAGGACACGAGGAGGTCACAGCCCGACCTCTCAGGACCAGCCCCCGAGGGTCCCCTGCGGGCTCATTCGGGCGTGCGACTAGGGTGCAGTGTTTCACAATGATATCATCTTATATGTTTGAAGGCCTTTCAATCCACCTCCTCACTTCCACCCGCTATTTACTATTCAAACATCCTCCATACCATTCCGCCGGCTGGGCTGGTCGTCTCGTCTTTGAACAGCTTCAAAGACACTGATCTCACCACGTTGGGGAGGTGCCCCTACCATTTTTGCACATTACCCTTAAACGCTGCTTCCTTCTACTGACTTCACTCCTCTCCCTGAACTTTTCATCCATCCATCCCAGTTAAATTTGGACCTTGAAGCCGACTAAATAAATAATCCCTTTACCGCATGTCAGTCTTTCGAGCATGTGAGAAAACAACCATGTCTCCATGAACATTCTGTTCTCAGGCCAAAGAGTCTCATTTCTTTTAATCAGCTGGATATGGCTGGAGAGGCGGCGTTCTAACAATAAGTATAATAACAAAAACAAGGCAATCTACTCCTGCAGCTCTGCCATCTCCTGATAAGAAACTCTTGGGTCCAGCGGTGTTTCAAAATATTTTGAATTTTGACAAGGTAATACAATGCACATAAAATATATTATGTATCACTTCCAGTGGGCTCTGGGGAAGACCCTATATTCAAACACATTAATATTTCTGTAGCAAAATGAATATACGTTCACACCAAGTGAGTTAAAGGCCAGAAACATTAGCCTCAAACAAGTCCAAGTCAAAGTTTGCCACCAAAAGCATTGGCGTCAAACTTACAAAAAGCTTGGAACTTTTTGAGCTTTTGAGGTTTCAGAAGTGTGGATGAAGAACCTTGAACCTGTACCGTGACTACTACCGTTATACCCATTTCACAGATGTGGAAATGGAGGCTCAGAGAAGTCAGATACCTTGCCAGAAATTACTCGACTAACAAATAGCTGACCCAGAATTTGAACCTAAACCTACATACTGCAGAGCACATGCATGCTCTGCTTTCTTCTCTACTCTGTGCTGGAAAGGACACTTTCTCCATTAGGATGGGAGAGGAAGCTCTCTGTTCTCTCATGTTCTTTCTTCCAGTCTTCCCGTTCTACCAACAGGACAGTTGTTCTACCACAGTCAGATAGTTAACTTAGCCTTTACTCTTCTTTCTAGATGTTGGGAGAACTTGAACTCCTCACTGAATTTTTCAAGGTACATCCAGACCACTGGAGAGCTCTTGGGAGAATAACCCAGCGTGCACAGATCCTCTACCTGAAGCAGCTACAGAGAAGTAGAATCCCCTAATGGAACACGGCCTGAGTTAGGACCTGAGACCTGGATTCTAGACCCAAGGTTGTTAATGAAGAGCAGAAACTGTAGTCAAGTCACTTAACTTCTCTGTGCTTCTAATAATAATCACAACAAAAACACCACCACCTGCCTAATCTATGATATGTGACAAGAATATAAAGACGTATATTGATATTTATTGACTGTCGACTAAGGATCAAACACTGTGCTTTGCAGTGGAAATACAGACACAAAGGACTCAGTCCTTACTTTCAGGCAGTGCAATGTCTAGCAGCCAGGCTGATAGGAAAATAACTGCCACACAGTTTGCAAGTGCTCTATGTGCTGGTTACAGGGGTGGTGGAAAGGAGGAGGAATGAGCAACTTTCTGGTCCAGGGAAGAAGGCAGGAGAACTGCGGAAGGTTTCACAGGGACAGGAACACCTGAACGAGGTCTTAGGAAGAGGTAAGAGCACCGCCATCTAAGGGGTGGACAGGAGAAAGCCAGTAACGCTGGAGAGGGAAGGAGGAGGGAAACCAAGAGAGCTTGGAGCAGGCAAGGCAAGGGAGGAGAGAGTTCTGGAAGGAGCGATCCACTTCATCAAGGGCCATGCTGAGGTCCAATAAGGCCCAGTGGGTTCTCTTTTGGTTTTGTTCATTGGGAGGGGTCAGACCTCTCAGCCATGACCTTTCAGGGAAGGGGTGGGGAGAAGCCAGCTGCTGTGGAGTGAGGCCCGAATGGGAGGGAAGGACGTGGAGAGAGAGACAGTTGGATCACCTGGGCTTGCAAGAGGAGAGGGGTAAGGCAAGAGCAACAGCAACATGGCTATTATTTGCAACTATGGAATACACATGAGCATAGTTTTGGACTTGGAGGAGAGAGCAGGCAAAAAATAATAATAAAGGGGAGAAAAAGCATAATCTTAGAGGAGCTGAGGAAAGGTGGGAACAAGGCAGAGATGGAGGGATGACCAGAACGTCTGCAGCAGCCCTGGGGGTGGCTCCGGTTGTGGGTAAACTTTTAGGTGGGCGTTTTAATTGGGAGCTGGTCACTCCTGAGTTCCGGGTGAGGCAGGAGGTAAAATTAGTCATGGAGGAGCAAAGGGATGTGAGGAGTGGGTGATGGCTTGGAAGTCCTACTGGGAAGTGGAAAAGAGGCTGAGCACAGAAATGGAAAAGACTGGTCAGCAGGGTTGAATGGAGGCCCTACATGAGGCTGGACCGCATAGGTGTACAGGGGTGCTGTACTCTTCTGCGCTGTTGTCTACCGTTAGGAGCTGTCAATTAGGGAAGGAGATTTTAGGACGGTCAGGAGTTGGGAGATTGAGATAGAGGTCAATATACTTTGAAAGCCAAACAATGCAAGTAGCGTGTAACGATTTGTGCCCTGGAATGGAGGTAGAATGGGATAAAGTCGTCTTTCTTCTCTCAGACATCTGTGTGAGGTTTCTATTAACCCAGTTTCTAAGCCACGGGTTTGGGAATTAAACTTATTCAAAATCCCTGAGAAGGAAGATGTCATTTTGAGCTCTCGTGAATTGGGATCTCTCTAAACAGCTTTACCTGCAAGGCAAAAACATACTTAAGATGGGAGAACCAAAGCCATCGTTTCCATTAGTAACCTGGTACTTTCGCCTGTTTTCCCTTATAACACTACATCTTAAATCATAGTTGTGTAACTCTTCGTTGTTCATAAAACACTTTTCGCAGATTTATTTATTGGGCTGTTTCAAAGAAGAATCTGAAGCCCAGAGAGGTTATGTGCCCTTTCTGTGGCTGCATAGTTAGTAAGTGATGAAGCCTGAACCCTGAGCTCCTGCCCTCGGAACTGGGATTCTTTCCGCTGTGCTGTTCCATGGGTGCCCCATCCTCCTGTGGGATTTCACAAGTTCTGTCTGAAATCACCTTTGACCCTGTGTGAGCCTGTGAACTTGGCCCTGCCTGCCAATACTATATACGTCGTACCCCTTAGAAGGTTTACCTCAGTCGCTTCCGAGTGTCGGAGAGTCCATAAAAACTCCAACATAGCCATAAAAATGGCCACGATTAAGCCACAGATAAGAACCACAAAGATTCCACCAATATTCTCCATTCCCAGTCCTGTAAGAAAGTGAGAACAAACAAAAAATAGTGTCAAAGAGCTGGGAGACATAATCATTCTACCAAAAATGCTGAATGACCAGAACTTGAGTCTTGTAGACATTTTACACACATGTTCCTTGAGATATAATTATTCTTTGGAAACAAAAATGCAGCATAACTGGAGTAGAAGAG
This sequence comes from Kogia breviceps, assembly GCF_026419965.1. Classification (NCBI taxonomy): domain Eukaryota; kingdom Metazoa; phylum Chordata; class Mammalia; order Artiodactyla; family Physeteridae; genus Kogia; species Kogia breviceps. The sequence goes on along the minus strand of NC_081316.1, from coordinate 109,292,432 downwards.
GGGAGGGGGCTCTAGATGCAAGTGGAGGAGATTGGTGAGAAGCTTTCTGGGGTGGGAGGGTCAGTCATTTTAAGAAAAGGGCTAAGGAAAATTTTGATTTAGCATATAGAGACATGATAGCAAAATACCAGTAAATTCTAGCAGTTTCATAAAAATTTCATCAATCTTCCTCTAGTAGTGTGTTTGCTTGATATAAAGCAACTGTCATAACCAAACTGTGGATAGAAAAAATTACATTTACTTAACTGTGTCAACACGTTACTACTAATAGACTTACTTGGAAAGTAAAACGTTTTATCCCAGGTGGTTCCCAAACCTGGGTGCCATCAGAACGACCTGGGAAGCTCATTAAAGGTATGGATCCCTAATCCTAATCTGTATTTTAAAATGCATTTCACAAGTGATTCTTTTCCAGGCAGGCCTAAGATTTGTTTGCAAATTGGTATTTTGGGAAGCACTGTGTATGGCGAAGTTCCTTGAAGTTAGGCTGTTTCTAGTTGTGACCTCATTGCCAAGCATGACACCTGGCATATCAGATACACTCAATAGATATTTCTGGAATTATATGGCTGTGTCCAACACTGAGTTAGCTAAGTAATTGGATGCTTTTTTGGGTACTAGAGAAACCCAAACATTTGGGGAGTGTCAGAAACACATGAAACCCTGATTCAAGAGGAGCCACGATCACAAATCAAAAAGCATCTTTTATCCTGAAAAATGCCAGGAGGGTAGCTTATGTCCTGTGCTGTTGGAAGGCCTGCACACTTGGGTGTTTGTTCAACCAGCGGTGCCTTCATGGGACACAGAGCTATGTCAGTGTCAGGGAAAGCCAGCTTCCTACCACACTGAGATGAGCCATGGATCAGAAGTAGAAATCTGACACTGCTTCCTACACTTTGGAAAGCTGGGAAAATGGCCCTACCTAGCCATTTTAAGATGCCTTGGGTTTTCTCTCACAAAGACTCAAATGGCTGTCTGTTGGTTTGTTGTTTTGTTTTTAAAATAACACAGCTCGGCGCAGCGCCTGCCTACACCGATGATCTGCTACAATGGCTCCGGGGGCTTACGTCATGAATGCACCCGGTGGATTGTATACTCTGGTCTGCAGGTCCACACAGCCAACTCTTGGGTACCTGTGCGAGTTAACATCCTCTATTGTGAATAATCAAAAACAGGAGATGACTTAAAAACTCAGTTCTAAGGGAAGGCACACAGCATTTGGAGTAGATTTCTAGCCTCCAAGAGGAAGGGGCTTGGGCTTCATTTGATCATCTGCCTCCCTAACCTGGGACCATTTGGGCAGAAGGTTTTTAACCATAGGAACATCCAGGGACAGAAGGGACACTTAAGGGGGAAGGCACCAAGGACATAGGTGGGGTATCCAGTCACAGCTTTAGGGGTGGTGAGAACCGGGTATTGGGACGTGCATCCGAGTATCATGGACAAACTAGTTTCTCCAGCCAGTGCATGTAGAGAAAGGGCTCCCCAGTGAACGGGAAGTGATGACTGTGATACCAGAGGTGCCTACCTGTTCAGGGAAACAGAGCTCCAAGTGACCGGTGAGGTACCACAAGACTTTCCTGTCACCTTGGGATAGCTCTGCCTCATGTGGAAAAAGACTAGGATCCCCTTGAAGGGCTTCAACCTCCCCTCGTGTTTCTGCAGAGGTGTTCTCCCCTCCTCGAGTCCAATTCTGCCATCTGGACTCTAGCGTTTCCCTGTCTCCCTCAGTCACCACCCCAGCCCTCCCCAACCTTTTCCTCCCTACTGACTCTTTCCCTCGGTGCACACATGCACTCAGGTCTTTCCCTTCTTAAAGAAAAATACAAGATCCTTCTCCCTCCAGCTCTGTCTAGTGAATACCCTCCTCTTTCCTTCCTTCCCTAGGCAAGATTTTTGAAACTGTCTGTATCAGAACTATGTTAAGACAGTCCTTAAAACGCTTACATTTGGAGACCCATCCCACATGAAAGCAAGTAGGAGAAAATGCACCCACATCTTATGTTAAATGCATTTTTAAAATTTTGCTTCTGATGTGACAGAGTGACAAGCAACAGTTAATGTATAATTGGCTGTGATTTCTCAGCAGTCGTTGTTCATACAAGAGAATGTTTGCAAAAGGAGAAAAATCAAACCAAAAAGATTGTTTCTAAATGTAACGAAGTTTTTTTGAATATTAAATTTAAAAATTAATGAAGTCGAAACAATGTTACATTTTGGAGACAGTTAATTACACATCTTAATTTGATTTAGCAATTTTCTTTTTGCAGTTTGAAGCTAATAATTTTTTTCAGATCTCAAACGTAATATTGGACACTCGAAAATGTTTTAGGCACTAGGTGGTCTGTCTATGGTATCTAAAGGAGAGACTGATTGCGTTCTGAATTCACTTTTATTCTCCCGAACATTCACTTGTCATCCCATGAAATTTTGTCTTGTACCACTAAAACCAAGCTCACTGAAGTTACCAACGAACATTTTGTTTCTAAGCTATGGGAAAATTTCCAGTCCCAATCTTAAGTGACCTCTGGTAATACTTGTCATTGTCAACCACACCCCGTTCTTGGCATTTGTTTTTTTTTTTGTCCACGCCGCGAGGCTTGTGGGATCTCAGTTCCCCCACCAGGGATTGAATCCAGGCCACGGCAGTGAAAGCGCCGAATCCTAACCACTGAACCACCAGGGAACTCCCCCTTCTTGGCTTTTTATGAAGCCGTTGCTCTCTGCTCTCAACCAATCTTCTCAATCGCCTTTGCCTGCTCTGAGGCATATTCTCCCATTTCCCTGCATTTGGCCTCTTATCTCTCCTCCAATACACTGTCCTGCTGATTTTACCTCCTAAATACTTTTCAGTTGCTTACCTTCTCTCTCTCTCTCTCTCTCTCTCTCTCTCTGCTACCACTTCCCTAGCTCAAAGCCCCGCCATCTCTCGCTTGGACTTTGGCAGCATCTCCAAAATGATTTCCCTGCTCGTAGCTGTGTCCTCCTCAACTTTACCGTCCACCTAGTTGCCTGAGTGATCTTTCTGATCAGAGATGCTTTCTGATACGACATATGCCACTCTAATATTGCATAAAATAATAATTAGCTTAACGTTATATACCTGGATTTCCCACTAGACTGTGATTCCCTGGAGAGGAAGAGCCATGTCTCGTTCAACTCGGTAACCCCTGGCCCATCATAAGAGCCCAATAAATGTTTGTTGAAAAAAATGAGCTGACAGAAAGAGGATAAGGACATCCCAGGTGTAGAAGCATGAATTCTCAAAAGCTTTGGATACGTACTGTTCATTCCTAATTAAATGTTGTTTAAAATAATCATAAAGTGGGCCAGCCCTCGTTGAGCGCTCCCAGCCTGGTGGCCTAGACTGCACTCTGTGGCTGGCCAGGTGGGACTGAACACGAGGTGGACAGCCCACAGCATGGACTTGACCACACACGGTCGTGGGCAGGCGTGGGGGAGGGGGATGGGATAGGGTTATAAATGGACAGGTGATCTGTGCTGGGATAATCTTGATCAGATCAGGGAAAGCTTCTCTGAGGAGCTCAGGTTTGAACAGGATGCTGGTAGAAACCATGAGTCACTGAAACACCCCGCAGCCTCTCTTTCCCAGCTTCTCTCGTTTCAGGGCCAGCATGTTAATCACGGGTGTTGGCTCCAGCGTGCTGACTCCTGGCTGAGGGGCCCCCTTCTCCTAGGAGCGGGGCTTGTATACCATTCGTGCCTTTAGGAACTTAATGGAAAGTGGAAGCAAGAATAGATTGCTGGCAGAGTCGGAGTTGGAAAACAGATGGAGCGGGGAGTGGGGAGCGGAGTTAGGAGAGAGCGGCCGTTCCGTTAACGCTGTCATTAGTCGTTCTCCTAGAAGTCAGATGCCTCCCCCAGCTCACAGCCCCCACTCAGGGGAGCCTGTCATGTGGACTCCCTCCAGGCGGACCCCGAGGCCCTCCACCCCTGCCGGGGAGTCACCTCATCACTCCCTTTCCCTTCTTCAGACGGGACCTCACAGAAGCCATCCAGACAGATGGCGCTGAAACTGAGATTTTCTCCTGACACTTGGGTCTCTGAGCCTCAGCTAGGCCTCAGCCATAAGACTGTATTAACCGAAATGGAATCAAACTCTCCCCGCAAACTCCTGGCTGATTGAAGACCGACTGTGGTGTGTCACTCACAGATTGCCCACAAATACAAATGAGAGTTGACAAATGCAAATGAAGAACATTGTCTCTAGAGCTAGAATGGCCACCTGGAAGGGAGAATCTCTGAGTGGATTGGAACCTCCACCCACCCACCCACCTGCTCTGCCTTCGGTTCTGACTGGCAAATAATCGCTTCTTGGATTCAGGTGCACGTAGGTCCCAGCCCTTAAAAACCCATGCACATCTCCAGATGGCACTGCGGAAATTTGCCACTGTGATGCAGGAAAGCTCATTCTGAATGGGAGCCTGGGAAGCAAAGAGGCAGCGGCCACAAGAGCCACGGAGTAGGTGCAGAGGGAGGAGAGACCATGATACCACAACCCCGTCAAGGGGCAGCGTATTTAGTCTGTGCTGACGCTGGTCAGCACATCTTTCTTGAGGAGCTCCCGTGAGCTGAGCTCTACGCTAGGTGCTGAAGCTTGGTGCCAGCTTCCACATTGAACATATTTGACAAAAACATGGATTCTTTGACCATTTTGACTTTCAGGCGCTTCCTAATTCAGAGCTACATTCACCTACATCCATGCAAATATATTAAGTGGTCCCATCTCCATGGACTTATTTGTTGTAAACAGCAACTTCATGTGCCCGTATGTGAGCTGACGCGTATGACCTTCCCAGAAAATATAAAGCGAATCGTCACGTTTGCACTGCTGAGGACTGTGAAATACTAAGTTTGCCATTTCTTCTTGCATTGACCATGACATCTGTTGACTAGACCTAGCAGGTTCTGGAGACGGCGATGGCAGAAGGGTAGAGAAAGGAACACAGAATACAAGAGGGATGGTAGAGGCAAAACACAAGTTCTGGGAGAGGTACTTTACGATTTATCAAAATATGAGCTCAAGCACCTCGTTTAAAAAGAAACATTCTCTATCTCATTCAATTACCATTAAAAATACTATAAAGAAAGTCCACGGTTGGCACTTTACAATTAAAGAAATGGAAATTCAGAGGACTTCAAGAATTTGCCCAAGTCTTCAGAGCTCAGATGTGAAATCTAGATAAATCTCACTGCCCAGCTAATGTTTATAAAAATAAAGCTGACCTTTATGAATATTTACTATGAGCCAGCTTACCAGGCTAAACATTTAAATTCAATCCTAACAGTTGCCCTGCGAAATTGGCACTACCCTTACCTCCATGTTTCTGACCAGGAAACCAATGTACTGGAGTCAGGTAACTTGCCCAGGGCTCCACGGCTGGCGAGGGGAACTGCCAGATCCAAACGGAAGCCAGAGCCTGAGCCCATATCCCTACCCCCATATCACTTCTCCCCAGAACTCAGGGGCCCCCGTGGTCCCTCGTGCTACAGGGGTGTGATTACAGACCTCAACCTGGCTCCCTGTGACTGAGTTCCTTCCTAGGACCACGCCACCCTCGCCCCCAGTGACTGGGGAAGTGAGACCTATGTACGGGCTATTAGTTCCACTTATAAAATCCCCTTCTCTCCTTGGGAACATTACAGCAGATGTTTGAATCGATGATCCATTGACTTAATCTTGGCTCACTCTCCAGACACAGTGGGGCTGTGGTCTTTGTAACTGCTGACCTCCTTTGACGCAGACACACTGGGCCATGGTTCACCTCTGTTCCCGATCGTGCTTTCCGGCACCCCCTTCCCCGGAGTTTCCCCGTCTCTTAGCAGTCAATCTGATTTGATTAGGAAGAGGCTTCCTCTGCAAGCATCACTTCGAGACACTATCTAAACTCTCATATTCAGGTTTCCAGTCTTGGCCCTCTCCGGAGAAACCAGAGAACCAGGATAATAGAGCTGAGCCCCCAGGGAAGAAAGAGAAAGGAAAACGTCCCCACGATTCCCCCGACACCCCCTCATCACTCGCCCCCGCTCTTGCTAAGATGTCTTACACTTTCATTCCCGCCGTGCCAGACAGCAAACTTCCTGCTCTCTAAGGATTTTGTGAGTCAATGCCACCGGCCTCTTTTCCATCCCTGAAAGGGGACCCTGATTTTCACAGCCTGGTGATGTATTTATGTTCCTTTGAAGCCTGATTGCGGGCTTGTGTTTTTCAAGATAAAAGTATTTAATTTCCTTGGAATTCACCGACTACCTTTTTGTGTGGCAATTGTTCTGCAAAGCCTTCGGTAATCCAATCCCCTTGAATTGGGATGCTGGCCTCTGTGAGTGGCTAGCGATATTTCTTTTTATAGGAGTTGAGTGAGAAAATAAATAAAATAAGTGTTTTTGAAAAGACAAGGCAGAAGAAAATGAAACAGCTTGGAATGAAGCCTGCTTCTTTTTGTAATTCTCCCGTCTTCCACATGATCTCCCATTGCATTTTTCAGCTGTCTCGTGCAGGTAGCTGGTCACTGAGCTACAGGCAGGGAAAGAAACGGGGAGATGAAGCCAAGGGGTAATGTGGTTTCTCACCAGAGCCAAGTAAGACCTGGCAAAAAAGACTCAGACAGTGGCATCATCCCAATGTTAGGATTCTTCTCTGGAATTTGGCAGTGATACCGGAGCTGTACTACTGGGTTAGAAGTGGAGTAGCAGCAGATCCTTTTCTTTGAAATGTCTCACATTTTAATAGGATAATAAAGTAGAAAAGGATTATGTGAGGCCCTGCACATTGTGTGGTACGTTGCAATTGATGTCACTCTCAGTTTCAGAGACCTCTGAGAACAGGACCGCCCTCGCAGCTGCCTTCCCCTCCATCCCTCTCTGTCTGCTCCATCTCCTCCTCCTTTCTTTAGGCACATGTGCAAGCCAACTGATCCCAACCGCGAAAACAAAGATCCCCTGGAAGCTGCTTTGGAAAGCAGATGAAAAGGACTGCCCTTTGTTCAATTTGAGACACAAGAAAAAACATGGTCCTGCGGCTCCATTCCTGGCCACCATAAAAGACTTAAAGGAAGAGATCTCTCAGGCCATACTGGTCCCTGATCTTCTGCCACAGGAGCGGGGAGGGAGTGGGGGTGTGTCTCTTGAGCAGTGAGTTTCATTCCGGAAGTTTGATGGCTAATTTGTCACAGGGAGACCAAGCGGTGGCTCTGCTCCTTCCGGGCTAGTGCTTCTGGCCTGGCTTGCGGGAGGTCACGTGGACTTTCATTCAGCCAGGAAGCCTTTTAGTCTCTGAGTAATGTCTGTTTGGGTTTCAGCCATGGCAGAAACGGGGCCACTGCATTAAACTGGCACTAGCTGCTGCGGCTGTGCTGGAAGCCGAAGCCCTGGTTCTTACGGTGATTTGCAAAGTATCTCCCAGACAGCCCCCTCTTGGACATCACCACTTTTTTTTTTTTTTTTTTTCTTTTTTTGCGGTACGCGGGCCTCTCACTGTTGCGGCCTCTCCCGTTGCGGAGCACAGGCTCCGGACGCGCAGGCTCGGCGGGCATGGCTCCCGGGCCCAGCCGCTCCGCGGCATGTGGGATCCTCCCGGACCGGGGCACGAACCCGTGTCCCCTGCATCGGCAGGCGGACTCTCAACCACTGCGCCACCGGGGAAGCTCTTCACCACTTATTAATACAGCTCCCCCTCTTGCTCCCAAGGACGACAGCATGGAGGCAAGTTAACATCGGCCAGTTGGTAGAACCCTAGCATTTTCCGAAGCACGGGGGACCTGGGCAGTGACTTCCAGTGTTTATCTTTCCTCTTCGACTGCTCAGTTCTTCTCCGTGCCAGGGGACATTCGGTCGCCCAGGAGACCGGAAAGAAACCTGCTGCTCAGTCCTTTCCATCTTCCCTGGGAGCCTGCTTTCCCTTTGTCTCCTCTCCATCCACCCTGAGCTCTGCTGTCAGACCAGTCTTCCTAAAATTCTGTGGAATGGGGAAGAATATCCCAAGCCAACCACTCAGCAAAAACAACAACTTAAGTTTCCTATAAAGGTACCTAACACCTACCCCAAACTCCCGTTTCTACCTGATTGCCAAAAATGTAGCGATTTCTTTATGTTTAAATTTCAGATTTACATTCAGTTAAATACGGTGTTTTCTCTGTTCCCCCTTCACTCCTGGACATATTTCAGGTCTGGGGTTGGGAAGGAGATTATGTGTCATGGGGGTGGGGTTAGATGTCCCGTCCTAATGCAAGATTCCTCTTAGATTTCCAATAGCCCTGTCTGGGGCCCCAGAAAATGCAGGTCTGTCCCTGGGACCTCTCTGCCCTGGGTCCCCATGTGCCATCTCTCACGCACCCACTCCACCGTAGCATGACATACATTTATGGGGCATGCCAAAATCCAGAAGTAAGCAAAAATCTCTTTACCTCTTGGTATCCCCCACAAACCTAGGAGTTCTCTCTGGCACTCTCCCCCTCCCAGCAGGGCACAAGGCTCCTTCTCGGGGACCTTCCACATTCTAACATATCCTTTCCTGGTTTGCATCTTTTGATCTGGTTTGCAGACTGGGTGGCCTGGCTCTTTGAACTTCTGGTGTTCGCTTTATGCAAAGCTTCCTTCAGGTACTGGCCTTCTGTATTCCAAAACAGTGATACTTTTTTTAGCAAATCAAAAACCATGACTTCTAAGATCATTGTCTCTGCTGAGTTGGACCAACTTCTTTTGGAGCTTAAAGCCAATAACTGGACTCCGTTCTTCCCGAGGCAATGACTGTGCCCTGGGATCATGAATGCCACTAACACAGCTCAGAATTCCATCCACAGCACCTGCTTTCCTGAGGCCACATCTCACTCCAGAACCTTTGAGGTCTTCCACCACTGTCTCCAACCCGGTCCACTGTGCTGTTCGTGTGCCAAGGCATATGCAAAGCTCTGGGGTGTTTATGGGGCATCTTCCTGGGACACTGATTTTACTTAAGAGTCTAGGAGTGAAAAGCAATTTTCTATTACATAAACATGCGCCTATTACGTTGTCAGATGCAAAATTCACAGGTGTTTTCAGGACAAAACAGAAGAGGAAATTCCAGACATGCTGGGCTGCTTTAGACTCTGTCCCCAGATCCCCAAACATGCGTACTCAGGGTCCTCTGCTATTAATTCTTTCCCTGGGAAAGGTTGGGACATACTGGTTTGCTGTCCACGGGCCTTCACCTGGCTTTCAAAGCCCTCTTCACTCCGACCTCATCCTACTTATCCAAACCAATTTCTGAGTGTGACAATTCTGCTCCACAACCTTCCTAAAGCTGTGACTCCTAATGAATGCATCATGGCCCAGGCCCACTATCTCTGTAAACCTCCCCTGACTAATGTGCAGAATTCATCACTTTGTTCTCTGGGCTTCATAACACTTTCTGTCCAGCTCTGTGAAAGCATTCCTCCAGGGCAACCATTATAGTGCTAATCTGTGCCTCTCTTTAACGCTACACCTCTTGAGGGCAGGGCCATGTCTCATTGTTTTTCATGCTCTCAGAGCCCAGCACAGTGCCTGATACACAGTGGTCTACACTGCTCGCTGGATGCAGTGAGGGCTCCGTGAACACTTTCCATGTAACACTGGGGTGTCAGGGCTCCTGTCTGGGGGAACAAAGACTTAAGAAGTAGGACCAGTCTGGACGTCCTTGAGATGATTGCCCGTTCATTCATTCATTCATTCGTTACTTGTTCATCCTTTCATCACATACGGATGAAATGTCAGATGATATGCTGGTCACTGGGATTGGAAAATAAATAAGACACAGACCCTGCACTTGAGATTTTCATAGCCCATGGGGGACAACTATCAACAGACAAACTAATGTCCTAAGTGTTCATCTTAGAAAAGCTATGTAGCCTTGAGGAACGTGGAGTGGATGGGCGTACTTGTCGCTCTGGATACTATTCAGGCCTCGATTTCTTCTTTAGGCCTAGAGTTTAGAATAAAATCAGTTCTCATTTCCTTTGCACCAGTGCTTTGCTGAGTGTTTAACATGGTTTATCTCATTCAGTCTTCACAATAGCCCGGGGAGGTGGCATTATTATTTCTAGTTCTATTCTCCAGAGGAGGAAACGGAGGCTTAAAGATGCTTCACAGTGTATATAACAAGGCCATCTATGGAGTGGAGTCCATTTGACCCAGTGCCTGTGATCTTGAACCCTGTCTACACTGCCTCAGGGGAGAGAACCAACCTAGCGGCTGTCAGCAGAACAAATAGGTGTGCAGGAGGGAAATGTTTGAGCCCCATTCTTAGAGTGGGGTGTGGGGGACCCCACTGGACTTCGGGTGAAATCTCTAATGGGAGAGAGAGACAGTCTAAACTGAGGTCCCCGAGTGAACACTGTAAGGTCCCCGCTCCTGTGTCGTCATCCCCACCCTTGTCAACCTGCTGCCCTCCAACTGTTTCTCTACAGATTAGCAGTGAACATAAACGCAAAGAAGTAAGGGCACAAAGGGGAAGGGCCTGTGGCCGGGCTCAGGAGTCAAGGATGAAAGGGGAAACTGGAGAGTTGGGATCAACTCAGTAGTGAGTCTCGAGGGGAAACAGGCTCAAAGAGATCAAATAGGATCAGGTTTACAAAAGAAAGGAAAGCCAGGAAACCCACATCTAGTGGTAAGGAAAAGAGGCGGGAGGCCTGGAGCAGCCAGAGCTGGCAGCCGGGGGCGGTGGGGAGCCTGTGGGTTCCCTGCACCCCTCTGAGCCCTTGCGCTCGCCCACCCCCTGTTTTGCTCCAGCCTCCCGTCTACAGCATCCCCGCATCCCCGCATATGTTCAGTCAGCTGTTCAGAGGCAGGAACAACTCGAAGGAGTAGAGAGCTCTGAGCGTGAAGGCTACTCGGGAAAGCATCGTAGCACAGTTTCATTTGCCACCTTAGCGTGGCCCCAGAGGACAGTAATTGGTGGCTTTTGACAGCTACCAGTCAGTGGCTTTAATCACACAACCCACAGACTTTTACTGGGTCCCTACTATGTACCAGGCTCTGTAGGGGAGGCCAGGGACACAGAAGCAGGTGAGACGGGTCCACATCTAAGGTGCCATCATCTGGGCGGAGGAAACCAAGAGTCGTAACGTAGTGTATCGAGGGCTCCATCCAAAATCACGCAAGGCACCCGACCCACTGTGGGGACGGGCAGCTGGAGGGTGACCAGGGGCTTCTAGGGCAACAGAAACCTGGACGTTTCTCCTGTTTCACTCTGGGTCCCAGGTCCACCTCTCCGTTTCTATTGCGTTGGCCAAAATGTCACTTCAGGCTTTTCCGTAAGATGTTATGGAACAACCCAGACGAACTTTTTGGCCAACCCTAACTTTTAAATGACTCCAGATCAAAAGCCACTACTGTTTCCCTCCATCTCCTTGGTAAGATGGCGCTCCTTCCCACCACTCTGAAGTTCATTGTTCCCACAGAAAAACATGGACATATATTAACTTACCAATAACCTCACTTGACTTTGACTATTCTGGGCCCAGTCAGATTTGGACTGCTTTCAGTCCGTGAGTCCTTTTCTGGGGACGGGGCGGTGGAGGCACATGCTGCTACCCACACCTTCCAGGGTACGAACTGTCTAGGCAGCCCAGATCTCCCCACGGGAATCTTTCTTTTTCCACCCACAGCACCTGCGGTCCACACTCACAGCCCTGCCCACCGCACCGATCTCTGCCTCGGCATCCTCCCTCAAGGTGCTTCTGGCCTGCAATGTCCCGCTCCCCGCGTCCTTTCCTATACCGGTCCTGGACATCTTCAACATCTAGTGCATTCTTTCAAATCCACGAAAGTTTCCTGATACTTTTCTCTGTACCTCCCCCATTTCTTTGTTTCTCCGAACAAACAGAGTCAGTCTCCTCCACCTTTGACCTTTGGGGAGTGGAGAGCCAAGAATGGTGTGGCCTCCCACCGTTCCTGCAAAGGAAGGGGCAGCATTTCCTCCAAATGACAAAGGGCTTGTCCCTGTAGGTCCACATTCCTGGGCCCTCTCCTCAAAGGATCAAGAGGCACACGGAGACCCTTAGAAACACAGAGTCATTCCCCTACTGCCTCATCCTGGATAATCACTCACTCTGAGCGCAGAGGGAAGCTCATAGCATCATTCATTTAACTCCCCAGCTGCCTCCCCAGGGGTGAGTGTGTAGAGGTAAATTTGCTGCGTATTTTAGCGAGGCTGCAGTAGATTACTGGGGTGACCGTATGATTTATTGCCCAAGCGCCAGGACACTTTGAAAATGCAAGGGTGTTCTAAAAATAACTAACAGGCGTTCATGGATCTACCACAGGTATAACCCGAGTCTATCCTGGGCAAAAGCCAGGATATATGTTCCCCCTACAGAAAATGCCGGGTGTTCAGGGACCCTCGACACCCTTCAACGACACGTCAGTCAGTGACTGCTTTCTATCCAGCCGTATTTATCATGCATTCAATAAAATATTCTTGTGCCAGGCCCTGTGGACAGCCCTGCAAGGAAGACAAACCCTGCCCTCGTGGAACTTACGTTCTAGTCGAAGAGGCAGAAAGTAAACAAATGAATAGAAACTATACGATCAGGTAGTGATAAGCTCTGAAAAGCAGAGCCCAAGGGAAGGGGAGAGATGTGTGGCGTGGGGAGGGAAGGCCTCTCTGAGGGACCTTCTGTGCAGACCCCGAGGTGGGAGGCTTGGGGAACAGGAAGAAAAGGGGGAAACAGATCAGGAAGGCTCGGGAGGCCATAGAAATCTCGGATTTCATTCTGAGCGAGATGGGAAGCCATTGGAAGGTTTGCGCAGGCCAAGGCTGCAACCTTATGTGCGTCTTAGAAAGAATCACCCTGGCTTCTGGTGGAGAGAACAGTGCAGAGGTGCCAGCATGGGAAAAGGGGGCCAGGCTGTTGTAATCGTATGACTGTGGGTGCTGGTGGCCTGGGCCATGGTGGAAGAGGTGGCGCTGGTGCAGAAGTGGCTGAACTCGGGAAACAGGGCAGGGGTGGCGTCTCTAGGACTCGGGAGCGGGCGGGAGTGAATACCATACAGTAAGCCCAAGACCCTGGGACAGGATGAGCCCAGCCAGTCCCAGCCCGGCCTTCGGCTCCTTTCAAGGCTTGTTCTCAACCTGGCATTACCTGGAATTTGGACGCCAGAGACGAGCAGCTCTGGTCCTCCAGGCAGGACGGGAGGCCCTGGCCACCCTTACCTTTGGCTCTGTGATCTTCCTCCTTGGGGCACTTGCCCCCTTCCCACCACTTGCGCTTCAGAATTTCCAGACGGTTGTTCTCCTGCAACTGGAGAATGGCCAGGTCAAACTCGTCCCGGAAGACGGAGCCTGTGGGTCACAGGAGAGCCCAGAACACAGGACATGAGTGCCCCCGTCTGCATCTCTGTGCTCCCTTCCCGGTAAACCTCCCTGCCACCCTGCCCACGTAACATAGGAGGGGAGGGACAGGGGTCCCCGCAGGAGCACGGCTCTCTACTTGCTCAGGCTGAGGACTCTCTACGCCATGCAGGGCACCAGGCGTTTCAACTTTCCTTCTCTCCACGCTGACTGGCACGCCCAGCCCACGGCCAAGACCCCAGCGTGGGTCAAGTGATAGCCTTCCGGGCAGCTGTGCCGTCCACCTCCCCATCCAGGCGCCAACACTTTCTACCTGGGTGAACCCGCCTCCCCACCAGCACGCGGGAAGCTGGTTGCAAAGCTCCCCGTCCGCCTGCCCCCGGGAGGCCAAGAAGGGAAATCTTCTGTGACACAAACCTTGCAATCAGTTGTCTATTTTCTACTTGATTGAAATTAGTTTCTCTGCCATTTGTAAGTCTCACTACATTACACCTGACAATTGTTGACCCGGAGCGGCCACCAATGAGAAAAGGGCCACCCAGAGCGAGGTGGAAGCTTCCTCTCCTCCATCAATGGGAAGAATCGGTCTGGCGCACCCCCTTTCCCCCACAGCTGCCTGCTGGGTGCCCCAGAACCCCTGGCCCCGTCCACTACTCTGTTTACATCGCTCCTCCCTCCCTCCCTCCTAGGACAGAAGGCTCTGTTGAGTGCAATTCTTTTTTAATGTTTCGTATGGAGTATGGTCAAGGAGCTTTGGTTCTGGAATGTAGGTTTAATCACAAAAACAGGCTTAAATGAAACCGTGGAAAGCTCGATGCCCCAGCACAGGCTGAGGCCTGAAATTATTAAGAAAAATCATTACGAAAACGCTGCCAGGAGGCTGGAAATGAACTAAGCTGCCCAGTTTTCTTGTTCAAGCTCTGTAAAGGCCTGATGTGGAGAGACGCCCCAGGGAAAAGGGCTTTGATGCAGGATACAGGCAAAAGCTGGAACAAATAGATTCCTGCTCTCAAACTTCCATGCACACAGGAATCCCTGGGGGACCTTGTTGACTCGCAGACTGTAATTCAGTGGGTCTGGCGGTGGGGGCTGAGATTTTGCATTGCTCACAAGTTCCAAGGCGGTGCCCTGCCGCTGGGCCATGGGCTGCACTTTGGCAGGTAAGGAACTAGATCAGCTCCCAGATCTCTCAGCACTCTAACAGCCCATGACTCCATAGATAGAAGCTTCCCTACTACAGATACAACTACCTTGGGCCTTCAAACCCCAAGCCTGCAGCGCTGAACGTGATCTGGGTGGACGTCGACAGCACCTCATATATTATATAGCAGGTACTTAACACACGTTTCAAGTTAATTGGTACTGGAACTAACAGGTGGTGTTAGGTGGTGAGACTAATGACTATTCCAGGTTTAGAGACAAGTATCCAGCCAACAAGGCATTTCAAGCAGTTTTCAAGGCATCTTCAACCCAATCTCAATAGCACACCAAGGGCCCCATGAAAGGATTATTCTGCTTACTCCATGTTTGCCTACTTAGCTCCTAACCTACCCGACTAATTTTCCATCTCATTCCTTGTTCTGTTTCTCGTCATCTTCCTGGGTCTAACCGCACTGCTTATTCCATAGTTACACCCTTACTTTCCACTTAAGAAGGACACACATGCTTGTCTTTCCTGGACCTAAATTCTGTCCCATCAAGCGACTATGCAATGCTCTTCCCAGCCTGATCTAAGAACCTGGGCTAACCCATAGCTCACCTTCCCCATCTATCCTGTCCTGTCGAGCTGGTGGACCCGTCTGGCAACACGGTCTGCGAGGTGAAAAATGCTGGATTTGGAGATAGGCCCCCTAGGCTCAAGCTCAGCTTTTCTCTCCACTTATTCTGTGACCTTGGACAAGTAACTTATCAGCTCTGAATCTCAGTTCTCTCCTCTAGAACGGGAAGAACCACATCTCCCACAGGTGGGATAAGACTAAGATAACACATATGGAAACAGCATCACCTCAGACACAGAACCAGTGCATTTCCCTCCCCTTTTCCTTGGTTACTGATGAGAATTTCTAGAGTCAGTCTGCTTTATGTCACCTCTATAGGTTTGTGCCATGAAAACTTTTGAAGCACTTGACAGTTCAGTTAAATTTATTAAATTGCTGGAGTATTATCAAGGTGCACCTTAGGTTCATTTTGCGGTTCCCTCCACCATCTTGAAACACAGTGTCAACCAGTAAATTTCTCAAAGGGGCCCATAATCTGTATTATTAATGAAATCAATGAAATATGATGCTAAGTGGAGGGTATGCAGGTGCCCTGAGTGAGGCTTCCAGTTTACAGAACTACTAGGGTCAGAAATTACAGAGTTCAAGGGTGAACCATATTATTGCCTATATTCATTGGCTTGGTTTCTGATCAGTCTTGAAGAAGTCATCTGCTTTTATCAACTAACAGAGGGGACATTGGAAAATGTGGGGAGGGCACTAATGTTCCCCCTAACAGGCTAAGTGTCATGAAACACTGTGGTGAGGCCAGATTACTCAGTTTAACCTTTGTAACAACCCTCTGAGGTACACATTAGAAACCTGATTTTACAAATGCGATAATTGAGACTCTGAGAGGTTAAATAACCTATCCAAGGTCCCACAGCCAGGAAGCAGGGTGCATTCCCAGATCTGCCTGACTCTATCCCATGTCCTTCACATGACACAGGTATAAGTGAGGCCTATAATTTACAGAGCTCTGAGTTAGGTACCGATCAAGAGAAGGGGTGTGACACTACTATATATACAATAGATAACCAACAAGGACCTACTGTTATAGCACAGGGGACTCTACTCAATGTTTTGTAATATTGTAAGGGAGGGAGGGAAAAGAATCTGAAAAAGAATAGATATATGTCTGAAACACTTTCCTGAAACTAACTTACACCTGAAACTAACACAACATTGTAAATCAGCTACACTTCAAAAAACAAAAAGAGAGAGAAGTGGTGTGTAAGGTACCAACAAAGATGCACATCCTGTGTATCCATTTCCCCACATGAGACGATTTCCTCCATTCCTGCTTCTTCCCCGGCTGCTTGGTTTCAGGACAACCTCGTAGGAGGTCAGACTTGGACAAGGACAGCCCTATACAGTGTGGCTCTCCATGGTGTGTGTGGGAAGGGTACCTGTCTGAAGCACTGGGGGACATTTCCAGACCTCCTCCACAGTCACAAACGCGCTCCCCCTCACCTTCTGATAGAGGAACCATCAGCAGGGGAAGGCCTAAAGCGGGGATATTCTTTACAAGGCACAGCTGGGATACCTTTCTGGAAGCCAAGCATCTCTACCTTCCTATAACAAACCGATGGCGCAGTCAGCAAGGTGAACACCAGAGCTTTCCTACCCACTCTCAGCTCCCTACTCTGACCCAGAGCAGATGGGCCAGTGAGATCCACAGATGATCTGAAAGCCACCTCCTCCGATCACATCAGTCCCCTTTCGTAGTAAACCTGTCACCGGGGACCCTAACAGTAAAATTAATTCACGTGAGGGCTACCATCTCTTCCATCTCCTTTCCACTGCTAGTAGAGATGTCAGACATCAGAGAAATGGCCAAAGGGGCAGGACTCGATGCTTTCACTGCCCAGGGCCTGGGTTCAATCCCTGGTTGGGGAACTCAGATCTCACAAGCTAGCTGTGTGGTGTGGCAAAAAAAAAAAAAAAAAGAATACACCAAGGGCATCCATGTGCCCTTTAATAATTAATCTATTAATAACTAATCAACTAGCCCTTCCATAATTAAGGACTGGGTACTAATCCCTGATGACTTGGAAGGATGTGGATTCGCTTTTTAAAAAAACCTTAAGAACGCCCATCTCAAGTCACCATGAACCTGGTTCTAGAAACTGGGGCTGTTGACTTCAAGGCTGCATTCGAAGGTTTGAGCTACCCTGAGCCTGCCTGGGCGGAGCTACCCGAAGAGGCTGTTCCTCTCCCGCATACCGACTGGCATGCCAATCCCATAGCCCTTGGTGTCCAGCAGGCCCCCAATCTGAGTGAGGTTGCAGTTTCGCTGCCGATAGTACTCATTCATGGTGGATTCCAGAAGGAAGGCGTAGTTGGAATTCAACACCCTGGCGATTCCCTCCTCCGTGCTCTTCACGAACACACTCGGCTGCTTGGAGTACATGTAATTCCACATGCGCTGGTAGGTCTGATAGCGGGAATTCTGGGAAAAGAACGCAAGGAAGCAGGTTGAGGAAAGAGAAAGGAGATGGTGGCCTGGAAAGGGAGGGCATCCAAGTGGTCCCTAAACTTCTGGCCCTTTTGCTACCCAGTCCCCTCCTTATATTCAAGAACCTGTTCCCTTTCATCTGACAGCTGCCACTGCTTAATGGCAGGAGGAGAGGGTCGTGCCTTTTACAAAGACCAAGAAGGAACAGGGTCTGAAGATGTGTAAACTCTGCCTACTGCTTCGATCATCGGTTCTGCTTCATCCACCCATCTTCCATTGCCAACCTCCATGTTCTGACCAAAGTGAGAATGGAAATTCTGGCTGTGTCCTCTACTGTCCTTCAGCGCAGAGGCAGCAAACTCAGGTTCATTCTGGACTTTTAAGGACATCATCTGAAGGAGCAGCGCCAGCTCTTCTCTATCGACCCTAAACTAATCCGTCAATCACATATCCAATGTTGGCTTCTAGTTTACAAATAATAACAAGACTGAGAGAATTCTGGGGGTCTAGCCAAACCCTGTGTTTGCATGATGCCTTCACGGGTCCCTGTGTCAGTACCTCTGAGACTTGTATGGGGAACAGAAAACTGAAGGCCTCTGACTTGTTTAGTGTGATAATGAACTTCTTGGGTCACAGGCTGGTTAGACACTCACTGACTCCAGGGGAATCTGCTTCCCTAGAGAGCCTGAAGCAAATGCAAACTACTCCTATGTCTGGCCCGGCTCTGCCAGCCTCGGTAGCCTGCCAGCTAACACACCATTGTGGCAGGGCCGGCTCCTGAGCCTTGCAAGGGAACCTCGGAGAAGCCAAAACGGTCCTGATCTGAGTTCTATCTAGTCTGGGGTCAATGAAATCAGCTCGGCTCAATCTAAAGTTCCTTACACGTTAGTCATTTGTGTATTACTCCAATCTTGCTTTGTCTAAGCAGCACTTATAAAATTTAGCCTACTTAAAAAATTTAAATGCATACGTTAGCCTCATCTTATGCAGAAATATAAATAAAAGTACAGGTTAGAGTCACTGCATTTTTTTTTCTAATACTCATTACAATAACTATGAAACCACTGCAATTAAAAAATAGTTCTAGGGCTTCCCTGGTGGCGCAGTGGTTGAGAGTCCGCCTGCCGATGCAGGGGACACGGGTTTGTGCCCCGGTCCGGGAAGATCCCACGTGCCGTGGAGCGGCTGGGCCCGTGAGCCATGGCCGCTGAGCCTGTGCGTCCGGAGCCTGTGCTCCGCAACGGGACAGGCCACAGCAGCGAGAGGCCCGCGTACCGCAAAAATAAATAAATTAAAAAAAAATAGTTCTACCGCTAAAATCATCTCAAGGAGCACTAACCATTCATGTATAACACTTTGGGACAAGGCTGGTATTAACCCAAGTGCTTTGGGGACCTGGTTCCACGGGTATTTTGGGGAGCAGGGGAAAAATGAGCCCCATGAGAACCTCCAATCTAGGTGTTCAGAAGGGATGATGGGATGAGGGAAGATGTTTTTATCTCCAGTGGACAAACATCTCAACTTTATTCTGCCCGACTCCTGACGCCGGTGAGCAACCATATAACCATATGGGTTTACTTGGAAGAAGGTCATGCTGGAGCCTCCGTGAATCGTGCCATACTCAATGGCGGTCTGGTCAGCGAGGTCATCCACCGACTCGATGGGCACATCCATGCGCTGCACGGTCAGGAAGGCGGCCAGGTTGGCCGTGTAGGACGAAATGATGATCAGCGTGAAGGCCCACCTATGCAGGAAAAGACCAAGAAGAGTCACCATTGCCGGGGCACCCCAGGAGTCTTAAACCCCATCCCCAGTCCTGCTGCGACACGGGAGAGACCAGGTGGCCCTCCTCTGAGGGGCTTAGTGGGGGAAGAGAAAGGAGGCAGCGCATTTGATGTCAACAGAAATGGACGGCTTGGGAGGGTGGCCTAGAAGAAGATAGTTCTCTTTCTTTTCTTTTTCTTTTCTCTCTTTTATTTCTTAAACGAGGTGATTATTGGGTTTCTACTCAAAAGAAGTGTGTCCGTGAACACGAGACAGCTTGAGAGACGGTGAGCAATGAGCTAGTGAATGAGCTAAGGGTGCCAGTCCTGGAGGCTCTGTTGAGCTAGAGCTGGGATGCCTCTCCCAGCCCCGTCATGATGCAGCCGACTCGCCATGTGCTGAGCACCTACTGTGAGCCACACCCCCCATCTCCTGTACTCCCTACAACTCAGGGAGGTGAAACTCTTATCCTGATTTTACAGGAGAGAAAACCGAGGCTCAGAGAAGCAAAGTCACGTGGCCAAGTAACAGAGATTTGTATTCTATAACCAGTTCTACAAATTGTAACAGCAGAAACTCTTCAAGATGAACTGGTGAAAAGTACCTTCGGACTGCTGAGAAGTTGGAATTAGAAAATGCTTTTACAACGGTCGTGCTATTTCAAAATGGAAGGTTGTTTTATTGGGCAGATCGGACTTATTTAAAATTAGAATAGTTTTGCAACTCAGGCAGCATACACGCTAAAGTCATTAAAACCAGTTTGCTCACTTAAGTAGGTTAAACAAGACTTCTACCATCTGGTCAGCAGTATGGATCTGCTTCCTAATCCATTTGTTTATAGGGGTTCAAAGATATATGTAAGCACAACTGAGGTTGGATAATCGCCAGATTCTGAATCAGTGGAGTCTGAATTAATGAGGCTTCACTCATTATGAAGACGTTGCCAACCAAGGCATAGCGTTTGCCAGGGGCTGCAGCAGCCGGCAGCTTCCAGGTGGATTTTCAAGAGCAGGAAGTCCCATTGTCCCCTTTGCCACGTGTCCAAGAATTCCTTCAGGAGTGAAGGAACAGGGGCATCCATCAACTTGATGGGCACATCCACACGTGCCAGATCACCAGTAAAGGATCTGGTTTTAGTTCTGGCTTTGTCCAATTCCACCTATGAGACCTTGGGGAAAAGCCACACACTTCCTCTGAGCTCGTTTGCTTGTCTAATAAATGGGGGATAATAATGCCTGGTCCACCTGTCTTTGGAGTGTTGTGAGATCAGGTGAGATAATATGTCATTAGTGACTAATAATCTGTAAAGGATGAGATGAGTGTGAGATACAGAGACACGTAGAGATGCAATGAAAATCATTTGTCCACCTTCCCTGCTTGTGACCTGTAAGGGCCAGGAGTCCCTCCATCTGCAAAACCTGCTCTCCTTGCTCCTGCCTGGGATCTTACACTCTCTTGGAAGTTGTTTCTCATGAGCTTCCCCCAGAGGAGCCTGGGGTGGTGCTGGTGAGTGGTCCCCAGGTGGAGGCATGCATTTGGAAGCTGCTCTGCCACACTGTCGTGGGCTAATGAGCCCTGGGTGTGGACATGACCTCAGAGCTGGCTGGGGAGCTTCCCCCAGCCCCATGGCTACACTCTGGCATCTGTTCCGCCCTGGGCAGCCATGTGGCTGTTTTGTGCCACTGGTCACAAAGGACGGGTCAGAGAGAGTAAGTAGCTCATTGCAAGCCCGTCACCTTTGCTGACAAGGCAAATCATTCCCACTCTCCCTCCAGAGGGGCCAGTGGAGACTTGCTCCTGGGTGAAAGGAGCATTATCATTGTGAAGCTGGCATTCTTGCTAGCAACATGGCATTTTCCGTCGCCTGCTCTGGGTGAGGGTGCCACGGTAGGCCACGATGGCCCAGTTCTCTGACCTCCCACTCCCCAGGGAGCCAACCTCACTGAGGTCCTGATTTTATAACCAAGAACTCCAAGAGGCAGAGGGGCGCACCAACACCTCTGGGTCGGGCTGGGAAGGGCCGAGCCTCCCTTCCACAGACGCTCTGGAGCAGGGTAACCGAGCCACCTGGGGCCAGCTATTTAAAGCACTGCTGAGCCAGTAGGCTGAGCTGACAGCCTGCAGGACAGGTGGTTCCCCTCAGCACCAAGGCAGACTTTCTCTGGAGGAGGGAATTCCTGGGGGGTGGGAGCTGACAGGTGAAGGAAGCAGGCAATGGAGCCCTACGTGCAGCACATGGGAACAAGCACCTCTGGAAGGAAAAGCCCAAGTAGAAAGGGATCGGAATCTGCAGCTGACTTCTCATCTATGGGTTTCTGCCCAGATTTCCTGGATTTTGAGGGAGCTCTGTGACTGTGCCTGACAAGACCATCCTTTCCTCCAGGGAACATGAGACCCAGCTCCCCAAAGTGATCTGCTCAGTGACTCCTGGACACAACCTGATAATGGGTGAGCACCTTGCCCCAGTGCTTTAAGTCCTACTGTATCAGTCCCAGCTGTATTTCCACCTGCCGACCAGCCCCAGTCCAGTGGCTCCTAGGTAACTGTCCAGATCCCGCACTGTCCCCAGGACCCATGCCCCTTTCCCTTTCCTCTGGCTTACACGGGCTGAGAAGGAGAGGAGCGAATGAAGGTTGTAAGTCCTATAAGCTGTGACACCAAACCTGACAGTGGGTTTTTAAGTGAGGATGGGAAACTTGCCTTTCAACACTGCATCGGTATTTCATTTCCCCCCATAATGGCCTAATAGCAATGATTAGTCCAAACATTTATGTAGCACTTCCAAATTTTCAGAGAACTTTCCCACACGTCGAATCATTCCACCATGTTCCTTTTTGCCCTGCCAAGAGGAGAAGGGAGCTCCAGGAAGAAGCTGGCTGACTGCCCATGCGGACCGTGATGGCAACTTGCTCCCTGAGGTCCTGTCCAACTCCGAGCTACTAACAGCTTGCGTTTTCCCACACCTGCTAAGGTGGACAGGTCTGGCAGTCCCCCAGAGCCAGGTGCAGAGGGGCAAAGCTCCAGAAAGCTGCTGGAGGGGGTGTGGGCTTGGATTTCTCCTGCATGGACTTCCTTCTACGTGCTTACATTTGCATAAATCTGCATATGCCTTCACAGGCCCTGCCTCTCAACCTCTGGTCATTTGCAGGTCAGGAAGTTGTAACTGCTTTGCTGTGGGCCTTCAAGGCATTTTCTCACTCGGTCTGCTTTCCTGCCTTGGCTCCCCTCTGCATCTAGACCTCCAAGGGCAGAGAACAGAGAAGGAGAAAAGATGGCACAAAGCGCACCCACCCACTGCCCCCAAACCCTCTGAGCTGGCAGAGGCTGTCCTAGGGCAGAGCTGAGGTTCCTGCCTACCGGAAGCTGGATCAGGGCTTATCGGAGGACCCAGGATCTTACCAGACGCCACTGACACAGCGGGTGGATAAGGCGCGAGGGGCGATGGTGGAGCCCTGCTGCATGAAGCCCCCGACCGGAAACCAGAGGCTGTTGCCGAGGGAGTACTGATTCACAAGGAGGTTGCATCGGCCCTGGGCACACGGGTGGGGTGTGTACCACTCGTAGGGCGTCAACCTGTGAGAGAAAGGGACACATACCAGTGCTGCGGACGGTGGGCGTGAAGGAAGGGGTGCTGAGGGTGTGAGGGCGCTCCCTTGCCTGGCCTCATCCCGAAACCTTGGTAGCTGGCCTGTGGCTTTGGCCAAGCCCCTCCCCTCTATGGCACTTGGGTTTTCCCACTGAAAACTGAGAAAGTTGGACTATGTTGGCAGTTTTGGAACTGTTTTTCTTTAATCAAAGAAACATTTTAATTTTTTCAGAATAAATCAAGTCACAGAATAGACGGCTGGGAATTGCTTGTTCCGCCTCCTTCAGTTCCCCGAAGTGACCAAAGAGAGACCCTACAGCCCCCACAGAGGCATGGTTTGAAAGCCGTCGGCCTCGAGTAGTAATTCTCAAACTTCAACTGACATCAGAATCACCAAGAAGGCTTGGGAGAACACATGTTGTGTCAAACGCGTCTGATTCGGTACATCGGGTTGAGGCATAAGAATCTGCAAGTTCCTAGGTCATGTGGATTCCACTGGTCCAGGGACCACACTCTGTGAACCGCTGGCCCAGACGGTCCCTCAAGCTCAGGCCCCGGCTCTCAACCCCGTCTGTGTTGCAGACTCACCTGGGAGCTTTTGAAATAATGCCACCACCTGGATTCCACACCTGGAGGTTCTGATTTAATCTGTCCAGGTAAGGCCAGGACATCAGCATTTTAGGGCTCCCCAGGTGAGCACGATGGGTACACAGGGTTGAGAAGGGCGGCGCCCCCTCCCGCGGTCCCTCGCAGCCTCCCGCTGGCCTCTCTCTGCCAGCGGTGCGTCTGATGCCCTTTCTCCCTGCCCACCAGACACATGCTCTCCCTCTTCCGCCCCAGCCTGTCTCCCACACAAAGCCTTCCAGCTCTGATGTGAGAGACGCGTCTGGGCGTGTGCTGAGCAGGGCAGGTCCGCCTCTTCGCAGGGTGTTACCGTCACCCCCGGCCTTCCCTTCAGCCTAGTGTGCGTGTGCCGTGCCGCAGGGCTGGCCCGCATTTCCATCGCGGCCGCCTGTTCCCGAATACGAGGCCAATGGGCCGTCGCTGGCCCCTGCCCCGAGCCGTGCTCCTTCTCTTGGTGGCCTGCGGGGCTGGCTTGTACCCGTGGTGCCTCACCTCGGTGGTTCCCAAGCCTACGGGCCATTGGAAGTGAGCTTCAAAAGTACAGATTTCCAGGCCTCATCCCTAGAGATGTGGAGACGATCAGACATAGAAATTCAAGTTTTTTAGAGCTCCCTGTGTGACTCTGGTATCAGCCGGCTTGGGAACGGCTGCCTGAGAGTTGTGGTTTTCGAATATCTTTTCACCTCTAAAATCTTACCCAGAAGTACGATACATACGAGAAAAGTGGAGCTGGTGTGAATGCAGACGGGTTGAGGTCCCAGAGCTCTGGCTGCCCAGCCCCTTCACACCGCCCCTCCACGTCTCTGTAAACTCCCAGGAGCCTCCACGCTCGGGGAACCCTGTCTGAAAGCCACTACCTTGGGCCAGATTACCCTACGCTCAGATATTACATATACAGGATATTATATATATATATGTATATATAGGATGTATGATCAGACCTTTTGTACAGTTTCTTCTTGGTTAATCTTTTTGTTAATTCTGGATCCTAGGGGGCAGTGTGTGCATGTGTGGTGTGTGTTTGTGTGTGTGTGTGTGTTTGTGTGTATGTGTAGGGTAG
Organism: Kogia breviceps; assembly: GCF_026419965.1. Taxonomy (NCBI): domain Eukaryota; kingdom Metazoa; phylum Chordata; class Mammalia; order Artiodactyla; family Physeteridae; genus Kogia; species Kogia breviceps. The sequence goes on along the minus strand of NC_081316.1, from coordinate 109,267,856 downwards.
ACAAGAGGGGCTGTTTAAGCCCCCAGGGCTGATTGAAAAGCTTCAGGCTGTGGCAGGCGTGGTGAAGCAGCTGTGTGTGTGTGTGTGTGTGTGTGTGTGTGTGTGTGTGTGTGTGTCTGGTAACCAAGCCCTAAGACCATTTGCAGGCCCCTGAGGTCGCCTGAGAGCCATGGCTTACTACGCACAGGGTCTCAATCAAAGGAGGCAAGAGCAAACTGCAGGGCAGCGGAGACAGGACGCAGGCAGACGGTTTCCTTTGAGCAGCCGCAGGCAGTGCGGCCAAGTGCAGAGGGGAAGTGTCAGGACGGCTCCTGTGCCTCGCCAGTCGACACTGATGACAGATAGTTGACAGTGGCAATGCCTACAGGCCCAAGGGGGGCGGGCACCCAAATGGCACAAGCAACAGCAGCCTTTGAAGACGACCAGGTTGTAAACAAGGCCTTTCCCTGTTTGGTTGGATCTCATGGGCCAGGGAGGACTTCCTGAACTTGGCTTTGATCTCCACTGGAAGAGGCACCGACTGAGTGATTCAATGCCTCTCGGGCAGGCTGGGAACTGTCCCGGGGTTTGGAACCCCGCAGTTCCTTGGGGCTCTATCTTCTAACCGGAGGGAGCACAGTCTCTCCTCAAGCACTGAATAGACATGCTCTTGGGGAAGACCCCACCCCGTAGAGGTGGAATGTTCACTACAGAATCATCGGTGCCTGCTTCTGTGGCCCCGAGGCAAAGGAGACCGCTGGACCAGAGCCACTGTCAGCCCTTTAGAAGCTCCTCCAGGGTGGAGAGTTGAGCACTGGGTGGGAATCGGGGATCTGAGTGAATGACCCTGAGCCACAAGAGCTTGTTCTGCTTCTGGATAATCAGTTGGCTCTCCTGAAGCCCAGGCTGGTCCAACTGAGCCTCAGACAGAAACAACCCTCTCTGTGCATCTTCCTGGGACGCTCCTCGGCTACTTCCGTGGGCCCAGGGACAGTCTCTGGTTTCCGGGGGGCAGGGGCGGGGGCACTGGTTCTCCCCAGCCCCTGGTCTGGACCATTTGTCTCAACTCAGCAGTACTTGCCAATGCTTCTCTCTGTCCTGCCCTTCTGCTGTCAGCCACCCTCCACAGTTCCCATTCAACGAGGCAGCTGTGTTTTCACAGACACACTCGGGCTGGGGAAGGGCCAGGCCCTCTGCAGAGGAGGGCCTGTGCCACCGAGGCCTCCAGTCCCCCACTCCAGATTTGCAGGCTCTGCTTCTTGTCATTCAGCACTTTGTAGCAGATCCTGGCAAGGACGGATGCCAGGGCTGCCAAAAGCTCGGTACTTAATCAGAGTGATCTTCTTGCTACCTTCCTCCCCTCCTCTCCCTCCCAAAGCTCCTACACAAGCAGGCGGGCTGGAGACTGGGGAACGAGAGGGGTAAGAGGCAGGGGCACAGAAGCAAATTTGGACAAGCACACCTGTCTTCTTTGCGCATAGTAGGGGATGTGGGCCAAGAGGGATGGATGGGCAGTGCCAGGCCAACAGCTGGGCACAGTGGTCCAGGTCCTGGGTCCCTCTCCCGTCCCCCTGGTTTGGCACCAAGGGCTTCTCAACCCACCCTTCTCCGGCTCCCCACCCCCTCCCATGCAGTTCCCAGAGGTGGACGCGAGGTGGCGGTGTGAGGACAGGGAAGGGGAGAGGAGAGTACCGAGCCACTAGGAAGAGGACACAGCTGACGGCCAGATAGGCTAGAAGCATGAAGAGCCAGACGCCAGGAGAAAAAGGGTCCAGGAAGGAGAAATAGCCGGGTCTGCGGCCCTGGAAATGGAAATAAAAACAAGATTCACCGTCTACATTCAGTCAGCATGGACCTTGGGAAGGGCAGGGCAGGGCAGAGGGGATGGTGACCTGGCTCTGGCCCCAGATTGCACTGCCTTGGGTTATGGGTGATTGGTTTAAATGACACAGGGCTGAAGGGGTAGAGGGGGCTGCTCTGAAACACTTACCCAGCCCTGATCTCAGCAGATGAAACAAAAGAACAGCTGGGGGGGCCTCGTTACTTCCTAGGATGAAGGAGGCTCTGTGCTGGGGAAGCAGAACAGCCCTCAGTGCCCCTTCTGTGCTGTCCCCACATCCTCCAGGGGCAGTGTGTTTGGGCTCTGAAGCACTTTGGAGCTGTTGATGTCTGCGGTGGTGGATGGAACGCTAGTCCTCCACCCAGACACTCACCTCTTTCTCGTGAGGATGCGAATAGGACAGGCATCCTTGGTTTTTTTGTTTGCAGGGTGGTTTCACGCACAGTGAGACCTTCTCAAACCGGTGCTGTGAGGCCCAGATTCTTATTTTCATTGTATTAGGGAAGAAATCAAAGCCCAGGGCACTCAAGAGATGTGTCCAAGGTTATACGGCTAATCAGTGGGAGAGCTGGGGCTCCAACGCACGCTTCCTGACACAAAGCCCAGGGCTCGTACCATGATGCTGTGGGAAAACATGTTTGTCCCCAGCACAGGGACATGCTTGGCCAGAGTCATGGGAGCCCAAGGATGGAGCCAGGGACAGAGAGCTGAGGACCAAGCTCCAGGGCATTTTCTGTAGGAAAGTGAGATAGAATGAGAAGGAAGGAGCTCCAGGAGCCGCCCCCAGTCTTTAGCTGTGTGGCCTCAGGCAAGTGCATACCCCCCTTCAGCCTCCGCTGGGGCTGGACTAGATCAAAGGTGACACCCTGGTGACCTGCAGCCCACAGACACAACTTGTTTGTTTACCTGCAGTGCTTACACATTTTGATTAATTGCCAACATTAAATGATTGGGAGATTTCACATAAAAATCCAGATTTCTGGCTGAAAAAATGCGTGATTTGGCAACGCTGGGCCTAATTCTCAACCAGCTGGAGCTGAGTGGCGGCTGCCCACTCAAGACAGGGCCCCTCTCTGCAGCTCCCCGGGGCTGCCTCGGTCTGGCATCAGGCTTACTTCTTCCATTTACTCTGAAACCACTGGACCAGATGCTCCCTAAAGACCATTCTAAATTGAAAATGATATGATTTTATGATTCCAGGAATCTAGGAAGTCCATGGATAGGGCAGAAAATCAGTATTAAGCTCAGGGGTTCTACAAACATGTAAACTTTCAAGCTCAGGAGTACATGAGTCAGGGCACAGCCTACTGTCAATAACAAGGTATGTCACTTTTACACTGGGGTCCCCAGAAACACAAAGGGCAGCTGCCTATGCCAGTACTGATCTCAACCAGCTTTCTGGGCTTTCATTATCCAAGGACAGCCAGACCATGGAGCCCATGCTGAGAAGCTCTAGGTAACAATAGCTCTCCCAAGGCAGCACCTAAGGAGCGGGGGAGACGACGCTGCATTGTCCCCTTGGATTCGAATAGCTCTAGTCGTGGGTGATTTTCGACTTCTCTTCTGGTGGGTTTTCCATCCCTTCCCAGAAAGCCAGTAGGCAAATTCCCAAAGCACTTGGGAGTACAGTTTTTACACTCCCATTTGGGGACCCAGTCCGGAGGGTACAGAGTGAAAAAGTCAAAGCTTATCCTCTGCCAATGGGGCACCTGTTCTTGGGCCCTTTGTCAGCGTGACTGTGACCCCTTGGGTGGTCTGTCTGAAACTGGTTTTCTCTCCCAATAAGGCTGAGACCAGGGAACTGCCCTTTGATACCAATCGCAAGTACTCTGCCTCATGTGCGTTCATGCTTGAGCTGCACAGAACGCTCAGGTGATCGACTGGGAAAATAAAACAGCTTGAGGGACGGAGCCCAGTAAGCAAGGGGACAGGAGAGAAATGGGGAGTAGGCCATTTAAGTGTGTCTGGTCCTATCACTATGTAAACTCTCTACAGGAAGAAGGACTCAAAAGCAACAGAATGAGAGTCCCGTTAGATTCTTGTGTCCATCACGGGCTAACCATGACTTTGTCTTCATCCTGAGAGCCAGAGGCAGACAAAGGAAGACACAGAGTGAGTCCAGAGGGGGAAGAAGGCACCCAAGACGCAAATACACCTTCTGCAGCAGAAATCACTAGCATGGGCCACTCCAGGGGTGCTTCTATCCCCCAGAGCTTCTCTGGGCAAACGTACATGAATTCGACGCCTGTCGCTCATGACTATTTCACTCTGTGTCTCCCAGTTGAGAGATATCCAAGAGAAAAAAAATCTTTCATTGTAGCTTTCTGAATCTGAAACCCCATTAGATGCTCAATGTCAGAAATCTATACCTGATTGTATCACAACGAGTGAAATTGAGGAAAATGACAGCACCATTTAAAGCTGCCATATTTGGTTATAGGTGATAAGAAGTGATGCACAGCCATGGGAAAAATTCCCGGAGACTCAAGTTATAAAACATAGAACATCACACAAACAAGGATCAAGACATAAACAGAGCTCCATTGGAAACATATCAGTCACGTTGGCAAGGCAACATCTGATTCCACTTGTGATTGACTGACGCCAGCCAGAAGAGCAAGGAATGGGCAGTCATTTGAGATTTGGGTCTGGGCTCGCACAGCCTAGGCTTGGGCTGAACCCAAGCTGTTTTTATGATGCCAAAGAGAAGTATGTTACTTGTAAGGCCCTGAACGCCTACCTTTTTTTTTTTTTTTTTCTATGCAGATGCTTTTGATTGCTTCCTTCCTCAAAGACATCTGAGTACTGGTGCTTGGGGCAAATCAGGTGTCACATGCCACAGGCATTTCTTCCTAGAAATAGATTTTCCTTAACCCAAAGGATATAGGGTGGCGATGCTTTTCTTCTGAAGAACTCAAAATGCTTCACTATGTTCTCTTGATTTCCGTACCCAGTTCTCCATATTGACAGATGGAAGAACTGCGACCCACAGAGATTAAGTGCCTTGCTGAAATCATTGGTGATGGCTTCAATTTCTCTGGTGCTCATTCATCCAGCTGTGCCATAGGGATGCCATGCTCTCCTTCTTTCAAATGGCAGCTGTACCACGTCTCCCTCTCCTTTTTATCTTTGCGATTTGCTCCAATAGACTCCTTAATTAATCCCACGCCTCCTTCCCAATACCAACAGAATCCCGACCTACTCAATCTCACCCCCTTAAGGTACTCTAAACATCATTTATTTATACCCATCATCATTTATGGTGACTCTGTTGCATTTATAGGCATTTGTATTGATTTATACATGTCTCTGTTGACTACAAGTTGGGCTGGTTCCTTCTGGCGAATACAACCACTTTGAAGGTAGATAACTGGTTATATGTAGTCTATGCCCCAAATATCTATGACAGATCAAGTCCTGCAGATGGGGCGGAAAATTAGATGGCACCAAAATGAACACTGGTTCCTTGACTTTTGTACTGTGCTTCAGACTGACCACATCAGAGACAGCATCACTGATGCCACCTGATGGTGAAAGAGACTGGGCTGGTCACCAAATGATCACAATCCCTGCATGGTGAGGCCCTTTGAATGTTAGCAGTGGAGCTGTCCATGGAGCTATGGAGTGGTAGTAATCTCCCCTTGCCTGTTGAAAATTCCTCTTATCCATAAAGAAAATCTGCGAACTCACTGATACTTCATTCTCTATGTACTAGAAGAAATGACATTATAGTAAGGAAGTAATTGCTTTCCCAGAGTCTGGAGCCAAATGCATAAGGCCACCAGAGCCAGGTAATGCAGGGCAGGTAGTGAATTAAAACACAGACTCTGGAGTCAGCCTGCCCAGGATTGAATCCTAGCTGTACCACGTACAATTATGTGTCCCTGTGCAAGTTACTTAACCTCTCTGGGTCTCCATTTCCTCTTTTGTAACATGGGGGTAGTAAGAAAACCTACCTCATGGGTGGCCACAGTCGCTTTCCATAACTCCTAGAGTTTCTATGGGTTATGATACATGAATCATGAGGGTTCCCCCAGGGCTCTCCAGGGAAGCGATTAGGGTAATACCAGGCTCTCTTCTGGAAGGCTGGCGCTTAGAAGCCGGTGACTGCAATCTTTGGAACTCAGTTCTACCTCAGCCTTCCCAAAAAAGTCAAGACAGAGTGGCGCAGATGTGCAGCAGGTTCTCCTGGGTCTAGGTAAGAGCTGTGTACCCTCATCACCATTTCCTACACACAAACCAGTGATATCAACTCTCTTCCTTCCCTGAATCCGCTCCCTCTCCAGCACAGCCAATGACAAAGGCTCATCCTGTCCCCCACGTAGCTTTTCCAGTCTTTACAACTAAATGGCCATTCATAGAGAGGTTTCTTTCCACTCGCAATTGTCATCAATAGTCAATAAAATACTCTTTAGGGCTAAAGAAAGTGCCAGGAGCCCATGGATAACCTCCCTCAGTGTGCCTGCAGTGGATTGTCTTGATGATATTTTGGTTTAGCATGCACTTCTCACATCTGACTCCAAGAGTAAAAAAGAAGTAAGCAATTCATTCCTCTTCACTTAAAACACCCAGATGGGTTTGTTGCCTATATAACCCAGATGCTGGCATATCTATTTTCACTTTGCTGATTGGAAATCTGGCATGAGAAGACCTAAGTTCTAAACCTGGCCCTGACCTTGACTTGCTGAGTGATCCTAGGTGAGCCACTCAGCTTCTCTGGTGTTGTTTTCTTCTTCCAGAAAATGGGACACCACAATCAACATGAAGGGGGGGATGTGAGAACTACTAAAGTAATGTTGATAAAATCCTTGAACTTCTTGAGAGAGGAGCACTCAATAAATAACCAATATTAACATGATTATACATTCAGGGAACCATATTTCCATTATATGGGCTATCATGTTACTTAGCTTTAAGGAATAGAACTTTATTCATTTTCTGTTTTCTTGTAACAGAGTATTAAGCAGTATTAGAAATGATTCACTGGTTTACTTAGCTTTGTTCCCCATTTTCCTAGACAGTCTTTCTGAGATGAAACAGACCTGCTTGAAAAACAACTAATACATCCAGCAAAAATGCCAGGCATTAAATTAATGTTGACATTTATTTCTTGCTCACTTTTTAATCACTGTCTGCTTTGGTTTTTTCTTTTCTTTCCGTTTTTTTTAAAGTTTTGTTTAGAGAGAAGACTCTAGCCAAGAGTTAAGAAGAGAAAAAGAACAGAGTGTGAAACTTTCACATTTGCTATTCAAAGGTGAAGCAGGACATTGGAGGGGAAAATAGTAATCTCACACTTTCAAGGGAGCCTTAGATGTTCTGGCTGGCTTAGGACACTATATGGGATCATAGATAGTATCCTCTGATTAGAAGGGATCTTGAAAGATCACCTAACACATGACCTTGACACAGAGAAATATACCTACTGTACCATAAAGATAGATAATTGGAAATGTATGGACTTGGAGATCGAAAACCTGGGTTCCAGGCCACCCCACCATTGCACTCTCTTTCCTCTTTCCACTGCACCACTAGCCACGACTGGTCTCAGAATCCTTCTGTGCAAAATGGGAATCCTACTACCTACCTCGGGGGGTTGCTGTACTAAACCAGAGACTGTATGTGAAAGTGCTTCATGAATAAAGAGGTGCCAGATGATGCTAGTCAACATACAAATATCCTGGACATACACCCAACCTCCTTGAATATACTGACACCGAATTTTTTAAACTTGATTATCCATTTGGGGGCTATATGTGCCAATGTCAAATCTCAGGTTGGTTTCTGGCACGCTCTGATGAGGCTTTGCTTCAGCAGTCAGCGTGTGCTTGAGGCATACAAACTTACTTTAATATTAATCTGAGCAAAACATCATTAGGGAAATTGCTGCTGCAGAAAAAAAAGAGAGAGAGAAAACTACATGATTAACATCAAATGTGAATGGTTTTGTTTTTCTATGCTCTTTTCTCTTCCATTCACAGATATTTGGGAGCTTACAGTATGCATCAATTCTATAGAACTCTGGAGTACAAAATGCCCTTGGGGTTACACTGCTATGCTAAATACTGAACTTCTCAATAAGAAGAAATGAGCTAATATGCCAAGGAAATCAAGAGAGTCTTGAACTTCAGATTCTGCCAAAGCCAGAGAATCCTTAGTCAGCCTCTGAGTGGCAGGGAGTAGAGGTCAGAAGAGCAAAACATTCTTCTGATTTTGGCCCTGGAGATGCCTGGGCAAAAACAGATTATGCCCCAAGGTTGGGAGGAAGGGAAATATCCCATAATCAACTTGTGATGATCCACATTCATGAAAGAACCTAGATAATCTGAGATTGCTGGAAATTTACAAATTATTTCCGGTTATCTTTAGGCTTCAGAGATATACCTGCCACCACTTGTTATCTTGGAAGGTTCTGAAGAATTTCTAACTAGGCATTTATCCTTTGTGTTAATTATTTTTACTTTTGCACACAGGTTTGAATATCACCAGACGCTCACTTTTCAGTAACAATCACTCCTGACTCAGGTGACCTCAGACATAGAGCTAAGAGATTCTAGGTCATTATAGATTATAAATGAAATTAAATGAACCATATTTTTGCTCACAGAGAACTATCAATCAGAGAAAATTCACAAAATAATAAACACCCAGCATTCAACTTCAATTTCATCGACTTAACACTATTGTATCAGAGAGAGCTTCTCTGTGTAGTTTTATTTTTTATTTTATTTTATTTATTTATTTTATTTATTTATTTATTTATTTTTTTTTGTGGTACGCGGGCCTCTCACTGTTGTGGCCTCTCCCGTTGCGGGGCACAGGCTCCGGACGCGCAGGCTCAGCGGCCATGGCTCACGGGCCCAGCCGCTCTGCGGCATGTGGGATCTTCCCGGACCGGGGCACGAACCCATATCCCCTGCATCGGCAGGCGGATTCTCAACCACTGCGCCACCAGGGAAGCCTCTGTGTAGTTTTAGATTTTGGCGCTCGTGGTGATCTCTGCCGGGCTACCCTTTGGTATTAGCTGTTCCTGCTGATGCCTCTTTTGTTTCAGATTCTGTGAAGTTCATCTCAGACTTGTTCTCACTGCATCTCCCCTGATTTAATCAATCCAGGATCGTTCTCTCCCCAGCTCACTCTTTGGTACTTTCTAAGCATTCTGCCTCACACACAGAATGTACTCAATAAATATTTGTTGGATAAATGCATAAACTGTCAGTTCTGCTTAGTGTGAGCTGTTCACGCCAGCACTTAATTTTTACTCAGCTTGGCCCCCTGTTAGAAATCAGATCTGAGCAGCCGTGGGGCACACTGGTGTCTCAGTAAGGAGGTGGGGAGAGGGGAGGAATGCTGACCAGAGAGGGGAGCTGTGTGGGTTAGATTCTCCCGAGAGACAGAGAGAACCAGGAGGGGGTCTGTGTGCGTGCGTGCATGCGCGCGCGCGCGTGTGTGTGTGTATGTATGTAAAGAGAGTTATTTCAAGGAATTGGCTCATATGATTGTATGAGCTGGTAGGTCCCAAATCTGTAGGGCAGGAAACTCAGACAAGATTTCTATGTGATAGTCTTGATACAGAATTCCTTTTGTTTTGGGAAACCCATTTTTGTTCTCAAGGCCTTTTAACCGATTGGATGAGGACCACCCATATTATCAAGGGTCATCTTTCCTTAACATCAGCTGATTGTAGATGCTAATTGCATCTACAAAATACCCTCACAGTATCATCTAGACTAGGGGTTGACCAAACATCTGGGCTTTAGAGCCTCGCTGAGCTGACACATAAAACTTCACATCCCAGAACTAATGCAGGGGAGCTCATACAGTTATAGGTTTGCACGTGGTAGGAAACATTTGGCCAATGATCCAATTAAGATCATCCAGAGGATCGGAGAATTGGAGTTTGGTTCTGGCCAGAGCTGATATTCAGGACAATCGTGTCCTGGGTGGTGACGTTCCCAGGCGGTGGAAACACTTGGGATGATGTGCCTTCACCCGTGTGGTTCCTCTTGGCCCATCGGGTCACGAGTGGAGCTCTAGTGCCCTTGGCCTTAATCAAGAAATCAAGGCCAGAGCCTCGTCATGTGGTCTGGCCACAGCAGAAAGGCTATGTGTCTCCATCTCTTTTGGATCCTCCCTCGAGGCTCAGTTGGGTGAGGGGGCACAGTGGGGCAGGCTCCAGAAACAGCACTGGCTGGAAAGCCGCCTCGGGGGTACCAATAGATGTAATGATGACAAGAACGTGTCCCAAGAGTCAGGAGACCTGGATTCCAGGCCCAGCTCCAGAGGTGACCTTGGTCTCCTCACGTGTAAGATGGGAATTATAACATCTTCCTTCTTTCCTCAAAGAACAGCCCTGAGGACCAACTGAGAACAGGGGCCCAGAGAGCCTCACTTACAAGTTATGCACAGGTCACACAAGGCGGGTGGCAGCCTGGTGTCACAGAGAGAGCACAGGCTCTCACCACACCATCCTGGGTTTGAACTCTGCTCTTACATTAAGTGGTGTATGGGCTTGGCCACCGTTTTAGAACTCATTGCCACTGTTTCCTCATTTCTAAAATAAGAACAAGTAGACTGTATTCATTCACTAGGGCAGCCATAACAAGGTACCACCGGCTGGGGGGCTTAACACAAAGGAAATGTATTGTCTCACAGCTCTGGAGCCTAGAAGTTCAAAATCAAGGTGTCACGGACCATGCTGTCTCTGAAGGCTTTACAGGAGGGTCCTTCTATGTCTTCTTCGAGCTTCTGGTGGCAGCTGGCAATCCGCGGCGTCTCTTGGCTTGTAGATGCATCACTCCAGTCTGCCTCCAAATTCACAAGGGCTTCTCCCCTGTAGGCCTATGTCCACATTTCCCACTTTTTATAACGACACCAGTCATTGGATTAGCCCTGCCCCATTCCAGTATGACCTCATCTTAACTTGACTCCATCTGCAAGGACGCTGTTTCCAAATAAGGTCACATTCACAGGGCTGGGGGGGTTAACACTTCAACACAGCTTTGGAGGGGACACAGTTCAATCCATAACAACAGCCCACATCACAGGGGCCTGAAGATCATCTGGCATGTAAGAGGCGCTCAGCGAATGGGAGTTATCCTCATGGGAAGGAGACGAGGAGGGATCAAAATCCCCTTTCAGGGCTTCCCTGGTGGCGCAGTGGTTGAGAGTCCGCCTGCCGATGCAGGGGACACGGGTTCGTGCCCCGGTCCGGGAGGATCCCACGTGCCGCGGAGCGGCTGGGCCCGTGAGCCATGGCCGCTGAGCCTGCACGTCCGGAGCCTGTGCTCCGCAACGGGAGAGGCCACAGCGGTGAGAGGCCCGCGTACCGCAAAAAAAAAAAAAAAAAAAAAAAATCCCCCTTCACTCACAAGACAGACACATCTGTCACAGCATTGATTGTGACCAAAACCTCCCATTTCTTTCTGTCTTAGCCTGGAGAGCTTGGGATTTTGAGGCTGTCTCTTCTTCCAGATGATTTGGCCTCTTTTTCCAAGTCGGGCAGGGGTCATGATGGACGCTGAGGTCCAGCCCAGAACCGGGCTCTTCGGAGCTGCCTGAGTGGGCTCTACAAGAAGACCTTCCTCCTGCAGAAACGGGCCACAGCTCCTGATGCCCCGGCAGCTGCCAGGCTGAGGCTGCAAATACAGATAATCCCCATGCTCCAAGGCTGAGATCAGAAGCTCGAGGGTCACTTCCTAAGCGGGCATGTGGGGTGAGCTCTTGGGTCCTTCCCCGTTGGGCAGCCTTGTGGTGCCAGGTGCTGGAATACACCACGTTGGCATGACCTTGGAGGCCTAAAGTGACTGGACCATTGGAGAAACCCATACAGCAGCTGTGCACTTAGAGCCAGTTTGGATGAGGGTATACTCTCCCCTCTCCTGATGCTCCCCCCACCAGCCAGTAACTTTGACATCACGCCCATCCTCTGGTGCCCATGGGGGAGCTTTCTCAAACTCATTTTTGTACTGACTCTAGCCACCTAACCAGAGAAGTCTTTTTTTTGTAAGGAACGCAGAAGAGGGCACAGGCCAGGTGTAAGTGACATTACATTATCCGCTCTTTATTCCCCAGTACAGATATTCAAGAGAGGGAGTCTGCATTGCCTCACCAGATGCAATGCTCAAAGTGAACAGAGGTGGACCTAAAAGTTGCTGAAGGCCTTGAGAAGTCCGGGGTGACTTATCTGGGCTGGGGACCCACCCCCTAGGAGGAAGCAGAGTGACTCATGGGGCCAATCACCAACACACTACGAACCAAGGGTTGATCATTCTTGGCCTTCCCTATTCAGTGAGGCGGAAGCAGTTTTTACTGGAAAGCCCACAAGTGTGACTTTTCCGTTCCTCCTGTTTGCAAGTCCTTGCAGCTGATGGGGGCAAACATAGCCCAGCACATTTGCATTTAAGTCTTGAAATCTAAATATTTCTGTGAGTCATTCATTATTACCATATAACTCAGTGTTTGCATGCAAATAACTTTAATGCCATAAATGCTTATAAAATAAATCTCTTACCATATGAACTCGGTAAAGAATGCTAATTCCCAGAGTCATGAATGGCTTTGAGAAATCAATCACCTTCTCCCGTTCAGCAGTAATGGTGAGGCCTGCCACGGCCAGATCTGCTTTCTGAAAGGAACAGACAGAGATCATCAGAGGGGTGGCCACGTGAGATGGGGGCACGGGGTCTGGTGATCAGAGGCTTCACTAATGGGGAGACGTTTCTCTGGTCTGGTTTCTCTGCTTGGGGACTGACCCTAAGTAGCCAGAGGTCTGAACGATCACTCATGAAAACATGGATATTGAAGCTGTAACTCATGTTCATTTGAGGTTAGACCCCTTTAAATATATAAATTAGTATAAAAAGGGGGTATCACTACTGACTGTTCAGACAGACTCAAAATGTCCTAGGCGAGGGAGAACTGGCAGATAGAACTTCTGAATACTCAATATTGAGTAGTTTTTTGTGTGTGTGTGTGTGATACGCAGGCCTCTCGCTGTCGTGGCCTCTCCCGTCGCGGAGCACAGGCTCCGGACACGCAGGCTCAGCGGCCATGGCTCCCGGGCCCAGCCGCTCCGCGGCATGTGGGATCCTCCCGGACCGGGGCACGAACCCGTGTCCCCTGCATCGGCAGGCGGACTCTCAACCACTGCGCCACCAGGGAAGCCCTTGAGTAGTTTTTTATTCAGCTGATTAACGAGTTGAACAACAAAACTTCACTGAGTCCCCCTGCTGTGTGCACTTTGGGGAGGGGGTTACAATGAAAAATAAAAATGATGGCACCCTGGAAGTTAGAGGCAATCTAATGTAACCCCAGGAAATAAAGGCCAAGAAATTGAGCAAGGGGCCCAACATCACAAACTTTGTCCTTGTCAGAGGTAGGACCTCACCTCAGGCTTCCTGGACCACTGGCCTTATGTTTCAGTCAAGGTTAAAATCCAGGTGCCACAGCAGAACTCAACGAAGGGCCTCTGGTCCCTTTCATGCAAAATCACCAGGTGTTTCCTTCTTTTCTCTTTGCCCCTGCCCTGTACCTCAAGTGCCCACACCTGATGGAAGTCTGGCCTGAATTAAGGTCTTCTGGGAAAGGAGATGCTGTCAGCTTCCTCAGTACACCTCTCTGTCAGGAAGTTCTTCCTTGTGTTTAATTTCAATCCACCCTGTTGCAAAGCAAGCTTACTACCTATTGGCCTGCTCGCCTATACGTGGAGGGGCGGGAAAGGCCCAGAGCTGGCGTTCAGTCCTGGCCATACTCTGCCCTAACTATCTAACTAGCATAGGCTAGTCATTTCACTTCTCCTGGCTTCCTTAATCTCATCTGTAAACCAAGGATGTGGGCTTTAGACAGTGCCAGAATCCTTCCCAGCAATTCTCTGCAAGTGATTCTCAAAATGTGGTCTAGGACCACCAGCATCAGAATCACCTTATTCTTATTAAAGAATAAAGGGCTTATTAAAATGTGAATTCCTGAGTCTCATCCCAGACCCCCTGGATCAGACTCTGGTCATAGGGCCCGGGAATCTGCATTTGTGACAAGTTGCCTAGGTGATTCTGACTTATACACTGATATTTAAGAACCATGTTTTATAACCTAGGCATGTATCTCAGACTGGTCTCCATTGAGGTTTACATTTCAGCTTCCTTAACTCCTAACTCTGGTGGATCAGTTGATATAAAAGATGGAGAAAGAAATGAGGAAAAGTGAGGTATCCAACAATCTACAAACAGGCCAATCAGTTCTGAATAAGTACACACACACACACACACACACACACACACACACACACACACAGAGGCACATACACACATGTGCATGATTCTTCCTAAATCATTGCAAAGGAAGTAAGGAGAGAGACATGCCACCCTCATTTTACGCACAAGGGGATTTATAAGTTGTGTACAAGAAGAATACATCCATTGGCAAAGATCAGTTTCTTCTCACCTCAGCCCCCATCCTCCACCCCAATTCATGCTAAAGCAGCCACATGATCTGGCATCGGTTAACAACTTAGGGCCTTATAAAGTGAGGCCAGGCTTAAAAGAGACTAGAGTGGAGACGTAAGAGATTTTTAATGAAAAATGTGAATGACTCATTGGGTTCATTCTGTATTTCTCTGAGAGAGGGTTGATGACTGCTGTCAAGTGAATCAACCCTGGAGGAGAGAGTGAAGTTTGATTAGACGATTGTTAGTGCCTTCATTTGGGGGACCCTTCAGAGAGTTGTTTGGGCCTTTGAGAACCTCAGCCCCTCCCTTGACGATGGTGGCCCCGACCTGAGGTCCTCTCTCGAGCACACGTGTAAAGCAACAGAAATCAACCACAAAGGCACAGCAGGTGCAGTGCTGGTCCCCTGTGTGCAGCCAATCAGCAGCTAAGCCCTGCAAGGACCTTGGGAGGAGGAGACAAGGGTTAAATGGGTTGGAGTGAACGAACCGAAGAAAAGGGTAGAAAAATGAAAACTGATAAGACGGGCAAGAGGTAACCACAGCATCCTGTCCTTTCTCTGGTTATTAAAAAAAAAATAGATCTATCCAAACCAAGTAACCAAAATCAACAACTCTATCCTCAAATTTCTTCCCCCCCCAACCCCTCGCCACAGCCTTCTTCCCCAAAGGGCAAACTCTGGATGGCAATTTGGAAATCATTTGACAAGTTTATAAAAGTTGGCCAGCGATGACATTATGGTGAAACAATTCCATATGGAGAGAAAGCTGGAAATGGACAGTGTCCCAGGAGGGCGCTTTCCTGGATAGGAGGAGCAGGATCACACACCCTGGGAGAGAGTCTTCCCCAGGCTCGGACAGGGCGCTTCTGTCTACTCACAGACAGACACCTCCCCAAACTGTGCCAAACAGGAAAACTGTCTCCTGTGGAAACTGCTGCCTCCTTGCCCCGCAGCCCATCTCTCTCTCCTTTGTCCCCTGCTCAAGAGTAAGCTGGGTGGGGGCAGGGGAGGCAGGGAAGGAGGGATGAGAAGCTAGGAGAAACCGTGGAGGTTATGTACTGGTTGTTTTTTATTTGTTATCGACTCAGTAGAGAACAGTAATCAGGTACCTTGGCTCCAACGCACCCTGGGGTACCAGCAGCAACCTGGTGGGAGCAGGTTATTCCAAAAGGCTTGCATGCCTTTTCTTTCACCTTAGTTAAAAAGACATTGTGCTATAAAGCAGACTTAGATGCGGAGATCATGTGCCACAAAATCAAACTAATGACCAAAGCGGCGTGGCTGCAAAAAAATGCTAGCAATTGTGGGCGTGGCAGGCCAAGGGGAGAGCGGGCACCATGACAGTTCACCCCAGCCCTTCTGCATCTCTGGTCACTCACTGGGGAGGGCTGTGCTCTCCAGTTGAAAGAGCCACAGACAGGACGTCAGAAGACCTGGCTCTCGTCACAGCTGGGCCACAAACTCACTGTGAGCTTGGGCAAGTTATTCCACTCTCCAGGCCTTAGTTTCCTCCACTCTGAAATGAGAGTTCAGTCAGATGCTCTCCAAGCTCTTTTCCGGCCCTAAAATCCCAGGCTTTCATTTTGCAGGGCTAGGAGGGGAGGAGCTTCATTTAACTGACCCCTATTTGCTCAAGAAGATGAGAGTGGTCTCGAGAATTGAATGCCTCAGAGAGGTGGAGGAGGAAACTGTTTCTCAGACTAGTCGGCAAAGAGTAGCACCCAAGGTAGGGAAGGCCAGAAAGGTCAGGAAGATACAACACCATCCGGAGAGAGCAGATCTGGAAGTGTAATCCCGGGGGCTGGGGGCTAGGAAAAGGGTAGGACCCCCGGAGCCAGAGAAGGAAAACTGGGAAAAGGGAACATGCAAAGAGTCCTATTAGCATCACGATGTTCCTGGTTTCTGGTGTGTGTGTGTGTGTGTGCGCGCACACACACACACACACACACACACAGGTTTATAAATACATTCTCTCTGAGAGAAAGACCTCTCTCCTCTTCCCATTTTTTATTGAAAGTGTTCCTTGAAGAGCTTTGTGTTCTGCCTTGGAGACATCCCCTATTTTACCTCCTGGATGTTAGTGGAATTTCCGAGGGGAGGGCAGGCTGCAGGCAGCCTGGAGGTGACTTCCAAAATATACTACTCTTCGCCTCCTGGGTTTCAATAGGGGTCATGCGACTGCTACCCTCACTATCAGAACCGGAAGGCTTGGGGTGGCCGCTGCTCTTCTCCTGGATGTGGGGCCTGGCTGGGAGGAAGACAGTGAATTCACAGCAGGGCTCTGGTCTGCGCCTGTCTGAACCTGCTGCTCCCATCCTGGGCTTCCCTGAGATGCCACCAGGGAGGCCTCTGCCCGCAGTGCCAGGTCCGGAAAGACCTGAAGGAACAAAGCTTTCCTCTGTCTCCCTCTCCTCCTCTTTTAGACACCTGCTGCCCCCTGTTGGGCCCAATTCTCTCCCTTCCCCTCAGCAGTGCCCCAGCACCCTGGGCAGACTTCCACAGCTTCAGCCCTGCCCCATCCTCCCAGAGCCCCTCCCTTACATGGAGCCCAGCTAATGAGAGGATGGGGCGGGTCAGAAGACCTGGCTCTGACTTTTGCTGACCAAATGCCCATAGCAACTCACTTACCCTCTCTGGGACTCAGTTTACCAGGCTATACAATGGGGCAACGCCTGCCAATCAGTATGATGTGAGAGTCAGGAAGAGATGATGGGTATGGAAGAGCCCTATAAACTCTGCACACTGTAGAGTCTGGCCACACCTATCTGGGACTCTGAAGGCAGTAGGGAGGGTGGCTGAGACTTAGACTTCAGCATGGGACAGACCAGTCTGGACTGTTACTTACTTACTTGTTTTGTGACCTTAGGCAAAAGTCATGTAGCCTCTCTGAGCCTCAGTTTGCTCATCTGTAAAGTGGGGATAAAAATAGTACCCATTTCCCAGAATTACTAAGAACGTGAATGAGATGATGCTTGTAAATGCTGAGCATGGGGCCTGGTTCAAAGTAAGTACCCGATAAATGTTTGCTGTTAAGATGATAATGATGCTGAGAATCTCAACAGGGACCTCTGGAGACGATATCTTTTTTTTTTTTTTTTTTTTTTTGCGGTACACAGGCCTCTCTCTGTTGTGGCCTCTCCCGCTGCAGAGCACAGGCTCCGGACGCGCAGGCGCAGCGGCCATGGCTCACGGGCCCAGCCGCTCCGCGGCATGTGGGATCCTCCCGGACCGGGGCACGAACCCGTGTCCCCTGCATCGGCAGGCGGACTCTCAACCACTGCGCCACCGGGGAAGCCCGACGATATCTTTTAAAAAAAATATTTATTCGGCTGCGCCGGGTCTGAGTTGCGGCATGCATACAGGACCTAGTTCCCCGACCAGGGCTCGATCCCGGTCCCCCTGCACTGGGAGTGCAGAGTATTACCCACTGGATCACCAGGGAAGTCCCTGGAGACAATATTTTAACGCACGATGAGCTGTAGGAATGGCTGGGGAGCAGTCAGGTCTGTTCTACCTCAATGTAGGCAGAGGCCTCTGGACACTTGGCCCCTGGTAGCCTTTCCTAGGTGACCTGAGACGTCCGCACAGCTGTACTGACACACTGTGCTTCCCTGGTGTGACCTCCCATCTCGGAAAGCCACATAAGGACCCTCTTAGGCCTGGTACTGTCCCATCGCTTAGAAAACTCAAGGAAAAACTGCCATATGGCTTGGAAACCAAATCGGGTCATTCTCCACAGCCTCTTCCTCATTATACGACGCTCCTCTGGGGACGGCAGATTAAATGACGTCCCCAGCTCCCTTTGAATTCTCGGATCCACCATGCTATCTCTGATCAGCTTCCAGATCTTTCTTCTCTGGCTTTTTTACACGGCCCTCCTGCCTCCCAGTCGCCCAGGGTCCTGCCCCCCGGGGAGGCGGCCGTCCTCTACATCAACAGCTTTCTACTCTTTTGCCAGTCACATCTGCACAGATCTTGTTTCACCTGCTGCTCAGGCCCCATAGTGCCTCACATTCTTTGCTGGCATTTATTTAACTCTGTAATTATGTTACTTAATGCTGGAAAGCTTTGGGAGGCTACAGTTGGAATGAGAAAACGCTACACAGAATAAGGCTGTACTGAGCATTGCTAGAAGCCTTCATTCCAAGGTAATTGTCTCTGGAGATCCCCTGTACATTGAAAAGGCTTACAGAATTCCAAGCAAGGCCAGGCCTGAGGCAGTGAGAGCGGCGAGGACATTATCCATAAATACCCAGAAAGGAAAGACCCCCAAGTCCACCAAGCCTGGCTTGGCAACTCACATTAGGCTCTGGCTGAGGATCTGCGGGCTGAGGGTGACATGGGGCCATGGAGCTCATCGGCCCACAGTAAGCGCTGTGTCCTGGGCTCTGCCCTTGAGTGTGGAGTCTCAGGGTAGGCAGAACCCACTGCCCCCTCCCCAGCAATCCCTTCCTCTTTAACACTCAGCATCCCCTCAACACTCTTTATTGACCTCCTGCCCTGCTCCAGGCAGTGTGCAAGGTTCTGGGATACAGGGGTGGGCAAACACAGGCATGGTCCCTGATGGCCAAGAGCTTGCAGCCCAGTGGGAGAGGCAGTTGTCAGATTGTTGAAGAAAAGATCTGTAAAACTACAGCTGTAATAAATGTTATAAAGGAGTCATTTGTGTCCCCACGAGCAGGTAGAACAGTGGTTGGCAGAGTCTTCATGGGAGCTTTCTCAAGATGAGACTCAGTTACCTGAACAAGAATTACCAGTGAGAAGGCCTGGGGTGAGCACTCCCAGTGGGGGGGGGGGGGGTTCCAGCATGTGCAAAGGTCCTGAGGCAGGAGGGAGCTTGGTGCATTCCAGGGGCTAGAAGAAGGCCAGAGTGTCTGGAGTACACAGGGCTGGGGAGTGTGATGTAAGATGAGGCTGGAGAGGCAGGCAGAAGATGCAACGCCTTGAAGAGCAGTTGAAAGGCTCTGAAGTGTTTTAAGCAGGATGAGACTTGTAATCTTAACACGTCTAACACCTATAGCCCTTCCTGTGTGTCAATTTACTAACTAAGCAATTTACATGTGTTACTTCACTCAGTGCTCACAATACCCTTATGAGGTAGGTTACTATTATTACCCTCATTTTACAGATCAGAAAACAGAGGCACAGAGAGGTTAAGGAACTTGCCCAAGCTTGCACAGCAAGTAAGTGGCTGAGCCAGGATTCAAACCTGGGCCATTTGGCTTCAGAGGCTGCATCCTGAACTTGCAACAAATACAATTGGCTTTAGTGAATTCAAAAGATGGAAGAGAGACAAGAAAGGACCATCCTCATTTTTATCCTCACTTCCTTGCCATTTATACCATTACACTAAGGGCAATCTGGTGTCTATGGCATCACTTCACCAATGTCACTCCAGCCGGTCAGCAGTGACCTCCATGCTACAATGCCTGTGGGGTGCTATCCAGCTCTTATCTTGCTGAATCTCCTAGCTGGCCACTCTCTCCAGCCCCTGCCTGGCCCTCCTGAATGAGGCCAATGTCAAGGACATAGCTCTCCCTCCCTCCACCTGCTCTGTCTTGTGACTACGTTGCCCTGCTTCTCTGCCACCAGAGACCAAACTGGGCTCAAATCCCAGCCCTCCAGTTACTGTGTGACCACGAGTAGGTTTCACATCCTCTCCAAGCTCACTTTTCTCATCTGTAAAATGGGGATTATAATGACCAACTCAGGGTTGTTATGGGGATAAATGAGATAATACATATAATGCACAAAGCACAGTGCCTGGCATAATGTAGGTGCACAATAAATGGTGGTTATTAATATTCTTTTTCTAACAAAATTCACTTTTACGCCAGGACAACTATATCTGTCCTCCCTCTTGATGTGTCTGTGGGAGGAGGTGAGCTTCCACGTCCATCATCTTGATCTCCGCCCCTACCAGTCCTCCCTCTTAAACAAGTATCCATGATCCACACTCCTTTAAAGCCCAGCCTGGGAGTCAGGCCCTCATGGTCCGCCCATCCCTCTGAGTTCAGTCTAATTTCCCAGCACTCCTCCAGAAGCTCCCGCCCCTCCGGGAGTCTGGTTCAGCCAACTTTCAAACACACCTTGTACTTTCCTACAGGTAGACCTCAAATGATGTCACTCCTTCTGCCTGGAATGTCCAACAGTAACTCTACTCTTCAAGGTCCATTCAAAGCTTACCTCCTCTGTAAAAACTTCTCTATCATCTTCCCAGGAATAAGCCTTCCCTCCTCACGATCAATAAGGGAGCTCAGACACGGCTTATACCATTCAGGTGGCATTTGCCATAAATTGCCTTGTGTTAGAACAGGGGGCCCGGGCTCATACTCCAACTCTGCACTTATTAGCTGTGTGATGTTGGGAAAGGACTTACCTTCTCTGTGTTTCAGTTTCTTCATCCATAAAGTGGGCACAACAACAGTTCCCACCCTCATGCAGCCTCTATAGGAATTAAATGAGCGACCCGTGCAAAGTCTCTGCCTGGTGCAGAATAATTCTCAATAAATGTTAGCTCTTACTATTATTATTATTGTCAGTGTGGACATTCATGCACATAACTTAGCTCCCCATTAGATTCTAAGAAGCAGGGACCATGTCTTCAAAAAACTTAACTTATATAGTATTTCAAAGTTGCCATTTAGTTCCATTTTACAGATGAAGAAACTGAGGCCCAGAGAGGTTATTAATTTGCTCAAGGACACACAGCTAGGATACGGAGAGAGCTATCTTCAGACGTACAGATTCTCAGGTCTGCTTTCTTATGACTGCACTGTTCATAGTGACGTTCCCAAAGTGGACACACAGTAAATCTCTAATGAACAACCAGTGCAGCTGACAGTGCAGGGTACAGGGGGACAACATCCCAAACATGGCCTACCCTCCAGCCCCTCCTTGCTGACAGCAGAATCAGGCTGATTTCGGACACGTTGCCTGTATGTAGGAGGGATTTTGTCAGGAAGCTGGGTCATTATAACAGGATTCAAGTCATGGTCTGGACACTGTGAGATACAATTCCTCATCCTCCAGCCTAAGGAAGACTTGAAGCCCTAAATCCCCACTAGAGGGCTCCCTTCTCCCCTTGCCCCCTCCCCGGGCCAGGCCCAGTTCCCTGCAACTCCTCGGGCTACCCAGGGAGCCCAAGCAGAAGGGAAAGGGCCTCACACCCCGCGATTAAGGCATTAGTCAGCTGTGCTGGAGATGCAGGGTGGTTAATTACCGGCCCGCCCGGGGACAGGCCCTGGCTTTCCTGCTGCTCAGTGGAGCAGATTAACATCTGCAGCTCAGCCCATTTCAGATTAGATTATCTACTCACTTCCTGTCTTTTGACCCATTCACCTGCTGGGTGCCTTCCTCCCACCCTCCCCTGCCCTCGCCTCGTGAGATGCCCAGGGAACCTGCCGTGATTCACCGGCGTCTCCATGCTGAGCTGCAAAGGGATCTGAAGGCGCCGGGGAGCTCGCTCTCACTCCTGGCTCCCCTGGCACTGGCAGGAACCCTCAGACTCCCTAATAACAGGCCTCAGCAACGTGCACAGCTGCTCTCCTGCCTCAAGAGGTAGGCGGCCTTCCCACTCCACCCGCCGTGGGCTGGGGCAGAGGAGAAACTTGTAGGGTCCCGTGGCACCTGCAAAATGTCTGGTGCCCCGTTCACTGGGGAGGCTGGGGGTCAACCGCACCCTTTCTCCCTTCTTTCAGGCCAGGATATGGGAACAAGGATAATGGAACAGGAGTAGGACACCAGTTAGTCACCTGTCTCTCTCTCTCACACACACACACACACACACACACACACACACACACAATCAAACCAGCCTGCTTCCTATTCAGAGGGAGGCCTTGATCCGAGCCTTTTGGGATCCATCTGAGCCCAAGTCTGTGGGATTTACTCGTGTTCCCTGGACGGAGCCTCCAGTGCTCGGAGTACAGCCCAGAGGGGCATCAGCATTCCTGGGGAAGCAGCAAAATCATTTGCAGGCCCAGTGCTATTTCTCAAGCTGACAGCACAGTCTCAGGGCTGGATGAATTTCTTTAGAGTTAAATTAAATTCCCCATGAAATATTTAGTTAGTTCAGCTCAGGGCTGCGTAATTGGCCTATGTGGGCAGATGTGAGGAAAGAACCAGGCTTGAGGAAAGGAGGGTTGGCAATTCATTCATGGGTGAAGCTGTGCAGCACAGGGGTCCAAGCTGGGTCAGGAGGCCAACTAGATATTGCTGACCTTTGACCTCTTGTCACATGCTCCCATCTCTGGCCATAGACCCTCTTGCCCTTCCGGGTCAGAGAGATGTATGTCTGAATCCCAGCCCTGCAATTCTCAGCTTAGCAAATTACCCGAAATCTTGGCTTCGGTTTCCTTACCTCTAAAATGGGCAAAAGCAGGCCTATTTCTCATGACTGGTGTGAGGATTAAATCCGGTAACCTGTGTAGATGGAGCCCAGGGGTCGTCCTGTCCCTTACAATCCCCTCTTCCAACTGGAGCCAGTGGGGTGTCTGAAAGCTAAAGCAGATCATGCCATTCTCTGTATTGTCTTTTTACTCTTTTTTATGCCACAGACCCTGTTAGTGGCCTGGTGAGGTCTGTTAACCCCTTCTTTAAAAATATTTTTAAATGTTTATTATATTTGCTGTATCACGTGACTATATTACATAATACAGAATTGCATAATTGTGATACACTGACCACGAGAGCCAGAGGTAGCTCTCATAGCAACATTCAAATGGCACCTTTGGCGACAAAGTCACAGGTATGGTTAATACCACTATGATTTGTTGACCACATTTGTAATTGAAGGAAATTTTACATTTCAGTTTGAATTTAGAAAAAACATAGATGTAAATTTTTCCCTTCTAAGCTTATGGTTTCTCAGACGCTTGGGTGTGCATGGACCCCAGGAAAATAACCCAGAGAGACCCCCCAGTTTACTGACTGTGATTCCTTACTACGGCCCACCAGGCATTGTGTGATAGGGCCGTGCCCTGCTTCTCAAATATGACCAGTTCATCTGCGCCTTGGAATCTTGGCATTTACTCTTTCCTCTCCCTCTGCTCCACTCTGCCCTGGCCTTGGTGAGGCTGGCTTCTGCACGCTCTGTTCGGATCTCAGAGTGGCCTTCTCAGAGTGACCATGCAAAGACGCCCTCTCCCTGACACTCTCTGTGTAATTTCCTGGGTTTCTTCCTTCACAGCAAAAATCACAATCTAAAATTTTCTTGTTCATTTATTCATCTACTTGTTTATTGTCTTTAAAGCAAGCTCCAGGAGGCAGGAACCTGTTTTTTTTTTTTTTTTTTTTTTTTTTTTTTTTTTTTTTCAGTACGCGGGTCTCTCACTGCTGTGGCCTCTCCCGTTGCGGAGCACAGGCTCCGGACGCGCAGGCCCAGCGGCCATGGCTCACGGGCCCAGCCACTCCGCGGCATGTGGGGTCCTCCTGGACCGGGGCACGAACCCCCGTCCCCTGCACCGGCAGGCAGACTCCCAACCACTGCGCCACCAAGGAAGCCCCAGGAACCTGTTTTTTGCTGGGTCCACATGTGTCTCCAGAGCCTGGAACAGTGCCTGGCACATGATAAGCACCAAACATTTGATAAAGGAAGGCACAACCAAATGAATGGATGAATCAAAGCAAGTAGGAGCTCAGTTCATGTTATTTCCTCACCTTGAGTCTTGACTCATTGTGTCTTGGCTAAGAGCACCCACGCTATGGCCTCCTTTGCCACTCACCAGCCACGTAATCTTAGGCAAGTGACCTACCCTTGCTGTACCTCAGTTTCCTCATCTGGAAAATGGGACAGTAATAATACATACCTCATATGTGTGTTGTGAAGACTAAATGAATTAATATTTGAAAAGCACTTAGATCAGTGCCCGGAGCAGAAAATGTTACAGAAGCGTAAGCTATTATTTTTTGCTGCAAGTTAAAGGATCAACTTCAATGTTATTTAAAACAGTAATTGTTTCAAAAAAATCAATGTAGGTTTTGAAGAGAGAACAAAGAATTCCCATGATTGGAAAAGCGATACATACCATAGATGTTACGTTGTGTTTAAGTAGTTGGGACGTGAAAAAGAAATAGCACGGAGAGTTTGGGTCTAGGCAGCTTCCACGGATGCAGTGATGCCCCGGGGAAGCTTGAACTCTGCTTTCTCGTCTGGCAGCACCATTACCATCCCCGTCATCATCCCCCCGATTTTCTGAAGATAGACCACTGATTTACACATCAAAGAAAATGATAGAATCCTGTTTAATTTTTCAGGAGGATATGCTCATTCCTAATCCAAATGCTCCTTATTTCCCAATCAAACTGATAAAGCCTCCAGCCCACATGAAAACGTGGCCATCGGTAGGCCCTGTGATAAGAGGCAGGGGATTTCCACGGATGAGTTCACACACTTCTGCCAGTTTCCCACCCCGATGGCTGCCAGAAAAGCTGATTACTAATGGTCTGGGACACAGCGTGAGGCCCTGACATTGAGCAAGGCTAACTGGCCCACATGGGGATCAAACTTGCAGCCCCTGACCTTTCAGATAGAGAGCCTGCCTGCACTGACCAAGCCAGTTCTACACCTATTAGGGGCCTCTGGGTTTCAGGCCTGTGCGTGTAAAGCAAACTCAAGGAGGCTCAGACCGCAGTGTCGGCTGCTGGAGAGATCTGACAGTAGTCTAGCTCACGGGGTTTTCTTTTATTCCCTTCCCACTTGTCAGCCCTGTATTTAGGAATAGCGTGATTCACAGGCCTGTTATGAGGACTGTTTTTGTTGGGTGAGATAAAGTACCACCAGTAGCTGGGAGCACTGCTGACAGCCACGGAGAACTTTCAGAGGCCTCCTCTGCACCCCCTCTCTGCTCCAAGCCGATGAGCCTCCTCCACTGATTCCCCCACCCCTTACTGTCCTGCTACACAGAAGGGAGGTCCGAGCTCAGCCTCAGGCTGGCCCCTGAGGTGTGCCAGGGCGCCAGGAAGGATGAGCAAAGATCTGACTCATCAGCTCCATGAACTGACTGGTGCTAGTCTTCTTCTCATTTCTTGTCAGCATATGCACAAGTCAAAACCATTGCCAAGGGCAGAGGGCATTTTCTCAGGGATCCCTGCAGTTTTTCCGAAGAGGACAGCTAGAGATGCTGTCATAAACCTCTGGCCACTCCTCCTAGGTGATGAAGTGTGTTGGGTCTACTTCAAAGAGGTGCTGACAGGGCTCAGGTGTCCACCCATAATAACATCCCCAAAGTTCTTTTTCACAGACTGCATTTGAGCCCCATGACAATCTCAAGGCCAGCAGTAGCCAATTTAGAGACAGGAGAATAAGACTCAGCAAACATGGCGTTTAGGTCGGGATGATAGCTACCTTTTGGGAGGAAGGAGGGTTTAGAGGGAAAGGAGGCAATCTGGGGGGCAGCGACAAGGGTCTACAAGGGTCTGCAGTGTGCTGGGGCTGGTGTATTTCTTGACCTGGATTGTGACTACGTGGGTATGTCTCCTTTGTGATAAGTCATCAAGTCGACACTTATGATTTGTGTACTTTTCTATATGTATATTTCAATTAAACGGTTTTTAAAAAAGGTAAGTGATTTGCCAAAGTAAAAGAGAAAGTGGCTACGTCAAGCCTAACACTCAGCATCCTGCCGACTCTTTGGAATAAAAAAGCCTGGAACATACATACCAGGCTGCAATGGCTGCATTATTTGTACCAGGGGCTGGTAATTCCACACATATGAGAGAGGTAAGCTCAGGCATGGTGAATCTACTGTGTATCTCTGTTTAAACACCTGTGTGTCTTCTAATTCAAGAAGGGCTAAAAGGAACATCTGGGCGTTTTAACTGGATTTGTGTTTTGCAAAGTCCAGATCCCTTGTCTGGTCCAAACAACTGAACAGATTGTGAAACTCCCAGAGGAGTCAACTCTCTCTCTGCTCTGAACACTGGGCAAAGCCCTGGGGGGGACCTGGCGGAGCTGCAAACACCCTCCAGCACATGCCAGACCCCACTCTAGATGGGTCTTGAAACCCAGAGGAGGGGGACAGCACCCTGTCCCACGTTGGACAGTGTTCTCGCAGTGTTTTGTGACACCTCTCAGAGGGTCCTGGTTGAAGTCTGTGTCTTGATAGCTGTGGGACCTTGGGCAAGTTTCTTAGCCTCTCTGAACTTGTTTTGTCAGGGGTAAAGTATAAATGCTAACAGCTTCTATTTTACAGAGTTGCTGTGAGGATTACATGAGTTAGCATGCAAGGCCTGACACACAGAAAATGTTCACCACCCAATAAATGTTTACTGCTATTATCACTATGCTGTTTCTGATTCTGGCATCCTGCCTCCATCCTCCTCTTCCCGTTTGTCTGAAGCTGCTGAGACCTGGCCTCTGCTTTGGGCTGCACCGTCCTGCCTGGTGGGGTTTTTGAAGGCTGAGCTCTTCTACCTGATTTGCTCCTACGGACTCCCCTTCTGACACCGGCTGACACATTTGCTGTACTTACTGACCACACCTACTCTCTGTTTTGATGTCCTGCTGTATTCCACTGTTCATCACCCCCTGGCAGCCAGCCAGGCCCCTAGTCTGGCACCATCCAGGAACCCAGCAGGTCTGCTCAGGGAGTGTCCTGGATTTGGATAAGGGATCCATTTAGCAAGAGCTGACAGTCTTTCTGAGCAGTTCAAATTCACTGAATGGACCACCTGCTGCCATTTTTAGCGATCTAGGCCTTCGTTCTGTTGCCTAAATTGCAAGCGTAGACACAGCAAGAGTAGAAGTTTGTCAACAAGCAAGGGAGCACATCTGAGGGCTGCAGAAGATAAGGAATAATGCCATCGTTTCTGCAAAGGGTGGGGCAGAACGGGGCTCTCAGAGGGCTGTCTCCAGAGCTGCCAATGCTGCCATTGGCACGACTGAGCCAGGCCTGGTTCTCATGCTGACCAATGGTGGGGTGTTAGTTGCTCCTGACAAGCTACAGGATGGCAAGAAAAATAGTCTGCGAATAAGCCCCCCAAAGCACATAAGGATTCTGGCCAGGAACTGAGATGGTGAGGCCAAGCCATGGCAACAAGCAAGTGGAAACCACAAGACCTTCTGGTGCAAATTCATCTCCGTGAGTGAGGGATGGCCAAAGAACAGAGGGAACTGTCACATTTGGATGCTTTGAAGCAGGGATGTTTATTCCTAAGAAGGCAAGGGATAAGCAGTGCCCGCCTGCCGAGGGGAGGGAGCCGGGGTGGGCAGGGAGCCACAGCAGCAGGATCTGATGACCGAGAGATTGCTAGATGAGCAAAGCATGGCATGTGTTCAGGGCAGCTCCCCACGGTACTTAAGGGGACCTATTACGGACGCATATGAGTTTGGAGTCTGATTCTGTCACTTCTCAGCCCCATGACCTAGGACAAGTGAACCTCAGAGCCTGTTTCCTGATCTATAAAACGGTGATAAGAATACTTTACCTTGTAAGGTTCTTTGAAGATTAAATGAGGTACTATTTGTAAAGCAATTAGTAGCACTGCATCTGGCACGTAGTAAGTGCTCAATAAACAGCGCTCATGACTATTTTTAGTGCAAAATCAGTCAAGGGACAGGCAAAAGGTCAGCCTAGGGAGTCACAGGGGTTTGAGCACAGCACACAGGAATCTCAGGGGAGGTGACTCAGACGTCCAGCTAGGCGATCTGGGCTCCTGCTCCATGGTGTTCATGGTGTCACCCCTCTCCACCAACACACATACTCGAGGAAATAAAGCTGGCAAGCACGAGGGGGGAGGTTTATTCCAAAGGCAGGTGGAGGATAAATGTGTGTGTGATGCAGGCTGAGCAGACACCCAGTTAGGCCGACTAAAGCTTAAAGAGTGAAGAAAGGGGGCTGTGACTTGGGGGGCAAAATAGAAGACAGGGTCAACTTTAGAGTCAGACAGCTCACCCTCGGCATTCCCACCCCATGGGGAGAGGAACGAGGGGTGAGGTGGCTTAAGCTCTTCTTTCTCAAGGCAATGTAGGTCTGGGAAGTGGGGCAGGATTGAGCATACAGAGGAGTGAGCTGAGGGCCCAGCTGTGGGGACCTGGGGAAGGCGGAGCTAGGAAGGGAAGCAGGGATGTCCGGGAGGCGTGTTCAGGCCCCGAGGCTGCCCTGGGAGGACAGGCCCAGGGGAAATGTCTTCTCCTGCTGCCCCAGCCTGCTGCGTGCACCAGCACTTCTGGACCACTGGTGTGTTTTCCCTGTTACCAGTCAAAGGGATCGTCTGAAAACCTACAACTGGTTCTGGCATTGAGATGTTCTGTCCAGGCTCTGAGATCCTTGGGGTCAAGGGCTATAGTGGTTAATTCTTTTACACATGTCTTCAAAGCATCCCATCCAACTACCCATCCATCCATCCATCCACCCAACTAACCACCAATTCATCTATCCATCCACCCATTCATCCAGCCATCCACCTATCCCATAATTCCTGAGTGCTGTGTATGCTGGGGCCTGTTCCAGGTGCCACTGGCATACAGATGAACAAGACACATGTAGTTCCTGATCTCAGAGAACTTACATTCTAGTCTCATAATAAGAAAGGTGATTTCAGTGGGTGACAGTTTCTTTGAAGATCATACAACAAGGTAATGTGGTAGAGAGAGATTCAGAGAGAGGATGGGGGTCCCTTAGGGTGGCAGAGAAAGAATGCTTCTTGGAGGAGGTGACATCTGGATGAGACCTAGATAACAAGGTAGAAACAGTAGACTGGAGACTTGGGGAAATAAGTTTTTGCTAGAAGGAAGAGCAAGTGCACACACCGTATGCTGGAACTGGGCAAACTATGTACAAGGAACAAAGAAAAGGCTAGAGAGTGAGGGACCAGTGATGGGAGATGCAGGCCCTTGTGAGCTCTTAATCATTTCTTCGCATTGTAGGGATGTTGGTGAAATTGTGGCTGATGAAGGCAGAGCATGGGGAAAATGGTTTTGCTCACTGAGCAGGTGAGCAAATGATGGCCCAGGGAGATTCAGCCACCCGCGTAAAGTCAGGGATAGACCCAGACTTCCAACTCAAGGTATTTTTTTTCTAAGATCAAGAGGACACTTGTGCTTGCCATCAATGCCACCACCTTGTCACCTAACAGAGGTAACTTCTCCCCCAAGAGATGACCCAGAGACCACCGCTCTGGAGGGAATTCCTGCTCCTTGTACCCCCTTTTCCTGCAGAGTGTCAGGAGAGGGGGTCAGAAAAGCCCGGCAAGCCACCACCGCTGCAGGTAACCTTTAGAAGGCAGCTGGCGCTCGCTCCACAGGAACACAACCAGACACGTGGTGCTTCAGTTTTGTATTGATCGATTGCACTTTGGTAGTGTCCACACAGGTGTGGCAAGGAGGGATTAACCCAGGCCAGCCTTGGAGAGGAAGGACCTGGCCCTGGAAGAGCACATCTCGTGGGAGCAGGTGGAAAGTTGGGTAACAGATGGCAGGGAAAGAGAGGACAGGGCTGACTCTCTCTGAGAGTCACTACATGCCAGGGACACCAAGGAGACTATAGTTCATTGATTTCTCATAATAACCTGGGGGTGGATGCTCTTGTGTCCATTTTGAGGATGAAGACGTGGAGTGGGGTGGCTCAGAAACACTGGGTGGCTTGTCCAAGCCCACTCAGAGGGCAGGGATCTGCACGTGGGGGGCCGGCAGGGGGGACGGGGTGGAGGATAGATGAGTACGCTCAGCGCCCCCCCCCATTTCACTAACACCCATACCCTGACGACCCCCAAACGGAACTCAGGCCCAGCTCTGCCCTCTCGCTGGCCTTCCTCACCCACTTTTCTCCACATACTGTATTCCTCTACCTCCAAGTCCTGCCGGCACTTCAGACCCGTGTCATCAACTGCATCTTTGCCGTCTAAAGCTACTCTTTTTCCAGGGACTGTTTCTCAGTTCATGACTCTACCAGGCACCTGTCATCCAAAACCGAGACCAGGAGTCAGCCAGAGTCTCCCCTCTGCCCCCGCCATACCACCTCCCTGCTCTCTCTCCATTCAATAAGCAAGCCCCATCCATTTTACCTCTGAAATTCCTGTGTAATCCATCACTGCCACTCGGATCTGACTGCTGCTGTCATCACTCAAGTCTTCACCGGAATTATTCAGTAGTTTGTGCACTGGCCTCATTGCTCCGAGCTCCTCCCCAGTTCATCCATCCAGTTTAGTGGATGCCAAGGACACCTGTGGTCCTCGAGCTTGAACATGCATCACAGCCACCCGGAGGGCCTGTGAAAATGCACATTGCTGGGCCCCCCTCCGGAGTGTCTGATTCAGGAGGTCTGGATGGGACCCCAGAATTTGGGTTTCGGACAAGTCCTAGGTGATTCTGATGCTGCTGGTTCAAGAACCACACTTTGAGAGCCACTGTCCTAGAATCGATTTCCAAACCAAAGATCTAATCATACCATTGCCCCACTTAAAGCGACTCCAGCAACTCCCTACTAGCTTTAAAATATGGTCCAAACTCCCTACAATGATCTTCACAATCTGTCCCAGACCGTCTCTCCAGCATCCACCTCAAGCAACTGACCTCTCTTCAACCTAAGAGGCAGACACATCGCACTATTCGTGTTCCTGACACCTGTCATGTATTTCAAACTCCGTGTCTTTGCCCACACAGTTCCCTCTGCCCGAAACTCTTTCCCTCTTGAGGCTTGTCAAATTCCTACTTATCCATCAAGGTCCAACTTGACTGTTGCTTCCCGTAGAGGCATCACAGTGTGGTAGAATGACCGTGGACTTTGATGTCAGGCTTGGCTTTGAATTCCAGTTCAGTCACCTGTTAGCTGTGTGACCCTGAGTTCGTCTCTCTGGTAAGATGCAGTTAACCTCAGCATCCTCGTTATAAACTGTGAACGATGACATTCATTTGTAAGATTGTTGTTGGAGAGGAAATGACGCATGAGAAATGCCTGGCAGGTAGTGGGTAACTCAGTAAACAATAGCTATCATTATTGTCAACTCTGCTCTAAAGCCTTGCCTGGCTCTCTGGAGCTGAATGATTTCTTTTTTCCTGTGTTCCCATAAAATTTTGTGTATGATTCCAATTTGCTTATATCACATGCTGTGGTCTCATTATTTTTATACACTGGGCCTTATTCCTAGTATAGTTGAAGCCATTGTACAAATCATAGAAATCGATCCTCCTAGCAGACTTAGTGGGCACACAACTTGGCAAACTAAAGGTATCTTTGAAGGAGGAAAATTTACAGGTGGATAGAGCCCCAAACCAGAGCACATGCTTGGTGAGCCGCGTGAGGCAGGTTTCAGGCCCCACTCACCCCTTGTACTATATACAACCTGCACAACCATCCCTGGAGGCTCTAGGTAAGTAGAATATGAGCCCAGTGAAAGTAAAAACTGGGTCCTATTCATCCTGAAGTCACAACCAATGCTGAGTCAATGCATGTAGGGCCAAGTAATATTGCCCGAGGATGGGAAGCACGTAAGTAGTATTAGTAGGGCCCTGGAGCCCGG
Source organism: Kogia breviceps (assembly GCF_026419965.1). Classification (NCBI taxonomy): domain Eukaryota; kingdom Metazoa; phylum Chordata; class Mammalia; order Artiodactyla; family Physeteridae; genus Kogia; species Kogia breviceps. Next base: position 109,236,136 of record NC_081316.1, on the reverse strand, counting down.
TTCAGGAATAGGATCCTTTTACTCCTGGAGCAGGGGACAGTGCAAGAACCAGGATTAGCAACATCAGAGACTCAGGCTTTGGAGAATAACCTGAATTACTGGGTGCTTTGGGGAACAAGACAGAGGTTAAGTGCCCATGTGCTGAAGTGGACCTCTTGAAACGACCCCTGACCTCAGACCACAGCCTGGTGCATGGCTGAGCCTGCAGGTGACACCTCACCTCTCCAGGTGAGGTGGGCAACCAGGACCAGAGGATTCTTAGGAGATATTAAGATACCACTTTCCATAGCTTCCTTCCCTACCCTTGCCCCCAATCAATCCCCTACTGCCTGTCTCTTCTGTGTCACAGAAAGCCAATCTCTCAGAAGGCTTTCAGATGCCTTAATTAATCCATTTCCATTTCCCTAGCAGACCCTCACTCCCCTTAACAGCTGGTGCTCGGCAGGGAAGGCGGAAATAATTCCCAAGAAGTGAACCTTTTGACAAATTTCCCAGGCTGCTTCTAGACACCCATGGCGTTTGGAGGAGTTCCAGTCTGGAGCTGCTGGGGTAGCTCTGATCATAACTGAACTCTCCAAAGCCCCTGGGATTCCCATCCATATCAACTTCTTCAGCGGAAAAGAACCCTCACAGGGGTCTAAGGACAGCCAGGCAAAGGCTCTGCTCTCTTTTCCTGAATCTGTGGCTGACCTTCTCTGGGCCTCATGTGCTATGATCATGGGGAGGGAAGCGGCTTGACACTGCTTCTCGGAAGATGAGGATTTAAGCTGTGTACCCTCACAGGCGATGCACAATGTCATTCCTTGGTCCTGTCCTGCTTAGGGCTCCCCTGGCAACCTGCTCACCTCTCTCACGCCCACACTAGAGCACATGTTTCTTTTACGTGTCTGTCCTCTGCCTACCTCCATACCACCTCATCTGTAAGCTCCCAAAGACAGAACCAAATCTCCTCTGTCCTTTGACCCCAAACCTCTAGCACAGTAGCTGACTCACCGTGTTAAATTACTACCTGCTGATTGCTTAATCAGTTGACGGCCCTGTTTTCTAAGCCTCGGGTTGACAGTTGGGTTGATAGAAACCTGCTAAGGAATGAACTCCCTAAGTGTATTCAAGGCACGCTATCAGCTGGTGCCTTGCTCTGCATGATCCGAGGGAACTAGTTGTTAACACCTTCCTGTGTCCCAGGCACTGTGTTAGGTGCACATGGATATCAGGACGAATAAGATGCTGTGCTTGCCTGCAAGGAGCTGGTGGCCTCACTGCCACTGAGAACCCATCGCAGAGGTCCCCGTTCAGAAGTAATTTCTGTCTCCTACTCTGCTCTTTAAATACGATGCAGTTTGTATTTGTAACAGAGCACTTATCCTGTACAACCCTGGGTTAAAATAATTTCCTCCGTCTGTCTGCCCTTCTTGCTGGACAGCTCCTAGAGGAAAGGGACCTGGTTTCAAATCCTAGCACTTCCAGGTGCTGGCCTCTCTGGGGCTGTGCATTCTTAGTCTATAAAAAGGAAGTAGTTATAACACCCACTTCCTGGATAACAGGGTTGAGGATGTAAGTGTAATCCATGTGACCCTCTCACACTGGCCACCCAGAACCTGCTCTCTTTTTGCCATCCTCCTGGTCCAGCCTATTCCTTCCTCTCTATTCTCCTAGCAAGTAAACGCAGGGGACAGGAAGGCTGAACCAAAATCACTCTCCGTTCCAGCCGCCAGTTTGCACGCGCCCCTGGTGATGCAGTAAGACGAGCGCAAGACAGGGGTCTGAATAGGGTATGAGTCTGGGCTCTGGCCGCTTGCTGTGAGTCTGAGCTTGGGTTAATTGCTGACTCTCTGAGCCTCCATTTCATCTGGAAAATGGAGTCATAATCCCCGCCATGCACAGATAAATGAAATAGCATGTGTAGAGCTCCTGCCTAGCGCCTAGCCCTTGGTCAGCAGCCATCACGGGCCCCCTCTCCCTCCTGGGGGCTCAGCTTTGAACAAGGAAGAGGCGCCTTCAGCAGAGGACAGCCCCCTTCTAATTCTCTACAAAGCCATGGGAATGGAGAGGAAAAAGAAAATCTGAAGGCCCATGGCGGAGCCCTCCACTGAAAGCTGGTGATAGACAGGTAGGGAGGTTCACATTCATCGCAGGCTGAGGCTCCAGAGGTCCAGCCGCAGCCTTCTGGGGGCTGTGCACCTCACCCCTGAATGCAGAGAGAGGGAAGCAGTTACAGAGGCAGACAGCAGAGCCCAGTTGCACGGGCGGCAGCAGATACAGTCATCTCAGAAGAAAGGCAGTGCGGCTGCAGTCTCAAAACTGCCTTTATTGGCTTTTTATCAGGTGGGTGAAAGGACTCAAGTGACAGAAAAGAACCTCTGAGAACTCAAAATGAGACAGACAGATGTAAAGGGAGGGTCTGACGAGAGATGGACAGCAAAGGCAGTTGTGGCCCAAGATGCAGCCCAGGGCTCTGGCCCTTTTATCCTCAAGGACAACAGCCCGTGGAGGATGAACCAGTCAAGATGGATTTCCTCCCTTCCCAGGTCTTGGGGGGTGGTATGCAGCGACCACCGCTTGACATGCATCCCTCAAGAAGCCATTCCAGGAAGGACCTTGCTCAGGGTCAAACAGCCCTCTCTCTCCTCCCGAGAGGCAGGATGAGCTGAACCCATGCTTCAAAGTCTCCAGGAAAGGGGGGCTCCCTCACACAGGAGGTCCTAGAGTTAAATGCTGAGACCCCCACACCGTCGCCACTTTCGCCTGGGCACCCTCACTGCCACTGCCTTCCTTCGGGCCCCATCTCGTCCACCTGCACCCCTGGACCACCATCTGATGAGTATACCTGCGTCTGGTGTTCTCACCTCCAATCCATCCCCCCCTCTCCCTGTCGGACTAACCTTCTGGAATCAGAGCCAATTACGCCACTCCTCCCGTCCTGGAATAAAACAAACAGACCACCTCACTGTTCAACAGTTCTCCATTAGCTCTCTGGACATAGTTTAAGTATCCAACCATTTAAATCCTGTCACGACTGGCCCCCGCCTACAGCACTCCTCTCCTCCACTCCCTGCAGCACCTGACGCCAGCTGCAACAGGACCACCCGCGCTGCCTGGCACGATCTCAGCCTTTGCTGCACCTAGAATATTCTTTTCTACTGAGATGATGCTTCTCCCTCCTCAGTACTCTGTTCAGTGGTCCTTTCCTGGGTGAGCCCTTCCCTGTTCATACCTGTACATACCTTGACAGTGCTTCCACCAGACCTACCCCAGCCACTCACTACCCACGTGACCGTGAACAGGTTCCTTATCTGCTTTGTGACTCAGTTTCCTCACCTGCAACACGTGGTTATTGTGAGGACTAAATGAGTTAGGATAGTCAAGCACTGAAAACAGTGCCTGGCCCCCAGGAAACACTTAGTAAATGTCAGCCATCGTTATTCTCATCATGATTAATATTATTAATAGAGCACGTATCACACTGTACGGGAGTTCTTGGTTTACCTCTTGGAGTAGATCCTGAATTCCTTACCAGCAATCCCTCACATCCATATGGTGCTTGTCAGAAAGGGAGCACTTTGGTGAATGAAGGAAGGAATGAATGAATTGTTGAATTAAAATTGGAGCCCACCTCTTCCTATTTGAGTAAATGCAGAGACCAGGCTTTAAGGAGGAGAAGAAAGCCGTCCCTGAGTCTGGCTGCCACATGCGGAAAGAGTCGAGCTTTCAGTTTTAGTCCCTGGATCTTTACCTTGATTTTAAAGAATAGAATTCTATGACCTATTTGCAGTGAAAATAGTCTCTGGCTTCAAGGTGAAAAGGAATCCCAGGGGACTAGGTTTTTTTGTTTGTTTGTTTGTTTGTTTTCATTCAGCAAAATGTCTCTGGACAACTTTCCCAGTGGATTAAGGCTACAGACAGCCCACCCTACCAAGTCTCTGGCAAACTCTCGCCACAATCCTTTCTCCCAGAGAACCAGGAGGGGACATGGAATGAGGTATTTCAGCTTCATTTACACTTAATTCATCAAAATGTCATTGGTAAGAGCTATTCGATGTCCAAAGCTTATGAGCCTTGAACCTAAGCCTTCTAAAACCCTTTTCTCTTTGAACCTAAACGGGCCGTTCTGCCAGCATGGCGTTGAATGCCAGCAGGGTACTTGGTTCTGAGCTTTGAAGCTGGAGGGGGGTCTCTCCCTTCCTGAACGTGCTTTGCTCTCTCCCAAGGATGTGAAATGCAGCCTCTCGCCTTCCAGGATACCAGTGCTCAGGGCTGAACTGACAAGGAGGCCTCACACACACTGCGGGAGAGGAGAAGGGGTCAGAGAGCTCATCTGTCCAGCTCTTCCGCTTTAAAGATAAAGTGCAATCCCTCTATGGGCCAGAATCAGACATGGGTACCAAATTCTGGGCATCCTCCAAATGTTCTGCCTAGAAGGACCTCTCAGGAGGGGAGGCCATCTGTGACTGGAGGGAGACGAGGCTGTAATTCCAGCAGGAGAGGCCATATGCTGTTGTGGATGAGGACTCGGGTGCCTATTCACTGGCTGTGGGACCTTGGGTGAATTATTTGTATTTCTAAGCCTCGGGTTGCTCACCCATAGGACGGGGATAAGGATATTCACTTCGCAGAGCCACTGTGGAGGAGAAAGAGCCAATGCTGTGAAAGCAGTTCCAAACGTGAAATCAGTGCACAAGTGTGGGGGCCGACTAGGACAACACCCAGGACAGACACGCCCCTGACTGCAGTGCTTCCCAGTTATCCGCTGCGGGAAGAAGCGCTCGTGTCTTGGCAAGGACTCCAGACCCCTTCATGAATGCGCCGTTGCCCCACCCTCTCTGTCCTGCCCACCTTGACTGTCATTACCCCCCACCACCACAATGTTCCAGCCACGTGACCGTCCCTGCCTCTCCTCAATCCCTAAGAGATGCATTCTCAACTCCCAGCAGCCACTTCCATAAGCAATTTCATTTTAAACAACAGCCAACCTCCCAGCTCCACAGCTCCTTCTATCTACAACCCTTTATCTTGCTTTCCCATAAGAGCGAAGCTTCTTTGAAGAGTATTACACAATGATTCAACCATTGCAGTCTGATTTCAATCCAGCCACCCACTGAAACTGCTCTTGCCCGTGGCTTCTGCACTGCTAAAGGCTCTTCTGTACTTCCTTTCAAGAGGTGGGAAACTTCTTTACCCACTGTCTCTCAGCAGCCTTCACAGGCTCTCCTCCCTCACCTCCCTCTTGAACGTATGATTTTCTCCCTGGGGATTCCTTCTCTCCTCACAGCTTCAGTAACCACCTACATCCACTCCAGCACCTGGAGCTTCGAGCCGCTGAGCCCACTCTAGCCAACTCTTGCTGAATATCCCTACCTGCGTGTCCAAAAGGCTTTTCAAAGTTACCATTTTCAAAGCTGAAATTATCCCCCTCTTTCCTCCCAGAGCTATTTTTCTCCTGAACTTTCCACCTCAATGACTGGCACCGCCATCCACCCAGACGTCCACGTCAGGAACCTGGGTGTCATCCTACGCTTGTCCCTCGCCCCTCGGCCACACCCATTTGGTCCCCGAGTCCTGATGATTTATCTGTTAAATAGTTTCAACAGGTTACAAAACAGCATATGCACTATGATCCCATTTAAGAAAAAAACTTGTGTAAAGTATATACTCATTAAGAAATCAGAAGGGATCATATTGAAATGTTAACCATGGGTATTACTAGATGGTGGAATTACAAGTAATTTTTTGTCTTTGAAAACATATATATTTTGTAAAGACTGCATACCCCTATATAAAAGAAAGACGGTTATCTTTAAAGATAGCCTCTGGATACGTACCTTCTTCTAACTCCTAAGTCACTTTTGGTTCTCGTCAACTGTTGCAGCAACGTGAGCCTTCTACCCGGTTCCCCTACCTCCAGGCTTGTCCCACCCCTCCACGTTCCACGCTGTAGAAGGTCATATAGGATCTTCATCAGTGACCACTGCCCACTTCCTAGCCTTGCTCCCCACCATGCTCTGTTGCAGGTGTAGTGACCTGAAACAGAAACTACCATGCACCTTCCTGCCTCCACGCCTTGGAACCTGGTGCCTTCCCTCCTGGCATATACTTCTCTCTCCATGTCCCTCCTCTCCCTGGCCAACTTCTCCTGGTCCTTAAAGATTCAAGTCAAGCATCACCTCCTGCAGGCGTCTTCCCTACACATCACGAGCAGAGTCGGGAGGCCCTCCTCAAGTCCTCTCACCATCCCCTATACCTCCCCATCCTAGCCTTTCGCGCTCTGCTTTTACCCAACGGGTCCCCCATCAAATAGTGACCTGGGGACTACCTCATTCAACTTTGTATCCAAATATCTTGAACAATTTCAATTAAAAGCTCACTGTAAATAAATGTATTGGGGTGATACAGGAGGGTGCTGAGGCGGTTCTGAGGGCATCTTCTTCTTCAAGCCACTCTAGTGCATCTCCTCCTCTCTGCCAAATATACCTCCACCAAGACACGCCATCACTTCTGTGCAGGCCTGCTGTGGGCTCAGCTGTGAAGGATGTGACTGGAGCAAAATAAATCCAAACCCAAGAGGCTCCCAAACAGACACGGTTCCCATCTCCCCTGCCCAGACACAGCCCTGGGGGTGACAGGCCAGCCACCTGGCCCATTTTATGTGAATCCACTTGTTTTCACTCCAACCACACTCCTACTTTTAATGGGATTTACACCAAAAGACATGCTCTGATGATGTCTAAAGATAAGCAGAAAATATGCTTGAACGCTCTTCCACAACCAACACGCCACATGTCCAAACCGCAACGGTCTTGGGTAAGCAGGTGATAATGGAGGGGATATGGGGATGTATATGTACATATAGCTGATTCACTTTGTTATACAGCAGAAACTAACACACCACTGTAAAGCAATGATACTCCAATAAAGATGTCAAAAAAAGAAGAAGCAGGTGACAATGGATGTGAAAGACTGAGGCTCTAGAACGCCCAGTGGAGATGACCCAGGCCTCTACTCTTTACTACACATCACTCCAACATCCAGGAAGCTACTGCATTCCTCAAACTCTCTAAAGAAAGAGATTCCTGTACGTCAAACTTTCCATGTGTGTGTGCATACTCACGTGTATGTTATTTTAAATCCTTACAAAAATTCTTTCTAGGTAAACACTGAAGCCTTGGCGGATGGAGTGGAAAGGATAAAATAAGTCGCCTAAGAACACCCAGCTAGTAAGGGGGTGAATTGATGTTAGGTCTAATTTCAAGATTCATGCTTTCAGACCACGAGCACTGAAGTCAGACAAGGGCTTAAATGCTGGCTCTAAACTCACCAGCTGTGCGATCTTTGGCAGGTTACTTAAGCTCTCTGAGCCTGTATTTCCTCATCTGTATAAGTGACAGATTTAGGTGCTGTGACCTCTGAGGTCTCTTCCACTTGGGACATCAAGTAGCCCCAAGGCTCTACTGTTACAACCTCTGACTTGTTCCCGTGCAGCTTGGGGCGGGGGTCATACAGGAAGGATGCAGGCTTTAGGACTATTGTGATCCTAGGGGAACACGGGGGCAGACACATCAAACCGTTGTGAACCCCAGGGCAGAGCAGGGCTGGGGTCACGCACTCCTGCCCAGAATCAGCCCCCACTCCGTGGCATTCAGACGACCTTCTGGCAGAAATGCTCTTCTCATTCTTCACACATCAGCTCAAACATCATTCCCCAAGGGAAGCCTTTCCTCCCCTGTCCCCTTGCCTCTCAAGGCTGGAACCCTCGCCTCCAGGTACCCCCTCATAGCTCCTCCTACTTCCCCTTTCTTGTACTTAACGCGGTGTGTTAATAATATCCTATTGTGATCATTCATTAATATCTGTCTCTCACTAGTACGTTTATTTTGTCCCCCATTGTATCTCCATTGTCTAGGAAAGAGGAAAGTGTTCGATGGATCTGTATTGAACGAATGGGTTAATTAGTTAATTAATTAATACTATGCAGTCAAGTCTTGATGAGACCAAAGCAGCAGTGTTTTGACTTGAAAGCCGACCTGGAGTGAATTTTAAGATCCTGTCTGATTGCCCAAGTCGTTCAGTACGAAGCTGCATGTCCTTGAGTCTTGGATTCCTCTCCTCTTCCTGCCAGTCCACGTCACAGCTCATCTGGGGGTGGATAAGGGGATGGCTGTGCACCGACTCTGACATCCCTGAAGTCACCCCACCAATCACCAGGAAGGCCAAGGGGGCTGAAGAAACAGGCTCAAGGTGACAGAGTACGTCGGTAAGAAGGGAAGGAAAAGGCCTAGCATTTCAGCTTTCTGGGGTTTAACCACTGGACTGCCTCTCTACCGGGGGATCCAAACAAGAGGACTGCTTCAGGAGGGGCTCTGGGACTTCGAGAAAAGCAGCACAACCTTTTCTGCGGAAGGAAGCGTGGGCATCGTCAGCTGGGGGCTTGAGTCTCCAAGACAGCAGACAGCTCCCTGAAGAAGTCTTCACCCACCCACTCTGCCCCTGTGAGAGGCTCCCAGGGTCCCCTGGGCCTTCTGCAGCCTTCTGTTGATTGTTTGCAAGCCTCTCCCTGACAGCAAAGCCTCCCTCTGGACTCTAGGAACTGGACAGTTCACCGTCTCGCCGAACAAGTCTTGCCACTGATCCCGCTGGGTCACTGCAAATGCTGTCAGGCAAACTCCTCACCACTGTCCCACCTCGGCTCTTAATTACCTTCTCCATGCTCTTGTCTATACAGAACTTTTCATCATGCATTGCCAAGGATTACTTTTTTTTTTTTTTTTTTTTTTTGCGGTATGCGGGCCTCTCACCGCTGTGGCCTCTCCCGTTGCGGAGCACAGGCTCCGGACACGCAGGCTCAGCGGCCATGGCTCACGGGCCCAGCCGCTCCGCGGCACGTGGGATCCACCCAGACCGGGGCACGAACCCACGTCCCCTGCATCGGCAGGCGGACTCCAAACCGCTGCGCCACCAGGGAAGCCGATTACTTATTTAATACCCTGACTAACACTTTTATCCTTGAAGACTAGGATTTAAAAAATGTATATTTTCCCCCAAGTTTGGTACATATAAAGGGTTAAGATCGTATTAGTTCAATGGATAAAGAGGAGGGAGAAAAGAAGGAAGGAAAGAAAAAAGCAGGCAAGAGTGAAAGGGAGGGAGGATACAAAGGAAGGAGAGAAGGAAGGGCCTAGACTTATGCAGCCTTTTCTTGGTGACATCCCAGTCCAGCTGAGGTCGTGTTCTGCGGTGGGAAGAATGTGGGTTCTGGAGTTAGACAAATCTGGGATCAAATCCCAGCCCCGTCTCACCCTAACTGTGTGGCTTCAGACTAGTCATTTAAGCTCTCTGAGTTCAGGTGGCGTGTTTGTAAAATGAGGATAACAGCTAACTAAGAGGTACATTCCCAGAGGATTAGAGATAATGTATGTAAAGCACCCTGCACTTTGGCACTGGCTGGGAGGCTGCAGGGGCTCCTTCTGCACTTGGAAAGCATGGAGAGGCATGGACTGGTTCAAGAACCAACCCATAAGAACCTGGGTCTGTGCTCTCCACGTTGGATACCCATCACCTTTCCTGAGCACAAAACTCAGTGATGGAAATATGGACAGTGAGTTAGTAACAACCAAATTATTTTTTACAGATGTTAACAGTATATATCAAGAAAACAAGAGCTCTGCCCCTGGAAGAACTTTCTATAGCCTTGCTCTAACCTAACGACGACTGACCCTCTATGACGCTCGCCTGCGTTTTAACTGAGTCTCCACATTCACCCTGAAAACCTACAGTCAGCCAAGCGCACCTTGGCCCTGGGCCTGTAAAAGCACATTGAGGAGAGCAGAACATAATACAAGAAGTAACGAAATAGCCATAACCGTGACCAGGTCCTCTGACAGGTGATCCCTTTTCCCCTGTTATTGAACCATGTCTCCTTGACAGTACTTCTCAAGTGTCAAAGTCAACGGCCGTGGGTGTGTTCTACTCTCCCAGGGCCTGTCCAAGCTCTGCCAAAGGTGCTGATGACCAAAAAAATCATCAGAACAAACAAAAAGCACCTGGATTATCCAAGAATGGAACCCCAATTCTTTAATCCGTGCTCAGCGATCAAGGCCTACGTTACCTGTTACAGATGCTGGCCTGGGACCGGGAGAGCCACGGGCAGGGATCGAGGTGGTCTTATTCGCCAATGTATATTACCAGTGCCTGGCTCGTTGCCAGCTCAGGAAAGATGTGTGCAATGAATGGACACATAAATGACAACTGCATGACTGATTGACAAATAAATGGAGGCTTCATGAACATACAGCACGACCTCCTGTCCTCCCGGCTCCCTCCCCAGCCCACCCCCAAATCCAAATCACCTGTTCTCTCCTTACCCGAGCGATCAGCTCCCCGACCATCCCCGTCCAGGTGCCGTTGGCCTCGGGCACGCCGTACACGCCGTCCCCGACCAGGCGGATCTTGTAGTTGAACCGGAGGATCTCCGCCAGCTCCTTGAGCATGTCCACACAGAAGCCCTCGTAGCGGTCGTTGCCTTTCATCTCCTGGTGGTTTCCCTTCAGCATTAAATACGGGTTTTCCTGCAGCAAAACTGGGCAGCTGTCATTCTCATCTTAGCCCTGGTGTCTTAGCCACACATGACGAGGGGGGCGGGGACACAGGAGGTTGGGAAGAAGAGGGGGTGGAAGCGGGGAAGGGGCCTGGGTAATGGGGCACTTCGGAGGTGGCAGTTAGCTCCCCTCCCTGACTTCAAGGCACTTCTCTTACCTGGAACCCATGAGGGTCCCACTGCACAGAGGGTCCAGTGGAAGCCCCTCCACCTTGTTTAAGGTCATCATCTGAGCCCACCCTGCATTGCATTCCTTCCTTTTTTTTTCCCCCCTCCCTTTGTTGATTCCACATAGATGGATCACGGCGGATCATGAGATACAAGGATGCTGACAACAGAGCAAGCGAGACTCTTACTTGCACAGAACAACCGCAAACCCGAGGCAGGACGCGTCCGGCCGTGAGCGTTAGGAGGAGGGTCTCTCTGGTGACACGTCCGGGGAAGGTTCTACGGAGAAGCTGGGATGCAAGCTGGGCTCCGGAGGAAGACAGAACACTGACAGATGGAAGTGGTAGGAACGGAGGGCTTCGGGGGCGGGGGAAAGGCAGGGTCAAGGGCAACATCCCGGGTGAGAAGGGGCGTGGCCCGTTCGGTGGATGATGGGGCTGCCCTTGAGTGGGGGCCTGGGCTGTGTGCAGGGGAGGGGAGGTGGATACATTTAGAAAGATGAATTAGGGTCAGCGTGGGCCTTGGCTGCCAGGATGACGTGATTGTGCATCCTACATATATAGTAGGGAAGCACTAAGGGTTTTAAAGACTTAAGGATGTGAGTAAAGAATCTTATACAGCAAGAGAGAGGGCTGGGAGTGAGGACGGGCCCTCTCCTGATACGGGATGCTGAGTCCTGAGCCGTGCTTGGGGTCAGATTGGATTGCAAAGTCTGAAGAATCACAGAGAGGGTCAGGCTTGATGCCAGGTTGGGCGTGAGGCACAGAGGGTAGGGTCCTGAGACCCTTGGAGCCTGGGCAGATGACCAAGGATGATGTCATCACGGCCACGGATGGTTTGAAAAGGAAGAGGTTTTGGAACGTGTTGAATCTGAGGTGCTGGTCATCGATACAGGAGGGAACATCTGACTGAATGTTGGAATATGGGGTGAGGGCAGGATCGGGGGCAGAGATGGGGCAGCCTCCAGATGGAGGTGGTGGCTGAAGCTGCAGCATATGAGAGACCATCGGTGGGGGGGGGGGGGACAGAGAGATAAGACCTGATCTTAGGGAGGGGGGGAAACGAAGAGCAGCCGTAGAGGAGGACAAAGCAGAAGCGGCCAGAAAAGCTGACAATCAGGAAAATGTGGTCGTGAAGGTCAAGGAGGAAAGAAAGGGTTTCAAGCAGAAGGCAGACATTCCCACAAAGAGAGGAAGCAGGGCTGTGAAAGGGCATCTGGGTCACGTGTCCCTGGAGACCTTAGAAGGCAGGTTGGCGGGGGAGGGGATGGCAGAACCCCACAAGGATGGGTGTGCACGAGAGGTGCACGCGTGAAGGCCAACCGGGACGTTGAGAAGTTCAGAGACAAAAGCTGGCAGAGCTTCTCCACCCAACTGCTACTGGTCACGTCTCTCTCCAAACCTCGGTTCCCCCTCTGCCTGCAACAGGCTTGGAGGGTGCCCAGTATCCACCAATCCCTTGATGGATGATTCCCTAAATAGGAGGGTAGCCCAAGGGCAGCAGGGTGTAGGTAAGGTGGTAGCGATGGTGTCTTAGGATGGGAGGGACCAGAGGACGTGTGTAGGTACAAAGGGTAGAATCCTTAGGAACGGAGAGATTAGAAAAGGAAGAAAGAGAAGGCTAGTCGGTGCAGCAAAGTCCTGGGAGAGCCAGGGTCTAGGTGAACATGGGAAGTGGGCCTGGGGGTAAGGTGAAGAGCACGGATGTGGGTACAGAGAGGTGGGGAGGAGGCCCAAGGTACGGAACCGTGCCGGGCCCCAGAGCTGGGGGCAGGTAGGAGGGAAGGCTTGGTGCCTGGAAAGGTTTCCTCGGGGGACACGATGTGGGGTGAGCAGAGAGGAGCACAGGGTGGCCCAGGCCCAGGTGAGTCAGGAGGCTGAATGCAGACGGGCAGCTGGGAGCAGGGCTTGCAAGGACAGTTGGACTCGGGGACGGGCAGGACGGGAGATGGCTGAGCATTATGGTGGAGTCAATTCTAGAAGCCAACAGAGGGAAGTGCTGAACCGCTGGCTTGCTGAGCTCAAGCTGGAAGAGGCTTCTGGGCTGGGGAAGACGGGGAGCCAGACAGGCCAGAGGTCGCAAAGGGAAGAAGGGGGAAAGCGGTCTTGTGGGTGTGATGAAGCAGAAGAGGGGAAGGTCGGAGGTTCCGTGCCAGGGAGAGAGAGCTCCAAGTTGAAGGTGACGTGCTTCTGGTTCACGATCAAGCGCACCGTCACGTCCGTGAAACGGGGCCAAGCTCCCTGACTTCCACACACACTGTCCTCAGCTCACGGGCTCCTCTCTGCCCTTCTTTTGCTTAACCGAACTCATCTCTGTCCTTGGGGTCCCCTCCCACCTCTGACACCAACCCACTTCTCAGAACCCCTACCGCACTCACAGCCAGGCCACCACACACTCATGATTCATCCTCTTACACGTGCCGGCTCGCAGGTAGAATGTACGTGGAGCCTGGGACCGACTCCTCCCTGTCTCTGGGCCCCCCACCTGGCCCCAGCGTCCAGCACTTGTGGATTGTGTGGGTGAAAAGTGCTGAAATGGCCTCACCGACAGGGCTCGGCTGGGCATTTCCACGCCTGGGATGGAAGGCAACTTCCCAGGGTATCTTTAACAATCCCAAGGAGTGTCACAAAACTCCTCTCCCTGAGAACTCTCTGCACTTAAGTTAATTTAAAATTCACTGACATATTGAGAGTAAATAAACACGAGGCCAGTGTTGGAGGGAGGAGCCGTGTGGGAAGGGATGGCGCTCACTCGCACTTTGGAGGGTCTGGGGGCCGAGTGCTGGCCTCGAGCCCTGTCCTGGCAGGAGCACTGGGAGGACGGAGGCAGTGACGCGGGCAAAGTGCTTAACCCGGGGTCTGATGCAGGGGTGTGTTCTAGGGGTGGGGGCTGCGGCTAATTCTGTGTATTTGCCGGTGTTAACCAATAAATCACTCACAAGTCCCAACTGCACCCCGACAGGAGCAGGATGCATCAGGCCTATGTGCTGAGTTTTAAGGGATAAATCATTCAGATGACCATTTGCCAAGGAGATCCCCCAAATGGCCACCAGGGACTAAATTAAGGTAATCATTCCTGGTAAGAGTTACTGACTTCTACACACATGCACAAGAGAAGGTTCTCATTTGAATTTTACTGGCCATGTTTTTAGATGTCGCCTGACACAAAAGTGTCCTTCCCCACCCTCATGAGCACACGTGTGCATATGTGAACAACCGTGTGCGTGCATGCACTCACACACAGGCACACACACACAGGGTCAGACTGACTTTCCCAGTCTAGAAACATGACCCTGCAGTCTCAGTGTCCCCGTGGGTCTGTGCCAGAGCTCTGAGCCCCATCCAATTCCAGGCCCGGAAAGGCAGGAAGTACAACCCGGCAATGTCCCCATTTTTCTCTCAAACTCTTAACTGGCTTTTAAGGGACATCTCTGACCCAGTAGGAAGGAATTCCTTCATTCAAATTCTAATCATCAGGAACTTCCCTGGTGGCGCAGTGGTTAAGAATCCACCTGCCAATGCAGGGGACACGGGTTTGAGCCCTGGTCCAGGAAGATCCCACATGCCGCGGAGCAACTAAGCCTGTGCGCCACAACTACTGAACCTGTGCTCTAAAGCCCGCGAGCCACAAATACTGAGCCCATGTGCCACAACTACTGAACACATGTGCCACAACAACTGAGCCCGTGTGCCACAACTACTGAAGCCCGCTTGCCTAGAGCCCGTGCTCTGCAACAAGAGAAGCCACCGCAATGAGAAGCCTGTGCACCGCAACGAAGAGTAGCCCTCACTCACCGCAACTAGAGAAAGCCCGCGCACAACAACAAAGACCCAACACAGCCAAAAAAAAAGAAAAGAAAAGAAAAGAAAATTGCAATTATCAGGCTCCTACTTTGTGTCAGGCCCCCTTGTCTTTCAGGAGCCCTCATTCTGGAAGGGGAGGTAGAGCTGTAAATGCCAACTCTAATAGCAGAAAGGTGTGTACAAAATGCAACAGGCAGGGAGTAGGCAGGAGGCAGATGAGGGAAGACCTCATGGAAGAGGGGACATCAGAGCCAAGCTGCGAAGGCTGTACAAGTATTTCCAGGTGGAAACAGGAATTCACAGAGAGGGTATTCCAGGCAGAGGGAACAGCGTGTACAGAGGCAGGGAACAGCATGATGTAGTGAAGAAGTGTCAGGCAGTCCAATGCTGCCAGACCTCACGTGGCACGGAGAGGAAGTAGGTACAGCAGGCTGGGCTTGATGACGAGGGGTTTATATTCCAAGCTCAGGGCCGGTCGCTCCTGGGCAGCACTCATCAGGTCTCTACTCGGATCTGCCCTTCTCAGTGAAGCCAGCAGCCCCTCTCCCCTTCCTCAGCTCTGTCTATACCCGAGCACCTAGAACAGCGCCCAGCACGCAGGAGTGCTCCCTAAATATTCACTGAATGATTGACTGAAAATATCCGGTGACCCCCTGTCTCGTACCAAATGAAGGGAAAACTCACAAGCTTGACACTCAAGTCCCTAAGCATTATGGACCCAGCCCACTTCTCCAGCCTCAGGCCTTTCCCTCTCTACCAATGCCCATTTCCTAGAAACCTGCACTTTTTGGCGTTTCCTGAGTGCCCGACAACACTCTCCTTAGTCCACTTCTCCCTCCTCATCACCCCTGTCTTTGGGGGCCCATCCTCAATGTCCCTCTCCTCGGAAGGCTTTGCTGACCTCCCCGATGGGATGGGACCTCTCTCGTTCACCCCCCATGGCGCTAGGCGTGCACCTCTTTCCTGGCTTTTATCCTGCTCTGCTCACAGTGGATCAGTTATTTCAGTGCAGGGCTCCTGAGCCCCAAGAGTTCATGAACGTAGTGTTGGAGGTCCCTGAGCTCTTTTTATTACCTCGAAAGCCTGAAAGAAACGGACACGTTTCCAAACCTTTCACAGTTAGCCACAGCACAATAGGCTGAACAGGCTAATAGTTGAGTCTGTCTGGGGCTGGGATTCCATCAGTGAGGCCACACTGATTACCTCCTGTGGATAAGATGCTGGGCCCGGCAGGGAAATAGGTTTTTGATTGGTTAAAAGGAGGTGGGCCATGGCCGCGGAGCCTGGGCGTCCGGAGCCTGTGCTCCGCAACGGGAGAGGCCACAGCAGTGAGAGGCCCGCGTACCGCAAAAAAAAAAAAAAAAAAAAAAAAAGGAGGTGGGGGAAGGGGGCAAACTAATAATTACTTAATACACGCAGTTGGTTAATGGACAAATCTTTTAAAACCGGAAGTCTTCAGGGATGGGGGGAGGGGAGAAGAAGATGACTTTGGCCGTGAACGCTGCCATCGAATAAATTACAGCCCGTTTGAGGACAGAGACTGAGTCTTACTCAGCTTCATGTCTCCAAGAATCAGCACAGTGCCTGGCACAGGGGGAAGGGCTTGCTAAGTGTCGAAGAGAACTGAATCAAATAAAAAAGGTAGATGGTCCCTTGCTCTATAGATTGAGAACTTTCTTTTGATCATCTGGAAATGAAGAAATAGGCCATGAAAACCCATTGAGATTCAGGTGTCCACTGCCAGGGATGCAACTTGTACAAGCAGGCACCAAGCAGAGCAGGCTGTCGTGAAAGAGTAGGAGCCACCCTGGGGGACTTCTCCCGCATGTCCTAGGTGCCCTGCCCTTGGCTGTGCACGGCTGCCCTGGCTGTCAGGGCGCCCCTGGAAGAGGCATCCACAAGCTGTGCTGTCTTGCCACCCCATCCTGCTTCCCCAGCTGCTTTGGAACTCATCAGATATCATTTCCATATGAAACAGCAACTTGAGTTTAATTACACTGTCATAAACTGGTCTCCGTGCTGTGATTAGAGCTCCCATCTTCTGTTCACGGGGAGGCTGGGAACGCCTGGAGATGGAGGAGGCACCCCGGAGAGCAGCAGCTGGGAGGCCCAGGGGGCACCCACTTACCAGGATGGTGGTGACGACCAGGGTGGTGTTGAAGAGACTGTCGGAGACGTTGGAGGCATAGAGGCGGCTGTCCATGCTGAGGCCGTCTGCCACGTGCCACTGGCCAATCTGAGGAGACCAAGGAGACAGGCTGGGAAGGGGTGGGGGGAGGAGGAGGCAGGGGAGCTGGGGTGTTGAGGTCCTGCGGGCCTCCAGGGCTGGGAGAGCTGAGAGGCCGGTCCCCTGCCTCTGGCGGGGGTACATGTACGTACCAGAAGGAGGGAGAGATGCAGAGTGCAGAGCAGAGGGGTGGGACTGGGGCAGGGTTAACCAGGGTTGGGGGGTCAAGGGTGGGTGGGGAGACTGTGAGGGGAGGGGAAGACTTAAGAGAGAGGTGGAAGAGGAAAATGGAAAAAGAAATCAGGAATGCAATGCAGTTCAGGGATGCTCTCTCACCTAGAAGGGAAGGGAACCCCTGGAATTGCATCATCTGGAGGCAGGACAGAGCCTTCCCTTTCCCTACAGTCTGCCTTCAATAAGCCTCATTATCTAAATAAGAACCAGAATGGCTACTGGAGAGAACTGGCCTTTACTAGGCTCTTCAATAAATGTCTGCTGAATGGTTCAATAGATCGATGAACCAGAAGAGGGAAGGAAGACCCGGCTCTAGTCCTGGTGGATTCACTTTGCTGACTGCAAGAACCTAGGCTAAGTTACTTCGATCTTTCCGAGTCTCAGTTTCCCCAGCTGTAAATGGGGGCAGTAACGTTTGCTCTGCCGTCTTCTCAGAGCCAACCGAGATCATGCATGTGCCAGTTCGAGGTTACATCGTTCAGCCAGACCCAGGAGTGTGGATCTCCACTGTGTAAACCCAGAAATGGCTGAACCTCTCTGAAGGTATTTCCTCATGTGTAAAATGGGAACAATAGAAACACTATGTGGTCATTGTGAGAATGTATTTAAGCTGAAACTCAATAAATGCTAGTCTCCTTCCTTTTCCCCATTGTCTTGACTCCTAGGGGGGAAAATATCCACAACTTACTCAGTTCCCCCATTTTAGAAAGTCACCTAAATCGAAATTCAGCATCATTGGGTTTTTAGAGAGTTGGTTTGTTTTCCCAGTGGAACCCTTTCTATAACTACACATACGTGTGTGTGCTACCAATACATTTCTACTAGCTGGAGGCCCTGGCAACTCATTTCTGTTGCTGGGTGTTGGAGGTGGGCCACCAGGAGAGACGGCTGATAGCTGGCTAGAAAGCCAATGAAATGTACACATCCGCCTCTGCCAGGCATCTCCAGGCACCAGCGGCAGCTTCCCTGGAAAACCCTCACAAGTCCCATGGATGCCACATGGCTCTACCGACCAGAGCTGGGCTCTGGGTTCCTCCTGTGGAAGCTCCAACCACGATAAAGACACATCTCACTCTTGGTCCCCACCGCCCCTCCCCCGGGGCCGGAGCGTTGGGGGTCTCACAGGGAGCAGTAAACATCCCCCTGACGTCATGGTCTGGACCTTGAAGAGGGGAGGTCCAGGCAGGAGCCCGATGGTCTCCCCAGGTGAGTCTCTCACCTGCCAAAGGAGAGATGACCAAAAACCCCTCTCCAAGCCTCAGCAAGGACGCCGCCAGAGGGGGCTGGGCAGCTTTCTCCACTTCTGTGTGGGCAGGAAAGTGAGGCACATGCCTCTGTTCATTTTAGTTTACAAGTCGTGTCCTCTGCACATCCACACCGGAAGCCCCGTCTAGATAAAGAAACTGACGCCAAGATAAGAGCTCACCCAACTTGCCTGAGGTCACCTCCCCATCAGCTGAGACACCTGAGCTTTAAAGCCCTGGGCTCTTAACCCTGGATGAGTCTCCCCAAGGATGCCTTCGTGGCTCTCCTGCCTGGCTCTTCCAGTGTCCTACTGCACGTTTTGTTGACTTGTGCACCTCCCCGGCTAGCCTGTGAGGGGCTGGCTTGCTAATGCCCACAGCCCGGCACCCTGATCAGGGACCCGTACTTGGAGGCGGGGGAAGCCATCACGTGGGCTGAGTGCTGCTGTCGGTAAGGCACGAGCAGGAGGTAGGTAAGCGTCCTCTGGTCTCTGGAGCGCCCACAGGAGGGCCCAGCCAGGTCAGGGTATGGCCTGAGCTTCCCTTCCTCCTGTCTCTCTTCAGGGGAGAGAGATGGGGAGGATAAGGGATGAGCAGCTAGATTTTCAAGTGAAGGGGAAAACGAGAACAATAGTTACCGGAGCCCTCTCGTGCTGGATGTGTTCTATCATCTCTCTGAATTCTCCCACCAGCCTTGTGGAGTAGTGATGATGTTTTTATTTAAGAGGAAACTGGGGCTCAGAGGTTTAACGGCTTGCCTAAGGCCACCTGGCTAGGAGGTGATGCACGGGCTTGAACACAGAGCTGTCTGACTCCTAAATCCAAGACTTTTCCGTGTCCGCTGCTGTCTCTTGGGCGGGGATGCCAAGGGCTCCTCCACATAAGCAGGCCTGACCAAGAAGAGAAAGGCTCAAAGGAGTCTAGGCCACACAGCAAGAACCCTGGACATGGCTTTTCCCCTCCTGGGTTTTTACATCCACAAAGTCAGGTGAAATGAGGCTGCTTCCCTCTCTTCAAAATGGCTAGAATTGGCTTCTGACAGTCTCCTAGGACAGGAAGGGCCAGATTTGGACAGAAGGGCATAAAGAACAATTAGGCCGGATGTCAGCATCTGGATGTTTGGGACAGGACTGAACTTCTCAGAGTCCTGTCATCTAAACATGCACTTCACACCAACAGGACCAGCAAGACCTCACCCCCCCCACTCCCCCCAATTTCCCACCCCCATTGTTCTCAGGGGACCCCATCCTCACTAATTGCCCTCCCCAGTTCCAGACTCCCTGTCTGACCCAAGCCACAAGGTAGATAGGTTGCCACAAAAGCCAGGGATAGAAATGATTTACCCAGACCCAGATCTGACAGCCTGAGCCATGTCGCCTCCCACACCCACCTCTGGGGACGTGGCAAAAAGACAAACTAGCCCCCAAGCTCCAGTCAGGAAATGAATGTCCCACCAACCCTCCCATTAGCCCCCAAGAAATTAATCAACTCATCAGATCCAACAAAGCGGCTTTGGCAGCTATTACCCAGAGCAATCTAACTGAGGAAAGGCAGTTAGAGGAAGGAGAGCGGGAGACAGAGCCAGGTGCCCTGGGATACAGGCTAATTGCCCCACCCACTGGGCATCTTCCATGCCACACACATGCCAGGGGTGGGCAGGAGATACAGCCCTCATCATCGACAATCTGTGGCTCTGTCTCCAGCCAAATTCCCTTGCTCCACCCCGCTGACACCTGCCCCCAAACCTCCTGCAGGAACAGCAGCTTTGTAAGCTTCTTCCACATGCCCACACGTGCCAGCTTGATTATGCTTCAAATAATGTCTTTCCGTGGCCCTGTCTCTGTGCTTTCTGTCTCTCCCACTTGCTCTGCCTTCCCACCAGTTTAGAGACTCCAGGGGTTGCAGTGAAGGGAGAGGGTATGGATTTAGACACCACCACTGCAAGCCCACACAGCACCTTAAGGCAGGTAAGAAAAAGGCACCCCCTGGGCTGATGTGGCCCTGCGGGTGCACAGCTAGACATGCTGACCGCAGCCTCTACTCACCACTGAGCTTTCCACAGTCTGTACCACGAATGCAACGGCCCCAGAGTGGGAGGACCTGAGTTTAACTTGGCTTCTCTGCTTAGGAGCTGTGTGACCCTGGGTGAGTTACTTAATTCCTCTGAGCCTCAGTTTCCCCATCTATAAAATGGGGGTTAAAATAGTAATGACTACTTCCTAGGGGTCTTAAGGAGATTAAATCTGATGGTATATGTGCCAAGAACTAGGTGAGTATTCATAGAATTTGTCATGCCACTGTCTGAGACAGAAGATGGGAATCTCTTCTGTGCCCTACACTTTGCACTGTAGACTCCAGTTTAGTAGATTAGACCAGTGTCTCATACTTTGGTTCCTGTACCGGCAACGTCAGCGTTAGAAATGCAAATTCTTGGGCCCCGTTCCAGACTGACTAAATCAGACAGTCCAGGAGCAGGAGCCAGCAGTACGTGTTGTAGCCAGCTCTCCAGTGATTCTGATGCAAGCTGGATTCGAGCAAAGCACATAGAGCGACTCAGACGACAAACATGACGTCAGGGAGAGGCAAGGGTGGGGGAATGAAGAGCGGCTGAGGGCCCACCTGTAGCAAGCTAGGACATGTTTAAAAACTGGCTCTCCAGGGCTTCCCTGGTGGCGCAGTGGTTGAGAGTCCGCCTGCCGATGCAGGGGACGCGGGTTCGTGCCCCGGTCCGGGAGGATCCCACGTGCCGCGGAGAGGCTGGGCCCGTGAGCCGTGGCCGCTGAGCCTGCGCGTCCGGAGCCTGCGCTCCGCAACGGGAGAGGCCACGGCAGTGAGAGGCCCGCGTACCGCAAAAAAATAAAAAATAAATAAAAACTGGCTCTCCAGGAAGAAAGGCCTTGTCTGATCTACCCACTTCTGTGGTGTAGACACGCCCACCGTGGCTGACTTCAAGCTACCCACACGCAGTCACGGGACACCGAGTTGGGAAGAGAAGTGTGTAACGGGCCCTGGCTGGCCGGGCAAGCTGGCGCCACCACGCTCACAGGCCCTGTGCTGGGCGCTCGCTTATGCTTACGAATCTCCCTGCCACCCTACTTATGAGTAAGGAAAGTGATGTCCACATAGGTAATAATTTAGCTGAATCACAGAGCTGAGGCGTGGAAAAAAACCAATGTGCTGCTTCAACGCGATCGCAATATTTAAAACAAATGTGTATTCCTTCTCACTACTGATTCTATGCTCTTAGAAGAAACTAGAAGTGCTTTGTCAAATATGAAAATCGAGGTAAATATAACTGATATGACTTGTGTTTGCACGTGCACAGGAAGTATCATTTATCCAACTTCCCCAAAGGACACAGAATCCATATAAATTAATAATAATCTTTCTCCCTGGCTGTATAAAAATAAAATAAAATAAAATTCAAATAAAAAAAAATCATGTTGCTCCTTTAAGCACTAAAATTGGGGGGGAGGCTTTTAATTATTTATTTGCAAGTATTATTTCCCAAAATTCTTTCAAAGAGAATTATGCTTTCTGCTGTCCTCTTAGACAGAGTAGACATCTTTGCCTTCGTGCAGTGTCATCCTTTTGAAGCCAATTATTACCCTGTCCTGGGATATAGTGCTGTTCCTTGGTTCCTGAAATGTGCTGGCCTCTCACCCTCATTGCTGTGCTTTCATAAGTTAATTTGTCTACTTTTCATCGTGTCTCTTTTCTGATTGTGAACGGTCGTTTCCTTCTGCTATTTGGATAGCTGTCTCGAATTGGTCCTTTCCTTCCAGCAGTTGTGTTTAAGATTCCTGGCTGAGCAACCAAGGGACGAAGCCTGAAAGAACTGCTGTCAGGAAAGTACAGATGAACCCTGACTGATGGCGCCTAGGGTCATTAGTGAACAGACCCTGTGACATCGATATGGACAAGCCACGGTCCCTTGGAGAGGTGACTGCTGTACAGTTGAATGAGTGTGGTCTGCCGTGCGACCCTGGGTCAGCGTAAGCAAGCTGGTGACTCCCTCAGCAATGCACCATGGGAAATGCTTGGCCAGGGGCCCTGACCGCAGGCATCGCCTGCTGAAAGAGCTGGTTTTGTGTCACCCAGAGACCGCACTAGCATCCGGCACTGTGACCTCAGGGCTGGGTGACCCTGAGCAAGTCACTTAATTTCCCCGAGTCTCACCTTTCCCTGCCCTCCACCCTAATCCAAGCTCCCACGGAACTTGCCCTGGACTAGGATCCCCCGGGGCCTCTCTCTGTTCTGCTCTCCACGCAGAAGCAGCCAGCCGTCTCTATCAAGTCTCAACTATGATCACACCGGCCCCTGCCGAAACCCTTCAGTTCTCTTCCCACTTTCGCTTAAGGATAGAAACCAAAATCCTTAACGTGGCCCACCGAGCCCACGAGGCCTGGCCTCTGTTCACACTCCACGCTCATCTCACACCATCTTTCCCGGCTTTATCTGTGCTCCTGGCACACCTATGAGTTCACGTGCAACAAGCGCCTTCCAGCCAGGGCCTCTGTGCGTGCTGTCCCCTGTCTGGACTCTCCTTGCCGCCCGACCCCTTGGCCCCCAGCCCCACTGCAGCTAGTTCAGGGGTTGGCAGACCACGGACTACAGGCCCAATCCGGCCCGCTGCCTGTTTCAGGAAATAAAGTTTTATTGGAACATAGTCACGCCGATTCACTCACCTACAACAGTAAAGCTGCAAAGTCTAAATTTTTACTATCTGGGCCTATTTTATAAAAAGAAGTTTTCCAAACCTTGATCTAGTTTATACCTGTTAAAGCCTCAGGCCTCAGTTGAGAAATCACTACCTTCAGAAAGCCTTTCCTTTAACTCCCAAAGTCAAACTTCTCCCCGAACCGCATTCCTTTAGAGCATCTGCCTCGGGCTGTCATTATACATTCATTAATGAGACCATTGCTCACCACTTGCCTTTCTCCCTGTGCCGCTGGGGGAGAGCCCTCCGCTGTTGCCTGAGCTGGTCCTGCCCGGAGCAGCCACACGCTTCTCAGCTCGCTCTCGCAGCTCTCCCGCTCCCGCCTAGAATCACTTGAGGTTGACATTTTGCCGCTTTGTTCTCTTCCCAAATAGGTAAAAAGGGATTCATTTTTAAAACCCTGAGGGATTTCCTGACATCCGTACCTGCCTCTGTGAGTACGCACATGGCTCTGTAACATTTAATACTTTATGTACGTGTAGATGATTGTTCTTTGCACTCAGTACTGCCAGGATGCAGCTTTTAGACAGGCTGACATAACTCCACGGCCGGGCAAGCCCTTCTGCTTCAGAGTCAGAGTTCGCAAACACTTACTGATCACCTTTGCACGCTGGGCACTCAGCCACGTGACTTGCTTATGTAAATTTCTCTGATTCTGCATAACAACCCTGTTATCATTCCCACCTGAGAAATGTAGGTGCTTCAGACAACAGTAATAACACTTAAAGGCTTCATGTAGGCATTTCATACAAGTTTTTGTTGAATGAATGAATGACTGAAATTGAGACAGAGATGTCAAACAACTTGCTGAGGATTACGGTTAATAGACGATGGAAGCGAGATTTGAACTCAGGTTCTATTTACTGCTATACTATCTGGTCGGGGTAGGGCAAGTGCAGGCTACCCCGACCTTAAGATCTGGGCCTTCCCACACACCTCTCTGATCACCGTGAACTTGTTCTTTGGAGAATACAGACCTGAAGGTATTCAGCTACAGGAGTCCACGAAAGTGATCCTGACCAAGGCACAGGGTATTTTCTTAGGGGCTTAGCACAGGGAGATGCAGAGGGAAGGCACCAGGAGACCTACATTTTCTTAACTCTTCTGCCATGCATAAGCTCTGTGACCTTGAGCAAGTCACTTAACCTCTCTGAATCTTCTTCATCTGCAAAGTGGAAATAAACGAATCTGCCTACCCATAGTACAGCAATGCTGTTGCTAAGCAACTGAGTTAGTGTGTACGATGGCTTTTGATGAGCCATAATAGGCCATGGGAACTTAAGATAATAGCACTACTGCCCGTCTGGTGGAAATGCAGCTGACCAGAAGTCACGTTCTACCCTGCCATGTGCTGTGTGGCCCTGGGAAGTCAATTTTGCTGCCTATAAGACAAGGGTAGTTAGTTTTTCTCCCCTTCTCCTCTTATTGGGATGATAGGAGATGATCACAGATGTGACAAAAGTTTAAAGCCCTATGCAAACGCAAGCTCTTTCTTCCAGTTCCTTGTTCTCTAGGGCCATCCCAAAGGTGGACGAGCCATAACCAACGACTCAGTATTTTTAACCTCAGTTTCAGGGCTCAAAGTTGAAGTTCTCACCAGGAAGAATACATAAAATAATGTATTAGCATCTCCTTGAGTTCACAGAACTAATTTCAACGTACAGGCAGGAAGAATGACAGTCAGACGTGAATCACTACAGCTAGAGGCCTCAGGAATTGAGACTGAGTTATAGTTTGGAGTGTCTATAGTATAGGTCTGTGCCTTGATATATGACCAGCCAAAAAGCTTTGTAATGTAAGCCTCCGTGGTGAAGCCCTGGCATGAAGGAACAAAATGTTTATTGACTTTAAACCTAATATCTCCAATCATAAAACTTTAGTTCACATGGGAGACTGGATCATGAGTGAGGGCACCTGCCTGAGGGGTTGACCTGGGGAACAAAGGGAGTTATCGATGTTGGCGGAAGAGCTCATTTTCTCAGCCCAAATATTCTTTTAGCAGAAAATATGTGCTTACATGCACAATACGGTAAAAACCCAGGATCAAAGGACAACAGTGGCAAATGCCAAAGGTAAGAGATCAAAAACAATCCCGGGGAAAGCTGGGAAGACTTCCTATCAAATGAGCCCTTCCTGGGCTGATCAAGCCTTCAGCTGAGTTGGTCTAAGGCAGTGTTTTGTTCAACTGCGGCTGCTACCCGTTAGTGGGTTAGGAAATCAATTTAGTGGGTCCAGACCTGCATTTTAAAAATGAAACATATATCCAGAATAGACCAGAGTGCAACCCCCACACCAGGGGCAACTACTGTTTCATAAGCTTTGGTTTCAGTTATGTGTAGGTGGGGGTTCATGTGTGTCCTGGATTGGCAACCGGAATGCGAGTCATGCTCAGAAAGGATGAAAGTGCCTGGCCCAGGGGATTCGGACACCTTACCTGCTCACTACTCTATACACAGCCCCTAGCACAGTACCTGCAACACAACTGATGCTCCATAAATACATTTTGGGCATCAGTGAACTCCTACCCTAATTACTTATAACTAAAGGACTAACTATAAGAAAATTGTACAAGCTGATACTTTTGAGCATTTATCACATGTCAAATACTGGACTAAATGCTTTACATTTGTTATTTAATCTTCCCAACCACACTATAAGGGAGGTACTATTGATACTATCATCCCCATTTTACAGATTAGAAAACTGAGGCTCAGAGAGGTTAGGTTTCTTGCCCAAAGTTCCACACTTAATGCAGATTCAAACCCAGGCAGGTCCACTCTGCAGCACTGCCCCCAAGATATTAATTTTCCTGGGCTGTGGATATGTAGTTAAATATTTGGAAAACATTTTAATTGTTAGTCCTTATCCATTGGTATTTACCGTAAGCTTTCCTGCTTGAAAGTCCACATCCCTGAGGTCAGACTTTGCTTTTCCTTGCCTTTGATTCTGACATACGTGTTTATGAGAGGATGTTTATTTATTTATTTATTTTAACATCTTCATTGGAGTATAATTGCTTTACAATGGCGTGTTAGTTTCTGCCATATAACAAAGTGAATCAGCTATACATATACGTACATCCTCATATCTCTTACCTCTTGCGTCTCCCTCCCACCCTCCCTATCCCACCCCTCTAGGTGGTCACAATGCAGCGAGCTGATCTCCCTCTGCTATGCGGCTGCTTCCCACTAGCTATCGATTTTACATTTGGTAGTGCATACATGTCCATGCCACTCTCTCACTTCATCCCAGCTTACCCTTCCCCCTCCCTGTGTCCTCAAGTCCATTCTCTACGTCTGAGTCTTTATTCCTGTCCTGCCCCTAGGTTCATCAGAACCATTTTTTGTTTTTAGATTCCATATATATGTGTTAGCATACGGTATTTGTTTTTCTCTTTCTGACTTACTTCACTCTGTATGACAGTCTCTAGGTCCATCTGCCTCACTACAAATAACTCAATTTCGTTTCTTTTTATGGCTGAGTAACATTCCATTGTATGTATGTGCCACATCTTCTTTATCCATTCATCTGTCGATGGACACTTAGCTTGCTTCCATGTCCTGGCTATTGTAACTAGTGCTGCAATGATCATTTTGGTACATGACTCTTTTTGAATTATGGTTTTCTCAGGGTATATGCCCAGGAGTGGGATTGCTGGGTCGTATGGTAGTTCTATTTGTAGTTTTTTAAGGAACCTCCATACTGTTCTCCATAGTGGCTGTATCAACGTACATTCCCACCAACCGTGCAAGAGGGTTCCCTTTCCTCCACACCCTCTCCAGCATTTATTGTTTCTAGATTTTTTGCTGATGGCCATTCTGACTGGTGTGAGAGGATATATGAGAGGATATTTAAATAAAGTTTGAGGAAGGAGACAGTGGGGGACAGTGGAAAAAGTAAAGCATCAGGGCTTCTGGCGTCCTGATGTGGCCCTGTCTTCAGCTGGCTCTGGTCTCTGAATCCCACACGTGACCACTAGCTCTGGCAGCCCTTGTTAGCACTCATCACAGTCCCTTCACCTGGGGATGCCCAGGTATCCATCAACCTTTGGCCTGAATGTCACCCCCTTGGGGAGGCCCTTTGCAACCTCTCACTCCCCATCATAGAGACTCGGGCATAATGCCCTGAACTTCTTCTTCTTTGTAGCACTCATCATATAATTATTTAGATAATTATTTATTTCATATAATTATTTAGATAATTATTTGTTTCAAGTCAACTTCCTGCACTACAAAATACATTCCATGACTGGTGAGGCTCTGTCTTGTTCCCCACATGTGCCCAATGCCTAGTGTGGAATCAGTGCTTAGTAAATATCTGACAATTGCATTAATAATGTCCCCTTTGAAGCTCCAGCTCCCGGGACAGTGCCTGGCCCAGAGTGGGTGCTCGGTAAATACCTGTTGAATTGCATTATGAAATTCCTTTGGGCAAGTCCCTCCTTTTCAGTCATCTAACCTATAAAAGAAGGATCTAGTCTACCCCTTCCAACTCATACATGAATTCCTGAAAGTGCCAGGTAGATTTGTAATGTGGTATAGCTTTTCAAAGGGCTTTGGGGCAAAGCCGGGGAGAGACAGGCCTGAGAGGGACAACACAAAGAGGCCTCGGAAGGTGACTGTAGGAGGGCACTGGAAGCTCGGCTGCCTGGACATGAAGATGAAGCAGCTTGGACTTCCCTGGTCGTGCAGTGGTTAAGAATCTGCCCGCCAATGGAGGGGACATGGCTTTGATCCCTGGTCCGGAAAGATCGCACGCGCCACGGAGCAACTAAGCCCGTGCGCCACAACTACTGAGCCCGCGTGCCTAGAGCCCGTGCTCCACAACAAAAGAAGCCACTGCAATGAGAAGCCCGCGCACCGCAACGAAGAGTAGCCCCCGCTCGCTGCAACTAGAGAAAGCCCGCGCACAGCAAAGACCCAGCACAGCCAAAAATAAAGTTAAAATTTTTTTTTTAAAAGTTAAAAAGAAAAAGATGAAGCAGGTGGCTACCTATGAGAAGGATGCCAGGAAGGGCACTCTCCCACCTGCCAGGAAACAGCTCTCTCTGAGCCCGGGGGCTGATTGATGCCTGGCATCCCTCCATTAGAGAGCCTGATGTGAGAGCTGGTCAACGTGGAAATAAATATCAAAGTGTTAACACATTCTTATTCAATTCACCAGATATTTACTGAACACCCAGTCAGCGGCACACGCTACTTACAAAGGGATGGCAGGCTTGATGCAAGGGAAGAGAGTGCTCTTCTACTCAGACCACACCTGAATATTGCATATTGTTCCACGTTCCACACACCACTCTTTCAGTGAAGCATAGACTAAGTGGAGTGTATTGCAAGCATATTGACCAGGAAAGAGACTGAAATCACATTCTAGAAGGAACAAGTACAGGCAGTTCTGGGAAGGATGCACTAGATGTGTGGACCCAAGAAATGGAACTAAGGACAAAAGGAAGAGGGCTTCAGAAAGAAAGAATTCCACCCAATAGACGGAGAAACTTTCTAACAATGAGAGCGTCCCAAGATGGAATATGCTGTCCCTGTAGGTATTGAGGTCCCCAACACTGGAGGCATTCAAGCACAGACTCTACTTCATGAGACCAGATTTGCAAGAATTCAAGCATTTGATTTGAGTAGTGATCTAGAGGGCCTTTATTAATCCTTTCAGCCCCAAGAATGTGGGATCTAGATTCTACTTCTACATCAGGGGAATCAGAAGCAAGGTCAGAGTATCAAGGGGCTGATGAGGTCCTTGGACATTGTGAGAAAACAAGAGAGCAGGAGTATGGGGTCATGAATGCAGAAGGAAAAGGCCACTGTAGGAAAACTTCAGCCATTCTTGTTTGCTCCTTCCCAGGAAGGAGCTTCTCTCCTGGCTGAACTCATTACAGTTGGTTCTCATTATTCATGGTAGTTGCGTTCTATAAGGTTGCCACAAGCACTGAATTAGGGAAACTGAACCATTTCTCCTAAGGGAAGAACAGGGTTAGGTTCCTGTGAACCTCTGGTCACAACATTTTCATCATCCAATTAACACATAACCTCGATTTATGTGTTTCTGCTGATAGACATCTTATTTAATACATACTGTTGATCCAATAATATTGGACAACAGCACCAAATGTCACGCCTGAACAATGTTTTTCTAACGCCTGTATTTTCTCTATCAGGCACATTGCAGATTTCTTGCCCTTAGGAACACTAGACAGCACTTCAGCATTAAGTGTGGGGGGCATTTTAAACAGCAAAATCTCCAAGAGGAAGCACAAAAATGTGAAAGACATGACACTGCAGAGATTGTGAAAAGCACACTTGTTTACGGTATGAGCCGAAAGAAGGCAGAGCATCACCTTGCTGGACCCCAGCTGGGAACATGCCTGGCGACCCACTCAAATTTTTCACTGCTCTGTGCGTGTCTGTGAAAGCACCATGAGTACTGCCATTGGGGTTACAAATATATTTTAGCGAGTAGACCAATTTGCAAACATGGAATCTGCAAATAATGAGGATCAACTGTACTCGTCTGCACCTGAATTTTCGACTCTAGCCAAGATGTGCCCAGGCTTCTATCCCGAATCCCCAACCTCTGGGATATGAAGTGGAGTTTAGTCTCGCCCTCACCACTCCTCCTGCCAAAGAGAACAAACTGACAGCGGCTCTGGGGACGGATACATACCATGTATGGCAGGAATGGAGCTCAGCTCACCCCACTGGACTCTGGCTAAATATACCAATCTCCAGTGATGCTCTTAGGAATCTAATAGACTCTCCAGCCAGCTTAGGGTTTCAGAAGTTCAATGTCCCCGAGCAGGGCATCCCCGAGGATGCACACATCACCTTTCTTCTTGGACAGATGTACTGATTTTGATGATTTCTTTTGCCTACATCTCAACTCCTTCTTTTTTTCTCATATGGTCAAAAATCTCACAGACTCTCTTCTAAACATTTTGGAAGATAATCAAACTAGCATGGGGTGAGTGCACGGCAGAGTCTGTAAATATGAAGACTCAGCTGCACAGCCCTCTCTCATCTCCCAGAAGACGGAAGACATTTCAAATTAGCTGCTGAGGAGAGAATTTATCAGAGAGCTCAGGCACGCTCGAGGTTTTTCATCTTACAAGAAAACTACTGCCCACGAACACGACACAGTCAGGGCATGGAGAGTGCCCGGCTTCATTTGTTAAGCTCACCGGCTACAGAAGTATCTTGAAGAAGCAGTTGTATTAATAACACACAACTTAGAGCTCTGAACGGCAGATGCCAATTGAACTAATGGTTCTAACGAAGCATCTGGGCTGAAGGATGAAGCTGATCGCCCCATGTACCATCCTCCAGGAGTCAGGGTGGGGGAAGATGCATCGCTGAGCTTTCAGGATGGACTGAGGGTGGCCCACTGCTGCCCCTAGAGGGATGCAGGCTGCAGGTGGGAGATGGTGTGTGGCTGGGCCTCACCGTGCTCTGGGAAGATGGGGAGCTTTTAGTTGGGGGTGGGTGGGTGTCAGCAGCTCTTGTCTGGGCAGTGCCATGTCAGGCAGGCCCTAGATGTGCTGGGGATCCTCCCAGGAGTAGAGCCCTGACTTCTGGTTTTCGTCTGCCCACCCACCCAGAGCCACTGCAAAGTGGAACTGGTGATACCACCACGTCAGGGAGTGGAGGACAGAGGTTAGGGACAGAGGAAGGAGAGGGAGGGGTGGAGGAGGGCCATGGGGAACCCTTCCTGAAGCGGGGAGGGGCCAGCTGGCAGAATTTATTTCTACCGGCCTGGTTGGCACGGGCTGGCCCTTGCAGCCTTCTTGCAGGGCTCTGGAGTTGCAGCAGGAGTGACGTGAGCATATGGCCCAGCCCTGCTCTGTCTTTCTGTCTTCCCCAAACCGGGCGAGATGCGAGATCCCGGGAATAGTGCACGCAGACAAAGAGAAATATATTGACACACATCCCCCTGAGAGACAGCAGAACTAACATTTGCACAATAGAGTGGAATCCTCAAAGCACAACTATAAAAAATATTTCATTTCGTTCTCACAAAAATTTGATGACGCACACGCAAAGCAGATCCTACGATGACCATCGTTCCTGTTTGACTGAGGATGCAATCAAGGAACGGAACGGAACGTGGGAGCTACGAGAGCTGGGACTGGCCTGAGCCCTTTCACGTCCCCACGGTGCCTGCCCTGCATACAGCTCCCTCTCCCCTCCCTGGATTTTCCCTTCCTCCCACCCGCCTGTCCGTGCTCCCCACACCTCTGGCCTGGAGCCTGCCCCATGTCTCATCAGAGCTGACTGATGCGGGCTGCTTCCTGAGACTAAATTAGCAGCTCTCCCAGGCATGAGCCGGCTGGAGAGACGCGGAAAGCAGTCACTCAGAACTGGCAGGCTTCCCCGGGCTGAGCTCAGGCGGGCTGCGTGATCGGGCATATTACAAGAAATAGATTTCAAACGCAGTCCTTTAAAACCCCGCTCCTCTGTCCAAAAGCAGCCCCCCGTTTGAAATTTTAAGTAGCTCTAATTTGTTTGCCGGCTGATGTGTGAATAAGCTTCTATAGTCAGTGACTTTTCCATCAAAGCTGATAAGCAGGAAGTCCCCGTGCTTTGGGAGAAAGGACCAGAAGCCTGTGGGCCAGGGAGGCAGGAGGAGAGAAGGCCGTCAGTCATCCTGGGGGTGGCCAGGAGAACCAGATGCCCTCACAGGATGAGGCACCTGATAGACTATTAATTAACGAGAGGACTATTGCTGTTAGAGAACGGAGAGCAAATGGAAAGGGAGAAACGCATCAGTGATCGGAGGGGCCTTCCACTCCCATTTTCAAATTCCAGTTGCCAGTGGGGAGGCTTGTCGTGTGGAATCTCTCTTGGACAAATGGTGAGCGGTGGCTTTGGAACGCTCTCGTGACGAAATCCTCGGTCCCCACGCTCTCTGCACACTCCCCAGGTCCTAGCACCCCAGTCCCTCGTTCACTGCTGCACCTTTTCTCCCAGCCCAAGCTGAGCCCGGCTCCCAGCTGGGCGGTCTGCACTCACAGAGTCCCCAAGCCTGGAGGGACAGTACTGTGAGCATGCTACAGTAGAGGCAGGCCCAGGGAGCACATAAGAGGAGCCCTTGTATGCTCCCTGAGGACGACGGACTCTGTGACCTGAGCTCTTAAGACATGCGCAGGAGTGGCCGGGTGAGAAATGGGGGTTGAGGGTGCAGGCATGGAGGGGGTGGCACAGGAGGAGGCTCGAAGGTAGGCAGGGACCAGCCCGTGACAGCCTTGCTCTGGAGCTGCCATTTACCGTGAAAGCAAATGGGGGCCATGGTGAGGTTTTCAGCCCAAGAATGACGTTCCCATCTGCGTTCTCTGGTGGAGAGAACTGGATCTGATAACCTTTCAGGTCTCCTCCAACCCTAAGAATGTAGGATATTCTGTGAGATATCGTCAACTATTGTAAACCTCACGCCAAACCCCCTTCTCCCGGTGCCTTACTTAAAAGGAAGAAGTGACTTCTCAGTAACCTTCAAAGCAGCCCCCAGACCACTGATCTCTTTCTCCCCTCCCTCTGGAGAACTTGCTGCCTCAGGACTTCTTCATCAAAGGCCAAGTCTCTGGGAATGGCCCACCAAGCAGCACCCCTATCCGGCCCTCTCTCGTCAGGTCCGTCTCCCAGCCGGGGAGCTGGCACGCGAGGCTCCTGATTTCCAGCAATCAAACCCCACTCCTGTGCTCTGAGCCTGGACCCACAAAGGCAGCTTCAAAGGATCTGCCTATTTATGGTAAACTCCGTCCTCGGATTGAAAATGTATTCCACAGTAGCAGGCACGGGTGCCCTCCTAGCAGCTTGCCCACTGGCAACTTGTCTGAGCCTTGATGACTTCTCATTAGCGCAGGTGGGATCTGAGCTGTCCCAGAGGCTCATACTAACAGGGGTGGGGGACCAAGCACAGATGCCGGGGGTGGGTGATGTGTCCACGGAGAGGGTGTCTCCGTCAGCACTGTTCCCCCAATGCCATGTACGGGCAACGGCAACACAGACCATCTACCAGACAGTGTTTTTAGGATTTTCTATTGTTCTTTGCTTTTCAAGTAGGAGAAGCGGTCTGGAGCGTGGAGAGACCCCAGCAGGTCTGCCACACTTCCTGGTGTTCTGGCTGAGAGGGCCATGATGAGAAGTGTAGCTGTCTTTATATGACTCAGAGGTGCAGCCGAAGCACATCCTATGGCCACAAACACTGGAGCATCCCACGCAGACCTCCCCGGAAAGGGGGCAGACACGCCTGTGTGGGGGCTTCTGTCAGGGAAGAGGGCAGCCCAGGAGATCAAAGAGAGGCATCCTGTCCTCCCAGCAATTGGTGGGACCTGCCGGAACTTCGGGAAGCTGGAGATGGATTCTCCAAACCTTCTAGAAGACACTGCATCCCTGAATTCTTGGTTTGCAAGGGTGACTCACAAAAGCCACTTGTCCACCCTCCTGCGTCTGGTTAGAGCTACACTCAAGTCATTCCAGGAAATCGGGCCCTTGGAAAGCCGAGTCTGTATCAGCTTTGGAAAACAAAATATGGCTGTCGGTTCACAATGTTTTCTATTCACCCACTCCTGGCCAGCTCTGCCAGTCTCCATGGGAACAGAGTTAAATGGATCCATGGTCCAGGAAAAGGTGGCTCAGGGCTGGTTTCTATGAAAAGTTCATGTGACAATAACCCCGTGTATTTTGGGAGTTGGGATTAGGGGGAGGGGCAAGAGGAGTAATGAATTAACTCCAAGCCCCAGAGTTCAGACTGAATAAAAAATTTGAAGACTAATTCCAGTAAGCAACTTAATGTGGTGAATAGAAACTGAGTGTTTTGAGTGAGGAAGGTGAAAGTTCCACAGTGCTCTCAGCTCTGTGCCAGTTTGCCCCATCTGGAAGCTGGTACCCACTTTGGGCCTTATGTTTTAATAGAGCCCCAGACAAACCAAAAAGCATTCGTGGTGAAAGATTTGTCACCTGTGTCGCATTGGGAACAGCTATGGGCCACTGTTTGGGGGAGGAAAAAAATCAGAGGGGCAGAACAATTCAAGCACTAGACAGTGATTTTCTTTTCTTTTTTTTTTGCGGTACGCGGGCCTCTCACTGTTGTGGCCTCTCCCGCCGCGGAGCACAGGATCCGGACGCGCAGGCTCAGCGGCCATGGCTCACGGGTCCAGCTTCTCCGCGGCGTGTGGGATCTTCCCGGACTGGGGCACGATCCCGTGTCCCTTGCATTGGCAGGCGGACTCTCGACCACTGCGCCACCAGGGAAGCCCTAGACAGTGATTATTGACTGCAGTTTTTGCCTTTCCCAAAAGACTAGGAGCTCTGGAAGGAACCATGACTTATTTATCTCACATTTCTAGCCCTTGACACGAAGTAGGTGCTCAAAAAATTGTTATGCTAAGTTTCAGAAGAGAATGAATAAATGAAGGGAAGTCAAGCTATTTTTAAATATTTGAAGAGCTGGTAAAAAGAGAGAAAGCTGATTATCCTGGGTTGCTTAATGGGGCAGGACTAAGAGGCAGGTTTTGACTCAGTGCCTGGAAGATTCTGGAATGTGTCCCTGGGGAGGAGGTGAATCTCCCAGCCCAGGACATGCTCAAGGGGAGGCTGTGTGGCTGTTTCCCTCAGGGATGCTGTGGAGAACATTCTTGCACTGGGCTGGAAGGTTAGACCAGAGGCCTCAGAGTTTCCTCCAGCATGTTCTGGGCAATTCTGCGGAGTGGAAAGACCAGGGACTTTGAAAACGGCTAGACCCAGATTCAGTTCTCAAGCCTGGAACTAACTAGCTGAATGGATGAGGACCATGACTTTCTCAGTTTCTTTACTTGCAAGATGGAGAGAATAGCTTTTATGCATGATTGATAAAAAGATGAGAAATTTTAAGTACACCCAGCACAGTGCGTCTTGTAGGAGACACCCAATAAATGATAGCCATTCTTATTACGTCAGCAGAGCCAGCTTTCTGTCTAACCATAGGCAAGCAGAAGAGAGTGCTATGCAAATCTAGTTTTCAATAATCCTTGAGCTTAGCCAGACCAAATGGTGAGGGGTTACCCTCCTCACTGCACACAGGAAGAAAGTTGAGGTACCCTGTTGCGATATACAGTGAGCCAATGGAAAAGTTTCAATTTTCATCTTCAGCTAGAGATAACCCCCTCAACAGACACCCCCCGGCCTCATCTCTCCCTCTCCCAAAGGCTTAATTAGAGCCTGTTAAGCCATTTCTGATCCTCAGATGAAAGGTGTGCTTCTCTTATTACAGCCCTAACAAAGTCGCCGGGGGCCTGCTTGGAACCTCTGATCTTTAAACCAAGTTAAAATGAAGGAGATTAAGGGCCCTCTAAGGCTGTGCTTTTTTTTTCCCCTCGCCTCTTTCAAATATGATTTCTCACAAATTAGGAAGGGAGATTATACTATTTCAATACCACCCAGGACATCTTTTTGGGGATGGGGAAGGAGAATATGGGATGGAGATGAGATACTTCACACTGGGGGGAGCAAAAACTGGGGGCTGGAGCGAGTGAACCTGGTCCAGATTTGGAAGTATCACTTACAGGACACTGTAGGGAACATTTTCCCTCAAACAGGCTCCAGTGGAACCTCCCCAGAGTTCCGAGACGGAAAGCCCGCTCCAAACAGAACCAAAACAGTCATTTTTTTGAATGGTTAATTTAAAATGGTAATAATCCCTTAATCAGCCACTGGCAGGGAATATGGTATTTGGTTCTGACATTTTACCATTACAAACCACTGGGTCCCCGCGTGGTGCTTTCTAAATAGTCAAACCCAGCCCTTAATAGTCACTCGCCCGGATAGCAAGAGAAAGAACAAAACCAAATCCAAATGAGAAGATACCATTACTAAAGAAAGCCCAGCCCAGCAGCTCACCAGGAGCCAGGCTCTGTCCTGGTTTGCAACAGGTGGCAGCAAGGGAAAGTGTTTTGATTTGGGGGCTTAGGGATTCCAGGAAAGTGAGAAAAGCCAGGAGGGGGAGACCCATGAGCATGGGCTCGGGAGTTGGACACGGCTGAGTGTGAATTCCAGCTCTGCCCAGAGTCCTTGCTACTGTGGACTTGGGCCAAGTTACCTACCATCCCTGAGCTTCAGTTTCCTCACTTGTGAAATGGGAGTTTATCTACTTTGAAGGGCTGTCCTCCAGGTCAGAAGTGACCTGTGCAAAGTACCCATGTAGATTCTGGTACACAACAGGTCCTCAAGACATGCTCTTCGTCACTTTCCCCTCCCCTGCCAGCATCACCTTGGATGGAATTGGGAGAATATTAGAGAGGGATACTGACATTCCTCCTACCCTGGAAGACAAGCCCAGTTAATTATCAGTCCCCAAACCATGTCTTCATCCTGTCATAAGCAGGGGAAGGACGCCTGTCAAGAGGCAAAGATTGGGTCTGTGATTGGGATGGGACCTGGGGACCAGAGCTGCAAAGCTATATCTGCGCTCACGATCCATCTTGCAGGGTTCTCACTGCCACTCATGGCACGTGAGCCAGACAGGAAAGCGGCGGTATGGTGACCAGATTTGTTGAAGAAACATGGGTAATAAAGAGGATTATAGTGATTCACTTTATAAGTCCAATCAAGGATGTATGCCCCTTAGGGTAGCTGAAGGTCAAAAACATCATCCTCTTTACTGGTCACTTCTGTAGCAGATTCCATTCACCATTAGCTCAAAAAGATGGGGGTGGGATACAGGAAGGTCGAGAAAAAATTCTATGCATAGAGGCTGCAGTACGTCTTTGTCAAAGGGCAGCCTGTGGACCACCAGCATGATAATCATCTATCTGAGTGCTAGTTAAGCAGATGCACATTCCTGCAATGCACCCGGTTTTACTAACTCAGTTTATAGCTGTAGGGCTGAGGAACGTACATTTTAAGACAAGCACCACGGGTCATTCTTGTGCACACCTGAGTTTGAGAAGCTCTACCCTCCATAGGTGCTGCGGAAGAAGGGGCAGCAGCTGCTGTGTAGGATGCCTCGGAGCAGAAGCCCTTGCTGGACTGGGGTGGGGCTGAGGGATGGGTGCTGGTGGCTGGCGATGCTATTTCCTAATGACTCAGGCAGTCTTGCAGCCTGGCAGCTGGGAAAGCCAGCCTGAGTGGCGGCTGGTGGAGAAGCTCAGGTAAGGTGAAGAGGTGCTCCGAGCTTAATGAGCTGTTCTTCAAGTAGAGGGTGGGATTGGAGCCACCAGCCAACTCTGTCACCGCAGGTGTTGCCTGATGGAAGTGGGCTCTTTCCAGGAAGCATCACAAAGCAGGGCTGAAAGCCAAGGGGCGTTTTTCAAAGCCTGAGCTTGGGCTTTCTATGGAGTTGGTCTGGGCTTGGCATTGTTCCCCTCGCTACTGCTTCCCCCCATTATTCTCTCATCCCTTCTTTTTCCTGACCCTGTTTCACTTTTCCTGTAGCACCTACCTCTACTGATGTACTATATAGTATTTGTTTGCCTGCTCTCTGCCCCCTATTAGAGTACAGGCTCCACGGAAGCAGACACTAAGCCCATTTTTCACCTCCGTCTAGAAGACAGCCTGGCACATTACAGGCACTCAAAATATATATATTGAAAAAATGAATAAATGTTCTTTACTTCACATCCCTCACTGGGACTCAGGAAGTCTGCCGGACAATTTTCCTACAGGCAGGCGGCTTCCTTTGTTCCCAGAATTATGAGCCCGAGGGCATGATTTGAGTTTAATAATCCCAATTGCACTCATTTTTTCCACGTCAGTCTCTCTCGCCAGAGTGTGGGCTGCCTCCGTGCAGGGACTGTGCCTTTTCAGTTTTGTTTCCTCCGTGCCCAGCACGGTGCCTGACTCATAGGAAGAGGTCAGTACATGATTTGTTACATACATGAAATGACCATTTTGTGATCCTCCATCCCAGAGTTTCTGGCCGCCTACCTAACTCCCACCCCATTTGGGAAGTTATGAAAAAAGGGTGCTGATGTCATTGTTTAAAGATCACGTAGCTCCGGCCCTGAGCCACGAGGAGTCGTTAACATAACTCCTCTCTTGGTCTGGGACTCCTGTCTTTTACATTCTTGTCTTCCAAGAAGGGTGACCTGGCCTCATGGCTCGGCATAATCACTGTCCTACTAAAAGGAACTCCACTGGCCCCCGTGAGAAGGGCTGAATTGGAGCCTCTCAGGCACGAGGACCGAGGGGAAGGATGCAGATATGACGGCCCTCCCAGCGCAGCCCAGGGTATCACCCAGATCACCTTGGGTGCCTGATGTTGCATGCGTTCCTGGGCCCTCTGCTAGGTCTACCCAATCAGATTCTTGAGGGGTGGAGTCTAAAAAAATCTGCATTTTAAGCAAATTACCAAGGTTATTCTGATGCATAATTTGTCATAATGGTTAAGAACTTGGGCTTTAGAATCAGAGGTACTTGAGTTCAAAACCAACTGCCATTACTACATTGTTCAAGGCCAAGTCAGTCTCCTGGAGCCTCAATTTCCTCACTTGTAAAATGGGGATGAATAAAAAGTAACTACTTTGTAGGATTAAATGGGAAAATACAAATGACACACTTCTTGTGGTAAATGGCCCATGGTAAGAGCTTAATAAATGAAAGCCCCTACGATGATGATGATATGATGGTGGTGGTGAAGATGATGGTGACGGTGGTGGTGGTGGTGAAGATGATGGTGATGGAGGTGGTGGTGGTGAAGATGATGGTGATGGTGGTGGTGGTGGTGAAAATGATGGTGATGGTGGTGGTGGTGAAGATGATGGTGATGGTGGTGGTGGTGGTGAAGATGATGCCGATGGTGGTGGTGGTGGTGAAGATGATGCTGATGGTGGTGGTGGTGGTGAAGATGATGGTGATGGTGGTGGTGGTGAAGATGATGGTGATGGTGGTGGTGGTGGTGAAGATGATGGTGATGGTGGTGGTGGTGGTGAAGATGATGGTGATGGTGGTGGTGGTGAAGATGATGGTGATGGTGGTGGTGGTGGTGAAGATGATGATGATGATCCTTCATAATCTCCTGGAAAGGTGATTCTGTGACCCCTTCAGTGGTATGTTTCCTTGGTCAGCCACTCTGATAGGCAGGAGGCTCTTCGATATGTCTGCTTCCTGCTCTAATTAGTGCATCCTTTCCTACTTCTAAGGCTTTTTAAGGTTGGAGAAAGGATACACTAAGAATAAAGAGTTGATTATTAGAGTGATGGGGAGGTTGGGAGGCCTTCAGAGAGGCACTTGGAGTGACTGCCGGAATCCCTGTTTCCCCTGATGTCAGAGGACAAGAGGAAAGGAGGGTGAGAAGGTTAGTGGAGCAGAATGAGAAAGGAAGAGGGGGTTGAAAGGAGCCCCAGGGGACAAAGCACCCTGAGCTGACGGAGTGACAGGGAGCAGCCAGGAGGGGACAGGTGTGACTGGCACGGCAGAAGGGCACGCATGGCTTGATCAGAAAAGAGCTTACAGGAGAGAACTGAACGCCGAAGGGGTTCCTCAGCCCTATGGGATCTGATCTGTACGCAACGGGCCAGCAACCCGGACTCTAACCCTGGTTCCAGGATTAGGGAGATTCAGGGAGTAGAATAATCCAAATAGTGGAAAGACCTGGGAATTCCCTCCTGATACGACGCTCCTTTATCTCACCTCTGCCCCCATAAAGCATGGTTGCCTCTCTGGGTATTTTGCTGGGGCTACAGCCCCTGACCCACACTGGCTGATCCTGGTGCAGGAAGGGGGAAGCCAGGACCTGCCAGGAGCCTTGCACTGGACACAGCCTGCTGCTCCTGGGGACAACTGAGAGCAGGAGGCCATCCTGAGTGCCAAGGAGAAATGGGCTGGGAACAGAGAAAGGAACAAGGAGGAGGGATCTGCCACCACAGCAGCATGGCTAGGCTTACCTGCCGGAAACCATTCCTTGTGAACTGTAAGATTTTCAAGGCATAGTTGGACCTCTGGCCTTTGCTGTTGAATTCAATGTGGCCGGTGAGACCTTCCAATTCTACCTGTCCAAGAGAGAGTGAGTTACAGCACCAAATAGGCCCCGCCTTCCATGTGGCCCCAAGCAAGCATTCCACCATGCTGGTTAAGGATGCCCAAGAGAACGGAAGCCATCAAGATCCGTTCTCCTGTCCACCTCTCAGCCACAGTATCTTCAGACTATGCAAGTGATGTCTCTGAAACCAACTCAGACTTGGCCGGGGCTAGAGGAGGAAGGGATGCCCCACACCCAATGACCTCACAGCTGCTGCATAAACCAACTTGATGCTGAGATGCTAGCTTGAGCTCAGATCCTCCTGAGCTCCTCCTCCAGGCCCTTGGCTTTGAATAGCATTTATCCTCCTTGGGCAGCTACCCACCCACCTCCAAGCTGCAGGATAACCTGACTCTAGCTGCAAAATCCTAGCTGCTCTTCCCCAGACTTCTCTGACAGGAGATGGCTTCTTCGTGGGCTAGAATCACGTCCATCCCACCAGAGGTGGCTTGGCTGGGAGAACCCTGGGGGAACCCAGCATCAGGCCAGAAGTGTTGAGCCTGCAACTCCCTGAGGGGCCACAGTCTATGACAGCATCATCCATCTGTCCCCACTTGGGCAGAGCTTTGCAGGGACCACCTCTGAGCCAAGGGGTCAAGTTCCAAGCCTGGAATCCAGAGACCCCTTAACAGTCTAAGGCTCAAGGTCTATTGCCCTGTAAACAAACTTGCCATGGATTCTCGGTGGCTTTTAGGGATTAGGGAACAACTCTGACCGATGATCCCCTCAATGGGGTCACCACAGATCGCTGTTTTACCCGGGGGTGTGATGTACTGGGGAGGTCTGGAGGTGAGGAGCCTTGAACAGTGGTCCTTCCCACCACCACCACCCCCGCAGGCTGGGCATGGCCCGCAGGGCCCCCACCACCCCTCACCATGCGCAGGTAATTCATGAGGCTGGTGCCGTGCTGCCAGATCTGGGCCGAGCCACAGGACAGGGGCTTCACACCGATCTCCTGGCTGCGGTTCAGCTCCTGCACCGCCGTCACCACAGTGTAGACGGCGTC
The DNA here is from genome assembly GCF_026419965.1 of Kogia breviceps. Taxonomy (NCBI): domain Eukaryota; kingdom Metazoa; phylum Chordata; class Mammalia; order Artiodactyla; family Physeteridae; genus Kogia; species Kogia breviceps. Next base: position 109,195,154 of record NC_081316.1, on the reverse strand, counting down.
AAACAGCAGGGCGGAGGAGAGCTGGGAGTGGGCAGCGAGACGAAGTGACAGGTGTAAAGGAAGGAAAGGGAAAGGAGGAAGAAAGGAGAAGAGGAGGAAGAAAGAAAAGCAAAACAAAGGAGTAAAGGCGTGTCTCTGATGCCCTGGGCCCACCTCCTGCCTCTGGGGTCCACTTCCCCTAAGAGTCCAGTGCTGGCCCAAGGCGACAATGGTGGCCAAGCCTTCTCTAAAATTGGACCATCAAGCCACCTCTTTGGGCCCCAAATGATTTCAAGGGTATCCTATTCTCTCTTTTCTCCAGGGAAGTAACATCTTCCACAGATCTGAGAAGCCCCAAGGAAGGGGCAGGGTGCTTCGCAGGAGGTGGAAGGAACCCTACCCTGAGATTTGCTCATTCTGCAAGGCTCACCTGAAGGTCACTTCCTCCTGGAAGACCCCCTTGATATTGTTTCTTCCTAAATGTACCTACTATTACAGTCTACTCTGTACTATTCAATATGATGAGCATATATGAAGTATATGGTGAGTTCAAAGCCCAGCAGTGAGCAAGACCCTATTCCTGTGATAGATTAAAGTGGAATTGGGCAGGGGAGATGGGGAGACAGGACACAAATAAAGGTAACATGAAACTGAGTGACATGAGCCAAAAGGTCTGTTGGGGGGTCCAAAGAGAAGATACCTTATCTGGTTGGGTGATCAAGAAAATGTTTCTTGGAGGATTCAGCATTGGAACTGAGCACTGAAGGATTTGGTAGGAAAGACATTGGATCTGGGGGTGGGGAGCAGCTGGGAAAAGGAGAAAGGCATTCCAGAGGGGGAACTGCGGGGTCAAAGACAAAGTGGGGGGAGGGTGGAGCACACATGGAGGGAGGAGGGCAGAAAGCAATAAGCCAGAAGTGAGGTGGGGAGAGTGCTGTGAGGGCCTTAAAGGCAGGGTAAGGGCTAGTGCAGCCGTCTGTCCATATTTTCACCTCCCTGTGAAACTGCCAGCGCTTAGGGCAGGAACACGCAAGGACCTCAATCTCTATCTCCTGCATCTCGTCTAGAGCCAGGCCCCTGTGTACAGGAAGCCCCCAGGACGTATTTCTTGAATTGAATTAAATGTTGAGTGAAATCTGCCCACAACGCTCAGCCTGAACATACATCCGGTTAACCGGGTGTCTGCAAGCTTTGGGGAGGGGAGGGTTGGGGTGTTTGGGAGGATGTGGTAGGAACAGAAGAACAGAAGGTGCCTGTCCTTGGGGAATGTGCCCTCTGAGGAGGGGGCCACACTCTGCTGTGTTAATGACAAGAGAGCCTACCCAGCGTGAATGACGACAGGGTCTACACGGTACGGGGCCCTGAGGGGGGGCCCAGGAAGGCAGGCAGAGGCCTCCTCGTGGGAGGTGGGATGTTGGACTCTGGAATTCAACCCACGGCCCCAGTGCAAAGCAAACTCCTCACTGAACTCTGACATCCCACCGCGGGCAATCGGCACCATCCCTTCAGAGCCTCACCCGTCAAGAACCCTCTCCCTGTGGCATCTTACAACCTCCCCCCTAGCTGGCCGGGCCCTGGGACACCGGTCCCTCCAAGGCTGGAGGCAGAGAGACCAGCTGTGACCTCTTGGATCGTTTTCAAGCTCTCTAGACAGAGTATAAGCAGCCTGAGTCAGGGAGGTGCAGGAGAAAGAGCTCAAAACTCAGAACACCGAACCCCGAGTCTAGCGCCCAGGCCCCGCTTACGTGCTGAGTGACGGAACCTCGAGGGAAGCAAGTTTCCTGCAGACAAGAGGTAGCCTCCCTGCCTCACCGGTCAGTAACAATGCTCTCTAGACTGCCAGTTTCAGGGGTCACCATACCCGAGGGCGGGGCGATGCACCCCAGGTGCCCACGGGCATCAGCAGGGGCTCAGGAAGCCCGAGCTGGCTGAGCCAGGACCCTGGGGGGGTAGTAAGAACAGGGAGCGACGGGGCAGAAAATGGGCTGGGAAAGGGGGATGTATTTCCCCACAGTTTTGCTCCACGTTGGGCAAAAGGGCCTGTCATGGGAACTGGGTGGGCTGACTTTGGATAATCGTTCTAGAAGGCAGTTAGAGGGAAAAACAGCCAAATAAAGTGCTCTGGCCCAATTCCAGTTCACGTGCACGCAACACTGCCTGGCCAGTGTGTTCTCCTTCCTCCCTCTCACCCTCTCTCACCCTCTCTCGCTCCTTCTTTCCTTTCTTCCACCCGCCTCTGTCCTTTCTTCACACATCTATTCAGCCCCTACGATCCAGCGGGTACCGCAGACCTCAGCACCTCCTGTTCTCCGCTGAGACATCCCACCAGGCGTGAGCCATTGTGTCCCCTCTGCCTCCACTGGGTCTTCTGCCTTCCCAGCTCTATCAATCACCCCTCCTTTCTGGCCCGGTCCTGAAGCCACCTGTGGCCACCTGTGACCCGGAGACCAAGCAGGTAAGGGCACCTAAATCGCATGATCAGGGTCAGTGAAAACCTCTGTGGTCCCGCTGAGCCGTGAAAACCAGCCACGTTCCTCCAAGTTCATCCATCACCTTCCGCATCCTCTTCTCCATCCCACCACCCTTCCCCTAGCAGCTGAGCTCCCCCTTCACTTGATTCGAGGCTCACCTGCCTGGCGCTGGATGCTTCTCAGCAAGCCTACAGCTGTCTTGTCCTTGGCACACAATTCATTTCCCCCTGAGCACAAGTGGCTCCTTTATTAATGGACCTCTCACATTTCCTTGCCAAAGGACATATGGAAATTATGAATGCTACAGACTCTCCCTTTGCAGCTCGGACACACATCTACCTGAGGGAGAGGTAGCTGCCCCTATTGACACTGCTTCTCCATCCTTCCATTTGGCTATTTAAATGATGCCGTAAACTAATTTCCGTCTCCCTTGCCTCCCAGTTAATCTCTCCATCCTGAGATTCTCAAAGTCACTCGTGTCCGAGCTGGAAGGGATCTTAGAAATCAACTAGTCCAACCCTCTCATTTTACAAATGAGGATAGGACTTCAGCCAGGACAGGACTAGACCGGAAGTCCAGCACCACTTTCTCCAGGCTGGTTTCCGCCCCTCTCTGCAGCACCCTTTCCCCCTCCGTTCCTGACAAGGCTCCTCTGGAGAAGCCGGGGTGTGTCATTGCTCCATCAGAATTATCCGTGCCTCGCCTCGCAGGATAGCGGGGGGCAATCTTCCTGGACGCAGTTACCTTCTCAACAGCAGATGCGAGCCTGAGACTCTTGGGCCAGAGCTGGGCATGGGGAAGCGTGCTAGGCAGGCTTCTCTGCTGCCCTGGGCTTAGTCATCTCCCAGTTTGCCTCGTGGTCTGACTGGTTGTTTGTCCTCAAGTTAGCCCTTCAGTGAAGAGCCACTTGGGACCTCTGCTGGAACAGGATTATAAGGGCAGGACAGAGGGGGCAGTGGAAGGGTACCACCGGCTGCCTCCCCAGCACCCATTCTCCCCTTCCTCCTCCCTAACAGAATCCCCATTTCCTGCAGGTGTCCTCCCCTCCCACAAGCAGCCATGAGCTTCAGGGGTCCCAGCCCCAGCTCCCAGGTGAGGCTGAGCGGTCCAAGAGCCATCCCATCCCCCCTGCCAATGTGTGATTCGGGACCGGGCAGGTGGTCCAGTTCTGACCAGTGAAACACGAACTGAGGCCTGGAGTGAGGGGCTCCAGAGAGGGGCTTCTCAGACGAGTCTCCTGTCTCTAGGTGAGGCAGTCCTTCCTCCTCCTCTGGACATTACTGGGTCTGGACATGACACCTGGACCTGCCGCAGCCATCCCGGCTCCATGCTGAGGATGAAGTTGACACCGAGGGCGCAGAGCAGAGATGCAAGGATCCTGGGTTTCCAACGACATCGCTCCAGGATCTGCCCCACCTCTGGACTTACTGTGACACGTGATAACACACTTCCTTTCTGGTAAGAGACCGTTGGATTCCGGACTTCCGTTACTCGAATCTCAGAGCATCCTAACTGGTGCCGAGGACTTGGGGGCCCCTTGGTCTCAGGGCAGGCCCCCAGAGAGGCCTGGCCTTATCCCCTCCCTAACCCCCCTGCTTCTCCTCACGAGGCTGCGTGCTGCTCCCCGGAGACTTGCAGACACAGCTCACCACGCTATTTCTCACATCCTCCCACCAGGCCCCAAGCTCTTCCTGCCACGTGGTTGTCGCTATTCCCACTCCGTCTGGGACGTGGTTTTCTTGGCTGATGCTCCCTTATTAGCAAATGATGCAGATGCTGGGAAATTGGCGTGTGTCTGTTTGCAGTGTTCTTTGGCATCTTGAACTCTGGGGCCTTCAAGATTCTTCGAGTGCTTCTAGTAATTACAGCTCCAGCAAGGGATGCTGGGGCTGGGAAGGAGGAGGCGGATGAAAGGAACATCAAGGTCCCTGTCTCTCCTCCAATTGTATCTTGCCTTCAGAGAGGTGACAGAGCTGACGTGTCCCCAGTGTGCTCTGGGCTTCATGGGTCCTTTCTGCAGTTAAACTTGGGCTGATTTGAGCTCCTGAAACCTCCTAAGTCCTGAACATCTTCTTTTCTCAGCTCAGTCTCCTAAGGGTCCTCTGTAGATCACCAGACGGCTCCTGGCAATCACCCCAGGCCTCTCGCTGGGGTCCCCCAGCTGCTCCTCTGAAACCTTGTCTCCCATCCACACGCCTCCAGCTTATCCCCCCCCCGACCCCGTCCACCGTTGCCAATTTCACCTCCGATGGTGTGAGAGCCTGTAATCTAATCTCTGCCTCATCAACTTTTCCATCTCACTGAGGGTCTCCATCCCAAAGCACCTTTTTGCTCTCTGAATTGCTTTCTTCCGCTACTATTATTTACTAATTTAGCTCTGGAAGGCATTTGGGACTGCAGTTGGGGAAAAGTTCTGGTACCCAGATAGCGCTCCATCCATGTCTCCAGGGCTGGGTCTGTGGTGCCCACCCCTCCCTGCCCCTTCCCGTCGTCCATCCTGCTTCCCTTTCACGAGCCCTCACTGTCTTTCTGTGGTTTCTGATCGCCATCCGCGTGTGTGCGCCTCTGAGTCTTGTCTCTGCTTCTCCTGTCCTGTCTCTCCTAAATATTAAATCTCCCAAATGACTCAACCCTCATTTAAAATCCTCTCCCTTCTTGGCTCCAAAATGCTGCTTGGCAAACACCCTCGATTCTCTTGCTTTTATATTTTCATTTGTTTCTTCATTGTTATCTTCTTTTGAGCTGTTTGTAAATTGTTCAGGGCAGTGAAAGACTCTGTATAAATTAACATGAATCAATCTGACTCGGGGAACAGCGGCTGAGTTACTCCCCCACCCATCCAAATAAAAATAAGAATGTCTTCTAAACTCACCCCTGTAACCCTCATCTTCCCCGACACCCGCCCCAGATCACTGGATTCCCAGAGTCCTCTTGGATGTCCGTTTGTCTCAGAACTTCTGTCGCTTACACTCTGACCCCCCAACATAATACCAGGACGGGAACCGTTAAAATCTCATGGAGTAGTTCTTACGATCTGGATTTTATTCAATGAAATAAACACTTAATGACAAACAGCTGTTTTAGTCTAAATCCTAATTACTTAACCTAGCCACCTGTAATTTTAATGATTTTCCATGCTTTTTGTTCTTCGCCGCGTGAGGAATGGTATTGGCACGTGAAATTAGCGGGGATGTGTCTCCCTTCATGAGGCTGTCTTCTGTCATTGTCATCACCCCTGGTGAGAAGCATGTCTGTGGCTCGCGGGCAGCCACCTGGTGGACACAGCCTGGTGGGCGCAGCGCTGAGCTTTTTCCTTGGGTGTTCACCCTTCGGTTCAACCACTCCCTCTCTGTGCCCTTGGAACTGGGCCCCCGTTCCAGCGAGCTGCAACTAGAGTATCATGGGCCGGCTGGGAAGATGAGGAAGAGAGGAAGACACACTCCAGCTGGGAGGAAAAGAAATGAGACAGAAGAAAATGCAAAGAAAGCGTGGCACTTGGGAGGGAAAGAGGAACAGAGAGAGAGAGAAAGGAAGGAGGTTATGGTGACAGAGGGAAGTGGAGAGGGAAGAGTCAGGGGAGGAGATGAGAAGGAAAAGAGAATGGAACTCACGGAGAGGAGGGGAGAGGGGAGAGGACCTTGGAGGAAAGGGAGCGGGGAGGAGAGCAGTCCCTGCGAGACAGGAGCCGTTGCAGCCTCTTTAGAAAGCTGGATGGGGATACAAACCGGGCTGCCCTTTCCTGGAACTGATTCTTTCTCACCTTCTGGCTCCCCAGCAGATGAAAGAGCTGGGCTGTTTGCGCTGGGAATTTCTGTCCCCAAAGGGACAGGAAGAGGCACCGCTTTGCCCAAGGTAGATGCTGAAGCGAGAAGCCTCGAGAAACACGTGTTGCTTCCAGGTGAGGAGTTGCTGTGTCATCTTCCCTTCAGAGACCACAGAGACCATGGCTGGAAGGTTCTGTAAGCTGTATAGTCCAGGCTTCGCTGGAGCACCATCCTCTGGAGGCCCTCGGCAGGCCCCGGCTCTCATTTCACCTCAGTTTCTTCGTCTGTCAAAAAGGGAGGCACAAGCGCTCTTGTCTGTTACTAGGGTGCCATGAGGAGGAAGAAGAGGTCAGGGTGGGATAATTTCAAGCATCAGTGGTTCAGCGTTCTGTCCGTTTCTTCACTCCCTGACTCTGAGTTTGTGAATGTGGCATTCCTTGGCCAACGAAATGAGGTGGAAGTTACAGCGTGCCTGTCCCGGGAGTCTAGGACTGGACTATGAGGTCTTGTGCATTTCAACTTGCTCTGTTGCTCTCCGGCCACCACCATGAGCATATACCAGGCTAGCCTGCTGGGCCAGGAGAAGGATGAGAGGCACGTGGAGGAGAGCCGCCCCAGCCTCGATCAGCCGACCCCCAGGCATCGAGTGAGCTCAGGCAGATCAGCAGAGCTGCCTGCCGAGCCAGCGTAGACCAGCTGATCCTTAGCCGCACGAGCTACGTAAGCGTTCATTGTTGCAAGCTGGCGAGATTTGCGGGTAGGTTGTTACACAGCATTTCTGTTGCAAAAGCTACCTGATATATTTACTAATGCTTCTCCCAGTGTCTGGCAGATGGAATGTTAGATAAACTCATTCAATGAATAACTGTGAATTGAGGATGGAAGCATATCCCATTTTACCTTCACAACAATCCTCTGACACGGTCAAGCATAATTGCCCAAAATTAGAGAAAAAAGAATCGGAGGCCCAGAAGGGTTACATAGCTACCTGAGATCACACGGCAAGAAAATAGCAAAGCCAGTATTTGAATCCAGGTCCTGTGCCTCTAAGGCTAGTGCTCTTTTCGGCACCTGTGAGCACAGCCAGAGCTGGCCCTACAGCCCTGTGAGTGGCACTGCCTGGCCTTGGTGTTGGGTCCTTATGAGGCAGGTACCAAGGGCTTCCCATCTGCCTGTTCGTGGTCAATGTGAACACGAATGGAAGGGCTGAAACCCTCAGAGGGACATCAGCGGTGTGGCACCGGGACCCTTAATTTCACTTGGCCAAAGCCAAATGTGGAATGGTTCAGGTTGGAGAGGAGGTGGCAGGTTTTGCTTCCTCACCTGATACTGTGCTGTGAGCCTTTGAAGTGTGTCGGGACCTCATTACAACACCGGAGTCATGACTGCAAGAGCCACGGACAAGACCAGGAGCACAGGGCTGTACTCCTGCCAGGAGGGGTGAGCCTGGTCCTACCCCTACCCTGTGCTCGAGAAAATATGCACTGTCCCTTCAGCCCCTGGGGGTGAGGGCTCCCGTCTTTCTGATGTTTCACCCCTGCGAAATCCTTCCTATGGAATCTTCCCTCTTTCAGCTCTAAAACACCCTGTTGGGATGTGCTCTGTAACCTTAAGAGCCTCGCAACTCAAGTTCGCACGCCTCCTTCTCCCATCCGCTTCCCTGATGAAAGCTCCCCGAGCTTTGCGCGAGCTCTGACCCTTTGGACGGTTATGTGAGCATCCCATGAGCTGCCTTATGGGGCTTTGGGAGGCTTAAATGTAACCCGGCTAGGACAGATCTAGAAAGCCACGCCATCTCATCTCCTGAGAACCTGTCATTTAGCAAATGGACACGAGCAGACCTTCCTGAGCTGCCCCACAGAGTAAGGACATCAGACCCAGTGGAGAACAGCCAGGGAAACCTCTGTGTCCATCACAAATGGAGGGGAAGGAAGTGCAGGGGGGAAACACATGGGTGAAGGCACAAAGGAAGTCTCTCTGGACAAGCTCTACCACGGGCAGTGGTCCAGGGAGATGAAAGAGCACTGGACCAGGAGTATCAGAATCTAGTTTCACCTGCAAAAGGCTTGGTGTTTGCCCTTGAACAAGAGCCCCACACCCTCGTCCCTCACCCCCATTCCCAGCCTGGGATTCAGTCTGTCTGAGAAATGAGGGAGCAGATCAGCTAAAGCCCTTTCCAATGGTAAGAGTCTTGGATCCTGAACTCAGGCGGGTCTCAGCAAGAGCATCATCAGGAGTCTGGCCACAGACATCCCTAAGTGACCACGCGGGCCCGCTCTCCCTGCTGACTCCTCTACGCTTGCTGCTCACAGCTCCCCACGTCCCCACACGTGTCCCCTGTGACCCCTCCCCAGCATTTCTACAGCCTCTTTTTGAGCTGGGCCTGGAGAAGGCTGGAGTCCAGGGGCTGTTGAATCTGGGGGTGTCTGGCCCACAGAGGGGGTGTGCATGGCGGCAAAGGGGCACCAGGGAGGGGCTGGGTGGGCACTTACTGCGGGCCCCGCGAAGGGCACGTGGTCACAGTTCTCCTGCCAGGACTGGTTGAGGCTCTGGGCAAACTCTTGGAAGAAAGCATGGGACTGGTTGAAAATGGAAAATCCCAGGATGTTGACGCGATTGTCCACGAGGCCGTCCATCCTCTGGAGTGAGAACTCCTGAAAGACGCAGCAGGCAGAGCAGAGCAGGGTTAGGAAGGGAAGGGTGGGCTGGGCTCTGCAGGAGCACAGCTGGGCAGTGCGTTCTAGCCACATGGACACCATTGCCAGGTGCTCTGCTAGGTGTCAGGGTCCAGAGATAATGGAGAGTTCTTCTTCAAGTAGCTCACAGTGTTGAGGTGCCAGGAGGGAGAAATAAACAGAAAGATCTCTAAGAGAGGTATGTGTACGATGCTCTGGGTGGAGAGAGAAAGAAAAACACAAATGAGATTGTGGAGGCAGGACTGGGTCTGCAGAAGGTGTGACCCATGAGCTGAGTCTTGAAGGATGCCTAGGCGTTTTCTGGGTAGTAAGTGTGGACGGACAAAGGCTATTCCAGACAGAAGTCACCGTGGATACAAAGGCATGGAGGTGAGACAGTGCGTGGGCGCCTGCACTGTACTTTGACAGAAGCATCGCTCCTCAAAGTGTGTCCGCAGAACACCTGCCATCAGACTCACCCAGGTATCTGTAAAAAAAAATGATGATCCCTGCAGCCCACCGGACACCAGCTGAATCTGGATCTCGGGAGCCGAGGCCCAGGAGTCTGCATTTACAGCGGGGCCCAAGGTCATACGCACACCAATGTTTGGGAGTCACTGGGTCAGCACTAGGAGGCATGTGGGTGGGGAGACGATGAGAGATGAGGCTGGAGACGTCAGCAGGGGCCAGAGCACAGCGGCCCTGCTGCCAGGCTGGGGAGCTTGCACTTTATCATGTAGTGATGTGACCTGAGGGCACTGTCAGCAGAGGAGTGACAAGATCAAGTTTGCTAAGAATCTCAACCTGAAGGTCTGCAGGTAGAGCTGTGCCTTCATTTGTTATTACTATTTTTTGCTCACTTAACTCACATTTAAGTGCTTACTATGTGCCAGACATGGGCACAGAGGATGTTCTAGACACAGAAGATGTGAACAAGAAACACATTTCCTGATGCCCAGGAACTTGCAGCTTTGGGGAAAAGACAGACTGTAAATAGACAAATAAATACATATACTGTCAGATATCTATGGGGGGGTTAGGGTGGGGCTGCTACTTGAGATGAGGCAGTCAGAGAAACCCCATGTGGGGCAGTGACATTTAGAAGCTCAAAGGAATTCTCCCAGGAAGTGTGGCCCTCACCCGATCACCTGGCCGGGGCCACGTGTTCACTCAGCTAAAACCTGCAGGTGTGAGTCTCATTGAGGCCAGATAGTGTCACAGGGAGAAGCATCCCCCTCCTCAGGCAGTGCTGAGCTCAGAGCCCTGGACTCCCAAGACCCACCTTGGCCCTATACAGGGAAACCAGGCAAGAGGGTGTGGGCTCTTCGGCTCGTCAATTCCCGCTCCCGGAATAACGCCTTCAAACGGGGGTCAGGCCATCCTTGTGCGTTGAATTCACATTCATCGCACTTTCATTCCACGTGCCTCGCACACAGCTCTGCGCCCGGTGGGCACGTGGTCGTTAGACCCCAGGACCAAGCCATCAGCCACTCAGCCTGACAGGACCGAAGGCAGGGGCCTTGGGCTTACTTCGCGCCTGAGCGGAAACACGACTTTCCTTCAGGCGGCCTCCTTGCCTTAGGACTCAGCTGCTCCAGGCCCCCGGCACGTCCCCGGCGTCCTCCCTCACGTCCACAGCCACGGCCAAGCCCTTGGGCCACAGGCCTGAGCTCTGCCCGGAGTCCATCCTCATTAGCTGCAGCTTGCAGACCGAAGGTACAAAGATTCCTTTGGAGCCACCAACCCCCGGCAGCGTGGAGAGGGGATGAGGAATAAGTGTATTTTGGATCCTGCCACACTCCCGCCAGGGGAACACGGACGTGCCAGAGGACGTATTGATTCATGAGCTGATATTATCTCCTGTCTCCCTAATAGGGCAGCTACCCATGCGCCATGGGCTATCAGCAGACACGAGGAGACAGGTGGCTAATGAGAAGAGACGCACCTGGCAAGGGGGAGGTGGCAGGGTGCAGAGCCAGGCTGCTGTCAGGCAACCGAGGGGCCTCCCCAGCTGTGGTTGATGTGGAGGGAGACATCCCCTCTCCCTCGGCTTTCTTGTCAATGTGGGCAGCTCATCACGCCCCGCCCTATCCTCACACGCACAGCCTGGTGGAAGGAGGCCCATTTCAAGAACCCCCGACACTGTGATGTCTACAGACGCACAGTGGCGGTAGAGGGGATACCCAGTAAGGGCTTTGGTGTTCAAATCCAGGTCCCACACTATACTGAAATGTATGACCTTCAGGGAGTATGGCCTTCAGGATCTGGGCTTCAGATCCTCATTTAGTAAAGCGGCACAAGGACAGCAACCTCAGAGACGGCTCAAGGAACAAGTAAGACGCACGCACAGGCACATCACATCCGGCCCATGAGAAGTGTTCAACATGCGACAGTTACCGAAATGCTGCCATGAGATCGCGGGCAGCTTCTGGCTTCCTGCTTCTTTAGTTCCACTTGTCTTGGAAACCTGAGTTCGGAAGGTGTTTCCTTGAAATGCACGTCACGGGCAGAGTAAGAATGAGTGAATGAATTACTGACCCTTAGAGACAGCCCCTCCAGAAGTCAGCCAGCCCGTCTTCCTGCCTTTTAATTCCTACCTTCTCATCCCCCAATTATAGCCTATTTTCAAAGGCCCCCTTAAGATAAAAAGATCCAGGAGCTTCCTTGATAATCCATTATATTTATAATGACCCATGGGAGAGCTTGTAAAAGGACAAGAAAGGGGTGGCGTGTTCTCTTACTGTAATTTCCCAGGACACTCCAGGCTCTATCCTTTAAGCCTCCTCACAGTTAGGAAATGCTTCTTTATGTCTAAACTTACACTCTCCTGCTGCTATTGAAGCCTGGTATCTAAGCAAATATGGGAAACAGCTGACCACCGCCAGTCTGTATGCAAAGAAAATCTAAGCTCTAGTATTTCTCAGAGTGTGTTCCTCAGGACACTAGCTTTTCCAGGAGGCGTTAACAGACGTTTCATGAAAACAAGGTCCCATATTCAAATGAGGTGAGCAAACAATGCACGTTCTAGTCACCTTTTCAAGATTCACAATGCACACTAGCACATTAAAGGGTTAAAGAAGTCCTACAGAAAAGCAGCTTAATTTTGCTTAACCCAGAACTTTCCAAACATATTGACCATGGAACACTTTTCCGCCCCAAATCTATGAATGTCTCGCAGGAGGCTTCTACAGAATGCCCGGTGGGAAATGTTACTCTAAGTATATCCAGGGAAACATGTATCATAACTCCCAAACCAAGTGGTGGAGGCACTAAGCTGAGAGGGATATTACATAAAATTGACCAGTTTCAGGATGGGAGGGGAGTAGAGGCCCTCTGGCTCCTGTCGTCCACCATGAGCTCTAGCCAAGAATATACCCCGGCCTCACTCAGGTGCCCCGTGCTCCCCCAGCCACGCTGCCCGGCTGGCTGTGACCTTAACCGAAATGACAAAGTGTTAGGAGCCCTGGGGTGGATCAGGTTCTCACGGGGACCTTGATTCTCTTCTTATAAATGTCCCGAGAAGGAAAATCTCAAGGTCCTCACTCCCAATGGCAGTGGATTCCATCATCCTCAAGAGACCAGGGGAACCAGGGTAAAGAACAGAGCCAATGGCCGCCTGGTAAGGCCGAGCGGTGGCACAGAGACCCAAATCAGGTCTTCAATTACCCCAAGAGTGCTTGCCTTTGTGACAGTGCTTGTGGTGCCAACATATTTTCATGCCCGTGTCCTCTCGCGCCCAAGGCCTGTGTTTTCCTGAGAGCAGGGATGTGTCTGCCCCATTTTCGAACCCCACACTGCACCCAGCATAGTGCCCGAGGCCTAGAAGTCATTTGGTAAATATTGGTCAAGGCTGTTGATGGAAGACATTTCAATGCCCTGGGGCCCTCACTATGCCTGACTCTGCTCATGGCCTAACCCCTATAGAAGGGGTAAGAACAGGAGCAGAACTGGTGCGACCCCTTGATTGCCCTCTGGAAGTTACATTATTATGTTTCCAAAAGCAAATTCCTGACAGCTTGTTTTCTTATCACTGTGCTTCCTCATTTAAAAAGTTTTAAATGTGCACACATTTGTGTACGTGTGAGCATATGTGAACATGTTTGTGTGTGTGTGTGTGTGTCCTTCTGTATACAGTGATTTTCAAGGGACTGAGTAACTGCAATTAAAGGTCATGTCATGGTCACAAGTGAATACAGGGGAGTGTTATCTGGAACGGAGGGTGTTCAGAACAGGCCTGGACGGAATGCGTCATGTGCATAAAGGCTCGAGAGCCACGTGGGTGCTGTGGCTCAGCTGAGTGACCCTCACTTTCTCTAGCAGCTGTGACATTTCCAACGTCCCGGTTTGCCCACTGGCGTCCACTCACCGGTCCGTTGCAGGGACCGCTCCATGGCCCTACAGCCTGCTCATCCGCCAGGCCAGGAGCAAGGACAGGCTGTGAGGGGGGATGGGGAGGGGGGAGGGGGGGCAAGGTCAGCCGACTAGAGCTAAAAGCGCAAGAGCTGTTCATCATCCAGACTCAGCTCCCGTGCTTGACTTTAAGGAGAAAAGCAGGAAACCAAAGCAGAGGTCCAGACCATGTCCTGGGGTCAAGTCCATCTCCTAACCCTTTGCTGCCTAGATCTGGGTCCATGTGAAATGGGGAAGTGGGGGAAAGGCATTGTATTCTCTCCGCCCAGCAGCCCCTTCTCCCGTATTTCTTTTCCCTATTTCTAACCCACCTAGGGCATGACTATCGCCTGGGCCACGTAAGCTAGACACTTCAAAGGCAGCCTCAACCCCCGCTTCTTTTAACTGTACGTCTAGTGAATCCTTTCCAATCTGTCTCCTAAATGTCTCCTGAATCTGTCCCTTCCTTTCCAATCCCGCCAGGTCAGGCCTTCATCATTTCTCCTTTGCAGCCACCCATTAAGCGAACCGCCCCTCTGATCTCGGGAGACGTGGCCACTACGTGGCACAACTTCCAGCTGCCATCCACATCGATGGTAATGTGAATGGCGCCCCCTGGAGTTGTGCCATGTGGCGATCTCATCAGGAGACAGCAGGATATGATAGAAAGAGATTTTGAAATAAGACAGTCCTGGGTTCAAATCCTGTCTCGTCACATATTGGTTGGGTGATCTTGGGCAGGCCGGTCACCTCTCTGAATTTCAGTCTGCTCACCTGTAAAATGCAGATAAGAACATCCACCTTGCAGGGCTAATTCACACATAGTGCAGTCCATCCTCCATGCTGCCTCTTCTCCTTCCTTCTCCTGGTCTCCACACTCTAGCTGGGTCCTGACAGAGGGAACTATCCGGCCTGGGGACTTCTCTTGCCTTCTTCTCTCCCCCCCTCGCTCTGCAAGAATCTATCCTTAGCTACTTGTCAAATGAGAAAAGTTTTGCTAAGCAAGTCACCATAAGGTGCTAAATTGCTTGGTGTGGCTATTTGTGTCGAGATAGAAGCCTTGAGTTGAAGCTCCAGATCTTCCAACCATACATAATTCTAACAAAGCAATCATTATAATAATAATAACTGAGACAATTTATTGACCACCAACTGTGTGCCCGGCAGAACTAAGCACTTCACATGCATGATCTCAATCCATCCTTAAAGCAGCCCTATGGCATGGGAGTTATTAGCGCCAATGTATAGCTGAAGGAGCAGAGACCCAGAGGAGTGAAGTGGCTTTCCCATGGTCACACAGCTGTAAACAGACCCAGGCCCAGTGCTCTATGTGCTTGTATCACTTACTCACCACCGTGAGTGGGGCACCAAGGGTCAGAGGACATTATGAGTTCGTGCTGATTGTGCTGTAAAAGAGCTGGCAAAATAGAGTTAAAATTCATTTCAGAATACACAACTCGACTTTAAGAGCAGTGACTTCTGGTCTAAGATTTGCAGCTACAAAATGAACACTGGTAGTCTAAGAGAGTAAAGGGATTACCCAACATCAACTAAATCTCTGCCTGAGAAGGGTTTTAATTACAAAGGGGCCTGGAGATTGGTGTGGGCTCCAGACTGAGCAACTAAACACTGATCTTGAGAATATGGGAGAGCTGAGGTTCACCCCACATCATTGTCTGTTCAGCATGAAGACCCCCAGGAAGGAATACAAGCCAACAGCAGGTAGCAGGTGGGGAGTATTTAGACATAAATGCAGTGTAATTGAAGACATGAATGGCTAAGATGCATAGAGAAGTGGGCAGGTAAAGGCAGCTTCGTGAACTTGGCTGACTTCGGCTGAGGGTGCTTCAGGAGCCTCGGTCATCTCTGGTCACCATCATCTGCTCATTACTGTATCCCTAGCGTAGAGAAACTTAGTGAAACCCAAAGCTCGTTCTTTGGTTTCATTAAATGATTAGGAGAATAATTGTGTTGGAGAGAGTGGGTATGAATTTAGAGTCACAACATTTTAAATCATACACTGTCTACTGGTATTTTGTCCTAGATTTTGTTCACTGAAAACCCAAATTCCAAAAGCCAATCTTTGCTTTCTAATTTTTTAATCTCTTTATTTTAGTCTCTTTTCATGAGACAGGACTCCTTGTTACAAAATGGGGGAAATAACACTTCACAGTGTTGGCTGTGAGACTTAAACGAGATAATATATAGGAAAGCGCTATGTAGATTGGAAATATGACATGACTTATTAGTACTTGACTTATTGGTACTATTAGTATAACAATAAAATAGCTCAAGGAAAGCATTTTGCATTCACTTTCAGGCATAATTGACAGGCAATGAGGAAGACAGGGTGGGCATGGAGCCTTCTGTCTTCCCTACAGATTATGCCACGAAGGAAAAGTCTCTCTGCTCTTGCATAAAATTCTTCCTCAGCTGGCCTGGGAACCTCAACAGCTCCCTTCCTGCCAGGGCCACAGGCAACCTGTAAAAGGTGCCATCCCGATGATGCCCCTACAACCACTGCAGTCTCTTTGGATTCTGCTACCCGGACCCAGTTGGGATCCTTTGCTGTAGAACTGGTTCGTATCCTTACGGTGGTGTTTCAGGCAGTCTCCTGTGTCTCAGCTGCTTTCACCCAAGACTCAGCCTTTGATCTCCTCTGCTCCATGCTCAGCCCTGGCCCCTAACTTCTTGGGAGAGGAGACCAGCAGCCTCCTTTCACCAGATTCACAAGTCATTTATTAAACATCAATTTATTATTGAGGGTAATAACATTAACTATTTTCATTAGCACGGCTTTACAAGGCTTGTGAGGCACTTTCCTGTATCCCTCCTGTCCTCACCAGCACACTTGGTATGGACAGAACAGGTTTTATTCATATTCCCACTTGATGGAAGAAGAAACTGAAGTGCCTAGCAGTTGCCCGAAAGACAGACATGGGATTAAGATCCGGGTACCTGGCATCCAAGCTCTGCGCTTATAATTCCATTCCTCCCTACTGCTCACTCAGCACTAGGCTAGGTCACCAGGACACAGTATAAACTCAAATGCATGAGCCCTTCCCTGAGGTTGTGAATGATTGATAACTTTTAACTTTCTCACCTGGGAGCCCTGAGAACACCAAAAGATTCCAATTTCTTAAGCCATTATTAAGAAGCTGGAATGATGGAAGACATCCTCAAGACTACATCACTCCTACACTTGAACTTCTTATTGTTCCACCCCAATCTAATCCCCTCCCTTGGTTGCCTACCTGTGAATGTGACGCCTATTCACCCATCGTTCAGGCTAGGATCTGGAACTCATCCTCCACTTCTCCCATTCTCACGCTCCCCATCTCATCCATGTACGCATGCATGCAGTCAGTCATTGTCACTGGAAACATATTATCTCCTTAACATCTCTTAAATTTGTCCCCTGCTCTCCATCCCTGTCGCCTCGACCTCAATGCATATCTTCACCAGCTTATTCTTGGACTACAGATGAATTTTGGTTTCCCCTCCTCCAGTCTTGCCTTTCTCCACGTTCCTCCTTCATGCTGTTGCTGGAGAGCTCTTTCTCAACTATCCGTTTGATCATGAATCCCTCTCCACCTCCCAATGTTGCTGACTGCACACAGGACAAAAGCAAACTCCTGGACATATTTGGCTTTTCATGCTATGATTCCTGTCTACCCCTTTGCTCATTCTTCACCTTGACGTCCTCCATCATCTAAGAACTGGCCGCTGTCCTCACAGGTATACTTCTCATCACTTAAAGATGTTTATCACATGAGTTTGTTCAAAGCAACTTCCCAAGGACTGGGTGCTATTGAAGGCAACTCTACTTACATTACCAGCATCTACCCTGGTGCAGAGCTTATGGAAAGAAGTCAAGGCTGGTGACTGAATGAATTTAGGAAGGGAACACCTGTCAGGCTCTTCCTCATCTGACCGCATGGGCAGCCCGGTCCTCTCTACTTTCAAGGCTCTTTCGTATGGCTATAGCCATTCATTTTCCCTTGGGATCCAAGGTATGGTGGAGGCCAGGATCCAGACCTTTGTCTTATAAGTGGCCTCTCAGCCTTTCTCAGGAAAGCTCCAAAGCCACCAGGAGTCCAGAATCTTCTGGGTATGCTCACATCCTCTCCCTCCCTCCAGGTACCTGTCTATTTATCTGCATCAAAGCCCGTGCTCTCGGCAGACTAGGTGATTGCTTTTTGTGTAATAGGTCTTTGAAGAAAGGAGCAGCTGGGAGACTAATTCATACCTGTCAATGAATTCCAATTAATGGGAGATCTGGCCCTAAAACTTCCGGCTCCCAGCTCTCCTGGATTCTTCTCCCTACGTGTCTGCTATTCATTTATCTCCATGATCTGAGCATGTACAGCCCTCCCTCCCAGGAACCCTGTCCCTTCTCTGCTTTTCTTTCCCAACATGAGTCCACAAACAGGACTTCAAAAGCAGACCGTATTCTCTTGTTCAACACTCTGTTGCCTGTACCTTACTCTGCGCCTGGGCTTAGCAAGTGCTCATACATTCATTAAATGAATTCATGTTCACCAGCAAACGCCCATCAGGGTGGGACCACCTTACCAAGGCTTCTGTCATTTGCTCCCAGGAAGAAGGAAGACAGAGGCCAGTGGGGAGAACCTTCCCACCTCTACCCCAGCAGCTCTGTCTTCATTTTGTCTTTAGAAGACTTTTGCGCCACTGGGACTAAATAAGTAGATACTAACTATAAAGCCGAAACCTCAGTAGATCAAACTGACATGGGCAATGGTGGAGGCTTTGTGCTCTTCCCTTGGGCTGGGGGTGCCACTGCTTTTCCGAAGGCCTGCTTCCTTGTCAGGCATTGATTCCTCACCTCTGAGGCCCCCGGCACTCAGGATCCACTGATCAGGCCTTCTGTCTACACGTCAGGTACTAAACCTCTCTCTTTCCAGGTCCCAACTCATTGGCCTCAGACGTGTAGAGACCCAAGGCACCCCCTTCCCATCTCAGCAGGGGTGCTAGGAGCTGTTGAGGAAGATGAGTGACACTGTCAGTCAGCAGCCTCGGCCTCCTTCCCATCTCTGCAGCAGGACCAGTGAGGGGCTCCTACAGGAGCTGGGCATCTCGCTGTCTACGACACGCTCGAGATCACTCGGGAAGCATGTGACTAAGGCAGGACCGGGACCTGAGCCACCGGGCACTCAGACGGGTTCCCACAGAAGGAGGGAAATGTACGTAACAGGAGATTTTTCAGATCTTGGCCATTTTTGCCTCGTTCTACAAAAAACCAAAAACCAAAACAAACAAAAAACCCTAACCCTGTCAAGGTCCATCTCCTTAGTGGCAAGGGGAGGCAAGTCCCAAACAGTGGTGAGCACAGATGCCAGGGGCACCGAGAGGGGTGGCCCTTCTCTCAGGATGCCTGTCTGTTTTCCCAACCTGCGAGCTGCCTGCAAGCTGAGGCCTGAAAGGTGAGCAGGAGTCAGCAGGCGAGGAGGTGGAGGAGCAGCTTCTAAGACAGAGAAAGGACAGGACGCACGGAGCCCCGAGGAGCGAGGCAGTGGCTCCGTGCGGGGCACTGCAAGCCACCCCGTCTGGCTGGGGTGCTGGGGCTACAGGGAAGGGTGCAGGTAGAGCCCAGAGGTCCGTTCAAAAGAGGCTGCTTTGGACTTTATCCTGGGGGTGATGGGGAGCTATTGCAGGGTTTTAAGCAAAAGAGAGGTATCATTAAAAGTGGTTTTCGAAAGATCTTAACTCTGGGCCAAGATAAAAATCCAGCTTTGAAACTCCCAGGAGAGGCGTCCACCGTGTAGGTGACGGGGAGTCTTCAGCTGGATGGGCAGGTGTCATGCTTACCACTGGGCTGTGAACGGGAGCTGTCAGCACCACAAACACAAGGCCGGGGGAGCCTCACATGGTGATTAATCGAGCGGTTGATGTCTTTGACCCTGAGGGAAGCCTGATGCTGGGGAGAGAGGAGCTGTATTGCTTAATAATAACAACAGCACTTGCTACTCTTAATGGTGCTTGTAATACAATCACACTTACAATGTAATAATAATAATACAATTTGCCATAATGTCTTTCCTGCTCAGTTTCTGTATGCTTTCCAAACATGCATTACATCCCAAACACTCTTCTCAGCAGGGCCCAAATTCCTCAGTGCCAGGATCCCCTGAGGTAGCTGCAGATCCCAAGGGGGCTCAGTTTCCCCTTTGCAGAGCACCAAAGGCGTCGAGGGGCATGCCCCACCAGAGCCCTGCAGTGGGCCAGCAGAGGGAACCTGGGTCTCCCATCTATACTGTCAGGGGATGTTCCATTTCCTGCCTTAAGAGACCCCAGGGCCTTCCTCCTGCTTCCCTGGCTACATCTCGCCTTGTCTCTCCGTTCACCAGGTGATTGTGGGGAGGAGGAGGGAGCAAATGAAATAAACGAATTCACATGATTAGTGCATGGAGTAGGCAGGGTTCTAAGATGACTCCTGCCAGGATTCCATGGCCCCTGCCCCTGCCCCCCCCACCCCCACAATCCCTAGGAATGTGACTGATGAATTTGATTTTTTGATTAGGTTATGCTGTATGGCACAGTTGACTTTAAAAGAGGGAGATTATCCAGACACACTAGCTCTTTAAAAACAGTTTTCTAGGGCTTCCCTGGTGGCTCAGTGGTTGAGAATCCACCTGCCGATGCAGGGGACAAGGGTTCGTGCCCCGGTCCGGGAGGATCCCACATGCCGCGGAGCGGCTGGGCCCGTGAGCCGTGGCCGCTGAGCCTGCGTGTCCGGAGCCTGTGTCCCGCAACGGGAGAGGCCACAGAGGTGAGAGGCCCGCGTACCGCAAAAAAAAAACAAAAAACAAAAAACAAAAAAAAAAAACCCAGTTTTCTCCGGCTGCTTGCAGAAGAGGAAATCAAAGAGATTCAAAGTATGAGAAGGCCTGGACTAGAGGGAGCTTCTCTGTTGATGAAATGGAGACATCACAGAGGGCGTCATGGCCAGGAAAGGGATGAGATGGAGGGGATGGAGGGGTCACGGGCAAGGACCCGAGAGTGACCTCTGGATGCTGAGAGTGGTCCCTAGGCAAGAGCTCGGAAGAAAACAGAGATTCCAGTCCTGCAACCAACCACAAGGATATGAATTCTGCCAACAACAGGAACGAGCCCGGATGAGGTCCCTGAGTTCCTGATGGGAACGTGGCCGGCTGACACCACATTTCAGCCTGAGCAGAGAGCCCAGCCGTGCGGTGCAGACATCTGACCTACAGAGCTGTGAGCCAGTCGCGGGTGAGGTTTAAGCTGCTAGCTTTGTAGTAGTCAGTTTCACAGTAATAGATAACTCAAACAGCACAGAAAAGCAATAAAGATCGGTTTGTTAAGGGCAAGATGTGGGTAGGGAGGTGAAGGGAAAATTCTCCACCGGACCACTTGTTGATTGAATGACCTCGGACGAGGCTTTCAAACTTCTCTGGGCCTTACTTCCCTGCTTGGTGGAACTGGAGCCTTGTAGTGATATTTTGTGGATTTAATATCTTGAACATAAATTTCCTAGTATGGTGTCTGGTACATCACTGGAACTCAGGGGGCGATGATGATTACAATACCAGCTTGCGGAGATGGGTAGATTTTTATGATCAGATTATTGATTGTGGATTATTGGGAATTACTGAATCACTGGACAGAGGCGAGGCTGGGGCATCTCTCACTGAATTAATGAGACTATCTGTGACAGAGGTCAAGGCAGGTCTCCCCTCTCCCAAAGCTCTATTAGGCAGAAGGCGCGAGCAGTCAGACGGGGACATTTCCATTACGTTTCTAGAAATACTGAGTCAGCGTGGTCCCCAGAGTCTAGTTCTTATTTCAATTTGATTTATCTCACAGGTATACTCTGCTGCAGCCCGTCAGTAACACGCACACGGGCATGGATGTGGGAGAGAGAGACGGAGAGAGAGAGAGAGAGAGAGAGAGAGAGAGAGAGAGAGAGAGAGAGTGAGTGTGTGTGTGTGTGTGTCGGGGCAGAGGCAAGGAATGAGCTTCAATTCTATTAAATGGATGATACGCAAATATCTCCAAACTTGGTTCTGGGAGTCCCGTGGGACCTATATTCACCGTCACGCTGTTTGTCAAACATGAGCAAAGGCGCTGACAGGTAATTGGTTCCTCCAACGCCAGGGTTTCTTCACCTCCACCAGGGTTTCCACACCCCTACTGAGCACCCCTTCCGTTTCTACTGATTTTCCTGGCAATATCTGTTCTGCTCTCATACCCCTTGCCGCACGCCACTAGGAATCAAGTGTATCTGGAAACTCCTGCCTCACCTTCAATAGCCAGGCCTCACTGTGAGGCCCCGGTGCTGGGCTCCTGTTCCCCAATCCAAGCCCTGGCTGGGATTCTCTCTTTAGGAGAGCGGTACCCATCGCCTTGAGGGGAAGAATGGTTGACAGCTATCCAAGTGAGCCTGGAGTGACTCTGGCATTTATGACCAGCTACCACCACAAGAAAGGTGTCAACTTAGGTTCACTTGTGACTCCTATCTTCCTTCTTCACCTGCCTTACGCAGGACAGGGAAGTCGGCAATTGGCTGCCTGTGCGGAGTGATGGGAATGCTCTGAAGGTTTCTCCCCGCCTCAAAATAACCTTCTTCACTAAATCTACAGTCTCCCATAGGATCCACTTCCTTGGTAAAGGCTTCGATTAAAAAGCAAAGGTCTAAGGGCTTCCCTGGTGGCACAGTGGTTGAGAGTCCGCCTGCCGATGCAAGGGACGTGGGTTCGTGCCCCGGTCCGGGAAGATCCCACGTGCCGCGGAGCGGCTGGGTCTGTGAGCCATGGCCACTGAGACTGCGCGTCCGGAGCCTGTGCTCCACAATGGGAGAGGCCACAACAGTGAGAGGCCCGTATACCGAAAAAAAAAAAAGCAAAGGTCTAAGGCATTAAGCTGTGTGTTTAGAATATCTCCCTTCCCCCCACCCAACCTAGCTAACTATTAATTCTTAAGGCCACTGGGTGTGGCCTCGTCCAGCAAGCTTTATATGAGCTTGCCAGGCTCACAGATAATACTCTGTGCATATCTTCATCATTTTAACCCACTGATATACAATCATCTGTTTGGGTTTGTCTGCCCTCCTAGTCTGACCTCCTCAGAGAACAGACTTTTCATTGTTGCCCCTGACACACAGCCCAGTAAGTGCCCAATTAATGTTGACCAGTGAATGCGTGAAATTTGGAGAGGAGACCTCTCTCCGCCACTCCTGACTCACTGTGAGAGCTGAGCAAGTCACTTTCCCGCTTCAGTTATTTTCCCTCAACTGTAAAATGACGAGATTCAGTCAGATGCTCTCAAAGATCCCTCCACATTCAATGCTGTCATCAGCCATTCACATATTGGCACGAACTGGATTTTCAGTTTGAGGAGGCCCTTTGTTCATCAGGGCTCCGAGGAGGTGGCCTGGATGTGGGACATAGGACAGCTCCTTCTGGGCAAGAGGGTGTGAGAGGACCAGACACTCACGAGCCAGGGGTGCTGCCCACCGGGGTGGCGTGGGGGGGGGGGACTAGGACAGCAGAGGGCACTGGAGGGACAAGCCAACCAGACAAGGACACTAGAACCCATGAAGAGGAAAGCCACCTGCTTCATGTGCCAAGAGAATGCATCCAGTCATTTACTACAGATTCACCCAATCCATAAAGTTGACATTAGTTAAGAGTTGAAAGGTCTTTGGAGATCCTTTAGTTTATCCCCAGGGGAGAAAGGTCTTGTCCAAGGTCACACGTGGTCAGTTAGTGGGACAGCCAAGACTAGCCCTTGGACCTGCCAATGCCAGCTTCTAATGCTGAAAAGTCCAGCAACTTTGCAGGGCGGATGGAATGTCATCTGACAGGAACCTTCCTCTGCTGGCCCTGGCTTCCCTCTCTCCATTACACACCCCTGCTGCAGCCATGGCAGGCACCGAGCTCTTTCTTTCTCAGGCTCACAATGCTTACCTCTGTCCACACGTCACCCTCCCACGATCCTTTCTAACCTTCCCTCAATAAACCATTCAAAGGCAGCCATATCTGCAGACCTCTCTTCCAGTTCCCAAAAAAGCACTCAATGCTCCCTCCTTGGGCTTCCACACCTTGCCTTTATAGAGCTCTTCAAGCCACACCCTACTGCTGCTTGCATTCCCAGCACACAGTAGACACGTGATAAATGTCTGCTGAGTAAGTGGAGTGGACTTTAAGGTTTTTCATAGGTAAGTTGCTTAATCATGACTAGCTAATAGTTTTTAATCCCATAACTTGGGCCAAGGGACTCCCAACTGTCAGCCAGTTTCCCCAAATGCAAATTCAGAAAATAAGTTTCAGTCAGTGCTTCCTGAACCTTTCTCCAAGTCTCCCTGCCATTTCCCCTGAATACATCCCCCGCTACCAACAGCCTAGTTCAGACAACAGACACAGGAGGGCTGGCAGCCAGAGAGCACAATTCTGGAGTAAAAACTTCTCCTTGAGATGCTGTTGTACCCATGTATGCCCAGGAGACATCTGTCACTGACAGATCTGCCCCCTCTCCGGGTTTGCATTTGGTAGCAGGGGTACCTGGGAAGCTCAGACAGACACATGGGGAGCTTTCACTCCGTTACTCTTTTCCTAGTTGCACTAAAACCATATTCATTCACCAAAGTGTACTGTATTATGCAGAGTGGCTCTCTTAAAAGGCTCAATAAAGGTGAAATATGTAGATAGTCTTAATAATTTTACAATAAACTACACTTTAGAACCAATTGCTCTGGCACTGGAAAGTTGTCTGACTGATGGATTGTAGCTGTTGACTAGGGGTGTGTGTGTGTGGTGTGTGTGTGTGTGTGTGTGTGTGTGTGTGTGTGTGTGTGGTATGCTTTCAGTAAAAGACTGCAAGATATGAAAGAGGCTCACGCACCATGGGAACTGTAGTTCTAACTACAATTAGGCGAGAGACCAATTATGAAATGTTTCTGATAACTTTGGCGTTTTGGAGCTAGAGGCAGTAAACCAGGACACCAAGGTCTAAGCATGAACATACTCAATGGGGAAGTGGGAAAGAGGGGAGGAAAAGGAGTAGTGTTTACTAGCAGCCACTGAGGATGAGAAACCTTCCATGTTCCTCACAAAATGATGCTATAGGAATTACCATCCCCATTTGACAAAAGGGAAACCTGAGACTCCAGTAGGTCAACGTGCCCTGTGTGCATCTCATGTATGGCGGGACCCAGATTCAAACTCAAGTCCTCTCTGATCTGAGTCCCCAGCTGCCTCCTCTAAGCCATGTTTCCATCCTCTGTGTCAACACAGCCATGAGGCTCACCAAACCTCATGTGCCGAGTCATGGGGACAGCGGAGAGGACTAGATGATTTCATAATGACCTTGAAAACCTGAAGTAGAGGTTTTGTTTCAAAGAGCCTTGGGTTCTGGCTCCATGAGTCCAGTGCCAGGTGCTGGCTTGAAGAGGCCACTTGACCCAGGCTGACCCAGGCATGGTGTGGCCAGTAAAGAAAGTAGCCCCAGGTGACAGGCCACTCAGCACAATCAGCCAGACCGTGGTTGTACTCTTCCACCTCTTCCTACCTCTATGGTCAGTCTTGGTGCCAACCCTGGGCCTCAGGTTTCGACGCCTCCCTCACTCATCAGAACCCCCTGAAACCCTGTGTCTAGATCCTGAATGAAACCACCCTTCCCAGTCTTGCACATACTTAACTTCAAATCTGTCCAGCCCAGAATGGGGGAAGGGCATTCCAGACCGAGTAGTTACCACGTGGGCTATGAAAATACCAAGGCATCCTCGGGAAACGGGGGGGCTGGGCCCAGCTCCTCCTGGCCAAGCTGTGGAACTTTACGCTCATGGGCTTAGTTGGGATGAGCTAATGCCTACTGGATGAAGGAGATGAGTCATCTCACCTGGCCAGCCCTCCTAGTCTAAGAACTCTATCATGTCATGAACTTCTCCCTTCACTGACTCAATAAATATCTATCGAGCATCTACTATGTGCCAGTAGGTGACTGGGGTACAGTGATGGAGTGATGGACAAGTGATGGTCTTGCCTCTATGAAGTTCAAAGTCTGGTGGAGAGGTCAGATAAAGAAGGAGGAATTCCCACGAGATGGAGGCTACAAAATACAGAAGACAAGGCACTGTGAGCGTGTGTAACAGCAGACTCAGCGGTGTGTGACACCCAGCGGGTGTCAGGGGAAAGTTCCTTGAGGAAGTGACATTTAAGGAAGACCTAAAAGATGAATAGGGTTGAGCCGTCAGAGAGAGGAGTAGGAGAGCAGGGCGGTGAGCATTCACATCCTCTGGAATCATTTGTTTCTTCCCTCCCTGTCTGCCCCAGCTCCCCTTTCTGTAATAACCTTGGCAACTTCAGTTACTTATGGCTCATCTCTCTGATTAACCTCTAGAAAAATAAACACAGGCTCAGTCTGCTTGACAATAACGTGGACCCAGAGGAGAAAAATTGGCTGCATATATCCATTCTGCCCAAACAAGATAGAGACTAGGGCATGGAGGGGTCATTTCTGCAAGACTCAGCAGGACCTGGCTACTCCTTGGGAATCCACGGAGCTGTTAGTTTCTTCCAGGGCCCCGTGGGCTCTCGATCCCATGGATCATCCTCCCCTCTCTCCAGGAAACATTCCCAACCGCAGGGTGCTATGAATTGTAACGCCCTCAACCATGTGTAGGATGACATAAGTCCAGGGCTGGAAAGACCCTCAGAGATCACCTAATACAACATCATGATTTTCAGATGAAGAAGCTGAAGCCCAGCAAGGAGAAATGGCATGTCTAGATAAATGCAGTAGAGTGAGGTGGCTAAGAGCTAACTGCCTGGGTTTGCGATCTGGCTCTACTACCTTGTACAGAGTATCAAAACTTTATGAGCCTCACCTTTCTCATCTCTAAAATGGGGATAAAATAGTGCTCTGCTAGAGTTGTTGTGTGAGGTTTAAACGAGGAAATAACTGAGAAGCACTTATTACAGAGCCTTGCAATGTAGAAGGTAGTCAATAAATACCAACTATCACTATTACTATGTCACCCAGCTATTTAGTAGCAGGGCCATAACTAGAAGCCACAGCTGCTTCACTGCCCATCCTCTGTAGGAGGAGGCCTCCTGCTGATGTAACCCTTCCTCTGGCAAATGTAACCCTACAGGTGCTGGTGTAACCCTTCTCCATGCAGGTGTAACCCCACAGGTGCTGGTGTCACCCTGCCCCGTGCCTTCTGACACCCAGCCAGCACTTGGCCCCTTCTCTCTAGATTCCCTAAGGGAAAAACTCTGAGATGCTGGTGCCTCTATACACACAGCACGAATGGCCCCCTGCCCTCCAGCATGCTGGTGGTGGCATCAAGAGCATGGCACTCTAGCCTTACCTGTGGCGGGAAAATGAAACAGTGGTCACCACATCCAGCCACCCATGCTGCCTGCAATGCCGGTGGCAGCCCAGGTGGCCCACCGACCATACAGACCCCTGCTTCCGGTGCCCATTTCCTACCTTTCCTTGACATTTCATGATTCTAGCCCTGACCCTGAATCTCCACACTTCTCCCTGCCAAAGCAGCAGCTCCCTCCTTTGGCACAGGGCTCATCTGTGCTCACTGACAATAGATTAGGGTGATTTTCTTTTCTTTATTAGGCAGTGATTACAAATCTCCCTGGGTTCATTAGTAGCTAGATAATCCTCCGATTTATTAGCTCAAATTGCACTTCCTCCACCTCTTCTCTTCAGATGGCATCTCTGCTGTCTCAGCAGCCGACTGGGCTTTGCCCAAAGGCCCTTAATTCTTCACGTCCTTTATCCAAACTACCATCAGTCTTGCGGAACAATGGTTCCTGCAGCCAAACCTGGAGGCTGACTGGAGGACAGAGACTTCTTCCAGACTAAAGAGCGGAATGAGTACAGAGAATCTATACCTGTCCAGTGCAGTCCCCACCTGGAAGCACCAGACAGGACCCTCAGGCCAGCAGCCGACCGGGGCAAGGGCATTCGAGGTGCAGACCCTTTTAGTTATAAGGGAGCTGACGCCTTTATAACAAAGTGCTGATCTCCATGGATACGGTCAGTTAGCCTCTAAACAGACAGGCCAGGGCTTGGGATGCTAATTGCTTTTCCAACATACGCAAAAGAGACGTATGATGATCATGAATCATTTAATCATGTGGCAGATATGGGAAGCCGATCAGCACACTCATTTCCTCTTCTCCTGGACACACGGTACACGATGTTTCCCCATCTCACTTTCGGGAGGTGTGGGTATGTGACTAAATTCAAGCCAGTGGGATTGAGAGGAGAAATACTATGTGCCACTTCCAGGCCTGGCCCCCAAAGCCCTCCTGTGTCTGATCCTTTATGTTTTTCCCCATTCCTGGCCTCTCAGAGGACACATTAGAATCTAGAAGAAGCCTGGGCCCCCAGATGACCTTCTGGAAGGCTGCCTGATGATGAGGAACACACTTGGAGGACTTCAGTTGAGTGAGAAATATACATCTACTGTGTGAAGCCATGGGATTGGGGTTTATCTGTTAAAGCAGTTGGCATTGCCTACTGGATACAAAGTGTTAGCCATTGCTCTTTTTTAATTTTACCAAAACTTCTTGAGATGGATATTATTATTCACATTTTACATATGAGGAAACTGAGGCCCTCAAGAGCATCAGGGCGCACAGCTAGGAAGCTCCCGAACTGGGGATTTTCACCTGGTCTGATGGACTCAAGGACTGGTTTTTACACACCAGCTTCTTTCTCCCATTATAAAGCTTCTTCTTTTTTTTTTTTTTTTGTGTTACGTGGGCCTCTCACTGCTGTGGCCTCTCCCATTGCGGAGCGCAGGCTCCGGACGCGCAGGCTCAGCGGCCACGGCTCACGGACCCAGCCGCTCCGCAGCACGCGGGATCTTCCCGCACCGGGGCACGAACCCGCGTCCCCCGCATCGGCAGGCAGACTCCCAACCACTGCGCCACCAGGGAAGCCCCATTATAAAGCTTCTTAATCAGGACTCTCAACTTCTGCCATGTGGTCTTTCTTCTTTCAGTTGGAAAGCTCCAAATAGAAATAAGAAACACATCCGAACACTTCATATCATTAAGACGGCTATTATCATAAAAACAAAAAATAACAGGTTTTGGTAGGATGTGGAGGAACTCAAACCCTCATTCATGACTGGTGGGAATAAAAATGGTACGGCTAGAAAGGAGTTTGGCTCTTCCTAAAAAATTAAACGTAGAATTCCCATACGATCCAGGAATTTCACTACTAGATACATACCCAAGAGGATTGAAAGCAGGACTCGATCGGGTATTTGTTCACCTATGTTCATTGCAGCACTATTCATAGTAGCGAAAAGGGAGAAGCAACATAAGTGTCCACATGATGGATGAAGAGATAAATAAAGTGTGGTATATACATAAAATGGATTATTATTCAGCCTTAAAAAGGAAGGAAATTCTGACACACAGAGACCCCTGAAGATATTATGCTAGGTGAAGTAAGGCAGGCACCAGAGGACACATATTATAATTTCACTTATATGAAGCACTTAGAATAGGCAAATTCATAGAGACAGAAAGCAGAATGGTGGCTGCCAGGGACTGGGAGGAGGAGGGAATGGGGAGTTATTGTTTAACGGGTATAAAGTTTCAGTTTGGGAGGATGAAAAATGCTCTAGAGATGGATGGTGGTGACGGTTGCACAACAATGTGAGTACACTTATTGCTACTGAATGGTACACTTTTTAAAATGGTAAATTTTATGTATATTTACCATTATAAAAAAAAGAGTTAAAAAAAGAATGAAGTTCTGATACTTGCTATAACATGGATGAAACTAGAAAACACACTGAGTGAAATAAGCCAGATGCAAAAAGGACAAATACTACGTGATTCCACTATTATGAAATATCTAGGATAGGCAAATTCATAGAGTCAGAAAACAGATTAGGAGTTATCAGGCCTGGGGGGAGTGGGAATGGGGAATCATTGCTCAATACTTAAAGAGCTGGGGCTTCCCTGGTGGCGCAGTGGTTGAGAGTCCGCCTGCCGATGCAGGGGACACGGGTTCGTGCCCCAGTCCGGGAAGATCCCACGTGCCGCGGAGAGGCTGGGCCCGTGAGCCACAACGACTGAGCCTGCGCTCTAGAGCCCGTGAGTCACAACTACTGAGCCTGCGCGTCTGGAGCCTGTGCTCTGCAACGGGAGAGGCCGTGACAGTGAGAGGCCCGCCCACCGCGATGAAGAGTGGCCCCCGCTCGCCGCAACTGAGAAAGCCCTCGCACAGAAACGAAGACCCAACACAGCCAAAAACAAGTAAATAAATTAATTAATTAAAAAAATAAATACCCTTCCTTATTTAAAAAAAAAATAGTTAAAGAGCTTCTGTTTGGGGTAATGAAAAAGTTTTAGAAATAGGTAGTGATGATGGTGGCACAACATTGTAAATGTAATTAATGCCACTTAATTGTAAACTTAAAAATGGTTAAAATGGCAAATCTTATGTTACATATATTTTACCACAATAAAAACGTTCAAAAAACAAAGAAAGCAACAAATCTGGATAAAGGCAGGAACCAATTGTCGAGATCACTCATGCATCTGTGTCCTTTGTGTCTCTGCAGAATAATTTTCTTGTTCGCCTTGCTTTGTCCCTTATTTGGTCCTTCTTACTTTGGCCTGGACTCTTGACCCCTTACCTTGGCCAACCACCAGGACCTGCCTCCTTCTCGTTCCTCTCCAGATCCCTGGCCAGGTACACATCCTGGTTCTCAATTTACCATGAAAGTTCTCATGATTTGGACCCAGGAGCTGACCCTCTGGTTGGGTTCCCACCTTAGCCAGGTGCCTTCAGGTGACCCTTTCCTACCTGTTGATCAGAGGTTTGATCCCCTGATGGGACGGACCCCCTGACCCATCAGAACCAGAAGCAGGGACAAGAAGCTGTTTCACGGATCAAACCTCTGACACTAGTACAAACTACCCCAGATTCTATTTCAAAATAGATATATAAATAAAAGACCTGGATATTTGTTTGCTGTTTGCTATGACAGTCTGCCCTCAACAGCTACCAACTTCCTGTCTGTGACTTCTTCCTTTGTTCTGCAGCGAGTCTGTCCCTGTTTCTGGGTCTCTGCCCTCTTGCTGAAGTGTCTCTCACATTTGTCACACACCTCACTGAGCCTGGGCTCCCACTGGATCCCCAGACCCGGCTGTTCCCTGGACCTGTGGAGTTCCTCCCCGGCTCTTCCCGTCATAGCTGCAGGATGCTCCCAGCCAGCCTCGGTTCTCCTGGCCCAACCTCTCCTTGCATCAGTCACCCCTGTCACTCAAAGCTCAAGGCTGGCACACTTACGCTCCCTGCTGGCCAGACCCCAATAGAAAGAAACTGTGCTTTCTATAAGGTCAAAATGAATTGATGGTATACAAGTTTGATTCATGATGGCTATTTCTGTCCCAACTCTTGTGATGGCTAATCAACTGATGGAGTCCAGAGCAGTCAAACAAATCCATTGATTACAGATGCCCTAAATCAATCTTAACACCTGGTGGGACAGAGGTATGAAGACCTGACCAATTACTCAGTAATTACTGATACCAGCAAGCCCTACAATGGTTATGCACAATAATTGAACTACCTAGTTCTAGTCATTCTCTGGAAATCAATAAAATGGCATTTTAGGAGTCACTTTTATAGGCCATTAGAGGTTGGGCAGCAAAATAAATATCTCCTGCTCTTTTCAGTACGTAGGAAGCACAAATAGGACTTTTTAAAATAATACCTTCCCTTTACTAAACTTGCACTGTGAGTCAGTTTCTGTGTGGGTATTATCTACTGAGGCAGGTGTTATTAGTGTCCAGCAGCTGATGAGGTCTCTGAGGCTCAGAGAGATTAAGTAACTTGCACAGGATCACACAGCTGATAGCTAGTCAAACTGGAATTCTTAGTCATGTCTACGAATGCCAAAGCCCACACCTTTGTGCTAACTCTCAAAAAGCTAATCTGAGTGCCCGCTGCATCCCTGTGGCAGAATTTAGAGAGATGGGACATGATGGGGATCCTTGAGGAATTCAGAGAAGAAGTAAATAAAAATTAAAGTCTAGGTGGCATCTGTATTTGGGGAAAGGGACTGGAGAGAAGCACAAGAGGCTCACTTATGAACCTCTGCATAAAGCCCTTAATGCTCTGGCCCAAGACTCCAACAGCAACTGGGCAGAAAGAATGGACTTAAAAATAGTTTTTTTATTCCTCATAGAGGTCTGTCCCTTCCAGAGAGCCAAGGCACTAATGAGAAGCATCCTGCATATTCTCTCACTGACTGATTTTTGCAAAAGCTTTGCTTCTATTTTCTTGGCTATTACTCAGCCATCATCATTCATGCAGTTACTTTTCTGATTTCCTCTTGCAAACTTACAAACCGTGTGAATCCTGTTAATTCCAAGTTGAAAGAACTCTCTGACTGAGGCACGCTCCCAAAGCTCATCTCGTTCTGTGCCCACGCAAGAAGGACAAAAGCTCTTTGAAAGCTGAAAGTATCGGAGTGTTGCAAAAAAAAATACAGTGCCTTAGCATACGGTATTTGTTTTTCTCTTTCTGACTTACTTCACTCTGTATGACAGGCTCTAGGTCCATCCACCTCACTACAAATAACTCAGTTTTGTTTCTTTGGATGGCTGAGTAAGATTGCATTGTATATATGTGCCACATCTTTATCCATTCATCTGTCGATGGACATTTAGGTTGCTTCCATGTCCTGGCTATTGTAAATAGTGCTACAGTGAACATTGTGATACATGTATCTTTTTGAATTATGGTTTTCTCAGGGTATATGCCCAGTAGAGGGATTGCTGGGTCATATGGTAGTTCTATTTTTAGTTTTTTAAGGAACCTCCATACTGTTCTCCATAGTGGCTGTATCAATTTACATTCCCACCAGCAGTGCAAGAGGGTTCCCTTTTCTCCACACCCTCTCCAGCATTTATTATTTGTAGATTTTTTTATCATGGCCATTCTGACCAGTGTGAGGTGATACCTCATTGTAGTTTTGATTTGCATTTCTCTAATAATTAGTGATGTTGAGCATCTTTTCATGTGCCTCTTGGCCATCTGTAATGGGATCTAAAAAAAAAAATGGTACTGATGAACCTAGTTGCAGAGCAGGAATAAAGACATAGACATAGAGAATGGACTTGAGGACACGGGGTGGGAGGGGGAAGCTGGGGCGAAGTGAGAGTAGCATCGACATATATACGCTACCAAATGTAAAATAGATAGCTAGTGGGAAGCAGCAGCATAGCACAGGGAGATCAGCTCGTGCTTTGTGACCACCTAGAGGGGTGGGATAGGGAGGGTGGGAGGGAGACACAAGACTGAGGGGATATGGGGATATATGTATGCAAATGGCTGATTCACTTTGTTGTACAACCAAAACTAACACAGTATTGTGAAGCAATTATACTCCAATAAAGATCTATTAAGAAAAATACAGGGCTTCCCTGGTGGCGCAGTGGTTGGGAGTCCACCTGCTGATGCAGGGGACACGGGTTCGTGCCCCGGTCCGGGAAGATCCCACGTGCCGCGGAGCGGCTGGGCCCATGGACCGTGGCCACTGGGCCTGTGCGTCCGGAGCCTGTGCTCTTGGCAATTTAGAATGCCGTTTTCTTTATCCTCACAACAACCCCATAAGATTTTATTATCCCCACTTTACTAAGGAGAAAGCTGGGGCTCAGAGAGTCAACGTGACTCCCCCAAAGTCACACAGTGAGTATAAAGCAGAGTGGGGTCCTGACCCAGGTCTCCTGACTTCACAGGCCAGTGCTTTCTCCACGAGATTCATCATCACAATCACTATTACCGCGTTTGAGAAGAAGGAGTGGTGGGTTGCAGCGTGGGTGACACTTTCTTAAGCATCTCCAGGCCAAGCAACCGTGCATTATTCTTATTACCGTGCTGGGAACTTATCTTCCAAAAGACTAGCCTCCTTTGATCTGCAAAGACACCCCCTTGAGTCCCTGCTGCCCCGCTCCTTCTTCCTCTGCTGTCCTGCCTAACTGACATGGGGGGTGTCCCTGGCAGGTGGGCACAAGGCAGGTGGCCCTTGGCTTGCCTTTTCCCCCTCCTCCCCTCTACTTCCCAGTCTCCCCAAAGGGAACACAATTGGAGTTTCATCTCTCTCTATTCTTCTGCTAACTTGCTGGGCTTCCCCAGATGCCTCCTGACATTAGGCAAATGCTTTTGCATTGCTCTGGGAATAGTCTAATCCTTTTCTACCCTTTTCCATGTTAATGCTGTGATTTATGGCTGCAGCATTAGATAGGAAAAAAATAAATAAATAAGCAAACAGAGAAGTTCCTTGCGCTTTACATTTTGAGGGGCAGTGACTGGGAGGGGGTGTGAGGGGGACTTCTGGGGCGCTAGCAAGGGGCTATTTCTGGATCAGGGTGCTGCTGACACAGGTGTGCTCACCTGGAGAACGTTCATTCAGTTGTGCACATATGATTTGTGTGGCCTTCTCTATGTATGCTAGACCTCAGTGGAAAAATTCCAACAATGGAACAGGCAGGTTTGGGGTGGGGCAAGTCTGCCATGGAGGGAGTCCCCACACCAGAAAAGCAGCTATACTGGATTCTTCGAGGGGCCTTTCAACCCTGAAAGCAAAGGCCTGTAGGATGCTGCAGGGGGAACAATTCCACAGCAGCCCAAAGGAAGGGCTGTTCATGACACTACAGCTGGAAAAGAACAGGGACCACAGAATCCCAGCTCGTCTCTTTGATCAGGCATCTCCTCAACCTCGCAGGACATTTCAGGAGACCTGAAATCCCGGAAGGGACACTGCACAATCACCTAGGTTACGCTACCACCTGTGTTGGCCAAGAAAGGCTTAACTTCTAGGTAACCTTTTCCATTTTAAGATTCAAGGGTCATAACGGGGAGGTGGAATTCTGCTCCCTAAGCACGTCAAGGATCTTGCATCGATACCTGCCTTACGTCTTTTAAGTAGGTTACTTTCATGAATGGCTACAAATAGACAAAGGAATAATAATTAACTGGCACACCCATTCCTGGAGCAGTCCATATGTGTGAAGTCACTCAAATCTCCAGGTATGTGAATATGCTGTTCCTCATCCCCGAACGTTCTTCCCTTCTTTGTTTGTCTAGGAAAAAGCCTACCTGTCTTTCAGGGTGTAGCTTAAAGGCCCCTTCTTCTGTGAAGCATTTCCTGCCTGCTCCAGGTAGAGCAAGTGACCCCTGCTCTAGGGTCTAAAGCATTTTGTGCACACGTCTCATAGAATTTGCCACTATGCAATAGGACAGGTACCTTGCAATAGGTTTTTCCTGGGCCGGCTTGGTTTCTTATTCCCATTTTAATCCCGAGTGCCTGGCCCGGCTCCTGTTACATCAAAGCACGTCTGGATGCAGGGGCTACTTAAATGATCTGGATATCTCGTGCATTTATAAAATAAGTAAGGGCATAAAATAATTAAACCTCTTCTCTGAATGACTGTTTATGACAGCTCTATCTGTAATAGCCAAAAACTGGAAACTATGTCTCTCCATAGGTGGATAGTTAAGGAAACTGGTACATCCACACCAAGAAATATGACTCGGCAATAATAAAGGGCAAACTATTGATTTATGCAACACCTTTGATGGATCTTGAGGGCAGTACTCTGAGTGAAAAAAGTTAACCTCCAAGGTCATTTACTCATGATTCCATTTATATAAAATTAGAAAATTTAGAAATAGAGAACAGATTAGCAGTTGCTAGAGGTTAGAGATGCTGGGAAGAAGGGAAGTGGGTGTGACTATAAAATGGTAGCTTGAGGGAGATCTTTGTGGTAATGAAATAGTTTTGTACCCTGATTGCAGTAGGAGTTACACACATCTACACAAGTCTTAATAGCTTTGATATTTTGATATCCTGGTTTTGATATTTACTGTAATAATTTAAGATGTAACCATTAGAGAAAAATGGGTTAAAGGTACACGGTACCTCTCGGTATTATCTTTGCAGCTTCCTGTGAATCTATAATAATCTCAAAACAAAAAGTTATAATTTTTTTAAACCTGTTCTCTGAGGTTCTTTCTACTCTCTAACTGCGTGTGTCTATATTTCACAACAACCTTTCACATCTCCTAACATTTTACAATTTCAAAACACTTACACGCAGATTAAATTACATCATTTCCAAATGACGGCAACTCCATAACGTAGCTGTCCTCATGCCCATTTTACAGATAAGGAAACCAAGGCTCAGTGCTTGTTGAAGGGTACACAGTTGGTACATGGCAAAAACAGTGCTCCAACCTGACTCAATAAAATTTCTACAGAACTGTCTTCTCAGCTGTAAAATAAGGGGATTTGGCAAAAATGGCCTCTGGAGGTGTATCCAGTTATAACACCTTTGTACATAGGACACGCATACCTTTTGTGCTCTAGCTTTCCTACCTCTGAGCCAGCCAGCATAAGGGTCTGGCAGTGTAGAGACTGGACTGCAGGCCAGTAACTGGACCTATAGAGGAGAGCATCCATCAGAGGGCTCAGTGCTATGTTGCTGGTGGCATCTGAATGGAGGCATTAGATTCCCCAAATTTCCATTCTCTCCAGGCTAAGAATTGTTGGGATGAGAATCCCAGTGGCTCCTGGGTTTCCATGTTTCTCAGATGCCCTGCCTCTCTGGCTGGCATTTTCCCTACTTCCCATCTCCCGGGCTTCATTCCGTCACACCCCACTGACCCTAATTAATGATACTCTCTATGCCAACGAGGTGAGCTGTGAAAATGTCTTACCAGATTAGTGAAGATGTATGTGTAATAGGCTGACACCATCCCCAGTTCCGCTGCCTGCAAAGGGAAGAGAAGGAGATTAGAGAGGAAAATTTAAAACCCGCTGGAAGTGCATGAGCAGGGAGGGCTCCAAGTGTCCGCCCTTGGTCTGGCCCACTACCCTTCAGCACCAGCAGAGTAGAACATCTTAATTGATTGTTTCTTACATTGCCCTTGACCTTGGAGGATAGAGCACAGAAACCCTGGCCTCTAGAGTAGGGTCCCTCTCCCTCCACCCCACACACCACCCCTGCAGTGACACTCCTAGTAGCTGATATTCTCAGGTAAAACACATTCCCATGGATATAACTGGGTATTCTGGAAACCAAAGTGACTTTACGGGAAATGAAACAAATAATAAAACAGACTATCATGATTATCCCCACAACCATTAACAATACCAATGGCTAACACTCACTCACTGTTCAGTCTGCACCGAGCACTAGAAAGCATTTTACGTGGGTTAACCTGATGAGGTAGGCACTGTTACTCCTTCACCACCCCCACTGACAGCTGAGGAAACCGAAGCACCAAAGGCTGTGCAACTTGTCCAGAAGATCACACGTCTCATACATGGAAAAGGTGAAATTAAAGCCAGGCGGCCTAATACTCCCCTTGGAGGGCTGTGATATTGATGGAACTACTGACACACTTCTCTTAGGGGCCGAGGCATAGATAGGAGAGAGTCTGTGGGTTGTAGGCAATTCCCAAATTAACTCCACCTCTAGCGGGATGAGAGTGAGTGAGACTCCTAAGTGTATTCTTGAATCTGCAGTAATGTTGGAAACAGGTGAATCATTTGCAAACTTTGGTCCTTTATTAGTAGTGAGGAGCGGGTTGCTTGGGAGGTGCCCGTGGTCACAGTGCATCAGCAAGTCTCAGCCCACGGGGGAGAGCTGTGACTTCAGAAGGGCCTCTTTTTGTCTGATCTTCGTAGCCATCATAAATACCCCTAAGCAACCTCCCCTGTTGGCGTGCCTGGCTTGGAGTGTGACAGGTGCTATAGACGCTGACAAGGAGATCACGGAAATAATGAGCCCAGCTCTCCCCGGGGCCCTCATCCCTCCTGACCGTCGGTTAGATCTGTATCATGTAGCCCACAGCCCTGGGCCCCTGGGAAACCGTTTTTGTCATGACTACTGAGGTGCATGGGGGGAAAAAGGCCAGGGATGATTAAATTTTCCCCTTACATCGTGTTGATCCTCCAAGGAACTCCAATAACCTTGTGAGAATTCTCACAGGCACCTTCACAGGCTCCTTGAAGGACAGGCCAGGGTAATTATATCACTGCCATTCCAATGGGAAACAAATGCCTGGGGCAAGATTACATGGGGGGGGGGGCGGTCCTGATAGAGATAGAGCCCAAGGAGCCTGACGGGAGGCTCCTCCTTCTTCCAGCAAAGCTACGTTGCCTCCTCCAGTTCCAAGAAGACGGTGGGGCACGATGCTCACCTCCATCCCTTCCCTCCCCCACTGCTGTCCGTATAATAATGTCCTTGCCTCTCACCACTGCCTAGGCCAGCGAGAGTCCCCGGGTTACAGGGATGGGCTGGGGGCAGGGGGCTGGGAGAGGACACCGTCAGATGGTTAAAACGCACTTTGTGAAATCTGCTGTCCTAAAAATAAGAGACAAGAGATCCTTGGTTTTTAAGACCTGAATTCTGGGTAAACATGGAGTTCGTTGCCAGAACAGCCGCTCAATAAAGTAGGGGATTACTCTGGAAATCTTCCTGAAATCAAGAGGCAGCGGAGTGCTGTCTAGCGCTGGGGCCAGGCTCAGGAGTGCACACCGAGACTCCCAGAAGCTCCGTACACCCTCTGTCACACTGCTTCCCAAACTGAGTTCATCCTCCCTGAGGCTCCTCAAGGCCGGGTTGTAGCCCCGTGAAAGAGGAGTCTGGAGCTCCAGGGAAACATGCAGACTGAGTCCAGGACGGAGGCAGGGCCGGCCTGGCTGGGGCTGCTAGGAATTCAAATGGGAACAAGGTTTCCCGAAACCTCGCTGGTCACTGATGGATTTGGTTCCAAGGTCACAAGGGCTGAGTCTGACAGGTGGCCTCAGGAAAGCCTGCACCCAGCAGAACCATTTGCTAATAATGATCATTACAAGGGAATTTCCTTCAAATGCACAGCCATAAAAAAAAAATAAATAAAGGCATTTTTAATGAAAATACCCAGTATTGGCAAGGGTGCTATAAGACACCTATATGCTGCTGGTGGGAGTGGAAAGAAATCCTTACAGCCTTTCTAAAAGGCAATCTGGCAAATCGTATCAAAATCCTGAAAAGCATGCATACCTTTAACACAGTAATTCCACTCCTAGAAATTTATGCTCAGAAAATATTCATGAATTTGCATTTATGTACAAAGATGTGCATCCCAGCATTATTTATTATAGCGAAGATTGAAAACAACCTGTATCTCCAACAATAAAGGATGATTAAATAAATTATGGTACATCCATGTGATAGGAAATGATGCAGCCATTAAAATATTGGTAGAAAAATATGCAATGACATGAGAAAAATGCATGGCATATTATTAAGTAGAAAAAAAATCCAGTTTTCCAAAGAGTGTGTGCCGTGTGATAATAATTGTAGAAAAGGAAAAAATGTGTCTGTGAAGGCAGAAAGGCTAGACATCAAAATTTAATAGTGGTTCTCTCTGGGTGATGGAATTGTGAATGATGTTTATTTTTTTCTTTGTGCTTTTCTGTACTTTCCTAAATTTCAACAATGAAATACACATATTCAAAAGAGGGGGGAGGCAACTGCATATGCTGAGAGCGATAAAATATTCCTGGGCAAGGGCTGAGCCTAAAAGACTTCCACCGGGGGCCCGTCCAGGCAGGAACCAGCTACCGTAGGTTCCGACCCGCCCCTGGCAAGGGGACTGAGGGAAATCGATCTCACTCCCTACTGCCCACCTTCCTGAGAACTCCTCAGCCTTTATCTCTCATGCCCTGAAACTTAGAGGAGCTTTTCTGTCTTTGATGACTTCCTTGATCATAGCTCCGGACATAAGAGAAGAAGGAGAAAGAGAAAAATTCTGTGTTTGAGTGTGTGAGTTGGGTATACCCACACAGACAGACGTGGGCTTGGAGCTGCGGAAAATTACTATAGCAACAGGCTGAAGGGACAGCCCGCAGTACTCAGAGAACTCATTCTAATCCCTTATTAATTCTGAGACAAAACTAGCTGGGGTGGGGAGGTTAGGAGACAGCGAGGGAAGGAGAGGAAGAGAGAATCATCGCGTGTCTGCCGGCCTCCTCATGGTTCGGCAGAGGTTAATGAGGAACCTCACTCCCCCACTGGAAGATGGCGGGTTGCGCTTAAATGTGCAATTAAAATGGCATTAGAAGAGGCCAATGTGCCTGGAGAGTGGAGAGGCTGGGGGAGCTGCCAGAGCCATGGCGGAGCCTGGAAGCAGGGTCTACTCTTTCTGGGGCTGCTTGCCTGGCCAAGCCACAAGCCCAGGAAGTGGAGCCAATGATTCCAAAGATGCCCAGCAATTTGCAGCTTTGCAGCTGTTTGTCCAGAGTGGACCCCCAGGCATTGACTTCTCTCTCTCTCTCTCTCTCTCTCTCTCTCTCTCTCTCTCTCTCTTTCTCCCTTTCCACGTGTATATGTTGATTCAGGGGCTAGCCCCCTGCCCCTCTGTGTCCCCGCGGGTAGAAGAAATGGGCTGATTTGCTGATAAGAGAACCAATGGAAGCTTTGCTCTGCTCTTCACAGGGCCGGGCCTTGGACAAAGCTGCTCAGCTCGCAGAGTCTCAGTTTCTTCATCTGCCAAGGGAAGATACCACGCCCACCTCACGTGGTCATGGAGAGGATTACACTGAGAAATTGCATGACAGCACTTGGTGAACTGTAGGACACGTGTAAGGGTTACCCACAGGCCCGATATTCAGTAATACACGTGGATGTGACTGCCCTGCTTGTCAAAATATGGAGATGCTTCTACTCCTCTTGGCAAATAGCCTCTGTCCCAAGTCCCCAAGTGGCCCACCCCACCACCCTAGCCCCTCCTAGGAACCCCTGGACCACAGAGCCCCTGGCAGGTCTAGGCTTGGCCAGTGTTTCAGCTGGTGGCTGCCCTGTTGTGCCATGAGCTACATGTTTCTATGACATTGCCATCACCCTGCTTTCTCCTTTTAGCTCTCAGGAGCTGTCCACTGAAACTGAAGCGCACAGAGGTTTGTCAGGGTCAGGGGTCCAGCCCCAGCCTCCTTCAGCCTCGACCCCGGAGGATGCCCACGGCAAGAAGGGAGCAGAGTGCCAGCTCAGAGGGAGGGGGAGGGGGAGGGGGAGGGGGAGGCTGCTCGGCGCCCACCAGTACCTGCCCGGCCCGGCGCCCACCTTCAGGAGGATGGTGTGGGACATGGAGGCGTTGGCATGGATGATGATGGTGGCTGTCTTGTCGTCCCGGATCTCCTTGAGGAGTGGGGTGGGGTCCCTAGTGTCATCCAGCATCCGGACCGAGAGTGTGTCCTTGGAGATCAGGAATTGCCGGAGCAGCTTCTCGAGGTTTAAAAGGCCTGCAGGGGAAGAGAGGACAAAGCCCCTGAGGGTCCACGGCGCTGCCTCGGGAGACACGGGAGCCAAAGCAGGACAGGCGAAGACTCGGGCCGGAGTCAGGGTCGCGGGGCTGCCCCTGTCGGTTAAGCAGCCACATCCTAACCTGAGCGAGTCTCTTGACCTCTGGGGAGTCCTGTCACCCCATCTCAAATGAAAAGAACCCTCTTCAGCGCCCAGGGCCCTCCCCCCACCCCGACTCCCTGGGGAATGCTCTTTTAAAGCAGAGAATGAGGCTCCCTTGAGCCGGACAAGAGAATCCCCACTCCTTCTCGCGGCCCTGGGGGCATTGCTGTCCAGCAGCCAAGACCTGTGTTCAGAGACCACCGGGCCTGGGTTTCTTTCCCTAACTTAGCCACTTGCTCACTGGGTGACCTCATGTGGCTGGGTCTCTTGACCTCAGTTGCTCATCTGAGAAATGAGAATACAGGCAGACCTCGGAGATATTGCGCGTTTGGTCCCACACCACCGCCATTAAGCGAGTCACAAGACTTTTTTGGTTTCCTGGTGCATATAAAAGTTATGTTTACACTAT
This sequence comes from Kogia breviceps, assembly GCF_026419965.1. NCBI lineage: Eukaryota > Metazoa > Chordata > Mammalia > Artiodactyla > Physeteridae > Kogia > Kogia breviceps. The sequence goes on along the minus strand of NC_081316.1, from coordinate 109,153,973 downwards.
ACTGTATGTAGTCTGTTAAATGTGCGATAACATTATGTCTAAAAAAAGCAATGTACATACTTTAATTTAAAAATGTTTTATTGCTTAAAAAGGCCAACCATCATCTGAGCTCTCAGTGGGTCGTAATCTTTTTGCAAGAGTAACATCAAAAATCACCAATCACATAACAAATACAACGATAACGAAAAAGTTTGAAATATGGTGAGAATTATCAAAATGTGACACAGAGACACGTAGTGAGCAAATGTTGTTGGAAAAATGGCACCGATAGACTTGCTTGAGGCAGGGTTGCCACAGACCTTCCATTTGTAAAAAAGCAGCATCTGGGAAGCGCAGTAAAACGAGGTGTGCCTGTAATATCGGCGGCCAGAGCTCAGGGCTGTGGAGAAGATTAAATGAAGTAACACGCCAAGTGCTTAGGCCAGAACCTCGCACATGGTAAACCCTCATAAATGTTACATCCAGCCTTTATTTCCGTGGTGGAGGTCGGGGAGAAATTCCCTCAAGGTCACAAGGCCCAGAAAACAGGTCTAGCGAAACCCTTTGAACTCCTCAGAGCACCAGGGCTGCACTGAGACAAGGTACTATATATTATGATTATGAAAGAACAGGTCTTGAATTGCATTCCAGCAGGCAATCATGTGGGACCAGAACAAAACAGAAACTGGGATTGTGCGCTGAAGACTGTCCTCCTCCCTCGCTATTTGCCGTCCAGCATACGGAAGAGGAATTCCAGAAAGATGTCGCGGAGACACAAAGGTCTTAATCCTGCTTTGTCTCTGAAAAGGCAGGCCAGGAGGAGGGTGTGTGGTCGGGTGGGAGGTCTCCTGAGAAGACAGCAGTCTCAATTCCAATGGAAAGAGACCTATAGGCATTTGCTCTCAAAAGCCAATCAATGATAAGAGTTCCATTTATTGAATTCTTATTGTGTTCCAGGTAACGGGCTAAACATTTTAATGGCTCATCTCATTTAAGTCCTCCCAAGGATCCTATAAAGTATTCGAATCCCACAGCCCAGAGGCGAACACGAGGCAGGGGAGGAATAACTCTCCCAGACACAGTCTGCACACGCTGGGGATGGCCCGGGAAGGGCTGCTTTCTAACCAAAGATCCCAGTGCTTGGTGTCGGTACTGGTTAAAGGAATACGAAATGCAGAGATGTCACGAATATGACCCTCCCTGCTCAGGTCACGCCCCCTCCTGACCCTTGAGAACCAAAAGGTAAGATGGGGGGGCATCTGAAGAGCATTCGTAGCACCTCCCTTCATTTTGCAGAGAGATGACAGGATGTGCCCAGGAACACAGCTGGGACCAGAATCCCCATTTTCTCATCTCCATCCAACCCTCTTCCCCTGAGACAGACTGCCTCTTAGGATAAAATGCAGCAGGAAGCAGCAGGCACAGAACCCAGGGAGGCCTGGAGACACGCGTCTCTGGGCTTTGGCGGGGAAGCCTTGGTGTGCCGTGTTAACGAGGACAAGGGAGCAGGGTAGAGCCCACGGGCCTGGCACGATGGAGACTGGAGCTCCGGAAGGTGGGGTCAATCCCTAACTCCCGTCTCCCGGGTCCTGAGAAGGTGGTCCCAGGAGCCGGAGGCTGCGTCAGGGAGCAGGGAGCCCCCGGAGGGCCTGCTATTCACAGAGCGGCTTCAGAAACCCAGGCGGTGCAAGCCCAGCATCGGGTTGGCCTTTCCTTCCTTCCCAAACAGGCCTCCATAGAGGCTTGTACAGACCCCCTGCTGCTATCGGTGCCCCTCCCAGCCCCTCACCACCGGCTTCCATCGCACTGATGCTGCCAGGGCTCTTCCTGCCAACCCGGATGCAGAAGATCTGGATTCAAGCTCAGGGTCAACCCTCGCTGGCTGTGTGACCTTGAGAACCATCTAACCTCTTCAAGGCTCCACTCTTCATCTGTCAAATGGGCATAACAGGTGAGAATTCACTGAGATCCTATGTGAAAGCACACTTGGAACTGGCATATGCGTAGAATCAGGGTTACTTCTTTTGTGTCTACTCATCCCCACAAGACCCCAAAGGTCAGGAATGGTGGCTCAGTGAGGCAGAGGAAGAAGGAGGAAGGGACACATCTGTTCATCCAGCACTCACTGTCCTAAGGGCCCGGCACCCGGCCAACAGCACATCAGCAGAGATGATGGATCAGGTACAGACCCTGCCCTCAGGAGCTTAGAGGCCAGGAACCTGTAGCTAAGTCTATGGCAAAGTTCAAATCATATCCCCACTACCATATATAAAATAGACAACTAATAAGGACCTGCTGTAGAGCACAGGGAACTCTACTCAATACTCTGTAATGGCCTGCATGGGAAAAGAATCTAAAAAAGAGTGGATAGATGCATAACTGATTCACTTTGCTGTACACCTGAAACTAACACAACATTGTAAATCAACTATACTCCAATAAAAATTAAAAAAAAAAAAAACAACCCAAAGGATATCCCTATTTTGTTTGGTGGCCTGAAAATTTGGTTTCCTATGGGGCAGCTCCACTGTGTCCTATCTGTAAAATGGAGAGAATATTCACATCTTCTCAGAGATGATGGGAAAAGCAAAATCCCACTTGGACAAAGGTCTGAGCACCCGATCCAAAGGACGAGGAGTTCGGGGAGGCCACAGAGCTGGAGCTGCTGAAGTCTTGGCCATCTGCTTGGCTCAAGGAAAGATCTGTCAGGGCATGCTCTCAGGGAGCATCTGGAGGTATGAGTAACGGAGGAATGGTGTGTGTGAAGAACCCCCATAGGGCCTGGAGTGCAGCAGGGAGAATCTTTGGAGCCTGACGGGGAGAGAGGCCAAATCCCCTGGGATCCTTCAGATGGGCAATGAAATTCAGTGGGAGAAGACAAAAGACTGGGGAGTGACAGTACAATTACCCACAGCACGGAGCAGCCTGGCAAAGGCAGCCCAGGGACCCTCCATCCCTTTCAAGCAGGCAGGTGCACTGAGCTCCCAGGTAAAAGAGCCCCAACGTGTCAGGGAAACTGAGGACCCTGCTCTAATCCATGAGCACATGCCCCAGCCCCCGCTGCCCCTTGGGGTCCTCTGCTGCCTTTTAAACCAGGAAGCAGCATCCCTTCCCCTTCTCATCCAACACTTTGCTGGGAGGCAGGGAAGGCCCAGGGGAGGGCAGGGGAGAAGGGCAGCGAGTCCCTGGGAGGTCCGCAACCGCCCCCAGGATCTCCTACCCAGTCACTGCCTTTCCCGGGCTGCACTGCCCCTGAAGTAACAGAAAGAGCGCCAGGTGGGCCGTGAACCCCAGCTCCTGCACCGCCCGTAGGTTAGCTAGTGCGAGCCGTTCTCTCTGCCCCTCTGCCCCTCCATGTCCTCATCTGTGAGGTAAGGGTCAGGACTGCCTTACAGGGGGAGTCAGAGGACGGCAAGTCAGCAGAACAGTGTCTGTCACCCAGAAGGCGCCTCCCAAACCTGGCTTCCATCCGCCCCCCCCTCCCCCACTCACTCACATCCCAATGGTCCTTCGCCCCATCTCCTCCCCCAAACCCTCTCTCCGATCTCCAGCCCCCACCCACTTCTCTCTTCTCCCAACTCACACAGGATTTATTATCCAATTCACAGAATACAGCCCTTGGTTATAAACCATATGAAACATTTGATAGCATATGCTTATGCATATATATGCATGTATTACGATAGATAACATGTACTGTAATTATTTCAAGTGTTAGACAGGGCTCCTATTTCAAACTCCTCGGCTCATCCCCACCGTGAGGTAGGGTGCACAGCGCTTGCTGGTGGACTGAACACAGACCACCGAGGGAAGAGAGAGACTCTGCAGCCTAACAGATCAGGGGGGCAGCACTGCCAGGTGGGAACAGACACCACGTCACTTGAGGAGCCACTGAAGGAAGTGGGTGCCTGGTCTGAGGAAGAGGGGAAGGGCCGTCATAAGACAGACTTGCTCTGGAGTTGTAGTCAAGGGCTAACCCCAGGAATAATGAATGCATGGAAGTCGCAGGGGGACACACTTAGCTATCATAAGAAGCTCTGTTGGAACCATCTAAAGAGGCAGTGGGCTGCATCAGGAGGGAGTGAGTTCCCCATTGCTGGAGGTAGTCAAGGAAAGACTGAAGGCCCACCCAGTTGAGCATGGTTGTAGAGGGAATGAAACCAGGGGTCGGAAAGTTGAACTACAAAAATGTTGATGGCTTTCCAGCCCAGAGAGTCTTTATGAATCAGAAAAGGACCCTTTTTTAAAAATTCTAGGTAGCAGAAAGCATCTGCAGAAAAGGAAAAGTGGTTTGGTTACATAAAGAAGATTAGAGTTTTTCAGTGCAGTTTGACATTTTCCAATTGTCATTCTCCTCACCTCTATCTGTTTCATGGAACTAAGGGATTTGCCAAAGGCAGCTGCCACCAGAGGGGTTAAAAGCTGCTCTCTCCCTGCTTCCCCTCAACCTCCACCATGACCCTCTTCTCCTGAGGGGCCCTTGGCCCAGCAGCGAGTCTCCTGCTGAGGCCAAGGCTGAGCGGGACCTGGGGAACCTTAGTCTCGCTCAGTATGCAATGGGATGGATGGATGTGAAACCCAGTAGGCTGGCTGTTCTAGGAAGAAGGAGGGAGACTGGCTTCTGGGACTGGGACCCAGGGGCCAGGTGGGGCGGGGAGGAAAAGGACGGAGAGGCTGAGAAAGGCACAGCAGGGGGTACACAGGTCTGCAGGACAAGGACACAAACGCCTAAGGGATGGGTCTGCAGGGGACACAGAGGACCTTTGTATCAAAAATTAAGAATACATAATCATGTCAACGGGCACCCCTCCTCTCCACCGGCTGATTCCCTGGGCTGCAAGCTTTGATTCTGGAAAATGTTAATATTCCCGGCAGGGGTGACTCTTTAAAAATCTTGTGGGAGGCAGTGATGGAACGCCGACCAGAAGATTAGGGCGAGGATTTAGGGAGACGATGTGAGTTCACCGCCATGCACCGTGCCCTAAACCTGGTACATCTCCAGTCCCCTCCCCCTGCCAGGTGCAAGTGCCTCGGGTGTACGGTTTTCACGTCCTGGTTTTCCAGGGAACAGATTCTGACGGAGAGAGAGGAGTGAGGGTCCGAGGTGTTGTCAGCGGGGCAGGGGCATGGAACAAATTCAAATGCTCGAACGACGTACGTATTTCACCTGCTTCTTGGTTTTGTCCTACCCCACACCTGGGCTTGGCCCCAAGAAAGGGCAGAAAGGGCCAGACCACGGGGCCCAGAGGAGGAGACAGAGAGGGGATGCAGGAGCAGGCTGAGACTTCTCAGCCCCAGGAGGCCCACCTGCTGCCTTGCTCGGCCATGGAGGCTGCCCCCTTCTCTGACGGCAAGGATAGGTGTGGGGAGAACCTGCCCTCTGCGCTCCCCTCGGCCTCTCCACTTCAGGGTGTTTGTTGGTTTATTAATTACTGGGGCCCAGGAGGCACCCCTGCCCTGAGAACTGCCTTCAGTGTTTCCCAAGTTTCTTCACATACTGTTGATTTAACCCTACAAGTGCCCTGGAAGCAGGTATTATCCTTATTCCTGGGTAGAGACCAAATCACTGCAGCAGGAGAGATGCTGGGACAGATCACAGAACTAACTGGCCAAGGTCCAAACCCAGGTTTCCGATTCCAAGTTCTGGCCTCTGATTCACCACTTGAGTTGCCTGGGAAGGCCTCAGTCCTCCCATAAAATAGGAAAAATGGTCCCTCGCTTCTGTCTCTTCCACAGTGTTTGGAGATGCAGGGAGAGGAGGTAACAAGAACCATGTGACCATGAAAATGGACTTAATCTCTCTTTTCTTCACACATATAATAAAAATTTCTATAGAGCCCATCTTATATGGCTAGTGTGAGGTTTAAATGAGATAATTTCAAACCCTTAGCAGAGTGTTTGTTATACAGTAAGTGTTCCGTAAGTGGTTAATTTGTATCACCGTAAGCAAAAGGCCTCTCACAGTGCCTCCTGGGGGGGTGGCACTAGAAAGGCCAACTACTGACCCCCTTGTCCCCAGCTACTCACGCGGGACTCTGGGTATCATTCCCGACACACCAGTCCTCCACCCGCTACTGCCACAACCAGGGTTGCAGGATAAAGTAACAGTAATTAAATGTGTGTTACATTCTGGGCCCAGATACCTTCCACCCAATCACCCTGAGAGGCATTATTATCCCCACTTCACATGGGAGGGAACTAAAGCTCAGAGAGGTAGAGTGACCTGCTTCACATCACACAGCTCATGAGTGGTGGAGCAGCTTGGTTTGCCTGCAAAGACGGTTCCCATTTTACTGAACCAGCCTGCATTTCTTTTCAGCCGCACTTCCTCCGGAGTGCGGAGTCTCCTCCGGAGACCAGAGTCTCTCCTCTCCAACATCTGGACCGAGTTTAGCCAACACAGGGGTGTTACAAGGACAGAGCGGAACTCTGGTCACGCCACTGCAGGTCCTGACCCGGCCTTGTTCAAAAGGGATTCCAGGAAGGAAAGAGAGTTAAAACCATGTGTGCTATGTGTTCCCTAGGTGTGGACGCTGTTATATACTGTGTGTCGTCCTATTTTATCCCCTCAACCACCCTGGGAGGGAGGAAGCCTCATCCTCATTTTATAGATGAGACAACAGAGGCTAGCGAGTGCCTAAGTCGCTTTGCCAAGATCACACAGGTAGCACATAAACAGCAGAGGGTCTAGGGGCTCAGGACATGTAGCCACCAAAAAAAGGACATTAAAATACTTAGAAACACCAAAGCAAGCCTGAAAAAAAAGTTGATTTGAGCTATGTACAATGATACCAGGAAAATACATGGCATATTATACTTGTGACCACGAAGAGTGAAAGGCTCTGGGCCCAGCCTGAGTGTCTCAAAAGGTAACTCTGTGGCAGGGCTCACCAAAGGGGCCTTGAGGACAGTAGTGGGGAACCCCAACTTTCCTAGGAAGTCCCCTAACAGCAAACTCTGCCCCTCCCCAGGCTCCACGGGGTTGACCAGATGGCCGTGCCTGGGCTCCTCACTTCTCCTCCCCCAGCCTCACTAGAACTAGGTACTTGCAGAGATGTTCTATTTTTTTTTTCCCCCATTAAAGAAAACTAATGTAATCCACAGTACAACTCTACTTGGTCCAAAACCTGCTTATTGAAAATCTACTTTGGGGAAGAACGAGAGTACATGGTATGATTCCCCAGGGAATGATCTCTGTTATGCTTAATTTTGACAGCAGGAAAATAGTATTAGATTCCTGTTCCTAATTCGACTTGCAGTGTCTCTTGGCCCTGCATTAATAAGGAAGATGGGGCTTCCCTGGTGGCGCAGTGGTTGAGAATCCGCCTGCCGATGCAGGAGACACGGGTTCGTGCCCTGGTCCGGGAGGATCCCACATGCCGCGGAGCAACTGGGCCCGTGAGCCATGGCCGCTGGGCCTGCGCGTCCAGAGCCTGTGCTCCGCAATGGGAGAGGCCACAACAGTGAGAGGCCCGCATACCGCAAAAAAAAAAAAAAAAAAAAAAAAAAAAAAAATAAGGAAGATGGAAGAGTGTCTCCTCCCAAGCTCTGAACTGCATTTCCCTTCAGTCCCTCATTTCTTCAGCCTTTGATTAGATTTTGAATCCTCTTTGCCCTTGAACTCCTGCTCTGTCCCACCTTCCCTCCCCCCGGTAGGTGGGGCCAGAGTCACTCAGCAGCCTCCATAGATGAGTCCTCCAAGCAGCACCGTGTGGTTGACGCGTCTCCCCTGGGACGTGGGCCAGCCTCTCTAGCACTTGGGCAGGCTCATCCTCTCCAGAACTTTGTGCTCAGCCATCCCGCACGCCACTCAACGGAGCAAGGGGACACACTGTTCCAGGGAGATCTCTGCCCTTCAAAGGACACTGTGCCTGCTGGGTAGAGCCCACCCTGAGCCACTCCTCTGAGTCTGCCGGTGCAGCCCAGGAGGGTGGGAGGGGCCTCGGAGGAGGAAGCCCTGGCTCATAGTCGGAGGACTGGAGTTAAGAGTCTTGGTTTTGTCATGTACCAGCTTCGTGACCTTAAGTCAAGTCACTTAGCAGCTCCAAGACTCTTTGCTCAGCTCAGAATGACTCGGAAAGAAGGAGGTAAAGTGGGAAAACATAAGTGAAAGTGCTTTGCAATCTGCAAGGAACTGTTAAAATGTCGGAGAATGTCAATTCCAGTGGAAATAGCCCTGGGCTAGGAGGCAACAGTATCTAGCATGGTACTTGGCACACAGCAGGCGTTTAACAAACATCTGAACAACTTCCCAAAGCCCAGTAAGAGCTGAAGCAGAGGAAACAGGGCTCAGCTTCAAAGCAAGAGGGACTGTGGCTAGACACCAGAAAGAACTTCCTGTCTGGTTGGTGAGATGCTGTACCCCGCACAGGTGAGGACTGCAGGACAATCTTTGCCTGGGCATATTTACAGCCTGTCCTCTGTCTCTCAACATTCTCGCTGGGTGCCTGGGATGTGCCAGTTCAGTCCTGCCTGAGTGGGCTTGTGGCAGAAATTTCCAGGGGAGAATCCTTGATTCTGTTACACCTTTCAATGCTGCGAGGATGCTACATGAGGAGGGCCACCTGGTGGAATGCAACATATCCCAGCTGTGTTCCATCAAATACTAGCATCCTGTGAGCTTTTAGATCAGCATCCTTTTGGGGGCATATGATCAAACCTATTTGGAAGATGCTGAGGTAAATAGTTGTTTTGGCCACAGGACAACTCAGCGTGTCCATGCTAATGTGTGCTGAAAATCTCCACGAGGGAGAGATAGAACGAAGTGTTATCTAAACATTTCTCTCTTTTTTTAGCCACAAAATTCTTGGTCCACAAAACCCTTATCATCTAAAACAATGCTGTCCAATAGCACTTTCTGTGAAGACAGAAATGTTCTATATCTGTACTGTCCACACGTGGCTATTGAGCACTTGACGTGTGGCTAGAGAGACTGAGGAACTGGACTATAAATTGTATTAAACTTTAAAATGGGGAATTCCAACATTTCCAAACCCACTGGGTTGTTGTAATAATTAAATAAGGTATACAAAAAACATACATAGTTGGGACTCAGCTACTTTGTTTCTTGGGTAGCACAGAGCAAATAATCACGTTGTGTTGAATAAATGAATGAAGGTACAGGTGGCGTCAGTGAGGTGCAAAGGTCCCGTAAAGAAGATGGTTCTGACCCTTGGCAGGGAGGGGGCTTTTGTTTTCAGATGCTGTAGGGATTCCAGGGTGGAGGAGGGACTTACACTGCAGAGCAGTTCTGAGGAGCCGTCGAGAGGAGCCTTATGGAGATGGCGAATCTCTTCCAGTTCAGCCCACCCAGACCCGCAGGGGAAGACCTGCACAGGTGAGCCACACTGGACACAGATGCCTGCATCTCGGGTTCCGGGCCCCAGTGGTAGCCAGTAGCCAGCACCTGTCTGTGTGTGCTGCACAGCTGTCACCGAGAGCAGACAGATGCACAGATTTGCTGGAATGTGCTGGCTTAAATTAGCTAAATCTCATAAACACTAAATTTATGTCGCAAATTGAGAGACAGAGAAAATGCACTTCCAAAACCTGCATTTGCAAAAATAAAAAAATGCTTTACCGGGAATTGACCTTGGACCTTGTTCCATCAGAAAAATCTACTCTCCGAGGAGAGAAGCTCTTCAACCCATCAAGTACAAATGCATCCAAGTTTATATTTTCCCTCTCTCTCTTTTTGTAGCTCCTTAACAATGAGGCCGAAAACGTGGGAATTGCGTTTGCAGATGCCAAAAGGCTTGGTGGTTGGCCAGTCTCCCTGTCACTGAGCCCCTCTCGGTTCCGCGCGTGCACGGGGAGTTCTGGCAAAGGGTGCTCTTTCACCCACACACACGGACAAACAGCCAAGGACACTTAGGAATCCCCGGACCCTCTGGATGTCGTTCCCACGATTGGAAGGAGCCCGCCCTTTCTTGGAGTATCATCTGCATCTGGGGGCGAATCAATCAGGTTGAAATCAACACGACCTGACGTCTGGGGGGGAGCCAGCCTGGGGAAACTTACATTCTGCTTTGGCACAGATGAGGCAGGCGGTGGTGCAATTGAAGAAGTTCAGGATCCCAGCTACAGCCACGCTGATGTCAGTGCTGCTGGGGTGGAGGTTCAGGGTTGTGAATCTCTGGAACTGGAACTTGATAAACTCCTCCGGGGCCACTTTGAAATGAGGGACCTGGGCGGAGGAGCAAAAGTGGGCAGCAGGGAAGATCCGGAACCAGCGAGACAGAAAGAAAAGAGGGATGAGTGAGACAAAGCTGCATTGGGTGGCCTCTTGAGTAAAAGACCTTTGCCTGGCAAGAGATGGAACTTGCAAGACTCGGGGCACCCACTCCACAGGAGGAAGATGACGTGGCATCCATGACAACGCTTGAGACCCAGGATGGGAAACCCTTCAGCTGGGGACCTGGGTAAATGTACTGTGGGCCTTGGAGCTGGGGTCTGTGGCCCTGAGAAGACAAAACAATAGGTCTTCATGCTCAGAAGAACTGCCCACTGCTGGGCAGAGAGACAAATGGCTCTTGAAGGCATAATCCTTGTATTATTTTATGTGTGGTTAATGAATCAGAGCAGAGATGGCAAAAGGAGAAAAACACCGCCCTGGGGACTAAGGGAGGGGCCCCCTCAGCCCAGCCTAGCCAAGAGATAAATAAACCAGCTCCCATCCTGGGTAAAAGCCTGGGATGGGTTCCTCCATAGACTTACGTGAGGAGGGGGAGGGGCTGCAGGCTGAGAAACCATGCAGAGGGCCTCCGGATGGAGCCCGGTAAATAAATATCTGCTTTGGCTTCATTCGGACAGTGTCAGCTTCCCTCTGCGTCCATTCCTGACATTTCAGGGAGGCACCGCCCCTGCCGTCTGCCTCTCTTCTCCAGGAAAGAGATATTAACAGGCTGGGATGGCTGCTTTACTGGCAGCTTAGGCTATTGGGTAGGTAATAGGAAAGTTGAAACGTAATAAGCTGCCATCCACCTTGATTTTATTATGTCACCCTGGTACCCAGAAGAGCCAGAAAGGCTGCTTGTGCCTCTATCAGAGATGGGGCTGAAACCTCAACCCTCATCCTCACTTGGTGCCCAGCGTGAGGGCCAGATCATTGTGAGCATGGGTTTGGACTGATGTGAAAGTGAGTAAGATTTAGGGTAGACAGCAAGAAGAACTTCCTGATGGTGAGTTGGTTGGTTCCTAGAATGGGTCATTCAGACATGATTGCAGCAGTTTTCTCTGCCTGGGCTGGCCCAGAGTCTGGGATGACATTGACACGGTCTCTGTAGGATTCTTCTACCTTATCCTTTTAAGCTTCTGGAAGAAGTCAGCCAGAGACCAGAGCTCCTCGGAGACTGGGATGAGGGGAGGGTAAAGATTTAGCAGAAACTAGGGAGAAAATTCCTGAATTCAACTAGGATTAGCCCTTGAACCACAGAGAGAGGGCAACCAATATTCTTTAGCGGAGACCGAAAAGCATAGAATTGGGGAGAGAGACTGGTGAGTAATGACATTAAATAGCGACGTTGACCTGGGGTGCGTCCTAAGGGGTCTTTCTTCCCACTGATATTTTGCAATGCTTACAGCCTGTCTAAAATGAATAACACATGCACCTTGAAAGGAAAAAAAAGGTGACAGAAGGGTAAGATGGAGGCCAGGCTGGGCAGGGGCAGGGTGGCCAGGCTGGCTGGCTTACACATCTGAGCATCTCTGCCCAAGGCCCTCCCCGTGTGGCCATCCAGCCTACCGGGTTCCAGCAGCAGCTAACTTACCCCACCATAGAAAGTACCCTTAGAGATTCCCTTGGATCCACCAATCCCAGAGACGAAGCAGGCAAAAGCCTCAGGAAAGTGAAGACTCGGGAAAATGGGTTTTAGAGTCTACAGTCCTGGGTTTGCATGTGGGTTCTGCTGTGTGATTTGGGGCAAACTGCTTAACCTGGCTAAGCTTCATTAACATGGAGAAACAACAGGTGCTTCTTGAGCTTTGGGAGACCAAAACGAGACCCTGTATGTGAAAGATGTACTAGGTCACTTCCTAACATGTGGGCTAAGTGTTTAGGCAATGCCTTTTCTCATTCCCTTCCCCCTTTCTCCCCAAATCTTGCAGCTCCTGGAAAAGCTCATAGGTCTGTATGTGCAAGGGGTGAGGGCTGAGGGGCCTCCCTAGGAAGGGGAGCTGGTGGGAAGTCTCCAGCACAGCCTGGCATCTTGAAGGCTGCTTGGATGCAGCCAGCTGCTCTGATAGGCCCAGGAAGGGGTGGCCAGGCCAATCCTGCTGAGTCTCTCTCTGGGACAAAGATCAATCCAAAACGGATCTGCAGGTGCAAATGCATCCCCGGAAGTCATCATGGAGGGGCGGAGGGGGGGATGGAGAGGTGAGCAGCACGGAGGGGAGGGCAGCAAGGCAGAAAGCAGCCAGCCACAGGGGCTGCAGACATCTTAGCGGCATATAAAAGAATGAACTCCTCAGTGAGAACTCCATTTCTTTTCCCTGAAGCTGAGGGGAATCAGGGTGAGGCAGTTCAGCCTCATAAAATATTAGAAGAAGTGCAAAATCTGAATGGAGAGGGAAGGTTGCTCTGGAAGGAACATGACCGGACAAAGGAGGGGTAACCGTCTGGCCATTCCCTGGGCAGCACAGCCCACCTGGCTGGTCAACGGCACAGGGTCCGGGGTGGCGGGATGGGAAGATGGGTGCAAGTCAGGGCCTCCACCTCCCGCCTGAAATGCCAAGCAGGGTTAAGGGATGTGTTCGCTGAGATAAAATAGCCGCTGAACACCAAGAGGAGGCCATTCTGGAGTGGGGACTGGGGGGATGACGGTAGGGGACAGTGAGGAAAGTGTGCTGGGGAAGGTGGGCGGGGGGGGGGGGAGAAAAGGAGAGAGCAGAAAAGAGGAAATGGGCAGCCGAAGTCTTGGCAACCTCACAGCAACCGGAAAATAACAACCTGCCATAGATTTGAGCTGTTACTTGGAGCCTGGCAAGAAAGATTTAAAATAAACATCAGGTCTGACTTGCAGGGGCCCAGGCCTGGGAGATGCTGGAAGGGACTGCAGTGGGACAGAAGCTCCTTTTTTGGCCTGGGCTGGCTCAGGAGTCATCTTTCAGGACATCTGGGAGGAAGGGTGGGGAGTGGTCAACACAGACCCTGCCCGTGGCCTGAAGCTCAAGGATTCAGCCTACAGGGCAGTGGTAAGTAAGACCCATCGCAGGACTGGAGCTAGGACCTCAGGGCACTCTACTGTGCTGATAACAATTCTTAGAATGGGCTCCTAAAACAGAGAAGACCAATATTCTTCCCAAAGCCTCAGGGACCAAGCCCTCTGATCACAAGGGAAGTGGGAGCATCAAAGGAGTGGCTTCCAGAGCGCCGGGGGTAAGCAGGGGCCTGTCCATTGCTCCACTGCCTCGGTGAGGGCAGCTCACTAAGGAGGTGCCCCATCCTACTGCAAGAACTGGATCCTCCCAACGCTAACGCTTCTGGAAGGCTGAGCCTCTAGGCTCCCAGGACAGGTGCAAATTTTGCCCTTCCGTCCCCTGTCCCTCCGCCCTGCCCCTCCACAGCTCCTGACCATCAAGCTACATCTGTTCCCAAAAGACCTGCCTAGAAGGCCCTTGGGAGGCTATGGGGTCACCTTGCCACTGTCTCCCAGGAATGTATCTGAAGGGGAAGGACTGATTGATTCCAGGAAGGACTAGGAAAGATTCCAGCAATAGAATCTCTGAAGTTTCCAGATTGTTTTCTCTGGGGGAAAAGGAGGGAGAGAGTTGCTAGAATAGGGAGCAGGCTATTACTCAGAAACTCATCTCCGACCATCTTTATCTCCCAGGGAACGAGAGCTAGAGGGCATGGACCCAACACTTTGGAGAAGTAAACACTGGAATTGGTGAATGAAGAAGAAAGCGAAATAAAATCTCTTTTTTAGATTGCTAGAGAGCTTATGAAACAGAAGTTTTCAAACTTTGTTTCAGCACTAAAATGTAGCAAGGCCTGGCCCCAAAGGCATTCTTCCCCAGAATCCCAATATCTAAACAGAGACTCCGTAGTTGTTCCTGTGGAGCTCAGACTTCTGCCCTCTTGGCCTCCCCTGGACCACCAGCCTCTCCGTCTAGCTGCCGCCATCAAGGGACCCCACCTTCCCCTGTCACAGGACCCCAAGACTCGGAGGAGCCCAGCTTGAAAATCTTATGAAACTCTTCCTCTGAGTCCCCTCCACGCAAGCAACCTGCAGAAAGTAAGTGCCCAACAAAGGCCCAGTTCTTTTATTTGTATTGATGTTAGTAGTGACTCCAACCAGACCTTGATTCACTCTTGCAGCCCTTAAGAATCCACGATATCTTTGGCCCCGGGGCACAGGCTGCCAGCCTGCAGAGAGTCCCCCAACCCTGCCCAGCACTCACCTCCTTCTCCCCACAGATGTTGCTGATGATGGAGCTGGAGGCCGGGCTGGAGGATGGTCCCAGGACAGCGACCACCCCCTTGGGAAGGATCTGACACACTGCAGCCAGCGGCAGGGGCAAAACGTGGGGAGCAGGAAAGGAAACAAGGCGCTCATCAGGTGGGGCGTGGGCTTCGGCCTCGAGTCCTCCGATCTTCCCCCGCTGGCCCCTCACCTCCCACCCACCCCCGTCCCCGTCCTGGTCCCCTCTCCTATTCTTCCAAACCCGGTGCCCCTCCTCCCCCAGACTACTGGGCTCCAGGACAGTTTTATTGGAGTTTATGGATGGTATTAAATGAGGAAATGACCCAGGTTATGACAACATACGGCCTCAGCCAACAGGGTGTATAAATTGTCTGGGCTGTCACCAAAGGATGGAGGCGCACAGCGGAAACCCGCACGTCCCCTCTGCTTTCTGCCTAGCCTGCAGGATGGGTGCTGGGTGCACGGCTGCTGCAGGGGCTATGGGTCCAGCTCCCAGGATGGCCAGCCAGCATGCGACCCGTTAAGAGAAAGAAAGAGAGTCTAGAGAGGAGAAAAGGTAGACAGGCAGAGAGAAAAAAGATAGTGAGGATGATGCAGGCAGAGAGAAGAAAGCAGCTCAGCTAAAGTCAAAGGGAACAGGAGAGAGAGGAGAAGGAAGAGAGAGAATGAGTGGCCGGGGGGGCCCTCATCTTTCAGTGCCACCCTCCTTTCACCTGGCCTGGAGCCTAGCCCTCCTGCTTCCCTGAGCCCATCACGTGCCTTCCTGACCAACCAGCACACTCTGTGACCTTATACCTCCCCATGGGGAAGGCGTCCTTCCCTCCTCTACCCCGGACGCTCACTCACCTGTCAAGGAGCACCTCAAATGCCACCTTCTCCTTACCCCTCCCACAGCTCCTTGAAGTAGAATTCATCCTCCCTGGGGCTCCGAGGCCCATGGATTTTCCCTCTGTTCTAAGACACTTGTAAATGTGTCTGTTTCAGTTCGTTGTTTAAATGTGTTTCCCCTCTCACTAGATTTCAAACCTCTTAAAGGCCAGAGCTGAGACGTATTTATCTCTAAATCCCCACTTCGAATTTCCCTGGTGTCCAGCACAGGGTTTTCTAAGCGGCCAGTTCATGTTTTTCCAATGAATGAGTGGATGGGTAGGACACGCAGTCAGAAGAGGAGAGAATGTAAGATTTTTAAATGCTACCTCCTTTCGAATTACGGTTTTTTCCAGATATAGGCCCGGGAGTGGGACTGCTGGGTCGTATGGTAGTTCTATTTTTAGATTTTTAAGGCACCTCCATACTGCTCTGCACAGTGGCTGTACAAATTTACATTGCCACCAACAGTATAGGAGGGTTCCGTTTTCTCCACACCCTCTCCAGCATTTATTGTTTGTAGATTTTTTTGATGATGGCCATTCTGACCGGTGTGAGGTGATACCTCATTGTAGTTTTGATTATACAATAGCCAGGACATGGAAGCAACCTAAATGTCCGTCGACAGAGGAATGGATAAAGAAGATGTGGTACATATATACAGTGGAATATTTTACTCAGCCATAAAAAGGAACGAAATAATGCCATTTGCAGGAACATGGGTGGACCTAGAGATTGTCATACAGAGTGAAGTAAGCCAGAAAGACAAAGACAAATATCGTATAATATCGCTTATATGTGGAATCTAGAAAAATGCTACAGATGAACTTATTTGCAAAGCAGAAATAGAGTCACAGATGTAGAAAACAAACTTATGGTTACCAAGGAGGGAAGGAGGGGGTTGGGTGAATTGGGAGATTGGGATTGACATATATACACAACTGATACTATGTATAAAATAGGTAACTAATGCAGACCTACTGTATAGCACAGGGAACTCTGCTCAATGCTCTGTGGTGACCTAAATGGGAAGGAAATCTAAAGAAGAGTGGATATATGTATACATAGAGTTGATTCACTTTGCTGCACAGCAGAAACTAACACAAGGTTGTAAAGCAACTATACTCCAATAAAAATTAACTTTAGAAAATGTTACAGACAGAAAGGAAGGGGGAAGAAAAGGAGAAAACAGACAGAGAGAGAAGGTAGGACAATCCTCAGCACACACAGCTCAGAACCACAGAGCTGTCCCTCGGATTATGCTCTGTGGTTCCCGGTCTCACTACGAGACGTCCTTCTCTGCAAACCTCAAAGCTCAACTCTGGACACATTTTCCTCCTCACGTCAAGAGTCAGGTCAGTACAGTGAGGTTAAGGAATCAGTCCAAGGATCCTTACTGAGCCAGCTGCAAAGCCACATCTGCAACCTGGGCGCTCTTTCTCCTAAAGCAGAGTCCTAACCACTGGCCCATACGGCCAAGTTATGGCTCTAAAGGGGCACAGGCGGTGGGGTAGAGCACCAGGGGTCAAATCCCGGTGCCGTAATTTATCACACAAATGACAGATCTGTAATGTATCACACAAACGATAGATCTGTTGGGGTCTTCTTTCAGCCTGAGGCTCAGGCGGGGGTCCTTTAACATCGTGGATCTCAGCTGACTGACAGGTTGCCAGCAGTGGGTGCCTGAGGGGGACTCAGTAGTACCAAGTGTCAGAACCATCCCCAGCAACAGAGTAACCGTGGACAGGCTTTACCTTTGAAGAAGGCTCTTCAAAGTTCAAGCTACTTCCGTGGCTTGAACAGAAGTAGCTAGGGGCTGCTAGGGGCTCTAAATTCACTGGCCATCAAATTCCTATTCCTACAGCAGCCTCAGGGGTGGAGCTTAGTTCCTGATTTTACCTATAAGGCAACAGCAACCTAGGGATGTTAAGTGACTCCCCGTAAAGTCACACACCTAATAAAGGTCTGAGCCATCGTTGGTATTCAAGTCTGCGGACCCCATCCAGCGTTCGTCCCACTACCTACTTTGTCTGCCCTACTCCTTGCAGCCACCTCGCCCGTCTCTTTTCAACCCCTTACAGTCCACACCCCATCTTGTTCTGCTGCACCTGTTTCCCCAAGCTCACCAATGTCTCTTAGCAGTTCTTATCTCTCTTTTTGTAGCATTTGATGCTGCTGATTGCATTGTTCTTTTGCATTTCATGACGCTATCTGATCCTGATTCTCAGCCGCTTCTCTGACTGGTCTTTCTCACTTCCTTAGCCAACTCCTCTTCCTTCTCCTCTCCACTGAATTCAGATTTTGTCCATGCCTCGCTCTCCCTGGGCAATCTCGACCTTGCCTGTGGACTCCACATCTCATCTCTGCCCAGGTGATCCTACACCCTGACCCATGTCCTGGGTTACAAAACAAGTTCCACCTACCTGCTGGGCTTTGCCACAGGGATTTCCTTCTGGTGCCTCTTCCAGCAGAGAGGCGGAAAGCACAGTCCTTAAGAGCACAAACTCTGATGCAAGCCTATCTGAGTGTGAGTCTTGCCTGGGTCACTTACTAGCTGTGAGACCTTCAGCAAGTTACCCAAACTCTCTGAGACTGTTCTCTCATCTATAGAACTGGGATGCTAACAGCACCTCTCCTGCAGGGATGTCGTGAGAATTAAAGTGAGTTCATACATACAAGGCACTTAGAGTGGTACTGACGTGCTACAGGACTCATTATTATTATTCCCAATACATCATGTCTGTCATATAGTTTTCATACATAATCTGATTTGATCTCCACACTGTCAGGAAGATTCATTATTATCCCCACTTTACAGATGGAGAAACTGAGGCTTAGAAATTTTAAGTGACTTGTTCAAGGTCACACAGGTCATATATGGTAGAGCTGGGCTTGAATTTGGAGATCCATCTGGCATCAAAGCCCAAGCTCTTAACCACTTCACTTTACCCGCCTTAGCTCCTGAAGTTCAAACCGTGGTCGCCCTTGACTCTTCCTTACCTTTCTTTACTGCATCTACTCACTTGCTATACCAATCAGGGGCCAGCTTCTGACCATTTGACCTGCTCACCCCCCACCATCCTTTCCTTCCCACTCCCACTGTCACAGATCCGTCAGCCCCTTTTGCTACCTGCCTCCTAAGGGCTTTCTCTGTCTCCAGGATTCTTCATTTTCCAATCTGTTCTCCAAAGCGAGGCCAATTATAATCCTAAACGCAGGTCTGTGTGCTCCTGCAGGGCAGAAAGCTTGTCTTATTTATCTCTGTGTCCTCCGTGCCTAGCACAGGGCTGGACTCAGAATTAACGTGCTCAATAAAATAGCTGTTGAACCACACTGAAGCCCACTCAACTCTTTTCATAGAAAATTGGAAATAAGCTAAAATGTCCAATCATAAGGCAATAGTTATCTAAAGTGTGGGTCATATACCCAAGTGGAATATTACTTAGGCATTTAAAATGCTTATGAACAGTTTATAATAATATTAAAAATATTTATGTAATAATATTGAGAAAGCAGGATATAAAATTATATGTATATCTATATGAAGGCTACAACTAAGCAAATACAGAAAATTATTATACACTGCAGAGTGATTGCAAGAAGAGGTTATAAATGCCCACATCTATTAAGTGCTACTTATGGCCCGTTCTAAGCACTTTATGTGAATAGACTTATTTAATTCTGGAAACAACCTGATGTGATAGATACTGTTACCGTCACCCTTATTTTACAGATAAGAAAACAGAAAAGTTAAATGGCAGAGTCAGGATTCAAACTCCCAATCCCTCACTCCAGGGTCAGCTCCTTAACCACTGCACATCTCCTCCCACTTCACACCAGCTCTCCTGGTACACACTCCATATTTTCCTACCTGAACCTATTCCCAAGTTGTCCTCTCTGACTAGACCAGGGGTCTTAATCTTCTGCCTGAGATCTATGGGCAGAAGTCAGTGGTCTGTGAACATTTTGGGGGAAGAAAAATGGCATTATTTTCTCTAACTCCTAACAGAAATCCAGCATTTCCTTCAATTCGGAATATAGGCAATAAACCACAGGATATTAACAGTTGCTGTGACTTTGTCATTGATAGACATCGTGTTTTCATATCACATTACAGTGCTGCAGATGTCTTGAAATATCATTCATATTCATAATTACTTTGAAATTACACTAGTAGTTAGGTCTGGCTATTGAATACATTAATAAATACATACATTAATATATCACTATTAAAATATTTTAACTGCATTTCCATATAATTGGTTTCCCTGGTCATCCTATCTATGTAATTTTATTCATTTAAAAACTTTTTTTCTGAGAAGGAGTCCATTAGTACCCACAGACTACCATGGTCTAGGCCCTCTCTTGCCCTTCCGCCTGGAAAACTCCTACGGATCCTCCAGTGCCCCACTCAGTTCTTGCCCATAGGTGAGAAGGTGCCATTCCCTCCCAATATTCACATCACACAGTGGCTCTGAGTCAGCTTCACGCTGGGCAGGTCAGCATCCCTGTTCTCTGAATTCCTGGCCAGCTTCTGCCCCAAGCTAGCTCATTATGCTGGGTCTCAGTAAGGAGAAGCTTCTCCTAAAAAGAAATTCTTACAGAAGGTCACATTCCCTCATTCCCAATTCCAAAATCCAAAAGGCTCTGAAACTGAATGGTTTCATCAAACTCATTTGGTGGCAAAATCTGATCTAAATAGATAGATGTGAAGCTATTTATAATGTATGACTATCTGAATGTAAGCATGCATTTAATTTTGAGTGTGGGGTTCAGCCCCAAGCCCCATCTGAGATGCTACTCAATGTATGGTATAAGCACCACATGACCTTTCCAGTATCTGGCAAGTTCTGAAATCTAAACACATCTGGCCTCAAGGGTTCGTGGACCTGTGCCTGCTGTTGTGAGTGTCCATCTCCCATTTCCCACTGGATCGGAAACTCCTTGAAGGCAGGGGTCACATTTACTCAGTCCTGGCAAAAAGGAATTAGTCACTAGATGTTTGTTCCACTGAATTGAAATGATTCGAAATGAGAGCAATGAAAGTGAATTATCCTCTTCCCAGCAGCCATGGCCTGGGGATTTCCTGGGATCTGGGAATTGTTCTTTCATTCTCTATGAAGGGTGCAGGCATCGTTTCAATAGAAATGAAAATCGGCTATAAAGGACCTCAGTTCTGAAACTTCCTGGACCCTGTTTCTGCAGGCCCCAGCTGTCTCGTGAGGATCTCTGAGCAGTTTGAGGGGTGGAGGAGAGGGAGGTGCACTCTACTTCTGCCTCCCAGGGAGCGGGGAGAGGTGAGTGACGTTGCCACGGCAACCAAGTTTCCCAGCCAGCAGAGGAGTTGGAAGGCAACGGACAGAGCAGCTGCAGGAATAAAACACCACGATGGGATGTTGTAAGAAGGGGAAACTTCTTCCCCTGGAGATACCAGCTCCGGCCTGGATTTGAAGTCTCCTTAGACACCTGGGCTGGACAGGAGGTGCTTATGGGAACTTCACCTTCTCTGAGTCTTCACAGGGAGGGCAAGGGTCTGGCTGTGCTGAAGATGGTGCAGAGCAGTTACAGGCTCACTGGTGGCAGGCCCTCCGGGGAAGGGGCAGCTTCCGGGGTGGGGACGAGGAAACTGGGGCTTCTCTATTTACAGCGTGGCGCTCCCCGAGCCCCTGTGGTAAACAATCGGGGCCACCGGTAGCTGATATCTTTGGGGATCGGAGGCCGGGAGAGCTCAGAGTCCTTCACATAAAGACACTTCAGGGCGCCGAAGCCCGAGTGGGGCAGGAGCGCAGGTCTCTCTGTGTGCTCGGTCCTGCTGTGCTACCCAGAGTGAGGCAGACGACCGTCTCCGTCAGCACCAAGAACTACCTCCTCCTTGCGCCAGAGCCTCGGGAGCACGGTCCACTCTCAGTTCTGCGAATGGACCAGGGGCTGAATGGACTGGCCTTGCTGGCCTCAGAGCCGAGAGGGGTGCTGTGAGGGTGCAGTGCCAGGTCTCTGCACCGTCACGCCCCACAGTGGGGACCTCCCCGGTCAGCGTGCCCCAGGCTATCAGAGAACTCAAAACTGCCACTGGCTGTCACAGGGATGAAATGAACAGTGTGTGGAATATAGTCAATGATAATGTAATATCTTTGTATGGTGACAGATGGTAACTAGACTTATCGTGGTGATCATTTTGTAATACGTAGAAATATCAAATCACTATGTTACACACCAGTAACCAACAGCGCTGTAGGTCAATTATTCTTCAAACACAAACAAACCAACTCATAGGAAAGATCAGATTCGTGGCTACCAGAGGCAGAGGGTGTGGGGAGGGGGAATTGGATGAAGCAGTCAAAAGGTACAAACTTCCAGTTATAAAAGAGCTAGGGATGTAACGTACAACGTGATAAGTATAATTAACACTGCTGTATGTTCTATATGCAAGTTGTCAAGAAAGTAAATCCTAAGAGTTCTCATCACAAGGAAAAACTTTTTTCTATTTCTTTAATTTTGTATCGATATGAGGTGATGGATGGTCACTGAGCTTACTGTGAATAATCATTTCACGATATATGTAAGTCAAATATTATGCTGTACGCCTTGAACTTACACAGTGCTGTATGCCGATTGCGTCTCAATAAAACTGGAAGGAAAACAAACCCACCATTGGCTCCTCTCACCAATGGCGTATCATTCAAAGCCCTCAGCCTGGTCCCAGCCCACCACGGAAGCAGCAACAGCACGTACGGGGAGTTCACGCATGCAGGCACCGGGCTGGCAGACACGATACCACCCTGAATCCTTACAATCATCCAGAGAGCGAGGAGTTACAATATTAGTTCTACTACTAAATAATACTAATAGGTGAAATTTATCGAGTTCACCTGACTCCTGGCACTCATCTCACTTAATCTTTCAGCAACCTCATGAAGTGAGAACTCTTATTGTTCCCATTTTACAGATGAGGAGTTTGAGGCACAGGAGATAAGCCCCCAGCGCTGGGGATTAGGATCCTGACCGCTATTCCACACAGCTCTCCAGTCCTGGCCTTCACCACCGCCCGGGCAGATGCTCCCTGTTTTAACCACGCCCAGCTGGCATCGTCCCCCAAGTATTCCGTTTTTTTCTCCTTCCTCAAGCATGCTATTGAGGCTTCTGCGTGGATGCCCTCACCTGTCAAACATTCCAAGCTCCGGCCCAGCGTCCTTACCTGACCGCCTAGCTACACCTATGACCTATTTCTGACCTCCTCCTTGCCCTTGTCTGAGCCGCTCCCTGGCAAGCCCCCAGCAGAGCTACTGAGATTTATGTCACTTTTCAGATGTGTGGTCTTCGCTGCCTCCTGGGAAAGACTACGAGCCTCAGCTTCCCCATCTGTAAAATGAGGAGGTTGGGCCAGGCCATTTCTAACCGCTGTAATTCAATGCATTTCTGAGTCCCTGTTATGCATACGTGAGGTGGGAAAGGGAAGCAGGGAACGCGTGTTGAATGACTCATCCTATTCGGATGCCTTTCTCTTCTGGCTTCTCACCTTTTTCCCTTAGGCTGACTTGGAGTCATTCTGTTGAGCTGATGGAGGGATGTTAGCCTTTACTTGCTAGAAGCAGCTCTGAATCAGCGGAGGTCGTGCCCACAGAGCCTTCGAGAAGCTCGGGACCCTGTGCAGGAGGGACAGCTGGAACCTCACTCTCTATGCCCATCTCCAGGCACTGGGGCCTCATGGGGCCCGAGAACCGGTGAGCCTCTGGGTTTCCAGGGGAAACAGTGTGGACGGCTGATAGCACGCTTGTCCTCATTGAGACAAGCCCGGGTAGAGGCGAGGGGCTGACAGGGAGGCTCCTGCTTTTAGCTCTGCAGTAAATTAAACTTCAGACTGGCTCTGGCAGCAGCAGGGATGGTGCCTCAGGGTGTCTGGGTGATAAGGGAGGGGGTGGCACTTAGTTTAGCTCTAATACTTTCGGTGTAGGAGACACAGGGATCTATAGGAACAGAGGAGGGTGATGCTGCGGGAGCTTGCTGCACAAGAAAGGCAGAGATGGAGATAAGATACTTGAGCAAGGAGGGAAGGGATGGCTGTGCGGGGAGCTGACCTGATAGGTCTCGTCCAGCCCTCTTATTTCAGATCTGTGGGCTTCGCAGAGGGAGCCGGGAAGTCAATCATCAAGAAGCCTGAGGCAATGATGGTGACCAGGCAGAGAGGTAGAGGGGATCAGACATGGGTCTGAGGAAGCTTTACAGGTGACCCTCACTTTAAATAAACCCACTATATGAAAATCTATGCGAACCAGATAAAAGCGGGTGGTTTGCTACTTGTATCTTTCCAGCGTCCAGGTTGTTATTAACACCCCATGTGATACTTTCCATCTCCCAGCCTTGCTTTCAACTATCAAATGAGATGGTTGAACTCCAGCATCTTTAGTTTTACACTTCATCCTCTTTGATTCTGAAATTGCCATTGTTTCCCTTGAATGACACGCCCATCCCAAATGTGACTCACTATTTGTGCAGTTTTTGAAACTCACCTATTGCGGAGAGCACCCTGTAGGATTGCTACCACCTCCATTTAGATCAGAGCCTCTGCTTTCCGCAACCAAGAATGTCAGCACTAGGATCTCTTTTATCCCCTTGAAGCAGAGTCTCCGGGCACCAGGTGACAGGGGTGAGGTTGGGGGCATTCGTCAGGGTCCCAGAGCCACTCAAGTTGTTTTACATTAACAATGCAAATCACCCCCAGGTCACTAGCCCAGGGAAGACACAGCCACCATGAGACTGAGCAGAGCTGGCTCTGGGAGGCTCACAAAGGCTCAGAGCTGTCGGATGCATCAACCCAGACAACGGGAAAGAGGGGGGAATATCCAATTAGGATCGAGGCACCACTAGGCACCTGACATTAAGACAGGTGCTGTGAGTGGAGCCCGGGAGGTAGACGGTGCTGCCAGCTAGGGATGGCTGAACTCTGAGATAGGGAGAGAGACATGATGGTAAGAGGGCGAGGAAGCCAGCTCCAAGGTGGGGAGGTGGTGGTGGTGAGAGAATAAAGCCAACAACGAAATCCATAGCTGCCACTTACTAACTACCTGGTATGCACACGGTGCTAATGAACTCACCTGTGCTGTCTCGTGTCCTGCTCCGGATGACCCTAGGAGGTGTTATTACCATCACCTCATTGTACACATGAGGAAACGGAGGCACGAAATGGTTAAGCAGCCTGTCCACTGTCACATAGCTAGTAAATAGCAGAGCCAGGATTGAAACCTGGTCGGTCTGATCCTAAAATCCATGTACCTACTCTTCATACCACAGTCTCCCCAACGTAGGGATCGCAGAGCTGTTGTTCCTCCTTCATCTGGGGATCCTGCCTCCTTTTAATCTCCTTCCCCCATCCCACCACTGACCCCCCAGTCCCGCCCCATCCCGCTTCAGTTAAAAGCAGTAACCCACCACCCACTGTCCCCCTTACTGTGGGAGGGAAAGAGCGAGCGGGGCTGGAAGCTTTCTATGAACTATCTGGGTGGTGTTTAAAATCCACTGTGGGAGAGCAGCTCAGGCTTTAGATGAAAAGTCTTTGGGGTAGAAGGATCCAAAAGCCCTCTTTTCTAACAAATGCTAATCATACCTCAAACACAGTGAGATGTAAAAGCTGAACCAAGGGCTACCTGTTAGTAAAATACTTGGTGCCTAAAAGAGGGTCCTTAGAAAGATGCTCCAAAGCTCTGTAATGTGGAATAAAGATATCAGTTTCCTTTCTTCCCTGATTCATCCAGCTTAATATTTTTAGATGTATTGACTCCACCAAGCCTGGGTCATTGGGAGAAGAAATTTACATCTGCTAATGACCCCCATCCTCAGTGGGCCATCCATGCTTTCTGTTCTGCGAGGAAACCCTGAAGAACCAAAGAAAAAGAAGGGAGAGCTGGTTTTTCAAAGAATAGACTACAGAACTATTTAGCAATCTGGACCCCTGTCTGCGACCTGCCCTCATGGACAAAAAAGAAACACTACAATACAGACAGGACCAGGAGATTCATGAGAAGTCATTGCTGGTATTTCTGCTTTCATTTTGAAGATCCTGAGAAATCTGAATCTTCCTTTTGCTGGACTAGAATATAACCCCTGTGACAACTAGAATTTCTACCTGTGCCCTGCTGAATCCCCATTGCCTAGGATAGAGTACAGCAGGCACTCACTCACTATTTATTGACTGACCAAGTGAATAAATGAATGACGATTCCAGGTACCTGTTCCACCATGCCTTCCTCTGAAGGAATCTGTGTCCATAGGTCCTGCTGGCCTCTACAATCCTGTTTTGTGTGATAGAAATCCACCCTCAGTCTCTAGGAGTGGACTTTCTCTCCAAGGGTAGTTCTTAGGTCATCTGGTCAATGCCTGTGGCTTGTGAGGCTGGACCAATCAGATCCTCTACCTTGAAAATCCAAACCCAGAGGCACTGAGGGAAGCTGCACACTGAAGAGAGACTGTAAGCCACCTGAGGGCAGGGACTGTGTCTATCTTGTTTTCTGCATTGTTCCCAGTGCATGATATCCTGAGTCAGGCCTGAAATAGAGCAAAAGCTCTATAAAAGTTTCCTGAATGGATAAACAAATTGTCAGCTGGGTCTGGATGGCCATTATGGGACATGATGGATAAACCAGGGAAACCAAAGTAGCAGAGAGGGAAGAGCATGGATCCAATACAACGAGAGCACTAAAGACGCTGTGAGACAGACAGAGAGCCACTGCCTTCCTCCCGTCCTGCTCTCTCTGGATCCGTACAATATCCTACCAATTGTACTTAAGCCAGTGTGAATGTGTTTCTTCTCTTGCAATATTAATAACCCAGATGGGAGCATCACTGGACCCACATGCAGAAGACCAGATGTCTGACATGTATATTTAAGCTTGTATGTTTAAGCTTGTATATGTATATTTAAGAGTTGTTCTTTAGTTTGGTTTGGTTTTGCCATTGAGTGTCATTAAAGGTTGAAATGGGCTAGAAAGGGAGGAGATGGGACTCCAGAGCCTTAGGGAATGGAGGCCATCATCTCTCTGGGCTGAGAGTCTCCCCCTCCTTCCCTCTGAACTGGAGTTGTTCATCTCCAGCTTAGCTACAAGCCACCACCCCACTAACCTGGAAGCTCATCCTGTAAAGTCATCAAAGTAATACCAGCCACACACCAGAGAAGTGCAGGGGAGGTGGACTGGATGGGACACTAGACTTGCAGGGTCGTGATGTAAGTTCAGGGTCCAGGACTTGCTCAGCCATTGACTAGCTCCGGGGTTGGGCAAGTTATCCAATGTCTTTGAGCCTCAGTTTCTTTGGTAAAGTGGGAATAATAACACTTAACTCTCTGGTTGTTGGGAGAATTAAAAGCAGTGCCCAGCACATAGGAGGGACTCCATAAGTGTGACTGGAGTGACCAACTGAGTGTGAATGTAAAGCACTGCAACTCACAGAGGATTTTCCTATATTGCAAGTCACTTAAATCTCACAATGACTTGCAAGATTTACAAAGTAGACCTTAGTGTTCCCATTTTACAGATGAAGAAACTGAGGTTAAATAGAATCACTGACTTGTCCAAGGTTACCCACAGAGTGAGTGGCTGATGTCCAGCCCAAGTCTCAGCTTCTTCGCACAACACTTCCCTCATCAAAAGAATGCACGACAGGAAACAGATGTGCCGTGACTATGCTTCCCTGGGGCTGGCTGAATCTCTCCTTTCTTAATCCCATATAAGGTTTCATTCAGGGATCTGTGTACAAAATGTCCAGGAGATGAACGAATCAATATATGAAGGAATGAATGAGTGGGTAAAGGACGGAACGAATGAATTCCCTGTCTTAATTCTACTCCACACGTGATTTGCAACAAAACCTGGGATCTTGTCTAGACTAAGCCCTATAGGGTTTTCTGGTGGCTGTTTCTCTTCCTCTCTTGGGAATATCTACATCACAGGCCCGGCGATGGGTGTGGCTACACCACCAGCCCCTCCTCTGCCAGCAAGGGAAGCAGAGGGCAGCCCTGCCCGTGCTACGTACTGGTTTCTGCAGTTTCGTACTCGCTGTCTCTGAGAAGCTCAAAGATGTCCACTTCGACCTTGGCCTTGCCCAGCCTCTCGGGAGCACGGTTGATGCGGTTCTTGGCCAGGGTGATGGACAGCCGCTCCCCTCTGCTGCACTCCATGGGGTCATCCAGGATAGCAGCTGTGGGCAGGCAACCACATGGACACAGTTGGTACCCTCTACCGTTACGCCTCCTCCTGCTCCAGTCTCCCCCCAGTGCCGCCTTCCACCTCCACCCTGCCATCCTCAGAACTGTCCCCAAAGCAAGTCCCCTGCGTGCTAAGGGTCTAGGTTTGTAGCCAGGTGTAGCGGTGAACTCTAGTGTGGCTAGTCACCTCGGGGACACTGTAATGCCACGGCAGGCCACCAGGGGCCCTACCTGTAAGAGGTCCTCAGGCTCAGGCGTGGCGATACCCTTGGATCTAGGTTTACCTGCACACATGGACACACGTGTGCAAAGGGAGGGAGATGGCAGCAGTCCTTTGAAAATGGTTTTCTGGGCATATGAGAAACTCTCCTTGAGGTGATCTAGGGTTGAAGAAGGCTAGGTTTGAGAGGGAGACCTGTGGTATCAAGGGGCAGCTGCAGGATCCTGCTGAATGCTGCTTGTCTATGCTCTGACACCGATGAGACAGGTCACCTAGCGAGCTACATAGTTTCTATGAACTCCTGTCCTCACCGAACACGGGGAATAGTAAGACAACTTCATGGGCTTGGTGTGAGAATTCAGCAAGACAATGTCTATTAAGCAGCACTCCATCAAAATTTAATCAGTGTGACAATCGGTGTGAATTGTTGGACTGGTGTGGTACCGATAGCTGCCCAACTTCTGGAAGCAGTATTAAGGATACGTGTTAACCTGAGTTCAAATCCCAGCCCCGCCCCGTCTTAGCTATGGGGCCTCTGTTTCCTCACTTGTAAAATGGGGGAGAGAGCCTCTTCTTTGGGCTCCAGTGAAGATGACATGGATAATGCGTGTGAAGTGCTCAGTGCAGTATCTGGCGCACAGCAAACACTCAGTAAATCTAGCCATTGATATCATTCATTCTCTTGGCAGAGGAAGCTACACAATTGAAAATCTCTGCACAAAAACTTGTACACAGGAGTGTGGGTGAAGGGGTAAATCAGGAGGTTGGCATTAACAAACACACGCTGCCATATATAAAATAGATAACCGACAAGGACCTCCTGTAGAGCACAGAAAACTCTACTCATTAGTTTGTAATAACCTATAAGGGAAAAGAATCTGAAAAAGAATATATATATATATAACAGAATCGCTATGCTGTATGCTTGAAACTAACACTATATTGTAAATCAGCTATACTTCAAATTAAATAAATAAAATATATCCTAAAAATAAAGTTACTCTGTCCAAATAATAATTAAAAAAAACTTGTATACAAATGTTCCAAGCAGCATTATTCATAAGAGCCCAAAAGTGGGAAAACCCAAATGTCCATCTACTGATGACTAGGTGAACGAAAATGTAGTCTATCTATACAATGGAATATTACTCAAAAATAAACGGAATAAAGTACTGACGTACATGCCACAACATGGATGAACCTTGAAAACATTACGCTCAGTCGAAGAAGCCAGACACAAAAGATCACGTGTTGAAAGATACCATTTATATGAAATGTCCAGAATAGGCGAATAGAGACAGAAAGTAGATTAGCTGTTGCCCAGTAGCAGTGGTGGTGGTGAGTGAGGAAGTTGGGGAGAAATGGAGAGTGACCAGTAATGCACATAGTGTTTTTGGGGGGATGACAAAAATGTCCTAAAATTGATCATGGAGATGGCCACACAACTGTGTGAATATACTAAAACACGCTGAACTGTATACTTTATATGGGTGAATTGTGTGGTATATGAATTATATCTCAATAAAGCTGCTGCAGAAATAAAGATCAAGCTTATCTTGCAGAGGTTGAAGCTGCAGAAGAGCAACACAGAGAATCAAACTGAATAGGTCTCACTGACATGTGGCCCTTGAATCTCTGTGGCTGGTATGGACAGAGACCCAGTTTCTATTCCATCTTTTCTGTATAAGGTTTCCATACCTCCTGTGACCCATTTTCCAAACCAAAACCAGGACACAGAATATGACAAAGCACTTTTTTTCTGATTTGTGGATTTATTTATAGGCATAGCCTTACTGAACAATGGAAAGTAGATTTCATTTACACGGGTTGGCCATACATGGGGCCACAGAGGTGCATCCCAAGAACTAGGCAATAAAGTAGGCTGCTGTGAGTTAAGTAGCAAAGTCCACGCACACCTGATAGGATTAGCCCCCTGAGGGAATGGACAAAGGACCGGTAAATGTATGACTGAAGAGCCCAGAGACACCTAAAATTCCTACCCAGGTCACTTTAGGGAAGCAAGACCAGAATGAGATTATTACTTAGGGAGCAGAAATGTGAACAGTTACACTGTGCTGTCCCAGGAAAGGAAGACTTTGGGAATAGAAGGGAAGTGGGGCAGCCCAGAGGAGCGATTCTCAAATGGTGTTCCTTAGAGAGCCCCTGGGTTCCCAAGAAGCAGAGGGGAAGGCTGAAGAGAGATCTCTAGCCCCACACCAATTTCAACCAGCACAACTCCACATCCATCAGTTTTAGATATCAGAGTTCTCCAAAAGACATGTTGTGGGGGAAAAAAAAAAAGTCTCACAGTTAAAAATATAATAGAAACCATTAGCCCAGCCCTGGAGCATAGAAAAGAGACATCTAAAGTGTCAGGAATTGGCAGTGCCATCTTGCACGAGTCACAGGAAAGAGGCACCGGGTCCATGAGATACTAGCCTCATGTTAATAGGTACACATTTATCCAGTGACAACGTCAGGCTAAGTCCTAGTGGACTTACCTAGTCTCACTTACTGTCTGCAACAACTCTGTGAGATCAGGGTGTTATCTGTGTCATCCTCACTTGGAGATGAGAAAACAGAGGTCAGGTGACCTGCCCTGCCCTCCTTCACAGGGCTGGTGAGTGTAGAGGAGGGAGGGGATCCCAGGTCAGTTTCATATGAACCCTGCATCCTTAACCACCGGTCATATTCCTTCTAATGAAATTCATCTTCCCAGGGGTTTGCTGCTGAGAAGGGAGTAGGCTAGGTAGGTGTGTCTTAGGCAGCTCCCACTGCTATAAGAAAACACCACAGAGTGGGTGGTATTTATTTCTCACCGTTCTGGAGGCTGGGGAGTAGGAGATCAGGGTGCCAGCATAATTGGGTTCCAGGGAGGTCCTGCCTCCTGGTTTGCAGATGGCTGTCTTCTCCCCATGTCCTCACACGGCAGAGAGAGGGAGATCAAGCTATCTGGTCACTTTGAAAAGGGCACTGGGGTCTCACCTTCAGGACCTCTCCTAAACCCAATCACTTCCCAAAGTGGGGAGGGATAAATTGGAAGTTTGGGATTAGCAGATACAAATGACTTTCTATAAAATAGATAAACTAGGGCTTCCCTGGTGGCGCAGTGGTTGAGAATCCGCCTGCCGATGCAGGGGACACGGGTTCGTGCCCTGGTCTGGGAGGATCCCACATGCCGTGGAGCGGCTGGGCCCGTGAGCCATGGCCGCCGCTGAGCCTGCGCATCCGGAGCCTGTGCTCCACGGTGGTAGAGGCCACAGCAGTGAGAGGTCCACGTACCGCAAAAAAAAAAAAAAAAAAAAAAAAAAAAAAAAAAAAAAAAAAAAAAAAAGATAAACTACAAGGTCTAGCATGGGGAACTATATTCACTATCTTGTAATAAACCATAAAGTAAATAAATATGTATAAAACTGAATCACTTTGCTGTACACCAGAAATTAACACAACATTGTAAACCAGCTATACTTCAATTAAAAAAAAACAACGGTGTGTGCTATGGACTGAATTATGTCCCCCCAAATTCCTTTGTTAAAGCTCTAATGTGTGCATTTAGAGAGATAGGACCTTTAAGAGGTAATTAAGGTTAAATGAGGTTATAAGGGTTGGGCTCTGATCGCTTGGGATTAGCATCCTTAGAAGAAGAGACATCAGAGAAGGTTCCCTCCCACTTTCTTCCACCCCCGAGGCAGGAAGCAGGCTGTCACTAAGAACTGTGACCCTGCAGCACACTGACATCAGACTTTTAGCCTCCAGAACTTGAGAAATAAATGCCCCTTGTTGAAGCCACCCAGCCTGTGGTATTTTATTATGACAGCCCAAGCTGGCAAAGACAATGTGCTAATTAATATAAACCCTCGCATGCAGGACACCAGCCAGCCATGTGACACCACACAATGAACTCACAGAGCGTCACCAGACACACTTTGAGACGGAGCTATCAAGGCCGGGGGTGGGGAGAGGGGATGGCAGGGAAGAGAGAACGTGGGAGTGATACACTAAGGGGTACACGAGGTCTCCGCGGTGCCCAGCACTCAGGACTCTGCCTTCAGAGGTACCTGGCAGGTGCTCAACAACCCACTAAGACCCACAGTCCCGCCCTCGCTTCCCAGCCCCCGTGCCATTCTGGGCACCACTTTTTCGTTAGGTTTCAGGTTTTAGACAATAATTAATTTCTGGCTGGGAACAGCCTCAACTGGGTGGTTGGCTGGCGTCGAGCATACTGGGATGAGAATAATTAGGATGACAGCAGAAACCAGATTCCAGGGCTGGGGGCAGCGAGGATGAGGTACAGGCTCAGGCCCTTCGAGGGACACCAGAGGAACATGTACCCAGCAGGCATTACCGAGCAGCATCCCTGCTGTCCAGCTTTCACCTGCGGGGCCCGGGGGGTGAAGGAGAGCAGCTGGCACAGGACTGAATGTGTAGCCGCTGCTCCTAACCTTCATCCCCAGGCCTGGCTGTCAGGCTGGGCCAGGATGCTGAGTCCCCAGCCGCTGCCGAAGGAGGAGCCACATCATCTGGCACATCCTCCACCCCTGCAGACAAGTCAACCTGCAGCCACAGTGAGGCTGGTCGGGGCTGGGGGTGATCTGGCTCTGCAGCAAAAGGCCAGGCTGAGACGGGGAGACGTGTTTAGGGACCAGGGTCTGCCCCCTTTCCAGCCATGGGGACTCTGCAATGACTCTTCAAACCCACGTGGACTCATGACTCCTTCCCGCCCAGGGAGCCACGAGCCCTCACATTTCCCTTGGCCTTTCTCCCCACGAGCAAAGTGCTTTATCCTCTGCTGGGACGTCTCTTGAGTTCTAAGGATCGTGCCAAGGAAAGGGCGGCCTGTTGACTCTGTCCACCTCCACCCAAGCGTCCCTCCATGTTCTGGGCCCACGTCTATGTCTGTTCTGGAGAGGATGCCTCCCCCAAGGCTGGTAGGCTGGGGCTGCCCACTGGGGTGCTTTCTTACTCACCCCTAGGGGTCGTGGCCATGACCACCCAGGGGAGGATGTGTGATCACTGACCTGCTCAGACCCCTTAAGCCTCCCCATGGTCTGAAGACTTGATCCCAATCGAGCCTCCAGGATGGCATCAGGCCCTCCACACCTTTCTACCCGTGGCACACCTTCCATCCCCCTGGGGACAGTGCCTCTGAGCTAGGACCTCGGCTGACGGGTTATGTTCCCTCCTTCATGCCTCTACTGACACTGGCCCTGCCTCTTATTCCCCCTCTCCTGACAAGGCCCAGCTCAGACCACCTCTTCCACGAAGTCTCTCCGGACTCCCCAGCCCAGTGCTCTCCTTGGATTTCCACGCACTGCCTTGGAGGGGTATTTATCTTTCCATTTCTATGTGAGTTTCCTCATCTAGCTTGTACCTTAAAAGCCCAGAGCGATCCCTCCTTCCCTTGAAACTCCCCAGATTCCCCGTCCCACATCAATTCCCCCTTCTCAGAACACTCAGAGAAACTTCTCTGTACTTGTCCTCAGACAGTAACCACTTCTGACTTTCTATTATTTATTATGCCTATTTGTCCATTTTTTCTCCCCTAGACAGCTGGCTCCCTGAGGGCGAGGGCCGTGCCTT
The DNA here is from genome assembly GCF_026419965.1 of Kogia breviceps. NCBI lineage: Eukaryota > Metazoa > Chordata > Mammalia > Artiodactyla > Physeteridae > Kogia > Kogia breviceps. The sequence continues at coordinate 109,120,711 of NC_081316.1, read as the reverse complement.
ATTCATCTCTGCAACTGTGCGATCCCAGATACATACGCATTGAGCCCTTAATGAAAGGTATTGAGTGAATAAATAATGTAAGGCTACTGTATTCTCATGCCCTACGGCCAGGAGCAGACACTGTGTCTGGTGCAGTAGGCATTAGACTAGGCGTGGACTGGAGGCAGCTCCTATGCCCAGGCCTGCAGGGCAGAGGACCTGTGCGGACCCCTCCTTCCCAGGTTTGGGGATTTCCTGCTCTCTGCTCACCTGTGCCCATCAGAATGGGGCTTGCCTTCCCTCCACAATTTCTCAGCAGCCCACAAGTGACCCCTCAGATGGAAAATCAGCCTCCTTAATCCCTCAGTCCTTCCAGAGTCCTGCTGCTGAAGATTTCGAAGCACTTCGATAACTCTTACCTCTTTAAGGGCAGGAATAAAGGGGTTTTACTGGAGAGTCTTTATAGGCAGTATCTGTAACGCGCCTACAGCCGTTAGAGCCCTGTGCTAACTAGAAGAGGAGGCGATGTGAGCCTCCAGGGAATTGGTTGGCTTTGCTCCAAGCCGAGCCCCGGGCTGCCTGCTCCCTGGGGCCCCAGCCCCTCACCATTGCTCATCGGGCACCTCACTCACCTGTGTCCGCCCAGTGCCCCTTGTTTCACCCCTGTTGGTCCCAGTCATCTTGCTGGAGGCAACCGCACCACTGTGCAGGCTGCTCCCACCGCAAACTCACACCCTCCCCCTCACCTGGGGGGCAACACGCATCATATCCCTGTCCTCGGACATTACAGAGTATCTGTTTGCTGGGGCTGCCATAACAAAGCACCACGGACGGGGTGGCTTAAACAATGGAAACTGAGGGCTTCCCTGGTGGCGCAGTGGTTGAGAGTCCGCCTGCCGATGCGGGAGACGCGGGTTCGTGCCCTGGTCCGGGAAGATCCCACATGCCGCGGAGCAACTGAGCCCGTGAGCCATGGCCGCTGGGCCTGTGCGTCCGGAGCCTGTGCTCCGCAACGGGAGAGGCCACAGCAGTGAGAGGCCCGCATACCGAAAAAAAAAAAAAAAAAAAAAAAAACCAATGGAAACTGATTTCTTCCAAGTTAACTGGAAGCTAAAGACCAAGGTGTCGGCAGGTTTGGTTTTATTCTGAGGCCTCTCTCCGTGGCTTGCAGATGGCCGTCTTCTTCTGGTGTCTTCACAAGGTCTTTCCACTGTGCATGTCTGTGTCCTAATCTCCTCTACTTAGAAAGTTATCGGTCATGTTCGCTTATGGCCCACTCATACGACCTCACTTTAACTTAATTACCTCTTTAGAGACCCTACTTCCAAATACAGTCACATCCTGAGATCCTGGGTGTTGGGATGCTAACAGATGAATTTACGTGGGGAGGGACGGTGTACAATTCAGGCCACACCATGGACCTTCACCTCTAGCCACTGCTCACTCTCACCTCCCAGCCCTCAGCCCACGGGCTGGCTAAACCGAGGCTGCCCTCGGTGAACTGCCTCAGCTTTGTGCCCCGACCTCCTTCCACTGGGCTCAGATGAGGGGGGTCCTGCAAGAGGAGGTTCCCAGGCCTGGCTCTCTGCCTCACTACGCCTCCCTGCTCTCCTTTATGGGAGACACTGAAGTGTCTGTCCCAGACCCACTCATTCGCTTCCACTAAAACATGGCCAGAGCCCTCCCCTCCCATCGGGACCCTCCACTGGCTACACGGACCAAGCATGTCCCTCCGGCCCTCCCTTTACCCCACCTACAACTCAGGTCAGGCTTCTCTGGCGATGGATCAACGTTTTCTAACTCTACCTCATCCCACCCTTGGACTCTCCCTCTGTCCCCACCACCCACTCAAACTGTACCCCCAAGGCAAATAACCTTCCATAGCCCATTTTTGCAAAACTGGTGGACACGTTTGATTCCTTGGCTTATGACGTCCCAAGCTGGCATGACTGTTTGTATCTGCCACGTGCTGTTCAAAGAACATCGTGTGTATCGCCTCATTTAATCCTCACACAACCCTACAGCATACTGTCCCATTTTATAGGTGAGAACACGGAGAAAGAGGCTGGTTAAGCAACTTGCCCAAGAACACCCAGCTCTTAACGGCAGCCTTGGTCCAGCCCGTGAGCCACTAGATCACGTCATCAGGTCGCCTCCTGGGTTCTCTTTGCACCTGAGGGTCCCCGGTGTTCTTTTGTGCCTGAGACCCTCAGCTTCCGTGGCTTCCATGTCACGGCACCCCTGGGACTTTCCTCCTACTTCTCTGCCCATTCTCTCAAGGTACACTTCTCCTGCCTGACCTTTAAATACCCGGGAACCCCAGGGGGCTGTGCAGAGCTCTCTTCTCACCTCACCCCCAGGGGCTTCCTAAATGATCTCGCTCACAGCCACCTCCATGGGGGTACTTGACTTATGTCCACCTGCCTAATGATTCCTCCATGCAAGTGTCTGATGAGGATCCCAAATTTAGTAAAACCCAGGCTAAACCCACCCTCTTCTCTCCTGTATTCTCCCTGTTATATTCCTGAGTTTAGTTAACAGCAGCACCTGCTACCCAGGCATCATGGCCTCACCCCAATTCCTCACCTCCTGGCTGCTTCTGATTTTCCCTCCTCAAGATATCTCAAATCACTCCTTTCTCTCTGGTCTCAACACTGCTGTTCTAGTTCAGTCCTTTCATTGCAGCGATTTCACTGCAACCTCATAACTCTCACTTTTTACTTTTTATTTTTAACGCTTTGATTTTCATTTATTTTTTTAAATTGAAGTACAGTTGTTTTACATTGTTGTGTCACCAGAGTTTTAACCACCACCCAGCACTCCACAATCACTCCCACACACAGCTGCCAGAGTGATCCCTTTAAGGTACAAACCCTCGCTTTTAGCTTCCAGTCTCCAAATAAATGAATTACTTGATATGCTAGACAACAGCTGGCTCTAGCTTTTGAACCTTATATTCTGCTTATCTGCTCATGTGTCTCCAGCTTTTAGAAATACAGAACCACCTAACTCCTATAGTACCATCTAAGGTGTGCGCGCGCACACACACACACATGCACGCGCACACACACACACACACACGCACACACACACACACACAGTGCTGCTGTGTGCCGAATACTTTAGCTCACTCTCCTCCTCCTGCTTCCTCACCTTTGCTCACTCACCACTCCTACTCAGAATGAATCCTCAGCTCAGACCCCCCCTCCTTCTGGAAGCCTCCTCTGAACACAAAGGTTGATCAAGTCTCCCAACTACGTATATTCATAGAATCCCATGCATCTTATACTCTAATTATCGGTTTAGTCTTTAACTTTCACTCTTTCATTTTTTCTGTCCCCAGTGCCTGGCGCCTCGCCTCATAACACTTTATCAGTGTTAGAGCCAAATTTGTTTTGGCTTTTGAGGAATTTTATGCTGACTTCTATTCTTCCATCAAAATTACTATTCTGACCCACACATATATGGACAACTTACTTTGACAACAAAGGTGCAGTGAAAGGGCTTCCCTGATGGCGCAGTGGTTGAGAACCCGCCTGCCGATGCAGGGGACACGGGTTCGTGCCCCGGTCCGGGAAGATCCCACATGCTGCGGAGCGGCTGGGCCTGTGAGCCACGGCGGCTGCGCCTGCGCGTCTGGAGCCTGCGCTCCGCAACGGGAGAGACCACAACAGTGAGAAGCCCGCGTAACGCAAAAAAAAAAAAAAAAAAAAAAAAAAAAAAAAGGTGCAGTGAAAAAAAATGGGCTTTTCAACAAATGATGCTGGAACAACTGGATATCCGTGTGTTTTAAAAAAACGTCAAACCGTGTCTTATGTGATATGCAGAATAAACTCTGTCTCATACTATATAAAAAATTAATGCAAAATGGATCATAGACTCAGAATTATAAAACTTCTAGAAGAACATCTTTGTGACCTTGAGTTAGAAAAAGATTTCTTAGATGCGATGACACCAGAAGCAAAACGTATGAAATTAAAAATTGACGAACTGGACTTCATCAAAATTTAAAATGTCTGCTCTTCAAAGACACTGTTAGTAGAATGAAAAGATAAGCCACAGACTGGGAGAAAACATTATATGCAAAGCATATACCTGAAAAAGACTTGTGTCCAGAATATACAAAGAGCTCTCAAGACTCAACAACAAGAAATCAAACAACCCAATTGTTAAAGATGGGCAAAAGATTTGAACAGATGCTTCAACAAAGAGGTTATATAGGCAGCAAGTAATCTGTGAAATGTGCTCAACAGCATTAATCATTGGGGAAATACAAAGTAAAACCCTAAGGGGATATTGTCAGAAACCCATTAGCATAGCTAGCACTTAAAAGCTCAAGCACGCCAAGGTGGTAAGGAGGAACTGGACCTCTCCTACGCTACCGATGGGGCTGTAAATGGGGTATGACCACTCAGAAAACCATCTGTCAGTTTCTTGAGAAGTTAAACATACATCTACTGTATAATTCGGCCATTCCACTCCCAGGTATGTATCCAAAAGAAAAGAAAGCATGTGTCTACACAAAAATGTGTAGACACATGTTCATAATCATTTGATCCAGAGCAGTCAAAGACTGGAAACAACCATCAACAGGTGAATGAATAAACAAACTGTGGTCTCTCCATACAATGAAATACTACTCAGCAATAAAATAGAATGAAAGAAGCCAGACAACAAAGACAACATACTGTATGTCTCCATTTTTATATATTTCTAGAAAATGCAAACTAATCTGTAGTGCAGAAAGCAGATCAGTAGTTGCCTTGGGCTGAGGCTGGGGTAGGAAGGAACAGAGTGAGGGATGAAAACGTGATGCCAGGAAACTCTTTTTGGGTGACGAAACAATTCTCTATCTTGGTTGTGGTAATGGTATTTACAGGTGTAGGCACGGCAAAACTTATCAAATTTTACACTTCAAAATATATGCGGTTTATTGTCTGTAAGTTATACCTCAGTTTTTTTTAACATCTTTATTGGAGTATAATTGCTTTACATTGTTGTGTTAGTTTCTGCTGTATAACAAAGTGAATCAGTTATATATATACGTATATCCCCATATCCCCTCCCTCTTGCGTCTCCCTCCCACCCTCCCTATCCCACTCCTCTAGTGGTCACAAAGCACCGAGCTGATCTCCCTGTGCTATGTGGCTGCTTCCCACTAGCTATCTATTTTACATTTGGTAGTATTTATAAATCCGTGTCACTCTCTCACTTCGTCCCAGCTTACCTTTCCCCCTCCCCGTATCCTCAATTCCATTCTCTACGTCTGCGTCTTTATTCCTGTCCTGCCCCTAGGTTCTTCAGAACCATTTTTCTTTTTAATTCCATATATATGCGTTAGCATACGGTATTTGTTTTTCTCTTTCTGACTTACTTCACTCTGTATGACAGACTCTAGGTCCATCCACCTCACTACAGACAACTCAATTTTGTTTCATTTTATGGATGAGTAATATTTCATTGTATATATGTGCCACATCTTCTTTGTTACCTCAATTTTTAAAACATACTTTCATGAGAAAAATATTACTATTCCTCTGGCTCCTTCCTACCTTCTCCCTCCCCTCCCCCTCCCCCTCAGCAAATGAAGCATCTTAAACTCTGTGGTCTACACCTACTGCCTCCAATGCCTCTGCATCTTCTCTATCCTGAGCCTCCACCACCTCTGGATTCACCCTCAGAAATCACCAAGGTTCTCCTTCCTTGGTCTTCAGAGTTTTGAAGCTCTCTGAGGCACTTGAGACTGGAACCTTTTTCTTGGCGTCATCTTTTGACATCCGTGATATGACACTATTTTGATTTTCATTCTGAGCACCTTCGCCCCAACCCCCTTCCCTAGCTCCCTTCCCTTGTGTATAACCCTAGTTGTCCGTGTTCCCCAGATCTCACACTCTGGATTTAGTCCTCAGTTCATTTTCTCTTCATGTGCACTTTCTCCCCTTGAAGGATTAATTAATTCTCAACTATCCGCTTTATGCAGATAACCCCAGAATCTCTATCTCCAAGCTCAGTTTCTCATCTACACATTAGACTCCTGTTTCTGGCTGCTAAAGGAAAACATCCCCTTGGAGATCCTTCCAAACTCCATGTCCCAAATGTAACCCTTTATTTTTCATAGAGTGGTGGGGGGGTCTCTCTGACTTCCACATTGCAATTAATAGCAGCAGATTCCCACATGCCATCCACACCAGAGCTGTCTTGCACGCCCCCCATCCTCCAGCCATTCTATCTGCTCAGTCACTCTGGTCCGCTAAGGGATTTGCTTCCCATCCATTGCTTCCTTTCTGTCCCCACTGCCGCCACCCCGCCTCTCTCCTGCAATTCCCCTAACCTGTTACCTGCCTCCAGTCTCTCCTGCACTCATCCAGCTACTCCGCACTGCAGATTCACCTGCCTGGCCCCTACACCCTGCACAATCGGGTCCCCGCTTGCCTTTTCAGGCTCACATTCTACTAAATTCTTTGACCACCTAGTTAACACCTTGCTGTCACTCTGCCCTGTGTCTTTTCTCCGGGTGGTCTCTTCTTCCTGGAAAGTTCTTAGCTTTTCTTTATCCACATCTAAATCCTACCTAAATGATGCCCCACTCTCCTGCCCACTCCCACCCTGCCTCTGGCAAGCGCTGGACTGCTCTAGCCCGGCTGATTTTGCCCTCTTCAAATCCCCCAAAGCGCTTATTATCTGCATCATTCATTAAGCACGTAATCTGTGCTTTGTAACTGATATAAGTAATGCATCCATTCATTCAATCATCCCTTGATTAATTCATCAAACACCTATTAAATGCCTATCTTAAGCAAGGTACTAGGTATATAGAAAAGGATAAGATATGACCATAAGCGCAAGTGGCCAAAACCCAATATGGTACGTGATTGACAAAATCATACTACACTCCAGCCATAAGCCACTCAGGTGCTCTCTGTGCTGGGGACTCACAGACAACTAAGGCCAGGTCCTTGGCTCTCAAACCTTTGGCCCCTCCTGGGAGTTGGCAGGGGTGCTTGGAGAGACAGACCTTTACTGTATAATGAAGTCAGTGGTTCCATAGAGAGAGTCACAGATTTCTAAGGAAGCACAGCTAAAGGAAAACCAACCTCTTCCGGGTGATGGAGGGAAGTTTTAGGGAAGGCCTCATACATTTATCCAACACACACATGGTGAGACCTACTAACCACCAGGCACTGTGCCAGGTTCACAGAAGACACAACCTTGAAGGAGGCACGTGAGTTTCCCTGGAGAGGCGGGGCAACCAAGTGTGTTCCCATGTGGGGAGCCCCCAAAGGCATGAGGAAGCTTGGGTTGACTGGTTCAGCTGGCATGAGGGGCCCGAGCCCCTGGCAGGGGAGGCTGGACAGGCGGACAGGAGCCTGAGCATGAAGGACCTTGTGTGTCACGCCAGGCAACTGAGACAAAACAACAGGAGGATTTTCCACAGACAATGACGTCATATTTGCATTTTATCGTTATCACTCTCACATCATAGCAGATATACTGGCGAGAGTTGAAATGGGATCTGGGAAGATCAGTTTGGGGGTGACGTTAGTAGCCCAGGAAAGAGAAATGAGGCAGGTCCTGAGGGGCAGGATGATGAGGATCAAAGAGGTGAGGCAGGTTCAAGCAAGATGCGGGAGGTGGAATCAAGAGGGGCAGCTGGGAGGAGACAAGAAGGGCTCTGGCTTCACTTCTTCTTCTTTTTTTTTTTTAACATCTTTATTGGAGTATAACTGTTTTACAATGGTGTGTTAGTTTCTGCTTTACAACAAAGTGAATCAGTTATACATAAACATATATCCCCATATCTCCTCTCTCTTGCGTCTCCCCGGCCACCCTCCCTATCCCACCCCTCTAGGTGGTCACAGAGCACCGAGCTGATCTCCCCGGGCTATGTGGCTGCTTCCCACTAGCTATCCACCCTACGTTTGGTAGTGTACATATGTCCATGCCACTCTCTCACTTCGTCCCAGCTTACCCTTCCCCCTCCCCATATCCTCAAGTCCATGCTCTAGTAGGTCTGTGTTTTATTCCCATCCTACCCCTTCTCATGTAGATGGTGACATCGCTGACTCAGATGAAGAGTAAAAGGGGAGAGGAAGGCTGTTCTCTTCTGTTTCTGGAGAAGGGTAGGAATGATGAGGTTGGGGTAGTATTCATTAAGTTCGGGGTACTCTGTTGAGCAGCAAAGTTGCTGGACTGGCTTTCCCGGGGACCGTCCAGGCTGGAGACACAGTCCTGGGAGACTTCGGGGTTAGGGTGGTGATGTCAGTTTGGAGCCGGCATAAGAGTAAGGAGAGGGGAGGGACAGGGAGAGTCTGGAGGAAGAGAAGCTGATGCAAGAGACAGAGTCAGAGTGGTTGGGAAAGAGGAGGGAAGGAGGATGGACGTCAAGTAGAATAAGCACTGAAAAGTTTCCATGAGATCTGGCAATCAGGAGGTCACTGGCGATACCAGCAAGAGCTGTTCCCACGGAGAGGTGGGGGCGGTGTTTAGGTGGCCGCAGGGGAGAAGTAGCTGAGAAGTGACTGGAGTCAAGCAGCTTGTCTTCAAGAAAAGAAGAGCGATCAGGGCAAGAGGTGGAGTGAATCACATTGCCCAAGGGAGGGTCTTTAATTCACATGAGAGGGTCTCAGAAGAAGGAGCCGAAGGGGACAGAGAAGCTGATGATGTCAGAAGAAAGGGGCCGCCTTCTGAAGCAAGGCCTGCAAAAAGGCTGGTCAACAAAGAGCCTGAGGCACAGGTTACAGGTTCACCTGGGCTGGGAGGGGGGACACCGGGGAAGGGGGAAGGAGGCGGGGCCGAGACCGCTCACTGTCCCCCTGGTGCCCTCTCCTTTTCTCCCTTTTGATAACAGAACACCCCAGTGTTACCTGGACCCCTGGAGGCCCAACTACAGATTCATTTCCCAGTGTCCTCTGCAGCTGGGGGAGGCCAGAGCTGAATTCCAGCCGTCAGTATGAGTGGACGCAACCGTGGCACATCCAGGCCATCTTGCCCTGGACTCTCCTTCCCTTTCTTGCTGGCTCAAATGGTGACAACAGGAACACGACGAAACTACATGTTGATGATGGCAATGCTGCTTCTGCCTCTACCACCCCTGGCCAGCCTTGGACAACCACCTACCTCCAAGACCCTTCCATCTTTGAGCTACTTCATTTTCAGGACTCCTTGTTATTATAGCTCAGCCTAAATTCTAACACAGTGCCTTCCAATAGAAATATAATGCAAGCCAGACATGCAGCTTTAAATTTTCCAGTAACCATGTTGAAAAAGTAAAAAGAAACAGGTGAAATCATGAAATTAATTTTAATAATATATTTCATTTAACCAAAAATTCCACATATTTCAAATTCTAATCAATATAAAAATCACTGAGATATCTTGTATTCTTGATTTCATACTAAAGCTTCAAAATCCAGGGTGTATTTAATACTTACAGCACATCTCAATCCAGACTAGCCACGCTGCAAGGGCTCCGTGGCCAGCGGCTACCATATTGGACAGCACAAGTCTACCTAATTCTAATAGATGGAGCTTTAGATAGATTTGGGGGGCGGGGGCATTGAGAGAGACTGAGCTTGAACTTCTACTTCCTCCGAAAAGAGGTAAGATAATCACTTTCTGAGCAAGAGTGACAAAGAAGGGATGGGTAGTTTCAGGTGAAAGCTTACTTAGAATAGGTGCTCTGAGATGTAAATGTATTTCTGTTTGGGCCCAGTTGAAATGAAGAATGTTGGTGTGTTTCTGCAAGCGGCCTCGGGGCATGGACAAGAGCAGGGCAGGTAGCCATCAGAAGTGTCAAGAGGAGGAGTTATTAAGTGGGTGGACAGGACGAGGGGACAAAGGAATTGAAGGCTCTTACAGGAGCGTTAGTGGGGTGACGGGCCGTGGTCTCTCCACTTGATGGGAAAGTCAGTGAAACCCAGAAAAATTTGTCCAAATGGTTTGGCCCAGAGGGGCTGAGGCATACGTGGGGCACTTGGATTGTGAACATATGGAAAAGCATTGAGAGCAAGATGGTAAGCCTAGGGGCAGAGGATGCTGGTTTCAGACTGAGGGATTTTGAAATTAAGGTTTTAGAGGCAGAAGAGGACTAAGAGTTGCCACAATCCAGACTGCGGTTTAGACAGTGACGTGGAGAGGGAGAAGGTCACTGGAAGGGAGGACGTTAAGGATCCCCAAGGCAGTGGCACGAGAGGGAAGGATCCACGGGCACCGAGGATGACCGGGGCGAGAGCCAAGGTAGGATGAGAGGAAGGCCGTGAGCTAGGAACCAAAGCCACAGATGAGAAAGGCAGGCACTAGGTGGGCGGAGGCTTGTCCTGGGGAACAATGGCAGCAGGGGAGCAGGTAACTACACCTGCCTCTCTTCGGGGTGAGCAGTTGCCTCTGGAGATGGCTGGAAGGGAAGCACTGCGCCCCACAGGTCTGGGCTCTAGCAAGTGGAGGGGTGCCGTGTGATGGGCTTGACACCTCAGCAGAACTGGGGCTCCGTGTCAAGCTGACACGGACGTGGAGGGAGGTCAGGAAGGGGTGTCCGAGTGGAGGAGGCAGCACAGAGCGGCAAGGGGGAAGCTCCCGAGGGATGATGGGCCCCACGGTCTGCACCCAGGGGTGCGGAGGGTTGCGTCCTTGTACCGCACGAGTGCTCTCCGGGCTGGGAGCCCTGTCTCCTCTTTGCCGGTGTCCTCCATCTCACTCACATTTAGGCGTATGTGCCTTCCAAACTCGTTAAAAGACTCGATCCTAATGCATGTTAGTTGTCACACGTTCCAAACACGATTCGCCCTCTGGGCCATTCCTTAATCCTTCATACTCCCACAGTTAATAAAAGGAGATGACCTCCCGGGAAAAAAAAAATGTATGAATAAAGGCCTCTGCAAGGTCTCTGCACACCCTACTGATATTCCCAGTTAACCCCAAGCTCTTCCTTTCTCTCCCTGCATCTTGTCACTTCCCTTTGTCTGTGGGGAAGGAGAGTCCCCTTGCGTTCACATGGTCACAGGTCTGCGGCAGTTCCCCTGGCCAGTTCCGGCTGGACCAGTTGCGCGACTGTGGCAGGGCAGCGCCCCGAACTGCCACACTCAAGGCTCTCTCTCTGCACACAGCCAGGCGGGGGGACAGAAAGAGCGGGCTGGAGTTGCCCGTTTGTCTTCTGTAACAGCTCCTGGTGACAGCCTCCTGGCCAAGTTATGGGATAGAGCGGACCGAAGGCAGAGGGAAATTCTAGCTCACATTGTAATGACTGTTTCTGATTGGGGAGGACAGTCACTGTTCTATGTGCTGGGGAGACAAAGTCCTCATGGAGTCTACATCTACAATGTAGGTAGGAACTCTGCCTCGCTGCCTCTTCAGCCTCCCTGAGGCTGGCACCTCCCTATCACCCTGCCTCCCTCATAATCTGCACAAGTCTAAACATCCTTTGTGACGCTTCACCAAAACCTACACCTCTTGGGTCTCTCTTCCCTCAAAAACCCATATCATGCACCATATTGCTCTTGGAGACTAACTCGCTTGTTAGCTGGTATCCGTGGGCACCTCAGGGTGTCCCTGGGGAATCGTGTGTGCTGGGCTTTGTGGAGGGACAGTGAGGGTTTGGGGGTGGCCCCTTCAGGGAAGAGCAATGGCCCTGGCCACGTGGAGCCCAGAGGAGCAGCCCAGGATGGGGAGGGGAGCTCTCCAAGGTGAGGGCAATCTGCTCAAGTTCTACACCAGAACCCAGCAGACCACGTCTTGTTTTTCTGGGCAACTTGACACTGACTGGCTGAGTTCCCTAATGAGCCTTTTTGGGCTGAAAGAGATGCTCAGCGGCTGTTGTCAGCGTATTTAAAATGCGTAGAAGGACAAAGGAAAAGAAGTAGCACTAACCTGCAAGAGATATAAAGCAGTCCCATTCTGATGCCATATGCCACAGAAGTAAAAAGCTAGTAAATTTAATTTAGTAGAGACCAAGCAATTACCCACTTTAAAAATTAAGGACTGAGACCATAAACACAGTAAACTTCAAATCTTTATAATGAGCAGGTTTAATGAGAGAGAAGGGAGAAGGCAAAGGCAAGAGGAAAGAGGAAGGGAAAGAGGAACGAGAGAAGAAAGACTAGGAGGGGAAGAAAAGGGGAGGAAAAAGAGACACAGGATTAGCAAGACAGAGCGGGAGACAGTGAAAAACAGGAGGGAAGAGAAACAGAGCATGTGCTTGTCCCCAGAGGGATTTCCCGTTCTTGGGGTCTTCTGAGTCTGTTGCTAAAAAGATTTAAAGTCACAACTGTAGGCACAGATGGCGACAAAATCTTACCCTGCGGAATAGAAAATATCCACTCCTGTTTTTTTCTCTCCATCCCCACAACTGCCACCTTAGTTTAGAGCAGGGTTTCTCAACCTCGGCACTACTGACATTTGAGCCTGGTAAATCTTCGTTAGAGGGGGCTAGCCCGGGCATTGTACAAAGTTGAGCAGCATCCATGGCCTCTACCCACCAAATGCCAGGAGCACCCTCCCCAGTTGTGACAAGCCGAAATGCCTCCAGATATTGCCACGTGTCCCGGGGTGGGGGAGAGGAAAACTGTCCCCAGGTGAGAACCACTGGTTTAGACCACCATCCGGTCCCTGAGAGCTGTCCCTCCTTTCAGAGTCTTGCTGTTCCGCCAATCATCTACGTAAATCCAGAAGAGGAATTCCCCCAGGGCCCCACTTTGAGGGGGTCACTTCACTGTTCAGAACCACTGAAGAATACCCCAGTATCTACTGAATACAAAAATAATACCGGATACTCACTATGTGTCAGGTTGTGTTCTAAGTACAGCATTGGAAATAGACTGGTGAACGGGGCCGAGACCCAAACTCGAGGATCTTATGCTCTAGTCGGGGAAGGCAGACAGTGAACATGTTAAGGAAGAAATGTAGGATAATTTCCGATAGTGAGAAGTGCTGTAAAAAAAAAAAAAAAAATCGGGTCTCAGGAGAGGATGATGGGGGTGGTCAGGGAAGGTGTATCTGCAAAGAGGCATCATCTGAGCCGAGACCGAAATAATGAGGAGGAAGAAGCCATCGGGGACAGGAAAGAACATTCCAAGTTGAAGGAACAAAAAAGAGCTTGGCAGGCATTGGAGTGCGGCGGCTGGTGTGTAGTGAATGCGGGGAAGGAGGAAGGAGGAAGAGGGGACAGAGGCGTCCTATCGCCTCCTGCGTCGTGATGAGAAGTTTAATTTTATTCCAGTTGCAATGGGCAGTCACTAGAGGGTTGTAAACAGAGTCCAACTCCCTAACCTAACTCGAGGCTTCATAGTCTAACCCCTAATCCACCCCACCCCCCTTAATCTGCATCTACTCCTGTACTAAGCTGAGTGTGCATCCGTCTCCCCCAAAGGATATTACAACACAGACTGCCTGGTCCCATTCCCAGAGTTTCTGACTCAGTACAGGTCTGGGGAGGTGCCCAAGAATTTTCAGTTCTAACAAATTATCAGGATCTACTGACACTGCTAATCCAGGCGCCACACTTTGAGCCAGCATTCTCTTAACAAACTTGACTGCTTCTGAGATGTGCCTTCAAACATGTTATTTTCATGAGGAGACGACCCACAGGTCTATCCTTCCTCTGCAATCTCTGTGTATCAAAATCTCAGCCATTCTTCAAGGTCTGGTTCAAAAACTAAGTCTCACACAACCCTTCGGTTATCACCCCAGGCAAATGGACCGCTCCCCTTGTCCAACCATCATTCGGACACCATCTGTAAGTGCCCTGCACACATATTGGTGTGAGAGCCTCAGTTTCCTTCTAAACCATGACTTCTTCCAGGGCAGCGTCCTCAACTTAACAAATCGGTTTAGAATCCCTCTCTCTCTTCTGTTTTGAATGATGTGAGCTATAATTAAATCAATTACTTAAATAAATCACTAACACTGTGTCTTCTTTTTTACCTCACATTCATTTGGATAGCTATTATCAAAAACAAAAATGAAACCCCCCAAAAAACAAAAACAAAAAATAACAGGTATTGGCAAGGATGCAGAGAGACTGGAATACTTGTGTACTGCTGGAGGGAATGTAAAATGGTGCAGCTGCTATGGAAAATAGTCTGGTACTTTGGAGCTGCCCGAGCCAAAGGCATCCCCAGGCTGCCCTGTTGTAAGAATGTGGAAGGATCTGAGTCCCCAGTGATTTGAAGCAAGGGCTCATCGACCCCTGCGAGATGAACTTGGTTCCAACTGTGGCTCCAGCCCCTGATTCTCCATCACCCTCTGTCATCTAGTAGCTTTCATTCCTCAGCATCCGGAACTGGTCAGTCTAGCATTATGTTAACCCACTCCATGAATCTGATGGTAATGAGGTGGACTTTCACTTTCTTTATCATCAGAGCTGGCAGACCCAAAGGGTAATTTAGTGTTTGAAAAGGCCACTTTTAAAACTTTATGTCAGGGGATGCATTGCCAAATGCAGCCTAATAACTGCATCATTATATACAGACTCAAGTGTTTATTTACGTTCACGTTCATCTCATCCCTGTCTATAAAACGTAGGGATATGTATGGAGTCAGTCTTTAACCTTCAAAATAAATTTATCCTTCTTGTTTTCTCCCCCAGTCAGTCTTCCTGGCATCTACAGAAGCTTGCTGGGGGTCTAATCCTGTCTCTCTCAGGCACTTTTCAGCTCCTGTCCATCAAAAGGACATTAATTATTCAGCAAGCCTCTACCACATGCCCACGGTGCAAGCAGTGGAGATGCAAGATCGACATATTCATGGTCCCTGCCCTCAAGGAGCTTACAGACCTGTATGGAAATGGACGCAAACAATTGCAAGATGAATGGCCGTGAACACTTGTCCCACTTTGTTTTTGTCCATAGCACTTGTCAACTTCCAACACACTCCACACTTCCTTGCTTATATGCAGTCCCTTGGTCTCTGCTGCAATGTAGATCTCCGTGGGGCAGGATTGTGTCTGTTTTGTTTTCTGCTATACTCCAGCCCCAGCACAGCACAGAGAAGGCACTCAAGCAATACTTGCCAAAAGTGGGCTGTGTCGGTGCCATGTAGAGGTGCACGCAGAGTGATTCTGGGGTGCTGGGAGGGACTTCCTCTTTCTGGGGAGTTGCCTAGGAAGACTTCACAAAGGATGGCACATTTAAACTGGGTTGTGAGATACAAATTTGCTTGTTGGAGAAAAATTCCTAGTCCATGGGCACAGAGAAATGAAAACAAATCGTTCCTATAGCTGGGATTTGGGGTCACTGGAGAGAAGGGCAGAAAATGAGACTGGAGGTATTGGTGATGGGGACGGGGTAGACTGTCAAGGGCCTTGTAAGCCATTTAGAGAGACTTGAACCGTATATCAAAGGTACTAGTTGAGAAACCTGTAACAGCATTTTAGAGCTGGAGAACAGACCCCCCAAGGTGAAGTTTCTGGTTCCCTGACGACTCTACCAGCACAGGTGTCTGCTGGGCCTATGTAGTAGTCAGGCCCCAGATGGCCCCAATGATCTCTGCATCCTGGTGTTCACACTCATCTTCAAATTCCCTCCCACACTGTACTGGGGTGGATCAGACCGATAAATAGCATACCGCAGAAGTGATGGGATGTCACTTCTGAAACTACCTTCTTAGGTGTGTCTCTGTGTGTGTGTGTCTCTCTGTCTGTCACTCTCTCTCTCTCTCTCTCTCTCTCTCTCACACACACACGCCCTTCCTGCTCTGGGAAAGTGTGCTGCGTTGTGAGCAGCCCTATGGAGAGAACCACATGGCCAGGTGCTGAAGCCTCCAGCCAATAGCCAGCAGGGAACTGAGGTCTGCCTAGGTCCACATGAGTGAGCTTACAGATGACTGCAGCCATGGTCAATATCTTGACGGCAGCCTGGTGAGAGACCCTGAGTCAGATCCACCCAGCTAAGCAGCTCCTGGATTCCTGACTCTCAGAAACCATGTAAGACGATAAACATTGCTTTAAGCCACTGAGTTGGGGGTGATCTGTTATGTAGCGGTGGATCATTAATACAGCCTAATTCCCCTCCAAAAACATCCAGCAACCTCCCACCTTTGGCACAAGACTGGAGTAGAGATGGAGGCTGTCACTTCTAAAAAGAGATTCCTAATGAGGTCAGGCAACAAGGAAGGGGAGCTCCAGCCTCCCAGGAAGTCAGCTTCCTGCTGAGCTGGGACAGACGTGGGACAGCACTCTCTCCAGCTCTGGGGCTTGCAGCTCCCGCAACCTGGTGCTCTGACACACTTGAGTCCCAAAGATGCAATAGAGAGGTAAGCATGCAGCCTGTTTCCTGCTTTACTGCTTTCCCCACCACTTAATTCATGAGCTCAGAGGGTATTGTGGCAGCATCTGCATAGCAACAACAGAAGAGATGACTCAGGACAGGCTCAGTTCCTCTTGAAACAATACTCAGAGGCTAGCCTTTCTTTGTCGTGTTTATTAAGTGTTATTAACTCTTAAGAAGGCCTCAGTGCACAGGTTCACAGTCAAACCAAGATGCCTTCTCAGGGAAGTCTCCCCGGCCTGAAATCACACCACACAGCCTGCCCAGGGCGCCCAAGCGACGGCCTCTGGTGAAAGAAGCTGAGCCTGACGGCAACAACATTATTTAATTAATTATTGGGCTAGGACTGACATATAACATTGTGTAAGTTTAAGGTACACAAGGTCTTGGTTTCATACATTTATATACTGCAGCGTGATCACCACTGTAGCGTTAGCTAACACCTCGAGCATGTCACAAAATCATTTCTTTTACGAGGTGAGAAAATTAAGATCTAGTCTCTCAGCACCTTTGAAGTTTATAGGTTATATTGTTGACTACAATCGCTATGCTGTGCATTAGATCCCCAGGCCCCAAGGAAAATAATAAAATCATCTCACAAACACACCAAGAGGGTATATCTTAGGGTGGGGAGCCCCCCAGGCCTGGGAGTCAAGCACCAATTTCAGCTCTATGATTGAGCTTTTGCCCTGAGGCAAGTTACTTGATTCCTCTGACCCAAGTGTTCTCATCGGGGTTGTCATGGGTTTAAAAAAGCAGCCGCGTAGCAAGTGCAAGGTCTGGAACACAGCAGGCACTTGGTAAAGGTCTTCCCCAGCTCAGGATGATGTGTAAAAACCTTCTCCTACCCCATCCCACTCCAACCAGTGCACTGGAAATTCCCTTTTCTGTGCTTCATGCATATATTGAGTGTCCTTAAATAGTATAGTAACTGTTGTGGTTGTTATGTCTTCTAACGTTCAAAGCATTTCTGCATTCATGAACTTGTTAGACCCTTAGATAACCTGGTGAGGTCTGCGGGGCGGGTACTGTTAGCCCCAGTTTTTGCCCAAGTCACACAGGTGGTAAAGGGCGGAGCTGGGACCAGAACCCCGGCTGTAATTCCCGTCCTCCTGCCGCCTAACCCCAGCTGCCTCTCTAGGAACTTTTCCCTCCTTCCCCTCATCACATGACTCTCCCCTTAGGGGCCCTTTTGTACAGCTAGTGTGCAGTTTCACACATGAGACTCCAGATCACTCCGTCGACAGCAGATTCTAGGAAACTGGGGCCCTGGGCATCATCAGGTGCAGAAGAAATAGAGGCCCAGGGACATTCCAAGACATCAGATAAGGAGGGACCAAGTGACGAGGTCCTCACCCAATCCCAGTGAAATGAAGTCAGAAGCACTGAAACCATGAACTGCCCCCGGGGTGCTCAGGGCAGAGAAGCGGAAGAGAGGGGAGGGCTGCTGGGTTCCCTCATGCTCCTGCCCCATCCACACAGCTATCTGCACCTACTCCCGTGTTTATCTTCTCTCCCAGTGCTGTGACACAGGTGTCACGCATCCTAGCATCAGCTAGTCCCTCTGCTGTCACTGAGATATTCACTCATTCATACATTCACGCACTCACCCAGGCTCAGAGCGCCCCACGTGGCTCAGGAACTCCCTGCCAGGGTCCTACCACTACCTCTCTGACTCCCACTCTCCTCAGCCTCCCGGGCAGCCTAATCACCTCACTCTCAGCAGGTTACCTTGCCTCCCAGCTCACAGAGGGGACGCAGACTCTCAGGTCCCACTGTGTGATGGCCAGTTCTCTGCGTAAACTTGGTCATGGTGCCCAGATGTTTGGTAGAATACCAGTCTAGAGGTGGCTGTGAAAGTTTTTCTGCGTGTGATTAACATTTAAATCGGTAGACTTTGGGTAAAGCAGATTACTCTCCATAATGTGGGTACGCCTCATCCAAACACTTGGAGGTGTTAAGAGAGAAAGACTGAGGTCCCCGAAAAGAAGAAATCCTGCCCTCAGACCTGCCTTCAGACTCCAGCTGCAACATCAGTCTTCCCTGGTTACCAGCCTGCTGGCCCGTCCTGCAGCCCCGCAATCACGTGAGTCAGTTCCTTAAAAAAATCCGTCCCCATACAAATGCACCTGTACGCACGCACGCACATACACCCTATAGGTTCTGTTTGTCTGAAGAACCCGAATGGCGCTCCCCAGCGATCCCTTTAGCAAACTCCTACCCATCTACGCTCGAATGTGACCAGGGTGAGGCCTGCCCTGACTCCCCTGGGCTCTGTATCTTAGACCCCGAGCACCTTCCAGTATGAACATGACTGTGTGGTGCTGGAACTGAGTCCATCTGTGGGTTCTTTAGCACCACTTCCTTTCCCCCCCCCAACATTTTAGTTAATTATTAATTAATTATTTTTTTCTGTGTAGGTGCTACTAGGGATTTTTTTTCAGCTTTATTGATGTATGATTGAAAAATAAAATTGTAAGATATTTAATATGTACATCATGATTATTTGATGTATGTATTTATTGTGAAAGGATTCCTCCCATCTAGTTAACATATCCACCATCTCATATATAACATATATATGTATATAGAAAATATATCAATATAATATGTGATATATAAATATAATATAAATTAATATATATACTATATATAATTTAACATATATATAACTATAACTAGGTAGATAGATAGGCAGATAGATAGTGTGAAAACATTTAAGTTCTACTCTCTTAGAAGATTTTAATTATATAATACAGTGTTACCAACTATAGTCACTATGTTACACATTAGATCCTCAGACCTTATTCATCTTATAGCTGAAAGTTCTCCCTATTTCTCCCACTTCTGGCTCCTGGTAAACACTTTTATACTCGCTGTTTCTATGAGTTTCACTCTTTTTTTTTTTTTTAATTCCACATGTAAGTATTTGTCTTATGTGCAATATTTGTCTTTTTCTGACTGGCTTATTTCACTTAGCATAACGCCCTCAAGGTTCGTCCACATTGTTGGAAATGGAAGGATATCCTTTGTTCCGATGGATGAATAATGTTCCGTTGTTTGTGTGTGTGTGTGTGTGTGTGTGTGTGTGTGTGTGTGTATTTTTTTTTAAACAGCTTCTTCAGCCATTCATTCACTGACAAACACTTAGGTTGTTCCTGTATTTTGGCTATTGTGAACAATGCTGCAATAAACACAGGAGTGCAGATATCTCTTAAAGATCCTGTTTTCATTTCCTTTGAAATGAACTGCTGGATCATATGGTAGTTCTAATTTTAATTTTTTTAGAAAACCTCCATACTGCTTTCCAAAGTGGCTGCACCAATTTCCATTCCCATCAACACTGCATAAGGTTCCCTTTTCTCCACATGCTTACCAACACTTATTATCTCTTGTCTTTTTGATGATAGCCATTCTAACAGGTGTGAGGTGATGTTTTTGGTTTTGATGATGTTGTAGTTTTGATTTGCATTTCCCTGATGATTAGTGATTAGAACCATTTAATCCACCTGTTGGTCATTTATGTGTCTTTGTTGGAAAGGTATGTAATCAGCTCCTCTGCTTATTTCTTAATCAGGCTGTTCAGGGTTATTTTGCTATTGAATTGTGTGAGTTCTATGTATATTTTGGATATTAACCTCTTATCAGTTTTTTGTTTGTTTCAGTTTTTTAAAATTTGAAATGCTGGCTGAGAGCCTTTGGGAAAAGACAAATACAGAGGCAAAGCATTAAGAGATCCTTAGAAGTCTCTAGCCCAAAGCAACTAGCTTGCTAAAGTGCTCCAGAAACACAGATATTAGGCACAGGGGCCCTGTAGGTCCTCAGGATGGGGATGCAAGGCAGTAGCCGAAGGTGGGTGTGGGGTGAAGGGGAGGCCCATTGTCTGTTCTATGGCACGATGTGCCGCCCCTGCTCCCTGTGTGGTGTGAGGGGCACAGACCACGTTGCTTGAGCCTTCAGGGATGCAGGGGTGAATGGATCCAGATGGGTCCCCTGGAGGCCAAGTACAGTCCCCACCTGGCATCTCGGCCCAACCTTTACTCCTGGGCTGGGAGCTAAAACTATTCCCGAAGCTTGAATTGCAGGCTATGGAGATAATTCTTCAGGTGAGTTGGGGCTGCAATTCTGCATGATTCCCCTTTGCTGGCTGTGATATCAGTCTCCGTACTGTCAATTTCATAAACTGTAAGGAATTTACAAAGTCACTCATTAAGGTCCTGCTAAGGAGAGTTCCTGAGGTGCCTGAGGCTGAGGTTCCCTTCATGTTTTCTGAATGCATCAAGTAGGGGGTGGGAGTGGAGGAACCCTGCCCCTAGAAGTCCAGAGGGAAGGAATCCCATGGATTCCACATTTCCCCCATCCAAACTCTCCTCCACAGACAAGTGGGACTTGGTGACAGCCCTCTGATGACTCTGCAGAGGGAGGAAGACTGGAAGCTTCCTGCCCGAGAGGGAAAACCAGTGTATAAATGTAGCTTTCTTCCTTTCTGGAGCCCAAGCCTTATTTTGGAACCCCCAAAATAAAACAGAGAGGTCTGGGAGACTCAGGTTTCACTGCTTCCCCCTGACCCCAGAAGCTCTTCTCCCTTTTATAGCTCTGGAGGTGGACAGATTCTCCAGAAAGAGAGATTAATAGCTACCGAGGCCTCCCTGGGTCTCACACCATCCTTGGTATTTTCCGTATGGTAAGTATTTCTTCCTCCCAAATAGTGACACAGGTACCCACATTTTACAGGTAAGGCACCTGAGGCTCAGAGAAGCCAGAGGGCTTGTCCAAAGACAGAGCCAGAGAGAAACAAAGCTGAGATGTGGCTAAAAGCCCATGCTCCTTCCAGTAGGCCACACCACCTTCTGGAAAGCCCCAAAGCAGAGATCAGGCCCAGCAGACAAAACCCAACCCACCAGAGGCTGCTTTCAGGGGTCTGTTGGTATCTCTGCAGGGCTGGTGGCTTCTGATGGCCAAGGACGTGCCTCCCATGGCCTCAGGGGTCCCCCTGAGGGGGGAGCCTCTTCCCTGCTGGGAGAGGAGCCAGCCCCCCCTGAGGCTACTGCTGTGCCACTGATGAGACCAGACTCTCACGGGCCATTGAGCTGACGGGCATACATTTGGTTCACTCAAGGGTGAATCCTGTACCTCCTTCAAGAGCAGAAAAATCAGCTCCACTGAACTGTGTTCTCAGGCAATAAATGAGCTGAGCTCCGGCTGGGGTGTCTGGCTGCAGGTGTTCGATGCAGTGGGAGACAAAGGTGGGAAAGGAGCTGAGTTATCCGGGTTGCATAAAGCCTGTGGGAAAGCTGCCAGCGGCCTGGGTCCCAGCCTCAGGGGATGGGAGGGCTGGACACTCCACGGAACTTGCTTCCTGCTTGTGGGGGAGGAGTCTTGGGGTCAGAATCTAAGCTGTGTGCCCTCTGCAGACCAGTGGTAGATCCATGGGGTGGAACCATAGGGGTCCATCTGCATGAGGGACGGAGGATCCACAAAAGAGGGTATTTGCCCTGAAAGAAAAGGGAGTAATGGTAAATTTGGTTTAAGAATTTAAGAAAACCTGGCAGGAAGAGAAACGAATCTGAGTCCAGCGTGGCTCATGGACCTAGCCCTGCCCTTTGGGCCAAATACTCGAGAGCGTGAAACAAAGAACAAGCCAAAACAGGAGACAGGTGTTCTCTAGGATCCTGAACATATAAGGCAGCCCTGTTTCCTTCCCCGGGCAGCAGAGGGTACACAGAGAGGATGGGGAACATTATACCCACATCAGGACACCAAAAAGGACTTGAGGGTCAGGAGTTAGAGACGGGCCTGGAGCCACTGGGACTCACGGAGGGTCTGAGGTCAGGCTGGGGTGTCCCAGCCATTTTGCTGGAGATGGGGGCATAATATATAGAGTAGGCATACACAACAAATGTTTGATGAATGAAAATATACCTTCAAATATACCGTTCCTCAGGCTGGTGCGGCCTGCAGAGCCCAGAGTTGCAAAAGCAATGTCACATACTGGTCTTGGGTAGAGCAGGTGACAAGCGGTTTATCATCTGGGGCCACAAGCATCATCCCTGTCTTAGGGAGGGCGCCAAGTTTACACTGCTGGGGTCAGTCGGGTCTGGAATCCAGTACATAGAACAGAGCTCTGTGATGCTGGAGGGAGCTCACCCCTGTCCTAATCCCAATCCCCACAATTAACGATTGTCACCTTGGGCAAGTCACTTAACCTCCCCAAGTGACAGTGAGGATAACCGTTCACCCATCAGTTTATCATGAGGATTAAAGCTGTTGAAATGTCTTGGGCCCCACAGGGAGCAGGAGAAGAATCCCAGCCAAGAGCCGGTCCAGGGTGAGGGGCTAAGCATCCCACATCTCTGTTAGCATAGAAAGGAAAGGCACTGGGGGCCTGAGGGGCCTTCAAAGCACTTTATTTTCCTAAATAGTTTTCACTGCTCATTTGCATAGTAAACCCTTTTTTTAAATAGCAGAGTTAGCTCCTCCTTCCCCAGGGCTCGGCCATCAGGACTCAGCCCATTGGCTAGATGATACGTTTGTTTTCTCCTCACTGCAGACTGTGGGCTGCAAAGGCAGGCTTTGCCCTACTCACCCTTCTATTTCCAGGGCCTGGCACAGTTCCTGCCACAGACAGTCTCAATAACTGTGTGTTGAATGGATGGATTTTGAACCTGTACCCTGACCAATTCCAATTCCAATTCCAAACTATCAGAGTCCAAATTAATGAGGTTTCAGTGTAATTAACACTGACATTTTTTCGCAATTCAGATATCTTGCTTCAAAGGACATCATCAAGAAGGTGAAAAGACAACCCACAAAATAAGAGAAAATATTTGCAAATCATAAGGGACTTGTATGTAGAATATACAGAGAATTCTTACAACTTAATAATAAAGACAAACAACCCAATCAAAAATGAGCCAAAGAACGGAATAGATATTTCCCCAAAGATCTACAAATGGCCAATCAGCACATGAAAAGACGCCCGACATCATTAGCCATTAATGATGAAATACAAATTTGAAATACAAATCAAAACCACATGAGATAGGATGTGCAGAAATACATGGCCAGTGGGAATGTAAAATGGTATATAGTCCGTTTGAAAAACAGTTTAGCAATTCCTCAAAAAGCTAAACACAGAATTACCATATAACCTAGAAATTCTACTCCTAGTTATATGCCCAAGAGAAATGAAAACATACGTCCACACAAAAACTTGTACACTAATGTTCAGAGCAGCATTATTCATAATAGTCAGAAAGTGGAAAAAACTCAAATGTCCATTAACTGATGAATGGATGAATAAAATGTGGTATACCCATCCAACGGAATATTATTCAGTCATAAAAGGGAATGAAGTACTGACACATGCTACAACATGGATGAACCTTGAAAACATTATGCTACGTGAAAAAAGCCAGGCACAAAAGGCCACATATTATATAATCCTATTTGTATGAAATATCCAGAGTAGATAAATCCATAGAAACAGAAAGTAGATCAGTGGTTGCCAGGGGTTGGGAGGGATGAGGAGATTAAGGAGTGAGAGCTAATAGATACAGGGTTTCTATTTTGAGGTGATGAAAAATATTCTAAAAGCGATGGTGGTAATAGTTTACAACTCCAGATATACTAAAAACCACTGAATTGTATACTTTAAATGGGTGAATTGTCTGGTATGTGAATTATATCTCAACAAAGCTGTTTAAGATAACAAGACAAAACAGACCACAAAAACCAGATGACTTTCTTTTGCTGACATCTGACTCTCAAGCCTCTAACTTTGGAAAACAAGGATATGAGTGGGATCTTACCCATCGAATCCTCCACAGCACCTAAAACAGGGCTGGAGGTAGAATACCTACTCAAAAAATATTTCTGGAATTGAAATGATGACCAGTTAGTCAAAAATGATAATAAGGTGTGTAGCCTCTCATTCAAATTCAAAATCATCAAGGTAATCATCTCCTGACGTCTGGAGGGGACTCGCTGACCTATTTTAGTTTTGTCTAACCACAGCTGGTTAGGATGGGTATGGTCTCCATTTTACAGAAGAGGAAATCGAGTGCCAATGAAATTAAAGGATTGGCGTGAGGTTGCAGTTAGTGGGTAACAATGGTGCAAATGGTTGGACTCCAGTGTTCACACCCTGTGTTACTTCTCCCTCCCCTAAGCAAAGCTGCCCTAGCTTACCCCCGCTCCCCGCCCTACACCCCACGCTGTGTCTGATCACTCACCTGCTCACCAGGGCTTGGCACCTGCCTCCGCTGCCCAGCCTCAAGCCAGAAGCCCCTCAGATTCACCTCAACCGGCTGAACGCAGAGCAGGGCTCAGGTGAAGCCCTTCTGCCCTGGGGAAAGCTGGGCAAAGCTCCAGAGCTCTCCTGTCTTCTCCAAATCACCAACCCTGCCCTCAGCCTCTTCCCTGACAAGGACGTGCCCCCCAAGCTGAGTACCCCTGGTACTCTCAGGCCAACTTCCCTGGAGGCTGCAAGATGCAGACAGAGAGGAGGGGGCAGGATCGAGGAGGCGGCGGCCCCTTGAGGGCATCTTCTAGCCCAGGCCCGCAGTCCTTCCGGCTCCGCCCCAGGATTGGGCAGGACATGCTCTGACCTCACCCTGGAGAAGAGGATCGGAAGCCTGCTGTGTGTCACCAGTCTCTGCCATGTTTTGTGCCTTGGCTGTGCAAACAGTGACAACAGGTGGCCCTTTCTCCCCTCTTTAAAGGGCCAGAGAGCAGAACAAAGGTGAAGCAAGACAGGTAGAGTGAGCTCTGGACAGGGCACAGGTGTGGAGGGGGGAGGGGGGTAGTGCAGGAGGTTGCATCCCAGTCCTGGCCCCTCAGCGAGGCTGTGTGCTCCCTGCTCCCCCATTGCACAGAGAAGGTTAGAAGGCATCATCAACTAATGAAAGTGGGAGAACTTTAAAAGCAAATTTAAACTGATGACCTTTTTAAGGGTCACTCAAAGACTAACTCTGCTGAGCTATCCATGATTATGAGAAGACCCGCCGGACCCAGGAAAGGAGCAGATCTCCCCACTTCCTGCCCAAACTCAGATTACTTCCGCCTTTGCAACAACCTCGGCAGGCTGTGTGACTCTGGACCGAGTATCAGACAATGTGGCAAGGGGGCTCTGCTGAGGATGACTCCCCGTGCAAAGTTACACCCCACTAATTACCACAAAACTCCACCAGGAGAGCTGTTGCTTCATTTTCAAGGACCTCACTCACTAAAATGCAGCCGATTTTAAATCAAACTCTCCTGCTTCCTGAGTGACCTTGGGCATATCTTGGCCCATCCGAGGGAGGATCTTTTCCTCCTTTGTCAAGGAAGTGGGTCATCTCCTCTTCACAGGTTGTGGGGAGACTTCAGGGTGAGGGCCAGGGCTTTGTGGGGCATGCAGCATCCCTGGGGAGAGGACCCTGTCACCATGAAGGGAACACTTGGCATCTTATCAGCCCCCACCCCATTACCCTCAAGTAGGGGTGCTCAAAGTGTGACTTCCCACCCCCCAGCTGCGTGCTGGACGTCAAATTCCTGGGCCCCAATCCCAACAAACCACATCGGTCTCTGAGATGGACCTGGGGACCTCCATTGTGACAAAGCTTCCCAAGGATTATCCTGTTTACTCAGCATGGAGAATTGCCATTCAGAAAGCACAGAGCCTAGCCCCAAAGTCTAGCAGGGCTGGGAAAGGAGGGGGAGAGACCCTTCTAGAAAACATGGGAGAAACCTGCAGAAATGCATTCTGGTGGAACACAAGGGCTGCTTTTATTGAGTCCAGGCAGCTAGCTGCCCTGCTGTATCTCTGACCTGCCTGTTTCCTCTGGAGCTGTAGCCTGAGACCTGCCCCTCCCCCACTCCACCCTGCCCCACCCAGAGCCTTGCAGGCAGGGCTCCTGGGGACTCTAAGAAGAACTCAACAAAGCAATAATAACTTTCCCTTCAGAACACAGGCTTTGGGAGTCCACCTGGCAGCTTCACCAGTCCATTCATTTTATTTATTTTATTTCATAAAGCTACGGATAGGACTTCCTATGCAAATGACTCCCAGATGAGATGCAAATTGGGATTCAGAGCCAAGAACCACCATGGGTTTTGTTTTTCCTTTCTTTCTTTCTTCTTCTTCTTTTTTTTTTTTTTTTTCTTTTTTAATTGCAATAGCACTGAGGCATCTCCTACCTGGGCCTCTGCCCTCTGCTCAGCAGCCTCCTGGCACGTGCTTCCCACAGGCAGCCACTGGGCAGGGCACTGCTCCCTCCTGCCAGGCACCAGCTCTGAGCTTGCCACGGGAGAGCTGGTCAACTGCACTCAAGTAGGGGGCCTGGGTGGTGAGCAAGCCTGCGGGTCCTGCCAAGGTGAAAAGGCACCATCCCCTCTCCACCGAGATTCTCATCCTGGAGTCTTCCCACCCTTCCTCCTCTGCACACAAGGCAAATCCAACGCAGGTATGTTGCAACGACACCTCTCTGTTAAACTTGTACGCTGCAAAAGCCTTGACTGCCCATGTATTTATTTGAGCCCTAAAGGTCTAGGTTCAAATCCTGACACAGCCACTAACCAGCTGTGTGACTCTGAGCAAACCACTAAATTTGTCTGAACTTCCATTTCATCATCTGTGATGAGGGTAACAATGCCTGCTTCCTGCCTTGGTAAAGATTACATGGAATCATTTATCTAAAGTACTCAGTACAGAATAGCTGATCAATAGGTTATGATAATGTTTTAATAGAATGGAACATGGAGTACCCCACTTTGAGGAGTTTGTGCTCTAGAAGACAGAATAACAATTGCACCAAAAAGAATAAAATACCTAGGAATAAACTGAACCAAGGAGGTGAAAGACCTGTACACTGAAAACTATAATATGTCGAAAGAAACTGAAGACATGAAGAAATGGAAAGATATTCCATGCTAATGTCCACAGTACCTAAAGCAATCCACAGATTCAGTGCAATCCTTATAGAAATCCCAATGACATTTTTCACAGGAATAGAACAAAAAAATCCTAAAATTTGTATGGAAACACAAAAGAACCCAAATAGCCAAATCAATTCCAAGAAAAAAGAACAAAACTGGAGGTATCACACTCCCTGGTTTCAAATTATACTACAAAGCTATAATAGTCAAGACTGCATGGTACTGGCAGAAACACAGGCACATAGATCAACGGAACAGAATAGAGAATTCAGAAATATACCCATGCATATATGATCAATTAACTTAAAACAAAGGAGCCAAGAACATACAACAGAGAAAGGAAGGTCTCTTCAATAAATGGTATTGGGAAAACTGGACAGCCACATGCAAAAGAATGAAACTAGACCACTATCTCACACCATACACATAAATTAACTCCAAATGGATTAAAGAATTGAATGTAAGACCTGAAACCATAGAACTCCTAGAAGAAAACAGACAATATGCTCTTTGACACTGGTGTTAGCAGTATCTTTTTGGATCTGTTTCCTCAGGAAGGGAAACACAAAAGCAAAAATAAACAAATGGCATTACGTCAAACTAAAAAGCTCCTACACACAAAGGAAACCAGCAGCAACAACAACAAAAAAACCTACCAAACAAGAGAAGATCTTCGCAAATCATATATCCATAGGTGGTTAATAACCAAAATATATAAAGAACTCATACAACTCAACAACAAAACAACAAACAACCCGATTAAAAAATGGGCAGAGAATCTGAATAGACATTTTTCCAAAGAAGACATACAGATGGCCAACAGGCACATGAAAAGATGTTCAACATCACTACTTATTAGGGAAATGCAAATCAAAACCACAGTGAGATATCACCTCAAACCCATTGGAATGGCTATTATCCAAAAGGCAAGAAGTGGGAAGTCCCTGGCGGTCCAGTGGTTAGGACTCCATGCTTTCACTGCCTACCTGCCGAGGGCCTGGGGGGTTCAATCCCTGATCCCACAGGCCACACAGCATGGCCAAATAAAAAAAAAAAAAAAAAGGCAAGAAGTAACAAATGTTGAGAGGATGTAGAGAAAAGGGCATGTACACTGTACACTGTTGGTGGGCAGCCACTATGGAAAAGCATATGAGGATTCCTCAAAAAATTAAGAGTAGAACTACCATATGACCCAGCTATTCCATTTCTAGGTATTTGTCCAAAAAATACTCCTTTGTCCATAGCAGCATTATTCACAATAGCCAAGATATGAAAACAACCTAAATGTCCATTGACAGATGAATGGATAAAGAAGATGCGGTGTATATCTATATGGACTAAGCCATTAAAAGAAGATGAAATCCTGCCATTTGTGACAACACAGATGGACCTTGAGGGTATTATGCTAAGAGAAATAAGTTAGAGGGAGGAAGATAAACATCTTATGATTTCACTCATA
This sequence comes from Kogia breviceps, assembly GCF_026419965.1. Lineage (NCBI taxonomy): Eukaryota > Metazoa > Chordata > Mammalia > Artiodactyla > Physeteridae > Kogia > Kogia breviceps. The sequence continues at coordinate 109,092,100 of NC_081316.1, read as the reverse complement.
TGTGGAATACAAATAAATAAATAAATAAATGAACAAACAAAACAAAACAAAAACACATAGATACAGAGAACAGACTGGTGGTTAACAGAGGGGAAGAGGGGTAGGGGAAGGGCAAATGGGTAAAGGGGGTCAAGTTTATGGTAATGGATGGAAACTTGACTTCTGGTGGTGAGCACGTGGTAGTGTATACAGAAGTCACATTAGAATGTTGTACACATGAAATTTATATAATGTTATAAACTGATGTTACCTCAATAAAAAATTTATTTGAAAAATGAAAGGGAGGGGCTTCCCTGGTGGCGCAGTGGTTGAGAATCCGCCTGCCGATGCAGGGGACACGGGTTCGTGCCCCGGTCCGGGAAGATCCCACATGCCGCGGAGTGCCTGGGCCCATGAGCCATGGCCCCTGAGCCTGCGTGTCCGGAGCCTGTGCTCCGCAACGGGAGAGGCCACAACAGTGAGAGGCCCGTGTACCATAAAAACAAACAAACAAACAAACAAAAAATGAAAGGGAGAGGTTTCTAATCTGAAGATCCCTTTTCACAACTACTTAAGGGTAAGCGTGTACTAAGCCCACATCTCAATAATGTTTTTTCAAATCAATGAACATCTTTTTAATGCCTACTGTGCCTAAACCACCAGGAGAAACAAAGAGCCTCCACCCTTGTGTTCAGGAGCTTACCCCGCCCCTTTGCACAGAACGGTACCAGCCTGGGGGTCAAGAGCATCGCATCCCGGTCTCAACTCTGCTGCAGAGGAGCTGCGTGAACTCCAGCAATTCACTGCCCCTCTCTGCCTCAGTTTCCCTGCTCATAAAATGAGGTGGCTACACCAGGACTCGGAGGCTCTGTCCGGTGCTAACACCAGATGCTCTACCCAACCTTCGGCCTGCCTTCTCTCCCCCAGCACAACCGAGAAAGCATGTTAACAAATGGCTCTTGCACACACAATACACCAACCGTAACCTTGAGACCCACTGCCAGATTGATTTCTCTTTTCCATCTGTCAGTAAGAAATTAATACAAGTAAATTTTAAAATGATTCTGAACCTTTCCGCCACCCCATCAGCCCTCCCGTGGAATCACGGCAAGGATGCCTTAGTGAGGACACCCTATTTCAGATCTGCAGAAGACTGTGATGGTGGTGGAGAGGGTGGGGAAGTGTGGGAGGGGGCAAAAGAAGTACCAGGGGCCAAGCACAGGTATGATTCTGCCTACAGAAACCTCAAACCCACGCAGCTCTCTCATCCCTGCTTAAGTAACACACCTCAGTCGAAAATCAATTTCCATTCCTTAGAGGTCCATAGACAAAGGAGGAGCTGGAGGCCTAAAAACTTGAAAATAGCCATAGAGCCAAGGCAAGTGAACTAAAAATAGGAATCCACTACATTTTCAATCCGGGTGATGGGTGGTCAACTCCACATATGAGGTTGTTTGATTAAGAAGTTCTCAAGCTCTTTTGGTCTCCATTCCCCACTTGACTCCCAGGACACACACCAATGGTATGGACTGCTCAGAATTTGGTTAAAGGGCCTTCACATTTTCCTGAGAAAAATAGGGATGCTTTGTCAGAGGTACTGGGGAAGAAAGGCAGACTTCTATAACAACCCCAGCAGGTGGAAGGCTGCAGCTTGCCCAGCCTCTCCTGCTCCCAAAGGACCCTGGAGGACTCTCTGTCTGGTGGTTTCAACAGGAACCTTATCTTTTTCATGTGAAGAGCTAGAAGATATCTATGAGATACTGAAATTCCCAGATGTGAGATATTACTGCCATCATCATAAGCGCTGACAAATATTAACAGAGGCTACAGTGGGTAGCGGACACTGTGCCATCCATCGTGGGTCGTCTCAAAGAACGATAACCCATGATACCAATCCCCCAGCAGTTCATGACATAGGAGGGGGGACATAACAATTAATACAAAATAGAAAATAAGTGACAAAGTGCCCAGGAGAGAGAAGCAAGGCACTCCGAGAGAGTCCCAAGACTTGAGTTCTTGCCCTGGTCTGCTGCCGGGCAGACTTGGAAAGGTGACTCTCGGGGGTCAGTTTCCCTTTGACGAATGAGAGTGTGGGACCAGATGATTTCTAATGATAACCAGGGAGGGCTTGACAGAGGAAACAGGTTTGGGGTCCTACTGAGAATGATGAGTGGGAGTGAGGGGGAGGGGAGGGCATTCACCAGCGGGAGAGAGCCAGATGCAAACACAGAGCCAGGAAAACACAAGGCACATTTCATTCATTCATCTGTCATCCTCTTCACCAACTATTCTTCACTCTCCTGTGTGCAGGTGCCTTCTACACACAGCGGTCCCAGCCATGCGGTCTCAGTGCATGGGGGAAAAGGGGGGACATGGAATCTGTGGATTCCGGTGCCACCACGCATCTTCTTACCCAAGACACGCACCCAATTCTCTCTTCTCTCTGCAGACGCTGGGGCCTGCTTCTATCAAGGACAGGTTTAAAGGTGATAAATAAAAGCAAGGAGAAAATGAGGTGCAAGAAGAAGACAGAATCAATTATTCCAAGCAAATTAAAAGCGCTCAGCGGGGGTTGGCAGGAGATGGAAGGAGGAAGGCGGATGCTTGAGGAGGCTGAGGAGGCTGAGGAGGGATGACCTGTCAGCGTTTCCTGAGACCACCTTGGAGACACACAAACACCCCAACCAGGCTTTGGAGGTGAATGGAGAGGCCGAAGCCTGGCCCCTCGGAGCAGAATCACATTCCCCGATGGTGCTTCTTAGAGAGGATATTGAATTAGCTACAATAATCCACACAGGTGCCTGGCGCGAGGTAGCAGTGATAAGCTTAATTAAACCATTTAGTTACTGGATCATGGGCTTGGGTTGTAGTCAAGTTCACGCATCTTGTTAAGGATTCAAACCCACATGGCCCTCACCCTGGGTCTTATGTGAAAAGCATAGTTGGAGAGGGTGGGGCTTGAGAACTAGTGTGTGTGTGTGTGTGTGTGTGTGTGTGTGTGTGTGTGTGTGTGTGTGTGTGTGTGTGTGCATACAAAGATTTTGTACCAGGCCCTGTGCCCACTTCTGGAAACTGTGCTAAAATTCTGATTAAATTATCTACAATAATGTTCTCAATATTAACCACAATACTAAAAATATTACCAGCAATACTTGGCTGTGCTCAAAATAAATCACTAAACCAAAGTATCACAGACAGGAATGGGGTACAGCACCAGGAATCCTGGCAGCCTAACTTCTCGCCCCCTCACACAGCCCACCCCATTTTGTTCTGAATACTGCTAAAGCAATTTCTAAAGCTTAGCTATTTGTCTGAGTTTCTCAAGAACCGCAGACCACCTTATCACTCCTGACTCTACATCTAGGTAATCCATTTATGGGGTTTGGGACTTTTCCCATCACTTCCTGGCCTCCTTCCAGACATCTTCACTGCCTCTAACACTGACTTGGTTTGTCGCAAACCCTCAGAGGGGAGGAATCCGTGGCGAGTCAAGGCAGGCCGGGGATGTGTGGGGCTCGCTCGGAATGGAGGCTGCCCAGGGCCTGATAGGACGCGCAGTTAATCAGCTTCCAACTAATGTCAACTACCGACCAGCAGATTAATAGGACGTGCTGAGGAAGAAAGAGCCTTCAGCTTTTGCCCACTGACTGCTTGTTTATGTAACTGACGAGCATGGCACTCATTAGGGGTTGTTAGCACATCGAGGCAGCAGTACTAACTGGGAAAGCCCCGAGTTTGTGGACCTTAGTTTGTTGTCAGAGTCGGGCAACAGCATACACAGCAGCTACTTCAGGGGTTCTCTACCCCACAGAGCTGCCATGTATTGAGAGCTTACTCTGTTCCAGACATATTACCCCAATTACTTCCACAGCAAGCCTGTGAGGAAGGGATTATTACCCCTTTTTCAGAATTGAGGAAACCCTGGCTCAGAGACGGTTTACGTGATTTACATACGGTCGCACAGCTGACCCGTGGTGGAGCAGGGATTTCGACTCCACAGCATTAACCACTCGGTTGAACTGTCCCCCTCCGTCAACACCTGCCTTCACACATAGTGACGTCATCAATGCGAGAGTTGTCCGCGTTGGAAATTCCAGAGTGATGTGCTAAGAGAAGGTGAGAAAATCCATGCTCTGCCCACCTCTCTTCTGAGGAATCTGGGATACCTGATGATGGCAGAGACCTTTTCGTCTGATGCTTGCAACTCCTGACTATTTCTTGATTTCTCCAGAGTGAGACTGAATAAAAATGGGAACTTTATTTCACCTGTCAGGTAAGTGCAAGCTCCTCCCAGTCTGGTATCTAGGACAGTCCCTTGGCTCCCAAGGTATTTTTTATGCCAGCACCCCGTGTTCTGTGTTCTTGGTTTCTGAGAGCTCAGAGGCTTCCCCTCCTGGCCAGGACACAGCTTTGGAAGAAGGATCAGTTTGCTCTTCTCATATTGCTCCCACGACTTATGTATCTACTTACCTACCTGTCCTACCTACCTATCTACCTACCGGTCCTACTTACCTATCTACCTACCAGTCCTTACTTACCTGTCTACCTGTCCTACCTACTTACCTGTCTTACCTATCGGTTCCACCTACCTATCTACCTGCCTGTCCTGCCTAACTACCTGTCCTACTTACTTACCTATCTGTCTCATACTCTATCTAAAAAGCAGCAGAGCACCTCTGCCTAGGTGCACCAAATCAGATGGATGTTCTCTGGTGAAAGATGTTACTGATCACAGGTTTGAGCCTCTTACACAATTGTGTCACCTTCAAATCTTCAGAAGGGGAAATTCTGGCTTAGAGAGGTTTCATAACTTTCCCAAGGTCAAAAAGCAAAGCGAAAAAAAAAAAAAAACACATTTGGGGCTTCCCTGGTGGCACAGGGGTTAAGAATCCACCTGCCAATGCAGGAGACACAGGTTCGAGCCCTGATCCGGGAAGATCCCACATGCCGCGGAGCAACGAAGCCCATGCACTACAACTACTGAGCCCACGTGCCACAACTACTGAAGCCCACGCTCCTAGAGCCCGTGCTCCTCAACAAGAGAAGCCACCGTGATGAGAAGCCCACACACCACAACAAAGAGTAGCCCCCGCTCACCGTAACTAGAGAAAGCCCACGTGCATCAACGAAGACCCAACGCAGCCAAAAATAAATAACTTAATTAATTAAAAAAAAAATACACATCTCTCCTTTAGGTCCTGGGACTCAGCACTGTAGTGGAGGCTTGGGGAGGCAGGAGAATATTTCGGTCAGTTTTAAATAAACCTCAGATCCATTATTAATAAAGACACTGACATTTAAGTAGCGCCTTCTACCTTACAAAGCAATATTACAAGAATTATAATATTTAATCCTTATGAAAACTCTGTGAGGTGTGTGTGATGGTCCTCATTTCACCCAGGAAGAAGTTAAAAATTGCACCTGAGTCCTGAGTTCATCAGTGGCAGAGCTGGAATCTCAGTGCTGGTCTTGGACAGCAAGTCCCAAGTGCCTCATGCATCCTCAGTGCTCAATGGTAGCTGTTATCATCACCAGCCGAGGTAGCAAAGATCACTAACCTGGAAACCCTCCCAGGTCATACCTCTGACATCATCAGTAGGGATGGGGCTTAACGTCCCATATTTCAAAACTAGCTCCATCTCCTTCTCAACCTTTGTCCTGGCCCCTACATAAGCAAAAGCACCGATTTCCAGAAAGATCTTTCACAATTTTGCCTACCTGTCTGACATCATGAGAATCCATTTGATCTATGGGGCAGAGGTTGTCAGATCTCATTTTTCAAGGTCAATAATGTTCAGTTGATTCTAATTTAAAATGTTCATACCCTCTGACCCAAATCTTTCACTTCGAGGTATTACTCTCCAGAGACACTCCTGCAAGTGTGCAAAGACTCTGGCACAAGGATGGAAAAAACCCACATGTCCTTCAAAAGGGGAACATTTACTTAAATGATGGATATTCATATAAAGGAGAAGTATTCCACTTTTAAAAAGAAGTATGCAGATTTATATAAAGTGACATGGAAAGCTGTTCATAATATAGTGAAAAAGGCCAATTCCAATACAGTATGTATAGAATGATCCTCTGTTTTTTTAAAGAAAAAAAGGTATAGATTTTTATAGGGGCTTCCCTGGTGGCGCAGTGGTTGAGAATCCGCCTGACGATGCAGGGGACACGGGTTCATGCCCCGGTCTGGGAAGATCCCACATGCCGTGGAGCGGCTGGGCCCGTGAGCCATGGCCGCTGAGCCTGCGCGTCCGGAGCCTGTGCTCCGCAACAGGAGAGGCCACAACAGTGAGAGGCTTGCATACCGGGAAAAAAAAAAAAAAAAGAAAAAAAGGTATAGATTTTTATAGAAGAAAATCCAGAGGAATGTTCATCCATGGTGGTTAACTTGGCAGGTGGGAGAGAGGGAAATTACAAGACTGGGGAGTAAACTTTCTGGAAGATGCCAGTGGATTCTGGCAGAAATTGCTCCTCTGTCTCCACTGTTTTCCCTCCAGCTGTGACCAGGACAGAAGCTTGAGGTTTCTCCCCCACTGTCATATCTGGACATCAATAAAGATGCTGTGGGGAAAGTCACTCCCATTTACATCCCTACTCAATTCCCTTTAGTCACCAAGTCCCATCAGATTCAGAATGAAATCAAATATTAAAACTGAAACAGAAAGTTATTTACCACTGTGGTAGGATCGGGCCATTCTTTTCTATCAACTTCCTAGCGCAGAAATTGCCTTTTAAATGGATAAGGATGATTCTGAGGGTCCAATTATTACCTCGAAACCTCACATTTTGATATATCCAAGGCTGTTCTCTTATATAAATAACAGTTATTATTCCAAAGTGATTTTTTTCCCCTGCACTTCCAAAGTGTGCCTGCAGGAGACGGCAAGAAAATGGATTCCATTAATATTCCACTTAGAATGGTTGCCTTTTCCAGCACTAACGTGCACATAAATCTCCTCTGAGTCTGTTTATACAAACGCCACCCCTTCTACCCTGCACCGCCCCACTCCCTCTACCTGTTTCTCTTCCTCCTCTCTCATTTGCTCTTCCCCAGAAAAAGACTCTCCATCCTCTGGTTGGTTAGTCAGTGGCTCCGATGATGCCGCCACCTGCGTTGCCCAGGTCCTGGCACAGAGTTAACGTGGCTGATATTATTCTCATCACCGTTTACAGCCCTGCTCTCCCTCCACCAGCCAGGGAATGAGCCTTTCAGCATTACTTTCGTGACTATTTAGTACTAATTTAAACCCCCAAGTAAAATGCATCAGCAACAAAAAGCCCAAGTGACTGACATGAGCCGGGGACGGAGGTGTCGTGGGTGCAGCTGAGCCCAGTATCCAGGCCGCGCGAGGGAGGGGGGGGAGGCCTGAGCCCCACAGCTTCCTGCACCTTCCCGGCCTCCGCGGAGCCGGATGGAGCTGGGCTGCAACAGACACCTAACAGCCTCATTAACGCTCCCGCCGGCCCAGCTCCCGCTGGAAATTGTGTAGGTTGTTGTTATTAGGAAGTATTTATAAAAGACTCGATCACGGCAAAGTGCTTTACAGTCATTTCACGGGAGAGACCAGGGTGCCGGGAGAATCAGACTCCATGCTATGGCTGTCACCGTCTCTCGAGTCTTGCTGCGCACCTTCAAGGACCAGTCCTGTCTTTCTGTGCTGTAACCCGAGATCCCCGCTGCCCTCCGCGCACCCCCCATGCCGCTGGCCTCGCTGGACCAAATCATTACAGCGAAGAGACAAGTTCACATCTAAAGAGCTTTAATCCACAGTAAACTGTTTCACCCCTGCCACAAGCTTGAAAGGTAGGGCAGATCTGATTGCTCCCATTTCATAAATGGGACAATTGAGGCTCAAGGAGGTTATAGCTAACTCGTTCAAGGTCATAGAGCTAGTTAATCAGATAAATATTTATTGGTGCTGCACCTCATGCTGGGTCCTTTGACACATCATCTTTGCCACAGGAAATGGCAGAGCTAGGATGAGAGCCCAGGCCTTGCTCATGAGAATTCCAAGATTCTATTAGACCCAACATTTCCTCAGTTCCTGAGATGAGATCCCGTCTACAGGTTCCCAAATCAGGCTCGCTCCTCTGTGTGCCCAGGTAGTTCACACACGCCTCTACTGCTGCACCTGCACATCTACCACTGCACATTTACAGATCTAATCTCCTCGGAGCCCGAGAACTCCCCTAGGGCAGGGGCTGCTTCTTACTCCGCGTTCAAGCCCCAGCATCCACTACAACGTTCAGTGGGGCTCAATGGGTTCTGGTTGTTTGAATGAACGAATGAACGAAGAGCAAGGCAATGACTACCTGTTAACGTGAATGTGGGTGTGTGTGCGCGCGCGCGTGGAGTGCGTGCGAGAGCACACATGCATATATAATGATACCCGTGGGAACAGAAAGAGGATTCTGTCTGACCTGAAAGGTTAAGCTCCCCTCTGTGGCATTCACATGAACCGAAATTCTCCCTAGGGGGGAAATCTGCATGTTTGTTCTTTGCAGAAGGGCAGGATGGCACCGTGGTTAAGAGTACACAGCTGGTTCTACCACCTTTTAGCCATGAAACCTGGGGCCAGTTTCCCAACTTCTCTAAATCTCCCAATTCCTCAACTGTAAATGGGGGCGCTGTGATTGGTAGGTAAGTTACTGCACACACACATTCTGAATGACCTCCAGCATCTGGTAAAGGTCAATGCTGGCAATTGTACCAGGGAGGGGAGCGCAGCGGAGGGGCTCTGGAGCACTTCCCAGAGCCCTGCCCCAGGGGATGTGTCTAGGCACATGCCCCGCACACCACCTGTGGTCTCTGAGGCCACACCTCCCTCAGATGGTTAGGTCCCTGGCCCAGCTGGCAGACCCAGAAATACGGGGTGGGATAGGGTCGGACATCTCAGGGCAGTCCCAGCCCTTGAGTTCACATAAAACCAAAGGAAGATGCCACCTCCACGGAAAGGTGAGGGTGACATGAGACAGTCCATAATCAAAGCATTTTGCAGAGCACACGACCAGGAGAAGGGTGAGGGGTCCACTGCACCTTACAGATGCACTGAAGTTCTCACGGGGAAGGGGACTGACGGATGGGCAGGAGCCCCCATCCCTCACCAGTCGCTCAGCTCCTGACACGGTGGCTGAGATGATCTCCTCTGGACCCACCCAGGGAGGCCTTTTGGGCCAGGCAGACCCCAGAGATAACTACAGTGATCCCAGGTCACCAGGCAATGTTGGATCCCTTCCCTGGAAGGGCACTTGGCCTCTCCCCGTGGGGACTCTGTGAAGGTGCAGTGCATGGTAGGCTGAGTCCCAGCTGAGACAGGGCCACGGGGCTGCAGTGGACAATGGGGGGGTCAGCACGTTCGTGTGGGGATGGCCCAGTCCCTGCCCTGACTGTAGCTGGCGGCTCAGCCACTCCTGTGTGTTGGGGCAAGGCAGGGGCTCATCGCTACTGCCATGGTGAGAGGCCAGCTGTGACTGTCCCGGGTGCCCTTGGTCTTCAAATCAAAAGCAGCTGCATGCACGGCATATGACTTTCCCAGTGGCCTAACTACAACCCACTCCTATGCTCAGGTATAAGAGGTTTAGATGCTAGAGTCAAGCCAGGCTCAGGTATTTTATTAAAATTCCCCGAGGCTAAGAGTGGGCTCAGAAAGGGGAGGAAAGGGCAAGCTACACCTACCAACCTGTGATGCCAGATACCAGGTCGAATATGCACAAGTTCAGCCTATCATCCACGTGGTCCAGATCCCAAGCTGCTCAGTGTCATGCAAATCAGCCATCTGCATTTACCAACTGCAGACTTTGACCACCAGATGGGCTGTCCTGGTTGGACAAGGCTGGAGCACACGTGAGGTAAGCTGGCTGGAGCACAGTCCTACGACACGGGTCCTGGGTCCAGTCCATGTGCGATCCTGTGAGTGTGATCCTGTTTATAGCCACAAAAGTCACCTTTAGTTTAGGCCTGCCCCCTAGATATGAGACAGGCATGTGATTGGGCCAGTTCAGTGTAAATGCATCACAGATGCTAGAAAACGACTGCATATGCGTAACTGATGCTGAGCATTGTTCCATGAGGACAGAGGGATATTAACAGAAAGAGAGAGAGAGAGATGGATCCATTATCTTTTTCATCCTCCAAAATGCCCCCAAAAGCAAAGTAGAATTTTGGTTCCAACATATACTGAACACTGTGTCTCAGAGAAAAGCAGAATGGAAGAGAAAACTCTAGAAGCAGTAGAATTTCTCCCTATGGGCTTCAGTTTTCTCACCTACAAGATCATCTCTGGGGTCCCTGGCATCTCACAACTCTCTGGGCAGCAACGGTCCTGATGTGCAGATTTGCAGGATATGGAGCAAGGCTGGGAGGAGGCCCAGGCTCAGTCTCACAAAAATGTCTTAAACTCCCGACAGAGAAGGCAGTAAAGCAGCAGACCTACAGGAAGCTTAACGGACCAGATCAGCTAAAACTGGCCCCACCTGTGTGGCAAGTCCAGCTATAAGCACTTTGAGGACACTAATCCATTGCATTTTTAAAAAATTTTTATTGGCGTATAGTTGCTTTACAATGTTGTGTTAGTTTCTCCTGTACAGCAAAGTGAATCAGCTATATGTATACATATATCCCCTCTTTTTTTGGATTTCCTTCCCATTTACGTCACCACAGAATACTGAGTAGAGTTCCCTATATAGTAGGTTCTCATCAGTTTTCTATTTTATACATAGTAGTGTATATATGTCAATCCCAATCTCCCAATTCATCCCACCCCCCTTTTCCCCCCTTGGTATCCATACGTTTGTTCTCTATGTCTGTGTCTCTATTTCTGCTTTGCAAATAGGTTCATCTATATCATTTTTCTAGATTCCACAGCCAGGACATGGAAGCAACCTAAATGTCCATCAGCAGAGGAATGGATAAAGAAGATGTGATACGTATATACAATGGAATATTACTCGGCCATAAAAAGGAAAGAAATTGTGCCATTTGCAGACGTGGATGGACCTAGAGACTGTCATACAGAGTGAAGTAAGTCAGAAAGAGAAAAACAAATATCGTATATTAACGCATATATGTGGAATCCAACCCACTGCATTCCTGCAGAAACTCTATGAGGTGGGCGCCATTACTGTGTCCACATAGGTGAGGAAACCCAAGCCTGGCTCTGCATCACTCTGCCGTCCTGCTAGGATGCCTCTGCTCCCGGGCAAGGTGGGTGGCTACACAGTGGGGGTCTCTAGCCTCAGTAAACAAACAAGGGTGAGGTTGGGGGCCCGGCAGGTGTAGATCCAAGGCTCCAAAGCTCCTTTCAAATTGCCAGGCTACTCGGAAGAGGGCATCCAGCCTGTTCTAAGGCTTCTCTGCTCCAACTTTTTGGCTCTGATCTTTGAATGAACAAAAGGGTCTCCTGTTCCTCTATGTCAGCATGTCTGAGCCGGCTCCCCACTGGCTGTGTCTCCAACGCCCTGGCCTGTGCAGCGTCCGGGCCCTCCTGTCTCACCCAGATGAGAAAGGGCCAGCGTGGCCGAGCTTTGGAGGGAAGAATGGGGAGAATTAGTTCTCTCGGCTTTGCCAAAGCAGAGGGTGATAGAGATCAGCGGTCTTGGCTGATGGTGCTTTTTGATCTGACTGGCGTCCACTCAACAGTTGGCTGTTGTTGCCCACAAGCCTGGTGCCCCCCCTGCCTTTTAGGCCCTGCTCACCCTGCATGCGAAACACCAAGCTGGCCACCGGCAGCCTGGTCTCCTCAGCATCCTGCGCTGGCCGGAGCAGGATGGGGGTTGAGGCTGGGGGTAGGGTGACAGATTCCAGCAGAAGAACAGGCCATGCAGCTCATCTTCAGAACAGGGTGCCCGTGCCACAGGGCTGGGGAGGGTTGCCTTCCTGCTTGGCCCTAAGACGGTTCAAGGGCTTTCCTGACCCATCCCTCAGGCCTGCCCCCTTTACACCACTCCAGATCCCCCTGAAACAGTTGTTTTTACTCCATCTCCATCCCACTTTCCATTCTCACCTTCACCCACCCCACTGGGCTGGGTTTCGTCCTCACCACTCCAAGACAGCTTCCACTAAAGTACCCAGTCACCTACATCTCATTGAAGCCCATGGATAATCTTCTATCTTCACTGTATTTAGTCTCTCAGAAGCATTGACCAATGAACTCGTTTACTCCAACTTCAAAGACTTTCTCCTCTAAGCTCCTGTCATATCTCACACACCTGTTTATCCATAGCTGTCGTTTTGTTTTCCTGCCTCAATGGCTCCTTCTCAAATGTCAGGTTCAGTCCTGAGCCATCTTCCCATCTATACTCTCTCTCAAGTGACTTCCATCCTTCCCAGGGCTTTAAATTCCGCTTATATATTCATTACTTAAAAAAAAAAAAATTACCTATTTATTGTAAAATAAACCATAGATGCAGAAAACTACACAAAACAAATAAAAAGCTTAGTGGGTGAACAACCTCATAATAACTACACAGGTTAAAATATACAACTTTGCCAGCCACCCAGAAGGCCTGCTGGTCCCCATGCTAACCACAGCCCCATCCTCCCCTCCAAAAGTAACCACTCTCCTGACTTTTATAGGAATCACTTCTTGTGTGTGTTTTTTCCCCCTTTTGTGGTTTTATCACCCAAGTGCATTCCTAGACACTGTAGTTTAAGTCCTGCCCATTTTTGGAAACTTTATCTTTTAATTCTCTTTTAATTTACAAATTTCTCTTTCACCTCTTTCTTTTCCTTAAAATGCATCTGCTCCTTTGCCCTGTGGGGTTCCCCACTGTCTGGATTCTGTTGCCTGCACACTCCTGGTGCAGTTCAACACGCTCCTCTATCTTTTCATTCTTAAAAATCAGCCACTGGGTCCAGAGGCTTGGTCAAGCTCAGGTTCAGACCTTCAGCTGAGACTATAAGTGATGCTACGTTCTTTCATCAGAAGGCACATAATGTCTGCCTTTTACTCTTTTTTCAGTATTAACAACTACTGGTGCTCAATGTCTAACATCTAAACCTTAGATCCATTCATTCATTTAAGTTTTCATATCTCAACCTGAATAATTTTATACAGAGATGCTGCCCCTCATGTATTATTTGGTTACCCAGGGTCACAGTTCATATAGGAATGACAGGATAAATGCTAATTTCCTTTCAATTACACGGTTTTCAAGATAATTAGTTAGTCCCCTGTCATCCTCAGATGATGACCAATCAGTTAATTTTTTACACGTCATTTTGAACTCATGGATACAAAATTATTAAACCCATGTTTCAACATGGGTTTTAATCCATTGCAATTATTATCCTTATTAAAGTTCAAATTGTCATCTTTGACCAGTGGGAGTCTCTTCAAGTTGGCTCCTGAGTCCTTCTGACATGACTGGTCCAGGTGCTCATTTTGTACATTTCCTGCCTACACCTGGGATCAGCCATGTCTCCAAGAAGCCCTGGTTTCTTTCAGTGGGAAATGGTATAGCACGACCACAATCTGGCTGCACCTCTTGGTCGTAGTTTCTAGGCCTTTTTCAGTGGACAGAGCTAAGGGGCAAAAAAAAAAAAAAAAAAAAACTATCTGTAGATAGATAGAGATATAGATAACAAATATTACATATATATGAAACAAAATATATAACATATAGATAGATGGATATAAAATATATATACAAAATTTATAAAATAAAAATTCAAGTTCAAGTCTACAGGGTTTTTACTCTGCCTCTTCTATAAGTACATCTATATTTCCATTCTTTCACACTGAGAATCCTGGTTCTCAAGGACACAAAAAAGACAGAAATAGGGTGACCCATAATTATTTATTTGCTTTATCCCACATCATACATACAACAGTCTCAGAATAACCATACTTATTAGTAGCAATACTAACACCACTCCCAGCCATCATGATTACATATTAAAAAGGTTTAAAGTACCTTTGCATATGCCATCTCTGTTCCCCAATTCTTAACACTATCCCAACATTGTCAGATGATATTGCCATTGTCTCATGCAATGTAGTCCTGGGAACCCTCACTTAGTTTTGTTGCTCTAAGTAACCATATGTTTAATGCTCAACACTGGTCTTACTTACATCTATGTCTCTCTGACCATTGGGTTTTCTGAACTCATTTTCTAGTAGATTCCTGAGGAAGGACTCATAGGGACAATATTCTCTGAGTTCTTACATGCTATTTTAATGATAGTGTGTTCTTTATACTTGAAGGTCAATTTGGCTGAATGTACAATCTTTGGCTCATGTTCACATTTCTTGTTTTGAGTACCTTTAATACATTACTCCATTTTCTTCTATCATAACATGTGGCTGTAGAAAAGTCTGATGACGGTATCATTTTCTTTCTCATATACATCACTTACTCTTTTGCTTAGATGCCCAAAGGATATTTTTCTTTTTCTTTAAAGCCCGGTAATTTTACTAGAACAAGCCTCCATCCTTCTAGGTCAATATTCTCAGGTACAAAGAGTGTTCTTTCAATATTCAGCTTTAAATTTTCTTTTAATTTCAGGAGGGTTTTTGAATTATATTTTTTATGATTTGTTACCTTGCTTTAGTTTTCTTTTTGCCTTTCAAGGATGCCTATTATCCATATGTTGAACCTTCTCTGCCTTCCTTAAATATTTGTCACTTTCTCTCAAATCATGTTTATCTCTTTCTTAATTTCTTTTTGGTTTTACATTTTTCCTTCCTTTATGCCTTTTATTTCGCATAAGGTATTATTTATAGTGTTTATTTGCTCTTGTGTCCCTTCTAGTTCATGCCTCACTTATAAAATTTTTTTCTTTTATTTCTAATTCTTTCTTGAATTCTATCACTACATTTCTGTTTTTCTAAATCTGAGTTATATTATGTTTCATGTCTTGTACCATTTTTTAAAATTTTAGCTCATTGTGAAATAGTGTGTTATAGGGTTGTTGTTGTTTTTCTGGTTGTTGTTTTTTTGGGGGGGTATTTATTTATTTATTTACTTTTTGGTGTGATTTCACTGTCTGCAGGGATGTTATTCTCATTTTGTCTTCCTTACAGTAACTTTTATGGGGTTTGGATGCAGTCATTTCATTTTTAAGTGAAATGAGTTTTCCTGAACTTCTAGAAAAAGACTTTGTTCAGGTGTCTTTTCTAACTCCACAGAGCTCCCTCTTCCATTGTCTTATAGAGTGTTAAAAAATACAGTAGCTTGCTTTCTGAGATTTCTTGGTTCTGTTCTCCTCCCCAAACCTTTTCTGGACTTTCTCTTTTTTCCTTTTCCTTTTCTTTTTATTATCCCAACCTTCTGCAATTTTGATTCCACTCACCACTATTCAGTGGGGACCCTGGCAGAAAAAAGCCCTGGCAGATCAGTTTTGAGAAAATGCAGGAACTATGCTGGTCTAGCCCCTTCAGTCCATCTGGTGGGCTCCCTGCACTCACCTGCTACTGCAGTGAGCAGAACCACAGCATCCCCCCAATTTCAGCTGCTACTCTCAGAGTGAAACCGTGCACCTCAGACTGGGACTTGAACCCATGCGGCCGGGACTCAAACCCAGCCAAAACCCTGATTAGGACTTGAACCCACTCAGCCGGGACTTGAACCCGGCCAAAACCCACAGGCTTCTAACTGAGATCACATACCTGGTTTCAGGACTTAGTGAAGCTCAGGTTCTTGATGTCTCATTGCAGAAAGAATTCAGTAAGAGACAAAGTGATAGGTAAGAAGTGGATTTATTTAGAGAGAAACACATTCCACAGAGTGTGGGCCATCTCGGAAGGCAAGAGAGGCCTTGGGAGAAACACGCTCCACTGACAGAGTGTGGGCCATCTCAGAAGGTGAGAAAGGCACCAGGGTACGGGGTTGTCAGTTTTTATAGGGGTGGGTAATTTCATAGGCTAATGAGTGTGAGGAGTATTCCAGCTATTTTGGGAAGGGGCAAGGATCTCCAGGAATTGGGCCACTGCCCACTTTTTGATCTTTATGGTCAGCCTTGGAGCTGTCATGGCACCTGTGGGTGTGTCATTTAGCTTGCTGATGTGTTACAGTGTATGTATACTGAGG
The DNA here is from genome assembly GCF_026419965.1 of Kogia breviceps. Taxonomy (NCBI): domain Eukaryota; kingdom Metazoa; phylum Chordata; class Mammalia; order Artiodactyla; family Physeteridae; genus Kogia; species Kogia breviceps. The sequence continues at coordinate 109,076,086 of NC_081316.1, read as the reverse complement.
CTCAAGGTCTAGTGGAAGTGGATTTGTCTGCCATCATGGACCCATTTGGTTCTAATCAGTTTATGTCATGTCCTTGGGCTATGTCATTCTTTCAAAGGTTGTGCCCTGCCCCCTTCCCTCCTGTTTCAAAAGTGTCCCACCATATCTTCTATTGAATATCTCTGTGTTGCTACTTTGAATTCTACTATTCTCAGGTCCACCACCCCTCTGTTTTCTCTCTGCTTTTCACGTATGGACACTAACACAAGTCTTGTATTTTTTAATGATTTCTCCCCTTCTTATTGTAATTTAGAGGGTAACTTGTCACCTATTTTATTGTAAATGTTGCCTATGGGGTTTTGCTATCTCATTGCTCTGTTGTTTCATGTGGGGGATTTGGGAAGATCCAAAACTATCTAAAAACTATGCTGCCACTATCTTTCCAAAATCTCTCCTGCTGATAACTTTCAATGTTATCTCCAGACTACATCTCTCACCTGACCTTATACACCCAAGTATTCATTGATATCTCCACATGGATGTCTTTTTTTTTTTTTTTTTGGCTGCACCACACAGCTTATGGGATCTTAGTTCCCCAACCAGGGATTGAACCGGACCCACAGCAGTGAAAGCATGGAGTCCTAACCATTGGACCACTGGGGAATTCCCTCCACGTGGATGTCTAATAGGTGTCTCACACTTAAGTTGGCTGAAAGAAGTCAACTTTCCCCCTCAATTCTACCATCTCTCTTAATCTTCCCCATCTCAATAAATGGCACCTCTTCCCTCCCAATTGCTCAGGCCAAAAACCTAGGAGTCAGTCTCTTTCCCTCACACTCCAAAATTAACCATATCCATGGGCTCTGGCCATTCTTCCTCCAAAACACATTTCTAATTCAATGACTACCTACCATCTCCATGCTTTTCCCCGATCTAGGCCTCTACCACCTGTCTTCTGGATTTCTGCACTAGTCTCCTGGTCTCTCTGCCTCTACTTTCCCTTCAGGGCATCCAGAGTGGTCTTTCTAAAGCATAAGTCAGATCACATCATTCCCATGTTTAACACAACCCCAAGGCTTCCCACTGCAAACAATGAAATTCCACACATAACCATGACCTATAAGACCTGCATCATTTGGAGAACTCTGGCTTCTTTGACACCCTCTCCCTCCACGTCCCCTATATTCTCTATGTTCCAGACACCTGGTCGTCTTTTTGCTCCCAAAGCATCCCATATGCTTCCCATCTCAGGGCCTTTACCCCCGCTATTCCCTGTGGTTGGAATGCTTTCCTGCTAGATCTATGCAACGCTGCCTCTTCTCATTTTCAGGTCCAAACTCAGAGAGGCCTTACTTAATTCCCCAAGTAAAGCGCTTATCTATTTTACCTTCTTCTTAGCACTTACCAGTGCCAGCAAGTATCTTTTTCATTCATTTGTATATATAAATATACTCTGTAAATACACCCTCCCACCCATACCACTATTAGAATTCTCCTTGCGGATAGTGATACCACCTGGCACATAATAGGTGCTCAATAAATATTTATCAGCTAATTATTTTTCCAAATGCCTCTGAATATAGCCAAGGGAACCAAGCCCTGCTACAGCAAGCTCTGGAACATGAACATTTTCCTAAAATTGTCAGCTGCCAATGTAAACCGTTGTCTCAGGACATAGCCTTGTCTATACTGATGGATAAAGTGTCCTGACCACACAACTCTTGTGAAGAGGAGCAGTCCTCAACTCTACTACAATCAACACTCCCTTTCCTGAACCAGTATTTTATAATACGCCTTTTCTATTCTAAAATAAAAATTCATATATAACTATATACCTAACATTTTTAAAAAATCCACCTCATTCCCCTAATTATAATATAAAGGAGTAATAAAAAGAAAGTAATTTATAATAAAATAATAAGTATTTCATTATGCAAATGCTTGAGTATGATTAAACTAGAAGACAGAAGGAAGGAGTCAGATGTTTGCAGCTTTATGTAGCATCGCCATGAATACAGCAACTAGAAATTCAAACTAATACAAAAAGTGTTATGCTGGCAACTCAAATACCACAGCTATGTTGGCAAGAGTGATGAAGGGTGATGTGATTTTCCAAAATGTTGACCAACTTTTGGTAAAATTCAGAACAAAACAAGGTATGGTCTTCCCAATTTTCTTTGTGAATTTTGTTAAATTTCAAAATTTAACACATACTAAATCTTTACAAAAATATCTTGTGTTTACAAATACATAAGATGTATTTACAAAATGCCCCCTTGGTTTATATTATTGCAAAATAGCAGCCTTGTTCATGGTCTTCCAAAACTGGAAACAACCCCAAAGTCCTTCAACTGGTGAAGGGATAGACACACTGTGGTCCATCCATACAGTGGAAATACTGCTTAATAATACAAAGGAATAAATTTCTGATATTGGCAACAACCTGGATGACTCTCAGATGCACGATGCCAAGTGGAAAAAGCCAGAATGAAATGGCTACATACTGTTAGGTCTTAGAATACTACAGAAATTTACTTCTTATAGTTCTGAAAGCTGAGAAATCCAAAATCAAGGAACTGGTAGATTCAGTGCCTGGTGAGGGCCTGCTTCCCAGTTCATAGACAGCCATCTTCTCACTGTGTCCTCACATGGTGGAAGGGGCAAGAGAGCTCTCTGGGGCTTCTTTTTATAAGGGCACTAATCCCGTTCATGAGGGCTCCACTCTCATGACCTAATTACCTCCCAAAGGTCCCACCTCCAGATACCATCACACTGAAGTTTAGATTTCAACAAAGAATTTTGGAGGGAACACATTCAGTCTATAACACTGTATCATGCCACTTATATGATCTTCTGAAAAAAGCAAAAGTAGGGCCAGAAAACAGATCAGTGTTTGCCAGGAGCTGGGGAGGGGAGAGGGGCTGACAACAAAATGACACAAGAGAATTTTCTGGGGGTGATGCAACTGTTCTTATATCTCGGTTGAGGTGGTGGTTACATGCTTGTACGTGTTTGTCAAAACTCATAGAACTGTACACTATGAAAAATGAATTTTACTGTATATTATTATACCTCAAATTTTGTAAGTCTTTAAAAAAATAGGTACCTTCCCACTGAGAACCACTGGTATAGAGCTTCAGTGAGTATAAAGCACTTTCAGATGTCCTGTGCACAGTGAAGAAGGCTGGGCGAGGCTTACTGACCCAGTTCTGGGAACAAGTAGAGCGGCATGTGGGAAGCTTTATATGGGACTTTCTGTGGGAAAACCAACACTTAGATTGAAGGTCTAGTTCCAGAGCCTGAAATTTACCAGTTGGGTACATTATGGTACCCAAGTAACGGCTCTGTTCTGAACTTCAGTTTCCTAGCTGTTGGTCCTAACCCTCTTTGAGTCAGCGATTTGCCTGGGGCCAGGGAGCAGGGGAATAGCTCGTCTGTGACAGGCTTCTGGGTCCTGGCCATCACTCCTTATCCTCGCTGCGTTGATAACTGGAATACATCTCAGAGGGAGACCCACCCATCAGCTGTCCCCTCCTGCTCAGGGTCAGTGCAAAGGACAGGGGCTGGGAACGAGGCCCAGCAGAGCAGGAGGCGGGAATCACTGAGAACGGGCACTGGAGGGAAGTGCCCACGGCAGGTGGGTCAGGAATTCAGAAGGGGGAGAGTCTGGGCAAGACAGCTCTGTGACAAATAGGAAAACAAGGCCATCTGGCTGCAAACTGTCGTGACCTTGACAAGATCCTCTTCTAATGACCAGCAGCACAGGGGTTCCCAAGGCCTGATTTTTCCCTTCTTATTCTGCTACCCCATTCACAGCACACCTAAGACTCAGTCATACGTGAAGGTTCCCTGTCTAATCACCTATAAGGGGTAAAGGAAGATACTTTGCCCCACAGACTTCCAGAGGGTCTTCCCAGGCTGGGAGCTGAGCCCCAGCCTCCCGAGGAAATCCTTGTGGTACCTTTAAGAAAAGTTAATACTAACCGAAGCCTGTTACATACACACTGGAGCCTAAGCTACCCAAACAGAGCAGGGAAGGGCCAGTTAATCAGAAGTCGAGACACAAACCCCAAACTCAATATTTCACATCTCCCTCTCCAGCTCATGCAGCCTTTGGAACTTGAACCCTTCAAAATCTTTTGTTTATGATTCTGCTGTTGAAGCACCATTTACTGATGAGAAATGGCTGCTGTCTGAATAAAGCCTTGTTAGTTACCGCTTCCTTTAAACTTTGTTAAGGAAAACATAATTACCGAGCAAATCTCATTTGGATTCACTCAGTGCTCCAAAGGCTTCGGCACAGACTGTTCTTTGCCCCTTCTTTATAGAAAGAACAGTACGCGGGCTTGCAAGAGATTCTTTGAAACCTAGAGACAATTTGTGCACATGCAAATGAAGGAAGCAATGTTTTGGGGAAGCCTGCTCAGCTGCCCAGAGAGGGAAATGCTGGTTCCTTTCAGAACAGCCGCAGCTGGGAGCCTGACTCCCCGCTGGAATCAAGATGTCTCTTTGGAAAAGCCTCAAAATCTTTCCGATCCTCAGTTAATCCTCCTGCAAAATGCCGTTACCTCCGTCGCGGTGGAAGCAGTAGGATCTAATGGAGAATTTTGAAAAGAAAAATGCCACATAGAGCTACATGAACTTCTCAACTTTAATTAAAATGATCACTGCTGGGCTTCCCTGGTGGCGCAGTGGTTGAGAGTCCGCCTGCCAATGCAGGGGATACGGGTTCGTGCCCCGGTCCGGGAGGATCCCACATGCCGCGGAGCGGCTGGGCCCGTGAGCCATGGCCGCTGAGCCTGCGCATCCGGAGCCTGTGCTCCGCAACGGGAGAGGCCGCAGCAGTGAGAGGCCACGTACCGAAAAAAAAAAAAAAAAATCACTACTGAATGAGCATTCTATAGCCTTCGCTGTAACTTGCTCATCATCCACTAAAGAGGCAACACAGCACAGTGATGGGAACCACCAGCCCAGGAGCCAGCCTCCAAGCCCAGTACTAGCTGTGTGATCTACCTCAAGTTCCTTAACTTCTCTGAACTTTACTTTCCTCATCTGTAAACTAGTAGTACTTAACTCCTAAAGATGCTGGGACAGTTGAGCTAAAACGTGTACATTACTAAGAAGAGTACCTAACATATAGGTACTGTCCAATAAATGTTATGTATGATCCCTTAACTGCCTGTATTAACCATGTCTTTGATTTTTCAGTGTGCTAATGCTTTCACATCAGGAGCCTTGCTGACCCGGGATGGACCGCCCCTCTCAGGGTTACCCAATTCCTAGAAATATTAAACTAGCCCATAAGGGCACTTTTCAAATACAAACCACCCATTCCACACTCCAGCCTCCTCCTTTATTGGGTACTCACAGGGCACTTACACTCCAGGCTACTAGCTATCTAACCTAATCACTCCCAGAACTAGGTACCAGGCAACTCGGGAGAGGCCCTGTGCCCCAGAGCCCACTGAGATTACTCAAACTAGCCAATCCTAAGCCTATGCACGCTGCCTCACCTGGTCCTCCATGAAGAAATCACAACAAAGACTCTTGCCCACATTGCCCCAAGCTCCCACTGCCTCCTGCCAAACCTTGATGCTTCGCATGTGGCCCCCCTTGGCAAAGTGTGACCCTTCCTCTTGGGAATGATGGCCATTTCAATGGCAGTCATCTCCTGATCTGTTGGCCTTAGCAGACCTCAAATTTTCCATTAATACACTATATTTGAACACGCTGCCTTTGCCACAGCTTTCACCCTCCCCCAACTGCCCTCTCCCAGGTCATCAACGATGTCTCATTGCCAATCAGGGGACCTCATCTGTGTCTATTTCTTTTCTTGGACTCACTATAGTATTCGCTTTATTTACTAGCTCATAGCTTAGAGGTTGCTTGTTTCCCGTTTTTTTCCAAAAAGGCTTCCTGAACGACTTCTCCGATTCCCCAACCAGTGAAGCTCCTTTATGCTCCCACAGCTATGATAATTACCCATTTTTGTAGCTATAGACCCTCCATTAGAAAATCAATTTAGGAAGTCTTGAGCCATGGCTTCCCTCCAGGGAGCAGCACAAAGCCTGGTACTTCTCAATAACTATTGGTCAAAAGAATGAGTGAGTAATGACAAGGAAAACATGATGACCCAAAACCTATGGGATGCAGCAAAAGCAGCTCTAAGAGGGAAGTTTATAGTAATACAATCCTACCTCAAGAAACAAGAAACATCTCAAATAAACAACCTAACCTTACACCTAAAGCAATTAGAGAAAGAAGAACAAAAAAAAAACCCCAAAGTTAGCAGAAGGAAAGAAATCATAAAGATCAGATCAGAAATAAATGAAAAATAAATGAAGGAAACAATACCAAAGATCAATAAAACTAAAGAAAGATAGCCAAAGCAATCGTGAGAAAGAAAAATGGAGCTGGAGGAATCAGGCTCCCTGACTTCAGACGATACTACAAAGCTACAGTAATCAAGATAGTATGGTACTGGTACAAAAACAGAAATATAGATCAATGGAACAGGATAGAAAGCCCAGAGATAAACCCAGGCACATACGGTCAACTTATCTTTGATAAAGGACATAAGAATATACAATGGAGAAAAGACAGCCTCTTCAATAAGTGGTGCTGGGAAATCTGGACAGCTACATGTAAAAGAATGAAATTAGAACACTCCCTAACACCATACACAGAAATAAACTCAAAATGGATTAAAGACCTAAATGTAAGGCCAGCCACTATAAAACTCTTAGAGGAAAACATAGGCAGAACACTCTATGATATAAATGACAGCAAGTTCCTTTTTGACCCACCTCCTAGGGAAATGGAAATAAGAACAAAAATAAACAAATGGGACCTAATGAAGCTTCAAAGCTTTTGTACAGCAAAGGAAACCATAAACAAGACAAAAAGACAACCCTTAGAATGGGAGAAAATATTTGCAAATGAAGCAAGTGACAAAGGATTAATCTCCAAAATTTACAAGCAGCTCATGCAGCTCAATATCAACAAAACAAACAACCCAGTTGAAAAATGGGCAGAAGACCTAAACACACATTTCTCCAAAGAAGATATACTGATTGCCAACAAACACATGAAAGGATGCTTAACATCACTAATCATTAGAGAAATGCAAATCAAAACCTCAATGAGGTATCACCTCACACCAGTCAGAATGGCCATCATCAAAAAATCTACAAACAATAAATGCTGGAGAGGGTGTGGAGAAAAGGGAACCCTCTTGCACTGTTGGTGGGAATGTAAATCGATACAGCCACTATGGAGAACAGTATGGAGGTTCCTTAAAAAACTAAAAATAGAACTACCATATGACCCAGCAATTCCACTACTGGGCATATACCCTGAGAAAACCATAATTCAAAAAGAGTCATGTACCACAACGTTCACTGCAGCTCTATTTACAATAGTCAGGACATGGAAGCAACCTAAGTGTCCATCGACAGATGAATGGATAAGGAAGATGTGGCACATATATACAATGGAATATTACTCAGCCATAAAAAGAAACGAAATTGAGTTATTTGTAGTGAGGTGGATGGACATAGAGTCTGTCATACAGAGTGAAGTATTTCAGAAAGAGAAAAACAAATACCATATGCTAACACATATATATGGAATCTTAAAAAAAAAATGGTTCTGAAGAACCTAGGGGCAGGACAGGAATAAAGACGCAGACGTAGAGAATGGAATTGAGGACGTGGGGAGGGGGAAGCATAAGCTGGGATGAAGTGCGAGAGTGGCATGGACATATATACACTACCAAATGTAAAATCGATAGCTAATGGGAAGCAGCCGCATAGCACAGGGAGATCAGCTCAGTGCTTTGTGACCACCTAGAGGGGTGGGACAGGGAGGGAGGGAGGGAGACGCAAGAGGGAGGAGATATGGGGATATATGTATATGCATAGCTGATTCACTTTGTTATAAAGCAGAAATAGCACGCCATTATAAAGCAAATATGCGCCAATAAAAATGTTAAAGAAAAAAGAAATAACATCCTTTAAAAATTAGTGTTTATGTATACTGTGGGCTTATGCTTATGAGAAAGCACGAATCTATTTAAATCACAAGAATAAAAGAGGCCTCTTTCTCAGAAAAAAAAAAGAAAGAATGAGAGAATAACTGCATGAACCAGTAAACTCATCCAGCATTTACAACAGGGAGATGTCCTTAACTATGCACACCTCTCTCTCTGTTCCCCCCATTCTTCCCTCTTCCTTTCCATCATCACCCAACTCCTGCATCCTTACTATCACATGCTGAAACAGAGCAACAGCCTCTTAATTCATCTTCCCAATTCTAATATCTTCCCCTCCAACCCAGACTGCATACCACCACATCAAACTTCTTAAAACGTGAAACGTAAATCCGTCGACCTCCCTCCCTGCCCCTCCCCAGCCTGCACCCTCATAGACTTAACATAAGGCCCCAATTGCTTCTCCTCGTGTCAGCAGCTCCTCCCTCTCTTCAGGCTCCTCGGCCTCTTCTCCATCTGCCCATGGCTGTGCATCACCATCGCCCACCTGCAAGCTTATTTCCTTCCCAGTCTCGAGCTGTCCTGACCAAAACAGGACACACGTCAACACCCTCAGCTCCCAACCCCTACACTGTCCAGGCCTGGGATCTGGGGGCCCAGCACCATCCCAAACAGCTTCTTACCCCCCCATAGGTGTAGGACTGCCAGGGATGCAGCCTTGAGACCCGGAATGTGGTGGGAAAATCTATATGCATTTGCTCTCGGCCACAGACACATCAGAGGATGTCTGGAGAAAACAGTCTACGATAAACCACAGTCAAACACCAAATGCAGTGTTGATCGATTTCATGACCAGTCCTGCCTCGGCAGACCTTACTGTGCTGTGACCGTGACCGGCAGAAGTAGTTTTAACGGCCATGCCAATAGGAGCCCTCGCCTCTCAATTTCATCCTCTCCTTTCCTCCCCCTCTCTCTTCCTTTTACACACGCACACGGTACAAGGTAGTGCAGTGCTCCACAATTCAGGTGTACTTTTGCTTTATGCAAAAGTTGTTTCCTGAAACCATTTGAATTTTTTTTTTTTTTTTTTTTTTTTTGTGATATGCGGGCCTCTCACTGTTGTGGCCTCTCCCGTTGCGAAGCACAGGCTCTGGACGCGCAGGCTCAGCGGCCATGGCTCACGGGCCCAGCCGCTCCGCGGCATGTGGGATCTTCCCGGACCGGGGCACGAACCCATGTCCCCTGCATCAGCAGGCGGACTCTCAACCGCTGCGCCACCAGGGAAGCCCACCATTTGAATTTTTATAAGTCAAATCCCAGTTTCCCCAGATCTTACTTTTCTGATGTCCCTTCCCCTTTCCTCTAATTGATCTTTAGGAAACAAAGGTTCCCGATAACTCCTAATATTTATTGCTGTAGCTTTCAGCCTCTCTTGACAGCTTCTCTGTCAAATGATAGCATCTAACACGGACAAAAATGCTCTGTTAGCAGAAGAACGCTAGAAAATATCATTATGCAAAAGAAGGATCCTTCCGTAATAAGTCTAGCCATTGTCCCTTAATTTTCTGTTTTGTAAATTCCAATTTTGAATATTAGGTGGGAGAGAAGCTTATCTAACTCATTTCAGATAAATCTGAATCTGAAATGAAATACATTTTTAGTATGAAATGGAGTGTCTTCAATAACTCGGGACTCCTGAAGCCTAAAGGAAAAGAAGAGCTTCCCCAGGCCTCTAGAAGACTGACTGCACATACTGTATCATCAAGATCATCTTCACAACTAAAAGGTAGGTATTATCATCAGTCTGACTTTACCAAGAGAGACAGCACTCAAGATGCAAGGCGTCAGGTAGCTGGCCCAAGATCACACAGGCAATGAGGGGCAGAGCTAGGGTTTGAATCTAGATCTGACTCTAAAACCTTCACCTTCTTCTAGGTTGTCTTTGGAGGAGGCCATCTGGTTGACCTCCACCCCACCTCTAGTTAAGCCGGACAGATTATCGGAAATACTGCTTCATGTGTACGCACAGAACTTGCTCTAGTCTTCCCATATGGTAAAAAACCTATTGTTTTACTTCTGTAAGCACCACATTCTTCTATAAAGGATTGGAGGAGGCCACCTGCTTTCTTAGCAAATCATCCCCATGACTAACAACTCGTATCAAAACTGGGGCTCAGCCAGTCGTGAAACTGTCCAGATCAGAGTCAGTGTGGAACCCAAACCAGGCAGGATGATGGGGAAGGAGTTGGGGAAAAGGTCCAAGCAGCTTGGGAAGCAGGCAGAAAACAGGGCGAGGAGGGTCCTGCAGCTGCCTGAGGTAGGGAATCAGGAACAGAGGCAAAGTCACATCCGGACCAAGGTGGACGCTGCCAGCACCTGGGCTGGGAGAGACGCAACAGCAGCTGGGCTGATCCTCCCCAGGCAGCAGCCTGGGATACCCATCTGTCCAGCAAGGTGAGGATGAAAGCTCCCCGCTTGGCTGTAGCTTCAGCATAAAGACAGTGCTCAGTATGTGAGCCTCTCCCTCCTTCCTTCCATCTCGGGGACACGACTAATCAATCCCCTGCTGGGGCAAGGCTGTACTTACAGCTGGAGCTTAAGTGTCCCCTGGCTTAGAACACTGGAGAGGAGCAGGAACAGGCGCCCAGCAAATCACTCGATTCTACGGCATCACACGCTTTCTTAGCCCAAGCCTAAATCCGGCTTGCTGCTGCCTACGTCTGTTTCTCCTCAGTCTGTCCTCAGGGAAAACGGAAACTGGCAAGCATCGTCTCCTGAATATGGATGCTTTAGCATCTTAGAGACTTGGTCACATCACTCCTCAGTCTGCTGGGAGTCGGAGGCTTTTCTGCTGTTTCTGGAATGGCTGGGTAAAGACTGGCAGAGGAGAAGGTGGTTGGGAGGTCCCCGACTGACTTACAGAGGCGGCAGTGCAGAGCACGTGCACATTTGGTGTGTGCTGGCTTCCTTGGGAACTCCGGCGACAGTCACAGGACTGCCCGGTCTTTATTCTTGGTGAGGAGATGGAGGAAGGAAGGAGTCAGAAAAGAGGGGAGATGGCTTCAGGAGTCAGAAAGACGCCAGGCTTCTCAGCACCCAAAGCAGCAAGCAGGTGCCATCTGACCTTCCTTTCCAGGAATCAGGTGTGTGTCTAGACGGACACTTAAGTGGGGGGGAAAAAAAGCCGAACTGACTTAATTCTGTTTGGAATTTCCTCAAACCCTCTTGCAAAGGCAACTGCCTTGGTTCAGAGGGCAGAGCTGGGGCTGGGGACGCCCAGCTGGCCCAGCTGGCCCAGCCAGCCCTCCAATCGCCCTTGGAGATTTTCTGCCCTAAATCTATGTGGAGCACAAGGCTGCTGAGCCCCTAGGAAGGATGGAGCCGGAGCGTTCCCGCCCACAAACCCATCTGGAACGTTGCACCTGGGCTGGGCTTCCCTGGTCAGATGCCCACACACCCACAGGGTGCTCCTCACTGATGCACTCTCTCTTTTTTTTTTTTTTTTTTTTTTTTGGGGGGGGGGGTGGTGGTATGCGGGCCTCTCACTGTTGTGGCCTCTCCCTTCGCGGAGCACAGGCTCCGGACGCACCGGCTCAGCGGCCATGGCTCACGGGCCCAGCCGCCCCGCGGCACGTGGGATCCTCCCGGACCGGGGCACGAACCCGTGTCCCCTGCATTGACAGGCAGACTCTCAACCACTGTGCCACCAGGGAAGCCCTGCACTCTCTCTTTTACTACCTCACTCAGCCTCCCTGCATCATCTTGGTGAGACAGGATGCAGGAGGATTCTTTTTTTTTTTTTAATGAAAGCTTATTTGTTTATTTATTTTGGCTCCATTGGGTCTTCATTTCTGTGCGAGGGCTTTCTCTAGTTGCGGCGAGAGGGGGCCACTCTTCATCGCGGTGCGTGGGCCTCTCACTGTCACAGCCTCTCGTTGCGGGGCACAGGCTCCAGACGCGCAGGCTCAGTAGTTGTGGCGCACGGGCCTAGTTGCTCCACGGCATGTGGGATCTTCCCAGACCAGGGCTCGAACCCGTGTCCCCTGCATTGGCAGGCAGATTCTCAACCACTGCACCACCGGGGAAGCCCTGCAGGAGGATTCTTAGTTCTCTTCTTATAAGCAAGAACACGGGGACCAAAGAGGTCTGCCGATACAGCCATGGTCACAAATCAAACTCTGGAACCCAGTTTTGTGGCTTTTGGGGTTCAGATTTCCTGGTCCTGTATGGTCCTTCTAAACAGGCCTGGAGGTGAGGAGGATGGTGGCAAAAGAGAGGAGTGGGCCCTGTCTCTCCCCACCATCTCAGCATTGCCAGATCTTTGGTGCATTCGCGGTCCCTGTGAGCAGGCTCAGCAGACGGAAGGAAGGAAGAAACCCAACGGGCAGCCTGGTCTCCGCCCCGGTAACAATGCGAACATTTCCAGTGGGGGCCTTTCTGGAAGCATCTGTTCCTGCAGCGTTGCCCACCCCCCGTGTGTTTGCAGTCGTTTCCTATTTATCATCCTTCAGTTACATTTGAATTAGTCCAGCCAGGCGACCCTAGGCCCTGGCTCGCATTAAGGCGACCAGGTATGCAACAGACGCACGGCATTCAGCCTCCATTTAAAGGTCATTCGGTCATCAGGGGGGAATCTCCTGGATGGACCCGAAACTGCCCCTCCGAGCACTGGAGAGATGCTTCCTTGGCCTTTTCTCTCCTCTTAGGGATGAAGAGTTCCCCACAGCAAATATTTAGAGGGTTTGGATCCTAAGCCCTGCCCATGCCCTCTCTAACCCTCCAAGCTAAAAGCTCAGCCCAGGGCTGCACAAATAGGGTTTTGTCCAGGACCCTGAGCCGCTAAATGGAGCTCAGGGGACTGCCACACCCTAGACCCACCCCCCGCCTTGTGAGTCCGTCATTAACTCTGGTCAGAGTGGCGGCTGCTTGGGAAGGCTTTCTCTCCCGGCAGCCTCTGGGAGAGAAGAATTCCTTTTCCTCCTCCCAGTGCTGGAAGGGTTCCTGCACCGGGCAGGAGAGTGGCTGGGGTGGAGGTGCCGAGGTATTTCCTCGCATCTACTCATCACACTACGTTTCTGTTTCCCCAGCCAGGCTGCCAACCCTTTGAAGGCAGGGACTGCATCTTGTCTTTGCATGTCTTGGTTCAAGTTCTGAGCCTGCAAATAGCAGGCAGTTGGTTCATGTTGGGTAAATTAATGAGTTCTATAACTGTACAAATCCACGTTTGGGCTTCTGCAAATCAGGCTCTGGTTCCTTTACTTCAGATCTACATTGCCATCTCAGAAACCACTGCCAGCTCCCCACTGCCTACAGAATAGACCGGACTCCTCACCCTCCTTGCATTTAGGACCACCACCACGGGGTTCCAACCTGCCCTGGAGCCATATTTCCCCTCCACGGCGACATCCCATGTGCCCAGTCCTTGAGCAACCCTGAAGCCCTTTCCCTGCTCAGGACGATCCTGCCTCTGTGCCTTTGCTTGGGTTATTTCCCTCACCTAGAATCCACACGAAGAACGGACTCAGGAAGAATATGTTTAAGTCACTTGAATGAAATGAAAGTGGGAACCCAGAGGAGGCTGCGTCCCATTTTCTGCCTCAGTCTCCCCAGCTCTATCTCAAGGTGGGACTATCTGTCCGAGTCCATCGGCCCCACCAAAGGGAGCCAGTGAGGTGCCCACGGAGCCTGGTGTGAGATGATCCTATAAAAGCGTGATGCTTCCTTTTGGTGGTTTGGGGACGCCGGGACTTGAGAAGCCCTGAGCCCTTGGCAAACGTCATTCTCCATACCTGACTGGGAAGTCACTGGTGGGGAAAACGAATGTCTAGAAAAGGAAGCAGGAAGGGAGAGAAGGGGAGAGAGGGAGAGCAGGATCAGACGATTAAGGAAAGGAAGGGGTGGAGACCCGTTCTCCCTCCAGGGAGGTGCATGAGAGCAGGGGTTCTGCATCTGAGTTCACTGATCAGCCTCCGGGAGTGCGTAAGCTCCCAGTCTCTTTGTTTGTTTATCTGAAAGACGACTCACAGCTTTCATTGGATTCCACTGTGACTCCTAAAAGGGCTTCTGTTTTTGGAGTATCTGCTTGCCTTCAGAGGTGGGTGCTCAGGATTCTGTCCTCGATGCCCCCTCCCTCTTGCTGGTAGCATCCATAACCATGGCTTCGATTATGGTTTGATAACTTGACCCCCGTCACCCGGCCAGGACTAGCATTAGCGCCCAAGTGCTAGCAGAGACATAGTGAATTCCTATTCCCACACTAACACCTCTCTTCTGAGCTCCAGAGCCCCACATCGAGTTACCTACAGGCTACACAGCTCCACTGGGAGGCCCGGAGGCACTATCAGCAGGACCCAGACCAAACACCTTCAATTCGTTCTCCTCACTGCAGCTGGAGGAATCTCTTGAAAACAGAAACCTGCTCACGTTCCTCCCCGCTTAGAACTCTTCCGTAGCTTCCCCCTGTACTAGGCTGAAGCCCAACCCTCCTCAGCAGGACTGCTAAGACCCTTTATGATCTGGCCCCTGCCTGCCTCTCCAGGCTCATCTCTTTCCACTTCCCTCTCTCTCTCTGCATTTCAGAAAAGCATCATGTTCTCTCTTGCCCCCAGCCTTTGAACACACCTCTTCTTCTCAGTACACCACCCTTCCACATGCTCTTTACCAGGGTTAACTCCCACCTTTTACTGAAACTTCAGGTCTCAGTTTAAGTCATGATTTCCACTAGGAAAGTTTCCCTAACACCCAGATCAGGTCACAGGTCCTTGCTAAGTGACCCACACCACCTCACACTTCCCCTATGAGGACCTATTGGACACTTTTAAATAAGTGCTTAGTCCTCTGTATCCGCCACTGGATTCCAAGTTCCAAGAGGCCAGAAACCGCACCTGCCCGTTCACCACTGTATCATAGCACCCGGAGCAGAGTCTGGCACACAAAAGATCCTCAATAAATAATTGCTGATGGACAAAAATAAATGGGAGGATGAATGAATGGAAGGAGGGAGGAGGAGGAGGAGGAGAGAGATGGAAGGGAGGGAAGGATTGGTCTTTGCTAAGAGTCCCTTGCTTTTACTCTAGGGTGACTTCCTGACATTACTAAACGTCGAAAAGCCAGGAGAGCGGATCCCACACTTTGCATCCCGCGTGGCGCCCAGCACGGTGTCTTGCATACACCGAGTCCTGTCGCGACAACAGAAACTATCGGTAGTCCTGCTAGGCTCCCCTGTACGACACGCTGCCACGCATATCATCTCACAGATAGTGCAGGAGGAGGCATGAGAGCTGAGCAGACACGACGCCCCGTGAATGACGCCGGAGGAGCGGTGTGTGAGTGGCAGGCACGTCAGAGCCCAAGACCCGGATTCCAGCCCAGTTGACTCAGCCTCGAATCCGCTCTCGACTCAATTTCCCCGTCTGTAAAATGGAGCACTGAGCCCTCCTTTCCCCATCTGCCAAGGCGGCTGTGAAGAAATAAGGCCAGAAGGGCACTGCCACTGCAGGGAACTGTGAATGTTCACGTCCTCCATCTCTTAGGGCTGCCTCCACAGCTGTCACTCACCCAGTCACCGGCCACCGCCCCTCCACCTTGCAGAGTTCTCCATTTCAGTCCCACTTGTCTTTCTTCCTCCCTTAGACACCCTCAGTAGCCAGACAGGAGGAGAGAGACACATCTATCACCTCCCACAGCGACGGTTATAAATCCCATTGCAATGAAACCCAGCCTGGGGAAGGGCTCGAAACACAGAACACGCTGCTATTTCACTTTTGCCAATTACAACATGACAATGATTGAATAGCCCAGTGGCAGTGTTGCAAGGGGACCCACTTGGCCTTCCTGCTGCTCCCGTATGGAGTTACCAGCCAGGGTCTGGGGGTTGCAGGTGTCAGGGATGCATGCTGATCAAATCTGCAGGGGCCGTCAAACTGGGAGGGCGAGCTCTTAGCATGTCGGGCGGTAGAATCCACACTCAAAATGACGGGCAAAATGGAAGACTGAGGGAAACAAATACAACGAAATCTTGGATGGAAAATACAAAGCCTTACATTTGGATTCCAGAAGTCAGTAGCGGACCTATAAACAGGGGGACACCTGGCTCGGCACATTTATTAAAAGCAAAAGATATGGCTTTGCTTGTTCATTTGTTTTTGCACCCCAAGCTTGACATGAGCCAACTGTGATAAACTGCCACTTGTAAAAATAAAAAAAGTGCATTCCTGGGTTGTGTTAATGATAGCAGAGTGTCTGGGACAAAGGAGGAGAACTTCTCCCTCTGATCCCTGCTCTAAGCCAGACTAATGCCAAGCCACAGGACCATTTTGGTCACCACTTTCACAAGGACAGTGACAAACCAGGAAAGGAGAGGGTCCGGGTTAGTGACACAAAGAGAAATCAAATCATATGAGAAGTGGCTGAAGGGGCAGGAGGTATTCGTCCCAGGGGAGACATCTGAACGGGACGTGACTGCTGATTTCAAGTGTGTGAAGGGCCGTAAGAAAGAATTAGGGATTCACTTTCCTAGGCCCGTGAGAGTCCAACCAGGGCCAGCGGAAAGAAGTGACGAGGCTTAGATTTGGACTCGGCCTCAGGAAAAGCTATAGCCACCAAGCAGGGCTGCCGCCCCAGAGGCAGAGCACAGCCTGGCCCTGGCAGGATCTAGGAAGAGGCTGAACTTAGGAGGAAACAAAATCAGCAGGGTCTGTGGCCTCGGCTGACACTGCCTCCGCAAAACACAGAAATGACCGAATCGGAGAAAATTTTCCTGACTGAGCAGAAAATGGTCACAGACTGATTTGGCTGAGCTGCTTCAGGAGACCAGCAGGCCTACTTCCGTGTCCTCTCCTACATCCTGCCTCTCTGGGCTCATTTTCTGCCACTTTTGCCCCTCTGCGCCCAACCCCCAGCCCAGCCCAGCACATGGCTGGACACCAGGACTCAGCTTCTCCATCATGTCTGCTGAGAAGGCTTCCATCGGCCCCAGGAGCAGGCTGGGTGCCCCTACACCCCGGCTCCCTTAGCATCCCATGCTCGTGGCATCAGAGTACTTTCCCCCTTTGCAGTTATTGCTTATTTACCTGTCAAATGTCCCCGCTGCGCGTAGGCTGGGCGAAGGCAGAGAGCGTGTCCAGTTTGCTCGTTACTGTACCCAGAGCACCTGGCACAGAGCATGGCATACTGAGGGCACGGAATTAACATCTCTGAGTACATGAATGTATGAATGAACTGGATTCTAAATGGAGCTCCCAGACTAAAGGGTGGGGAGATTCCGCTGCTAGGTCCTCCAGGCTTCCCATCCTCACAGAACCCACCTTCCATCTCCTCTGGGCTGCATGGCAGCTTTAAGGCTTTTCGGCCCTGGCCTCAGGTGCGGGGGAGGAAGCCCCTTCCCCCTCTAACCCCAATAGGCCTCCCGCAGCTTCTGGGTTCCTGAGCTACATCTTCTCATTCTGGCAATGGACATTTTGGGAAGTTCTTTCCTGAAAAACAGTAAGGATCGATCTGTTTGATAACGGTTTTGCCAGATGGTTCGAGATTGCAGAAGATGGTCTCTGAGACCCCTTTCTGCCCTGGGAATCTCTGCTCTAGGATTCTGGAAGGGTCTGTGCTCGTGCACTTGGGTTATCCTGACAGAGGCCCCTTGAATAGAAATATGACCCCTTCCTGGGTGTGCCTCCCAGCGTTTCGAGATGGATCCACGGCATTCCCAGGTCCAGAGGTAGGAGTCACCCCAGGATGATCTTGTTCCTTCTCCCTGATACAGTGGGCTGCGTGAGAGGCGGGGGAGGGGCCCCAGGACGTCTCTGACTTGGGACAGCAGATGAAGCGTGGACTATTCACACCAACTCGGTCAGCCCATTGAGGACGTTAAGACCCAGGGAAAGCAATGCCTTGGCCCTGCTCTGGAAATACTCTACTCTCAGGAGTTAACATGGCTGCCCTTAAAATGATCATTTTCTAACTCACTTCCGTTTACCCTCTGCCTCTATGGCCTCTCTTGCTGCCGCTAACAGTGAATGTCTCTTGAGGAAGCCACGCTTCCCTGACATGACCGCCCTGGTGCAATATTCATCGGAGAGATTGATTGGGCTCTCACAGCCCCCTGCAGCTCAGCGTGGCCCACCCTGGGCCAGAATCGGGGAGCAGGGCCCTGCTGTGGCTGGCTCGTCCCCCCCACCTCCTGCAGGCACATCCTGGCTATGGCTGGGAGGCTGGAGGCTCAGGCTCTGTGCTGTCCTCCAGGTAATGGCAGTCCTGGAATCTGCTGAAGGCTCCCAGTTTATTTACCGTCTTCCTTACTCACCGGCCTCTGGCAAAGAGGTTTCCGGGCACGCAGATTTTCAAATAATACTAATCATTAACATTTAAAATGGTAAAGTGGCAACGGTGCATTCTTCTCTGTGAGGGGGCAAAGCAGCTCAGAGAGAGGACCCAGGAGTGAGCTGTGCAGGGCTCCGTCTTTACACATCAGACCCTCTGGGGACAATCTGGAAGTGGGCTCACTTCCTTGGAGAAAGGCCAGCTGCTCCTGGCTCCCCTTTGACCTCTGTACAGGGAAACCGCCCATATATTCCAATCTGGGAAGAAAGACTATTGTGAGTCACAGCGCTCAGGAGAAAGGAGCCCAAACAGCTGGAATTGGGGACCAGTTTGCCCATATACAGCGGGCCACACTCAAAAGCAGTATTTGCTGGATCAGGGAAGCGCCGGAGTGAGACAATGCCATCTG
Source organism: Kogia breviceps (assembly GCF_026419965.1). Classification (NCBI taxonomy): domain Eukaryota; kingdom Metazoa; phylum Chordata; class Mammalia; order Artiodactyla; family Physeteridae; genus Kogia; species Kogia breviceps. Next base: position 109,057,394 of record NC_081316.1, on the reverse strand, counting down.
TCAGAAGGAGGTAGGGAGGGGGGGTCGAAGGCCCCATTACAGCTTGACTTTTGTCATTAATAAGCCCATGCTCTTAGCCAGGCCTCTTAAACTCCCCTCAGCTCAGGTCAGCTCAGTTTTCGCATTTGGCAAACAACAGAATTATTTCATTTTAGATCTGGAAGAGGCCCCAGAAAATATCGAGTCCAATCTCCTCTCCGTACAGATAACGTCTGTCCTCCCTACCTCTCAGCGTTGCTATAAGGATTAATTAGAAGAGAGGGCACCTTCTGTATCTGTGAATTTGGGATTTAAGACTTGACATGGGGTCAGTCCTTTCATTTTGTTCCTGCCTTGCCTCTTGCTGACCACTATTCAGCTGGGACCTGTAGGCACCTTAGAAACCAAGGCACTGAGTTCTCATTACGCATCATAATGCTTTGCATGTGTCTGGTTCCTGCTCAGTTTTCAAAGCACCACACGTGCTTTATCTGTTTGATCCCGATGAGGTGGGCCGAGAGGTATCAACATGGCAGATGGGAAAATGCAGACAGAAAGGCACGCTCCACGTCCCATGGGTCTTAAGTGGTCAACGGGGACTTGAATCCTGGTCCTCTCACTCTCTGCCCAGGACTCTCTCTTCTACACCCCTCTGCTTTTTTTGTTACAGAAAACAGACTCTCTTTGGTATCATCAGAAAACCTTAAAGAGCCTCGGAAAAGAAGGGGCTTTGGGAAATGGGTGAACAGCTGCCCAAAGCATTCTGTGTATGGAACAAATTCTAGATTTGTCTCTTTGCAGGGATAGTCAAAGGTGCCATATACAAGTAAAGTATGGTTATTACTAAAATCCACATTGCCAAACCAGATGGCATCAATTCCCCAGAACTATCAAACTGACCTTTTATTTCCTATAAGCTAGTCAGCATTTGTAGATAATCCCTTAGGAAGTAATTCAGAAACCCTGCCAGAAGGTGAGGAGAGGGGTCAGGAAAGTGAGTCCTCATTTTCAGATGATAACGCTTAGTCCAAGAGTTTTTGGAAACAATTATCCCTTCCCCGTCAGATACCATGTCTTATTTATCCTCATATCTCCAGCCCCTAACGACCCATGTCACGGACAGAGGTGAGTGAACTGCTGTATTTGGCTGTCTAGATTGGGGGAAGGGATTACAACTGGGTCTCAAACTTTAGAATTCCTGTGAACCACTGCATGCTTGTTAAAATGCAGATACCAGATTCAGAAACTCTAGATTTCAGTAGGTCTGAAATCTACAGGCTGTTTTGGGGGTTTCTTTTTTTTTTTCTTTTTTGGAATTTACATTCTTAATAAGCTTTCCCGGTAAGATTCTAAATAGGTGATCCTTGGCCCTCCCTTTGAAAATTATGGCTCAGAAAGGATTCTGAATTCCCAAGCTGGCAGGTCCTCCTGAGGACTATATATATCACATCCACACAGTCTGCCCCCAAGCTCTTGGGTTTTATAAATAACCCCAGGCCAGGCAGGTAAAGGTTACTGCCCCTGACTTTGCTTGCCTCCAGCTCCGGGCCATTAGCAAGGAGCCAGCTGGCCCGTTGGAATCCTACAAACACACAAACCAACCTCCCAGGGTGTGGGAGTGGGTGGGAGGTAAGAGACGGCAGAGGACTCCTTACACAGCAGTTCTGGGGCTCAGGGCAGCAGAGCTTTGGACTGGCTCAACGGAGAGACTTGACCCTGTGCAGCTTAGAGGGGCAGCTTCATTTCGGAATCAAGCAGCTGCCTCCATCTTCTGGAGCCTGTGTGTGTTCCCACAAGGAGCACCGGGCCGGGGCATCTCCCTGGATGTGGCTCTGTTCCCGAGCCCAGAGATTCAAAAGGAAAAAAAAAAAAAAACCCACACCGGCCAGTCTGCCAGCTGCTGGGGCTGCAATTCTGAGCCCCACGCTCGTCCCCGCCTCTGCCTGGCTATTAAGTAGGAAGATATTTCTGGTCTCTCCTTGATGAGGATGATTCATCAGGGATTTCTATTGAGCTGAGCCAGAGGTGGGAGGGGATGGGGAGACTCAACACACGCAAATCCCGTTTGCGTTTTTCCCACAAAGGGTCTCTCACGTATATCAGAGAAGCAGATCAAAAGCTTCGGGCTTCCCCACTCCCCAATCTTCCGGAGCAGAAACAAGGTTCCTTGTGCCAGTGGCAGGACTCATGCCCTCAGCACCTTGCCTTTTACCCGTTCCCACTTCATCAAGTCCCTTAGGGTTCTAAGGATGCGGTAATGTTCAAATATGGCTATTCCTTCCCTCTCCACGGCTCATATGGGGCTGGTACTTTCCCGAAATGGTCAACAGTATCTCCCATCCCACATGCTCTTCTAGTGATGTGACCCTGGAACACCACCCCTTGAAGGCGGGGCCTATGGTCCCTCTTCTGGACTCTGGCTGGGCTTGTGACTACAGTGGACGTGACACTACGTGACTTCTGCTGGGTCAGAAAAGGCAATATAGCTTCTGTGCAGTTCTTTGGGGTTGCTCAGTCTTAGCACCCGACCACCACGCCGTGAGGAACTCAAGCAGCCTGCACAGGAGCCCACGTGGAGAGGTCCACATAGAGAGCAAGAGAGGCCCCGCTCCGGTCACTGCCAACTTGCCAGCCATGTAAGTGAGGCATCTTGAAGTAGATCCTCCAGTTTTACGCACGCCCTCCCAGCTGCCCCAGTGCATGCTACGTGGGGCAGAGATAAGCCTTCTGAACCTTCCCCACTGAGCCTTGCCCCAGGTGAAGATTTATGAGCTAAATAAACGACAGTTGTTGTGTTAAAGGACTACGGTTGCCAGGCCACTCAATTACTCCCCTTCACCTTTGTCAACCTGTCACCCAAACGGGGCTCTGCGATTACAGAGAGCCACGTGCATTTATGTGACAAGACAAGTGTGTGGGATCTGTGGGGGGCAGGGCTCAGAGTGGATTCGGCCCACACTGACAGGTCCCTCCTTGGGCTTCGTCTCGATGGTTCGCCCCGAGTAGAGTGGCTGTGCCTGGCAGGCTGGCAGCCAAGGCGTGGGTCTCAGCCAACGAAACGATACACGGCAGTATCAGGCTGTGGCAGTGTGGTGTAGCTTTGGGCGCCTGCTATGATAATATGGTGACTGTAACGCAGAGAACGGTGCTTGTAGGAGACAAGGCTGCCGAGTAGGGGGCACCTGCAGACCAGGGGCCTGAAATCAGGAGGCAGCCACAGAGGGGCTGGGCCTAGTTGCCATCAATCCAGTCACAGGTTCCCAGGGTCTGGGTCATAAGCCCCCCTTTCTTAACCTCCCATGTTGCTTTGACGCTGCACGGAACAGACTCCCCGTATGTCTTACGCGATAAAGATCCCTGCAGGTTGAGTACTTCCTGGGCCAGAAGTCGACCCCAGACCTTTAAGGGGTCCCCTGTACTCCTAAAACCCCAGAGCCACACACACAGCCTATGGGCCTTGCAGTCCAGCCGTCCAGCGCATTCCCTGTTGTGTCTTATCGGTGGCCTCCATGCCCTGGTGTCCTGCGGAAGCCGGGTGGAGGGCAAGGGCAGACTTGAGCAGAGGTTCACGCACAGACACACAAGCACACCCACTCCTTCGGAGGCCCAGCAAGCTGTCACAGTCACGATGAGAGGTGCGGGAGCTGAGAAAGGAGAGCTGTGAACAAAACACTGGGGCCGGATCGATAAGGAGACCAGGCGAAATTGGATCTGAACAATGACAAGAAATCTACTCTACACACAGAGCAGCTAAAGGAGTGGGGCTGGCAGCAAAAACACGTTAAAGGTATTACAGGAAGGGATCAGGGTCAGCTCTAGGGCCCTCAGTCCCTTCCCGGGACTTCCAGGCTGGATCATCAACCTCTTGCAAATAAGCAGGAAGAGGTTCCTGTGTCTCCCCTAAGTGGAGATCAAATGGACTTGGTCATGATGTCTGCCCAGTTCCACAGATCTCTGGAAAGCTCGGACCTGGCTGGACGCTGGGAAGCAGTTCTCTGGTGTTCAGGATCCAGTGCTGGGAGTGGGATGTCCTGGAGGCCTCACTGTGGCTAAAGGAGGATGTCGGACAGTACCCCGAGACATTGGGACCCGGGGGAAAATGAGCAGAAAATGTGGAGTGGCTTTGGACTTTGGCACCGGACTTGACCCAACAAAGAGGCCACAGAACTATGTAAAAAGTGGCTTTGAAGTTTTATTAACTGTGGTATTGTGATTTATATATTTGGTCTTCATCCCTGCTTCTGGCACAGAGCTCTTAAAACCCTAGGAATGTCCTAAGTGATAAGAACACAGGAGCATCTTCTGTTCTGTCACTTAGTCTTTGAGGTCACGGGGTTCCTGAAACCCTTATGGTTGCCTGGGCGATAGGAGTGTCTTTTGTTCTAATGAGGCATCTCTGGGTGGGATCCTGAATGGGGGCTGGTCACCATAAAGACCAAGCCAGGATTAGAAGCTTGGAATTTTCAGCTCTGTCCCCCATTCCCTTGAGAAGGGAGAAGGGCTAGAAATGGAATTAATAATTGATCATGCTGATGTGGGGAAGCCCCCATAAAAATCCCCAAAATACAGGATTCAGAGAGCTTCCAGGTTGGCAAAAACATTCACACCCGGAGAATGATGCACCCCAGCTCCGCGGGGACAGAAGCTTCTGCGCTCAGGACCCTCCCACACCTCACCCTGTGTAACTTTTCATCTGGCTGTTTGTTCACCTGTATCCTTTATCATATCCTTTGATAAACTGGTAAATGTAAGTATTTCCCTGAGTTCTGTGAGCCGCTCTAACAAATTAATTGAACCTGAAGAGGGGGTCGTGGGACCCTCCGATTTGCAATTAAATCAGACAGAAGCTGTGGGTAACCTGGGGACCTACTACCTGCGATTAGCATCTGAAGTGGGGGCAGTCTTGTGGGACTGAGCCCTTAAGCTGTGGGAGCTGACACTATCTCCAGGTAGTTTTCAGAACTGAGTTGTAAAATTAAATTGTAAGACACCCAGCTGGTTGCAGAAAACTCCTTGGTGTGGGAAAAACCTCCACACATCTGGTGACCAAGAGTGAAGTGCTGTGTGTGAGCAGTAAAGGAGACACACAGGAGGAAAGACTGCTGGGTTTTTCTCATACATTAACCATGGCCAATAAAAAGAAATATATATCACATCATTAACCAGGACCTACATGTATATATAAAACTGAAACAAACATCTCATGAAACAATAACTTTTTACTGTCTGCGACAACCTGATATGCTCTTTTCCATTCTTTTTCATTTTTCTAAAATTGCTGGTTGTGACCCATTAAATTGAGTTCCCAACTTACTAATGGGTCTTGACCTGCAGTTTGAAAAACAGTGCTCTAGAACAGAGGTTGGACAACTTATGGCCCACAGGCCAAATCCTGCCACCTGTTTGTTTTTTAATTAAGGTGAAATTCGTACAGTTCATATAATTTCATACATATATTTTATAGTATACGATTCGATGGCATTTAGTGCATGCCTTCACAATACTGTACAACAATCACCTCTCTCTAGTTTCAAAAATGTTTCCTCACCCCAGAAGAAAACCCGATACCCCTTAAGTAATAACCGCACCCATTCTCTCCTTCCCCCATCCCCTGGCAACCACTGATCTTCTTTCTGTCTCTATGGATTTGCCTATTCTGGACATTTCACTTAAAGGAATCATAAATTATTTTTCCTTTTGTGTCTGGCTTCTTTCATTTAGCATATGGTTTCAAGGCTCAAGTTGTAGCTTGTATATCAGTACTTCATTCCTTCTTATGGTTGAATAATATTCCATTGTATGTATATAACAATTTGTTTATGAATGCATCTGTTGATGGACATTTGGGTTGTCTCCATCTTTTAATGATGCTATAAACATTCATACGCAAGTTTTTATGTGGATATACGTTTTATTTCTTCGGGGTACACACCTATGAGAGGAATTGGTGGGCCATATCGTAATTATATGTTCAACATTTTGAAGAACTCCCAAACTGTTTTCCACAGTGGCCACACCATTTTACATTCCCACCAGCAATATACAAAGGTTCCTATTTCTCCATATCCTTGCCAATACTAGTTATTTTCTGGGCATTCTTTGTTTTTAGTTTTTATATAAAAAGCCATCCTAGTAGATGTAAAGTAGTATTTCATTGCGGTTTTGACTTGCATTTCCTTAAAAACCAAAGAAGTTTTACATCTTTTTCACATATTTGTTGAACATTTGGACTTCGCAGAAATGGCTATTCAAGTCGATTGCCAATTTTTTAACTTGGGTTGTTTGTCTTTTTGCTATTGAGTTATAAGAGTTCTTACTATTTACTAACTCTTATCAAATTTATGATTTGCAAATCTTTTCTCCCATTCTGTAGGTTGTCTTTTCATTTTTTGATAATGTCCTTTGATTCATAAAAGTGAACATTTACTGCTGTTTTCTTCTAATAGTTTTATACTTTTAGTTATTATATGTAGGCTCTTGATCCAATTTGGATTAATTTTTACACAGGGATTGAGGTAGGGGCCCAATTTCATTCTTATGCAGATGACATTTATCTACATACAGAAAATCTCAAACAATCCACCAAAAAACTAATAGAGCTAATACACGAATTCAGCAAAATTACCAGGTACAAGATCAACGTACAAAAACTAGTTGTGTTTCAAGATACCAGCAATGAACAATTCAAAATGAAAATTAAGAAAACATTTCCATTTTTAACAGCATTAAAAGCATAAAGTACTTAGGAATAAATTAAACTCAGGAGATGAAAGACTTAAGCACTGAGAACTACAAAACATTGCTGGAAGAAATGAAAGAAGACATAATTAAGTGGAAAGACAGCCCAGGTTCATGGGTTAGAAGACTTAATATTGTTAAGATGGCAATACTCCCCAAAGTGGTTGACAGATTCAATGCAATCCCTATCAAAATTCCAATGGTGTTTTTACAGAAATGGAGAAGCTGATCTTCAAATTCATATAGAATTCCAAGGGACTCTGAATAGCCAAGACAATACTAAAAAAGAAAAACAAAGTTGGAAGACTCACACGTCCTGATTTCAAAGCTACTGTAAGCAAAACAGTGTGGTAGTGGCATAAACACAGACATATAGACCAGTGGAATAGAATGGAGAGTTCAGAATAAACCCAAACATCTATGGCCAGTTGATTTTTGACAAGGGTGCAAAGACTATTCCATGAGGAAACAACAGTCTCTGCAAGAAAGAGTGTTGGGACAGCCCAAAAAGCACATGTTACCTGCTTATATAAGTAAGTTTTATCAAAACATACCCTGCTCATTTGTCTGTGGCTGCTTTTGTGCAGAGGTGAGTAATCACAACAGAGACAGTATAGTCCCAAAGTCCAAAATATCTACTATTAGGTCCTTTACCCCAAAAAATGTGAAGACCTTGTGTAACATATTACTTGTCATGCCCACCTGTGGACTTTCCTTCATTTAACAAACATTTATTGAGCACCTTACCATGTACCAGGCATTGCTCTAGACAGTGAACAAAACAGACAAAAATATCTGTCCTCATGGAGCTTACACTCTAGCAGGGGAACTATCCAGGACAGCTCTGCAATCTAAAGAAATCCAGTGATCCCTTGGGGAGAAGAAGCAGTGCGCCTGTCTGTAAATTACAAGCAGACTTCTAAGCTGAGATAGAGGCTATGAGCCCTCTAGACTTGGGCTCATCCAGATGCTGTCTGTTGGCCCCGGCCATGTCTCATTCAGCTGCATGTCCTGAGCTGGGGCCAGAGCTATCCAGCCAGCACTAAACACTGTGGCTCTTCCAGAGGACCTAATATGTTTAGAGGATTGTGTAAGTGCTACAGAGGACAATGGTCCCTACATTGCAGAAGATCACAGTCTACTGAAGAATAAACTAAATACACATCGTCATAAGAAAAATCAAGAAACAATATCACTCAGGGGAGAGGGTTAAATTAGGAGTATGGGATTAATAGATACATACCACTATACATAAAATAGATAAAAAACAAGGATTTACTGTATAGCATAGGGAACTGTATTCAATATCTTGTAATAACCTATAATGGAAAAGAATCTGAAAAGAGAATATATACACACATATAAAACACTGAATCACTTTGCTGTACACCTGAAACTAACACAATATTGTAACTCAACTATAGTTCAATTTAAAAAAAGAAACACTATCACTTAATGAGCAGCACTGTGCAGAAACTTCTCTAGTTCGCATCTCATTTGATCCTCAAGAGAATGCCTGAAAGACTTGTATCACATTTCATAGACAAGGAAACAGTTTCAAAGAGCTTAGTATTTCCCCTTTGACCGCAAAGCTAGTGGGTGGACACACAGGAATCTGAACCAACACTATAATGAATCTAAGTTTAGCCATTAAATTATTAAACAGACATTTATGGAACTCCCACAAATTTCTAAGCATTCCTCCGGGCTCTAGTGATACAAAGATGATCAAGACTAGTGTTCTTTACACCATATCACCCTACACCCACCATGAACAGGAGACAGGACATGGATAATTCACCTGTCTGCAGGGATTTATAGGTAATTCAGGAGGCAGGACGTAAACGTAAGTGAGATAGTGACAATAACAGCAGGTACATCCTAAGGTTCCAAAAAGACGTTTAAATAACAATATTTCGAAGCAATCTTAGGGATGGGATGGACAGGGAAAGCTTCACCGAGGAGAGGGAATGGACAGGTGGTAGGATTTATATAAATGGTCACATGTACTAGGTACACCCTGCCCTCAGGTACACCCAGCCCACAGAGCTGGGGCTGGGCTGAGCAGCAAAAGATAGGGGCTTCAGGACACCTTGGAGAACCTGTCAACTGGCTAATAAACCTGAAAACTTTGGAGGAGCCCCCAGGTCATATACACTGTCTTCTTCTCCAACTCTGTTCTCCCCAGAATGCACCAGCTCAGGCCAGCCTAGTCCTCTTTGGAACATTCTACCACCTTCTTGGGGAGCAGAGGATAGTTTGGGAAGATCCAAGGCTTTGGGTCAGAAGACCAGGCTTTACATCCAGGTTTGTCCACTTAGAACTGCACTGTCCATGAAGGTAGCCACTAGCCACAGGTGGCTCTTTAAATTTAAATTAATTTAAGCTAAATACAATTTAAAAGTCAGCTCAGTTGTACTAGCCACATTTCAAATGCTCAACAGCCAGATGTAGCCCAGAGATCCAATACTGGGCAAAACAGGTAGAGAACATGCCCATCACTGCAGAAAGTTCAATAAGCCAACACTGATGTCAAAGCCCATGACCTAAAGTTAGCTACGTTTTCTCTTTGTGCCTCACTTTCTCCATCTAAAACTGGGAATAAGCCTACAAATACACCCCTACCAGGACTTCTTGTGGGTGAAATGAGATAATGAACTTGAAAGTGTGCTGGTATCTTCCTCTCTCCTTTAGGATACAATAAATCTTCCCTCCTGCTTTCTGCAGGACTGGGGCCTCCAGTTCCACTCAGACAGAAATGCCCCCACCATGGGCTCAGCTACTCTTCCCCAGACCATGACCCATGGAACAACAACAAAAAATGTGGAGCATTAAAAAGAAAAGTGAAACAAAAGTCCCCCCAGAAGTGGGCCCACCTCTCAGTCCTCATGCTTAGTCTGAGGCTCCTTTCCAGCTCTGAGCTGAGGTGGGCCCTGCCCTTCCGGGCCCACCAAGAAGGATTCCGGGACTCTGTGGGGGGGGGGGGGATGAGGCTGGCAGCGCGCATCTCCTTTCCCGGTCACCACGGGGGGCAGACACACCTCAGCACAGATGCGCTCACACGCAGCCCCTGCAGAGATCCATCCTCTCGCTCTGCACTCCCAGGGTTAACTAGGCTGCAGCATCTATAGGGCTGCTTTCTGCTTTAATAGCCAATTAGATGTTGTTTGCTCTATTGTCGTTTGTTTATAGGACAAGTTACAGAGGCGCCCCCGAGGCCGCTGTCCCACCTCGCTGAAGCGGGCAGCCCAGCTCTCTCTGCTGGCGGGGGAGAGCTGGAGGCCTGCCGCTGGAGTGGAGGCTCAGGGAAGAGCGCCAAGGCAAGTCAGCTCAGGGAGCGGAGTCTCTAGGCCCCTGGGGGATGGGGGACATGAGAGCCTGGTGCTTTGCTCCTCCCAGGCCACATAGCGGGGCTCTGTGTGCATGGTGGGAGGTCCCTCAGGCCTCTTCTGGTGGTGTCACCTCAAAATCCTCCCTCTGGGGGCTGCACACGGCTGGGAGGTGGTCTGCGTGGTGGCTCCAGCCGCCACAACCCCCAGGCCTTTGCAGGGCGGATCAATATCCAGCCAGGCTGCCCTGCTAATGACACTGCATCCCAGCCTGGTCACAAGGCTCAAGACGAGGCCCGGGTTGTGCTAAGGAGGCAGGGACGGCTCTGCCCGGCCCTGCCTTCCTCCCGTGGCCGCCTTCCAGGCCAGGGAGGCGGTGGGCTGGCCAGACCCCGTAGGCTGACCTCTATTCCTCTTCTGCATAGATGACATTTCTCATAAGCGTGGCCTCAAGCGCCCTTGGCGCTGAACGGTTGATGTCTTGATGTGACCAGAGCAACCTCTCTCGCGCTTTGCTGTAAGCACAGAGTGGGTCTTTCTCACAGGGGCCTGGGTGAAATATGTTTCTTGGAAACAATCCCTTGGCGAGTCACAGAAGGCCCTTCATGGCAGGACAGAGCAGCCATGCTGGCCAGAGGGAGAGCCAAGGCCTGGTTGGGGGAGCAGCCCGACACCCTGGAGGCTGGAAGGGAGGGGACAGGATGGCCCCAGGCATAAGCCCGGGGCCAGGGGAGCGGAAGATCCCTGCTCTATTTACTGCCCCTCTGGGGCTGTACCGCAGCTGGCAAACTCACAGCTTGGAACACAGCTCAGCACGGCCTCCGTCTGCAGGCGCAGGTCAGCTCGCGTGAGGGTTATAGCCACCCATACTCCTGGGCCTGGAGGAGCAGGGCTCGGGCGAGCGCTCTTAGCCAGGGGTCTCTGAGTCTCCTCTTTGGGGACTGTGAATCATAAATAGCATAGGCATTTTTTTTTTTTTTTTTTTTTTTTTTTTTTGCGGTATGCGGGCCTCTCACTGTTGTGGCCTCTCCCGTTGCGGAGCACAGGCTCCGGACGCACAGGCTCAGCGGCCATGGCTCACGGGCCCAGCCGCTCCGCAGCACGTGGGATCTTCCCGGACAAGGGCACGAACCCGTGTCTCCTGCATCGGCAGGCGGATTCTCAACCACTGCGCCACCAGGGAAGCCCAGCATAGGCCTTTGATAGGGGTGAGCAGCAGAGCTGGCTTCAGCTGAGGCTCAAGATCTTCTTTTTTTAACCTTCCTACACGCACTGGAGGGGAAAAGGAAATAATAAAATTCCTGTGATCAAGCCTGAGGATGATAAACTAGGAAGAATGGAAAGGCAGGAGGGGATGGGGAAACATTACAGGAGGCGGCAGTGTTTTATGGCCTGTGCTGCTTTTCTTTCTCTCTCTCTCTTTTTTAAAGGAAAACAAATTAAAGGGCTTGGATTTTAATTAGGCTACTGAAAGACAAAAATTATCCTGGGCCTGTGCAGGTGGGGATGGGCTCCAGGCTGCCTTTTCCTCCCCCATCTCCCACTGGCCCTACTGCAACCTCCCGAAGGCCTAAGGCACAGTCTCTCCCTCTTGCACCCAAGCAGGCTATGAATCAGGTTCCAGGAAGCTGGCGTTGGAGGGAAAGGACCTCAGAAATCACCCAGATTTCTGATTCTCAAACTATGCTCCCCAGAACACCCTCAGAGGCCACGGCAGGGTGTTGGGAGGTGGGGTGAGAAGGGAAGCCAATCTCCAAGCCCCCAACCTCCTGCTTTGACCCCGGCAGCTCAGTTTTCTTCACCTATTGTGATTCTGTGTGTGAACAAAAGATGTACTGTAACCACTAAAAATAAGTTTGAAGACCACTGATCTGGTCTGATCATCTCATTTTACAGATCAGGGCCTCCGAGGCAGTCCAAGGGGTAAGAGCTGGCCTTAGGTTACACTGCAGATGAATGGCAAATCTGAGCCCCAAGCCAAAGCATCTTGATGTTTAGTCCACTGTTCTTTTCACAGCACCATTCTTCCAGCAATTATTTTGTCTGTTCTCACAGTTTCCTTTGCTGACAACGCCAAAGCTACGCTCCCGGTCCAGACCCCACCTCTCATGCTTCAGACCTTTGTATCCAGCTGTTTACCGAAGGTCCTGGGCACCTGCAGCCCCCCGACATCTCCCTCTCACCCTCTGCCCCTGGCGGATGTCAGTCTCCCAGTGGCAGTTCCAGGATTTTTACAGGAGAGAATGAAAAGGCAGTCAGGCTGAAAGGGGAAACGGTGCTAGTGAACTTGTCTTACAGCTGAGTCTGCATGGCAAGAGCACTGCTTTTCTTAGGTTATATGCATAATTGGGGAGCTAAGGATGCTAATGGAAGACCTCCTCCTGACTCAGCCACTGCAGTCATCCCGAGTGGAAATCGGGGGACATCCTTGCCTCCATCTTCATGTTCCCTGCACACCCCATTTGATCAATAACCAAATCCTACTAAATTGACCTCTGAAATAATTTTTTACTTCATCTTCTGTCTTCTGTCTGCTCTACAAGAGAGGTCCGGGCCTCCTCGCCTCTCCTATGTCAGCTTTAGAGGCCAGGGCTCTGTCTTTCTTATCCACCTCTCTATACACACACTCACCAAGTACCAGATACATACTAGGTACTCAGCAAATATTTATGAAAAGGATGGACGGATAGATTGATGGATGGATGGATGAACAGATGGACAGACTACTGCAACCGTCTCTGAATCGGTCTCTCCTTTTAAAGTTTTACACCCCCCCCCCCAATATGCCCTCCATCTTACTGCTGGGATGATTCGTCTAAGAGATAAGTTGCCAAAGCACTCTCCTTACTTTCAACCCTTCTTAATAGTTCGCTGTTCCTCCCAAAGTTGAAGTTTCCTTCTCTGGCACACAGGGTCTCCACGATTTGGCCCAGGACTCCTCTCCAGGCTCATCTCCCCCGCTCCCTATCTGCCCTCCTTACAATTTCCCTTCGGCATATCCTTCCTCATCTGGCCCACTTTCACTCTTCTTTTAAACCCAGTTCAGGGGACATCGCCCTTTAAAGCCATTCCTGCCGCTGCCCCCCCCTGTGCTAGGCTGGTGGGTGGGTGCCTTGCTTCCAGTGCCATAGTACAAATCTCCATCTCTGCAATCGCTACCCTCAGTTGAACGATCTGTTATGTGTCGTCTTCCCCATTACATTGTTCGCTCCTTGAAAACAAGTCCCCTGTCTTATTCATCTGTCTTCCCAGTACCCAGCACAAAGACCAGCACAGCAACCACAGCTGGGTTCTGAAATGAGTAAATGTGCCTCCGTGGGGCTGATTCAGAGAAGCAAAGCCTCAGAAGTCTTCCCTAGAACTCAGTGTGCTCCAAAGGAAGGGGTTGAACCAGATTTTTTCTGGCCTCCCCTCAGGTCGTCACAGGCATTGGTTACCTCCTGTATGGGAGAGCCAAGCCTTTCCCTTTATATTTTTTTTTGCGGTACGTGGGCCTCTCACTGTTGTGGCCTCTTCCGTCGCGGAGCACAGGCTCCGGATGCGCAGGCTCAGCGGCCATAGCTCACGGGCCCAGCCTCTCTGCGGCACGTGGGATCTTCCCGGACCGGGGCACGAACCCACGTCCCCTGCATCGGCAGGCGGACTCTCAACCACTGCGCCACCAGGGAAGCCCCCCTTTATATTTTCTGATGAGACACTGCCCTTGTTTACTCTTACACAGGGGGCAGGAGAGGGGGTTGGAAAGGGTGTCAACAGCACAGCAGTAGACCCTTTCCTGGTTCCCCACTGAGTGGCAGGGAAAGCAACCATCATCCCCGGTACCACTGAAACTTGGTTAGTTTGCCATGTGGGGCTATCATGTCCTCCCCCTGCTGCTTGGCTGAGTTCGGAGAGGAATGGGACGAGAGCCACCCACAGTGGGGCCATGCTCAGCCCAATCCAACGCATAGGCATCACAGGAGGGTACCCTCACAGCAGCCCAATGGGAGCAGAAAAGGGCTGGGTACAGCATCAACCAGTGGGGAAAATTCCCAAGCTCTAGGCTACAGAATGCTCTCCATCCAGTTCAGGAGTGAGGAGTAAGGGTAACCCCAATATGCCCCTCCAGGCCAGTGGCAGGGTATCTGGGGACATATGGGTCCCACTGCACAAGAGGCAGGAAATAACCTGCATTCAGGATAAAGGGAGAGGCATTTGGACCAAAGCAGGTGAGGTGTTTTTGTTTTTGCTTTTTTTCTCTCGGGACAGGCCAGAAGAAAGCCACTGGTCCCCAGGATCTGGGCTCACTAAGGACAGAGGAAACAGAGTCCTCACCTTAATGCTGCTCTGGGTTCCACAGCTCCCTCTGTAAGACCCTCTCTTCCTACTTTCTTTATTTTATTTTATTTTATTTTTTTTTTTTTTGCGGTATGCGGGCCTCTCACTGTTGTGGCCTCTCCCGTTGCGGAGCACAGGCTCCGGACGCGCAGGCCTAGCGGCCATGGCTCACGGGCTCAGTTGCTCCGCGGCATGTGGGATCTTCCCGGACCGGGGCACGAACCCGTGTCTCCCGCATCGGCAGGCGGATTCTCAACCACTGCGCCACCAGGGAAGCCCCCTACTTTCTTTAAAGGAGGCTGCAGAGAGTGGAAAGAAAGGACTTCTGGGGGTCATCTCTCAGCCTGTGTTCAAACCCTAGATGCGCCATTTATTAGCCACATGCTCATGGGAAAGTTATTGCACAATTTTGAGCCTCAGTCCTTAACTGGGAAAAGGGGGCAATAATATATAGCTCAGATGATTATGTGAGACTTCATGGAGATCATTTATGGGTGAAGAGTCTTGCAAGGTGCCTGTACATCATAGGCTCTTGGTACCTGCTGGTTCCCTCCTTCTACCCTAAACCTTCCTAGATGCCTCACCCCCACCTCAGGTCTGAGGACTGGACCATGGTAAGAATAAGCCCATTCCAGGGGAGGGTGAAGTTTAGGGTGGATGATTTGGGAGCAGTGAGGCCAAGGTAAAATAAGACACAAACAAGAGCTCCATGGCAGGCAGGAGCCAAGAGTCCCCAAAACAGGGTCCCTGACTGACCCTACCCCTGTTCAGGCCATTCTTGGGACACATTCTGAAGCTCGGGCCTTCTTGCTCTTAAAAGAAGCCAAGAAGGGACACTGAATACCAAGAAAGGTAATAAAAATGATTAAAGGAATTAGAAGGCTTGACCTATAAAGGGAGGTTAAAGGAACATAATATGTGGGACCAGAGAACCAGGGCCTAGGAGGACATGATAACTTGCCATAAATATGTGAGACAGAGCCACATAAAAGAAGGACAAGAATTATTTCAGGCAGCTTGGGACACCATTAAAAGAAAAAATGGCCTGAAACTAAAATAAGAGAAAGTTAAATCTGGGCCTTGGGAACATTGGCTGGTGGGGAGGGTGGGGGCCAAGACATCTGGCTTGATGGTGCAAAGTCATCAGGAAATGGAAGCCAGAGGTCCCAGGGCTGTTGTCCCCGTTTGAGAGAAATGGCCCCTTGGGGATCCATCTGGGCTGCTCGGGAGGTGTTTCGACTCTCCACGCTGAACTGCTGTTTCCAGGCATCCAATTCCTGACAGGTAGGGCCCTGGCGCTGGCTGCCTGGCTGCCCCCTCTCACGCTCAGCTTCATTTCTGAAATAAAGAGACAGGTGCATGGGCTTCCCTGGTGGCACAATGGGTAAGAATCTGCCTGCCAATGCAGGGGACACGGGTTCGAGCCCTGGTCCGGGAAGATCCCACATGCCACGGAGCAACTAAGCCCGCGAGCCACAGCTACTGAGCCCACGTGCCACAACTACTGAAGTCCGCATGCTCTGCAACAAGAGAAGCCACCGCAATGAGAAGCCCGCGCACCGCAACGAAGAGTAGCCCCCGCTCGCCGCAACTAGAGAAAGCCCGTGCACAGCAACGAAGACCCAATGCAGCCAAAAATAAATAAATAAACAAATAAATAAATAATTTTAAAAATTAAAAAAAAAAAAAGAGAGAGAGAGACAGGTGCAGCCAGCTCCTGCTGTGGGCGTTGGCTTGGCCGGCTGGAGTGGAAGGCCAGGAGACTAAGGTCACAAGTTTGAGCCCCGTGTGCGCTCTGCCAAGGCTTGCTGTGACAGAATGTGCTGGACAAGTAAACAACTATCTCCACTGGTGTCAACGTGCTTAAGAGCACACGCGCCACACAAAAAGGCCATTCCCGAACATATGACTGCAGGGTGCTGGTTGTATGTGAACGCTGCTCGTAAATGTCCTAACACCCTCTCAAGAGTGAGCATTTTTACCCAGTACTTCAACACCACACACTAAAGCCACTCTCACCTGTCAGGAGGGCAAAGGGTGGGGACATTTAGCCTGAGGGCGTCAGGCCTTGGCCTTGACTGCTGAAGGCAACTGTACTTCTGCCTTTAGGGTCTGGAGTGATGGAAGGAGCAGGCAGAGCTGACTGTGAGTATTTCCCCCACCTGTCTGTACAGCTCTCCTACCCAACCATAAATCACTTTTACAGTCCTTCTCAAAACTCATGTAGGGGCTTCCCTGGTGGCGCAGTGGTTAAGAATCTACCTGCCAAAGCAGGCGACACGGGTTCGATCCCTGGTCCGGGAAGATCCTACTTGCCACAGAGCAACTAAGCCCATGTGCCACGACTACTGAGCCTGTGCTCTAGAGCCCGCGAGCCACAACTACTGAGCCCGCGTGTCACAACTACTGAAGCCCACGTGCCTAGAGCCCATGCTCCACAACAAAGAGAAGCCACCACAATGAGAAGCCCGCGCACCGCAACGAAGAGTAGCCCCCGCTCGCCACAACTAGAGAAAGCCCGTGCGCAGCAATGAAGACCCAACAAAACCTCACATAAAATTTATCTTGCTTTTTGCCTGAAATTGACTATAAAAAAAACTTTAATTATAATAAGAGACAACTAGAACAAAACACATGGAAAGCCCATTCAATACTCATGTGTTCCTTCAATCAATAAATATTTATAGAGCAGTGGGAACGCACTGTGAGGTGTGATGGAGACCACAAGATGAATAAGGCCTTCTCCCTGCCTTCAAGGAGGTTGCCCTGGGTGGGGGGGCAGCCACCAACAGATAGAGACACAAACGCTCGAAGATAGGCAGAACGTGATTTATTTTAACAGAGGGGTAAACTGTTAGGTAACTCAGAGGACAAATGAATCATTCTGACAGAGAGGATCAGGAAAGCTTTCAGAGAGGAGGTGACATGTGACAAGGGTCTTGAGTAAAGGGTAGAATTTCATCAGGCAAAGATGGCAGGGAAGGGCATTTCAGGCATAAGGAACACCATGGACAAAGCCACGGGGGCAGGAAAACACTGGTTGTCTACAGGAATAGTAGTCCAGGAAAACTAGAGAACAGGGCCCCAGGATAGGGTTGGGGAAGGTGCTGAAAATGGTGAAGGGGCAGTAGGTTACAGTCAGATCACAGAAGGGCTGAATGCATCCCAAGGATTTTGTACTTTATTTTATAAATAAGAGAAACCCTAAGAAGTTTTTGAGTGGTGAACAACAATGGCCAGGTCCGAATACTAGGGGAAAAACATGGGTTCAACGTGTAGGATAGACTCAAGAAGTGAGAGTCAGGAGGCAGGCAGACGGTTCTCACCAGGCAAGAGGTCACTGAAGACCTGGCCAGGGCAGTGGCAGAGGCAATGGAGACTCCCAGTTTCTGTAGGATCACGTGCGTGTTATCGCAATACTGTAGCAGCACATTTCCTCAACCTATCGCTTCTGCCTAGAATGTCCTCCACCCCACCCAACGGGTTCACTTGAGAGATCAGCTCAAGCATTTCCTGGGGCCCCATCCCCAAGCCTTGTCCCTATTCTGTGCTCCAATGCAGCGGGGACATTCCTACATTGAGTGCCTAGTACTACAGTTATGAATCATCTGGCCACATGTCAACCTTCACCACCAGACTGTGAGGTCCTGAAGGGTAGGACTTTGGTCTTCTTTATCTCTGTATTCACAGGACCTGGTCCAGACTGGGTATTCAGAAAGGGCCCTGTGATGAAAGGGATTATCTCTGAAGCACCGTGCATACCATGTCTCTCTTCATTTCATACCCACACACATAAGCACACTCCATTTTGGAACACATGCAGATCAGTCCCGTGCCCAGTGCTTCTCCATCCCGCTCTCACTCTGAGCCCCGTCTCCCTATTTTCAGCGTTCCTTATCCTGACTAGCCTCTGTCAACCCCATTAAAATATGATGAATTTTGTTCAGCTTTCATGCAGGCCTCCATATGAGGTGATTTGGGCTGAAACACAAGCTGTTTGCTGATATGAAAATGCTGCTGCTCACCCGGGGGATTAACACTGACAAAATCATTAGAACCTAATGGAGTATCGAGGCCTCCTGAGCTTGCCGAACGCTCATTCCTCAGCCTAATGAATGCCTTCCTCCCGGGCCACGGAGTTACAACCCATCCATCTCCCTGTCTTCTTCCTAGCTGGGCAGCCCAGAGACGCTAGTAAATGCCTTGGGGAAGGTTCACCCCCAGTTAGCTAGGCCACCTCCCAAGACCCCCACCTAAGAACTGCCCACATGAGCTGTGGTTTTTTTGTGTTGATAATAAACATTGGATTTCCACTTCCAGTTAGGAGGGGATAGTTTGAGGCAGATCAATAAACACTTCCACTGAGAACAACTAGAAATGCCAGATAAAATACAATGTTCATCTGTTTTAAGGGCTCATAGACCTGTTGGAGCAAGAGGATTAGAGAGGATAAAATTACAGAGAGGGGAAAGTGAGGAGACGTGAACTCATGTTCCACAGTTGCTTCTAACCTGGAAGAATTTGCCATTTCTGGGCGCAGGACAAGAGGCTGAGGATGTAGGCTTTACACAGGCACAGGGCTGCTGCTAGGGTACAAAGAAGTCAGCAGAGCTTCTGGCAGGATTAGGACTGGAAAGAGAAAATTAGGGGCATGAGGGGCCTCAAATGCATGGCCAGTTTTCCCCTGAGGTCATTTACAAAATTCTGAAGCTGAATGTAACAGAAGGCCAAACAAACAAACATAAACAAACTAAGCAGAAAGCCTCCATGAAGCAGAGAGTTTTTCTGCAGTATTAAGGTACTGCAAAGACAAGACTAGAATCCAGGACCTAGCAAAGAAGGGACCTGGTGAACACACCAGACTCTCAATTAATGCTGGCTATGCCCTGGAAGAGGGGCAAATCAGACTGAACATTATCAAAACACAACCTCACATGGACTCGATTCAGTCTTTAGTTGGATTAAGATCACTGGTTGCACTCTGTCTAGCAAAGAGTAAACCCTCTCTTGAAGATCAGAGCATCTTACAGTCTATAAATGTCTAGCATTCAATTTAAAAAAAATTATTAGGTATACCCAGAGTTAGAACCATATGACCAAAATCCAAGAGGGGGGGAAAAAACAGACAACAGAAACAGACCCACAGGTGATCTAGATATTAGAGTTCAAAGAAAAGGACTCTAAATGTGATATGTTTGTTCAAAAAACAGAAAGAAAATTTACAGAATAGATTAAAATAAAGAATTTAACGAGAAAATTGGAAACTATAAAAAGAACCACCTGGAAATCTTCCAAGTGAATCATAATAAACATCTTAAAGAACTGGAGGTTCCTTAAAGGAGCATGATAAAGTGGGAAAAGCAGTGGGACCCAAAGAGTAAAAAAGACAAAGGCTGTGGTTCCTGGCTCTGACTATATCTAACTAAGAGAGCCTGGGGAAGTCATTTAATTTTTCTGAGCCTTGGTTTCCACATCTGGCAAATAGGAAAATGAGACCTACTCTATGTACTTCAGGGCATCAAGAAGATAAAAGTAAATACCATACATGAAAGCTCTTTATAAATCATTATACAAATGTAAGGCATCATTATTATAATAGGCTGGCATCAGTTCAAAACACAGAGCTTTGCTCCATCACTAGAAGTATTTTATGTCAATAAGTGATTAGCATGCCCTTGACTAATGCCTATATTGTTATAAAGGGGTTTGCCCAGAGAACGCTGAGAGAAATAATAATAAAATAGCCATCTCTCAGTTATGTCGGGGTTGACTCTTCACTTTGTGGATTATCCCTGGATAACTGAAACCCTAAGTGAGCTTCCCCCACTGCTCAGTGCACTTTTGTTTTGTTTTTCTTTTTTTTTTTTTTTTCTTTGCGGTACGCGGGCCTCTCACTGTTGTGGCCTCTCCCGTTGCGGAGCACAGGCTCCGGACGCGCAGGCTCAGCGGCCATGGCTCACGGGCCCAGCCGCTCCGCGGCACGTGGGATCCTCCTGGACCGGGGCACGAACCTGTGTCTCCTGCATCGGCAGGCGGACTCTCAACCACTGCGCCACCAGCGAAGCCCTCAGTGCACTTTTGGATCATCGCCTTCAGTTTCCCAGATAGTGTATATGCACCGGGAATGCACAGTCATTTTGATATGTGCCTGATTAAACATAATCAACAAGGTAAATCTGAAGCAGAAACATCACAATGCCTTCCAAAGCCAACAGCAATAATGTTGGGACAGTCGGTTGTTTGGATTCTCCACATCGCTGCTCTCTTCTATTAGCACATGTAATGGAGAGTAATGTGTTGGCTTTCACAGGTAAAGGTGATGCAGCCCATCCACTACCAGTAGGACATTTGAGCTTCCCTGGCATGAAAAGGACAGGCACTGTGTAGGTCTTTTGGGAAATAAAACTACTATAAGGTCAGAAGCCCAGCCTGAACGGAGCGTTTAGTCTTGCAAGGAAGATGTCATATGCCTAAATAATTATAGTACCAGGTATAAGTGATTTAAGTACCATAAGAGTAACAGAAATACAGAAATGTGTGCAAAAGCCCATTTGGTATTGAGTTGATCATAGACTTCAGGACCAAGGTGGCAACAGATTTAACCTTGAAAGACAGAAAAACTGGAAATGATCCAAGCAGAGGGAAGATTATGAGCAAGGACACAGAGCTGAAAAAAATGTAGCATGGGTACAACGAATTCAGTTCGATGGAGGTGCCTATCAAGAAGAATTTTTTAAAAAGAAACTTAACATTTATGAAGCATTTCTTATGTGTCATGTATTTTATATACATTATCTCAACTGGTCTCGAAAACGCTCCTCTGAAGTAGATATTATTCATCTCACTTTAGAGGGAAACAGACTCGAAAGCAAATTAATTTACTCAAGACCCATCAGCTGACAAGTGCACCGCAGGATTCAAGTCCAAGGCTGTTTGGCTCTAAAGCCCACACACTTGCTGCCTCTGAGGGTAGCGTTGCTGACCCTCAGCCTGAATGGTTCTATCACACATGGGGGGCCCCCCCACATACAACTGATGTGGAAGTCGTTCACATCAAGATGGTAGTTACCGCCACAGAGTGGACAAGACAGCCCAGAAAGGGTGAGGGAAGAGGAAGGGGCTCAGGGAAGAAGAATCAGAAAAAGAGATGAAGACGTAGTTAGGAGCAGAAGAATGGGAAAGACTAATGGAAACGAAGGTCAAGAGAAAACTTCAAAAAGGAAGAGGTCATCAAAGCTATAACTGCTGCACAGAGGTGAAGGAGGTTGAGAGGATGAAGACCAAGAAAACGCCACTTGGTTGGTGGTCTTGAAAAGAATGATTTCAATGGCAAGAAGGGTGCCTACATCCAGGTGTATGCATGGTGAATAGCTGGCCTGACCCAGGGACATGGGCCACAGCTGGAGTTGAGCTTTCAAAACTGCCCTGATGATGGGCTTCCCTGGTGGTGCAGTGGTTGAGAGTCCGCCTGCCGATGCAGGGGACGCGGGTTCGTGCCCAGGTCCGGGAAGATCCCACGTGCCGCGGAGCAACTGGGCCCGTGAGCCATGGCCGCTGAGCCTGCGCGTCTGGAGCCTGTGCTCCGCAACGGGAGAGGCCACAACAGTGAGAGGCCCGCGTACCGCAAAAAAAAAAAAAAAAAAAAAAAACTGCCCTGATGGCAGGAAAGTCATCATCTGGGGGTACCTGTTAAAAATATGAATTTCCAGGTCTCAACCCAGCCCCACCGGTTGGAATCTCCATGGAGGAGGGCCCGGGAAGTGGCCCAGAAGGTTCTTTTATTTTTTTTTAATTTTTAAAATTTATTATTTATTTATAAATTTATTTATTTATTTTTGCCTGCATTGGGTCTTCGTTGCTGAGCGCGGGCTTTCTCTAGTCGCGGTGAGCCGGGGCTACTCTCCGTGGCAGTGCGCGGGCTTCTCATTGCGGTGGCTTCTCTTGTTGCAGAGCACGGGCTTAGTTGCTCTGCAGCATGTGGGATCTTCCCGGACCAGGGCTCGAACCCATGTCCCCTGGCATTGGGAGGTGGATTCTTAACCACTGCGCCACCAAGGAAGCCCCCAGAAGGTTCTTAAATCACCAGCTCTAGATTAGTGTTTCTCAAACTTTAATGAACAGGAGAATCACCTGGGTGGTTGGCTAAATTGTAGATACTGATTTTATAGGTCTGGGATAGGGCTTGAGATGCAGCATTGTAACATGCTCCCAGGTGATTTCAATGCTGCTGGTCTGAGGACCATATTTTTAATGACAAAGGACTAAACCAAAACTTACTTGTCCCAGAGAGGTGGGTGCCAGCACCTGTTCTTCTTGGTACCTTTTGTTTCTACCACCTGCGGACCGTGCTCCTGGCTCCTTTCCACACTCACCAATAGATGGCAGCAGATCTAAATGTCATCGTCCACAGAAGTACAGCCTCAGAGATTCCGTTTCACTCCATCTGACTTCCTGTATACCCTAAAAAGCACCCTTCATTCACTTCCCCAAGATAGGCAATTGGATCAGATGAGCACAGAAAAGCTTCCCTTGATGACTTCGGTACAGAGAAGGTGAGTTCTCCCTTTACTAGGCTCCTGTACCATATATGATCTGCACCGTTCATCGGGGACTTAAATATGTTTTGCCTTACTACAGTTACTAAATTGTCTTAACTGCCTGACATCTCGACTTGGATATCTCACAGTTCCTAACCTCCCCTTCCCCCAACCCCAAACCCAAGGCTGCTCCTCTTCCATTCTTCCCCTTTTTAATAAATGACACCTCTGGTTACCTAGCTGATCAAGCCAGAAACCTGGTCATTCTAACCTTTCTTCATCCTCCACATCCAATTTACTACCAAGACTGATCAATTCAACTTCAAAAAGAGCTGTTTACTTCTCACCATCCCAGTTTTTGAGTTTTCAAAAAATTTTTGAGCATTTATTTGTACCCTCAACAATTTAGAGTGCCCACTCTGTAGTGATCAAAGCTCTCAGAAGAGCACAGCAAGTTCAGGAAAGACCCATAAACAAACCTGCTGTGATAAAGGTGTTGCTAAGACATAACGACCCAAGAGAGTGTAAACAGTGAGGGAGGGGAAAACAGTACCCGGGAACACTTCATGGGGAACAGGACATTTAAACTGGGTTTTAGAGAATGAGTAGGGATTCATCAGGCAGATGCATGGACAAAGTCCTTCTGGGTATGGTGACAGGTAAAGTACGACATGTTCAGGGAATCCAGCAGAGCAGAGTCGGGAGGGTAGGTGGAGATGTGACTGGTGAGACGGGCAGGGGCTAGATCACATGGGGTGCTGTTATGGACCGAACTAGGTTTCCCTAAAATTCATATGTTGAAACCTAACCCCCCTGTACCTCAGATTGTGACTATATTTGGAGATAATATCCTTTAAAGAGGTGACTGAGTTACAATCCAGTCATTAGGGCGGGTCTTAATCCAATCTGACCAGTGTCCTTACAAGAAAAGGAAATGTGGACACACAGAGAGAACACCAGGAGGGCATGTGCACAGAGAAAAGACCATGTGAGGAAACGGTGAGAAGGCGGCCGTCTGCAAGCCAAGGAAAGAGGGCTCAGGAGAAACCAAACCCACCAGCAGCTTAATGTTGGACTTCCAGCCTCCAGAACTGTGAGAAAATTAAGTTCTGTTATTTAAGCCACACAGTATTTTGGTATGGAAGCCCTAGCAAATGAATACAGGCACTGTATGCAACTGAGTGTGAACCGCAAGGTTATAGGTGACTGGGGAAGGGTTTAAGCAGGAAAAAGACTCTTTATCCATCCATCCCTCACTCCACATATGCAATGTGGAAGCTGCGTCAGGCACTAGAAGTACAGGTCAAAGAAGCCTTATCTGCAGAAATGATACTTTAGCCCGGGATGAAAAAAAGGGGGGCGGGGATGTCAAATTATGGTCTAGACAAAGTATGTGTGAGGCCCTAAGACAGGAAGGCTCTGGGCACATTCAGGAAACAGACATTAGGCCAGTGTGGGCAGAGGTAGGGGAGAGAGACAAGCTCTAAGAGATGCAGACGGGGGGTGGGGGTGGGGGTGTCAAGGCCAGATCATGCTGGGCTTCAAAGGCTTCATAAGCAAGTGTGTCTCTTCTCTGGAGAATTCTCCTGTGGGCCCAGGCCAACTTCCCGATGGGGGCAGAAGCTGAGGCCACGGCTGTCTTCCCTTCCACTGAGCAGCTGGGGAGGCCCTCCCCACTTGCCCGTCTGGCTGCCCATCAGCCGCCAAGGTGACACCACCAAATGCATTTCTTCCCAGCCAGGGCTCTGAGAGACACAGGATTTGCATTTCAATTTGACTTCATTCAGATGATTCCAGCCAAAGCTTGGAAATCACTCCCCTTGTCATTCTCTCACCAGTCCTGTTTTCCTTTTTTTCCTCCCTCCACCCCACGGAGGGCTCTTTTTTCCTTGACATCCTGCTCCTGGATGCCGAGAAAAGTCATCCTTAACAGCAGTTTTATTGCCAGGTCATATTAACACAATGAAGGAAATCACTGTTAATTTTTATGAATTATCTCATCATCTCTAACTAATTAACAGCTGCAGAAAGAGCAGGCATTCTGTCTCCCCTCGGACAGCCTTTACCTTGAGCATGCTTCCCAGCCACCCTACCCTTGCTGTCAAGGGGTGTCCTCTACTGGAGAAGGGCACTTCCTCTCCAGCAGGCTGCCACCTCCACATCCCCCAGCCCCAATTCTGTGCTTTCTGGCCCGCCCCAGCCTGGGCAGGCAGCTTGGGGGTGGCGGGGGGGTGGGGGGGGGCTGACCCTTTCTACTCAGCGGTCATTGGGCCACCTGTGATGCAGATGATTTAGGTTAGCTGGAAACTTTATTAAAATCCAATCTAAGTGGGCCGCCGCTGCCCTGTTCTCATTATCCTCCCTCTGCAAAATCAGGCCTTGGCCCCTGTGCCTCTCCGAATGTGTCTATAAAACTGAGTGAACAGGCAGCCAACAGCTAAATGGCACTTAATCAGGGTATAATCTAAATCCAGGTGGACAGTAAATACTTAGGGGGGCAGGGGAAGAGAGAGAGGAACAGAAAACAACGGAGGAGAAGGACGGAAGGATGCTCACACGCATCTGTTGCAGCCTCCAGAGAGGAACTGCCTGCCGGGAAACACAGAATCCCGGGCTAGACAGGGTCCGGAGGACCACAGCTGGAGAAACGGAGGCCCAGAGGGGTGCCGTGACCCCTGAGCATTCAACAGCTCACGCAGCCTGCGGCTCGTTCTCCTCCTGGGCTTCCCTCCCGAGCCCTGAGCTTCTCCGGTCCCGGTTCCTGCCCCTGCCAGCTTCTGCCCCCAGTCCCGCTCTACTCTTCCTCCACCCAACCGCGTCCCTTCCTGCAGCTGTCTGAGGAGTCTCCCCTCAGACACCCTGGCGTGTGGCCAAACCCCAGGCGGCCGCTGGTTGCGTCTGGTCTGCAGAGATGAAGGGAAGGGACGGAGGCATGGGGGTGAAAGGGCGCGAGGCCCGCCCACCCCACCGTGGGGCAGTGCCTCCCCGGGTGGCAGTTGGGCAGGGGGTCCCCGTGATGCTGGCCCGAGCATGCAGTCCTCCTTCTAAAGGTCAGATGCTCCAACAGTGTATCTGCTGGAACTGAAAAGGCCAGAGGCTGTACGTCATGTTACAGGGAGGAGAGGGGCGCTAGGAGGACGTTCTGGAAGTTTACTTTTTGCACCCGGCCTGCGTCTCTTTCTCCTCCTTTCTAAACTCTGAGACACACAGCCAGCTAACATCTTCTCTCCTTCCCCCGCCAGAAAGTTCCAGGCCGCTTGCTGTTCTATTTCAGTATGTGTAACTTAGCTCAGGTAGTCCCTGTTTGCTGCCCCAGGGGCCCCATTTTCAAAGCCAGTGGGTATATAGTTCTGAGGGGAACAAACACCTTCTCCATGGTAGCCCAAGGTAAGAACGGAGTCATTCATTCATTCATTCATTTATTCATCCCACCAATGTTTACTGAACACCTGCTATGAGCAAGGCCGGGGGAGTGACAGGTAGTAAGACGTGGTCTTGGTCCCCAGAGAAACCAGCGCCTGAACAAACGCTCATCACTATGTCATGTGGGCTGAGGGCTGAGGTGGAGCCGGCTGCCCGCCCCGTTCTGTGGAAGCGGGAAAGGGCAGAGCCCTGTGAGTGGGGACGGAAAGGACAGTCAAGGAAGTTTTCTTAGAGGAACAGCGAGGCCTTGAATGATGAAGACGATTCTGCAGGGCAGGCAAGGTTAGGAGCACTCCAGGCGGATGGAACAAAGGCCCAGAGATTGGAGAGGCAGGGGCGTTCCGGGGACTCCAGTGTGTCTGGAGGGCAGGATGCCCACTGGTGAGCGTTTACAGGGCAGGGATGGGAATGGGGCCGTGATGATGACGGGGCTATCTAGATGGTCTGCAGCCTGCCTGCAAAGGCTTCAGATGCCCTGGAAAGGAGCTTGAGCTGCCTTCTAGAAAGACGAGCTGGGCAAGAGGGAGGAAGTGAGAGGTGAAAGGGAGAGCGCCCAGGGGCTCTGAGGGGCTATGGTAGGACAGGTTCTCCCTGTGGTGGGACAGGTCTCCCACGTGGTGGGACACTGCTTCCGATCCTCGGGCACCAGGACCCAGAAGTGCCCAGGCCCCTACCGCCTCCACCTTCAGATGCCCTGGCTGCCCCACTCTGGGGCTTGGGCAGGGAGGTCCCATCATCCGAGAAACCTTTACTCAACATCCTGAAACCCTCATTCCCCGCCCCACCCAGTGGCCTGCTCCAGGTGTGTCCCAGGTGGCCCTGGGTGGAGCATGCCCCCGGGGGAATGCTGGCAGCTCATCCTGAGCAGGTTGTAAAGCACTCAGAAAGCACAAAGGAAACCAAGAACTCCAGTCTCCACATGCTTTTCAGGCCTCAGGGACAAGTTTTCCATTCTTTTCCTGGGCTGTTTACTCAACAAGTTAAGCTTAAGCAACAGAGGAGAGGACACTGGTTTTGAAGTAGGCAGGACAGTATCATGGGCATATGGCTCTGCCAGAGGTTTTGATGCTGGCTCCAGACTCACACCGGCTGTGTGACCCTGGGTAACTTATTTAACTCTCTGAGCCTCAGCTTTCTCATCTGTAAAACAGACACGATGGCAGCACTCAACGACTTTGAACAGCGTGGTCCCTGGCACATAACAAATATTACTTCATAAATGTTGCTATTATTATAAGTCTAGATATTTCTGACCCCCAAAGCCCCAACTCTTACTTTATACTCTTCTTTCCCTTTTTTGTAGGGTGTCCTCTCCAACTCCCATTCCCACTCCCTCTATACCAAAGGACTGCCCCCTTTAAAAAAAAAAAAAATACTCCTGGGACTTCCCTGGCGGTCCAGTGGTTGAGACTCTGCTCTTCCACTGCATGAGACGTGGGTTCGATCCCTGGTTGGGGAACTAAGATCCCGCATTCTGCGGGGCACGGCCAAAAAATAATAATAATAAAAATTAACAATACTCCCAGCAGAGCCTGTCACCTGGTCTTTAGGACCCACCTGCCAAGCCCCCTTTCTCTCTCAGTCCCCTGGGGCTTTGTGCTGATCTTACAATGCAGGGACTCTCCGGGTCCCTCTCCTTGGCACCTTCCTGGGAGAGAGGCACCCAGTACATTTAACAGGGCAGAATAAATAGCAATAATAATATATGTTCAGGCATTAGCCGCATAAGTAATCAAAGATCACTGCCATCTGATTCCTGGTTAAACAACATTTGGAATCTAATAAATAAGCGGCTATAAATACAGGCAGCAAGCAGATTCATCCCCTCTGAGCGGCGCAGCCTCTGCTCTTATTTTTTAGCCTAAAGGTGCCTTCAGCGCTACTCCGTTGGTTCAATTTTAAGTTAATTTCTCTGTCAAACGTCTGCAGAGGAAACCGACCAGGGCAGGGGGCAATGAGCGAGGCTGTCTGCCTCTGCTCTGTAAAGGAATCAAGGCGCCCGGGGGTCTTGGGTAGAACTCCTTCACACCCACCTTCTCCCCACTCCTCCCAGGGGCTCCGCGGAGGGGAGCACAGCAGGGGTAAGGATGGGAAGTGCCTAGTGTGGCGGAAAGAGCATGGGCTTGGGGCCAAAGAAATCTGGGTTCAAATCCAGGGTCTTGGGACTTCCCCGGTGGCGCAGTGGTTAAGAATCCGCCTGCCAACGCAGGGGACACGGGTTCGAGCCCTGGTCCAGGAAGATCACACATGCCGTGGATCAACTAAGGCCATGAGCCACGACTACTGAGACTGCGCTCTAGAGCCACGCGCCACAACTACTGAGCCTGCATGCCGCAACTACTGAAGGCCCCACGCCTAGAGCCTGTGCTCCACAACAAGAGAAGCCACCCGCAATGAGAAGCCCGCGCACTGCCACAAAGACCTGATGCGGCCAAAAATAAATAAGTAAAATGTATTTTTAAAAAAATCCAGGGTCTTCCATGTTCTGCATGGGTGACCTCAGTCTCTCCGGGCCTCGGTTTCTGTACCTACAGACCAGACATTATCAAACCTACCTCTGAAGATCGTTGTAAAAATTAAATGATGTAATTTATAGACAGTGATGGGCACGTATGAGGTGCTCAATACACATGAATGTCATTCCATCCCCTGTGATATAGTCCTTGAAAGAGATGGTCCCCTGCCCTCTCATTAGATGGAAACAGGCAACATATCGAGAAGGTAAAAAGAAGCCCAAAGTGCCAAGGTGCCCGTGGTTCCCGGACCATATTCATCATTGCTTAACTCTGGAGCTGGCCGGTTAGCATTCAATGCTTCCCTGCTTTGTGCTCTCCTGGAGTTCCTTCATGTCTGAGTTTTGCCTTTTCACATTAGAACATTAACAACAAAATATCCTGTTTCCGGTATTTCCCACAGACCCCAGCCCGCTGCAGGGCGCTGTCAGCGTTAAATAAGGACCAAGGGACAGAGGAACAAAGTTGGACCAGCCCTAAAGCCCAGGTCTCCTGATTCCTTTACTCGGAGCAATACCTTCCAATATCACATGCCTTCCTAAAACACAAGAGGATCTGTTCCTTTCTGGAAGGATGACAAGCCGAGTAACAGACAGTTTGCTGGGACTCTGGGGGGACATTATTCTTTCTAGGCCCCATGGTAGGAAATAAACACATCACTCCAAGCCAAGCCCAGCAGAGCCCACGTGACACGGCTTCAGATAACATTCTGCTTGCAGGTTACTCCTTTAGAGCCCTGACATGGTAAATCAACGTGATGAAGTGCTTCCCATTACACATCCCCTTCCCAGCTCTCTCTCCCCTGTGGCACAGTCTCAGTCACAGTCATGTGGCCGTCCTGTCGGGGTCCCTCTAGCCATCGAGGGAACGCATTGGTTTCAGGGCTCTGGGCTTGTCTGCTTCTCATGCACAAGGGTTGACCTTCACAGGACTCAGGCAATCAGATCAAGGGTTGGACTGGGGCCAGTTTCCAAGTGCCAGCACAGTCCCCTGCACACGGCACTGCTCATGAGAATGATTTCAAGAGGCTCAGGCTCCTATCTTGGGAGCCATCCAAACAGAGGAACAGAATAATGGTCCCCAAAGATGTCCATGTCCTAATCCCTGGAATCTGCCAATGTGTTACCTTCCATGGCAAAATGGACTTTGCAGAGGTCATTAAGGTTACAGATCTTGAAGGCTGGGGATGGGGGGTATTATCCTGGATTATCCCAGCAGGTTCAATACAATCTCATGAGTTCTTAAAATCAGAGAACCTTTTGTGGCTGAGGTCAGGGAGCTGTGAGCTGAGAATGACATGATCCTGAGCTTTGAGGACGCAAGAAGGGGGCCATGAGCCAAGGGATGCTGCAGACTCTAGAAGCTGGGAACAGCCTCAGCTGACAGCCAGTAATAAAATAAGAACCTTGATTTTATACCTGCAAGGAACTGAATCCTGCCAGCAACCAAAATAAGCAGGAAATGGATTCTCCCCTAGAGCCTCCAGAAAGGATCACAGCCCTGCTGACATCTTAGTTTTAGCTCATCAAGACCCATGCTGGACTTCTGACCGTAAATTAATAAATTTATCTGGATTAAACCACAAAGGCTGTGGTAATTTGTTATGGCAGCAGTAGAAAATTGTAGTAATAGTAATTATAATAGAACTACTGATAATAACTATTATTTATTGGCCTCCTACTAATTATCAGGCACCGTGCTATAGCTGCTTTGCATACATTATCGTACGTAAACCTCAATAGACAGGGTATTATTACCCCCATTTTAGAGCAGAAAACGGAGGCCAAATAATTTGCCCAAGGTCACATGCTGAAGCTATAATTCATTTCCAAGTTTGTGTGTCAATAAAGCCCAATCCCACTCTATTACCCTATGATGCCACCCAGAATTATGCTTTGCCATAATGCTGGGCAAACTACTATTTCTGCAAGAAACAAAAGAAAGGGAACCGATACTTATTAAATATTACTAGATGCTACGCACCATGTATGGTACTTTACGTATCTCCTTTCAATTAACACGATAACCTCCTGCATGTTAAAGTGTTATCTCCAGCTTACAGATGGGATACCGAGCATGAGAAAGGTTGAATAATTTGCCTGAAGGAACGTGGCTAAGAAGGGAGAGTCATACCCGTGGATTTTGAATCCGAAGCTGCCTTGTCCATAATGCCTAGGATATGAAGCCTTGAATGTGAAGTCCAAGCTCTCCCAGGGGACCATCCTCATGGCTTCATGGTAAGATAGGCACTGGACGGAGACCCAGAAGGGAGCCCCGCCCAGGCTGTAACCACAAGCCAAAGGCAACAGCTCCCGGCCATCCCACAAGAGGGTGGCCCTGTCCAGCGGCCAGTATTGCTCTCTGAGAGATAATTCCTGGGCAGATGAGGAAGAAGTTGATTAAATAAAGGGAGAGCTCCAATGTGGGCAATCCATAGATACTTACACGCTATTTCATCTCCACCAAGTCCACTCATTTCCACTTCACAACTAAATTCCTTTAGCTCTCGAGGTTTTCTAAAGGGGATATTGGCATTCAACCACCGTTAGAGGTAAAGGTCCCTTTAGGTTCAGGAACTCCAGGGGCTCCGGGAAGAGCAGGGAGAATTCCCTACAGATGGCCGTCAGAAAGAGCTCTCCTTCCCCGTCCGCTGGCCCGAGGCTGCCTGGCGGCTGCCCAGAGGTATAAAACCAGCTACTGCCACTCTGTTCCTACCCAGGCGGTGGCCGGTGCCTCTTTGGAACGAGTCCTTAGCAGAGCTTCCTGCTGAGGCCCCCAGGGCTCTCCACTTCCCTCTTCTGTCATCTCGGAGAAAATCCCTGTTCTTTCATCAGTGAGCTGAAAGCTCAGTCTCACGTGGTTAGATCCCTGCCACTGGGGGAAATTGATGAGTGTTGCCAGCGGCATTCCCTCCCCGGGCCCGTGTCACTCCCTGCTTGAAAGACCGTGTACTGTAAAGCACATCTAGGAAGAAGCCACAGGGGTGACACAACCTAGGGAACCTCCCAGCACCCGACTCCTTAACGCAGGTATCTTCAGACGTGGGGGCAACCTGCTGCCTGCTCTCAAAGGGTGGCATCGGGTCTGGGGTCGAGAGCAAAGTCAGTCCAAGAAGAGCCGGAGCTGGGGGTGTGAGGGCGCATTTCACAGGACGTAGATGGAGACCCAGATGGGCTTTCTTTAGCCAAAAGACGGGTCAGCCAGGGCTTGGTGGGCATGGGTCCGACCGGGGGCTCTGAACCTAGAGACCAGATCCCATCAGGCCGGAGCAGGTGCCTGTGGTGGACTGGACGCAGATGAGGGGAGTGCCTACCTCTGATCTGGGGACACAGCCTACCTGGGAAGGAGAAAAGAGAAAACCCATTCAGAGGAGGGGGACCAGGAGGACAAGTGGAATCCAAATGCTGAGAAGGAAGGAACAGTCAGATGAATCTCTGAAAGAAAGGAGATGCTGGGGGCTGTGAAATGACAGTGCTTCAGATCTCGGACATGCCGTCAGAGGGAAGCGCGCAAGGCCTGTTCTGTAGGCTCCTGAGGGACAGGCAAGAGCCAGGACAGTAGGTGGAAGGCACAGAGAGACAGATTTGGCTCAACAGATAGGAAAGCCGGTGTTCGGAGCTATTCGAAAGTGGACTGGGTTATACTGGGGACCCCTGCCACCATCAAGATTTTGTGAATCGAAGTACAAGCAGACAGACCAGGCGCAGCACTGGGAGAGTCTGTGGCGGACAAGAAGCAGGTACCCTGGCTAACACTGGCAGCTTCAGGAAAGAGCTGGAAGCAGGTGGCAGGGTCCCAGCTGGGAGGCTGGGTCCAGATTCAGGCCCCCAAGCTCTAGGGAGACTAAGACAAGCAAGGCCTGACCAGAGTCCCACGGGAGCTCAGAAACAGTCGGAATATGAAAGTGAGGTTTCAAGGCTTGATGACGAGACGGAAACTTGAGCACTGCGACGGCCGTACAGCTGGCGGAAGTGACTCTAAGTCAACAGCTCGGCGTTGGGATCTGAGGGACAAAGTAAGACCAGCAGCCAAGACTCATTTTGATGCTGAGTCATAAACCTGCTGGCTTGGACTTCCTCAGAATGGGATGGAGATTCGCCTTTGGACCCGGGGTTTGCCGCAGGGATAGGAGAACCTGGGGACAGGAAGCCAGCAGGGTCAGTGCACTGTCCTCGTCAAGGAACACTTGTTTAGAACTTCTTCTGCGTCGAGTGAGACCATCATCATCTCTGCCTTCCAACAGCTTTCAAGTTTGGAGCTCCTTTGGGACCTCCCTTGGGTCTGCATCATTCACTCATTCAGTAGACATTTAGTGAGCACCTTCTGTATACCAGGCACTGTACCAGCAGAGAACAAAACAAAGGGCTTTGCCTGATGGGAGGACTCAGATACTAAACGAATAGGACCCAGTTTGTCAGATGGTGACAAGTGCTATACAAAAAAACAAAGCAAGGAAGAGAGAGAGAGAGATGGCGAGCGGGGCATGACCTACAGGAAGTGAGAGAGTGAACCGTGCAGACCTCTAGGTGAAGACTGTTCTAGGCAGAGAGAACACCCAGGAAGCCAGCGGGAGGAGCTGGTGTGGAGTGAACAAGAGGCAGAGGAGTAAGAGATGAGAACAAATAATAATAGAACAGTGGCGCAGATCGCGGAAGGCCCTGTGGGTGGGGACCCCATAAGGACTCTTTCTCTGCCTCTGACTTGAGATGAGGTGAGATGAGAAGACACTGGAAGAGCTGAGGACTGACAGGATTCAACTTACATTTTAAAAGAATCACCCTTGCTGCCATTTTGAGAAACAAAAGTGACAGTAAGAGAGAAGCCCAGAAACTAGTAGGAAAGCTTTGCAGTGATCCAAGGGAGAGAGAACACTGTCTCGGAATGGGAAAGCCACAGTGGAGGTGGCCAGAAGTGGTTGGGTTCTGGATATACTTGGAAGGTACAGCAAACAGGGTTTGCTGATGGGGAGGATATGGGATATCAGAGAAAGATGGGGTCAAGCGTGACTCCAAGGATTGGGACCCTAGTCCAGATAGATAGAATGGCATGACCACGTATGAAACAGGGGAGACCGTAGGAGAAGCAGGCTTAGAGGGGAACATCAACAGTTTGGACAAGTCAAATGTAAGTTTCTCTTAGACATCCAAAAGGGGATGAGGAGTCGGTGTATAAGTCTGGAGTTATGGGGAGAAGTCAGAGTTGGAGATGAGACTGGAGAGTCATCACATCAAAAGCCATGAAACTGAATGAGATCACTAGGGCGTGGCTAGAGAGAGAAGAGGTCTAAGGACAGAACCCTGGGGCATATCCGTATTCAGAGGTCGGACACATGAGGAGGAATCACCAAAGGAGACAGAGAGCCCAATGAGGGAGGGCAAGAACCAAGATGGAGTGTGACCCAGAAGCCAAGAGAGAGGAGCGTTTCAAGGAAGAGCGAGAGAAAGACTATGCCAAATGCTGCCTGTGAAATGAGGCCTGGGGACAGATGATTGCATGAGGCCATGGGGGCACCATGGATGGGGGTGAAATTCTGATGGGAGGGAGTCCTATTGATTGGGTAAGAGAGGAGAGGAAATAGAGACAGCTTTGCGTAAGAATTCTTTTGCAGAGTGTCTCTGCAATGGGAAGGAGAGAAATAGGGGGTTAGCTGAAGAAGGATGTAGGGTTAAGGGAGGTTTTTAAGATGGGAGATCATTCAGATCCACTAGCCAGTAGCGGGGACCCGTTACCTCGGTGTGAAAAGCCCACGACACCGGAAAGGTAGAGAAGATAGAGCCCAGTCTCTCAGGATGCTGTTAGGCTGGTGGCACGGATGAAATTCAAATAAGGTTTTTTAAGTGTTTGCAAAAATAGGCGGGTATGGACCAAGGAAGACAGTGCAACCCGTGTGTAACTGAGTCAGCATGCGTACCTCTCGCGCTCTGAGAATTCTGGAAGTAAGAGCTTTCCAAACCGGGTGTGGATTCTTGGCTCTTAGAAAGAGGTGAATTTAAAGCAGGATTTAGAAAAAGGGGAGAGACGGCATTTGGTGGAGGAGTGGAGAAGTGTGCTCCAGGCAGGGGGAGGCTAAGAGACGGCAACAGGGCCATTCCCAATAACAGGTGTCACTTTCCCAGCACTTACTACACGCCTGACACTATTCTAAGTGCTTTCTAGGTCATAACTCATTGAATTCTCATAAAAACGTGAGGTAGCAACTACTGTCATCCATGTTACAGATGAAAAAAATGGAAGCACTAAGAAATGAAGTTCTCGCTCAAGGTCATATAACTAGTAAAGGGTGGTGCTCGGATTCAAACCCAGGCAGGCTGGTTAGAGCACAGGCTCTGGCGTCCACCTCTACCCCATGATGGAGCCTTCCCGAGCCAAGCCCAGTGCTACCCAGAACACATCAGGCGCTGTGGTGTCGCCCTTGCTCTCCAGACCCCTATCAGCTTGGAACAGCCATGGAAGGCAACTGGGTGAGTCAGAACAGAAGGGGCTAAGGGAAGAGGGAAACACATGGAGGACCCTCTCGTGGGCTGCTCCAGGTGGTCACCCACCCCCCCTTTACGTTGGCTTTCCTCCTGAGTCCAGCACGGTGGCACTACCTCCCGGTCAGGGGCTGGGCACGGCCCCGGCATGGCCCCACCAGGCACCCGCTGAGCCCAGACTGCACGAGTTGGCCCCGCCCTCTGCATCACACCCCTCATCGGTGTGGGGTTAAGCGGCAGCGGACCCCCCACAGGCAGACCGGCCCCGAACTCAGCTCGACGGGAAGAAACACACACCAACAACACACAGAGGGGCTGCTGGCCAGCCCGACAGCTATCGGCAACCCCCGCCCAGCTATGTGCCCCCGCATCCAGACTAATGAGAGCTAAGTGTGACCGCTGTCTTGCCTGCAGCTGAGCTGCGAGGCTGTGGGTGGTAAGCGCGGGCCCCGCCGAGGCACACACGTGTCTCCCGCCCACGTGGGCTCACACACACTCAGGCGCTCGGCTGAGAGCAGGCGGCAGCCTCTGTGCTCCTCCGACACCTCAGCGGTGGCCGCAGGGAGAAAAGAGACACCCAGACAGGTCTACACCAACACAGGAAGGAGACTCAGTAGGGCTTCATGTCTTATCTGGCTTAAGCAACTGAGACCTAATGGGGTCATGGCTTAAATCGGGCAGATGGCTGCCTCCACTCTAAGCTCCCATGAATGGTTGTTAATGAGAACACAAGGATAATAGGATGCCTCCCAAAGAGTGTGAGAACAGACCAAAGGCTAAAGTATTCTAGCACAGGAGCCCAGCTTAGAAGGGGTCCTGGAGGTACCAGGTCCAACCTCCCACTGATGCTGAACTCTCTGTCCAGCCCAGCTATGGCCACCTCCAGCTGTGGGGACCACAGTATCAGAACAGCCCATTCCATCTGTCGGGTAAACATTGTTTTACATCAAACCCAAATCTCCCTCCATAATTATCATCTCTCCCTGCAACAAACCACCCTCCCCAAACTGGAGCTTGCTAATGACTCCATCCCAAGACTCTTGTAAACCACTTCACAGAGCTGGAGACAGGCTTTTGAAATTCTGACAAAATATTACCATGCCAGGTCTCTCAAATCATGTGTGTCTCTGCCAGGCAGGGCTTCATCCAGCAGGACGGAAGATACTGTGGGTCAGCACATGTGTGGAGGGGGCAAAATGAGAGTCTGGGAAAAGCAGGCCATTCGAGCACCAACGGACACAGGCAGCCACGTACCAAAATTATTTGGAAATCAGCGCTATAATCTAGGGCTTTTAACTAGGGAACAATAGCCACCTCCCTTCTTTCCAATACCCCTGCTTCTGGGACCTTTCCCAGTTTCCTCCCGCAGACTCACCAAGATATGTTTAAGAAAACATAATGTTTCCTACTGTCACCTGCCTGTTCTCTTTAGTTCAGCCTGATTTCATGAGGTCCTGGGCGTCGGCACTCTGGCCCATGGTGGCTTTCCCATCAAGAATGTACTGCTGGGGAACTTCCCTGGTGGCACAGTGGTTAAGAATCCTCCTGCCAGCGCAGGGGACACGGGTTCGATCCCTGGACCGGGAAGATCCCACATGCCGCGGAGCAACCATACCCGTGTGCCACAACTACTGAGCCCGCGTGCCGCAACTACTGAAGCCTGCATACCTAGAGCCCGTGCTCCACAACAAAGGGAAGCAACCGCAGTGAGAAGCCCGCGCACGGCAACAAAGAGTAGCCCCGGCTTGCTGCAACTGGAGAAAGCCCACGCCCAGCGACGAGACTCAACACAGCCAGGAAGGAAGGAAGAAAGAAAGAAAAAGAAAGAATGAATGCACTGCTGGGACTTCCCTGGCGGTCCAGTGGCTAGGACTCCATGCTCCCACCGCAGGGGACATGGGTTCTATCCCTGGTCAAGGAACTAAGATCCCATAAGCTGCACAGCCAAAAAAAAAAAGAATGTACTGCCAATAGCCTAGGCTATTCAGGACTCTGCCATCTCAGCTGTCCTCTGGTCCTCTGACTGGACTCAAGAGGCCAGGCACCCTTTGCCCCTGCCTGAGAGATGTCCTATCCTCTTACTCCCCTCCATGCGAGCTTGGGCAAGCCACAAAGTCTGTGAAGCTCAGCCTCCTCTTCCATAAGATGTGTTTAGGGCTTCCCTGGTGGCGCAGTGGTTAAGAATCCGCCTGCCAATGCAGAGGACAGTGGTTCGAGCCCTGCGGGAAGATCCCACATGCCGCTGAGCAACTAAGCCCGTGCACCACAACTACTGAGCCTGTGCTCTAGAGCTCGCGAGCCACAACTACTGAAGCCCGTGTGCCACAACTACTGAAGACCGCGCTCCTAGAGCCTGTGCTCTGCAGCAAGAGGAGCCACCACAATGAGAAGCTTGCGCCCCGCAACAAAGAGTAGCCCCCACTCACTGCAACTAGAGAAAGCCCGCGTGCAGCAGCGGAGACCCAATGCAGCCAAAAGTTAAATAAATGAATAAATAAATAAAATTTTTTAAAAAATCTAAAGAAAAAAAAAAAGAGGTGTTTACTTCTACCGACCTTGCAGCTGGTTGGGGAAACTGAATTAACGCATGTGTAAGAACATGTTATACACTGTAAACCGTGGCACCAATGTCACCAGGCAGTTGGGAGTCAGGAATCCTGGCACTGCCACAGTGGCCTTTACCAACTCACTTTGCCTACTGGGACCCCAGTTTTTCATATCTGTGAAATGGAGCACCTAGGCCTAATTCATCCCTCACTTCTCAGCAGAAGAGACTATGGCCGGAGGCTGTAGTTCACAAGTGGGTTCTGGAAAGGCTGAGAGAAGATAAACGTCCTCCAAGTATCCGGTGCAGGGCTCCTGGCAGAAGACCAAGCAGCACGCGAAGACAGATGACTCCACACGGTACACTGGCCTGGATGCCTTTCTAACGGCAGCCAAGTCTCCCTCATCCCTCTGAAGATGTGGTGGCAGCAGGGTTGGGGCAGGAAGGAGAGAACAGACAGCCTCGTGCAAGCACACATGCAGGCAGACGCCCTCATGGACTGTCTTTGGCGAAATATTTACTCTTGCAAATATGTATTTTGTACACTTATTGTTAAATAAAACCAGTTGGCATTTTTGAGCACTGACCAATATCTGGGAGAAGAGACATCTGAAAACGGACAGGTCAGTTCAAGATTCAAAACTTGCCATTAGGTAATTCACCCTGCAAACATTTCTGAAGTACCCCTATGGGCCAGGCACTGTGCTAGACCCAGGAATACAGACATAATAAGAAAGACACAGATCTCCTAAGGTGTTTGTCAGGGGAGGGATCTGTGTCCCAGAAAGCTTTGTACACGGGTTCTCTCTCTAGATGACAGATGAAGGAGAAAGTCATCAATTCCTACTTGTCACTAATGTGAAAGACCAACTGATTGCTTATATGGGTGACTCAATTTGGAAAAGAGATCAAGAATTACACGCTGATCCAACTCTCATAAATCACATCACGTGATCATATCACATGGTCACAGTATGAAGGGGAGCCCACTACTCAAAAAACCCCACAGTGAGTTCTCGGCAAGGCACAGAATTCTGTTGGTATATTTGGATCTTGGTGTGTCCGATATATTTAATACATAGCAGAACAGGATAAGAAAACCAGTGCTTTTTATTCCTCCCCCTTGCCTCCCCCAATTCTTTTATTATCTTCATCTTCATAACATTTGAATGTTCTATGTTTAACATTCTCTCTGCAGGACTTGGAGCTCATTGAGGGAAACC
Source organism: Kogia breviceps (assembly GCF_026419965.1). Taxonomy (NCBI): domain Eukaryota; kingdom Metazoa; phylum Chordata; class Mammalia; order Artiodactyla; family Physeteridae; genus Kogia; species Kogia breviceps. Next base: position 109,018,317 of record NC_081316.1, on the reverse strand, counting down.
ACCTCAGTAAAAAATGGGAGTTATAAAGTGCTTGGGGTCTTAGTAAGACAGAGTGTCAAATAAATGCAAGCTCTTGCTGCTCCACCTCACAGGGAAAACTTAAACAAGAAAGAGGTTCAATTGCTACAATAACCTGCTGATGTCTAGTGCCACCCACGCTGAGCAGGACTCTGTACAACCCTGAGCGAGCCTTTCAAATCCCCAGGCCTGTTTCCTCATCTGTCTGATGGACTTTGTCTGGGTCCTTAGGAAATTATTTGGGAGTAAAAGAATCAAAAAAGAGCAACAGGGCTTCCCTGGTGGCACAGTGGTTGAGAATCCGCCTGCCGATGCAGGGGACACGGGTTCGTGCCCCGGTCCGGGAAGATCCCACATGCCGCGGGGCGGCTGGGCCCGTGAGCCATGGCCGCCAGGCCTGCGCGTCCGGAGCCTGTGCTCCGCAACGGGAGAGGCCACAGCGGTGAGAGGCCCGCGTACCGCAAAAAAATAAAAAAAAAAAAGAGCAACAGACTATAAAAGCAATAACGATTCCATCTTTCAATTCCTTTGCCAGATAGAACACAATATATTTAATGTGATTGCCGTGATAATGGGATATCCCAAATGTCTCCAGGGGTGTAAAGCTGCCGTACAGCAAAGCAGAAAGAGAAACTTTGGAGACAGGTTTGAATTGCAGTCTCTGTGTGACCTCAGATGAGTTATATAAACTCCCCAAGCCTCTGTTTCTTCATCTATAACATCTGATCATTAATTCTGATGTGAAGATTGCCTGAAATATGTGAAACACCTAGCACAGTGCCTTGGCAGAGAGTGAGGTCTTTCCAAGTGGTAATTATTAGGGGGATTGTTATTATTTAGCACTGTGTCCTCAGTGTTGGCACATAGCACTCCATAAATACTTGTTGAGTGGATTAATAAATGAATAGTTGAATCCCTGTTTTTACCAGTATAGCCAAAACTTGCCTTAGAACCCAATCAGGATCTCCAGCCCATTCCTCTTTTCTCTTTTAAGTAAGACAGATAGACGGACATTTTCTCTTTCTCCTCCTTCTCCTTTTTCTTTTACTTCTTCCAATAAGTCTACCTCTTTAAGCACAGGGAAGACCAAAAGAAACTTTAGAACAATGATGCTGAACGTGTTCTTGGGAAACCACATCTTGCAAGGGCCGTGCACTCATCCACCCACCCATTCACTGAGCTTGTGTGATATGCTTGCATACGTCAAGCGTCGGGACCTGTGTTACGTGGTCGATCGCCCTTGGAATTCAGAATCTGGTGGGAAAATGCCATAATAATCAGAGCACAACCCAGTAAGTGTGCTGGAACAGGGGAATGGGAGAATGGTTGGAAAAAGATGATCTGACTGCCACCAGCCCTGCCCCCTACTCGCTGTGTGACCTTGGCCAAATCACCACCCACTCTGGGCCTCCCTCCTCATCTGTGAAATGAGCAGGTTGGAAAATGGAATCCACAGAATCCTTTACGGTTGTAAGATACAATGATGATCCCTTTAAGTCATGGAGGGCTGAAGAGATGGTGAGGGTGGTCTTCTCGGGGCATTTATTAACTTGCGGCTCTCACAGTCATCACTCAGAGGACCCAGAGGGACAGGAACAAAATCAGAAGACATTTTCAGAAGAAAGATGACTGAAACAGGTTGACATATGTGTGAGAGTTTGGGGGATTTATGCTGGCAGCCTCGCCATCATAAATAAAATCCCTTTCCCTTACCCAAAGCCTCATTCGTTGAGTAAACACCGGACACTGTAATAGACAGCTTGGCTGTATCTCCCGCCCCGTGCCTCACTTGAATGAAAAACAGCAGTCCCACGGCAGGGTAGTGGGCTCGCCACCTCTTTACAAACACCCACGTTGTCACCAGCTGACAAGCGGGGCGGGGGTTGGAACAGGCAGGGCAATTTATCTCTGAGATTCCTGGTCCCTCCGTGCAGCCTCACTCATGGCCATCTACTCTGAGGCCGGAGGTTTGGGAGGAACCCCGGAAGAATCAAATGTGGGGAGAAGTGACCCGCGGGAAGTGGGGGAAGGAGCAGCAGCGCCTCCCTTTCCTGCGAGCCTCTGGAGGACTTGGGGGACCCGTCGCCATCAATGCTGGTCCAGCCCATCCGTGTGGAAGGCGGCCTGCCACTAAGCACAGCTACTTGTGCTTTCTTGACCTACTTCTCCTCCTATCCCTGCCCTACTCCACATCCCCTCTGGAGTCCGTGTAATTAGCACCTTTCCATCCATAAAGCTCCTGGCTCCCAGGATAACCAGGGAGACAGCAAAGCAAGCCCTGGCATTGCTGTTTTGGCTTTACTTTCCTCTCTGTTGGCCTCACTCTGCTTCCTGGCCTCTGTAGATTAGGCCCAGTCTGACCTTGCGAGCCAGCAGGGCCCCTGGCTGGAAATCAGCTGGACATGGCCCGGCATGAACCAGAACGAGTGCCAGCAGAGAGGACAGAACTGGACAAGCATTGTTCCAAGCGTGGGGATGGGAGCTTGAGGGTCCCTTTGAAGCCCTCCACTGTCGCACAGCAGGCCAGACAGGGAACTGTCAGCTCTGTTTTCTGCTTCTCTCGCGGGGAACAAGTGTCAGGAGAGCCGAGGCCGCGAGGAGCTGCCAATTCCGGCTCAATCCCTTTCCGCTTCCCATTAGCGACAAATGGAAATTGATGGGTTACCGCTTTAGCCACTCATTTAGAGGAGGAGAAAACCTCACAGCAAATGCTGAATAACTGGAGGCACTTACAAATTAAGCATCTTAAGGATATGAACCGTTTTACATTGCTGCTAAGCAGAATTCAATTAGGTTTTGAAGTTTCAGTAGAAGTGAATGGGGAAGAGGGAGGGAAGACTTTGTTTTTAATTCCTTTTTTCAAGTATGCAGAGTGCTGAGCCGAAGGCAGGATGAGGGGAAGAACTGAGTCACTGGCCCTTGTTTCTGATTCCAATCAGCTGCCACGGCATATGCACGGAGAGACGTGCCCGTAACTCGGGGACCTGCAGCTCAGCCTCTGGCCCGTGATGCCTGGCCTTGCCAGGGCCTCCTGACTACCCACACCACCATCATGCCAATCTCTGGGACCTTAGAACCAGTCCTAATTGCAAGTAGAGGAATTCAGGAGCTATAGGCCAGGTCCCTGGGATTCTGCCTCATGATCTTCGTTTTAAATCATCCTCTAACCCTTTCAGGTTCAAGTTTAGGATCTTGCCTCACTCTCAGGATCCACTTTACCCCCTTCCCACCCCAATCTGGGCAGAGGGGCTTCAGGTGGGCCCCCATCTGGATAACTTGCCTGGTGTTTGGGTCCCTCTAGGGCTGTTGCCTGGCCTTGCCCGGGGTTCCTGCCATTGGACTGATCTTCCTGTGACCAACACATCTGCCTGGATTTCTCACTGCTGTGCCCCACCTGTCTGTCCACAATGACTCTCTTCCCTATACACAAGTACACACCCCAATCCCTGAAACCCCACGTCTATCCCAGGCCATCGGATGACCACACAGTGTCTGCTGGACTGGACTGTGTCTCCTTGTCTCTGCAGCTGGGGCCATGCCCCGAGGACCCGGGTCAGCAGGCAGTGGCCCAGCCTGCAGTTGAGGAGCTTTGCTGAGTCTTGGAGGTGTTGGGGGGCAGGGGAGGCAGTTGATTTCTCAGGCACTCCTGGACCCCAGAAAGAGCCAAGTCTTCTGCCAGGCACGGGGACGCTGATGGGGCCGGCGGCGGCAGCGCCTGCCCACACCCAGAACGGGCACCCCCATGGCAGCAATGACAAGGGAGGGAGCTGGTGGACACACGCCATTGAACCAGGGTAGGGCGAGCAGACACCAAGGCAAAGGCCCTGCCAGGCAGCTGGGTCAGGGGCACCAAGAACACTTCATGTGAACACACCCTCCAGGAAGCCTTCTTGGATTGATCAGAGGAGAGAAGAGATGATCTCTGCTCTGCTCTCTAGCCCCTAGATTTGGAAGCCCCATGGCCATTCCCACCTCCTTCACCTACAGCTGTGACCAGCTGAGTCCACCACAGACTGCAACAGGCACTGAACATCTTTACTCCCATCACAAGGGGAGCTGGGAAGCTTGAGCAGACTGCAGCTGTCAGCCTGTCGGCTGCCCCCCCACCCCAACACCACCCTCGCCCCAGCCAAACTCAGGGAGGGCAGAGTACAGGGTCAGATGTCCCCTGCGGACACCTGGGGTGTGGAAGGGGCATGGCCCAGGGCTGGGCCGCCCCCAGGGTGCCGCAGGGGCAGCACTTACCGATCCTCAGGGAGTGCGGACTGCAGGCAACCATCACGAGCCACGTGGGAAGCAGCACCAAAGGCGCCGAGACGCGGGGCATCTTCTATAAATCCTCATGGAGCCCTCTGCTGGTCTGGGCATGACATAACTCTGCGGGAGAGCGAGGGAGCATGTGAGTAAGCGTCCTATGGGCCCAGGGCCCGAGCTGCCACCCAGACAGCCTCCGTGCGGAGGACCAACACTCCCTCCACGAATCGCTGTGACTGTAGGGGAGTTCCAGGCCGGCTCTAGGCCTCTGTCTTTCCTGCCTCTGCCCAGATTCACAGAAGCCTCAGGTTCTAAAGCCATTCCCCCACCCTGACCGCCATCAAACCAGGGGCAGGAGGGTGTCACTGTGGCTGAATGATTCATGGGGCTCCACTTTTTAAAAAATGTCTAATTGGGGATCAAAACTTTCATCTGCTCTTAAGAACAGGAGCCTTGGGTGAGCAGAAAATGAGTGGGTGAGAAGGTTAGGCCATCGTTCCGGACACATCGCACGCCCTGCTCTCTGGGGAGTGATGTTGGGGAAGTGATGGGTTCCAGTCCAGCTCCTCCACTTGCCAGCTGGGTGGCTTTTCTCGGTCACTCAACTCCATTTCCTCTCAGGTAGACCTGGCATAACAACACGTGCCTGGATGGGTTGAACTGAGGCCGAGGAGAACACAGGAGAGGACTGGCCTAGAGCAGGGGCTACACAAATGTCAGCTCCTCCCTGGCCCAGATGGGAGAGGTCGCTTCTCTGCCCAGATGGGAGAGGTTGCTTCTCAGCAAATACTGAGGGCAGAAGCGCACATCCCAGGTCATCAGCTGGTTTCCACATCTGCAGAAAACTAACCCCTCCCCATCCTTCCTCCACCAGCCCCTCTCCCTCCTGAGGCTGGAGTCAAAGCCAGAACCTTGAAGGAGCTGCCTCCCTGCAAGGCAGCATGAGTATTGTCCCTCCCTGAGACCTCCTGGCACCCTGAGATCAGAGTCTGCAGGCCACCAGCCCCGCCCCATCACTGGGGTGAGGGAGGGGCTGGTGAATATGCAAATATGCTAAACCAAGGTCACCTTTGGTTAGGAGACTAGTATTAAAGTGATTCATCCCCCCACCTCCAGACAGACAATCCAATAGAAAAATAGGCAAAAGACTAGAACAGACACTTCGGTAATGGTATATCAAAAGCTCTTGAAGCACACTTGGAAAGGTATTCAGGAAAATGCAATTTTAAACTTCAATGAGATATCATTATACACCCACCAGAATGACTTTTAAAAAGAAAAAAACAGGGGACACGGGTTCGTACCCCGGTCCGGGAGGATCCCACATGCCGCGGAGTGGCTGGGTCCGTGAGCCATGGCCCCTGAGTCTGTGTGTCCGGAGCCTGTGCTCCGCAACGGGAGAGGCCACAGCTGTGAGAGGCCCGCGTACCGCAAAAAAAAAAAAAAAAAAAAAAAAAAGAAAAAAGATACTATCAAGTGTTAGCAAAGATGTGGAGCAACTGGAACTCTTCTACTGTGTCAGTGGGAATGTAAGTCAACGTAACTGTTGTGGAAAACTGGTCTATTAGAGCTTTACACATAGCCTAATATCCAGCAACTCTACCATAGGCATTTCCAGTAGAAATGCATGTATACACTCACCAAAGACATATTAGAACACTCACAGCAGCACTCTTTGGGTTTCCCCAAACTGGAAACTAGTCAGATGTCCAGCAGCAGAATGGACAGAGACATTGTCCATTCATACAATGGAATCTTATATGGAAATGAAAATGAACAATCAACAACTCCATGCACCTGTGTGGATGAATCTCACAAACATAATGTTGAGTGGAAGAAACCAGGCACGAAAGAGTATTTACAGTATGATTCTATCTATAAAAAGTACAAATGCAGACAGAACCATTGTGTGCTGTAAGAAGTCCAGCTAGTGATGCCCCTTGCAGGCGGGTGGTGACTAGAAGGGGACACAGGGCATCTTCTAGAGGTGCTGCTGACATCCTGTTTCTTATTCCAGGAGCTGAGCAAAGTGTGCTCAGTTTATGAAATCTTGTCGAGCTGTACATATCTGATGATAATGTTCACTTTTCCGTATGTGAGTTACACTTAGTAAAGCTTTTGTTTTATGACAATCCCCCCTCCCCACAGAAGCTCGGTGTTGCAGCCTGACCCAGTACCTCGCAGCTTCCTGCACACAACTAGTCCCCTCTGCCTGGAGCGTGCTCCTCTCCCCCCCACCCTTGCCATGTGCCAGGATCGGGTGCCTCTCTATGCCATCCCAGCAGCCTCTAGTGCTGGGCTCAGTGCCAGCTTCTCAAGGGCCAGGACTGTTTCCAGTTTACTGCTGTATCCCCAGAGGTTACTTATACAGAATAGGTGCACAGGAGATATCTGTTCAATGGATGGAGGGCCTCAAGCCACTGCCTGCTATAAGGAGACAGAGGAGAATAAAGGATAAAGGATTGGACTGCTGTACACCTGAAACTAACAGAACATTGTAAATCAACTATACTCCAATAAAAAAAAATTTTTTTAAAGGATAAAGGATTGGAGCAAAGGCAACTCTGCTGTTGGCAAATCAGGCCCAGAATCTTTGTCCCTTAATCCATGGATGCCCGTGCAGGAAGAGATGAAAGCAAACACAGTCTCAAGGGAAGCTTGGCATTCTTACTTGTTATGGGTAAAGTCGACTGTTCAGTGACTGTCTCCCCACTAGAATTCAAGCTCAATGGATGTGGGACAGGAACAGAAATCCTGTTTGTCTGTCTTCTCAGGGCCTAGAACAGTGCCTGGCATATATTACAGCCTCAATAACTATTTGTTGAGTGGCAAAATGAATGGACTGTCAAAGAGGAAAGAACTGTAAAAATCTGACTAGGCTATATAAAAGTAATACCAAATATAATCATTTCTGTCAAATGCCTTCCATTTATGCCCAGTCAGCCTGCTGCACAATAATTATTATGCAGACCGCTAAATAGGTGTCAGATTAGCCTGTGTAAATTTTATTTGGTGACAGAACTACACTTAATCCATGCAGGCCTGACAGTCATTGTTCACGGCCCTGAAGGCTGGCTGATCCTGGAGACCACATGTAAGGACAATGGCTGAGGTTTGGGGCTGCTCTTGGATACAAAGATGAGAAATAATCTCCCTCCAAACCTTACAGGAATAAAAGGAACCATCATGTCACATGTTTGTAAGGCTCAAGGGTTTGCAAAATTCTTTCCATAGTCTTTATCTTATTTAAATCCACAGAACAAGCTCTATTATTGACAAGGAAGCTGAGCTCAAGAAAGGTGCCTAGCTCAAGGTCAACACAGCCGTTACGAGGCAAAGCCAGGGCTAGCCAGGTCTCTGACTTCGCTGGGTATTCTTCTGTCACTTACCTATCTGCATATGAGAGCAGATCACGAAGCTTCCAGATTCTTTAACAAAAAACACAAAGAAATTTGAGGTCTTATTTTCAGTTTAATGTTTAGACGAAGCTGGTCTTAGAACCTAACTGTGCAGCCTTTATTAACTGAAAATAATTTAATAATTTAGGAATAAAAGAAGAAATTTTCTAGACGTAGAGCACCTAAACCCTCTTCCCACTAACGTCACCCCTGGGGAATTTCACCTCCACCCACGAGTTATTTCCACCTGCATGGTGTGTCTTCTAAATCAGCATCTCAAGCCCAGAACACCTGCACTGAGACGGCTTCCTCCTGAAATCTCCAGCTGGATTCCCCACAGCACTTCAGACACGCCTCGTCCTAAGGAGGAGGTCTCCTCTCCCCCACTCCCGCCATCTGCATCTCCTCCTACGTCCTCCTTCGTAGTGGGTGGCACCACGATCCACTAGTCACCCCAGCCAGAAAGCTGAGAGGCACCCTAGAGCCCTCGTCCCCACAGCTACTGAGTCAGCAAGTCCCAGCAGCCCTGCCTACATCACCACCTACCCACCACGGTCCAGACGTCCTACAGCAGCAACCAGGACTCTGCAACGGCAGCCGCCTTGGTCTCCCCCTCTCCGTTGGTTCTCTGCTGAGTGGCCAAGGGTTCTCACCCAAATGTGAACTTGATAATGACATACCCCTGCCCCCAAAGTCTTCCATAGCTCTCCACTGCATTGGGGATCAAAAGCAAATTCTTAACCCCAACAGATAAACCCTTCACGATCTGGCTCCTGCCTTCCTGACTCTACCACCCACCCCACTGCACCGGACCTTCCGCAGAGCTCCCTCAGCACCCACCCTTTGCCTGTGCCCGGACTGCGGTCTCATCCCCTAATGGCCCGGAAACTGTGTCTTCCAGGATCACCGCACTACCTCCCCTCTGAGGCTTTTTGTGATCCCTTTCCCATCTGCTGCCACCACACCTGGAACATTTGTCATTAGGGCACACACCCTGCTTATGACGATGCTGCCTGTCTCCCCACAGAACTGTCAGCTGTGATGCAGGCGCCGTGGCAAGCAACGACACACTATCCGGCACACAGTAGGTGCTCTACTAATATTGGCTGAATGAAATCAATGAACAGATGGTGTCAAAAAGGCATTTTCTGTGTTTACACCAAGATGAAGTAAATTCTCAGTCTGGGTTGTACATTTTGTATATTCACTGTGGTTAATACAAACAATCTAAGCAGACAGAATGTTCTAGATCCAGGCAAAGGGTCATCACATCAATATATGTTGAAAAGGGGAGGGAAGCATTTACTGACCTTTTCTTCTGTGCCTGGGGCTTGGACTGATAGTCACAGTTAAGGACATGGGTTTGAGTCCTGCACTGCCGTGTAGTAGCTATACACCATGGGCAAGTGAGTTAACTTCTCTAAACCTCGATTTCCTCATTTGTAACATGGGAGTGATAAAAGTACCCTCGCAGAATCATTAGGAGGAATGAGGATAAAATGTGTATCCCGCGCTGCTCGAAGTAATTAGCTGTTCATGACTATTATTCCAGCCCTATAAGATAATATTGCACGCCCACTTCACAGATGTGGAGGGTGAGGCTCAGGGAGGCTCGGTCATTTATCCAAGGTCATGCAACTAAAGCAGTAGTGCTGAAGTTCAAATGCAAGAGTCTAACCATGTGTAATCACAAATCCCAGGCTCCTTCTTCAGCTAGAGTTGAATACGGAGGCACTGGCAGAATTGAAGTCCAAAGTGGGCATAAAAATATGGCTTCTGATTTCTGAGGGTCTCTGACAGTCCCCACCTAAACAGAGCCTGTCTTCAATCCTGTGCCTTAGGTAACTCAGAAGGCAGAGAGTCTAAAAACAGAACTTTGCCATGCAACTGAGGACATTGTTCTTGACATCCTAGGGCAGCCGTGACAATCCTAACAAGTGCAGATTAAGGCCCAAGGTCAAAAATATCTGTTGAAATAACGAAAGAATCCAATCAGGTAATATATGTGGAAAAGGCTCTGTGGGCATGAACTGTTTCCTTGTGAGTTACTTTCAGAGTCCTTGCCCATAAGGAATGTACAGTCCAGGTGCAATTCCTCCACCGAACAAGCTCAGCTCTCCTGCTCTGAACCTCCAGCCTTCGCCAGCCCAGGCAGCATCTCACCGCATGCTGATCACACGCTGATCGCGTGCTGCCCCGCGAGCGCTTGAAAGACGTGCTGCGGAATCAGACTGGGGGGCGAGGCTTCTCAGGTGTCATCTCTGCTTTAGCATTTACCTGCCTGAGATGTTTCTGGACCCAAACACCAGAAATCAGAGGTCCCCACTTTCTCCAGAGGGGGAACCTAATTTCCATTTTTTCAGTATCTCAAGACTCCTCAGCTTCCTCAAGCTAGAAGATCTGCTCACGTCTCTTTCAGACCTCAACCTCTCTGACTCTCTCTCTGGTGCTTGTATTTTGAATGAAGCCCCACGAGGACAGGGCCTTCTCCCTCTTATTCACTGCTACACGCCCAGCACCTAGAACAGTGCCCGGTGCAATGCAGCTACGAACAAACATCGACACATGCATGAACGAATGAATGAATGAATGGCTGTGTAACTTTGTACGTATTTATGCCCTCTCTCTATTCCAGACCATACGCTCCTGGAAGGCAGGGGAGCATCTCTCTCAGGCCTGTATCTTCCTGACACATTTGCTATGATGCTTCTCCCGAGGAGAAGCTGCACGAATGGGTGCTGACTCCCCACCAGCACTGGTTAACAGGTACAGACAGGCACCTCCAGCAACCGTTCCCTGTGTTCCGCGGTGAGCGGTGTCTGGACTCCCCGGCCCAGTTGTGCTAGATGGCCTCTCCTCTCCTGACTTGTCAACAGTCCCTCCACTGGTCTCCCTCGCCCCCATAGGGCTATTACACCATTAATCGTGATTTTCCAGGGTGGGCCCGAGAGGAGGCAGACAGCCACCAGCCAGTGCTTGGTGGCGAGAGGACAGAGGAAAGCAGAGGGGCAGCCAGATTAATTACAGGTTTTCTCTCAGCTCTAGGCAGCAAGACCTTGATTACTCCTCATGACGCTCCAGGCTCCTCAAGACAAATGGACGTGGGCTCCTCTGCTCTTCTGACTACTCTGACACAGAGAAACTCCCAACAGCAGCCAGCAGCTTTAATGGCATATGCAGGCAGTGGGGTGGCCAGGGCAGAGAAGCAGCACCCCAGGCCCTGTGGCCTCCTTGGGGAGAGTCATCCTCTGTGACCTGATACAGCTGGGCAGTATGCGTAAGCATCCTGTCTCCCTGGCAACAAGCATGCGATGCCCAGACTCAGATCTTGTCCCGGGAGTCAGGGGCCTAGGTGTTCACTAGCTGTGGGCTGCTCTGAGCCTCTCTGAGCCTCAGTTTCTCATTCTGTAACATGAGGGAATCAGACCAATGATCTCCGAGGTTCTTTTAAGCTCTGAGATTCTGCATTTCTAGGAATTGTACTTTATGATAACAGATAACATTTACTAAATATTTACTTTCCATGTGCAAAGCACAATTTTAGACTCACTGCTCCTCAGAACGCTGTGAGGCAGACCCTCATTCTCCCCCTCAAGCCAGGCAGACAAGGACCCCAAAGGTGGAGAGGTCGAGTGGGACTTGCCAGGGTCACATCGACCAATGTGACCTTGAAGCGGCAGGGGCTGGTCCTGCCCGGGTCTGACTTTAGGGGAGGACATTCAGGGAGCAGGGCCACTGCAGGTATCTGCTAGCACTCAGGACGTGCAACTAGGGAAGCTGTTCCCAATTCTCCGGCACTAATGAGTGAGCCACGGGGGAACCCCAGTCTGTCTTCCTCTCCAAACCACCTCCTGTGTATATTTCAGACCAAAGCCCTCAATCTACCTCTAAACAATGTTCCCCTTCCAGAGGCCAGAGCAGACGTCTCTGGTTTCCAATCCCGGCTGTCAGTCTGCATCCTTAAGCTGGTTACTTAACCTCTGAGAGCTTCACTTCCACAACTCTAAACCATGGGTGATGAGGCTTCCCTTGAAAAGCTGTTGCAAGAGATCTCAGGTGTAATGCAATCAGTGAATGCAACTTCCTGTCACTCTCTCACCCCATCCTAGGCACCCTAGACCGAATCCACATCTTCTCCCAATGAGACCACCTGCCACGCCTCTTGCTAATATTAACCCACGGCCCTCTCACCTCCAAAACGCTGCTCCAAGTCAGCCCCATCCAGCAGCTTTCCCCGAAGAGTCAGCCCTCCTTCCTCACTTAGACTCAGCCTGGCACAGGAGCAAAGGCAGGGGCCGGACATGGAGAGCCGTGTGACCTTGGGCCCATCTCTTAACCTCTTGGGGCTCCCATTTCTTCTTCTGTGAAATGGGGAAATTACACTCCCACCATCTACCTTGCAGGGTTGCTAAGAGGCTCAAAGGAGACAGTGGCTGGAGAATTACTTTGCAGGTGAGTGAAGTGCTTTCTAAGAAAAATGGTGTTTGTTGTTCCTTTACGCCAGACTGGCCAAAACATATAAATAGACTTAATACTGCTACATGATTTACACTTCATTCATTCAACAAATATTCCTGTTGTGGCAGGCAGTGTCCAGGCCCTAGGATACAGTCCCTGCCCTGGTGGAGCTTATAGTCCAGGGAGGAGATATTAATCCATATCCACGGAGCTAGATGCCATAATGACAAACGATAGAGGAAAAGTACAGGCTGCTATATAGTGTGTGTGGCGGGGTCCTCATGTGGCCGGAGGGGAGGGCTTTGCTGAGGACGAAATGTTTGACTTGAGTCAGCCAGGTCCTTTGAAGGGGGCAGGGGTGAGCAGGCGGGGAGCAGAGCCAGACAGAGGAAATAACACAGCACAGGAGACCAGAGGCTCTGGTGGCATGCAGCGCCATTAGTGTCGGAAATGGCAGGAAGCCCACGAGGATGGAAAGCCTAGAGCATCTTCTCTACGTGTCTGTTGTGCTTATGTAAGTCTCTCTCATTAGGCGTCCCCAATCTCTCTCTGTCCCCAAGTCCAGGATAAGGCTCTGCATCTAAAGCCGATTACCATCCTGAACCTCGTGCTGGATCCAGCATCCTTCACAGAAAAGGTGAGGAGTCCACAGCATCCAAATCTCCTCGCTGCCGCAAAGGAGACGGTTAGAGGTGAGAAGATAGAGAATTAATCACCAGGCGAGGTGAGCCAGGAGAGGTGGGAAGAGGACCACTGGGCTGGATGTGGAGGGCAAGACTGGCTCTGGACGAGGAAAAATGTCCCTGGCATTTACCTGAGGCCACCGGGCTGGGCCCTGGGGAGCCAAACTCCCAGCAAAGACCATGTGAGCCGAGGCTTTGAAAGAAAATAGCCCAGTGCTGGAGTCATTTGTAACACATTTAGAGCAGAGAGACCTTACAGGAGCATCCACAGAGGAAGAGAGAGTGAGTGGGGAGAAAGATGCAGAGAGAAACTGCTTTTAAGGACAGCATTCTAATTACCTCCAGATAAATACAGCCCTCCCTCCCCTGCTCGGGATCTGTCTGGGTGTTTGGGAGGAAAGGGGCTGCCCTGCAGAAGCCTTGGAGTGAGGCTATGTACACTGCAACCTTCCATAAAGAGGTGTGGGAAGAGCTGGGTTGTGCAGCCTGGAGAAGACGAGGATGGGGGTGGGAGACGTATCTGAATTTAGCCATCTATAGCCAGAGATGAGTTATTGTAGACTCACAGATGATGGGATGCAGACAATCTCCAGCCTCACTGAGGTCAGAGCCAGAGGAAAGTGCTCTGTTATTGATAAGGAAGCAAGTCCTGGCCTGAGAGCATCTGGGTCACAGTCATGAGCTCCCTTCCCTTGGCCTGGCTCCATCTCGCCCACATGGTCACCTCATGTACACGCTGGCCTTTTCGGTGTCTCAGACGTCACTGGCAGAAAGTAAGGCCCTGTCTTTTTTTTAAACTTGATTTTTGGTTGCACCGGGTCTTACGCATGCCGCAACTAAGAGGCCCTGTCTTTTTAAAGCCCCAGCCAGAGCAGGTGAGAAGGCAGCTATCCCAAGTTCACGCATTCCTCAGGGAGGCCCAGGACTGGCCCGTCTCCCCCAGCACTCCCAGGGATGGGAGAAGTGTGGGGGTAAAGAAGATAGGAAAGCTAGATATTGCACGATAAACATCCACAGCAAAATAAGTGGTGTCCCCTTCAGATTGCAAAGTGATAGACTTCTTTCACTGGTGTCACCCAAGCACAACACAACCTCTGGGAACTGCCTAAGAGCCCACACAGAGTCCCCTTCAGCCCTTGCCCGCACCCCACTCCATCAGCACTCACAGGCATCCGCCTGCGAAAGGCCTGGCACCAGGCTCTGCGTGGGGCGGAGGACAGAAACTGCAGCTGGCCAGCTGCCCCCTGCAGAGAAGGTTCTAGAACTGCAGGTGGGGTAGGAGACAGACTTGCTTTTCATTCTAAAGTGTTCTCTACTGCTTGCATTTCAAACTAAGAGGTTGGGTGGCTTTTTCAATTAAGAAATCTAGTTAAGAATTTAAAAAACAAGATAGAATCCCAGCTTTCTCAATGACTGGCTCCAAGACCTGTTACTTAACCCCTGAGCCTGGGCCCCCTCCTCTATAGAGAGAGGCTAATCACACCTCAGGTTCAAGGGCTCAGTGACTGCTGGGCCTGCTCAGGTCCCTCACAGCCTCTCTGGACCACCCGTCACTGGTCCAGGTGCTCTGGCTGCCAGGAGAGCAAAAGCTGAGCCATTGCTCAGAGGTGATCCTGGAGAGTGTTCCCGGGCCACAGTCCCCTCCCAGTTACAGTCTAACCCCAGCACCTCCTCTCCCGCTGCTGCCTCCGCGGCTACTGCCCCCAAGTCTACCTGCAGTTTCCATGCTTACCCACCCCGCCCCCCGACACATTCAAACACATTCACAGCTCTGGTTCTTAGCAGGATCCCAGGTCCTGGGTGAGAGGAGGGTCCTCCCTTGGAAGGAGAGATGGGGAGGAGGATGGGGGGGGCCCTCTATGTTGAGCCGATCTCTGAGGGGGGCAGGGATACAGAGAGCACCCTCTCCAGGAGCCCCCCTGGGCTTCTGCATTAGTCACAGGCCCCAGAAGCTCTCACCCAGCCCGTCAAAGCCCCGTCACCTTTCCTCTGCCGTGGTCTGGGGATGTCACAGAAACCAGAGGCAGAGCCAGCAGAGTCTTTGGGTTGAAGTCCAGAGGCTGAAGGCTTTTCACCCACCTTGGCACATTCTCAGGGTGACTTTCAGGAAATCCCTGACTTCCTTAGCTTAGCAATGGGGCTGTCCCTGCTCTCAACACTTCCCCGGCCACAGGGCCCTTGGTGAAGGGGCACGTAAGCCCAGCTCCAGCTGCCAGAAGGAGCGAGACAGGCTGTGAGTACCACTTGGGTGGGGCACCCTTCCCAGATCCCGGCAACCCTTGTGCACCGCACCAGCATCTCTGCCCACTCTGGGCCCTCCCGGCTCTGTGCCGGGTGCTAATGGGCTGTGAAAATTCTCAGATATGCTGACTGCCCTCGAGGAACTTCCTGGAAAAGTCAGATGTCCTTGTGGGAAAAGTAAGTTAATCAGCACACCTGTAAACTCATGATGCAAGAAAGCAATGAAGCAGGTGTTCCACGGCCAGACGGCCTTTGTCACCAAATGGGAAGAAGTGCTGGGAAGACAGAGGTAGAAAGACCTCCCGCGGCCCAGAGGTTGTAGTAAGATTCTCGGAAGATGCTGGACACACGCGGAGCCGAGGCACGTGCTGCGCAGGAAGGGAGACCTTCCAGGCAGTCACTGCGAAAGGCAAGAGGTGTCCGAGGGACGGTGACCAGACCAACTTGGCGGGAGCACGTGATGTCTGAGGGGCCCAGGGAGAGATAAGTGTTGGGGTCAGATTCTAGAAGGCTTTGAATGCCAAGGTTAAGGAGCTTGGGCTTTATCCTCCAGGCAATAAAGTGCCACTGAAAGTTTCTGGGCAAAGGAGGGCCAGGACCGGAGCTGTGCCTAAAGGAAACTGATGTGGCCACGGTGTGCCAGGTGGCCTGGAGAGCAGAGAGGCCAGTTAATGGGTACTTAGCTGCGTGTGAGGGGATGTGAACGCGGGGAAGCCAACCCTGGAGGGAGTGGACCCCATACAGCCTGAACATTAGGGCCCTAGATTTTCCCACAAACGGGAAAAGAAAGTCTCTGAGCAGCCAAGCATTGGGTCTGCAAGGAAAGCAGAGTCCCAGGCAGCTCCAGAAGCAGCCTCAGTAGGACACGGGGCACCACATATAGCACCAAGCTTGGAT
The DNA here is from genome assembly GCF_026419965.1 of Kogia breviceps. NCBI lineage: Eukaryota > Metazoa > Chordata > Mammalia > Artiodactyla > Physeteridae > Kogia > Kogia breviceps. The sequence continues at coordinate 109,002,368 of NC_081316.1, read as the reverse complement.
GGGGCCCAGCCCATATGCTGGGCTCTAACGGGTGTGATTCTAGAAAAGTCTGGACTTGGAGTCAGAAAGCCGGTGTTCCAATCTGGGCCTACCACCCATTCTTTGCACGACCACCGTCAGGTCCTAAAATCTCTCTGGGCTTCGGTTTCCCAGAAAATTGAAAACATGCTACTTGCTCTGTCTTCTCCACGGGGTTGTTCAAAGCTCAAAGGGGACGGTATATGTGACCCTTGTTTCACTAGATTTTGCCACCTGTCAATCATGTTTCAATAAGCAGAAAGTAAGGAAGGTGTTTTTCCTAAATCAGACGTGTGCGGTTGTTTAATTCTTCCCTCCTCCACCCTCACCCCCAACATTTCATTCCCTGTCTTTTGTTCTAGAATATACGTCTGACTCCCCATCTCTCAGATTTACTGAACGGATAAATGATTTACTTTTGTTTTCTGTAAAACAACTAGGACAATGTTTTCCACCTAGTTGGAGCTCAATAAATGTATGATGGATTAATTAATAAAAGTGAACCTAAGGAGTGTGTTTTAATCCTACTCATCATCCCCCCAACTCAGTGACTCACCTTAATATCTTAAAAAAAATAATTAGGATGTCAACTTGGAGATCTCTCCCCTGCCCTCACCTCCATTCACAAAACTTCACATCGTTCATCCCAGAGGAGGGCAGGGTAAGGTAGTGGTTATAGCAGCACAGGCTTTGTGCCTGCGTCAGACCGAGATCCCTGAGTCTGGGCTCTGCTACTTACTTAGCTATGACCTTGGGCAAGTGATTAACCTCTCCAAACCTCAGTTTTCCCAACCACAAAATGGAGAAAATGTTAGATATTCCTAAAGTGGCTTCCAAAGATTAGCTGCAATCTTAGCAGTACGCCTGCAAATAGCAAGTGCTCAATGATGGTTCTGTTACTGAGATTATTGAGAGCTCTTATTATGATGGTTGCTATTATCGTCCAGAGTCAAATCACCATGATTTGGGGGGACTGGTATTTGGGTACAGATTTCCCATTAGTGTGGATGATTGTGAGTCCTCTGTGACTGCCAATAGATTAAGCCTCTTATCACTTTCAACTGGAGAAAGCAGATCAGGATGAGTTCTGAAATGCCTCACCCCCCAAGCCAGCCTAACACCCTGCTATCAAACGGCATCTGGGGCTGGGGGCACTGAGCTGATCAGTCACCCTTATGGTGCTAACCCAGCGTTAATGGTGCAAGTGAATTACAAACAAGGCCCACCTGCCATGCTCAGCAACGAAACCCAGCAGGAGGGTAATTGCCCGGAACTTGAGCATAGGGGGACACAGCAGGCGTGGGACACATTAAAATGTGGAAGAACAACATCCTAACTCCTTCTCCGCTCAGACCCAGGGAGAAGCCAGCAGGCCGGGGCAAAGGAACGCAGGCTCCAGATGGGGAAGGCTCCAGAAGAACAGCTCTTCCAGACGACCACAGCTGGCCGCCCAGCCCAGCTGAGGGGAAGGGGAGAGCATCCGGGTCAGCTCCACACAGCCTGGGGTGCCCACGGGAGCTTGGAGGCCAAGGAGGTCCAGGATCGCTCTGGGCCGTGGCTGGGCGTCCCACTCCACAGGAAGGCAGCCTCTTTGCTGTTAACCTCCCACCCAGGAGTGACTGGGGTAGCTAATGGCCTCACCCAGGCTGGTGACATGAAGACCAGTCACTTGTTCATTCATTTGTTCACCTCCATGCTGAGTATGCATTCACGAGTCATCAGCTGCAAGCGGAAAGAAAGCTACTATGACACAAGACGTTCTTTCAAGGAGAAACAGGCACGGACCTCAGTCTCCAGGCACAGGCTGGGAAGTGCAGTCACAGAGCCAAGGTATAAGGCAGGGCTGGCAAGAGGCAGAGGGCGCTCAGTGCTGCCCAGGCACGGTCGGAAAGAGACCCTTACCCTGGTCTTGAAGGATGGAGATACACGCCCCATACGTGCATATACTATATACCATATGTGCATATACATACACATACACACACATCCTCAGGTTTTAGGCATCTAAACGGGAAACATGCGGCCCAGGGCTCACACAGCTCCACTAAGTGCTCCACACGCTCTGAGACCAAAAGGAAAAAGGACAAACTCAGGTATTCAGCAGACGGCAGTCCTTGTCTTTGACCATCTTCACTGTCTACTGCAGGCAAGAAAAAGGCTAACCCCTTCACCTTCTCCCTCTCGACTGGGGAGGTTTGCCAATGACCTGGGAAGTGACTTTATAGTCGGACTTTCCACCTGGCCTGCTTGAAAGAACAGCCTTCTTCCTCTTCCTCCTCTCCTCCTCCTCCTCCTCCTCCTCCCCACCTCATGAAAGATCAGACCGTGGAAAGGTGCAGTGACACCTCAGGAAGCCATCAGAGTAGCAGGCAAGTGCATTACCTCCGGAAGGCTGGGTTCCAATCCCATCTCCTTCATTTACTAGCCATGATCAAGACACTGACCGCTGAGCCTCAGGTGCCTCATCTATAAAATCCTGATAATAACTGTCCCTACCTCACAGGGCTGTTGGCAGTTTTAAGTGAGAAATGCATGTAAAGTGCTTAGCACAGTGCCCGGTACATAGTTAAGTCATCAATAAATATATTCTAAATATTCTTCATGATGGCACCCCATCCCTGCTACCTGGAAACAAACAGCTCTGCTGAGTTCGACCCACACATTTCATCCAGCAGAGAGCATTTCATCAGCACTATTTCATTCATTCAAGGATCGACTGAGCACCTCGTGTGTGAGAGGCATGAGGTCTTGTGTAAAAATACAGGGTCCTTGTCCTTGAAGCATCTATGAAGGATAAGAAACCCACCTGTGTCCTGCCGAACTGTATACACATGCAGTCGTACCCATGTATATTCACACACGTCTGTGCACACACAGAACCCCTGCCCCTGGAAACCCGTCATCTATTGATACGTTTAAAGCACTATTATCTCCATTGTAGGACATGATGGTTAGTAAAGTCTAGGCAGCAGACAGCACAGGAATAACTATCCTCTGTGTTCTGGAAGCAGAAACTGAGGCTCAGAGAAGATAAATGTCTTTGCCCAAAGACCAGGGGAAGGGCGTGCCGGGAGCCAACGTTACTGGGCTGGCACACGCCGTGCGTGTGCGGTGAGCCGGCCCCTCCACATGGTTACTTCATCAAGTCCCACAACAACCCCATGAGGCCTGGGTCTGGGCCCTCCTGCAAAGGCGAAGAAACAGAAACACAGCAAAGTAATCTGCCAAGGATCACAAAGCCAACATGCGATGGGCCAGGAGGCAAACAGTTCTGTCTGCCGCAGGCCCAGCAGCCTGCGCTCTGATCGCCAGCAGACACTGGTGGCGGGCCCGCGTGCACCAGGCACGGCGCCCTGCCAGGCAACGCCGGGTCCTCTCGGTGCCCTGCACACCTCCTGCATGGTCCCACTTTGGGACCTAGAACGTTCTTCCCCCAGAAGAATTGACACACGCCCTCTCCTTCTTCAGGTCTTGACTCAAAAAATCTCAGAGAGATTTGAGATAAAGCCTCAGGGAGGCTTTATCCTCCCTGCTCTACTTTCCCTTTCTTTACGCAGCACTCACTGCCTCCTAACGTATATAATTTACTTATCCAAGACGTTTCTTATTTGTATGGGTTGCTCCTACACACGCTTGTGAAAAATGTAAGCTCCCGAGAGCAGGGGTTTTGTCTACTTTGTATTTATGTATGTATGTATGTATTGGCTGCACTGGGTCTTCACTGCTGCCCACGGGCTTTCTCTAGTTGCGGAGAGCGGAGGTGCACTTTGTTGCAGTGCGCGAGCTTCTCAGAGCGCAGGCTGAGTAGTTGTGGCACACGGACTTAGTTGCTCCGTGGCACGTGGGATCTTTCAGGACCAGGGATTGAACCCATGTCCCCTGCATTGGCAGGCAGATTCTCAACCACTGCGCCACCAGGGAAGCCCCGTCTACTTTGTTCTTTATGTGTCCAAGCACCTAGAATAATGCCTGCCATGTAGTATGTGCTCGACAGATGTGCTGAATGCCTATGAGAAACACGTGAACAGTAAGTGGGTACTGAGATTAAACACTCCCAGTACTGACTAAGGCTGCGGCCACCAGGAGTCTCCCAGGTCTGCTGGGGGAAGGGTGGCCTCAGGAACATGTAGATTCAACACCTTCCTATTGATCAGAGACAGAGGCAGCATTAGAAGCATCCTACTTACAATGTTCTGACAGCAAACAAGATGAGGTGAGAAGGACAACAGAGAATTTCAAGGCATTCTTGTCCTGGATTCAAGGAGAACCCAAGGCCGCCACTGGCTGCTCCTGAGCCCAGCTGAAGGCAGGGAGCCAAGCTCTGCTTATCAGCACATCCTGAAGGAGGGGTGGGAAGGGTGGGTGCTCACAGCCTGGAAAGTTGAGGGAGACTAAGAAAGCAAAGCCACGATGCAGAAGATGCATCCAGAATCTCGGAGCCGCAAGGGACCTGGGAGACCACCTAGCGCAGGCTCCTCACTTCACAGATACCAAAATGAGGCTCAAAGACGGAAAATGACTTCCTCGAGGTCAAGAATTTGTGCCAGAGCAGGTTCTAAAACCTGAGTCTCCTGGCTGCTGGATCAATGCCCTTTTCATGGTAGGTAGCACTTACTCATTAAAATGTTGTTTGTTTTGTTTTGTTTAACTGTCTTCCACAAATCAGCTCTCTCCTTGGTAGTAGGGACACAAGACACTGTGCAAAACAGATAAACACACAGGTAGCCATCAAATTCAAACACCAAGTGCATGGTGTTATCATGGAGGAAGTGTTGCCTGGTTGCCACGGGAACATTGGGAAGGGGTCCCCAAGCCAGGCTTGGGGGGGTGGTCAGAGAGGACTCCTCAGAAGAAAGAACATCTAAGTGGGGACCTGAACAATCAGTTGGGGTCAGCCAGAGGGAAGGGGAGGGGTGGGAGAGGAAACAGCACATACATGGCCTAAAGGGAGAGGAAATAGGGACCTTTAGGGATCGGAAAGCAGTGAGAAGTGACGCCCAGATGGAGGCAGGACCTGGTCATCCAAGGCTTTGGCAGCCATGCTAAGAAGCGTGAAAAAAAAAAAAAAGGGCTTCCCTGGTGGCGCAGTGGTTGAGAGTCCGCCTGCCGATGCGGGGGACACGGGTTCGTGCCCCAGTCCAGGAAGATCCCACATGCCGCGGAGCGGCTGGGCCCGTGAGCCATGGCCGCTGAGCCTGCGCGTCCAGAGCCTGTGCTCCTCAACGGGAGAGGCCACAACAGTGAGAGGCCCGCGTACCACAAAAAAAAAAAAAAAAAAAAAAAAAGAAGCGTGAATTTTATTCTAAGAGCCATTGAACCATTTTAGGTAAAGGGGTGACGTAATCAGAATTATAAAAAGAAAATAGAAAGATCACTCTGACTACAATTCAAAAATAGTTTTAGAGGGGTTGCCTCTGGAGTCTGGGAGATCAGTTGGATGGCGGATGTAGAAGTCCTGACAAGAGATAAGGTGACTTGAAGGAAGACAGAGCCAGTGGGGGGAGAGGGGTGTTTGCATGTGAGACCTTTTCAGGAGGTAGAGTTCACAGGACCTGGTGATCTGATGTGGATCATGAAAAAATGGGAAAACAGGATGACTTCCAAGGCTTCTAGACTGGGCAACTGCGCGGCTGTTGGTGCCACCAGAGCAGAGACTGGGGTGGAGGACAGAGGAAGGAAAAACTAGAAGAAAGGGACAGTAAGCCCAGAGATGCCAGGAGCATCCGTGGCGTGGATATCTAGCAAGATGAAGAGAATGAACGCGAAGCCCTTGGAACCCTTCCATGCAGACCTGACCTTGCTGACCTGAACTCCAAGTTCCCCTTTGCGCCTCTGTCCATGGTGCTGCTTATTCAGCCAGGCTGTATGTACTTCACAGACTGTGAATTCTTCCCCAGGGGCTGACCCTCTGCTCTTCAAGGTCAAGGGGTCACCTCTGATAGGGAGGATGTTAAGAAAGGCACCGAGAGTTGTTTCTAACTCCTGAAAAAGGCAGGCCTCTGCTTTTCATGCCACTTCAGAAGACAAAATTGAGAGGCAGCACAGCATGTTACTTAACTTCTCTGAGCTTTGGTTCCCTTACCAGGCAAACAGGGTTAAAAATAAGCGCCTCTTCATAGAGTTGTGAAGGCGAAATGAGTTAATGTTTGTTAAAGAGCTTAGAAAAGTGCCTGGCACATAGTAAGTGCTACCTAATTGGTAAATTAGTAGAAATGAACGCATAAGATGAAGATTTAGATGCCATCACGGGAAGCCAGATAGACTGAGTTGGGGGAGGTGCACTTCTGTAGGCAAAGGGGACCCAGGAGAAAGAAGAAGCATTCTGCAGTTTAGGATTTAAGCACTCTGGCACACTTCACTAGGAGAAAATGTGGACTGAGTCAAATGAATAGATTCAACCAGCTTTAGCCTCAGATCACGCCAAAACATAATTATTCTGGTGTGGATCTTCTTTAAGAAGTAATGTTGGGCTTCCCTGGTGGCGCAGTGGTTGAGAGTCCGCCTGCCGACGCAGGGGACACAGGTTCGTGCCCCGGTCCGGGAAGATCCCACATGCCGCGGAGCGGCTGGGCCCGTGAGCCACGGCCGCTGAGCCTGCGCGTCCGGAGCCTGTGCTCCGCAACGGGAGAGGCCACAACAGTGAGAGGCCCGCGTACCGCAAAAAAAAAAAAAAAAAAAAAAAAAAAAAGTAATGTTTACTTCAAAACACAGCAATTGCACCCCAAATGGCTTTGATGTATGTGGAATTTGACTAGCCTCCATTATATTAGGGGAGGTAGTCCTGTTTGCTGCATCAGCCTCTCTCTAAAGCACCGAAATTCACAGCACATTTGTTATGTGGCTCAGCAAAAGGTGTATGAATAAAGAATAACCTGTTCAATCAACACTGCTCAGCCAGGGAGCCCAGGAAGCTACTCACTCTGCCTGTGATTTGCCAAGTGCCAACGGGGAAAAAAAAAAAAAAAAAAAAAAAAAACCCATCCCATCAGGGCACCCTGACATTGCATTTAGACAGGCTCATGTTCCTGCTTCCACTTTTGTTACTTGCTGGTGAAAACAGTACAGCCCAAACACGAGGTCACTCATTTCCCCAAAGAGCATGGGCTCCATGCCTACCTGGTTCTCCTCTGTGCCGCGCTTCTGGAAAGGAGAGGAAAAAGATTTGTTCATGTGTGTGGTCCCCCTCTTGCCTCCTCGCTTCCACTTCCCTCCCTTCCTGCATCTTCTCTTTCACTTCTATTTTTCATGACTCATCCCTCCCAGCTGACGCCCAAAGACCTATGTCCAGGGAGGCCCGTGGCATCAGGGTCCTCAGATACAAAGGGGGCAGAAGCTCATTTTGCCTCAGCTTGGCGTCTGGTCTCTGTGAAATGCCAGGAAAAGCCTGATCCTGCCCGGCCAGACACTTCTGACCATGGTCCTGGACTCCAGTCCCATGCTCAGGGAGCTCATTCTCTGGACTCAGGTGGAGCCCAGAGTCCAGAGAGCAATACTCTCTCTAGGGAGTCCCCAAGGTCCCCCAACACAGCTTTCCTAAGCTGCTTTTCTTAGATGTCAAGACCAGCCCCGGGGAAAACTGCGATGTAGGCAAGATTTGTTCATTCACTCATTCAGCCAATGCTTTTGAGAATCTACTCAATGCCAGACACTGGCCTAGGGCTGAAAATATCATGGTTCACCCTCCCTGCCCTCACAAGACACTACAGAGTGCCGTGGTGGGCAAACAGAGGGGCACTGAAGCTCCCCTGGGGACTGGAGGTCAGAGGAGGGGTCCCAGGAGAATACCATCTAACATAAAAGACGAAAAAGAGAAATAAAGACATGTCCAAGAATATTTAAGGTATCACTGTTCATCCGTGTCAAAAACTAAACATCCAAACGTCCGTCAACCACAGAATCAGTACGTGGTGGCATATTCAGACAATGGAACACAGCAATGAAAATGAACATTCAATGGATGAATCCCACAAAGAGAATGTTGAACAAAAGAAAGCCAGACACAAAGACTCATGTTGTATGGTTCCATGTTCATCCAGTTCCAAAACAGGCACGGGGAGTGAGGACCGTGGCCAAGCGACTGGTTGGGGCCTGACAAGGACAATGGGGGTGCTGCTTCTCAATCCAGGTGCTGGATAGAAGGGTAGGTCTACTTCGTAAAAAGTCAAAGCTGTATACTTATGATTCCTCCATTTTGCAGGTATATTTGATAGACTTCCGTGGAAAAGTTTACATTAAAAAAATTTTAAGGCAAACAAGAGATAACCTGGCACAGCAGGGGTCCTGCTTGTGCTCAGTGCCCTTGGCTCCCCTCCTCTGCTCTCTCCCCATTATCACCCGACCTTATGCCCCTCCCACCCTGCAGTCACATGGGACACCATCAGATTAGTTAATTCACACTAAATTGTCCATGACTAACAGCAGTTCCACAGTATTACACCTCCCTGGGGATTTCTTTGTTAATAAAGCAGAACTGCCTTAACTCAAAATAGTACCTACAACCAGGCAGCAGAAGCTGGAGAGGTTAAGTGATGGGGTGTGGGCACGGCCCTAATACACTTCAACGCACCCTATGCCACGACTTCACCTGAAGCCCTATGACATGCTGCGCCTCTGGCCTCTTCCTGGAGAGTAAACAAAGGGGGCAAGGCAGCTGGCCTCCTGGGTCACAGCGGGGGGTGGGCAGCATGTGGGCATGGTGAACTAGGACCCTCAGGGCAGGTCAGTCCCAAGGTAAGCCTAGGTGGAGCAATAGAAATGTAAAAATGCTCGGGGCAGAGGGGAGCTGGTGGAAGACACGGGTGTGACCGTGCAAGGCTTGCCAGGGCATCTGCAGTTTTACAAACTGCCAAAGAACCAACAGGACTTTGACCTATGCCTCCCAATTTACAAAGCTGATTTACTGTGCTTTGGGCAGCTCTGTCATGTTTCCAAGCATTATGCAAATAGTTCTCCCATTCTGAGCAGGTGGGGAATTGCCAGGTCTGTCACTTCACAGGCAGATTACCTCTGAGAAAAATTCACAGCAGGCAGAGCAGGAACCAGATACACTGTAGGGACCATGACCTGAGGCTTTCGCAGGGGTTCTTGGCCACATTGGCGGCCCCCTGCTGCCCTCCCATCTTCTTGGTCCCAGAGGGGAGAAGGGGGTAGGAAACTAATTCCTTGGCTACTCAAGGTCCCTTGGTCTCACTGGTCCATTTTCCCCTGAGCTTTGCTCCCTGCTGTTAAGGCTGAGCTCAACGAGGCACGAGGGGTGGGGGAGTGGGGTCCCCATTTCCCTTCCCCAGGCAGCCAGAGATGAGAGGTGATGCAGTCTGGCCACCTGCTCCACCCACTTGATGGCTCCATGAGCTGGGCAGGGAGCCTGGAAGGGAGGAGGGAGAGATAAACCCCTGGCAGTGGGTCTCATGAGAGCTCCGGAGATAAACCTCTTTCATTGTCCTGACTCTGCCCCCCTCTCTCTTTTCAGTTCCCAACCCTCTGTCTCCAGATCAGTGGGTTTTCCAGATGTAGCAACAGGTCCTCCGCCTGACAGACTCAACCCTGAATGGTCCCCGGGGGGACGAGGTGCCTCTGGGGAAAGGCAGGCCGGCAGGCGGGGAGAGTCTTGTGTCTGGAAAGGCTCTTTCCAGAAAAGCCAGGGCACGGCCCTGCAGACAGGCTGCGCAGAAGGCTAACCAGGGAGAGACCCTTTGGGAGGAGGAGGCTCTGTGTTAGAGGCAAGGCCTTTCCAGGCTGCCTCTGCTGCAAATGGCCAGAAGGAGGGGGCTCTGGTTTGAATCCCAGCTCCACCCTCTATGAGCTGGGGGACCTCAGTATGGCCCCGGAACGTCGTAGGGGCTCAGGAAATGTTAATTCTCAAGTTCTATGACTAATATTCTAACCACCTTAGGGTGACAAAGAGAGAGAGTGCCACCAAACACGAGGCACCAGGGTCCGCTTCCTGCCATTTATCAGGTGGCTTGCAATGTTTCAGGCACCACGCCGGGCACTTTACACACATCATCACTCTTAATCCTCACACTAACTGAAAGGTGGGTCTCAAGAGCCCCCTTTTGGAGACGGGGTTCAGAAAGTTGCCGCTGCGGCCCTGACATCACACAGCCCGCGAGAGGAAGCAGCAGGATTTGAACCTACTTTTGGCCCCGCCTCCGAGGTCTGCGCTGCAAACCACGGCACCAGCCCACCCCGGCCCACACTTGCTCAGAGACCCTCGGCTGCAAAGCAAAGAGGTTTGCAGTGATCTTTCTGCATCTCCCATGAGTAGATGTTCTGTAACTGAGGCTCTTCGCTCCAGAAAATCTCCAAGCCCAGCCGTGCTTTCTCTCTGCCTCTGCCGGGCTCCCCCAGCAAAGAGCGCGGCGCCGGCGGAGAGCAGACAGAGAGGCTCACGTAGCGGCTCTCAAGCCCCACTCCCAGGGGCCGTCTATTACTGACACAGCCCACCCTCTCTCACCTAGGCAATGTATCAGTTTCATTTCCCTCTTGAAAAGGAGCTAAATCCGTACAGTTTTAAGGCTGAGAATTTAACTTTATTAATAAACAATAAAAGGTAGAAGCTTCTCAGGGCCCTGACTGAACACCATCAGTGACAGGTGCACCAGCCTAACTCCAGACCAAGTGTGATGTGCTGAGACCTTCTAAGCTGAAGGATTTTAGCACAGATACATGCGAGCACACACATATGCTCGCGTGTACAGAGGTCACTCCGGAGAGAGGGGCCCCTGTCTGCAGGGAGCCCCCTTTGTCCCAGCAAACAGTTCTCTCTGCTCCTTATACAGAAGGGCTGAGAGTCCTATGAGGCCTGGGCCCAGAGTAACTGCCTCCGTGATTTAGAGAGCTGTAAAAGCTTGACTTGGACTCAAATATTTAAGCACTTTAAATATGCCGATAATGATAATTGCCCTGCTGATGGCATTTCATCTTAAATGAAGCTCCACGCCAAGAACACTCTGAAATCACTGTCACCCAACAGACGGTGCTCTTGGTCGACTCTAATCCTCACCATTGTGCTGGTGGCCCTGTGGGCAGCTGTCACCCAAGGAAGATGACAGGGGTGCCATCATCTGATTGTGTCCCTGGGTGAACCAGGTGACTTCTAAGGCTCCCCGTCTGTAAAATGAGGATGGTGTAGCCGGCCTGCCTCACAGGTTTTGTGTGAGGGTGAAGGAAACCATGTGTGACCTCCAAGGGGGTGACAGACAGGAACAATTAACAAGCCATCAGCATCAACTCCCCAGTAAACCCAGCAGATAAGCGCACTCCAGTGCCCCCATTCTCGGCACACAGAATGAATGTGCCCAGGTCCCTCGGAGAAAGGCTTGTTCACCAAGAACACGGAGGCCTCTGGGGGCAGCTGGTGGTAGTGCAGGGGGCTTCAGGGGACGCTCGGAATTCATCAGTTCAGTCTGTACTTTCCCCCCAACCCCCAGGGCGACTTAAGTGCTATCCCCGAAAGAGCAAAGTTTTCAACAAGATAAACAGGCGGCAGGCAGCAGGGGGAGGGGAGGACTAGGAAAAGAGGGGTGGGTTTTAGACCTTGATTTTTACAGCGCGGCACTAACTTGGAGGTAGAACTGGCCAGCTAGCGAAGCCCCTGGAGATGAGCCCATAGCTCTAAGTGGACCCAGGATTCGAGGGGTGTACTGTAGCTTGAGAATATGGGTGAAGAAAGGAGATGAGAAGGAGAGAAAGGGAGCAATTGGGTATTGAAGGCCCACTCTGAGCTGGGCCCTTGACATAGTTTATCTCAATTAGTCCTAAGAAATCTCTGAGGTGTGTCCTGCCGTTCCTATTTTTCCGGATGAGGCTTGGGGAGGTCAGGAGCTGTCCCGCCTGCTGCACAACAATATATGACTGTGCTGGACTGGAGCAGGGCCACCTGATTCCAAAGCCCCCGTCCTCATCCCACACTCCCCACCAAGCGCCACGGTCAGGGCTCCGGGCAGATGTGTCCTGAATGCCTCCTACAAGCCCAGCTCGATCCTAGGAGCTCAGGGGTAAAGAGGTCTATAAGAGCAGACCCTTGTCTTCCAAGAGCTTTCAGTATAATTGGAGAGACAGGCCTGAGACTCGGGCAGCAATCATAACCATCAGCCCTAAATTAGGAGAAAATGAGGAGTCTGAGGAAAGAATCATCTTCACACTCTCTATCATGACATCAGCCGTGAAGAACTCTCCTGACTTCAAGGTCCTCAGAGACCTCTGCTCGCTCTCTCTCTCTCTCTCTCTCTCTCTCTCTCTCTCTCTCTCTCCTCTGACGATGGGGCGGCTGAACCTACCACCAGGCTTCTCACATCCTTCTGGATCCCTAAGAGGCGCCCACCCGACCTGGAGCCCCGGCCCCGGATGATGCCACATCCACCCACGCTGTGCACAGACATCCAAGGGGTGGCGGCCATCTGCAGCCTGGCCACCCAGAGCGCGGCCCACAGACAGCGGCAGCGGTACCACCAGGGAGCCTGTGAGAGACGAGGAAGCTCAGGCCCCACTCAGACACCTCCTGAGTCAGACTCTGCCTTATGACAAGGTCTCCAAGTGACTCGTGTGTAGTTTAAAGTCTGAGAGGCACTCCGGAACCCCCATGCAGCCACGTGGCCAACGCGATCGGAACTGGCAGGAATGATGATGATAATAATGACAATGACCATGACAATGGAAGTAAACGTGACCGCTGACGCGGTCTGAGGGCTGTCTGAGCTGGACACTGTGCTTAGGGCTCTATGTGCTTCTCTATCAATTCCCACAAAAGCCCTCGGAAGCCAATGCTGTGACTATTCCTGTCCTACACACAAGAGAGCTGTGGCTGAGAGGGGTCACCCAGCCTGTGAAGGGAACAAAGTTGGGACCCAGACCAGGACCATCCAACACTCTAGCCCATGCACGTCTTATTTAGTTGGCCAGAGTTCTTCTCCAGGAACCCACAGGTCACCTGGGCACACCTTCTCATTTTACAGAGGAAGCAATAACAGGTCCAGCGAGAAAAGGGGTGCTGCCAAGACCCCACAGCCAGGACTCCAGACCGCCCCCCTCAGCCCCCAGTGCTGCTGCACAGAAGTAGCTAGAGTAATTTTATCTTTTTTTTTTTTTTTTTTTTTTTGCGGTACACGGGCCTCTCACTGTTGTAGCCTCTCCCGTTGCGGAGCACAGGCTCCAGACGCGCAGGCTCAGCGGCCATGGCTCATGGGCCCAGCCGCTCCGCAGCATGTGGGATCTTCCCGGACCGGGGCACGAACCCGTGTCCCCTGCATCGGCAGGCAGGCTGTCAACCACTGCGCCACCAGGGAAGCCCCTGGAGTAATTTTAAAGTCGGCAAAGCTAGTCAAATCATTAGCTCATTTTCGCTCAAAACGATATGGACTCATGGACCCTAACAAAACCTCTCTCCCCAGAGGGTTTCTCCCTTACCTGAAGTTCCTGAGACTGGGTCCCAGCCACCCAGAGCCCAGCCCAACGCCCTTGGAAGAGGAGTCAGGAGCCAGGTTCTCTCCGGGGACCACCTTTTCCTGGTGGCGCAGGGAAGGCTGGCGACGGCTACTGGCTCAGAACCACGGGCAGGAGCGTGTGGCTCCCAAGCCAGGACCGTATCCTCTTCCCAGCGGGCTCCCAGGAGCACAGGCGACCTTAAGAGATTCTGGTTCACTGGTCTTCCTCAAGCATGTTTCGATTTGTTCCAGGAACACTCAGAACGACACCACAGAGTGGTCAGGCTGTCTTCTCTCTGAGCTAAAGAGCAGTCTACTGGAGGCCTGGCTGGTCTGCTCCGGAGGGGCTGAGCTCCAGCACCCAGGCCACCTCTGCTGACCCCAGAGGCCGAGAGGTGCGAGATACCCAGGGCCCGAGGGCCCGTAAAGGGCCATGACAAGGAATGGCTGCAGCCTGCAGCGGGGCGGGGAGAGAGGCAACCCTTCCCAGCTGCGTCATTCACAGCCTGAGCTCAGTGGGGCTCCTAGGCCACGGCTGGGAAGGGACGCTCCCTGCTCTGGGACCACGGTGGCCCTGCCACCAGTACAACTGCCAGGCCCCTTTCATCTCTGCGCTGAGCCCTCGGCACCGAAGCTTTGCCAGTCCAGCTGCAAGTTCAATGATATTGGATTAACACTAGGACAGCCGGGACAGGCCCAGTTAGCACAGAGGCCTCTAGCCTGGAGCAGACAAAATGTCAGGCCCCAGAGGGGGGTGGGCAGATATTGCCCCTGAGGGCCACGGCAAAAGGCCAGCTCCCCAGCGGCGCAGCATGGGGGACGCCGGGAGGAAAAGGTGGCTGGAGCTGTCAATACAAACAGCGGTGGCCTGGCAGGGAAACTTTCTGCCTGGGAGGACAATTGGAGGGAGAAGGAGGGCCGCTGGGCTTAATTCACACCTGCTTGAGGCGCTCTGGCCTTCTCTGCTGGGGGAGAGTCGATCGCCAGAGGCCTGAGTACATAACCAGGTGCACACGTGGCCCAGAAGGGAGATGCAGGGAAGCTGAGAGGGCAGCTGAGGAGCGGCTGCAAAGCAAAGAACGTAACACCAGCAACAGTAGGAATAACAAGGGCTACCATGTTTGGAAGGGGTAGGTATTCTGGAGCAATTGGGCTCTATATAGTTTTTCTTTTATTTCATTTAATCCTCAAACAACCCTATAGAGGTAGATACTGCTACCGTCCCCACTTTTCATATGAAGAAACAGAAGCTCAGATAGGAAGGTGACTTGTCCAAGGCCACATAGATATTCAGTGGTATAGACAGGATTCAAACTCAGATCATCAACCACCGCCCTGCACCAGTTTTGTTCTCACCACGTGTTTCCTTTCACCTTCCCCACCTCTCCAAAGCTTCCCGATCCTCCAAGGCCCAACTCTAGGCCACCTCCTCCACGTTGTCCTCCTTGACTGCACCAGGCTTTCCCAAGCTCACTCAAGTCTAAATGACTATGCCACTCCCATCGGTGCCTGCATGCCTGCTTTTACTGCCCAGTTCGATGGCTATTTCATCTTCCTGACTAGTTTGTGAGTTCTAAGAGGGCAGGAGACATGTTCTTCATCCTCAGCGTTCTAGCATATCGTAAGGCTTACACAGCTTGCTTAGTAAATATTTAAGAAAGAAGGAAGGGATGGAAGGAAGAATAGATCTTTCCCTGAAACCCTCTTTACTTCGCATTTACTTTTCATGGTCTAGAAAAAACAGAGAGAACTGAGCATGGGGTTCTCACCCTCTCTGGAGAAGTCTTCCACCCCAAGAGCTGATGAGACGGCCAAGGCCTCAGGACCCACCCAGGTGCCATGCGGTGGCCTTCCTCAGGCCTCCTTGAAGCTGATCACCTCTCTCCTCCTCTTCCATCCATTGGTGAAATGGACCAGAACCCCTGAGAAGCAGCCGATGACCTTTATGTCATCCTGGGCTTCTGCCTTCACGAGCCCCTCTCTGCACGGCCACATGCTGTCAGGAGGACCCCTGGGAACACAGTTCCTGGCTTCAGAGAATCCACAATCCCCAGAGGATGCTCTTACTCAAAGGGACATGTGGCTCAGAGAGGCCCCAGTGAACACCAAAGAAACAGATTTCCAAGAGTCAGATTCCTTATTTCTACCAGGAAAAGGCAGCTAAGAAGCAGTGGGTGGTTTTGGGGGTAGCCTGGTGTCATGAGCTGAAGATACATTTCTGGGGCAAAACTCAGAGCCTCCTCCAAGGAGGGAAGAGGTCGGCACCCAGAGATGTCGGATGAAGGGCTGGGTGATGAGGACAGAGCCTGCTCAGCCTCCCTCCACCCACCAGCCGGCCAAGCCTCTGAGTCTCTCCCCACACTTGAGCCATCTTTGCAGCACCCCTCCATGGAGCGTGCCCTCATTCCTAGAGCTCCTCTAGCACCCCGACCACAGGCCCCCAAGGCTACATGCTGATAATAGCCCTTCGCACTTTTCAAAGGACCCTCACGCACTTTGCCTCTGACCATCTCCATCGGGAGCACTCTTGGGCCCATTTTACAGATGAGGAGACTGAAGCCCGGGGGAATTAAGGGACACTGCAAATCGTTGGCAGCACACAAGCTCAGGAGTTGTCTTCGGAGTGTGCCTTGGCATGCATTCCTCAAGGAATGTGTTATGACCTGAAGAATGATTCCACACTGGAACTGGGCAGTGTACAGCCAGATGGCGACGGCTCTCCAGGGACCCTCTCTGCTCGGCCAGGCCCTCCTGCACAGCTCCAGCAGATGTCTCCAAGCTACAAGCTCACGCTGCCCGTGGCCCAGCGACCAAGGCCTCAGCAGCCGTGCTGACAGCTTTGCTTCAGCAGCGCCCACCCTTGGGGACAGGTGGCCTTTCTCCCCAGGAAGTGACTCGGCCTTGGGGAGCTGCCAGGCAGCCCCGGGCTGCATGTGGTGAATCATTAAAGGATGAACAAGGCCTCGGTTACACAAGGGAAGCAGGAGGTAGAGACGGGAGGGAGGAGGCTCGCGCTGCTGGTCCTGCAGGCCCCATTCCGTCTCCCAGCCGGCTCAGGAGGCTCTGGGAGGCACAGGATGGAGTAGAGAAGGGGAGGGGAGAAGAGGGAAGTCCAGGACCGGAAGGGACTAACGGAGCCACACCCGCCCCATTGCAGAGAGGCCCATGGAGATGCGGGGACAGTGACCGAGTTCACGGAGCCTGAATCAGGCAGAGGCAGGATGAGAACCCAGGGTTAGGACTCCCCGCCTGGGCTCTCCCTGCACCGTACTGTGCGGCTTCTCCTTTGGGGAACACCAGGCGAGTGAAGGCTCCTCTCAAAATCCAGTTTGGGGACTCATGGTGAGTGTGAGTGTCGTAATTTCTCTTTTTTAAAAATATTTATTTATTTATTTATTTTTGGCTGTGTTGGGTCTCCGTTTCTGTGCGAGGGCTCTCTCTAGTTGTGGCAAGCGGGGGCCACTCTTCATCGTGGCGCATGGGCTTCTCACTATCACGGCCTCTCTTGTTGCGGAGCACAGGCTCCAGACGCGCAGGCTCAGTAGTTGTGGCACACGGGCCCAGTTGCTCCGCGGCATGTGGGATCCTCCCAGACCAGGGCTCGAACCCGTGTCCCCTGCATTAGCAGGCAGATTCTCAACCACTGTGCCACCAGGGAAGCCGAGTGTCGTAATTTCTTACGAATAAAGGACTGGATCAACTTGGGTTCCATGATATTCGTTCACCAACCAACTTCAGTGAATATTAGTGAAATACCTACTATGTGCTATCCCGGGGGATTCCACAGTGAAGTGAACACTGAACCACCCAAGCCCAGATGCACCCCCGGTACCGACCCAGGGACTCCCAAGGCAATTTCAGCACAGACAGGGCCAGGCTTCACCTCCACCTGGCCCGTTTCTCCCAGGTGCCACTGACCAGTGTGCCCTGGGCCTTGGGCAGTGGAGGAGACCCTTGAGCCTCCCGGTGTCAGCTGGCACATCAGGAACCGTCATGGTCTCCCCTGCTGGGGCTGGCTCTCTGTCAATCATGTCAGGCAGATGCCTCTTCAGAGCAGCCCACAAGGCAAACGTTCTAGTTTCTTCGGCCCTGAGAAGTTCTGGTTATGTGACTCTACCATCCTTCTGATGAGCCCTGGACAAGTAGGAACGCGGGGGAAGTGCAGCAAGAGGGTTTCCAGACCATGTGGGTCCAAAGCAATGAATGGGCAGCAGCTTTGGAGTCCTTGAGATTTGATCCAAATGGGGGTTCAGACAGAGGGATGGGCTTAGTGAGTTCTGGGGGTCTCTAGGGGCCCAGTGTTCCCTGGGGAAAGCCTGGATCAAGGTAAGCTTGAGAAGTGAGCGCACCTAGAAGTAGTGTTAGTCTGGCCATGGGAAGATGGTAAGGCCATAGGATACAGGGTCCTAGAAACACCACACTATGTGGCCTTGAAACAGCACAGCTGCCCCACTCCCACCCCAACTCACAAAAGAGATGTCACTCTCTCTTCCAAGGGCAGGGGAAACTCATTAGCTTCCTTCCAAGAAAGTGTCTACGTCAAGTCAATGAAAGCAAGTAAAATGGCTTCAAGTTCTTCCCGGCGTCTAATCGAAGTACCTTAAACCTATTCTTCATTCCCTGGTCTCTGTTCCCCTGGTGGCAGCCTTGCTTCATCTGTCACCAGCACACAGGGGAGGGAACTAAAGTCCTCCTTTCATAGGCTGCCAGTAGCCCTCTAGATCAGTAACAGCTGTAACGACTCAAAGGGAAACACATCATGTTTTTATATGATTCCCCAAATGAATTCTCTTTTTTTAAAATTAATTAATTTGTGTGTTTATTTCTGGCTGCGTTGGGTCTTTGTTGCTGCACACGGGCTTTCTCTAGTTGCGGCAGGCGGGGCTACTTTTCCTTGCGGTACGCAGGCTTCTCATTGCAGCGGCTTCTCTTGTTGCGGAGCACGGGCTCTAGGCGCGTGGGCTCCAGCAGTTGTGGTTCATGGGCTTCAGTAGTTGTGGCTCGCGGGCTCTAGAGCGCAGGCTCAGTAGTTGTGGCGCACGGGCTTAGTTGCACTGCGGCATGTGGGATCTTCCCGGACTAGGGCTCGAACCCGTGTCCCCTGCATTGGCAGGCGGATTCTTAACCACTACACCACCAGGGAAGCCCAGTGAGTTCTTTTTGAAAGCATCGTTTTTGGGGAGCACTTTGAAATAATTAAAGTCTTCCATCAGATGATTCTGGAGATCTCTTGCTATGAAAAGCCTTTAATTTCATCCTCCTTAATGTAATTCTATCCCAGCAGATGAACTCGGCTTTTTATATTTCTTCAAATACCGTGTCAAGGCCTTTAATCAGAGGTAGGATCTGAATGGAAGAGGGCTCGGGCAGTCCCTGTGCACTGGAGCCTGCGGCAGGGCAGAGGCGGCCACCATCCATACCTCCCCACACCCCCACAGGCCGCTGTCTCCACCGCCGACGAATCGGTTCCACCTGGAGGTGCTGATTCACCCATCCATCCACCCACCCTCCCACCAAACACACCGTTTCTTCCATATTCCTGGCTCTCTGTTTGGAACAGAGGGATGAGAAGATAAGGAAACGCAAGCCAGACAGCACTTCTGTCCACTGAAACTCAGGCCAAGATGTGGCCTGTACCAGAGCTATGTCTGTTAAAGGGGGAGATATAAGGACCTAGAGAGAAAGAGGAGCTGAAGAGCTGACCAGTCAGCATCGCCAATGCTAGTGATAAGAGGCAATGATACTGGGACTTCCCTGGTGGTCCAGTGGTTAAGAATCCGCCTTCCAATGCAGGGGATGCAGGTTCGATCCGTGGTCAGGGAACTAAGATCCCACATGTCTCGGGGCAACTGAGCGTGCCCGCCCCAACGAAAGACCCCACGTGCCGCAACGAAGACCCGATGCGGCCAAAATAAATAAATACATACAAATTTTTTAAAAAAGAATACACCATTCACGTGTAATCTATTAAAAAAAAAAAAAAAAGGCAATGATACTGAATCCCTAACCTAAAATGAGGCACAGAGTCTGTTCATAATTTCCACACTGCTTCTGCAGGTCAGGCCTCTTTCTCGCTCGGCCTCCCCTGGCTCTTCTTCCCTCCCTGCCTTGGCTGACCACACTATAAAATTAAAATCTATTTTTAAATATTTGTTTAAAGTGCAGCTTCATGACTGCTAGTCTTTAATTTTAATATGAGCGCATCTCATCTTTTCCAGGTCTCTCTTCAGTCCCCACCACTGCCCTTCCCCCTGGATAACCAGATACACGAAGTGGTCTTCATTTAGGTGTGGCTTTCTGAGCTTTCTCTCTGGGGCAGCAGGTGGGGAGAGGGGCTGGACGGGGGCAGGGAGGTGGGAGCTGGTTCACAGTCCTGGAAGGAAGAAACAAGGGTCTGCACTGATGGATAAGGAGGAAGGACTGAGCTGTGAGCAATTCCCAAGGCACCCCCAAAATGCAAACACTCTGGGGAGGGTAAGAGATCAAGGGTCCGTCAGTCTTAAGTGATGTCCTGTGAAGGACTTCACCCAGGTTGCTTTCTCCCTCTGTGCCAGCTGGTTCCAGAGAGGGTTCAAAGAAGCTGGGGTGGCCAGCACTGTGAGATGGGCAGGACGAGCCCTCCAGAAGCACCTGTGGGCTATTTAGCAGAGCCTTATAGGGTCTGTATCCTGGGTGTGAGGATGGGGATGGGGCAGCCGCCAAAGGCAAAGTCTGACAGAGCCTGGCCTGGAGCCCAGCTTGGCACGTGGTTACAGGTGAGGGGCTGCAGCGGAGGCAGCCACGCTGCCCAAAGATTCCTGTCCCGTAGGGTCCCAGGTTGATGTCCCCAGAAAGGACTGAGCAGCCAGTTCTTGGGCTCTCTGTTGGTGATGCCCCCTGAGAACCACCAAGGGGGCCTCAGGAGCCACTGATGAAAGGCTGAAGCAGCACATTGAGATGTTTGGATTTCAGCATAATTACTGCGATAACAATTTAATCATTTAAAAACACTATCTTGTGCTGCTCTAATGAAGAGAGAGGCTCTTTCCCATATTGTCTGTACCATCTGTGAACAATTTTCACATTAGCCTCTTAGAATGGCAAAGCAGAAGACTGACAGTGATGTAGAGGGTCAGAGCAGGGGCGGGGAGGGGAGAGAACATGGGATGAGGGAAGAGAGCCATCCAGCCCAGCCGGGAGTCAGGGCCCCAGGGCAGGGTGGGGGCTGAAGTGTGAAGTGAGACCCTCTGTAAGCAGACCCAGTCCTGGGGCCACGGGAGAGCGAGTGGATGGAGATGTGGCCCTGCTTTGAGGGTACTTCACATTCAGATGGGAAGAAAGTTCCTAAATTTGTGGGGACGGTAAGGAAAGGCAGAAGAGCCCAGCACAGTGGTTTTCAAACTGTGGGTGGCAATCCGTAAGTAGGTCCCTGGTATCAATTAAGTAGATTGCAATCAGTAAATTTTTTTAATGAAATAGAATAGAATGGACAATATCAAAGAAATATCATTCCCTACTGAAAGAAACTGGGGGTGACCTAAAGAAATTCCAGGTAAGGAGCAAGGAATACACAAGGTAAGCCTGCAACATCTTGTGCTAAAGAGCAAGGAACTGCCCCTAGACTAGTGGGGTCTAATGAACAAGGGGCTGCCTTAAAGGGGCTCCCACTTGGCCAACGATGGGACAATTTGAGCTTCAAAAGGAATAATGATGGTAACTGATGGAAATTCACTGAGAGTGTAAAAATTCACCAGTCTGTTATTGCAGTAGATTATGGTGGCTCCCCTCAAACATAGGTTCCTGTCCTAATCCTTGGATCCTATGAATATTACCTTATATGGCAACCTTATATGGCAAATGGTGTGATTCAGTTAAAGATCTTGAGAGGATGGCTTGTCCTGGACTATTAGGTGGGTCCTGAATGTAACCACATGTATCTCTATAAGATAGACACAGAGAGCAGAAGGGACCCAGAGGGGCAATGTGACGATGGAGGCAGAGACTGGACTGATGCAGCCAAAAGCCAAGGATGGCCTGAAGCCACTGGAAGAGGCATGGAACAGATTCTCCCCTAGAGCCTTCAAGGTAACTCTGCTCTGTCAGCACCTCGATTTCAAATTTCTAGCCTCCATTCAGACAATACTACAAAGCTACAGTAATCAAAACAGCATGGTAATGGCACAAAAACAGACATATGGATCAATGGAACAGAATAGACAGCCCAGAAATAAACCCATACACTTACAGTCAACTAATCTTCGACAAAGGAGGCAAGAATATACAATGGAGAAAAGATAGTCGCTTCAGCAAGTGCTGCTGGGAAAGCTGGACAGCTGCATGTAAATCAGTCAAGTTAGAACACACCTTCACACCATACACAAAAATAAACTCAAAATGGCTTAAAGACTTAAATATAAGACATGACTCCATAAAACTCCTGGAAGAGAACACAGGCAAAACATTCTCTGATGTAAATCCTACCAATGTTTTCCTAGGTCAGTCTCCCAAGGCAATAGAAGTAAAAGCAAAAATAAACAAATGGGATCTAATCAAACTTACAAGCTTTTGTACAGCAAAGGAAACCATAAACAAAATGAAAAGACTACCTACGAACTGGGATAAAATATTTGTAAATGATCCAACTGACAAGGGATTAATTTCCAAAATATATAAACAGCACATACAGCTCAACAACAACAAAAACAACCCAATCGAAAAATGGGCAGAAGACCTAAACAGACATTTCTCCAAAGAAGACATCCAGATGCCCAACAGGCACACAAAAAGGTGCTCAACATCACTAATTATTAGAGAAATGCAAATCAAAACTACAATGTGGTATCACCTCACACCAGTCAGAATGGCCATCATTAAAAAATCTACACATAACAAATGCTGGAGAGGGTGTGGAGAAAAGGGAACCCTCCTACACTGTTGGTGGGAATGTAAATTGGTGCAGCCACTGTGGAGAACAGTATGGAGGTTCCTCAAAAAACTAAAAATGGAGTTGCCATATGATCCAGCAATCCCACTCCTGGGCATATAGCCAGAGAAAATAGTAATTCAAAAAGATACATGTACCCTTATGTTCATGGCAGCACTATTCACAATAGCCAAGACATGGAAACAACCTAAATGTCCATCAAACAGATGAATGGATAAAGAAGATACATTACATATATACAATGGAATACTACTCAGCCATAAAAAAGATGAAATAATGCCATTTGCAGCAACATGGATGGACCTAGAGATGACCATACTAAGTGAAGTAAGTCAGACAGAGAAAGACAAATATCATATCATATATGTGGGATCTAAAATATGACAAAAATGAACTTATCTACGAAACAGAAACAGACTCACAGACGTAGAGAATAGACCTGTGGTTGCCAAGAGGGAGGGGGCTGGGGGAGGGATAGATTGGGAGTTTGGGATTAGCGGATTCAAACTATTATATATAGAACAGATAAACAACAAGGTCCTATCCTACTGTATAGCATAGGGAACTATATTCAATATCCTGTAATAAACCATAATGGAAAAGAATATGAAAAAGAAAACATACATATGTATACCTGAATCACTTTGCTGTATACCAGAAATTAACACAACATTGTAAATCAACTATACTTCAATAAAACAAATTTTAAAAGAAACAAACAAACAAACAAACTGGCCTCCAGACCTGTGACAGAACAAGCTTCTGCTGTCTTAAGCCCCCCAGTTTGTGGTCCTTTTTTACAGCAGCCAGAGGAAACTGATACAATAATGATACCCAAGAAAGAGAAAGCCCAAAGCAATGAAAATAGGGACTGTCAGAGCACAGAGCACACAGCATTTCAGTTTGTATACATGTATCTCTGGGTAATCCGGGTTGGGCTCTGAAATGTATTTCTTGCTGTGCATCGTGGTCAAAAGATTGAGAAACCCTGGCCCAGTGCTTGAGCGCATGGGCTCTGGAATCAAGCAGCCCATATAAGCAACTCACTTCTGCCCCCTTCAGACCATGTGGCCTGGGGCAAGTCACTCACCCTCTTGGAGCCTCCGGTCCTCATCTGTACAATGGGATTGCTGTGGGGAATACATGAAATAATGCACCTGCCATAGAACCTAACGTGCCCTGCATCCTCAAGAAATGTTAGCTGCTGCAGATTTGTTGCTATGGTTACTACTACTACTAAAAATAATAATAAAAGATATACATGAAGACAAGCACAAGCTCTACCCCAGGCCCAGGTAGACCACTACAAAGGCTCTTTGTCCTGAGGCTCCAGCTGAGAAGCCTCTAGGAATGACAGAATCAGAGTGTGTCAGAACTGACCAAAATCAAGCAATCAAGTCCCTCCACTTCAGAGAGGAGGAAACTGAGGCCCAAGAAGAACACTGACTTTGCCCAGGTTACATAGTTAGTAAATGACCAAGATGGGGCTAGAACTCAGTCTCTGAATTCCCGATCAGAGGCAGAGGCACGCTATCCCCGACTCCCCTTAACCTTTCATTTGCCCCTCAGCCACTCCTGCTGGCCTCCTTCCAGCCCAAGCCTTCATTGCCACCACCAGGGTCCCAGGGGAGGCTCCTCATGTCCACCCCACAAGAAATCCCTTAGATGCAATGTCCATTGATTATCCAGGAGAAGGTTTCTGTGCCATTTGAGCTTTCTTTGCACTGCATACAAGCTCACAATATCCTATAATTACCTGTTGAAATGATTCCCATATTTCTCCCTGACAGCTCCAAGTGCCTGATGCCCTGATCCTGTTCTAGCAGGAGGGCCTACAGGCCTCCAAGCAGCCAGCTGATCAGAGACAAGAAAATGGGACAGTGAGAAAGGCTTCACCGGGGAGAGGGCTCCCAGGATCTCCTGCCAGCCCTCCAGACTCCCCGTACCCTGAAGCTTTCCTGCCCTCACCCAGGACTCAGAACAATCGAGTTCCTTTCCCAGTGGACAGGGGCTTTGGGCTGGGCAGCGTATAGACTACTCCATGGCATCTCTCAGCCAAAGAGAATTCAGCTGATCTGGAGAAACAGAAAAAAGGTTAGAGGACTCCTTGTTCTCAGCACTGAGCCACCCAGCCCTAAAATAAGGGCTGAGGATATACAGGTTTTAGAGTCCGGCAGACTTGGATTGGAATGAGAGCTTTTCCACTGACTGGCTGTGTGATCTTGGGCAAGTGACTAAGCTGTTCTCTGAGCCTCGTCTGTAAAAAAAGGGTAATGATGTCGACCTCTTTGGACTGTTTTAAGGATTAAAAGAGGTCATGTTTGTAAAGCACAATGCCTGGCACATCATGTATGTCCCATAAATGGGGGCTGGGAGAAGCAGAAGATGCAGTAGTGGTGGTGGCAGCAGTAAGCAGGAATAGTACTGTAATATCTGGCACATGACTGGAGCTAAATAGATATTTACTAAAAGAACTAAACAAGAAATTTTCCACTGGGCTGTGAACATCTGCATTAAAAGGTTTCCCCATCTATGAACGTTGATTCCTTTTACTCGCCTAGTCATCTAGCAATTATTTATCAAGCATTGCTATAAACTGAATGTTGGGATATGTTGGAATCCCAACCCCCAATGTGATGGTATTAGGAGGTGGGGGCCTTTGGGAGATGACTGGATCATGAGGGTGGAGCCCTCATGATGGGATTAGTTCCATAATAAAAGAGGCCCCGGAGAGCTCCCTTGCCCCTTCCACCATGTGAGGTTATACCGAAAAGATATACCAAATCTGCTGGTACCTTGATCTTTGACATCCTAGCCTCCAGAACTGAGAGAAATAAATTTCTGTTGCATATAAGCCAGCCAATCTATGGTATCTTGTTAGAGCAGCCCAAACGGGCTAAGATAAGCCCTAGCACTGGGAATGCAATGGAGGGCAAGGCAGACGGAGCCCCGCTCTCACAGAGCTTATCGTGGTTCTAAACCTTAACCGTCTGGGGGGTAAAAGACTATTTTGAGAATCTGATTGAAAGTTTCAAACTCTTTCCCAGAAAAACACACATGACTACATATACATAACATTTTGCCGACACTCAGGGGGCTCAGAGAAGATTCTCACTGAGAATCTTGGTCCTAAATGAACTTACTGCTCTAGCCACACTTACTCGCTACTGTTCCTGGACCCTCTTGGACCAATCCAGCAGAGGACAAGGAACCCAGAGCAAAAGCCCAGTATAATCTGTCTGCTACAGACAGGGTCCTGGAATCACTTGCACAGGTAATCATAGTGTGTCCTAGGCTCGTCCTATGCAAGGAAGACGCAGTGGTTCGTGGCCTGATGCAGAGGGACATCTGATAAAATCTGAGCAGACCGATCCCATGGCTGAAAACTGCTTCCGTGAGGTCCTGACCTGGTTTCACATGCTGGCCTTAGGGTTTCTGACCACCTTGGCAGGGGTCTGGTGCCTCTTGCGTGCCCGGCTCTAATCCTTCTACTGCCCACTCGAGGTTCTGCCTCTCTTCCTGCACAGGGGCCAGAGCTGCCCACTCTTCCTGGGTGCTTGTTACAGATCCAGCCTGACAAGCCCCAACTCTTCCATGCCGGGCAGGGACACGATCCTGCCATCACACCTTTCCTTGTACAGTTTCCCGAGAGAGGAACACACTTTCACCCTCACCCTCACTCTTACCCAGTAAATGCTCTGGGGAATTTTCAACCATATCCCAGTCCGTGGTACTCCCTCCTCTTCTGCATTCATCTTCCACAGATTGCTGGGAACATCTGACCATGGCCGGTCTCTGCCCGTAGGACCTAAGCCCCTTGAGGGAAGGGTCTCTGCCTGATTCATCTGTGAATCCCTCCCCTGGAGCTGAGCACAGAGCCTGGCACATAGTAGGTGCTTGGGCAATGCAGTTTTCTTCTTTGGGAAAACAGAGACTACGGCCAGAGAGGGCTGGGGCAAGGGCAGCCTGGGAGGCTGGTGAAGAGCGGGGCGCACACTAGCTGAGCCCAGCGCCCTCAGGCTGAGGCGATGTAGCGCTGTTCTCCTAATCCATCCACCCTGGCGGAACAGTTTAGGGCCAAATCCTCTGGACCAAAGTAGCCAGCTTCCATCTGGTGAGAGGGACCTAAGCACGGCTCCTTGGGGGACATCTCTGTCACAGCCAATTTGAAAGAACAATCCAACAGGCTCTTCCTCAAGACCCCCTTATGAAAGCTCTGTTCTCCATTGCCGTCTTTATGACTGAGCTCCAGCTAAGTTGCTCCTAGGGATCCCTTAGTGACGGAGTTATTGGCCCAGAAGCCCAGCAGGTACAATCCATTATGGCATGGTCCATTCCCCCGGCCCCTCTGCTCCTGGGGCCGGACCAGACGCCAGCGGCTCGACTCTGGCTGTGTTCCCAGCCCTCTCTCCCACCCACCACACACAGATCTCCCCGTTCTTCCCTCCGTCTCTAATTCCCACAGAGATCCAAGGCCAGCCATGTTTTCAAGTTCCTAGGACAGGCAGGGTCCAAGGTCTCTGGGACTGTTCTAAGGACCCTGGGTCCCTGAACTGTCAGCTGGCAGACAGCTGGGACCCAAGGGAGACCAGCATCTGAAATCAGCCGTTAACCCTCTGCCGTCTCTGTAACCCAATTCCATCCTGCCTCTCCCTGACTCCTGGGATTTGGGGATTGGAAGGGACACTAGGTTCCATCCTCAGCACATGAGGAAACCAAGGTCCAGAAAAAAGAAGTACAAGGACACACAGCAATTAGTGGAACTTAAATCAAGGTCTCCTATTCCTACTCTGGGCTCTTCGGCCACGCGATTAAAATGAAAGTGAGCGCCGAGCTAAACAGGACCCTGGGGTCCCCTGCCCACAAGCTATGATCATGAAGCCAGACGGCAAAGTCACTGATCCAGGCGCTGTGGGCAGGGAGAGTGCCAGCCAGGCCCAACAGGTGGAATGTGTTCCTGAAGGTCTCCAGGAGCTTCATGGGACAAAGAGAGTGACAAGCAGGTGCTGGCAGGACTGGGCTGCCTGGAATCGAGGGGGGAGTTGCGCCCGGGCAGCTGTCAGGCCCTGCCAGGCAGAGACAAATTCGTCAAAGGGCCAGAGGCTGGGATGTCCTTCAGAACTCAATTTAAAGGCGATTCCCATCCACCCAGGCCCAGGTCCCCCTCAGTCCGTAATCCAGTTATGGAGTTATTTACGGACATTTAGACAGAGTGGATGTCACTCGGGTATCTTTACACAGAGGAGGCCCACAGGACTAGCCCACCCAACCTGTGAGCATTTTGGGAAATGCCCGTTGGCATAAGCGAGCGTCCAGATCCTGAGATGAAGGCAGAAGAGCTGGTAAAGGGTAGAGTGAAGGCGCTGGTCAGAGTTCCAAACTTGCCTCCTACCAGCTGTGGGAACTGCAGTGAATCACTTAGCCACTCTTGGCCTCCATTGCCTCAACTGAAAAATAATTTCCATTTTTTTACCCCATTTAAAAAAAAAATTATCCTATTTCATGGGATACAGAGAGAAGCTAGATGAGGCGTGCAGGAAAAGCACTGAGTACGGTGCCTGGCATCCCGGAAACCCTCCATAAATGATGATTTGCTTGTAGTTGTCATAAATCAGATCACTGCCGGGCTCTTCAGGAAATAAAAATTGTAGAAATGCTCCTAACCCTGGAGGGCAGCTGGCATCTCCGTGTGAGTGGGTGATGGCCCCAGGAGCTGCCCGTACCCAGTGGGCCAAGCATGGGTCTGGTCTGCAGGGAGGTTCAGGGCAGCCAGGAGAAGCCGTGGGGCCCTACCTACCTCCCCTCACACTCTCCGACTTGAGGGCTTCCAGCCTCGGGCACATGCAGCTCACCTGAGAACTTTCTGGTCCCTGGAGCCCACGCAGCCCACGCACACAGGCAGGCCCCAAGTGTCACATACTTCGGTCAGCGGCCAACAGGATACCTTGCCCTCGGATGCTCGGCGCTCTCTCCATGGTCCCCAGTGGGGCTGGGTACCGGTTGCCTATAGTGACAACCTACTTTATTGTTTTCTTTCCCTTTGCCGTCTCGCTTCTCAGGCAAACGAGTATTTCCTGAGATCCCCTTCCAAGTAACTTGCACTTACATCTTCATCCAAGGTTGGCTTCTGGGGGAGCAAGGCTGGCCAAACACAGGGTGCAGGCCAGCCACCGCACCAGGCGCCTGCCCTCACCACCAGCAGAGGGAAGGAGGAAGGAAGGAAGAAGGAAGTGAGCAAGGATGTGGGCGGAGCCTACTTATGAGGAGGAGGGGGGAACAGAGGGGAGGGTGCACTGACTGATAACTTAAGACCAAAACCCAACTCCTAGGAGAAAACAGATTGTCAGCCACTGAGTCAAAGAAGAACGGAGTGCCTCTGAGTTCACAGATTCCCCAATTCCGGGCTACAGCAGGGCTGGCAACTTTGCCAGAAGGATTCATCAGGCCAATTTTTAAATGTTACAAGCATCCTGAGACACTGAGGAGGGCAGCATGCAGAAAGCTCACTCTGCACCAGGCTCTTATTCAAAGCTTCCCTTGGACCACACAGATGTACATTCAGAACATAGGTGCTTCTCGGCCCCAGAGCCCGGGGTCACCTTCTAACCAAGGAGAGAACCACAGAATCTCTGGGATAGACAGACATGGAGGGCATCTCCTCCAAGTCCCATCTGATACATTAATTCCTACCCATCACCTCTACGGCACCTTCGAGGGGAGCATAAACAATGCGTGTACGTGGCACAGACACACATACAAACCTGTGTGCAAACACACGTACATACACACATTCATTCATTCTCTCTCTCTCGGTTGCCCTGCCCTCCTGGTCAATTCGCCCAATGCGAATCAGCCCTACACAGATTAAGAGGATTATTGCTTACCGAGAGCTTTGTATCTCCAAAGCTCTTACCAACACCAGCTAATTAAACAGACACAGCCCCCTTTCCCTCCGCTGTAGTGTATACAAAATGTAAGTCATGAATTGACAAGACCTGGGATCTAGTCCCAGGTGGGGAACATGTCACCTTGTACAAAAGACAGAGGAGTCATTATTACGATATCCCACGCAAGAGATGGAGAAGCGGAGGGTATAAGTAACTTGCCGGAGGTGAGTCAGCTAAGAAGTGGCTGAGCTCGGCTATAAACTTAGGTCTCTGCAACTGCAGAACCCGAGTTCCCTTAGTCACTTCTACATACATACAGGCGTTAGTCATCACCCTCATCATTTTCACCCTCCAAGATGACACGCAGAGACCAACCCTTCCAGCCACGAATGACTGTTTATCCCCCCCCCCCCCACCAGCACTCACAAACAGAGCTCTACTGACTAGGTGGGTAGCTGGTTTGAAATGGTCTTCTTCTCACACCAACACTCAAGTTAACATCATGTGCTCTGAACCCCTCTCCCCTCCCTGGACTCCAAGTTGTGGGCAGTCACTTCTCTTTCCCCTGGGCTCCCTGCCCCTGCCCTCCAGAGCCTCGAGTTCAGGACTCCACATGTGGGGAAAGCTCAGAGCTGCCGGGGCCTCTGCCTGGCCCAGAAGCCGAGCAGAGACCCTCTCCCTTGTGATATCTCCCGGATGTCACAGGGCAAGCCCCAAAGCCAGGGACCATCCACCACAAGGCAACCCAATTAACCGAGCTGTTCACGAGGGCTACATTTGCAACTTCTGTTGCTCAAATCGAATAATTCTCTTGAACTGAGATCTTTGCCTTCATTAAGGTCATCAGTGCCTGTGAGGAAATGATCAGAAAACCTCTCAGGATTTCCACCCATCATATGGAATATCCCACGTGCCATATGTTTCATCACTGGGATGCAGGTTTAGCTAATTCTTTCAAACATTGTCACTCTTTAACAAGGCTAATACGACTTTTTTTTTTTCTTTTTTTGGCTTCGAAAGTCTTAATAGGATAGAAAATTTGAGGAAATCAATCAGTAATTCATTACTCATTAAATGTGATTTACCCAGTACTGTGAGGACACAGAAGTATTTAATAAGATCCTTGCTTTCTGGGAGCTTAGAACTCTGGATAAGCAGAAAAACTAGCATACCAAGTCATGAGGTAACAGGTGACTAGGCTCCTGGACTAGAAATAGAGTTAGAAATCATTCGTGCCTTCATTCACTAATATACCATGTAGACCCCACTAGTAGCAGAAGCTATACAGGTGGACACTGTGGGAGTTCCTAGGGGCAAGAGGTGTCCAGTAGGGAGAGCCCTGGGGTATATACCCCAAAGAACTCAGAGAAAACAGGTTGTGGAAGCAAGCGACTACAAGACAAGGTGAAATGAAAAATATGTCCTAAGAAGAATGAACTAAGTGTTCCGAAAAGATGGAATCAGCAGGATGCGAGTTGCCATTGGCCCTGTAAGGAGGGAAGCTGGGTCACAGGCTCCCCGTCACTAGGAAGGGGATGCTCTAAATACCAAAGCACAGTGTCCCCTGCACAGCACGAAAGGACTTCTGATTAATCTTGGAAAAGGAGGAGCTATGTTCACATCCACTGGCTTCATTCTACGCTGTGCTCACCAGGCCTGGAGTTAGGTCATTCATTCATTCAGTGACCATTTACCAAAGGCTGATGCTGAGGACACCAGGGAGAATGAGGCAAAGTCCCTGCTCACTGAGCTTACAGTCAGATAGCGGAGAAAGACAAATTCTAGAGACAATACAGATGGATAAGCACTTGTACCGCACACAGCGGGGTGCGGAATCCAGACTGGGGTGGCAGGTGACAAGGCGATATGCCCAGAGGAGGTGAGGACTAAGCAGAATCCCGAAGGACAGGTAGGAGGGAGGAGCGCAGGCTGCAGCCAACGGCGATGGTAACAGTAACGGCAATTCTCATGCACCATCATTACTATCATTTTCTGAGTGCCTACCTTGTTTCGTGACAGAAACGGTACTTGGTATTTCTCTC
Organism: Kogia breviceps; assembly: GCF_026419965.1. Lineage (NCBI taxonomy): Eukaryota > Metazoa > Chordata > Mammalia > Artiodactyla > Physeteridae > Kogia > Kogia breviceps. The sequence goes on along the minus strand of NC_081316.1, from coordinate 108,971,074 downwards.
TCATACACACACACACACACACACACACACATCAACTCAAATCATTTTTGAGTATGTGTGTTTAGGATGTGAGTGATCCTTAACTTAGCTGCACTACATGTTCAATGTTATTATTCCTGTTTGATACATGGGTTGACTGAGACGCAGAAAGGTGAAATGACTTTCTCGTGGCCACAGAGCAAGTGCCAGAGCTGGGATCTGAATCTGTCTGCATTCTACCCACTATTCCAGACTTCAGAACTAGGGGGTGGGGTGTGTAACTGAATTCCTCCTTGGCCTCTTGGACCACTGAACCATCCACAGGTCCATGCAGTCAGAGGAGTGACCCCATCCCCGGGCCTTGGGCGCCCAGTCTCACACTCCAGTCCCTAGTCAATGAGGAGGGAGCAACCCCGGAGGGCTGGCCGCTCTGATTCTGCCTCAAGCTGTGAGCCCGAAACAAAGTCTCTCCCCCTCACTTCCAATTGGAAACTGTAAGACGTGGCCTAAATGTTCTTTCGAGACTCCCTGGGCTTCCCTGGTGGCACAGTGGTTGAGAGTCCGCCTGCCGATGCGGGGGACGTGGGTTTGTGCCCCGGTCCGGGAGGATCCCACATGCCGCGGGGCGGCTGGGCCCGTGAGCCATGGCCGCTGAGCCTGCGCGTCCGGAGCCTGGGCTCCGCAACGGGAGAGGCCACAACGGTGAGAGGCCCGCGTACCGCAAAAAAAAAAAAAAAAAGACTCCCTTCTCTGACAGTCTCAGACTCTGGTTCTAAAAGGACTGATGGAGCAAACAAGGTGGAACAAGAGACAAGTCGGAGTTTCCCACCCACACGCTTCGCTTGGGCCCGGCCAAGTGACTTAGCAAGGATGCCCAGTCCAGCAGAGCAGACCTCCCCAGAGCAGGGGTGCTAATCCCTGAGCTCCTGAAGCCCAGGACGCTGCGGGGGACTCCTCTCTTCCATGTTCTTCCCGCATTTCACCCCCTCTGAAGTGGGTACCATCTAGAGATAGCCACCCTATCCTGAAGCTCCCTCGAAAACTTAAGAGTCAAGCTCCTTGGGCCATGACGAACATGCCACCTTGTCTCCTGGGTGTGCTGCTCCTGGGGGATGGTGTCCTGCGTCTCGTGCCCCCGCTGACCCCAAGTCCCCTGACTGCCGTGCTCCTGCCCTCCACTCAGGTGAGAAAGCTCACTGGCAGGAACCGTGACGCCAGAAAGCTGTCCCTCCGCCAACCCCACTGGCCACAGACACAGCAACCACACGTTTTCTGAGGCTTCAGGGGCCGGGAACCAGGAGTCTGCACACAAGAATAAACAATCTCATCTCCGAGTGTATATTTTGTCTTCATGATGCCACCGCGAAGGTGTTAATATACAACTTACAACAAATTAATCACCCCTCTAACTTCCAAATGCTAAATGCATCATTAACATTCATGTTTTCTTCAATTACCTGGCTGTTCTGAGGGAGGAGAGAGTCAGCTCTTCAATAAATCCATCTCCTGTGGACGGCTCAGGGATCATAAAAGGCAGCCCAGGCCTCCACTCTTACTGTGGAGAGGGGAAATTCCTGCTCCCAGTCTCATCACTGCTGCCTGGCCCAAATGCAGGCTAGCCATAAAAATGAAATTGAAGCTGAGAAATGAAGGGGAGAAAACAAAGGAGGGAGGAGAAGGCAGGTGGGAGGGGAGAGGGCAGGACACGGGGAGGAATCATATCAGCACCCAAGGATCATAGAGACCAATTAGTCTAACCACCTCATTTTATAAATGAGAGGACTGTGGCTCAGAGAGGGTGAGTGACTTGCCCAAGATCACACAGCGCATTAGTGGAGAGAACAGAGGAAAAAGGGGAGAGGAAAACAGTGCAGAAGAGGAAAGAGTGATAGAAGGAAAAGCTGGCAGAAAATTGGTCAGTAAAGATAGAAAGAGGGCGAGAAAGAAGAAGCAGAGAGGAGGGGACAAAAGATGTGTTACAAAGAGGAAAATCTGAAACAGATGCAAGCGCAGAGTCGCCTTCAACTTCAACCCCAGCTGTTCAGCTCCCAGGTCCCTGAGGCAGGAGAGGGCTGAGCTATGGGTGTAACATTTTGAATAGGGGACAAACAGACCGGAGGTAAGGGGGAGGGAGGAACCAGGGAGCACTGGGGTTGGGTCTGTGCCCCAGGCCTCCAAAATGTAGCCAAACTAAATACACACCTAACTAAAATGCCTTTATCCCATAGTGGCGCTATCCAAACTTCACTTGGAATTTGTTACAGACACTGGTGGCTATAAAATCAATTTGCTATTGTATTTCAGCAAAGCAGATTCAATCACCTCCCTGCAGCCAGTGGACTGCAAACCAGTCCTGAATTGAAGAGGAAAGAGAAAACAAGGCTCCTGCTGGCCGGTCACTTTTTTGTCCACAGGCTGCCACCCAGCCAGGCCTGTCCACCTTGAGGTGGAAGCATCCAAGGTCAGCACACACTGGCGCTTCCAGAAGGGTGAGCTGGGGGGCTCAAAGTCCAGTGAGCGGAGAAACGGGGCCAGCTCTGGGGCCACCGTCCTGGGCCCTCCAAAGATACAGGCCCTGATGGTTGTTCTGACCATAGCTGAAAACCCACACAGGTCAGCACAAGCTATGCAGTGCTCTGAAACGACCAGCTGTTTGAGCCTCATGACTCAGGAGGTGGGCATATGGTGGGCTGCCTCCACACTGAGGGAAAGGCCTCAGAAGGATTCGGAGCACAGCCAAGGGCACCCTCTCAGTAGGGGGGTCAGCAGAGACCATGTATGTTAATGACGACAGCATTCAGCCCTAGAACACATAGACACACGCACGATACGGCCGAGTCTACAGACTCCCAGCAGAACGTGACTGGTGGGGCTGGCCCTGAGAGCCATTGCAGATGTGCCCCCGAGATGAGCCATTTTGAGCTTTACCAAGTCTCCCCTGCAAGCTGCCGCCCATCTGTCTCTTCCTTTCTATGCCCACTGCCGTATTCCAGGCCGGGACCTGGGATGCCTGCAGCAGGCCCCTTTGCTGCCTCTCTTCTCTCTGATCTTGTACGCCAGTTGCAGAATAATCTCCTAAAAATGCCACGTTGACCTTGACACCTCCTTGCTCATAACCCTCACACAGCTGCCTCTGCTCTCCAGCTTCTGCCCCCACCAACTGGAAATGCTCCCCAAATACCCATGACCTCCTCATTGCCCAGTGGACACTCTTTCGTCCTCACCTTCCTGGACCACTCTCTCGGTGCACCTGTCATCTCCAACCCCTTCCTTCCTGGAAACTGCCCCCCCCCCCGGCCACAACCGGGTTTCTGTGGTCTCACTTGTTTTTGTCTGTGCTTCTACCTCTGGTTACTCCTGAGTTGACCTTGAGCTTTCTTCCTTAGCTTGCTCCATAAATTCTCGTGTTTCCCAGCTCCTTCTTGTGTCATCTGTTCTTCTAACCCCTTATGTGACTACAAGAAACTTAATCTGAGCCCATGGCTTAGGCTCCATCTCTACCCAAATGAAGCTAGATTCTGTGTCTGGAGCCCACACCCCTCTCCTGAATTCCAGATCCCATCAATCAGCTACTTGCTGGATGTTTCCGTGTGGCACCCCAAACTCAACACGTCCAAACTCAACACGTCGTCCCCCTTTCTGCCCCAGATGACTACTCCTCCCAAGTTCTCTCTTTCTGAATGGCATCGCCACCGAACCAGTTGTCATCCTTCGCTTCCCCCTCTCTCTTACCGACCGTATAGATGCCAACAGCGCCGCTGGCCATATCCCCTTGGCAGCGCCATTCCTGCACGGCAAACACCCGTGACGCCCGGGCTGAGGATTTTCTCCCGCAGACCACAGTGCTGGGTAATTAAGCATGGATGCAACCCTCAGCCAGTGACACACGGGACCCAGATGATGATATCCCAGCTCCCTGGCCCTTCAGGTGGGACACCCTGAAGCCATGTTCCCCACTGTCTCTGCAAGCCCCCAGCACAGCTGAGCCCCGTGTCCCCACAGCACTAACCTGTCCTTTAAGATCCTTGCACTGAATTCCTTTCCTTCCCTGTCTTATTTTGCCATTGGTGTTTCCTGTGACCCCCCCTCAAATAAACCTCTTACAACCTAAACCCTGTTCTCAGGGTTTACTTTTGGGGGAATCCAGCCTAAGTGCCCACCAATCCTGGATCAGGTACACTGTTGAGTTCACATCCTAAATGTCTGCTGAAGCGGTGTCCTCCTCCTCCTCCACCTGGATCCAGCCCTCATCATTCTCCCCTGGGTTACAGAACCAGCCAGTTGATTGGCTTCCTTGACCCTCCCCTTGTCCTCCTCCAAACCATCCCCAGTTACACATTTGATCACGGCATTCCCTGCATTAACACCCTTCAGTGGACCCCCACTGTCTATAAGATACAGCCAAATCCTTTTACCCTCATGGCTTCAAAGGCCCTCCGTGATCTGCCCTCACCTCCTGTCCACACTCAAGCCCATCAGGCTCCTCCCTGAACCCCACAATCCCAGCCATACTGAGTCGCTCCCAGACCCTCCAAAGGCACACACTCCACAATGTCCTTGTCCTGCCTCTGCCTTCTGCACACTTACTCTTAGCCAAAAACTAAATGCAAGGATCCCTCATTCTATGAAGTCTTTCTCTCTGCCCCATCCCCTCCCCACCCCACCTTGGGAGAACCCCATGCTTTCCTCTCCACACTCACAGTTCCTCTGACGTGCTTCTCCTGGGACACCTGTGGCACTCTGGTGCCCTGAATGTCACATACACCTTCCTCTCTCAAGGTGAGGCAATAGTTTATCATCTTAAAATCTCCAGGGTTTAGCTCAGTGCCTGTCACTTAGTAGGGGCTCATTAAATGTCAGCTGAAAGCATGAGAGCTAGAACGGATGGAAAGAATGAACATACTCACAGCCTCTTCCCCTCAGGTGCTGCCACTGGCTCGGCCACTGTCTGACATGGGATCTGGAGACGGCTGGCCGAGACCTTCCGCAAATGTTTATGATGCTATGCAAATAACTCTCCCCGGGGGTGATACATGCGGCCTTTCTGCCCTGGGTATACCACGTTCTGTACCAAGTGGGCTGTCAGTGGGGACACTCAAGCGAGACACTGAGGAATGTAGGTCTGCAGGGGAGGGGTGGGGTGAGGGAATATAATAGAACACTGTACGCGGATAAATCTGGGCCCCATGCCATGAAAAATGTGAGTCTGTCCTTGACTTCAGTGGCAAATGAGGCGTGAAAACATATCAAAATGTGATATTCAATATATGGATGCATTTAATATTTTGAGAGACTGGAAATCGGTTACCAGAGGTTTGAATCAAGGCATCAAGCATATGAACTTTTTCAAGTGTCTGCACCTGGTACGTACCATTCCCAGGAAGAAAGGAGGGGAGAAAGAGAGAAACAGAGGACAAGAACGAAGGGCCTAGAGACTCTGAAAAGCAAGATCCAGAGACACCCCCCCCCCAGCCCCCTGCCACCAACACACCTCTTTCAAACCTCCCCCAAGTTTGCACGTTGAGTCCCGGCTGCCTGCAAGCACCTTGCCCACCTAGAGAACTTCATTCATCCTGCAAAACCCAGCGCTTCCTTTGGAATTCTGCCTAAGCAGCTTCCCCGGCCCTTGTACCCTCTAGCGCCAGACCCACAGAAAGCAGGACACGCGTTGCCTGTGCCCAGCCTGGCCTGGCGTTCTAGATGCTGAAGTGTTGGTGGTTTAACACAGCTGCCTCCCAACCACACTGTAAGTTCTCTGAGGACCGAGACGAGGTCCGCCTCACTTCAATATCCTCCAGAGCCTGGACCATACCTGACACAGAGTAGACACTCAATTCACGTGGCACTTGAACCGAAAGAGAGGATGGTCCAGCATCAAGAACTGTGGCCAGCAGACAGCTCTGGGGAACCTGCTGTGGCCCAGATGCTAAGCTAAGGAACTTGGTTTTCACGTTGCTCTTTCACATAAACTTCACCAAGACCCTGTGCTTGAAGTAGGATTTGTCCCATTTAACTGACGAGGAAAGTGAGGCTCAGAGAGGCTTTGTCACCTGTGCTGAACACTATTCTGTCCGCTCCTAGAGGACAGGAGACCCATCTGCCTCCTGATGCAAGCCCACAGCAATGCCCGGCGGCCGCTAAGGCTTAGAACCTTCATTGCATGAGTGTTGATTCCTCGCCGCCCTTGAATATTCATTTTGATGTTGAATAACATGCTCATGTATCCCAGGTCCCCCCACATGGCTGGTCATCAGTATCACCTGGGACTTTTAAAAATTTCAGAGTGCCGGGCCCCTCTCCTGGCCATTCCAATTAAGTCCAGGGTAGGGACTGACCATAAATATTATTTTTTCTTATTAAAGCTCCCTGGCTGATTCTGACGATGAGGCAGATTTGGGGACCACCAATGGGGTCCTCATCTCAGAACCTCTCATCTGCATGTTGCCCACATTCTCTCCAGCTCCAACGTTAGGGCTCTTGGGGTCCAGCTCCCCCTTCCTGGGACAGGAGCTCTTTTTGTTTATTACCACCCCTCCCCACCCCCCAGTTCTTTTCCTTGTGAAATCCTCCCGTGTCCTCACTTGTCTTCAGGTCACAGCTCCCTCTGCTTGGGGGTGACCGTGAGCCTCTCCTGCACCAGGTCCGTGCATAAACTTGCCCGGGCTTAACCCAGCCTCACTCTGAAACCCACCTCAGCAGGACAGTTGGCTCTCCCCAGATGGTAACTCCCCTTCCTGACCAAGATCAAAGTTACCCTTATCTAGATCATCTCTTCCTGAGACATGAAAAGAAGGGAAATATTCAAGGGGCACCACCGGCTCAGCCAGGGGTCCTCGACCTCAACACTACCGGCATTGGGGCTGGAAAATCCCCTGTTGCTGCCCTGTGCACTGCAGGATGTGTAGCATCACCCCGACCTCTGCCCACTCCATGCCAGCAGCACCTCCTCCACTTGTGACAACCAAAAACGTCTCCAGACATGACCAAATGTCCCCTGGGAAGAAAACTGCCCCCAGTTGAGAACCAAGGAGTTAAGCCATGAAGGAACATTGAACTTGAAGGCAAAGGACTTGTCTTTGAATCCCAGCTTCTGGCCCTTCCCTCCCCGCGTGCATGTCTTTATCTTTGAGATGGGTCAACGACATCTCCATGCTGGGCTGTTGCAGGAAGTTAAGTGAGATTGAATTAAATAAACTGAGTTGGGAGAATATGCCTAAAACAAACTGGAGAGACTTTTCGAGGAAGGGTTGAAAGCAAATACCACGATCAGCAGTGCGCAGGTAAACTGGCTCTCAAACAAGAAACATCTATCTAGATAAAAAGCTCTGGTTTGTAGTGTTTGCTGATTTCTACGGTGGGACTATGCCCAATATAGCCGATTTCAAGCCACCAACCTGATGTGACTGAAGGTGGAGTTGGGGACAAATGTGCAGACGACTCCCTCTCTCTATTGGCCAGCCAAGCCTATGAAATAAGTGTGACCCAGGCAGGCAGGAGGCTGCTGGGAAGGGTGGGCCTGTAGCCTCACCAGTAAATGCCCACCCTGCCCAAAGACGCCCAAAGTCATTTCAGAGCGACAACCTCTTTGAACAAACAAAGCCTGTCTGCCCCGCAGGACGCAGCCCGCCCATCTGTGACCTCAGCGCTGGCGATTCCCCATCGGAAAGCACTCCTCAGCCCTCTTCCTCCTTCTCTCTGCCTTCCAGCCTCTGCTGTCAGAGCTGGCACTGAACGCAATGAACACCGAACAGGATACTAGTATTGTTAGTATTAACAAGATACTAGTGAAAATGTAGTCAGGAAAGTCAGGTAAGACAGAGCCCCTCACACCCAGACAGGCCTTCAACAGGGACGATGGCATTGGGTTCGGACAGTTCTGTGTTCAAGCCTCCTTCTGCCAAGGTAGAAGCACACTCCTTCATGTCTCTGGGCCTTTATTTTCTCATCTGCAAAATGGGTTACCAATGCCTGCCCCCCCACCCCCACCCCTCCCCAGCCTTAGAGAAAGTCTACAAGATGCCAAGCTAGCTCCTCGCTCCCTCTTCAGGAAGGTGCCAGTAGGACCGTCCACCCACTCCTCGAAAGGACCTAGCAGTCCCTAAATGGGGCTGCCAGGCCTGCAAGGAACCTGTAGGGTGGTAATCAATTCCTATCAGGTTCTATTTTACCTACTAAATGGAGACTGGCCCCAGGAAGCAAAAATCCCCATCAGCTGAGAACAGCAAAAGGAAGTTGTCAGCATCCTCATCGTGTCAGAGAAAACAGACATGGGGGATCCAGGGCTTGTCAAAGGCAACAAAGACAGAGGAGGGGCCCATCTGAGTGGAGCTGGTTCCCAGGGGCTCCCGAGCAATACTGAAAGTGAAGCGATCTGGAAATTTAAGGAGCCGTGGGTTGAAAGGGAAGGATGAGAGCAGACAGAGGACAGCCCCAGGGTACCTGGCTGGTGCCTGATCTGGTGTCAGGAACCCTGGCAAAATCAAGGGCCAGGATCAAGGGCCTAGAAGATGAGAGTTCCCTTTCAGTCCTCCAGGCCTGCCAAAGTCGGGGGACACACCAAGCCCAGCTTGGGCTCCTCACTTAAAGAGACTGGCAAGTCCTGAGCTCCATTGTTCCAGAAAAAACAAAATACAGAAACTCACTGTGGCTGTTTATCATGTTTGCTGCTCTTTTTCCATCTCATTAACTCTGGCTTCAGATTTGCTCCCATTCAGCTCTGAGTCACTTTCACCCCAAACTCACAGTTGCTTTTTACTTTCACTTCCCCCACACATCGAGCCTGTTTATTCCTTATTTATTTTGCTCATCTCAGCCCCTTTACTTCTGGGAGTGATTCCAGCTACAAAAAAAAAGAAAACAAAACAAAAAAAAAAGAAAACAAAAACCAAACCAAACCAAAAAAAACAACACCCAAAACAAAAAAGACCCACCACATACGATCAATTAAGAGACAAGCTGCTTGCAAATCGCCAGGAAGTGAGAAAAGGCCTCCCCTCCTGGCTATCGGCCCGCTCCCCTTAAACGTGGGGATTTGATCTTTAAACCAAAAGCCACTAATGTGCTGTGTGATTTGAATCAAGTCACTTGCCCACTCTGGGCCCAAGGTTTCTCTTGTCCACGGTGAAGGAGCTACACTAGTTCTCCCGAGTCCTTAATCTTTTTTAGGGTCACTGGCCTCTTTAAGAGTGTGAAGAAAGCTGCAGGTTTAGCCCTCCAGTTTACTTTCTATACATACACGAATGTGGCCTGTAATGGCAGGGGCTCCTGGAACCCCTGACCACCCTCGTGAGAGGGGTTCCTGGACCCCCGAACGGGATCTCCTGCAGCCCAGGCAGGAGGAGCAAAATGGAGAGCGACATCTCTCCCCAGCCCTCTGTTCAAGGAACAGACGAGGGCCAGGTGGGCCTTCCTGGGAGCCCCTGGGAGTGTAAAACCAGTTTCCCTGGCTTAGCCTGAGGCGCTACTTCTGGAAGGCTGCCATTCAGGCAACCAAAGCTGATGTGACATTTGTTTAATTTTCAGGAAAACTCTGTACTTTTTTTTTTAAAGACAGAGAGGGGAAAAAGCCACCCTCATAAAACCTTTCACGCTCTTGCTCTAATAGGACACAATGCACAAGAAGTCTGTCACGCTGAGAAGCCCGCAGGCCGTGTGATCGGGGCACTCCCAGGGTGGGAAGGGTAGCCTCCGGAGCCTCTTCTTCCAGGGGCAGAGGATGCAGCCTTTGGTGTGGAGCTTTCAGGATCCCACACTGGGGTCTCACCTCCCCCTTCTCCCCCTCCCACCTTGGCAACTGGAGCAACCAGTTCACTTCCAGCTGAACCAGAGCTGCCAGAACCACACCCCCGGAACCTTCCGCCAGGGGCTTCAGCCACCTGCACAATGGTCGAGGGGCGAGCTCCCTTCCGGAGAGTTTCTCCCATCCCAGGCCCTGTGCTAGGTATTCAAGCCAATGCCGGAAGGAATAAGACCAAAACCAGCCGATAATTTGAACCAGTCTTAGCTGCAAGAGACACCAAAGGCCTTTCACGTTTGGGTCCCAGGACTTGGGGCCTGGCTGTGTTCGACTCACTCCCAGAGTGATTCACCTGACAAGGCCGAACTGGGGAAAGGCCCACGGTGTTTACACCTCCTACACCCCTGTTGGAAGGTTTCAGGGAAACCTTGAACTGAGACCGAGGGCCTAACAGTACCCAAGGCAGGCTGCCTTGAAACTGGTTCCCCTAAACCTCTGATTATAGCAGTTTCTGCTCAGAAAAACAGGTCACCATGGCCTTGGAAGCCCAGGAGAGAGGCTGGGGGTGCTGGGAAAATAGAATCTGAGATAAAGCTGTCAAGGTATACAGATACTCTGTCACTGTTTGGGTTCTCCTGAACCTCTCCCTCCTTCAAAGAGCCTAAAATTCTCTGGTCTGCATTTTCCAGATCATGGGGGGGGAAACAATGTAAAGTTCAGATGGAGAAACTATGGAGCATGCTGTGAGCCCTAGAGAAGGGTGAGGCAAGGGACACAGAGCTGCCCCCTCCTCCATCCTGTAGCTACAAGCCACGGAGCCAGGATGGTCCCTACCACCACTCCAAGGCAATCTGAAGCAGCTGGTCCAAAGAAATAAAAATAATGAAAAATAATGGCCAGTTATGAGAATGTGGATAAACTGCCAAAGGGAGATTTTGTTTTCTCATTCTCTGCATGTTAAAAACAAAACAACAACAAAATGAAACATCTGTCTGGAAACAGCCTTGGTAATATCCTGTCCAGATGTAGAGGATCAATAAGTCCCCTCTCCAACCCTCAGCTGACAGGACCAGAATTGTGAGATGGCCTTCTGAAGAACACTACCCTTTGTAGTAGAACAAAATGATCACAAAAGCTTCCCATCTCTGATTGCAACCCGTTGTACTGCAGCTTCCCAGCTGCTCCCATCAAGAGCTGGAGTCTATTCTCCACCCCTTGCATCTGGGCTTGAACACGTGGCTTCCTTGGCCAATTGGACGTTAGCAGGCATAAAGTAACAGAGGCTCTGAAAGTGCTTGTACGTTGGGGCTTCCCTCCTCTGCTGCAAAGAACCTTCTACCACCACGTGCATGAGTAAAGACAGACAGGATTCAAACCAGCAGAGTTATTTTCAAAGACGAAGGATGGATATCCATGGCTACATCTATGTCTACAGCTATATCTAGATATGAAACACGTGGAAGACGGGATAGACCGGGGCTAGCCTCCTGGAGGATGAGACCGTCTGGCCCTGGCCCCAGCTGATACTGATGCAGGCCATCCCAGACCTTCCAGTCCTAGTCAAGCCAGCCCAGACCCTACGAGCCATTTGGCTAACACAGAGCAGCCAAAAAACATTACATTTTGTTGTTTTAAGCCACTAAGTTTGGGGGAGGTTTGTTACACAGCAGAAGCTACACATTACACTCTCCCTGCCATTCACTCTCACGGAAAAGAACTGGCCGGCTCCTCAGGGGTTGGGCTGACTGGACACAGCAGGCCAGGAAAGCATCCCGGGCCAATGGGGAAAAGACCACCCAGCACCAGAAGCCTGAACTCAAACCACCGTTCCGCTACCTGCTAGCTGTGCGTGACCTTGACAAGATGCTGCAGGAGTCTGTGAGCCTCAGCTTCCCCATCTGCACAATGGGGATAGCGAGCCACTGCGTGAGGTCGTTGTGGGAAGGAAATGAGAGAACGTCTGGGAAAACCGCTACTCAAAAAGTGTCTGTCTCGGGCTTCCCTGGTGGCGCAGTGGTTGAGAGTCCGCCTGCCGATGCAGGAGACACAGGTTCGTGCCCTGGTCCGGGAAGATCCCACATGCCGCGGAGCGACTGAACCCGTGAGCCATGGCCGCTAGGCCTGCGCGTCCGGAGCCTGTGCTCCGCAACGGGAGAGGCCACAACAGTGAGAGGCCAGCATACCGCAAAAAAAAAAAAAAAAAAAAAGTGAAAAAGTGTCTGTCTCGCTTTGACACAGCCAGACTAGATGGTCATGGTGCCTTCCGCCTTAAGTGCAGAAGAGCGGACAGCACAGGAAGGGTGCCCAGAGGGACCCACTCTCCCTGGCTCCAGACCTGCTCAAACGGGAGTACCTCGCAAGGGCATGAGGGAAAGTCTGTCGCTAAAACAGCCACTCGGATCTGTCGCTGAGGCACTTGGTTTTTAATCTCTGAGAAAGAGACTCTTCATCCCACATTCACCGCATCAGCAACTCCATAAGCAAAATGTAGAAAACACAATGTCTTTATTCATTCCATCAAGCGGTAATTAGGGCCCGGAACAGGAATGTTCCATCAGCAGGCACTCTGGCTCCTAAAAGCCAGGTAGGTTTCTAATTGGGCTGGAGGATGACTTTGGGGGATCTCAGAGTCTGCTGAAGAAGGCCTCCCCCAGAGCCACAACTTCTCTTTTCCATTCACAGTCTTAGAGAAAAAATTAGAATGCTGAGCTGTATTAGGAAATTAGACAAAGTGGGAGCCGCTAGGCAAAACACACACAGCCCACAACCTGGAGGAGCCCTGCAGGTCCCTTAATGTAAACATGCCAGCAAAGCGCTCCGCTCAGGCAGCCAAGTAAGATGGAGAGGCAATTTTATTTTTGTTGTTTAAAAAGAAGCAGCTAGGGCTTCCCTGGTGGTGCAGTGGTTGAGAATCCGCCTGCCGATGCAGGAGACACGGGTTCGTGCCCTGGTCCGGGAAGATCCCACATGCCGCGGAGCAACTAAGCCCGTGAGCCATGGCCGCTGCGCCTGCGCATCCGGAGCCTGTGCTCCACAACGGGAGAGGTCACAACAGTGAGAGGCCCGCATACCGCAAAAAAAAAAAAAAAAGGAGAAATGAGTTATTAAAAGCAATAAAAATTTAAAATAAAAAATAAAAAATAAATAAATAAATAAATAAATAAAATAAAAAGAAGCAGCTAAAGGAACTCCTTTTATGTTACACTGAGACTCTGCGGCCTGCCGCTGGGCTCAGCTGAAGAGCCAGGGCTCGGGCAGGGAGCAGGGCCGGGTCAACACCTCTTGGGTAGAGCAGCCAAGAAGGGGAAGAGGAAGGAAAGGGAATGGGCAGTGCTTGGGCTCCCGTGGTGGCAGGTCCTGGGAGAGGTGCTGTGCCCACGTGATCCCACTGAGTCCTCCTGAGAGCCCAGCAAGAGAAGCATCATCACCCCAGTGGGAAGGGATGTGACACCAGTCACCCAGCAGGGAGGGAGCAGACCCAGATTGGAGCCCAGGAGGAGAGGGGTCAACCATCAAGGTGAGTGGAGACACTTCTGACAAGCAGGGCTCCCCGGGAACGAGGCTTTCTGAGGCCGGCCTGGCAAGAAGCTGGGGTGTTCCCAGTTCAGTGCACAGCCGCAGACTAAGCCAGGGGTCCTGAGAGCCGCTGGTATTTACACACAGAGAAGCACCAGGGAAGGCGAGAACTGGGTGGGATACAAGTTTAGCTGCTGAAAGCCCCTTCTCAGAACATAGCTCACTTTCCCTGCATTTATACAACCTCCCTGACCTCGCCAGTCTGGCTCCTTCTTCCATATATGTTATAGATACAGATATATAGTTACAGACACAACATCGATCTCCATCCTTCCTCTTTGGAAGTAAATTTGCTGGTGTGAACCCCACTCTGCTTTCCTCCAACTTCCTCCCTGAAGCTCTCCCCAATACCCTACATCCTACTTCCCAGGCAGAATTTTCGTTCCTTCATGTGTGTTCACATAGCCTCTTTTCCCACACTCATCACATTGTATTATATTTACTGATTAATAGGCCCCTCTCCCTTCCTAGAGTATGAGAATAGAGGCAATTTCTTGTTCATCTTTGTATCCCCGAGAGTTAGCACAATGGTTGACACACAGTGGGCATTCAAAAATATCCGTCAAAGGAATCAATTAAACAACTAATTTTTGATCACCTGCTATGAGCTGGGTGTTCAGGATAGCAATGATTTTGAAAAGTGATAAAGAAGGCATTTCCCTCAAGGAACTCAGAGTCCAGGGGAGTCAGACAAGTAGGGACCCACAGTACAGGCTGGTAAGTGCTTTGGTGGGTGACTGGGGTCCTAAGGGTACACGGTCTGGGGAGGGAAGCTTCAGGAAGAGGAAGCACCTCAGCCAAGACCTATGGAAGCATGGGAGGTGCCCGGGTGAAGAAGAAAGAGCTGTTCCAGGCAGATTAAGCTGCATATGCAAAGGTCCAGAGGTGAGAGAGACTAAGGAACATCTTAGAAACTATAATGCCAGAGGTCAGAACAGCTGGAGTACAAAGTGTAGATGTCACCGAGTAGCAGAGGAGATGGGAAGGAAGAAGAGCATGGAGCAGTTCGTTCCTCCATTCATGCAATCAGTCGGCAAACAGGAGGTGAGCACCTTCTCCCTGTGATGCACCGTATTCGGTGATCGGGCCAAGGTGATGAACAAGATATACAGTCTCTGCCCTTATGGAGCTTACAGGAGGGGAGGAAAAAGTGACCATAAGTAATAATTTCAAAAGGGCTAAGGGCTATGAATGAAACTATTAGGAAGTAGAGACAAAGAAATGACAGGGCCAGGAAAACCTCTATGTGAGAGCAATCTGAGCCTGAAGGATGGACAAGCGCTGGCCACGTGAAAAGCAGGTGGAGATGCTCCAACCAGAGGGAACAGAACGTGCAAACCTTCTGTGGCAGGAAAGAGCTTGGCATGTCCACAGGCTGAAAGGCCAATGAGGATGGGACACAGCACGTGAGAGAAAGGTTATCAGTTAGGATGGGTCCGGCTGCAAGCAACAGAAAACCTTAATGGTGACTGGAACCATAAAGACATGTATTATCCTACTGAAGACGAGGCTGTCAATTACAGGCTGGATTCTGCTGCTCAACCGCATCTACAAGGACCTGCCCCTCCTATCTGCCATCCTCAGCGTGGGGCAGCATCCTCTCCCATCATGGTGCCCAAGCACCAACCACATCCTCACCAACCAACATCGGAAAAGCAGGAAGGGAGCCTTACCTCCCCCTCCTGCCTAATTCTCTCACGAGGGCAGTGCATCTTTCCTAGAAGTCGCCAGGATACATTCTTATCTTTTTGTCTTTTAATAAATTTATTTATTTTGGGCCGCATTGGGTCTTCGTTGCTGCATGTGGGCTTTCTCTAGTTGCGGCGAGCCGGGGCTACTCTTCGTTGCAGTGCATGGGCTTCTCATTGCGGTGGCTTCTTTTGTTGCGGAGCACGGGCTCTGGGCATGTGGGCTTCAGTAGTTGTGGCACGCGGGCTCAGTAGTTGTGGCGCACGGGCTTAGTTGCTCTGCAGCATGTGGGATCTTTCCGAACCAGGGCTCGAACCCAGGTCCCCTGCATTGGCAGGCGGATTCTTAACCACTGCGCCATCAGGGAAGTCCACACTCTTATCTTGAGTCCTATGGCACAGAACCAATCACATACCCACCCTTAAACCAACTGCTATCAATGGAGTCATGGCATTACCATGATTAGCTTAGATGAACCATGGTCACATCCTGTGCAAGGGAGAAGGGCTCACCTTGCCTGACAAAGTCACCACTTGTTTTCGTGGAAAATCCCCCTTTCTGAACAAAATTGGGGTTCTATTACAATGGAAGATGGGAGGAAATGGCTGTTAGGAGGGCAACCGGTCAAGAAGAGGGAGCAAGATGAGGATGGGGAATTAGATAGGTGGGCCAGATCATAGACAGCCTTAGAAGGCACAGCGAGGAGTCAGGATTTTATTCTAAGGATAACGAGTAACCACCGCAGGGTTTAAGCCGAGGAATAACATGCAGCAGTTTATGTTTTTGAAATGCTGTGCTGTGTGAAGAACTGGGAGCAAGGACGGCAGTAAGGAGACCAATGAGGAGGCTATGGTCCTAGGTCAGGAAAGAGGTGATGGTGGCCTGCCCTGAAGGGTGGCAGGGCAGATGGAGAGAAGGGTGTACATCTGAGACACATGCCGGATGTAAAACGGCAAAACTCGGTGGGATATGGGATGTAGAAGGTGAGAGAAAGGAGAAATCAGGGAGGACTCCCACATTTCTGGCCTTGCAAATTGGAGGACATGGGTGCCATTTACTGAGATGGGGGAAGATGTAGGGAGAAACAGATTTGAGAAAAGAAACCAAGAGTTTGGTTTCTTTTACATGTTTGGGATATCTGTAGAACATCCCAATGAAAAATTCAAGTAGATCGATAGAATTGCAGGACCTGAGCTCAAGAGAGGAATTTGGAAGTTATCACTATATAGATGGTATTTAAGCTTGGTAACAGGTGAGTTCACCTAGCAAGGGTGTACAGATGGAGAAACAGGCCAAGGTCAAGACGTGGACATCCAATATTTAGACAAGAGAAAAGGAGGAATAAACGGAAAGGGGGGTGTGGGAATCCAGAGAAGCACAGCCTCCGGAGCGTAGAGAAAGTGTTTCTGAGAAGGAGAGGGTGTGGAATGCTGCTGAGAAGCCAAGATGAGGACAGCAAAGTGTACGTGGGAGTGGGCGACACGGAAGCTACCGGCGACCTCCAGGAGCTGTGAAGTGGGGTGGTGGGGACGGATGCCAGATTGAAGCGGGCGGGAGGGTGACTGGGAGGTGGAGAGTGGGGGCGGTGTGTGCCAACAGGACTTCTGAGCTGTTTGGCTGTGAAAGGGAACAGAGATGGAGCAGGGGCTGAAAGACAGGGTACAATCGCAGGCAGCTTGTAGCTTTTTCGAAGATGACAGATAAGAGAGCAGGTCCAGGCCCAGCTGGAAAGATCCCAGGTGAGGTCTCTGAGAAGGTGAGAGGCTGGCAGCCAGAGCACAGGTGGAAGGACCGGGCCTTGGAGTGTCAGGAGGGATGAATCCGAGTACGGCTCGCAGACTTAGGGGCTGGAAGGATGAGGGGGCTCCAGTCTGATGCCTCCGTCTCCCCCGACACCTCGGTGAAGTCTGAAGTGAGATGCTGAGCTCAGACTGAGGTGTGGGAGGGGAGGTGGGAGATCTAAAGGAAGAGAAGGGAAGAAATAGGAGCCCTGCAGAGTGAAAAGTGAGTCTACTACAGAAACATCAGACAAAAAATCTTAAAAGGCCATTGTCTTTTTTTTTTTGCGGTATGCGGGCCTCTCACTGTTGTGGCCTCTCCGGTTGCAGAGCACAGGCTCCGGACGCGCAGGCTCAGCGGCCATGGCTCACGGGCCCAGCCGCTCCGCGGCATGTGGGATCTTCCCGGACCGGGGCACGAACCCACGTCCCCTGCATCGGCAGGCGGACTCTCAACCGCTGCGCCACCAGGGAAGCCCAAGGCCATTGTCTTGAACTCCGATTTTCAGTTAGGCAACCTCCACCCAGCCTAAGGGAACACAGGGCTGAGCAGAACAGGGGTCAGTTGGGAAAACGGTTCAGAAGGCTTAGTTCCTGTTGTCAGGGCTCATCGTTAAAGAGGAACAGGTACATTTCTATGGTGGTCTCTGGCGAGCATCTCTGAAAGGGTGAGTGTGGTCCTATTTTGGTGAGTCAGCCCGCATTTCCCTACCAGCTTATATACAATTTCCGGGATGCTTCATCTTCATTTCTGAAGGATCTGTAATTGGCACTGGTTCTTAAGCTTGAACATAAAGTTTTCCTGTCCCTAAAGTCCCTCTGTCTAGTACTTAATGGCCTGTAAACTGCTTAAATAAACCAAAGGAGCTCCAGTTTTAAGGGACCTAGCAGCAAATCCTTCTGTCAAGTGACTTTTTGTAATGCAAATAGCCTGGGCCTAGAGGTTTTCCTAAGACAGGGCCACTTACTTGCATTCTGAGCTTTGTGGCCAAGAGCAAGCACAGGTGGTTTGTACTGACGTCTTTTATTTCCTAGGACATTGACACACATCTGCTCAAATTAATTACTCTTCCAAGATCTCTCCCCTGACTCATTTGATGGGAACACGAGCTCCTGGGCTGATGCGAATACAGAAGGGAGGGGGATGCTAGCCGAGCAGGCCTAGAACAGACAGTCTGCAACGTCTCACCGTGGAAGCAACGGCACGTCACTTACAACCGAAATGTTTGTCTGTGAGCATCAATCCAGAGGCAAACAAATACCAGAGCCACCTGGGACAAAGACAGAGAGAGAAGAAAGCTGTTGTGACAGTCCTGACCAGGGGAACTCCAATAAGAAGGAGGGGGGAGAGGCAGGGAGAGGGAAGGAGGCAGAAGGAAGCTGGGGTGCACACTGAGTGCATCCACAGGGAACCCCGCCAACACGCTTTTCAGTTAAACTCCTGCCGTGATTAGCACTACGGCTACGATGAGCAGATATCAAGAGGTAGGGCATGAAGAGGTAATCAAGTTACTCAGAGAGAAGGTGGCCATGGATGGATGATGCCCCCCAAGGCACCAGCTCCCCTGCTGACCAGAGGCACAGCCAGGCCCAGGCCCACCTGCCAGAGTCAAAGTCTAGCTTTGGGAGGACGGGAGGAGGGGAGACAGATGTGGCCGATCTCCCAGTATGGTGACTGGCCTCAGTTTACCTCTCCAGTCGAGAAGGAAGCAGGTTAAGAAGCCAGATCTCCTGTGACTTAACCACTGAACAATAACCATCACAATTGTGTCTCTTGGCCTTAGGTTAGGGTCAGCCTAGAGGAACCCAGGGAAGGGAGGGAGCTCAGGATTAGTTAAGTCACATCATCCCTAACCTCTCGACGTCTTCACTTAGCCCACCTTTAAAAGAGAGATAGTGATACCCAACCCAGGGGTTGCTGGAAGAATCCACAGCGTGGGTAAATCACTTAGCGCGGTGCCTGGCGTCCGTTAAGTACTCCACAAATGAAAGGCTTCGTGGGGCCTGGGAGAACGGACCCTGTGGCAGAGGCTGCCTCCAAAGTGCCATCAGATCCCACCGACGTGGGTCACTGAGTGGTGCCTATATCACCACATGGTCAGCCTTGGGGTTCCCAAGAAGTGGCCTGAGTCCAGATCAGGAGGTGAGTAAAGCATATTCACACATCCCCTGACTCACTGTACAACTGAATCGAGTGCCAGTTACGTGTTAGGCACTGTGTGCAGCCTAGAAATACAGCATGAGGGAGGCGGCAGGCCAGCAGAAGGGAGCACCTGGACATCAGGCAGCAGGGACTCATCACTAAAGTTTCACCTGGAGCCGCCGACCCCAGGCCACCAGGCTGATCTGCATGGTCAAGGGTTCCTTCTGGGTAGGAAAGCAGAGCCTGCCCGATTTCATTCTGTTTCTCTGGGGAAGACAAAGCCGCAGGCTATGAGGAAATGTGCTGCCCAAGCAAGATGAACTGAGAAACCAGGGTGTGGGTAGGGGACTCTCAGTACCAGCTGAAAGGAAGCAGAGGAGTGACAGGTGCTGGGGAGGGGCTGAAACACTCAGGAGAAAGAAGAAAAAGCCAATGGGAATTAATCCTTCATGGATAAAAAAGGCATTGAGACCTCCCAGGCCCAGACCTTGACCTTCGAGATAGGTTATTTCCTTGAATCAACAGGATACATCAGTTAGAAAGAGCAGAGCCCACAGCTGACTCTGCCCCTCCCTCCTTTGCCATGTGACCCTGCAACCCTTACCTCCCTCTCTGGCCTCAGGGGTTTGGGTAGAATAACCTTTGAGGCTTCTTCCTGCTCTGGTCTCTAGAAGTGATGGAAAGAGAAGCCTTTACATGTGAAAATGCCAGCAGACCAAGCAGGGTTGTGTGTGCCTTTCTCCGGCCTTTTTGGCCATCAATACCTTTTAAATATATATTAAAAGAAACAAAAGCACTCTGCCCTTCTGAGGATGGTTGTTATTGAGGATGAGGGACAGGGCAGGCAGGGGGGTGGGAGGCTAGTGAGACACCCTGGGGGACCCTCTGTGGGGAAGGTCATGTTTTATTTTCCGAGGTCCCCCTGTGAGCCAGGGAGTGCAAACAGGGAGTGCTCCCAAAGCAAACTGTATTCGGCTCAATGTCTTTGTGCATTTTTCAAACCTTCTGAGCCCTGTCCTTCTGCAGCGGCTGCATCTAATTCTAAAACTTGACTGGCAGCATGAGACACAGACAGCCAGCACTGAGGAAGCTCCTAGGGCTGAGCCAAGACGAGTTCCTGAGACTTTACTTCGGACCAAAATCTTGCTCTCCAATCTGCCAAGCCCTCCTAGAAAGGTCTTTACTATTTAGATGGTGCCCACGGTAGGATTTTGACCTCTGCTAGGAAGAGGCCAGGCACTGCACACCTACAGCCTGGAGTCTGTTTCGATAAGCCCGGGCAATGAGTTAAATTTAGGTCAGTGTTTCTCAAAGTGTGGTCCCCAGACCAGCAGTATTGGCATCACCCAGGAACTTGCTAGAAATACAAATTCTTGGGCCCCTACTGAATCGGAAATGCTGGGGAGTGGGACCCAGCAATCTGTGTTTTCACAAGCCCTCCAGGTGACATGGGTACCTGGTAAAGTTTGAGAACCACTGAGATAGTATAATAGGTAGGGGTCATTCTTGGGCCCAACACAAGCTGTTTTAACAACTAGTGTCTTCAGGGACTTCCCTCGTGGTCCAGTGGCTAAGACTCCACGCTCCCAATGCAGGGGGCTTGGGTTCAATACCTGGGCAGGGACTTAGATCCCACGTGCCACAACTAAGAGTTTGCATGCTGCAACTAAAGATCCTGCATGCTGCAACGAAGATCCCACACGCAGTGGCGAAGATCCTCTGTGCTGCAACTAAGACCTGGCGCAGCCAAATAAATAAATAAATATTTTTTAAAAAAAACAACAAAAACAACTACTGCCTTCAGCTTAGCCTACTTGGTGCCTTTATGTTACCAGCCAGCTGGGCCCCACACTGCATCTGACTTTTTTGACCCTCGGCAGAGAAGGTAGTTCCATTCCAAGCAAAAGTTCCTGATGACCAAGTGTCATCGATAGGTGAAAGGATAACAAAATGTGGTATATACATATATACATACATACACATACAATGGAATATTATTCAGCCTTAAGAAGGAAGGAACAACAAATAATCCTAAAACTGATATGGAACCACAGAAGACCCAGAATTGCTAAAGCAATCCTGAGGGGAAAAAAAAGCTGGAGGCACAACCCTCCCAGACTTCAGACAATACTGAAAAGCTATAGTAATCAAAACAGCATGATACTGGCACAAAAACAGACAAATCAATCAATGGACCAGAATAGACTGCCCAGAAATAAATTAATCATCAACAAAGGAGGCAAGAATATACAATGGAGAAAAGACAGTCTCTTCAGCAAGTGGTATTGGGAAAGCTGGACAGCTGCATGTAAATCAATGAATTCAGAACACACCCCCACACCATACACAAAAATAAACTCAAAATGGCTTAAAGACTTAAATATAAGACATGACTCCATAAAACTCCTAGAAGAAAACATCGGCAAAACATTCTCTGACATAAATCCTACCAATGTTTTCTTAGGTCAGTCTCCCAAGGCAATAGAAGTAAAAGCAAAAATAAATAAATGGGGCCTAATTAACCTTATAAGCTTTTGCACAGCAAAAGAAACCATAAACAAAACAAAAAGACAACCAGGGGACTGGGAGAAAATATTTGTAATTGATGCAACCAATAGGGGATTAATTTCCAAAATATACAAAAAGCTGATACAGCTCAATAACAACAATAAAAACACAAACAACCCAATCAAAAAATGGGCAGAAGACCTAAATAGAAATTTCTCCAAAGAAGACATCCAGATGGCCAACAGGCACATGAAAAGATGTTCAACATTGCTAACTACTAGAGCAATGCAAATCAAAACTACAATGAGTTATCACCTCACACCAGTCAGAACGGCCATCATCAAAAAGTCTACAAATAATAAATGCTGGAGAGGGTATGGAGAAAAGGGAACCCTCCTACACTGTTGGTGGGAATGTAAATTGATACAGCCACTATGGAGAACAGTATGGAGTTTCCTCAAAAAACTAAAAATGGAGTTGCCATATGATCCAGCAATCCCACTCCTGGGCATACATCCAGAGAAAACTATAATTCGAAAAAATGCATGCACCCCAATGTTCACAGCAGCACTATTTACAATAGCCAAGACATGAAAGGAAACGAAATGTCCACTGACAGATGAATGGATAAAGCATATGTGCCTGCCCCCCCAACACACACACAATGGAATTCTACTCAGCCATAAAACAGAATGAAATAATGCCATTTGCAGCAACATGGGTGGACCTAGAGAACATCATACTAAGTGAAGTAAGTCAGACAATGACAAATATCTTATGATATCACTTATATGTGGAATCTAAAAAATGATACAAATGAACTTATTTATGAAACAGAAACAGACTCTCAGACATAGAAAACAAACGTATGGTTACCAAAGGGGAAAGTGTGGGAGGATAAATTAGGAGTTTGGGATTAGCAGATACAAACTACTATACATAAAATAGATAAACAACAGGGTCCTACTCTATAGCACAGTGAACTATATTCAATATCTTATAATAAACTATAATGGAAAAGAATCTGAAAAAGAATATATTTATATACATAGATACAAATATGTATATATTGTATTTATATATAAATGAATCACTTTGCTGTACACCAGAAACTAACACACGTTGTAAATTAACTATACTTCAATTAAAAATAAAAAGTAAACTATATGGGGAGGCTAAAAAATAAATCAATAATAATTTTAAAATAAAGTTAAAAAAGAAGACGGAAGGAGCTTAAGACATTATGCTAGGTGAAATAAGCCAGACACAAAAGGACAAATATTGTATGATTACACTTACATGAGGCAGTTAGAATAATCACATTCATAGAGACAGAAAGCAGAAATAGTCCCCAAGGGGCTGGGGGTGGAGGGTATGGGGAGTTAGTATTTAATGGATACAGAGTTTCCATTTGGGAAGTTGAAAACGCTCCAGAGATGGATGCTGGTGATGGTTGCACAGCATGTGAATACACTTAATGCTATCGAACAGCACGTTTAAAAATGGTTAAAATGGAAAATGCTAAATTTTATGATGTGCATAGTTTACTGCAATTTAAAAAACAAAAAACAAAGCTCCTTGTGAGAGTTTGCCGATGCCACAGCTTCTCTGAATCATCTGCTCATAAAAGGCTCCCCCTTATTTCCAGAATGAAGTCCTAACTTTCTTGTTCATCTTGCAAGACTGAAACTGTACACTCATTAAACAATTCCCTTTTGCCCCCTCTCCCCAGGCCCTGGCAACCAACATTCTACTTTCTATATCTATGAACTTGACTCTAAACCTCATATAAGTGGAATCATACAATATTTATCCTTTGGTGACTGGCTTATTTCACTTAGCATAATGTCCTCAAGGTTCATTCATGCTGTATGTAGCATATGACAGGATTTCCTTCTTTTCTAAGGTTGAAGAGTATTCCATTGTATGTATATATATACATAAACCACATTTTGTTCACCCATTCAACCATCAATAGACATCTGCATTGCTTCCATCTCTTGGCTATTATGAACGGTGCTGCTGTGAACGTGGGTGTGCAAATATCTCTTCAGACCCTGCTTTCAATTCTTTTTTGGATATATACCTAGAAGTGGGATTTCTGGATCATATGGTAGTTCTATTTTTAATTTTTTGAAGAACTGCCATACAGTTTTCCACAGTGGCTGTACCATTTTACATTCCCACCACCAGTGAACAAGGGTTCCAAATTCACATCCCTGCCAACACTTGTTTCTTTCTTTTTTTTTTTTTTTTTGCGGTATGTGGGCCTCTCACTGTTGTGGCCTCTCCCGTTGCGGAGCACAGGCTCCGGACATGCAGGCCCAGCGGCCACGGCTCACGGGCCCAGCTGCTCCGCGGCACGTGGGATCTTCCCGGACCGGGGCACGAACCCGTGTCCCCTGCATCGGCAGGCGGACTCTCAACCACTGCGCCACCAGGGAAGCCCTGTTTCTATTTTTTGACAGTAGCCATCCTAATGGGTGTGAGGTGGTACTTCACTGTGGTTTTGATTTGCATTTCTCTGACGATTAATGATATCAAGCATCTTTTCAAACACTTACTGGCCCTTTGTACATCTTTGGAGGAATGTCTATTGCCCATCTCTTAAGCAGGTTATTTGACTTTTTGTTGTTGAGTTGTATGGTCCCGATTTTCTTAACGTGAAACCCACCACCCTTCCAGACTCGGCCCAGCCAACCTTTCCACTCTAATCTCTGACCACCCCCTATGCGAGCCAGCGATTCTCAGTGGGAGTGACTTTGCACCCAGGTGTTTGGCAAGTCTAGAGACATGTTTGGCTGTCACAACCTGGGGCCTGGAAGGGATGCTACTGGCATCCAGTGGGTAGAGACCAGGGATGCTGTTAAATATCCTACGATGCCGGGACAGTCCCCACAGGAAAGAATTACCTGGCCTGAAATGTTAAGAGCCCTACACTGTTCCCTGACACCACACTCTTCCACTCGTTATTCCAAAAACCTTACCCTTGGCTTATACCCTTGACCTCCTGGAATGCCTGCCGGGCCCTGACGCCTGACTGAATCCTCCTGCAAAGCCCAGTGCTGCTGTAAGGCTTTCCCAGCCAGTCTCATTCATTGTAACTCCCTGCCTCCGAGAACCTAAAGATTAGCCAGTAAATACCTTGTATTATGCCCACTGCCTCCACCTCCCAGAATCCCTGTCCCCCTCTGTTTGCACACAGTAGGTACCAGATACACGCTCGTTCATTAGTTGCCAGGCAGTAAGAAAGGGCAGTGTACCCACCTCACTGTAATACTCCAACACCAAGAACACTCTAACTCCAAGAAGCTTCTGCCGCAGCTGACCCCAAATCCAGGCACAGAGAAACCCGAGGACGGGAAGCATGCCAAGAGCGCCCACCTAAGCTATTTCCTCCCTCTGGATTCGGTGTCCTCGAGAGCAGGCCGAGTCTGGCCACACATCAGCAGAGACAGGCGCTCTGGACATCTGTGTCTTGCTCACCTCCGGCCGCCCGCCCTCCTGAGTCCGCCAGAGCTCACAATCCAGGCCCATACGCGGAATCCAGGAATACGGTTTGGCAAATCCTGGCAGCCAAGCGCCTGACAGTGGTTTTCACCCTGAGCCACGCGGGGCTGGAACAATTAACGCGTTATCAGTTTGGAATGAGAAAGTTCTCTTAATAATGCAGCCAGTGGCTCCGCAGTGGCAACCTTTTCCAACAAGGCCCCGTTCCTCTCACTCAATTCGAAAGGCAGCTCAGCAGCCTCCCTCCCTATGAAGACTTTCTCAGTACCTGGACGGGTAATCCAGCAGGCCCGAGACGCCACAACGTTACGCATATCTGCCCATCTGAGCCTTGGCCTGGCCAGCCTCAGGAAAAGACATTTTCCTCTACCCTTCTCGCTTCCTCTGGTTGGCCTAAGAATCAAATTGACATGAGACATTAATAGGAGAAAAATAAAATCAAAGTTTAATAACATGTATACATGGGAGAGACCCAGAAAAACTGAGCGACTCACCAAAATGGCTGAAACCCTTACCTTAAATACTGTCTTCAGCTAAAGACAAAAGAGGATGTTGGGGGTAGTGGTTTGGGACTTCAAAGGGGAGGAAGGGAATTCACATCGATAGGGAAAAGCAAATGTTTGGTAAATGTTTGGCAGAGACAGTAGGACACAGAGAGGAATTTTAAGAAACAGACTTTGCTGGGTTCCCCCACCGTCACCCGTCTACACTATAGTTCATGCTATAGTGATCTATGCTGATAGCTCCTGTCCCAGAACAGGTCCTCTATCTACATTCTGTTAGGCGGCTGGGGGAAGGTCCGAGATTTTTCCTGAGTCTCTTGGGCCTTAAAAATATTCAGCCTAAATGAATCCTTGTGCCAAAGAGACACTTTGGGGTGGCAAATTTGCTCCCTGACACTTGCAAACAGGGTCTAGGATGAATGGGCTGGGCCTGAAGAGCTCTTGACTTGCTTGCTACACAAGTTCCCAGCCCAAGCACCTTAGCGCACCCATTCCTACCTAGAACCCCCTTCTGGAGCGATCCAGATAATAATAACTACATATGTCTGCTACTGCGCTAGACAATTCACATCTGCCATCTCATTAGGTATCATTATCCCTATTTTGGGTGTCAGAGACTTGAAGTAATTTCTCCCAGGTGACACAGGCAATAAATGACAGAGAGCTAGGATTCAAACCTTGAGCCATCTGATCCAAAGACCAGGTTCTTCTCCCCTTATAGTCTTATAATACAAATTACAAGCGACATTCTAAGAACCTTTTTTCCATGTCAAAATGGCTGCGTGGTTGCTTCCCTCCAACCACCCCTGCCTGGCCCACGCTGCCTTCCCCGGGGGTCTCTCACCCCGATTGCCAGTGTCGCTACATTAGGCTTCTTTTCAGTCCAGTTCCCATTATATCATCTCAGCCTGGCATAATAAAGCAGCCCCACCATAAACATCAGCTTGATTACAAGCAGAGACTGTCGCCTCCAATAAATAAGCATGCATAATGTATACAGAGGCAGAAAGAGACACCTCTATATTTTCAGTTTTGTAAAGACAAATCACCTCAATTGTTTAATCAATAATAATGCCTCTCTAACTCCTACTGTTATTACGAAGCAATTTCAGACAGAGTGAGAAAGGAGCATCACATCTGTATTCCTGTCAGGACAGACTGGGTCTGATTAGGCCGACGGACGAAAGCTCAGACCTGATGCCAGTCCACTGAAGGCCTGTGTCTGGACCCCCATCACCCCCACGCCTGGGCAGAAGAGGAGCTGCAGGTGTCTCAAGAGCAACTGCACGTCAGGTTTGGAGGAGGCCAAAGCACAGAGATAGTCACCTAAATTGTGGGGTTTGATCTAATCAGGGAATCCCTGGGGACAAGCACACTCTACAGGTCACAGGAAGGGCAGCCTTGCTGGTGGCGCTGAGGGAGGGGAGACTAGGAATAGAGGGTACTCATCCTGAATGTCTCACCATCACCTCTAACTCTCCATCCCTCCAGCCACTGCCAAGTTCAGAAGCTCTGCATCTCGCAATGATCATGTGCCTCCTCACTGACCTTCCTGATTCCTGTTTCATGGCCTCTAATTCACACCGTGGCCCTGGTCATTTACCTCAAATAAACATCTGAAGGAACAAGGGATGGCCCCTCCCTCACATAAAGTTTGCCGTTGATTCCCCTGATATATACACGAGAAAGTCCGAGCTGCTCTCTCTATGTAAAGGCCCTTCCTGAACTGGCCTTGTCTTCTTCCAGACTCTCATCCATCCTCCTACCCATGCACCTTTTCTCCAGCTGCTCCAAACTCTGAAGTTTCCTGAACACCCTACACTTCATGCCCTAAAGCCTGTGTACATTCTGATCCTTCCCCTGAAATTTCACTCCCCAGATCCTCTCTTGGCAAACTCCTGCTCACCTTTAAGACCCACTGACTTGATGTCCTCCAAGGCCTTTCCCTGCTCCACCCTATACTCCTGCTCCAGGGCTCTGCTGCACCTTACACACACCTCTACCTCTGAATTCAGCACATAGCACTCTTAAGTGTCAGCTTCTCTGTCTGTTTCTATGTGCCAATGACTTGTAAAATGTTTGTCTCCAGCCCTTACCTCTGCCCTGAACTTCAGACTCACATGTCCAGCTGTCTCCTTGCCTAATGCTCTCAGGCCTCATGGGCACCTCCAAAATATAACTCTAAACTTCCAATTCCCAAACTTGTTCTCTCCAAGGGTACCCCATCTTAGGAAGTGGCACCCTGATCCAACCAGTTAATTGAGTCAAAACTCACAGTCACACTTAATTCCTCCTTCTCCCTCATGTTCCACATCCAAAGACAAGTCCTGTCAATCCTATCTCAAAAACATTTCTAATAAAATGATCTATCAGAAAGAGAAATTATGGAAACAATCCCATTTACAATTGCAACAAGAAGAATAAAATACCTATGAATAAACCTACCTAAGGAGGTAAAAGACCTGTACTCAGAAAACTATGAGACACTGATGTAAGAAACTGAAGATGACACAAACCAATGGAAAGATATAATGTGTTCATGGATTGAAAGAATTAATATCGTTAAAATGACCATACCACCCAAGGCAATCTACAGATTCAATGCAATCCCTATCAAAATACCAATGACATTTTTTCAAAGAACTAGAAGAAATAATTTTAAAATTTGTACGGAGACACACGCAAAAAAAATGAATAGCCAAAACAATCTTGAGAAAGAAAAACAGAGCTAAAGGTATCATGCTCCCTAAATTCAGACTATAATACAAAGCTACAGTAATCAAAACAGTATATGGTACTGGCACAAAAACAGACACATAGATCAATGGAAGAGAATAGAGAGCTCAGAAATAAACCCATGCACTTATGGTCAATTAATCTATGGCAAAGGAGGTAAGAATATACAATGGAGAAAAGACACTCTCTCCAATAAGTGGTGCTGGGAAAACTGGACAGCTACATATAAAAGAATAAAATTAGAACATTTTTTCACACCATATACAAAAGTAAACTCAAAATGGATTAAAGGCCTAAATGTAAGACTAGAAACTGTAAAACTCCTAGAAGAAAACATAGGCAGAACATTCTGATATCAATCGTAGCAATATTTTTTTGGATCTGTCTCCTAAGGCAAAGGAAACAAAACCAAAAGTAAACAAATGCACCTAATTAAACTTAAAAGCTTTTGCACAGCAAAGGAAACCATCAACAAAATGAAAAGACAACCTACTGAATGGGAGAAAATTTTTGCAAATGATATGACTGATAAGGAGTTAATATCCAAAATATACAAACAGCTCTTACAACTCAACATCAAAAAATTAAACAACCTGATTAAAAAGGGTAAAAGACCTGAATAGCCATTTTTCCAAAGAAGACACACAGATGGAAAAGATGTTCAACATTGTTAATCATCAGAGAAATGCAAATCAAAGTCACAATGAGATATCACCTCATACCTGCTAAAACAGCTATCATCAAAAAGACCACACATAACAAGTGATGGTGAGGATGTGGTGCAAAAAGAACCCTAGTACACTGTTGGTGGGAATGTAAATTCGTGCAGTCACTGTGGAAAACAGTATGGAGGTTCCTCAAAAAACTAAAAATAGAACTACCATATGATCCAGCAATTCCACCCCTAGGTATATACCCAAAGAAAATGAAAACATTTATTTTAAAAGATATATAAACCCCAATGTTCACAGCAGCATTATTTACAATAGCCAAGATACGGAAGTAACCTAAGTGTCCATCAATAGATGAATGGATAAAGAAGATGTGATACACATATGCAATGGAATATTACTCAGCCACAAAAAAAGGAAAGTTTGCCATCTGCAACAACATGGATGGATCTGGAGGGTATTATGCTTAGTAAAATAAGTCAGACAGAGAAAGACACTCTCTGTATATACTGTATGATAATATATAATAATATATACTGTAATACTGTATGATATCACTTATATGTGGACTTTAAAAAATAAAACAAACTAGTGAATATAACAAAAAAGAAACAGACTCACGGATATAGAGAACAAACTATAGTTACCAGTGGGGAGAAGAAAGTGGGGAGGGGCAAGATAGGGGTAGGGGATTAAGAGGTACAAACTACTACATATAAAATAAGCTACAAGCATACTTTGTATAGCACAGGGAATATAGCCAATATATCATAATAACTATAAATGGAGTATAACTTTTAAAAACTGTGAATCACTATGTTGTACACCTGAAGCGTATATTGTAAATCAACTATACCTCATCAACAACAACAACAACAAAAGAATGATAAATAGCAAAAAAGAAAGAAAGAAAACGGTCTCTGCCACATAATAAAAATGCAACAAATCTAGAACCAAAAAAATTTTTTAATTAAAAAAAAAACATCTAATGCAAAAGTAATTCAATGGAAGAAGGATATCTTTTCAATCTGTGGTGCTGAAACAACTGTATATGCATTTGCAAAAACAAAACAGAACCTCAACTCAAACCTCTCACTATATTAAAAAATACCTCAAAATGGATCATAAACTGAACTTTGAGAGGAAAACATAGGAGAAACTATTTGTGATCTTGGATCAGGTGATGAGTACATAGATACAATACCAAAAGCACAAACCATAAAAGAAAAATTGAGAAATTTAAAAATCAAAATTAAGCACTTCTGCTCTTCAAAAAGCACTGTCAATAGAATAAAAAGAATCCAAAAGAATTAAAAGCAGGGTCCCAAAGAGATATTTGGGATATCAGTTTTATAGCAGCATTATTCACAATAGCCAAAAGGTGGAAGTAATCCATGTGTCCATGAATGGATGAATGGATAAACAAAATGTGGTCTACACACACAATGGAATATTATTCAGCCTTGAAAAGGAGGGAAATTCTGATACATACCACAAGATGGATAAACCTTGAGGGCACTATGCTAAGTGAAATAAGCCAGTTACAAAAGGATAAACACAGTACAAGTCTACTTAATGAGTAGTCAAATTGATAAAGACAGAAAGTAGAATGGTGGTTGCCAGGGGATGGGGAGCTGTTATTTAATTGGTACAGAATTTCAGTTTTCAAAGATGAAAAGGGGTCTAGAGATTGGTTGTGCAATAAAGTGAATGTACTTAATGATACCGTACTGTACACTTTAAAAAGTTTAAGATGGTAAAAATTATTTTACATGTATTTCACTACAATTTTAAAAAATAGAAACAACAAAATTTAGACCGTCAAGATAAGATTCTCAAAGAATCTCAAGAAGAAGAAGCGGTCTTCTGGAACTATACCCTGAATGACAACAGAGACGTGGTCTCAGATTTTTAAAATTATATATTTAGTCTTTAGTTTTGGTTCTGTTTTCATAAATATACTTGGTTTTGTGATTTTATTTATTTATTTATTTATTTATTTATTTTTGGCTGCACTGGGTCTTCGTTGCTGCGTGTGGGCTTTCTCTAGTTGCAGCGAGCCAGGGCTACTCTTCGTTGTGGTACACAGGCTTCTCACTGCGGTGGCTTCTCTTGTTGTGGAGCATGGGCTCTAGGTGCACGGGCTTCAGTAGTTGTAGCATGCGGGCTTCAGTAGTTGTGGCTCCTGGGCTCTAGAGTGCAGCCTCGGTAGTTGTAGCATATGGGCTTAGTTGCTCCACGGCATGTGGGATCTTTCCGAACCAGGGCTTGAACCCTTGTCCCCTGCATTGGCAGGCGGATTCTTAACCAGTGTGCCACCAGGGAAGCCCCTGGTTTTGTGATTTAAGAGAGAGAGAAAGTGAGAAAGACACAGAGACAAAGAGAGAGAGAGGGAAAGAGAAATCACAGACTGGGGAGAAAATTCTTGCAAATCACATATCTGAAAAAGGACTTGTATCCAGAATATATAAGGAACTCTCAAAATTCAAAAACAAAACAAAACAAAACCAAACAAGAATACAGGAATGTATGAAAGACTTAAACAGATATTTGACCCAAGAAGATATAGTGATTGCAAATAAACTGATGAAAAGATACTTACAGCTTTAATCATTAGGGAAATGCAAATTAAAACCACAATGAGATACCGCTATATATCTATCAGAGTGGAAAAAGTTTTAAGGACAATATCAAATGCCGGTGAGAATTCAGAGAAACTGGAACTCACATACATTGCCAGTGAGAATGCAAAATGGTACAGCCACTCTGAAAAACAGGTTGGCGGTTCCTTATAAAGTCAAACATACACTTAGCAGATGACCCAGCAATCCCACTCCTTGTATTTACCCAAGTGAAATGAAAACAGGTTCACGTAAACACGTGTACGCCAGTGTTCACATTCAGCTGAGCTTTACTTGAAATTGCCCCAAACTGAAAACAACCCAAATGTCCTTCAAGTGGTGAATGAATATAGAAACTGATATTTCCATAGAATGGAATACTATCCAGCTATAAAAAGGAGAGTGAACTCTTTACATATATAGCAACGTGGATGATTCTCGAATGCACGATGCTAAGTGAAAGAATGCATTATGCTAAGACTCCACCCGCTATATACCATATGATTTCATTTATGTGACTCTGTAGAAAAGTGGTTCCATCACATGCCTAGGGGCAACTCTACACCCATCCTCTCTCCAGCTCCTTGGGGAGTATTAATTCAGCACGCTCTCAGTCTAAGAGTGGGGGAGCAGACCAGAGAGCCCAGAGAATCCTGCTGCTGTTGTAACATCAGGCCTCCCCTTTGTTGCCCCTGGGCTGTGCCCACCTCTGTCCCTTCATGTTCTCATTTCCTGTCTCCTGTGAGAGCAGACTCACAGCTAACGGACCAAATGTCCCTGCCCTCAGGAAGACAACTGGTGCCTTTCTGTCTCCCTGCCCCCGGCCTTGTGGCTCCCCTTCTCCTGCCCCCATCTCCCTAACTGCCCCGTGTCTCTCCCTTTGTCTCTCTGTTTCTTTGCCCTGTGTATGCACGTGCGCACGCGCACACACACACACACACACACACTCACATACTGCCATCACCCCTTGTCCAACTCACTTCCTTCAACTGTTGAATTCACTCTGCCCAGAGGACAGGACCATGACAGATTAAGCCTCTGGATAACCTGCTGCAGGGACTCCAAGAGATCAAAAGAATGTCTGGGCCGCGGCTGTGGTCCCCTGGGCTGGAGCCAAGAAGTCTGAGCACCGCGCAGGGGCTCGTGGCCACCTGGACTCTGCTCCAGCATCACCCCTCCTCAGGAAGCTCTCAGCCTTGCTAAGTACATATCAGTCCACAGGTTGGCCACGGCTGCACACCTGGTCACCAGCGGGGAAGGGCTCTGTCCAGCAGGTGCTCTGGGCCAGATCAGCTGTAGCCCAGTAGTGTGGATGGGAAGGGCTAGAGAGAGGAAGGCAGGTATTGGCATAATTTCACATCTGGCCTTTCCTAGCCGACAGGCAAAATGACTCTGCGATCCCCCTAGCTCTCTAAATTAGTTGTATTTTACAATCCCCTTGTCTGGCGGGAAATGCCCCATTAAATCTTAATGATCTGCCTTCCGAGAAACTCCCCAGGCCCTCTGTCCCCTGGAGGACACCAAGCCCTGGAAAAACAGGGTGGGGTGCTGGCTGGGGAAAGGGGGAGATGAACACCCAAGAGATGGTGTCCGGAAGGGGCTCCCAGCTCCCTTTCATTGGGCAGCTGTCTTCAGAACCGGAAGTAAGAAGGTCCTCCTGAACCAAGAGCTCTCCATCGTTCCATTTTGTGCTTCACAGGACCCAACCCTCCCTCTCTCCTCTCAGGCCACAGCCTACCCACCTATCTGAAGCCCGCCTGGCCCCCTCCATCCCAGGCTCCTGCTTCTGTCTCTAGGCTACAGAAACCAACTGACTCCAACTCCACGAGGTAGGGAATTCGGGACAGAGCTGCACCCTGCCCCACTTTCCATGCACACAGCCCCAGCTGGGGTAGAAATCTCTCTTTGAAAGAAAGACGCCGCATGACCTTCAGGATTATTCAAATATTAACTACCTGGATAAACAGTTTCTCCTATATTCTCATTACCACCTCTCTCGCTGAAGCTAAAGTGCAATATTTCTCTTTTATATCCAGGGTGAAGATACTTCTGGTGGCTCCTGGGGAGAGGGGAAGGATGATGAGAAAGAAGAGAGGTCAAGCTTAGGGGAGAGGAAGCAGGATCCTTCCAGGTCCCTTCTCCCTCAGTACAGGCAATCTGGAAGCCCAGCAGGAGTTAAGGGGAGACCTTTAGAGGGAGGCTAAAGGCCACCCAGGCCAAACAACAGCCGGCATTGTCACTGGTCCAGCACAGACCGGTGGTCACAGAGGGGTCTTGGGAACACAGGCTCATGAGGCTCCATCCATCCACCCACCTCCAAGAGCTCCTTGCATGACCTTGACCTTGTCATCACTTGGGCCTGCTTCTCAGGAGGCACTGCCACTTGCCCCTGGGCAGAGGGGCTGTCCATGACCATCAGAGCTGTGAGCAGGGCTCCTCCTCAAAGACCTTGAATTAAACACTGCACGTTCTTGGCTGGACCCTTTCTTTTCTCTCTTTATTCTCTTGTCTCATGTAACCTTTGGTCTCCACCTGGCCAGGCTATGAGAAAGCTAAGCAGAGGTGTGTGATCCCTCCCTGCTTCCTCTACCACCCCTGGCCACTCAAAACTCTCCCCAGGTCAGGAGCACCTGCTTCTCCACACTCCCACCGCTCCCTAGAAGGGGAAGAGAAAAGGGAGGCCTCCGTCCTCCTGAGGTCCAGCCTCGCCCAGGAGAGAAGACAAATCCATTACCAACTCCCATGATCACAACCCATTTTAAAGTTATTATTGTGGATTCTTAAGATGTCGACAATGAGGAATCCTATCATCCCACTAATTAATTCAGCAATCTCCTTGAAATAAGAGTTGTAATTGTAATTCCAAACTCACCCCGCGACCACTGGCATGAACTAATTAAACAACAATCAGCCAGTACCAGGCTTTCATGAGGGAGATGGACTACACTTTTTTATAGCTGCAATTAGGAGACACATTCAATAATCAGAATGAAATACAAATTTACCCAGGAGCCCAGTAAATTATGGCCATTCATACTCTGTTTTCCTACGGTCGCCTCCCAGAAACCGGAAAGGGGGCCGCATCTTCCAGCTGCAGCGGGGTACCACCTGGACCACCTCTGAGCTGCCCCTCAGGGTCCTCCTCAACAGCTTTCTGTGGCTCAGTTCAGAAGCGCCAGGCAAAGTGTGGAATGTGCTGGATGCCCACGCCTAGTTCTGCCAGCATCCCAGGGGTACGCGGCAGGAGGTCAGAGTGGCTGGAGGCGAGAATCGGAGTTGGGCACGCTGTGGTGCCTGGGTGGGTGTGTGACGCACACGCTCCAAACACACAGCTCACGCTCTCAAGAGCACAAGCCCTTCAGAGAACCCTTTGCATTGTCTGCGAAAATGCCCCAGGGCGGGAGAAAGGCTTGGAAGATGGGGGCAAGACCCACAGGCCAGAGGGAAGAGATGCAGATGAGTTTCGGGAGGAGCCACTGAATAAGGTGTGAAAATTAAATCGGGTAAAAGGCAGTGGCTGGGCAGGGAGAGGGGAGGAGAGTTGTGAGAAGATACACGGAGAGAAACCAGCACCACCAAGGGCTGAGCGGAAAACCTCCGGTCTTCAGAATTTGCAGAAACACTTGTGTCCTCAAATGGAGGGAGCAAAAGATCCCAGTATTAAAGCACATAATCGAATCATCTCAGTTGCTCTACCTGAGCGATCCTGGGCACAGCAGGGCTCTCTGAAGTCGAGAAGGTTCCAGAGTACGTGCCTGTTCGCCCCTTCCCAGAACTCCCAGAGGGCAAAGCGATAGTGATTCGTTTTGCAAAGGCACAGGACAGCTTTAGGAGAAATTCAAAATGAAGGGATTTCTTGGCAGAAGAAACTCGAAACTCCTTGTGGTCATGGGCTCCTTCCCTGTCACTTAGTAGAGACCTGGGCACATAGCAGGTGCTCAATAAATACACATTAAATGGAGGGGCTGGTTTCCGGGACACCTCTCTGCTCAGTGGGCACTGCAGGGAGATGCAGAGGAAAGAGCCCCCCTCCTTGAATACTGATTGACAGAATGCTTCATGGACCACAAGTGATGCTCTCAGAATGTGTTCATTCATTCATCCAAAAACGTTCATTGAGCGCCTACTCCAAACCATCTGCGTGCCAGGCACCAGGGGCTCCATATGAGCAAGACAGGCAGAGCCCTGCCCTGACAGAGCCCACAGTCCCAGGGAACAAACGGCCGGGAAGAGCGAGAAATGCAGCAATAAGGAGGTAGAGGGTTACAGCCTCCCCCAGAGGAAGAGAATTCAGACTGAGACCTGAGGAATACAGAGCAGGAAGCCAGGTGTCTCCATGTCCTCATCTGTAAAATGGAAGTAATAAGAATGCCTGCCTCATAGGGTTGTTGTGAGAATCAAGTAGACAATGTACGAAGGTGTTCTGCTAGGTCTGGTGCCCGGCACACATGGCTTGAGTGTTTGCTATTACTACTACTACTACTTCTACTACTACTCTTATTATTATTACTATCATCCCTCCATCATCCCCTCTTTGGGAGAGGACCTCTAACTACAGAGGTCCATCCTTCCCAGCGGCTTAGTCTCAGATGCTGTTCCCAGCACCGTCCCCTGCCCACTTGGGCAGAATCACACAGTGTGGCCCACTATTCAGTTCAAGCAGCATTTACAGAGCCCCTACTGCACACCTGGCACAGGCTGGGGTGTGTTTTGGACTTGTTCATGAGAAGCTTATGATAAGGGTGGAGAGAAGACACACAAATTACTAAATCTCATATTTCCCAGACTATCCCGGAGGCACTGGTATTGGCCCTGGAGGTGAGAGGATTTGTCAGGCGATGTTTTCAGGACTGGAAGGCCCTCCCAGGGCAGCAGCTCCCAGCCCGTGAGCCAGCAGAGATGAGTCAGCAGGAGCCCCAAGGCCTGGCCATCAGCCGCCTTCTTCTGTCTGGGCCCCTAGGATGTAGAGGAGCCAGAGTGAGAGGCACCTCCAGATATAAGGGGCTGGGAGAGGGTCCCGAGCCCCAAGCCCTGGGCCTCGGTGGCTCCCTGGCTCCCCATTCAGGCCCATCCGCAAACGGTGCATGGCGGCCAGGACCAGGGCCTGCTGCATCCAGGTGCAGCGACCCCCGCTCCTCCTTCCTTTCCTGGCCTGCCCTCTTATGTACTTGCTCGTGACAATTCTGAGTCCCACATGCTCCAATTCAGACATCCCATCCCCGTGTGCACCTCCTCCTCCACCCAGGGAGACAAGATTGGAGCTGGACACGAAAGGCCCGCCAGCGAGGGCTGAGGGATGCTGAGCCGGGGTCCAGGGTCCCCCGCAGCTGGGGGGGGGGCAGGGGTGGGGCAGCGAAGCCTGGACTACTTCAGCGACTTCTTGTTTTCTGCTCAACTTCTCCTCAGCGGTAAATTGCCAAGGCCTGTTTCATCATGCCCCAGCTCTTGGAAACCATAAAGAATCGGACTGAACACAATTAACAGCACATTCAAGGGGAAATTCTCACACACACGAGGACAGATTTATTCCCTGATGACAATGGCAGTATTAGCTTTATGGATCAAGCACCAGCGTCGTCAACAACAAACATTTATGGGGCTCTCGCTCTGAGCAACTGCCTGTCCTTCAGCTCAAACCCTGGACCCTGCGGACCCCATACTGAACGGGCAAAACCAAAGAGAGATTCACACCCTTGGGGTGATTACAATTCACAAGGAGTCAGTTTGCTTTAAATACAGTTTAAATACCTCCAATTGAAAGACACTGGGCTTTTACCATGCCTGGAACTTTATTAGATCAATAATAGACTGCTAAGTAAATGAATGAATGAATGAGTAGAGTCACCTTCAATGGCTTTGAGCCTGATTATCAGATTTATGGATGACTGAAGCCTCTTGCTTTTCCATCTTCTGTAGTAGAATAGTTAATGGCCTTACTTGGGTCACTTCACTGCTAATTTGTACCTCAATCTGAAGCAGAAGGAGGGAGCAGAGGGGATGAAACGGGAAAAGACACAAATCATTCAGTCTTGTTCCGTTTAGCAGCTCTGGAAAGGTTTTGTGGGTAAGAAAGATTGAAACTAATGGCTAAAGCCAGGCCCGGGAGTTATCTGTGGATTTTTATTTCTGCAAGACTCCTGGCATGAATTGCCATCTTGCTTCCACTCGGCCTGGGAAACATCCCAAGAAAAGCAATGCTCTAGGCAGGGATTGAAACAGGGACAGAAGGAAGCTGGTAAGGAGGAGGCAGCATCCTTAAAGCAGGCCCCGGGCAAGTCCTCCCAGAGACAGCCCGCAAGGAAGACAGGGCCTCCTGCTCTGTTCACCACCTCAACACGCTCCTACCCACTGAGTTACAAGGGACTTCAGAGGAGCCTCACTCTCTCTCCCATGGTCTTTACTCCTTTACCTGAGGGATTCAGGCCTGAACTCTTCCAGGCAAAGGCTAGTAGGCCTGTTGTAGAAGGGATCCCTCCACTGACTTCCTGCCAATTCAAAGGGGCATGAGCCAGGGGGAGGGATAAATTAGGAGTATGGGATTAACAGATACATCACTATATATATAAAATAGGTAAACAACAAGGATTTACTGTATAGCTCAGGGAACTGTATATTCAATATCTTGTCATAACCTATAGTGAAAAAGAATCTGAAGCTGTACCTGAACATAACACAATTTTGTAAATCGACTATCGTTAATTTAAAGGGGGAGGGGGGCATGCACAGAGCTGTAGGACAGGCAAAGCAAGCTGTAGGACAGTGACAGCCTTGATCCTTACAAGGATCCTGGATCCTTGAGCCAGTGGATCTGGGTCCAAGTCACACTTCTGCCACCTACTAGTGTGACATGTGCAAGGGCCCCACCACCAACCGGCCTCCCTAAAACTCAAAATCCTCCAGCAAGATGAAGGAATAAGAAAAAGGACAATGTGAGCTACAGAAAACAGGAGGGAGAGGGGACTGCTGAGCACCAGGTGCAGAGGGCACTGGTCCAGAGTGTAGAGTGCCATTCCACAGAGTGTTGTCACCACCCCCTCGGCCACTGAACATCTTTCGCACCGAGAAAGCTCCTGGAGAATGTGCTCCAACAAAACAATGGCGCAAACCAAAAATGAAGAAGATGCAAGATCCTAGAAATAGGGAATGTAAATCACAGAAGGGCCAAGGGAATTCCCAGGATCAGAGAAGAGGGAGGTCCCAGGATAACACAGCCGCAGGCCTGGAAACAAGCTATCCCAGACAAGACAGAACAGAGGTGTCTGGGAGCAAAGTTTCCGAGAAATCTACTGGAACTGAATGATTCCCTGATGAGAGTGACCTTGAGGAAAATGATTCTGAGAGGCTATCGGTAGACACAAAGATAATTAAAGCAAAAAAAATTAAGCCAAACAAGGCAGTTATTAACAGAAACAGGAAAAAAAAAAAAAGAGAGACATAACCATAGTATAACAGTCAGTTGTGAATAATATTCAAATAGGCGTAACAATGTAAATCCTGAATATTGATTTGATTAAAATTTGAATACACTCTATAAGGGGTAAGAATCATAGGGGAAGGCAGTGTGAGAGAACTAAATCCTCATTACCATAAGTAGTCAATAGATAATATAACCAATGCACCCATATAACAATACATACATATATATACATATATATAACATATATATACATATATATACACACATATATAACAATACATACATATAATTTAGAACTATGGAGATACCTAAATGTCAGAAGAAACAGCTGAAAAGTTGAAAGCCATTGTTTCTAGGAAGGGAGGTTGTGGGACGAGGGGGGTTAGAGCAGAGAAATACTGTCCATTGTCATAAGCCTTTTAATACTGTTTGACATTTTTCTTTTTGTATAACAAAGTGAATCAGCTATACATATACATACATCCCCATATCCCCTCCCTCTTGCATCTCTCTCCCTCCCACCCTCCCTATCCCCCACCCCGCCCCCCGCAGGTGGTCACAAAGCACCAAGCTGATCTCCCTATGCTATGCGGCTGCTTCCCACTAGCTATCTGTTTTACGTCTGGTAGTGTATACATGCCCATGCCACTCTCTCACTTCGTCCCAGCTTTCCCTTCGCCCTCCCCGCGTCCTCAAGTCCATTCTCTACATCTGCTTCTTTATTCCTGTCCTGCCCCTAGGTTCTTCAGAACCAATTTTCTTTTCTTTTTTAGATTACATATCTATGTGTTAGCATATGGTATTTGTTTTTCTCTGTCTGACTTAGTTCAGTCTGTATGTTGTTTGACTTCTGAACTACAAGCAATTATTACAATCAGCTATTTTTCATGTTTTTATTGTGGTAAAATACACAAAACATAAAATTTACCATCTTAACCACTTTTCAGTGTACAATTCAGTAGTCTTAAGTATACTCACACCGTTGTGCACAATTTAGCTTTAAAAACCCTCAAACCCTGACCCTCTGGTGAGGGCCGTGGAAGAAGGCTCTCCAGTGAGGCAAGACAGCAGCCTCCTTCTGCCCTGACCTTTGTCACCTAAGCTTCCTCTTGTCCTGGGGGGGGGGGGTCCTCACTCTCTCACTCGTTATGCTGACACCAGCAGGGTGATCTCAGAGGCAGTCACCACCCCTTTCAAATAATGCTTTGCTGTGGACATGGGTCCTCTGCCTTCATGCCAAGAAACACAACTAATGAGCTTGCAATGATTAAAGAAGACTTTTCTAAGAGCCTGGAAATACAAAGGGGAAAGGAACAAGGACCCTGGCTTTTTGTGGGTAGTCAGACCCTCTTCGGGGTTCCCGGTTCCCACTTACGACCTAGACCCTGCCTGCCCATGCAGAGACAGCACCTTTCCCTATGCCCAGCCTCCTCCAAGTCTGTATTCACAGGAGTGGGGCCCAGAGCTTCTCCCCTGCCAACCTGGGGTCCTCCTGGCCACTCATGTTTCCTGGCTAACAACCCTCCTCCTTCTCTCAGTGACTGACCCTTGGCAACACTGCCCTTTAGGGATGCCTGCACCTCCTCCCCCAAATCAGAAAGCAACACAAAATCCCTGACACTCACAAGGGGACACCTACATACAGAAATGGGAGGATGAGAGATGGGGAGCCTCTTAATCTTGGACAAAGTAGTAAACATCTGAAAGCCTCAGTTTTTTCATCTGTAAAATGGGGACTATAGTACCTGTTCCAATCCTAGAGTGCTAATCAGGATCAAGATAGAGATGGCTAGAAGGCAGCATTGTAAACCCTTACAAATGTGAATTATTATTGTTAATACTATTTTTTCTTAAAATTAGCAGACTATGAAGAGATCTTTGAGTGGCAGGAGACCAGCGCACTGAAGTGAAAAGTCTCCACAGCGGGCAGCCCTGTCCCACAGTAACCACGGGGTGCTTCTTGGTCGGTCTATTCTTCTCCTACCTGCAGTGGTGCCGGCTGCCCCGCCTGGAGCTGCAGACGCCCTGCGCACAGACCTTGATGCTCCGGTCTCTAAACACCTGTGCCATTTCCCCTTAATAAAATAAAATCGCTCACGAATGCGCCCCCGCTCCTTTCATACAAATGGCAACAGCCGTTGTACTTACTGGATTGTAGATGAATCACTTGGAAGATATTTGGGGGCACATTATGGAGGCAATAACGTAAGAGAACCTGGAAAATGGCTCTGTGTTGTTTTCCACTTTGCAAACCCAAACTGGAGCCTGGGGTTGTATTACATATTTTTGTCTCCTGTTTTTGAACAGAAGTGCTTTGCTCATTTCCTCTCCACAATGGGGAAAGGGACGCGTTAACCACTCCTGAGTGGGGTGTGAAACCCTCCGAAGGCCGAGCTCCGTCTTTGGCAGCAGGAACTTGAGTGAGAGGAGAGATGAGACTTACATACCAGCCTTCAAACCTCGGAAGAGTGACTGGGAAGATGGCGGTGCACATCTGTCCCCTCTGAGGACAGGAGAGAAGGGGCAGCAGCGGCGAGAAGTCAGGCTGGGCCCCAGGAGGACCAGCCCCACTGCAGGGAGGTGAGCGACATCTGGTCGCATCCCCTGAGAGGTTGCAAAGCCTTCGC
Organism: Kogia breviceps; assembly: GCF_026419965.1. Taxonomy (NCBI): domain Eukaryota; kingdom Metazoa; phylum Chordata; class Mammalia; order Artiodactyla; family Physeteridae; genus Kogia; species Kogia breviceps. The sequence continues at coordinate 108,929,580 of NC_081316.1, read as the reverse complement.
TGGAGATTTTATGGGGCTAGACGACCATCTGTATGGGAGGTTTCGGGTTTATACCTGCCTTGTGGCAGGTGAAGGGACAGATGACTTGTGAAAAGCCCAAGAGTGTGACATGCTAGTTACACAGGAAACTCCTCCTGTTGACATCGGGTGACACTCGGTACCTAGGGCCAGGCGTGAGGGTCTCCGAAGGGAATATGGGCTTCTCTCTGTCCTGGAGACCATCACATCATCAGCCTCTTCCTCTGTTCAGGAGGGGCCAGCTGGCCACTCTGTGGCCTCTCTTGCAGCCCTGGAGCCCAAGGCTTTCAATCATGTGTCCAGGAGTCCATTCTACACCCACAGTTCTGCTAACCTCCACAGAAATCCCCTCTCCAGCCCCTCTCCCACCCTGCTGAGAGCTTTTTAAGTATTAATTCCAACATCAACACATCAAAAACATAGAAGTGGGTAAGAATAAGGACAAAGTCCTGATACATGTTCCTAGAAACTCCCTCCTAGTTGACACCAACCCAGTAACTGCTCAATCAATTACGAATCCACTTAACTCTACCATCTCCCATTCAGAAAACTGAACCTAAAAAAGCAAAACTATGGAGATGATAAAAAGATCAGTGGTTACCAGGTGTGCAGAGGGGGAAGAGATGAATAGGCAGAGCACAGAGGACTTTTAGGGCAAAGTACTCTGTATGATACTACAGTGATGGATTTACATCATTATACATTTGTCCAAACCCATTAATGTACAGCACCAAGAGTGAACCCTTAGGTAAACCATGGATCTATGGGTAATTATGACGTGTCAGTGTAGGTGCATCCTTGGTAACAAGTACCATTCTGTGATGCTAGTGGTGCTGATAATGGAGGAGACTATACACGTGTGGAAGCAGGGGGTATGTGGGAAATCTCTGTACCTCCTCCTCAATTTTATTGTAAACCTAAAACTGCTCTTCAAAAATAAAGCCTTTTTAAAAAACTGAACCTAAAGTCAAAAACGAGTTTTCATGTTGTTAGAATTGTTTGTGATGTACATGCCAAGCACCTTCCTTATTCCAGCTCTGGCAGGTCTAAAACCACATCATATGTTGGCCCAACTAGCCCACAGATTAGTTTGCAATTACCCCAAGTAGACCCTATTTTAATACAGCATGGATTTATCCAACGTCCAAGGCCTTAGTCAGAAGGGATGTGAGGTCTGGTCTTCTTTCTCAGTCACTTCCTGGCTGGCTCACCTTGGACAAGTTGCTTAACATTGCTGGGCTCCCGTTATTTCCCTCTGAAAAGCAGAGGAAATAATATCTCACCTTGATCAGAAGATCTCTCGAAATCCCTTAGATTGTTGCTCAAGGGCTACAATTCCTCACTAAATGGCCTCTACATATGAAAAATTTGTTTTCCCGTTTAATTTGTCAACGAAAATCCGAGGCCTAATAAAAAGGAACGAAACTGAGTTATTTGTAGTGAGGTGGAGGGACCTAGAGTCTGTCATACAGAGTGAAGTAAATCAGAAAGAGCAAAACAAATACCATATACTAACACATATATATGGAATCCAAAAAAAAGAAATGATCATGAAGAACCTAAGGGCAAGATGGGAATAAAGACGCAGACCTACTAGAAAATGGACTTGAGGACACGGTGAGGGGGAAGTGTAAGCTGGGACGAAGTGAGAGAGTGTCATGGACATATATACACTACCAAGTGTAAAATAAATAGTTAGTGGGAAGCAGCCGCATAGCACAGGGAGATCAGCTCGGTGCTTTGTGACCACCTAGAAGGGTGGGATAGGGAGGGTGGGAGGCAGGGAGACAGACGTAAGAGGGAAGAGATATGGGGATATATATGTATAACTGATTCACTTTGTTATAAAGCAGAAACTAACACACCATTGTAAAGCAATTATACTCCAACAAAAACCTTAAAAAAAAAAAGAAACCTGAGGCCTAGGGTAACAGGTAAAGTATAGGCTTTGGAGTCTGAAGGACCGAAGTACAGATCCAGGCTGCCATTTACTAGACCCCAGGATATATGACTTAACCTCTCCATGCCTCGCTCAGATCTCTATCATCAAAATAATGACAGCTACTGGCACCACAGTTAATGCATAGTAAACATACGATCACCCCCCTTCCGACTTGAGTACCAAAGATCTCCCCAAGCCCAGAACAGCTACACGGCTCAGCTCTTTCTCCTGGATTTCCTGTCTCACCTTTTCCTCCCTTTAGGAAAAGATGGCTTTGTCCATTCCCTACCAACTAATATGCTATTAGTTAAGTTTTCTCTTGTGGCCAGATATTACCTCTGAATTATAAGTGATGAGACTGAGACGTAGGGAAAAGGGGGGGGCGGGTAGTAATTAAGGAGACAAAGCCTTAGGCCAGACCCTGTATTTCTGCTCATTAACCAGTGAGCGCTGCCCTGGGTTGGGGACCCTCTTCCCCTACCTGTCCCTCGGCATTCGGCTGTTCTGTTGTACCTCTTACAATACTGGATCTGTTAAACGCTGTATATTCCATTTGTCAACACAGGGAATGATTCACAGCAAGGTTGGGTTATTACAAATTCAGGAGGCACTACATACACGGCTGTCATGTTTCAGTTACCCTTTCTCTCGATTTAATAAAATTTGCCACACTAATACAAAGCCATCTTTTATCGTTTTCCCTTCAGTTGTAACAACTTGTCCAGCTCCCTCCTGCTAATTAAAGGAGGAGGGGATGCAACAGGGAGGCTGTCATCTTTGCAGCCACTTAGCTCGGGTTCTTATGGGTCTTTAACGGCCCGCTCCTCCATGATAGGAGCCCTAATGAGGTCAGCAGCTGCTGGCGACAGGGCAGGCAAAGCCCTGCTTGGCGGCAGCCCAGGCACCTTCACCCGCTGGCAGGAGAGCAGCACAGCACCCCCCCCCCCGCCGCCGGGCTGGATGACGTGGGCTCCGCAGTCCGTCCTCCCACGCCTGCCCCAGCATCACTGCCTCGGCCCTGATGTGTGTGTGTCGGCCTCCCTGGCAAAGGGTCCCTAACAGAATAATGGTGATTGGGAGGTGGGCAGTCAGAGAGGACCTCCTCGCCCCATCCCCGCCCCCGGTGAAGCAGATAACCGGAAAGGGGGAGGAGGTGGGAGAAAAGGAAATGGAAAGGGAAAGAGGAACTGTAAACAAAGAGCTGCCCTTGTGCGAAGTCCTGAGATGAGTCCAAAGCAGCCCGCTTCCGGAAGGCCCACGCTTTGTTCGTCATTCCACTCGGGAGCCTTTAGGGAGCGAGGCAAGGAGAAGGGCGCCTGTCTTCACTGCGAACATCTACCTCCGCGCCGGTCCCCATCTGTCCAGCTAATTACCTGCTACGGCAGCCGGGACCACTGCCCTTTGACAAAATAAGGAGGCGCGGGCGAGCGGGCGGCGCATTATTATTCCGGGCGCGGGCGGCCTCCCCTGGCTGGCTGGGCAGGCGCCGGCAGACTGTGGCTGCAGGAAGCCCAGGGACGGGGGCTACAGCGCCCTCAGGGCAGGGTGGGAAGCCGGCCCCGTCCTTCCCCAGTAGACACCTCCTCTCTGGGTCCTAAGACCCTTTCCATCCGTGCGCTTCGACCCCACTCCTAGCGCAAAGTTTTGGAACCAAAGCAGGTCAGGCCGAGGTCAACGCTAGGGCGGGGGCCCTCGGCTCTGCTCGCCCCCCTGATTAGCATTGGGCGGCCGTCGCCTCTGCCTTCCCCCGGCGGCGCCGCGGATTCCCCGGCCCTATCGCCGCAAGCGCACACTAATAAGTTTCCAAATGGAAGCCGGTGGGGCCGGTTGCAATAAAAGGCAGAAGCTCCGCTCGGGCGCTTCAATGAGAGCATTTTCCCCCGTAACAAGGAGCTGGATTCAGCTGCCCGCTGCCGTCTGAGCGGGGCCAGTTGCCAGAGTAACGAAAGCCTAGCGCACGCTTGGGGAGAGGGAGCAGGCGGGGGCTCCAGCGCGCACTGCCGCCATCCGTGCCCAGGCCCTGGAGCCATTCCTCAAGCCCACAGTCCGTTCTTCCCGAGCATCAGCAGCCCCTCCCCAACTTGCCACTGTGCACGGGCTCTTAGGATCCTGCCCACACCGCACACCCCCGCCCCCAGCCTTTGAAAGGTTCTCTCGCAGCTTGTATTACATTCATGAGACATAACCTGGAGCACCTAGTCCGCGATGGATAATGTGCCAGGCCCCCCGGGAGTCAGCCGGGAGTCAAAATGGACCGTAGCTGTGCTCATGGCAGGCCTGGGCAGCAAAACTGACCCCAGGTGTGGTAGGTGCCAGAACTGGCACAAACAGCCAGAGAGAAAGCCAATGGGGATTCATGTCTGTCTGAACACCAGGTGGGCTCTTCTGAAGGGTGGGGAGGAATTCAGAGCCAAATAATCCGGAGTGCCCTGTCTAATTTCCTTGGATGGAGGAGGACCAGAGGACAGAGTTCCAGAAATGCTGGGGTCTGCTAAGCTGAGGGAGGAGGCCAGCTGGATGATGAACAAAGCCCACTCATGCCCCTCATAACCACAGGAGGGCTGCTGTTGCTCTCCCCCAGCCCTTAGCCTAAGCGTGGCCAAGGCTGAACCTAGCTCTTGGTCCTCAGTTTCCAGAAGTTCACATTTTACTCCAGAAAGTCATGCTTGTCATCCAGCCTGCTTTCCTCCCAGGGTCCTAAAAATATAAGGAGTCTCTTATCTCCTTTTAAAAGCTTCTCCTTGGGCACCAGGTTCACCCAGGCCCCAGAAGTTGTCCCCTAGAGCCCAGAGAAGCTGGAGTATGGGGGAACCTGGAAGCAGCCCCCAGGATCTCACAGCTCCTGTCCCAAAGCTAAGCTGAGGGCTTCAGGGCAGCTGCCTTCCAAACGGCCATGTGTTGGTATCCTAGGAGAAACTAGGTCCAAAAGCAGTGCTTACTGGCCAAGCAATCCTTAAGCCACACGGGAAAAGAGGACAATAATAGACACTGTCCATATGTCCAATACACGGAAAGTCAACTTCCTTTGTAACCGACAAAGAAGAGGTTGTGCCTTCGGGGAGGGCGAGGCGGAGAGGCCCACTTCCCTAGCCCAGCTCCCGGGAGCTGGGCCAGCTGGGTCCCTGCCTGCATGACTGACATCTCAATAGTCACATGCATCCCACAGCCCAGTGGTCATAATGCATCTACTTCATCCACATGAAGTCAGAACAGGGCCTGTGTCCACGGTGAGGCTCGCCACTGCCAAAAAGCAGGCAGGTCACACATATTTGGGGATGGGCTGCCCACCCTGGTCCCCCAGACCTGGCTCCGCCCTTCTCCACAAATGACACTCCCCATGTCCAATCAGCACAGAGTCCTTCCAATTCTCCCTTCTAGAAAATCTTTCAGATTTGTCCACTTCCAGACCTTAGTTTAAGCCACACACGTTTCACACTGATGTCTGCGGTGGCCTCATGGTTTTTCTGCCTTCCGTTCAGCTACCCAGAGCAGCAGTCCCCAACGTTTTTGGCACCGGGACTGGTTTCGTGGAAGACAATTTTGCCACGGACCGACAGGGGTGGAGGGGTGGGGAGGGGGTGTTTTCAGGCAGTAATGCGAGTGATGGGGAGCCATGGGGAGCCGCGGATGAAGCTTCGCTCCCTCGCCCCGCCTACCGCCGCTCACCTCCTGCTGTGCGGCCCGGTTCCTAACAGGCCGTGGCCCAGAGGCTCTCAACCTGTTCCCTTTTGTATAAATCCCCGCAGTGGCTTCCTGGTGCCTTTAGCCTGACGTACAAGGCCCTTCACGATTTGATTCCTGCCAACTTCCTAGCTTCTCCCCTTGCACCTTGGTTCCAGCTGCTTGCTGTGACCCAAACACAAGTCCTCACTCGCTTCTCTGTGTTTGTTGAAGCTCTTCCCCCAGCCTCATGATACCCTACCTCCCATCCTTCCCCCAGCTGGCTCCTTTACATCCTGCTAGATTCAGCTTGGGCATCACCTCCTCCAGGAAACCCTCCCTGGTTCCTTGCCATCCATCCTAGGCTGAGCTCCCCACTCAAATATATTCACCTGCTCTCTACCTAGACTGTGAACTTCTCAGGGTCAAGGCCTGGCTCCCTCAACTTTTCAGCAAGGCCTTATTGGCAAGTGATTCAAAGTGACTGAAGGCCAGATGTGGGTTTCTTAGCTCTTCCATCTGGGAAGGTCACTTAATTTCTCTGAATCACAGTTCCCTTATTTAAGTGGCTAACAATAATATCTTAAGGATCTTAGGGTTAAATGAATTAACGTGTTGAAAGGATTTAGCACAAGGTTTGACGCAAGGTGAGACAGACTCTTCTCTTTACTGTTTGTATCTCCTTGGCATCCAGCGCATCTGGCACATTCTAGCCACCTACTCACGATGGCTGAGTGAATGAGTGCCTGAAAGGAAGAACATGACATGGTTCTGAGTTCCCTCACCACCTGGCCAGTCTCCCCTAGATAGGCTTTGGTTTGTTTGTAGCCCTTTTTGAGTGGGTCACAAAGAACTGGTGACCAGCTGACATGCCCATCATCAGCTGTCAAGAGTCAAACCCGGGGCTTCCCTGGTGGTGCAGTGGTTGAGAGTCCGCCTGCTGATGCAGGGGTCACGGGTTCGTGCCCCGGTCCGGGAAGATCCCACATGCCGCGGAGCAGCTGGGCCCGTGAGCCATGGCCGCTGAGCCTACGCGTCCGGAGCCTGTGCTCTGCAATGGGAGAGGCCACAACAGTGAGAGGCCCGCAAACCGCAAAAAAAAAAAAAAAAAAGAGTCAAACCCGGAAACCTGCATGGGTGAGAAGGCAGGAGAAAGAAGCACAGACGGGGTTGCAGGTGGGTGCCTGTCTCTGGGTCATCTCAGGGCTTGAGGGAGGAGAAAGGGATCCGTGGGGATGGTCAAGGTCTATAGAAAGAGACTTCACCCAGATCTCCTCATCTGCTGTTTCCTGACCCCTGGAGATACATGTGCTGCCCGCTCTGTGTGGACTGAGAGACCATTTCTAGGCGTGAGACCCCCTCACGGCGTTTGCCGTTGCTGGGGCAGGGGAGGCCCAGAACAGGCTCCCCAGCTTCCCAAGTGGCTCTCCAGCAGTGCCAGGAACTATCAGAACTGATGCTTCCTCTGCGGTGGGGAGGGGTGGTTGCCTAGCCGGTGGGTAGGTGAGTAGGCAAGAAAGCCAGGGAGGAAGGCTAAAACAGGAGGCAAAGAAGAGACAGAAGGGCTTGAAGCCCGGTCGGGGCAGCCTGGATGCAGATCTAGAACACAGAGCGGGAAGCCTCCATCAAAACCTTCTGAGCTTCAGCGTGGGCCGAGCTGATGACCTGCGGTAACCAGCCCTCTCCTGACTGCCCTCAGCCCAGGGTCTGCTCCTGTTCCCGCTCCAAAGCTACTGCTAAACTAACACGCCATTGTAAAGCAATTATACTCCAGTAAGGATGTTTAAAAACAAAAAGTTGCTGCTGCCTGGAGCCCCTGCTCCACCCACCCTCACCCTGAGACCACACACCAGGGAGCTGGACAGGCTGACTCCCTCCCTCACTGGTTTGCAGTTTTAATTCCTCACCTTCCTAAACAGCCAAGATTTATGGCACAATTGACAGAAATATTTAATTTCCCAAATGTCTATTATTCAAAGGCTGTGGAAATCTCCAGACCTAACACCTCTGCATTAATATCCATCTAGCACGGAGGCCAAATAAAGATCTTCCCAGAGGCATGGAAGGGGGAAAGGAGGGGTGTGATCCTGGGCAGAAAGGAAGGGCCCCTAGACAAACCCCCATGAAGCTCACACCATCCCTACCAGATGCACCAAATCAAACACTGAAGCCTTTTTTTTTTTTTTTTTTTTTTTTGCGGTATGCGGGCCTCCCACTGCTGTGGCCTCTCCCGTTGCGGAGCACAGGCTCCGGACGCGCAGGCCTAGCGGCCATGGCTCACGGGCCTAGGTGCTCCGCGGCATGTGGGATCTTCCCGGACCAGGGCACGAACCCGTGTCTCCTGCATCGGCAGGCGGATTCTCAACCACTGCGCCACCAGGGAAGCCCTGAAGCCTTTTTTTAATCATCATTATGAACATGAGCAAATGCTTATTATGTGCCAGGTATTGCACCCAGCAATTTTAACAGCCAGGACCTCATTTAATCCTTACAACCCTACGAGGTAACCACTATAATTATAATTATCCCATTTTTCAGATGAGGAAACTGAGGCATGGAGGAATCAAGATCACCGAACCAGAACCCCAGATTTCACTAACTCTTACCCACAATCAGACTGGCTCTTTTGTATACATGATGGAAATGCTCTCTTTCTTTCTAGTGGTATAACTATTTCTATTTCCAGTAGAACTAACTATTCAATTTAATTCTCTATCTCATTAAGTAGATTCATTGATAAAGTCAATATGTACATGTGTGTAAGGACCCTGCTATACATGGAGCACTGCTGTGGGCAAAACAAATGTAAAGTCAGGTCGCTTGTGGACCATGATCTGAAATCTATCTGGAAAACTGGGCACATGTGCAAACAACGCAGCATCAACACAGGTAGTACCGTAATATCACCCAGCTAGGGGCCTCAACTCTACAGAGATAAAGAAGGAAACGAAAAGGACTCAGAACAAACAAGAGAGCTCCTCCTGGCCGCCACTCTAGGCCTAAACCCAGGAGAGTTTATTCCCACCAAGTGCAGAACAGGGAAGAGGAAAAGGGAGGAGGCCGACAAGCTGGCAAAAGTAAGAAGAGACAACCGATGAAGGAGGAGAAAAGAGAAGAATCGCAGAAAGTGGATAAGGAACCCAAGAAGTTCAGCTGTGGGGGGAAAAGAGATTAACCCACCAGGCTCTGGAGTACTGGTTCGTTAGCACACAGGGTAGTAGCTAACATTTACCATAACAGCCCTGAGTAACGAAGAAATGAACCAATTATGTTCTGAGTACACTGGCTAAGAAAGCATGCATACTTTTAGTCACACTATGTTTATGTCCATTTGGATGGAAAGAGTTCATTAAAGTGGACAAAACGTTTTAGTTTTTTTTAAGTTTTGGTCCTTAAAGAAATGAGTTACATTCTGTAACTGGTTCCGTAATTAAGTACCACAGCCCGTCAGGACTGGGAGCTCCTGGCGGACGAGAAGATTGTCTGGCCCTCTCTGCTCAGGGCCCAGCACAGGTAAGGACCCAACCAGGGATGACCGTCCTATGGCTGCTGGCGCCTACATGCCTCATTCACACTGAGAAGGTAGGGGAAGCCAGGGAGTCCATGCCCCTCTCCCCCAAAGCCAGTCCTGGGAAGCCGGAGACCTCATTTCCCAGTTCCCAGGAGGCCAAGCTTAGAGCAGAATTGCCACCCCCTAGCCCACGGGGGCCTTTGCTAACCCCTCCAACGTCACCACTCCCAGACTTCTCTAGAAGGAGTCCTAATCAAAGTTGTCAGCAGATAATAGGGGAGTTTTCTCTATTTCCCTTTGCCTAGTCCTAAATGGGTCTAGTCACTTGCTGCCCGGAAAGGTGACAGAAAAATTAAACGAAGCAAAAAGATGAGGCCCCATCACCATCACCATGGTGAGGCTTTCCTGAGGATGTCAGAAATCTCTGTAAAACCAAACGCTCCCAGTTAGTGAGCCAGAGCAAGACAAAAAGTACAACACAAAAGAGAGAGACCAATCTATGAAACCCGTACCACGTCTGGAAGGTGAAAACTTCTGCCCATTTGCTTTCTATGGTGAACCTAAAATATTCCCTGAATCTGTCTATACCTCAATCAACTGAATTCATCCAACTGTTCCTTCTATATAATCTAACTGCCTGTTAATTTTCCATCATTTATGTTGTGTGTAAATGCCACTACATCAGTATGGCTGAACCAAAAACATCCATGGGGTTTTTAACTTACTTCGTATGGGGGAAAATGCACTGACATCTATAGAACATTTACATTTACTATAATACAGACACTTCACATAGGTCCCTCTCGTTTCACCTCGTAACAGCCCTCCAGGAGGGATTTCATTCCCATTTTACACATAAGAAGGCTGAGGCTCAGAGGGGTTGAGTAAGTTGCTCAGAGTCGCCCAGCTTGTGGAAGCAGAGACTGTTTCAGGAGCATCTGACCCCGACTCCGATACCACCAACGATGCCTTCTTGATGTTATCACCAGCGAAAGAGCAGAGAGAGGCCTCGCAGGTGGCAAATCCGGGAACAAGGAAGACTGCTTCTGACTTCAGACAAAAATGCTCTTCCTTTTTGCCCTAAGCCTGGCTGGCATTTCGGGGACCGACTCACATGATGCATGGGCTCAGGGCACACGCGATGTAATACGTCTTGATTTAGTGAAGCGCTTGATAGGTCGTGTGATTAAATTTTACTTGCAAAATTAATTCAGATTGTCTTGGCTGGGTGCTCCCATCACCCAGACAGCTGAGAGGCTGGGAAACTGTAAACAGGTGGTCAAGAGAAGAGGCTGGCGGTGGCAGGAGCGCGGCGCCAGAGGCAGGCAACTTTGTCAGCAGGAGGTACTGTTTTCTCTACCCCAAGGCGGCAGAACTAGAGCCTGCGGCAAGAAGGGGGCAGGTAGGTGGAAGGGCACCGTGCAGAACAGAGAGTTCCAACGGGAAGAGGGTGCTTTCTCTGGTGGGAATGAGCGGAAGGTGCTAGCTGATGGCAGAGGCCAGGGAGGGCAAATGACCCCGTAGGCCTCCTTCCAGTCCCTGAATTCTCTGTGGTCATAACACACGGCCCTGAAACACACTGCTAGAGCCACAAGAGAAAAAGAGTCAGCCCTGGTCCCTGAATGCTGTTAGCAGGCAGGTCTGGACGGAGCGGGGGGCTCCAGTGAGGATGTCAGCTCACACTGGGAAGGGGAGGTCCACCAGGAGGCTAGGGACCCAGGATAGGGTCCTTTGTGCCACTGGCCCGGAGGGAGAGTGATGACTGAGGAGGAATCATAGGCCCGGTGCAGACTGGAGGGAAACTGGCGCACGGGGTTGGGAATGTGTGACCGCAGGTCACCATTAACGGAGCAGCGGAGAGGAGATGAATTACCGTAATTACGAACCTATGGGGCACAGCTTTTTTTTAAGTGTCCTCTTATGTGTGTACGCAGTAGGTGATGGGGGGTGGGGTTTGTCCTCCTAAATCAAAGGGTAGGGGTTAAGCCCCAGATATCGAGGACTTCTGCAGAAACCTAGGGACTTTTAGAGAGAGTGGGTGAGCAGAAAGAAAACCAGGCAGATCCCCAAAGAAAGCAGGTGCCCAAGGAATCTTGATCCCCACCTCTTTGTGGAGTTGGCAGGAGAGAAGTGGAGTTGACCGGGGTCCGGGGTGCAGGGGAGGCAGGTGCTGCCTCCTGGATGTACTCTGCCTTAACCTTGTGAAACGACTTGATCTGACTCGCATTTTAAAGGTTTACTCTGGTGGCGATGTGAAGAACAGACTGTGGGGGGATGGGGAGAGGGGTGAACAGGAACAGAGAGTTGAAGAGAGGGTGGTAGTTCCATCACCCAGTCTAGGGTGATGGAAACTAGCAGAAGGTGAAAAGGGATTCGATTTAGGGTCTATTTTTCAGGTAGAACAAACAGGATTGTTGAAGAATTGAATCTGGGCTGGGAGATAAAGAAAGGAATCGCAAATGAATGAATATATATATGCACGCCCCAGCCTGGCTGCGTTGTTACGGGGACCCAGTGGAATGACCTTTCCTTCTCCCAGGCTAACCCCCCCTCCCCACCAATCTCCCCTTCAATTTAAACCTTGACCTAGATTCACCCCTTCCAACTAGCTGATAATTTACTTTAATCCAAGTTAAACAGCCCTTTGTGTGCTGGCAGAGAAACCTAACCGTCACCTGAAAATGTATTTCTATGAGCAAAACTGTTTTCAAGTAGCCAACAGCCAATTTACAAACAAACTGCTAGGAATACGACCTGTACATAAGTGGGAAGTGCCTATATAAACACTGTCATTGCCTAAACCGTCAAATCCAAGGCAAAGCAATTTCTGTGGCCTCCGAGACTACTGGGCCCAGCCGGGCGGTGATTCTCGGTGGGCGGAGCCAGCCACAGTGACGACGGTGGGAAGAAGCCCCAAGGTCTCTCACGATAACAGAACAGCTGGGGACAGAGGTAAAAGGGACTTGCAGACTCGATGCCACTCATAGCTTTCCCAGAGGTGCAAAGGGCCAGGGGTAAAGATCTTCTCTCTGCCCACACCCCCTGCCAACCACCTCACCACCTAGACGCTGGGTGCTTCTCAACTCTATTTGTCAAATAAGAAACTGCCCGGAAGGGAAAGGCAGGTGGACCATGAGAGAGAAGGGTGCCTGCTGTGTGCATCTGGCAGCAGCCTCAGCCCCAGCGTGAATTCTACTGAGGGCGGATGAGAAGATCTGGGAGCGCTGGCTGGGCGAATGGAGTATGTAAACAGACCCAGGTGGAAAGCTTTCTTAGCGACCTCGATGCAAATCAGAATTGGAGAAACACAAGCCAGCCCTGTGACTGCTGTGTCATCTCCAGAGAAGCCTTCCTACCCTCATCTGGCCCCGTGCCTCGCTGTGGCTTCTGGTTCACCGCCCGGTAATGAGAGTGCCCAGACTTAATGAATCAGCAGGAAGCTGCTGACCGGACTCTGCATTCAGAATCCCCGCCAGCGAAAACCACCAGAAACATGGGCTTTCTGGGGCTGGAAATATCTCCATTTGCAGGAGGTAAGCGTGGAGTCGTGGTAAAGACTGGTAGATGGCACCGCGACACCTGTGCTTTGACCCAAGCGTGCGTGACCTGCCCCGTCCAGCAGACCTCTGTGGACCACCCTTCCGGGACACCCGGTTGCAACGTGGCTGCAGTCTGCTCACCACACCCTCAGGCTGAGCAGACATCCCTCACTTGAAAGGAAAGGGAAAGGGGCATGGAGGCACCTGAGCCCACTCACGGGAGACTGGAAAGGAAGAGGAAGCCAGGCGTCCCCTGTGACTTTATGCTACACACCAGTTTGGGGAGTGGGGAAGAGAAACTGGGAGAAAAACAAAACCAAAGTGAAGGCAGGAGTCCATGCAGGGGCTGCAAGGTTGGGAGATACTGTCGTCCAGCGCTGACACCTGACAGCAACCCTGACACTAAAAGAGACAGCAGGACATGCTGTGAGCCCGCCACAAAGGCTTTCACGGTGTAGAATAATGAGTTGCCCCTCTGATGATCCAGAGCTGTTTGAGAGCATAAACTGTCTCTGCCAAGACATCCTGGGCTCAAAACCTCACACAATCAACAGACCTTTTAGCCAGTCCCCTGGAGGCCCGACCCTAGGTTTTTTACTTTTTTTTTTTTTTTTTTTTTTTTTTAGCGGTACGCGGGCCTCTCACTGTTGTGGCCTCTCCCGTTGCGGAGCACAGGCTCCGGACACGCAGGCTCAGGTGGCCACGGCTCACGGGCCCAGCCGCTCCGCGGCATGTGGGATCTTCCCGGACCGGGGCACGAACCCGTGTCCCCTGCATCGGCAGGTGGACTCCCAACCACTGCGCCACCAGGGAAGCCCCCGACCCTAGGTTTTTAAATGTCAGAGAGTCATTCACTTTTCTTTTGTTCGTGGAGCCTTACGGGTGCCTGTAGCTCAGGACTATTCCAGGAACTGTGGCGGGTGTGAAACCCTTAACATGCTCCCCACCCAACGTAAGCGTCCCTCATGCATCCAGCCCAGTCCCGTCTGCACCCCCTCCCAAGTGGTTTCTCTGTGTGAAAGCTTGGCCTTGTCACCGAGGCCTGGACCTTCCTCAGCCCCCTCCCCCCGAACCCCACTCTGCCAATGTCGGGGAGAGCACGATCTGCTTTACTACGGAGTGAGAAATCTCCAGGCACAAGTGACTCACGGGCAGGCAATTTACACTCACTCGCTTGTTCAGATTCCACAGGACACAGCCCTCACCCGGGCCTGGTCCTTGACCCCTTTTCACACCTCCTTCCCTCTCCAGGCCCAGAGCGTCCTCTCACCCACAGCTCCCGGCCCAGAGGAAGCCGAGTGCTGTTTTCTGGTTCCAAACATAACCCCCAAGTTCAGGTCCTAACTTCCTTTCCCTGTAGCCTCTTGGAAAATTAATTAAACCCGCTTCTCATTTCTCCAGACCCGGTCAAGGTCCCTCATTTCTAACAACACTGTGAATCCCTCTGAACCCACTCACTGTCTCCCCTCCCTCCCCTCCCCTCTTCACCACTAGGTCACCAGTGCCATCTAAAGTAGTAACTCCAGCCTCCCAGGATGGCTGGCCAGTCCTGCTCTTCCTGCCTTTGGTTTCGGTGACACCACCTCTCCTGCATTCCTCCCTTTCATTCACCCCCAAGGCTCCTCCACTCACCCCTTAAATGTTGAGTCCCAGGGTCTGATCACTGGCCCTCTTCCTTCTCACGCCACACCCGCCCTGGGCAATCTTGTCTAAACCCTTCACCAATTCCCCGTTTACCTGACGATCCCAAATCTCTATTTCCACCGTCTTTTCTATCTCAGAAGTCCTTGGATACGCATAATTATTGCTCCTAATAATCTCCCCCTTGCAAATGACCTCAGTCTCTCTGCCCCTTCCTCCCTCCTTCCACTGCCCAGGCGGAGCCCAACTCTCCATCTTCTCCACGCCTGCACCTCAGCCCGCGAACGTTTCTGGAGGAGACCACAGAGCCAGGCTGACTTCTTGCACTTTAATTTTATAGCCACAAGCTTCAAACAGGCGCTCAGCATCGCCCTGCAATCCTCCTACAGATCCCTGGAAAAGTTATCCTCCAGTGCTCTCAGACTGCTGTTTTATGCCTTTCCTCCTTCCTCAACTGCCCCCAGCCCTCTCAGCTCTTTGCCTTACCTTGTAGTCCACCGAGAAAACAAGGTAACAGAAACCCCCTTAATTCCCTACCGCCACATCGACAGCCTTAGCTCCTCCTGATCTCATCTTCTCCGTCATCCCTCCACTACGCTCCCAGCAGAGGCCAAAGCAGCTGTTTTCCAACCCCTCACTTTCCTTCAGGAAGGGATCCCCCTCTTTCCTGTATTATCCATGCATTCGCCCTCCACTCGATCATTCCCATCACCAGTCACATGCTCTGCCATCTCCTGTCTTGAAAAATAAAATGCCCTCCTCAGAACCCACATTCCCCTCCAGCCACAGCTCCATATCTGCTCCTGGTTGTGGCACACCTCCAAGAACCTTGTGCAATCATGCCTCTACTTCTCCCGTTCACTCTTCAGTCACTCCAGTCTGGCTTCTTATTGCAGTCACCAATGACTGCCATGTTGCCGAATCCTGTGGACACTTCTCTGTTCTTCTTTGTGTGACCCCTTCAGCACCCCTGGACACAGCTGACCTCTCTCTGCTGGGTGCTGTGGGCCCACAGTGCCCTGGCTGGCCTCCTCCCTCTCTAGCCACTCTCTCTCCATTTCCATTGCTGGCCTCTCCACTTCTACCTGATTCTAAGATTGGCAAACTTCAGGGCTCTGCCCTCAGCCCTATATTCTCCTCAGCCTCTATATTTTCTCCCTATGTTGCTTTTACTTTCTTCCCAATCACTGATGACACCCAAATTAATCCTGACCTTTCGTCTGGGCAAGAGACTGATACCCAACTGCTTACTTGTTATCTCATCAGCATCTCCAATGGAACCTGCTCAAGAGAGAATTCCAACCCATCCCACCCACCAACCCAACACTCCTCAAGCCCTGTTCCCAGTCAGCGTCACTAAGGGCCCCATCC
The DNA here is from genome assembly GCF_026419965.1 of Kogia breviceps. Classification (NCBI taxonomy): domain Eukaryota; kingdom Metazoa; phylum Chordata; class Mammalia; order Artiodactyla; family Physeteridae; genus Kogia; species Kogia breviceps. Next base: position 108,913,898 of record NC_081316.1, on the reverse strand, counting down.
TCCTCCCCATCATTCCAATCCTTCCAGTACACCCACAGCAGCCTTGCTGACTCTACGCCAGCTACCCCAAGACTTGGCTGACATCTGCCCCCTCTACTATGACCACTCGAGTTTAAGCCACTCCTTCTCCCAGCTAAAGGACCGCGATGGCCTCTCGAGGGGTCCCTCGCTTCCACCTGTGCCCCTCTACTGCCCATTCTCCCCCGGCAGCCAGAGTGATTTTCTTCCACGTGTAAATTAGATCATGCGTTCCTCAGCTCAAAACCCTTTAATAGTTTTTAATTGCACTTGGAACCAAATCCATTGCGAGTGACAGAAAACCCAACTCAAACTGGCTTAAATGATCAAAACTAATTTATTGATAGCAAAATGTCTGAAACTGCTGCAGACTGCATATCTTCGCACCTCAATATCCAGGGGAGCCTCTTCTAAATGCCACGAAGGGCCCCGGAGGCCAGGAGCGGCCCTCGCGTCCGGCTGGAGTCCTCAGCTCCCAGGCGCTCTGGACGCTCACGGCTTTCCCTGGTCCCCCTCATGCGCAGTGGCTGCCTCTTCCAGCTCCTCCTGGACCCCCGGGGCTCCAGCCGCTGCCCAAGCCACCCTCCTCAGCCTCTGCCCCTTCTGGCCCCAGGCTTCGGCTCTGCGCCCGGCAGCATTTTGTGGCATGTAACCTTTCCAGGCTTGGGGTGGGGGTGTTTATGCTGTGCCTCTCCCATTCCCTCTCCCTCCCCGTGTCCTTTTAAAGGATGGAGACCTTTAACCGTGGGCGGCTGCAGTCCCCATGAAGGGTTCCCTCTTTCTAGCTTACACTCTGTGTTTGTCCTCAACTACTGTCTAACAATATCCCACGGGGGGTGGTGGGGTGCGGCATATTTCTTTGATACGAAACGGCCGAGAAACAGAGTATCCTTCAGAGCCCCCAGGGTCCCATGGCTGCCTGGGATGACAGACGGTGGCCAGGCCTGCCAGGGCTGTGTGCACACCCCAGCATGTCCGACGGGCATCGTATGGTCCCAGGTTCCCATGGGGCACACGTGCCCCGATACAGAGGTGCTCTCCAGTGCACAAGGCCCTTTCTCCCCTGCAAATCTGCCGGCCCCGGCCCGCTGAGGGACTTCCCATGGATCACTGAGCCTCTCAGGGTTCGGTGTACTGTCCATGAAATGTAGGGGCTGGGAGAGTGATCTCTGGGCCTACTGTGGCTCTAATATGTGACGCTTCTCTGGCCTAGAATGTTGGTTTAGAGCTGTGTTTCCACACAAAAGGCCTGGCCCCAAAGAAAAAAGTTTGCTGATGCAACACAAAGGGTCTTGGGGCTGGGGCAGGTGCCCAGGGCCGCGCCTCTGCTCCAGGGTGTCTGTGCCGGGAGCCACACACAGGTGGTAAGACTCCTCCCACCCACACCTGGCCCTCCGCCATGCTGCCATCAGACAGCTCGTCCCCAAATGTCAGCGGGATCACGTCGTTCTCTCTGGTCTGAATCCTGCAGCAAGGCAGTCAGCAGCCAGCTCACGCCCAGCCTCCTCTCCTGCAAGCCTGCCATCCGGTCAAGCGAGGCCGCCTCCTCTGACCACCCCCTCCCTTCTCCACGCGGCCCCACCTTCGCTCAGCACTCCCTCTTTCTGCAGTGCCCTCGACTTGGCGCCCCACGCCTCCACCTCGTGCAATTCTCGGCTCCAGCGTCCTCCACGCATCCTTGCCCACTCCCACGCCCGTCAGAATTAGGGTCACCTGGACATCCACGTACCGAGGCCTCCTCTACACGCCTGCCACAGCCAGCGTTCACAACAGGGCGCGATGCGTATTTTCACGCATCAGGGAGCTCCTGGGTGCCAGGCAGGGTAAGGGAGAGAGCGTGGGCCTGGAAGTCTGGCAGCCTGAGCTAGCATCATGCTTCCAGCACCAGGTAACAGGTGACTCACACAGAGGCTTTCATCAGGACGCCTGAGCGTGCATTTCCCCAGTGTCTGTCCATCACGTGTGCCCTTCCACGGAGACCCTCGGGACTCACCCTGACAAAAGGCCAAGCAGCCCCTCTCGCCCTGGCAGGCGCCCAGTAGCGGTAGGTTACAGATTCTCTGCACACCCAGAGCATTTATCCCCTTAATGAGAAGTTTCTTAAAGCTCTAACCAGGCTCTCTCCATCGAGCAGGTTCAGGAACAGATTCTTATAAAAAATAAATCCAGCACAATAAACCCCGATTTCAGCACATTAGTGGACCCATGGGAAGGGGACTGAATTTACCATATCAGGCCGTTGCTGTCTTTTAATTTAAAAATAATAATAATGAGCTCTTGTAATTTCTGGTCTTTCCCTAAGAAAGATTTTCTGGTTTTCCCACACAAGACATTTTGGTAGAAAAACTGCATGTTTATGTTGGGACAAAAACCACGTCTGAGTGGCTGGAATCAGGGCTAAGCCTTCCCCGCTTGGGCTCACCAGCTCCAACCTTCTTTCTCCACTTATCTGATCACTGCCTTGAAAGTGAGTGTGAGACTGCATGCCTTGTGGGCATCTGGCCACCTCGGATGATGCTGCTGCCTGAGCCCTGCCTCATGTCATTGTAATATTCATCCCTCTGTGTCCCTCCAGCCATCCAGCCACCTGCTGTGGTCACTGCTGCTGGGAGCTAGACATGCCCAAGGCAAGGTCTCTGACCTCGGGAGCTCACAGTCTAGCTTCAAAGAGAGAAGTCAAAACAAACGAGCACAGATGCTAAAGGAGGCCACAGTGGATGCAAGCCCAGGGTGTCCCGGGGGGCAAGAGGAGGGGACCGTTTCTAGGAAAGGCTTCCAGGCCAGGCTTCACAGAGGAGAGGGCCACTGAGCTGGCTCCTGAGGATGAGTGGGGAGGCGAGGGGGGCGGGCACTTCGAGTAGATGGGACGGCCGAGCGAAGGGACGGGGGCACGCCAGGTAAGAGCACACAGAGGGAGTGGTGCCGGAGCCCAAGGGGCAGGCTGCCAGGGGAGGCACCCCGGGCTCTGCAGGCAAGAGGCTTAAGCTGGACGGTCAGGCAATGCCAAGGCCCCCTCGCTGTCCTGAAGCTGGGCTCGGTCCCAGAATCTGGCGGGAGTAGAGATCAAGGTCATATTTGGTTCCTCTAGCAAGATTTTGAATTGTCTTCTTTATATTTCTGTTTCATACCCAGTTCATGGAGGCCTGAAACTCCCCACAAATTCCATCCTTACACCTAATAGCCACATAGTGGGGAGGGGACTCTGGGAGGGGGTGGTATCTGTGACTCAGAAAAGAGAGTGACACAGTAGGTACTCAAGGTTAATGGTTGAGCTGAGGCAGGGGACAGGTCCCAGGCCCCGCCCCATGCCCTGTCACAGACTCCACCCTTCACCTTCTACACACTCTGAGTGACAGGACACCCCGGGGGACATGCTGCCTAGTCCCCCTCAAGGTGCTGGACTCCTGTCCAGATGCAGTCCCCTTCCTCTGAGTGATCTCTAGAGAGAAGGAATCAGGCAATTGGAACGGCAGGTGCAGAAGCCACACACCCTCAGCCTAGTGGGAAACAGGCAGGCACAGCCCCCCACGAAGTCCTCTGCCCTTCCTGAAAGAACAACTGCAAACCGCTTGGTCTGTTCTCACATGGCTCCCCCTCTCCCCACCCCCCTTGCCTTCCTTGGAAAACACCCCTGACCACTTCTCTGGACCAGCTGTAGTCCTGAGAAATGCACAAGCAAACCCACGTCTGCTGGGGATGCACTAACTGAACAGGAATGGCCATGCCGATAACGTAATGGGTGGTTTTCAGTGAGAGATGCTGTCTGCAAACACCTCCCTTCTCCTCCACGCGCTGGCTCCTTAGAAGCTCAGGACTCCCGTGCCCCGGGGTCAACACCTGGACCCACCCATGAGGACCAAGGAAGGACTCTGGGCCATTGGCCACAGGGGCACCAAGGGGAGAAAGCGAGGGCACCCGGGCCACACTGTGGGTACCAGGCCACAAAGCGGAGCCCAGGGGAGCTCAGCCCAGAGCCGCTCCCCTTGCTGAGGACGGAGGGAGACTCTGTCCTTGGCTCATCCCTGTGCGCGTGCAGCCTCACCCAAATGAAGGGCGCAGGATGGAGTTCACCTCAGTGGCTCTCGGTACCTCCTCTGTCTTCATAAAGCCTAAGTTAAAGAACCGCTAGGTGTTGTTATCTCAAGATTCCTGAAATTCATGGTCCCCACCTAACCACTATAATCATGATTTCTCAGGTCTCAAGTAGGCAAAACCCAGTCAACAGCTTCAACTCCTCCCTTTCAAAATCTGTGGCTACTGTTATTTCACACAAGAAAGAGGGAATTAAAAGCCTGGGCCCTGGAGTCACATGTGTATAGTAAGATCTCATCATTTCCTGGCTGTGTGACCTTTGCCAAGTTACTTAACCTCCCTGAGTCTGTTTTCCTCACACATAAAAAAGGGTTAATAATAATAGTGCCTTAAAGCCCTTAGAACAGTGCTTACTACACAGCATTCGACACATGTCAGTTATGATTATTAACATTATTATACATGGTGGGATTACGCGCCATTCCCACTCTCTTACTGTATTTTAAAACTCTCTTCAATGAGCATATATCATTTTATAATAAAAAAAAATTATCTTAGGGAAAAAAACCTTCAATTAATTCAATATCGTTTCAGCCAAAAGAACATTCTAAAGACTAGAGATTAGGTGGTTTGGAGTGAGCAGAGCTCCATTTCTGCTGTGACTACATAACTCACAGAAGTGCTCTCGGCCCCGTTTTCAAAATGACTCCCATGTCTCCTCACAACAGTGGCTGAAGAATGATACCCCAAGGTGAAGCAGGGGCCACTGGTCCAGCCACCCCCAGGCCAGGCCCAGACCCTCTCTGGTTCGCTCAAGCCTCTCTTGACTCTGAGACGCGCCCCCCGGCGCAGCCATGGGAGACAGCAATGCCCTGCCGCGCAGCTGGACCTCTGCAGCCGAGTTCTGACCCCACCACAGACAAGCTGTGTGGCCTCAGGCCAACAGTGCAACCTCTCTGCCCCAGTTTCCCCATCTACAAACTAGAGAAAACAGGAAACTCCAGCACGGGGCTGTTGTGAAGATCCAGTGAGGCACCTCGGGCACCCCACCTGGCACCGGAAGGGAGGCTGGGCTGTGCTCAATACCTCAGGTCCCCTTCCGCCTAGTGCTGCACGGTGTCCTCTCCTCAGTCCACCTGTGAAACAGGCCACACGTAGTTCCTTGATGGCACCTCTGGTGACTCTCTCCAACCCTCCATGTCCGGCCCTGACCCCTCTCCTACTTTAGGACCAGAGCTCTGATGACCCACAGGACATTCCCCTTCCTTACTTGCCCTGGTAACCAAACTCAGCCTGTTCCAAACCCAAGGAAATATCACTGGGGAGGAACACAGCTTTCCTGTAACAGCAGTGCTGCAACTGTTCCAATTGCCAAGCTTAAAACAAAGGATATTTTTCTAGGTACCTACCTGGTGTGGCCATTTTGGTTGAAGGGGCTTATTCAAGTCAATTTAACCCATTTTATTGAAGGTTTACTCAAGAGGCCCATCCAGAAATGAAGAGGACCACCCCTGCCCTCAAGAAGTACTTAGTCTTCTGGTGAAATAAACACAGGAAGAAATGCTTTGAACACACTGAGTGGTAGGTGCTCTAGTGAACCTGTTTAAGCTTTGATGCTGGCTCCAAGAGGGGGCAGTCGGCGCTGCCCAAAGGGGAGGGGTTAGCAAGGCTTGAAATGGGTCTTGAAGGATGAGTAGGAGTTTGGTAGGTGGGCAAGGAGGCAAAGACAGAGAGAGCAGCACTGGCAAAGCCCCTGAACTGTGAACTAGCACAGCAAGTTCAGGGAAGCTGCGCCTAAATCCTGTGCCTGGTCCCCAGCATTGGGGGGAGGTGATGTAATATGCTGGCGAGGCCCTTACGTAGCACACGAACAGGTGGTGCTTTGTATTTCTGAGGCCATAGCCCTCTGTGAGAACCTGACGGACACTATCGACCTCATACCTCAAAGGCACAGATTCACAACTTTGCATCCAACTCTGGAAGCTTCCCAGCCCTGAACCCTATCAGTGACCCCTGCATGTTTATGACGCCCAGGTTATGAACCCTGGGTGAGCATCCTCAGGAAGAAACCTGGTAGCACGTGCTCAGACCCTGCAGCCTGTGGTGTGGGTTATCCTTCCCTAAAAGCATCCTGACACACTTGCTCGCTTTAAAGCCACCCTGCTCTTTGCCGGCCACCTGGCTAGGCCGGCAAGACCTTTAGTGATCTCTGCCCAGAGGCCAGGAAGCACCTCCAACAAACTCAGGGTTACCATCATCCCCACAGGTGCCACCCAGCCAGGAAACACCCCATTCTCTGCTCATCTATCCCACACGTCTCTTTCTGCTGCCAGCTTCTCCACTGGTGATCGAGCCATAGCCACGGCACCACAGTAACGCAATTCTTTAAAAATTGCCTTTGGGACTTCCCTGGCGGTCCAGTGGTTAAGACTCTGCGCTTCCACTGCAGGGGGTGCAGGTTTGATCCCCAGTCGGGAAACTAAGATCCCACAGGCCACGTGGCCAGAAAAAAGTAAATAAATAAAAATTGCCTTTGGCAGGCAACCTTGAGAAGGCTTTTGGAAGCCAAGCAGGCTGGAGCTGTTGGTTCCCCTTTACCTGGCTGCCTCTTCCCCCGTCAGGGACCCCACTCACACTCCCCGTGCAGAGACCCACCACTGGGCTGCCAGTGGAGGCATCTGGATGATGTGTTTGGTGACCCTTTTCAGCTGGGAAAAGCTGACATGGCTTTAAATATTTAATCACTTGAAACACATAGGTAATGGTAATAACTTGGCTGATGGCATCTCGAATTAAGCTCCAGATCAAGTAAGATTTGTTGAAGCCAAAATAGTTCCAATTAAGTCCCTGACCAGCTTCCCTCAGAGCAGACGGCCACAAGGGACAGCTGTGTATCCCAGACAGACCACTGGACTTGGAGTCCACTTGCAAAGAGGGGCAGATAGTACTCTTTCTAACTGCGTCGTTGCGAAAAGCACGAGATCATGAGATCGTGTCTGCAAAACTGCTTCCTTTGGTGACCTGTTATTAAGTGGATACAAATGTAAGGGATAATTAACACGGAGAGTTTAAGATGCTCCCTACTCATCCGAAGGTTCCACGCTATGATCTGCCACACCTCTTACACAGGCTCAGGACTGTCCCACAGGCCCCCAGAAGCCACCCCAACTCTGGCAAAGGGGCTATACTCTCCTCCCACAGAGTGATTCTTCCTCTGAGGATGCCGTCCCCTAGGTGCTACTTCCGACCTTAGGGAGCCCTCCCCCAGCTAGAACCTGGGCTGAACACCTCTCACCTGCTCTGGACGTGGCTCTGGTCTTGATGTTACCAGCGCTGCTTTCCTGCCCTTGCACAGAGTTCCCCAGCCTGGGGAGGAAGGAGAGAAGAAACCTCTCATCTGACCTCTGGACCAGTGAGGACACTGGCCTTCTCTCTGATACCTCCGTTGGGAGGACCCCAGCCCATCCTGGGATGCAGTCAGAGCCCTGAGCCCCGGCGGGCATCGGAAGAATCATCCTGCAGACTCAGCTGGATTGCCTTGACTTGCCAGTGGAGAAACTCAGCCCTTTCTTCTTTCGGACTTTCAACTTCTCTGGGTGATCTCGGTGCTTGAGTAGAAGAGCTGCCGGTTTACGGGTCTCAGACAAACAGCAACTCTAGCACCTGGCCCAACTCTGCACCTGAGGAGGAGGGCAGACCCGAGGCAGGCTGCCCACCCAGCCCTAAGCAGCAACGAAGCCGACGATGACGACAATTTCGTTACTAATGTGAAAACTGATTCTAACTCATGGAGAAAGAAAAAGGAAATGTGCTTGGAACGTTAAGTCCAAAGGATTTGGAACGGTTGGACGGGCCTGTCCTGAGAGAGTGGGCCTTTTACAACGTAGACCTCGTGGGGAGGTAATCAGATAGACACTTGTCTGGTGGACCAGGGTGGGGACAGCGTCAGAGGTGGAGGTGTCACCTGGACACTTTCTATTTCCCAGAATAAGTGCCCACCTGTAAGTAACTCCTATGCTCCAGTGTTTCTTCCCAGGAGGAACAGCATCTCCTGAAACACGCCCCCTCCCCACTAGCTTGGTATCAAACCTATCTGGGAAAACAGAGCCACCAGGAGACAGACACATGTCTGGAGGGCTGTGAGGGGCTTCTGAGACTGTGAGTGGTGTCGGATACCCACGCTTCTTCCTATCGTGCAAGGACAGGAAGACTTCTGCCCGCGTTAGATCTATGTGATACACGGCTATGACATCAAAACACACTTCTGTTTATTAGGGCTAAATAATTAAGACCAGGTTTTTATTTAAACACTGGCCTTGGCAATAAATCATGAACTTGCTCTGTGGTTTTCCTTGCCGTATGATATACAGCTATAGATCCCCGCCCTCCACCCTGGGCCCATCCCCTTAACAAGGAAACCTCATTCAAAGGTTTGTTTTCGTAAAGAACAAGCAAGTAAGTGTTCTGATCTGTACGGAGAAGAACACATATTTATTCTACAGCAGATTCACTCATTCATTATTGAGCAGCTACTTTGTGCGTGGCACGGGGCCAGGGCTGAGGCTGTGAACGGGAGCAGGCAGCACCACAGTGTCGGGGGAGGAGCTGCAAACGCCCATCCACCATGCAGCCCATCCACAATGCACCCCAAGCTGCCTGCTGATAGAGGCGGGTACAGCGGGCTTGGAGACCAGAGAAGCAATGATTAATTCTGCCTCGGGGTTTGGGGAGAACTTCCAGGAGGCATTTGCATTAGCTCCCTTTACTGTGGGTTTCCAGGTGGGACTCCCCCGGGCAGTACACAAGCTGCTCTGCTGAGATCTCAGACATCTCATTTGTACACACTCTTGTCAGGCCCAATAAAAAGCAATGCAACAGCCTTACTCAGGCCAGTGACAGTTTACTTGGAAGCTGGCTGTATGGCTGGGACCTGTGAAGCATTTGGCCATCCCCACCTAGAAGCTCCCCACCTGACAACTTCCTCCTGCTTTCCTTTCTCTCGTTTCTAAAGAAACTGCTAGCCAGGTAAGGAGGAAATGTTGGAACTGTGGAAAAGAAAAGGAGGGGGCCCCTGTGTCTGCAGATGGGGCAAAGAATAAGGGACAGTGACACAGAGAAGTAAGGTTCTCTCTCCTTGAACCACACGGCAGACCTCCCAATGTCTGAAGCAGTCACCCGGAGTCTTCTCTCCCACCTTCCTGCAGCCCCCTGGCCATCTTGCTGGCTGGCTCCCGGATGCACTGAGGTTTTGTTTTGTTTTGTTTTTATTGGGGTATAGTTGCTTTACAATGTGGTGTTAGTTTCTGCTGTACAGCGAAGTGAATCAGCTATATGTATACATATAATCCCCTCTCTTTTGGATTTCCTTCCCGTTTAGGTCACCACAGAGCATTGAGTAGAGTTCCCTGTCATTGGTAGAGCAGTGGATCGACCTACAGACTATCATACAGAGTGAAGTAAGTCAGAAAGAGAAAAACAAATAATATCGTATATTAACACATATATGTGGAATCTAGAAAAACGGTACAGATGAACCTATTTGCAAAGCAAAAATAGAGACACAGACATAGAGAACAAACGTATGGACACCAAGGGGGGAAAGGGGGTGGGGTGAATTGGGAGATTGGGACTGACATGTATACACCTGCTGCACTGCAGTTTTAATCAACCTGTCTCAGAGTGAGGCACTGGGTCCTGGGCCCAGGGCGCCCCCCACCATGATCTAATCAGGGTGTAGAGTGGAGCACATGCCCTTCACCTGAACACACCGTCCTTTCCTCAGGTTGCATTGGGGCCACATGGAGCTCGTGTCAGCCCCAACTCCAAGTCCTCTGCCCTGAACGAGGCCAAGCCAGGCCTTCCCGTTCTGTGTTCATGTAATCGATTTTTTCAAAAATCTGGATGCGAGACTTCTCATCTGCGCATGGTTAATTCCATCGGGTTGGTTTTGGCCTGTTGCTCTGCCCAGGGATCATCCTACGTACCGATTATGTCACCCAATGGAGTAGCTCCTCTCCCTCCCAGCCTGGTAGCATGTGTGCATTTAATAATCTGCCTTCTTTCTCTTCATCTAGGACATCCAAAGATATGTCACCCAGGAGGAGCCCAAGGATGACACCCTTGGCACTAGAGACCTACAGGAGGGGCTCAGTTAATATTTGTCACACAAATAAGTGACAACTGAATGAAAGCTCAGACAAAGGTGAGTTCTCTTTGGGTCCGCCTTGATTCTTAATGAATGCTTTGGATCCAATTATTCAACCAGCTTTGAATCCACCTGCCTGTACATCAGGGCCAGTTACAGATTTTCATCTTATTCCTAAAACACAGTCAAGACTTGGCTTAAAGCTCCCTGAAATTAAGACCCCCGTGTCTAAGATGTTTAGACTCAGTAAGCTTTTGAAAAAAACCAGAAGGTGAGGCTGACCTGGCATGTTCTTTGTGAGCACCGCCAGCCCCAGTGAGCGCCTCTGTTTTCCCAGAGCTCCAAAACTATCTGCTCCACTCACTCTCCCAAAATGTTGGAGGAAAACGGCCTAACACTTATTGCTTCATAATATTTTTTAATCGACCCTTTTCTTCTTTGTGAAAACATCTGCCAGTCTTCGTCTGAAGACTGGCAGATGGGTCTGAGATCTCAGACATCTCGGCACAGGGTCTCTAGAATCACATTGATAACCTTCCACAGCTCCCCTAAGAATGACTTTATGGTTACCTTTGTTTGTCCTCATCTCAGATTGATCCCTAGCTTTGGCCCACGGAGGTATAAATGCAGCCCTGTGGTCAGGAGCAGCCAGTCAAGCTCACTAATACTGTATTTGTGTGCATTCATGCCTACCGCCGAGAAATAAAAATTATGCCTGCTGATTGGAGGCGGGTTAGAGCATCACTTTCCTATCTTGAGGACTGCTCATTATGTGTGGCGATGCAAATGTGCGTGGATATGCGTCCCGAAAACATTCAACATTCATTGGCTTCCTGCTGTAATAAGAATAGTTAACGTTCATGTCACTTACTATGCTCAGGTACGAAGTGCTTCGTATGTTTTACTCGTTTAATCCTCACTTCAGCCCTGTTCGGTGAGTACTCTCATTATCCCCACTTTACAGCAAACAGAAGCGCACAGCTGGAAGCAGTATAGCTGGAACTGGAACCCAAGCAGCCTGGCCCCCGAGTTTGGGATCTCAACTACTGTTGTCTTAGGCATGTTTGTTTACATCGGCAAGACCCCATCCCAAGCGTTTCCTTCAATCCACCAGCACATCTCACATTCTTTACCTCTGGGCACTCCTCATTATTCCCTGAACATTCCATGTACTTTCACACCACTGTGCTTCTGTTCATGCTATTGGCTCTGTCTGGAATCCCCTTTCTCCTCTTCCCCACTCAGAAAACTCCTATTCATCCTTCAAAACCCAGTTCAATGTCATCTTTTCAGTGAAGCATGTCCCACTCCCATCCTGGATAGAATGATTTATTCCCTCCCTTCTGGTCCTATAGTAAGCTGTTTGCACTACATAATATCATAACTGGCTAGATCAGGCTTTATAAATAGTGCAAGATTCTGGAACAGGGGTGTAGGAGCCAGGCAGCTGACAAAAAATAGCAAGAAAAAAGTTTGCAGATTATTTGGGGCTTACACTTATTCATTCATTCCATACATACTTATTTAATGCTAACTGTATACCAGGCACTATTCCAGATACTAGGGATTGAGCAGTGACCAGAACACAGAAAGCCCTGCCCTCATGGAGCTTACATTCTAGTGAGGGGAGACAGACAATCAACAAAACAAATAAGTAAACATACTAGAAGGTAGTAAGGAAAAAAGAGGGGAAGGGGCAGAGAGCACAGGGGAAGGACGGGGATGTTTTGCCGCGGGATCCTGATCTCTGAGACTTATGCTCAGTTGCCACTAGAAGGTGCCAACCAGAATGGCAAAGAGGGTGTTCCTTTAACTGCTCACGGAACTTGGCCAGGGTTTCAGAGAAAATGCGGGCCCCTCGGCTGCCTCACTCCTACCTCTAGCAGTGGTGATGGTGCACCAAGACTATTCCATCCATTTGAGGAGGCAGATGCAGATTAGAAGGACCATCCGACGGCACAGCTGGAACTGACCCGCAACCGCAGTGATGATAGCTAACATTAACTACCCACACAGGTACGCTGCCCAGCACTTTACGTGGATTATTCCTTTGAACCCTCCCAGGTTTGTATGGTGAGTGCTATTATTATCCCCCTTGTAGAGATGAGAAAACTGAGGCTTGGAGAGGTTAAGCATCCTGGCCAAGGGCCCGTGGCGTCTAAATGATGAGACTGGGACTCAAACATGGGTCTGTCTGACTCCGGGGCCACTAAACCCCACAAGTCATTAGTCTAGAGCTGCCAAGAGTCTTTTTCTCTGGGTCCCCAAAACATGCTCAGGAGCAGAGACAAAGTGCACCAGGAGGGAGCAGAGGGGGACTCTCAAAGCCCATCCTTGTTCCAAGGAGGGAGCCTGGATGGTCCTGGGGTGGCAGTGGGGCTCCTGGACTAGGCATTCAGTTCTGCAGCCAGGATGAAGGGCTTGGTCGACGGGAGGGACTCCCAAGCCAGGCCTGACCAGGTGCTTCCCTCCTGGGCTCCCACACGCCTCTCCTGCCTCCCCAGACTCGGCCCAGTGCTGCCGAAACCATGCCCCATCCTTCCCTGCTCTGGAAGAGGGTTTCTCCACGTCCCTCACAGTACAGCCAAGTTACGGCACAGACGTATCTACCAAAATGTAGGTCACACGACTCCTGACCATTGTTTCATCTTTCCCCAAACCAGCACCGACTGTACAACTTTTACCCCCCTCTCTCCTCAGCTGCTTACTGAGCCCTGTCACTCCCTAAATTTCTGTGCCTCGGAACACAGTGGGTCACTCACCCCTTCATTCTCCAGGACCAGGCCCACTCCACACCCTCCAGCAGAGTCTTTCCTGCCCTGACTGGCCTGAAATTCATGGTCGATTGCCTCACTAACCATAACCCTGAGCCCTCCTGCCGCCCTGACCTTCGATCACCCCCGTCCTACCAAACCCCAACCGGCCAGCTTCTTCCCTCCCGTCTCCTCACCAGCTTCTCAAGGCCGTCAGAACAGTGAGGTGACCGTACGTGCCACCCCCCACCCCGACCTTCAGTGCTGCTCCGTGACCCTTGGGACCCCGGTCTGCTTCCTCCCCCTTCTTCCACAGGCTTTCCCAAACTCCTCCAGCCTCTCCCCTACCACCTACCCCCTTCACACTCCAAAAGTGAGTTTGCCTTTCCTTCCTTGAGACCATCAAGGCCGTGGCAAGGCCCCAATGCCCCCTCCCTGCATCTGGTCCACCCTTGCCATTCTGGTTCCCACTGAGGGGAAGCCCCTCCTGCCTCCGGGGGCCCTTCCTGGGCTCTCTTTCTCCCTACCCCCTACCCCCTGTGTGCTAGAGCTGGCCCAGACCACCCACAGACTGGGCTGTGACACCTCTTCCCAACTCTGGATTCAGTGACATCATGTTGGTAGCTTCCATGGACCACAGCAAGAGTATTCATCACACCATGAGAATCAGCAAACGCTGCACATCAGGCTTCCCCCACAAGACCCCTTGTCCAGCACCGACCAGCTCAGCACGGGACTTAAGCTCTGCCAGGGTGACCAATCGTCCCAGTTTGCCTGGGACCATCCTGGGTTTCAGTCTCGAGTCTCAGGCATCCGGGTCAATTGGTCACCCGCCCCTCTTCACAGTAAACTGTGCTCAGGTCTCCCTCAGGTTGGAGGGGCTTCCGGGGAACCTCCGCCCCTGCCCAGGGCTTCTCCTGGTCTCTCCCCCCATCTCCTGCCAGGATACTGAGACCACCTATTACAAGTCCTCCCCTGTCCTGTCCGACACTCCTCCACTATTGCAATCACCTCCTTCCCGTGCCCCGCCCAGCCTTCTCCCTGCAAGGTCCCCAAGGACCCCTGAGTTGCCAAATCCCTAAGCATGCTTTGCCCTTGCCTTACTTACTGTGCCTTTCTGTAGCATTCCACACTGTGGACCGTTCCCCCACTTCTACCTGGCTTTCTGTGATACCTTTCTCTCCGGGCTGTCCTACCTCTGGCCCCCTCTTTTGCTTCCTTCCGTGGAATCAGGCCTTCAATGTGGGCAGGCTCTGGCACCCCGTCATCAGCCTTCCTCCCTTCTCACATCGAACATTCCTTCAAGGGGAGCTCGTCCAAACCCGTGCGCCCCCTATTTGCCCCAGTTCCAAAATCTGCATCCCCAGCCCCTGCCCCTCTCCTGGGCTCTGGGTGTGTGTATTCAGCTGCTGGCTGCACGTCTCCATGTGGATGTCCCTCAGTCACTTCAAATCAGCTAGTCTAAAACAGAACCGAATCCATCACCTTCTACTGCAGTCTAGTCCTCCCCTGTACACCCTGTCTAGTGAATGACTCCCAGCCGCCCCAAATGAACACACTGAGATTACAAATGCTGGCGAGGATGTGGAGAAAAGGGAACCTTGTGCACTGCTGGTGGAATTGTAAATTGGTGCAGCCACTATAGAAAACAGTATGGAGGTTCCTCAGAAAATTAAATATAGAACTACCATATGATCCAGCAATTTCACTTCTGGGAATACATCCAAAGGAAATGGGAACACTATGTCAAAGAGATATCTGCACCCCCATGTCCGTAACAGCATTATTTACAATAACCAAGACATGGAAACAACCTAAGTGTCCATCGATGGATAAATGGATAAAGAAGATGTGGCACATACGATGTATAGCTGAATCACTTTGCTGTACACCTGAAACTAACACAACATTGTAGATCAACTATAGTTCAATTAAAAAAAAAGATGCAGCATATATAAATAATGGAATATTATTCAGCCATTAAAAGAAAAATAAAAAACTGGGGAATCCTGCCATTTGTAACAACATCGATGGACCCTGAGGGCATTTTACGAAGTGAAATAAGTCAAACAGAGAAAAGCAAAAACTGTACGATCTCACTTACATGAGGAATCTAAAAAACAAACAAACAAATCAAAATTACAGAAAAGGAGATCAGACGTGTGGTTACCAGAGGTGGGGAAGAAGGAGGGGGTATTGGAAGAAAATGGTCAAAAGGTACAAACTTCCAGTTATAAGATAAATAAGTACTGGGAATGTAACATACAGCATGCTGACTATAGCTAACACTGCTGTATGATATATAGGTAAGTTGTCAAGAGACTAAATCCTAAGAGTTCTGGATTTAAGGAAAGACAATTTTTTTTTCTTTTTTTACTTTCGCTTTTTATTGTATCTATATGAGATTATGGATGCTAACTAAACTTACTGCAGTAATCATCTCATACTATAGGTAAGCTAAACCATTATGCTGTACCCCTTAAACTAATACAGTGATGTGTGTCAATTATATCTCAATAAAACTGGAAAAAACAGAAAAACAAAACAACTCCGTCCCATTAGAGTAACTCCTATTAAGAATTCTGTTAGCCAATAAGCCTTACAGTTACATTTAGAGGGCATGAAATACCAGAAGGCTTTTTCTAAATTAAATCATGTTTAGTTAGCTTCAACTTGTATCTCGTCTGTGTTTTGGAAAACATGCTATCAACGAATTAATGCTAGTGAGTCAATGGTATATCAACTTACGGTCTTCAAGATTCGTGCCACAGCTGAGTCTTCTGGTCAGCAGAATCAGCATGTTGCAGCTAGAAGGGATTCCTTTCTCATTTTAGGGAATGTCAGTGTGAGGTCTTTACATGATAAAGATATTTTTATTGATTGGGGAACTGTGATATTGTGGTTTATAATAAGAAATATATATGTCTCCATTTCTGGCACAGAGCTCCTAAAACCCCTGAAATTTCCTAAGTGATGAGAGTGAAAAAGTATCTTTTGTTACGTTAATGCGGTGATGTTTTTGGACCCCACCTGAGGATGGGGGTTGGTTGCCAGGAGATCTGACCAGTAATTAGAGGGTTCCGGCAGAGGAGAGGGACTGGAGGCTGAATCAATTGCCAATGGCCAAGGATTTAATCAATCATGACGAGGTAATGGAACCTCCATAAAAAGCCAAAAGGACAGGATTCGGAGAGCTGCCAGGTTGGTGAACACGTGGAGACTTGGGGAGAGTGGCACCTCTGGAGACGGCATGGAAGCCGTCTTCCATCTGGCTGTTCCTGAGTTACATTCTTTAACGGGTCATCTGGTAAGAAAAATGTTTCCTCAGTTCTGTGAGCTGCTCTAGCAAATTAATCAACCCTGAGGAGGAGGTGGTGGGGAAACTCTGATTTATATAGCCTGTCAGTCATCCTGCGTTAGAGGGGGTCGTGGGAACCTCCATCCTTAGCCAGTGGGTCAGAAGCACAGGTAGCAGCCTGGGCTTGACGCTGGCATCTGAAGTGGAAGATGGTCTTGTGGGACTGAGCCCTTCACCTGGGGAATCTGATTCTGTCTCCCGGTAGATGGTGTCAGGATTGAGCTGAATTCTTGAACACCCTTTTGGTGTCTGAGAATTGCTTGGTGCTGTGAGGGAAAACCCCTCCTGCACACATTGGAAATTACTCTCAGAACATCAAAAGAGGAACTGTAACAGGTAATAATTTGACTTTTTTTTTTTAAAGGGCCACTTTTCTTTTTTATTTTATTTATTTATTTTTGGCTGCATTGGGTCTTCGTTGCTGCACGCGGGCTTTCTCTAGTTGAGGCGAGCGGGGGCTACTCTTCGTTGCAGTGCACGGGCTTCTCGTTGCGGCGGCTTCTCTTGTTGCGGAGCATGGGCTCTAGGCACGCGGGCTTCAGTAGTTGTTGCACGTGGGCTCAGTAGTTGTGGCCCGCAGGCCCTAGAGCACAGGCTCAGTAGTTGTGGTGCACGGGCTTAGTTGCTCAGCGGCATGTGAGATCTTCCCGGACCAGGGCTCGAACCCGTGTCCCCTGCATTGGCAGGCGGATTCTTAACCGCTGCGCCACCAGGGAATCCCATAATTTGCCTTTTGATGAGACTTTATTTTCATGAGACTTTATCCATGCACTTTAACAAAATAAATTTTTGTAAACTTTTGGTTAAAAAGAAAAATCTAAGAGTCATCTAAACACCTGCCTTCACTCACCGTCCCTCCGCCTCATCTAGTCAACCCCTAGATGTCCTGCAGATTCTGCCTGCTCCACATCTCTCGAGCCCGTGCCTGCCTCTGCGCCCGAATTCCCCCGCCTTAGCCAGCCCCCAGCCCTTCTCTCAGGATCACTGCCCCGCTCAGGAGCTGCTCTCTGTGCCTCTAGTCTGGATCAAGTTCCACCCATCCTCCACACTGCAGCTAGAGTGATTATTTCTAATAACAAACCTGATCAAGCTATTCCTGTTTAAAATTTCTCAGTGGCTCTCTGTTGCTTTTAGGATAAACTTTAAACTTTTCAATGTACACACATAAGACCCTACATAATCTGGTTCAGCAAGGACACCCCAAGGTCACGGACCCGTCCCTTGGTGTAACATCCCTGGGACAGTCACAGCTACGAGGCAGCAAGATGCTGAAGGAGGTGACACTCCTGAATCAGACACCTGAG
The DNA here is from genome assembly GCF_026419965.1 of Kogia breviceps. Lineage (NCBI taxonomy): Eukaryota > Metazoa > Chordata > Mammalia > Artiodactyla > Physeteridae > Kogia > Kogia breviceps. The sequence continues at coordinate 108,896,288 of NC_081316.1, read as the reverse complement.
GTTCACGTCTCTGGTCCCTCCACCAGGACAGGTGGGACACAGGCTCCGCCACCTCAGCCATTAAAGGAGATGCCAAAAAAAAATCCAGGGCTTCCCTGGTGGTACAGTGGTTGAGAGTCCGCCTGCCGATGCAGGGCACACGGGTTCGTGCCCCGGTCCGGGAAGATCCCACGTGCCGCGGAGCGGCCGGGCCCGTGAGCCATGGCCGCTGAGCCTGCGCGTCCGGAGCCTGTGCTCCGGAACGGGAGAGGCCACAGCAGTGAGAGGCCCGCATAGCGGAAAAAAATAAAAATAAAAATAAAATAAATAAAGGAGATGCCAATGGTACCTGCACGTGGGGTTGTTATAAGGACTAAACTAGGTAATCCAAGGAAAGCCCTTAGACACTGCCCGACTCTCAGTGAGTCTCAATACAGTACCGTCGTTGTAACTGCTATCAGTACCTGGCCTGCCTCTCGGCCACCTCTCCCTCCAGGAGCCCAGCCATCACTCGCTCCTTGCTCTGTCTGGGATGCCCTCTGCCAGGCTAACTCCTCCTTGTCCTTTGAAATGCAGCTCAAGCTGTTTTGCAGGCACTGCTCCTCCTCCAGGAAGCCTTTCCTGCTGCCCACATCTGATTTCAGTGTCCTCTCAATGTCCCCATGGTCCCCTGCCTTGAGCATCACGCTGCACTGTATCAGCTGTTCACCTGTCCATCTCTGCTACAGAATGCTGAACTCAGGAATGTGTCCTCTGTGTGCTGATCACAGGGCCTGGCCTAGAGCTAGTGCCTCGTTGAATGAATGAATGAATGAATGAATGAATGAAGCAGCAAAACCAGGGCTCATCCCCTAGGTCTCCAGGCCACTTCCCTTTCCACTCCTTTCCAGAGAACATCTCAAAGCATTTAAATCCCCAAAAGAAACGCGCCAAGCAGACCCTGTCCTGGGTCTCCAGTCGAGGGACGAGTCTTGGGAATCCACTTGGGAGGGACTAAGAGCCACAGGGAGGCCAAGGTTGGTGCCAGAAAACAGAAGATGCTTATTATGAAGCCAGTGAAATGAAACTCAGGTTGGGGTGCAGGGAAGCAGACCACATTAGAGAAAGAAAAACGAGGGCAAAGCAAGCAAACGATTTCAGCAGTCAACGGAGACTCAGAGGGGAAGGACAGAATAAATCAAACCTCTGACAGGCAATCAATGGATATTCAATTAACAGTTATAATATTACTAATTTACACAAAACGTTTAAGCAACACCCATTCCCCCCACCGCCAAGACCTTGGATTCGGTGCCTCCCAGCTGTTTGGACTTTCCCTGCCAACACTGCAGGACCCCCAGGCCCCGGGGCCCACACCTGTGGCAGACGCCATGGCAGTGGGTCAGCCAGATCAAAAGATGCTGGGGTGAAGGGTGGGCCTCCGCGAACACTCAGAGTTTGGCCTCAGGGCTGGGGAAAGGATGCTGGGGAAAGCGGCAGGGCCAGGCCACTTCTGGAACTGGGGAGGAGCAACTGAAGATTCAAAGAGGCCAAAATCCGAATCAGGCAACCACCTCTGCACCTACAGCCCAGGAGGCCGAGCAGCCACAGGCCCCAGCTTGGCCTTCGGGTGTCTGTCTCCCCGCACTCCATGGTGCTCGGAAGGTAAAATACCGGCCGGGTGCATTGAAGTCTTTCTTCCTGCTCAGAGCATCCGGAGATGGGGCAGGAGGAGGGTCTCCATTTGGGGGTAAAAGAGAGGAAGGGGGATGGTAGCCACTCCACAGGGACACCCCGAGATCATTGACCCAACCCTTGGCATGGCAGCCTTGGGCCAGGACCTTGAGGCAGCAGGATGCTAGAGGAGCCAGGCAGAGCTCCGGTCTAACCGTGACCTTGGGAAGGCCCCTCACTGCTCTGAACCTCAGTTTCCTGCTCCAGTAAAATAGGATAATACTGGTGCCCACCTCAAGGCTGGCTGAGAACTGGAGAACATGTGTGCGGAGTGCTGAGTCTACGGTGCTGGCGACCCTTGGTCTCTAAGCACTGATTTGGGCGGCGCTGCAGAGCTGGTGTCCATGGTGGGGGTGGGGAGGGCAAAGGGAGGGGGGAGGGGAGGGGAGGCAATGCCGCTCCTCGTCCATCACTGCTGATGGATGAAATCTGAAAGATGTTGCAGGTACTACCTAGACACGCAAATCCCAGACCCCCTCACATTTTCTAAGCCCTGCAAAAGCCCAGCTTTAAGCAAAGCCATTTCTTGAGGAAAGCATGAGCGCTGTCTCCAAATATTCTGAAACGCTGTCATATCCCTTCGGCTTACACAGCCCTGTTTTCCCTCTTGATCCTATGAAGTCAGCCCAGTGGGTCTCATCACCCCCATTTTATAGATGAGGAAACTAAGTCACAAAAAGGCTAAATGACTTGCTCAAAGTCACACAGTAGCAGGTCTTATCTTTCTTAAATTATATTTTTTCCAGCCTGTGGTGCTCCTGAGACACAGCAGGACAGATGAATTACAGGGACAGAGGTGCTGTCTATCGTAGGGGAGAAGGGTGGCTCTGAGTCCCCTCCACTCCCCAGGGCCTGCTGTCTCTCTTCCTAATTCCCAGGCATCATGGAGCCTATGATATGTCCCTCCATTTTTCTTAGAACCTTCCTAGGTCTCTGCCCTGCCTGGCAGAGCCCATCCTGCTCTATAACTCAGGTGTCAGAAACGGAGGCACGCGTTGGATAGCAGGCATGGGACCTTGCAGGAAGTGGCTTTCCAAATTACAGATTTTAAGCACAGAAAACTGAAATAGACATTTGAGAGCTATTCCCCCAGCCAACAGCTACCTCTAGCTAGCCTGGAGATGCTGCCACCACTGGCAAATGTGCTTTCAACAAATTTTAACGTGCAGATTAATGACTTCTCGAACTGGACCAGGAAAACGACCAGGAGTGGAGAGCTGCCCCCCCAAAATAAGCCCTCCCATCCCCCAGCCCAGTAAGGAACCTGCAATGACTTAGCCCCCCTGTCACTCGTCTCCATGAAATATCCTTCCTGGCATCCTCTCCCCATAGGCCATTGACCAATTCATTTGCTCACCATTATTTTTAAAACTCAAATTTTATTAGCAGCGGGGCATGAGTAATAAATAATAATACGCTGTTTGCACTTGAGTTAGCCCTGCCCGTCCTGAGACCACAGGGCTATTTGTCAAAGCCAGACTTCCTCCCCACCCGCACTTTGTGGTCGGGACACAGGCCTTCCAAGGTCACAGACTCTCAAGGGCCCAGCAAGGACAGGGGTGTACTCTGAGGACTCACACTTTGGGGTTCCCTGACTCTTAAGCAGGGCATTGAGCTGCCTGGAAAGAAGAGCAGCTACAGTGGGGCTGTAATGCTAGAAAAAGAACTGGATCCTAGCTCTGCTGCTTACCAGCTGTGTGACCTGGGGCATGTCGACTTAACCACTCTGAACTTCCGTTTCCTCATCTGTAAAATGGGCCAATAACACCCACCTCTCAGGGCTGCTGGGGGGATTAAGTGAGAAACTGGATGTGAAAGCGCCTAAAAGCAATTTGCACACAGTGGGGACAGTAGCTCAGGGGGGGAGACTTCTCTCCACCAGGAGTCTAGGCCACCTGAAACCACCTTCATCCGGTTCCATGGAAGGATAAAGGATGGGCAGCACCTTTCCTGATTGCCCCCAACTCCCCACAGGGGGCTGACGCATTTGAACTTCCAGGCACATTTGTGGGACACTCTGATGCAGCATCTGTGTGCAGATGTCAGGATCTCAGCACTGAGCAAACCAGATGTGGCCACTGGTGCCCACGCTGGGCTCTAGACTCCTGCCTCTACAGCTATTTGGGGGTTCAGACTAAGCTGGAGGGAGTCATGGCTAAGGGCATTCCTTCCAGGGCAGGTGCACACAGCAGCTGGGCTCCCAAACTGAAGTGCTGGAACCTCACCCCTCACTTTGGTGCTCAATGGCCTCACTTCTTTCAATAAACATTCAGCAAGATCCTCTGTGTTAGAGGCTGTGGCACAAAAGTGGATGTGATGGCCCAATCCAATCCCCAGCTTCTCAGAGCTTGGTGCCCAGCGGGGGAGACTGAACAATGAACAGGCCGTTACAGTGCGGTCTGGGGAGTGCTCCGAAGGGAAGGAGAGCAGGAGCGGGCAGAGCTTCAAGAGGGGCCCCCTGAGGCTGCAGGAAGCAGCAGGAAAGGGCTTCCTGGAAGAGGAATGGAGAAGCAAAAGTAGGAGAGGAGGTGGAGAAAGGGGTTCCAAGCAGGTGAACAGCATGTGCAAAGGTCCTGAGGCAGAGAGTCAACTCTACACTGGGGAACTAGAGCCAGCACTGCAGACTGGTACTTACTACATGGATGGAATCCCTAAGGGAGGTCCAGAGGAAGGGTCCTCATGGTCCCTGCCTTCAGCCAGCCTCCAGGAAAATAGGCGTGACAGGACCAACGTACTAGAGATAGACTTAAGATAAAAACAATCATAAACAACCGGAACTTGCTAGTGTGTTTACTCTATTCACAGTGTTTATGTACCTCCTTGCTGAGGGTTGGGATGTAACCATCAAGACCTGAAGGGGTGGGCTTCCCTGGTGGTGCAGTGGTTAAGAATCCACCTACCAATGCAGGGGACACGGGTTCGAGCCCTGGTCCAGGAAGATCCTATATACCATGGAGAAACTAAGCCCATGCACCACAACCACTGAGCCTGCACTCTAGAGCACACAAGCCACAACTACTGAGCCCACGTGTCACAACTACTGAAGCCCGTGCTCGTAGAGCCCGTGCTCCACAGCAAGAGAAGCCACCACAATGAGAAGCCCACACACCACAACAAAGAGTAGCCCCTGTTCGCCACAACTAGAGAAAGCCCGCACGCAGCCATGAAGACCAAAAAAAAAGTATGTGAATTATATCCCAATGATGGTGTTAAAAAAAAAAAAAAAAAAAAAAAAAAAAGAGCTGAAGGGGTTTATCAGGGCAGGCCTCCCAGAAGAGGTGAGCAGCTCTGCTGGCACAGAAGTTGTCTGCCCTCCAGCACCCTGAATGACGCTACCGGGCCCTCGTTTTCCCATGTGATTGGAAACCTTGGACAACAATAAGGCTTTGTCTGCTTTGCCAGTTGCATTTAAACGCAAACACAATGGCATCTCTCTCACTAGACAAGGGCACAGGGCAGGGCTGCTTAGTCTGAGTTCCACTGACTTGCTTAGCCAAAGAATAAAGGCAACGAAAGTGCCTGACTTCCCATCTTCCTCCCAGCCCCCAGCCCACCCCGGGAAGAGGCAAGTGTGCCCCCGGCTCCTCCTGGCAGCAAGGCCTCTGTGAAGGTGCAAATCCCCTGGCACAGCCTCTGGGGGTCGGTAAAGGAATTCACATTATGCAGAACAGCTCCCTCTTGCCCTGGCTGCTGCGAGGAGAAATACTGCTATTGTCCCTCTTACCTGGCAGGGATCTGCCCTGGAAGGTTTAAATTGAGCAAAGGCATCATTTGCTCTGGACCCCCCACATAGTCCCCTCCCCTCCCCACCCCGCCTGCACGATCTAGAGGCTCTCCAGACAAATGCGTTCCTCTGGTTCCTGCTTCCCACTTACTTCCATTCTGGAGGCATCTCCAGATCGGGACCAACTCGCGAACAGTGCTGTTCTGCATCTTCCACCACAAGTTGTGGGCCAGTGGGGCCCTGGTACCTTCAAGTTAAAAGACAACACAGACCCAGGAACCACCCCCCCCCTGCCCCCCAGTTAGCCGAGGAAGGGGTCAGGGCAACATCTATGTCCTTCATGCTCTACCAAGAGGGCCGCCCTGGAGTCAGATCTGGCCTGTGCCCACCTCTGCCCCAGGCTGGCTGACTTTGGACGACTTATATAACCTCTCTGAGTCTCAGTTTCCCCACTTGTAAAATGGGGGCTGTGGAAGGATTAAATGAGAAAATGCATGTGAAGTGATTAGCACACTGCCTGAAATATTCCACAGAAACCCGCTGCAATTTCTACTAACGTCGTTCCAGGTCTCCTCGTGGACATTCCGTCAAGTGTCTGGCCGTTAAAACCTGGCCATTCTAAGTATTACAAGCATTTTTTTAAGAAAACGTTTTTTTTAAATTGAAGTATAATGTACATACAGAAAAGCGCACATAAGTGTAGAGCTCAGTGAATTTCCCACAGAAACAGCTGTCAGATAAACTAAGAGCATTATGAGCATTCTAGAACCCTCTCCATCCCCCTTGTCCTCTTCCAAAGGTAACTGCTATCCTGACTTCTATTACCATAGATTGCTCTGCCTGTTCTTGAATCTTATGTAAAGTCGTACAATACGTACTGAAAGCACCTGACTTAAGAAGCCCTTCCATAGATGTTATCCTATTTGCTCTTCCCCAAGCCCTAGATTATGTGTTTTATTATCCCCATTTTATTGCTGAGCCAACAGAGGCTTCAGACATAGTAACAGACTTGTCCAAGGCTGCAGAGTAAATAAAGAGGTGGGGACTCTAACCCCAGGCTGGCCAAGGCCCTCTGCTGTCATCTTTCTACCACACCAGGCTACTTCCCATACATCACACCAGCCAACCCTCCACCCCAAGCTCCAGGGAGGTCCCCTCCTCCAGGAAGCTTCCTGGGATTGCTCAGAGGAGAGCCATCAGCCTGTCCCACTCTGCCCATTTCAGCCTGGACACTGGGTCTTAACACACGGCTAACTGGGCATGTCCCTGTCCCTGACGGGTGTGTGTTTACTGCCTCCTGTGGGTTTGCAAGACATCTCTGCCCGCCTCTTCTCTACATGGCTCTTGGGATCACAATCCTGGAGGGCAGGGCCTGCTACCAGGCTCATTTTCTGCCCTGCCCAGGACCGACGGGTCTGGCTAGCAGCTGGGGAGCATGGGGGCACCAGTGAATAGGGAGCAGTGGAGCAGGGCACTTGCTCCGCTGGTTTGATAAGAGACTCCTGGAGAGCCAATCTAGTGAGAGGCATGAGACAAGGAAGAACCAGGGGCCAGGGCACCCCATTTCGAATCCTGATGCTGCAAGCGATGTGACCTCGGGCAAGTTACTGCCTCTCTCTGAGTCTTGTTTTCCTCACTTGTGAAATGAGCTGATTAGACTAAATCCAACTTGACAAATTTATTGCACCCTGTGCCCCTGGCCCACATCCCAGGCCCCATCCCAGGGAGCCAACGCTCGGACCCAGACCCTTGTCAATCCAGCACCGCAGGCACCACCACCGATCAGCAGAAGTGGGCCAAGGAGGAAACCCAGCAGACACCGCTGACCACAGCCAGCACCAGGCAGCAGGCGTCGCTGGGACCCTGCATCCACGTGCAGCACCTGACTGTGCCCCAAGATCCAGGGGCTGAAAGGTCAGACGGGGCCTCGGCTCGCGCTCCAAATCCTGGGGCCCTGCATCCCCACAAAAGGCAGCCTTTCCCTAGGTCCTCTCCCCCACAGTCCTACGCGCACCCTGCCCGCGGCCCTTCCACGTTAACTCTACCGGGAAGAAGTGAATTCTGGAGGCACGCCGTCCCTGGCTCACACTGCGCGTGTATGGGAGCACCCCTAGCGTTCAGGCCTCTGCTCCCAGAGCCTCCTCCTGACTCACAGGAACAGCAGTGTCCCCACCCTGATCTAAAAGTCAGAGCTCATGCCACCGCACATGCCACCCCCGCTCCCACTAGACACCCCCGTCCAGTCCCCCTCGGCCCCTGATGCCAGGCTCGGCTGGGTTTGAGGAGGGGTTGAAGTGCTTGGGGCCACGGTCCAGGAGGACCAGGGCTGCCCTTTGCACTGGTTCGGCTCCATCACGGGTTGTGTTAATCCCACTATCCACCAGGCAATTGTGCTTTTGAGATCTACACAACTGACTCTTTGGTCCCACACGTTTGTGAGCTGAAGCAGCCCATCCAAGCTTTCCAGAGCCGAGGCTCACTGCTAGCCCTGGGCTCTACCATCCAGGGCCTCTGCACACAATGGGGCTCCCCAAAGAGGCCATTCATTCAACAAATAGGTATTGAGCACCTATTGTATGCTGGTACCATCCTAGCTGTTGGGGATGCAATGCTGAGAAACACACAGGCCCTGTGCCAGTGGAGCTCATGTCCTGGGGAGACAGACAATGACCTCTGCTGACCTCCTTGAAGCATCTGACTGTGGCCTGGCTGGCTTCATGGTCACCTGCCCTTGACCCTCCCCCGGGTGAGTCGTTTAAGTTCCTCCCTTCCTCAGCTGACTTCCCACTACTCGCCTCATGCAATTGTCTTATCTGCTTCCGATCTGCACCCTACCTGGCAGATCTCATGTTCCGGCCTATTTACTCTGGACTCTGGCAAGAGTCTTGCTTTTCAAAGGAGAATGGTACAGTGCTACTTTCCATACTCACCCAAACTGGGTGAGCTTTCTCCACCTAGTTGCCTACCCTTAGATTTGGGTCATCTGAACTTTTCGGCCCTCTGGTGGGGGGTCTGCAGCATCACCTGGCCTCACAGGAGCTCAAAGGAGCAGGTGGTCACCTTGGCCCTCAGTCCCCTGCCCCTAGGATCTGAGGCCCAATCCGTCATCTGACAGATTCAGAAGATACTTCTGCACACATTTAGTAAAGTCCCAGCCCTAGGGGGAGCCCACCCTGTGCCACTTTGTGTCCGTGCCTGCCACCTAAGAGGCACTCGGGCAATGTGTGCTATAAATGGACATGACCGAGGATCGGGCACCGACGCGCCCCTGAGGCCAGTCCCAGCCTCGCACATTTCCCAGAGCCCGCATGCCCACCAGCTCGAGGCCATCATCTTCCTGCTAGGGGACTCCATTTGGGAAAGAGTCTTGAACAGAAACCCAGGTAGAAGAGGGCTTTGCTTCTTGCTCACGAGGTATCTTCACATCCCCAGGACTGGAAGGAGAAGAAGGGTAGAAGTGCCTCATGGGGCTCCAAGGAAGGGTGTAGAACAAGGACCCGAGGAAGGAGATTTGGCTCGTATGAGGCAAAACCTCCTGATGTTTTTGGAAGAGACTCACTAGCATTTCCTGAATACCTTCTACATGCCAGGCAATGTGCTGGGCGCTCCCATGTGCTCCCTCGTTAACAGCTTCCCCGGGGAGGGATGGCCTGCCTCGCGAGTGGTCAAAAGCACGGCCCAGACTGCTGAGTTTATACCCAGGCTCCACCGCTTACTGGTGTGTCACCTTGGGCAAGCTATGCAACTCTCTGAGCCTCAGTTTACTCATCTGTAAAATGAGATGATAGTCCCTATTTCATAGGGTTGTTGGAAGATCAACTTAATACATCTCAAGCAACTAGAACACAGTAAGTGCTCAATAACGTTAGCTTTCAGAGGATGAGGAGGGACTTCCCTGGTGGCGCAGTGGTTAAGAATCCGCCTGCCAATGCAGGGGACACGGGTTTGAGCTCTGTTCCAGGAAGATCCCACATACCACAGAGCAACTGAGCCCATGCGCCACAACTACTTGAGCCTGCACTGTAGAGCCCGCGAGCCACAACTACCGAGCCCGCGAGCCACAACTACCGAGCCCGCGAGCCACAACTACCGAGCCCGCGTGCCACAGCTACTGAAGCCTGCGCACCTAGAGCCCATGCTCCGCAACAAGAGAAACCACGGCAATGAGAAGCCCGCACACCGCAACGAAGAGTAGCCCCCGCTCACTACAACTAGAGAGAGCCCGCGCGCAGCAACGAAGACCCAACGCAGCCAAAAATTAATTAATTAATTTTTTAAAAAAGCAAAGTATTATTAACAATGTTTTAAAAAAGAAGATGGGGAGAAGGAGGACGAGTGGAAGGAGAAGGAGGAGGGGGAGGAGGAGGAGGAAGAGGCAGCTGTGGCTAGATAACTAGCCAGTGGAGATTCTGTCTGTGGACACGAGGAAGGCATAGGTAGGATGCTGACTGAATGATCTCAAGTTCCTTCCAGGAATAAGATTCTGTGATTCATTTAATCTCCCTGGGTTTCAGTTTTCCCAGCAATAAAACAGGCATTATCATTCTTGGACAAATGTTGCTTTATTCTGTGCAACGTTCTCAACCTGGGAAAGAGGAGGCGTGCCCTAGGACCACTGCTTCCACCATCTGCACAGGCAGCCTTCAGAAGGCCGCAGGTGTGCGGACAGAGCCCCGGGCAGGGAGCAGGAGTCCTGGATCCTGATCCAACCTCTCAACCCCTAACTCTTGTTTTTGGCTAGTTACTGAAATTCTGAGAGTCTGGAATGATAATTCCTACCTGCCCCATCCACCTCTCAGGTTTGTGGCCCTGTGAGATCCCTGGGGGAGAAGAAATCACCAAGACCTCACAAGTCTCTGCATATGTGATACCCACCAGGAAGTGGCACTGGCAGCCTCAGCTCAAGGGCCAGTTGTGCTGGTGGAGGTTTGAGGTGGGGTGTGGACCCGGTGACAAGCTCCACCCGCGACCTCCCCCCAGGGAGTGACTCCATGGGGGCCTTCTGCCCCACCAAACCTACTCTAGCTCTCTCTACTCCCGAAAAAGTCTTTGCTGCCTCTAGAAAGAGAGATGCCCAAGCTCCCCCGTCACCACCCTTGCTGGGGACGGGCTTCTGCTGTGATCTTATGAACCACACTAGTCCAGGGAGATGCTGTAAAGGTCGATAATAACCACACGGTAACAGCAGGGTGCCTTCGGATTTTTTCCAGGCCCACGATGCTTCTGAGAGTCCAAGACCCCAGGGAGATTCCCCCCCCGCCCGATACTCTGGGCAGCCGTGCAGAGCAGCTTGGACCGGGGCCCTGGGGGAATAGTGGGCACACTGACCCTGGCAGGGTGAGGCCGAGGACCTCGTGGGGCCCCGTGTCACCTGAGCTCCATCATGCTCAAAACTTCTCGGCGCACGAGAGTCTTGTGAAGGCTTCACATGGCTGTCTCCTCTGGCCTCCACCCCAGGCCCTCGTCTGGATGGCCTCCATGTGGGAAAAGACTGGCACGAGATCAGGTACCACTGCAGAAGCTCTGTTGGGGGTGATCTTTCATCGCTCCACCAGTGTTGCCAGCGCCCTCTTACTCAGGGGTCAAAGGAATCAGGCCAAGGGAAGACAAGCAGCGGAGCATCAAGACTCCACTGCTCCCTTCCATGCCTGGCCTCCTTGCCTACAGGATGGGGAATAGGGGAAGTAGTGAGGGAGCCAGAGGGGAGTTCAGGAAATTAGGGGAGAATCAGGACATATTTCACATGCATGTGCATGTGTGCACACACGTGTATGCATCCACACACGCACACAGGAATCTTACCACCAGAGTGTGAAATCAGACCGCCTGGGTATAAATTCCAACTCTGCTTCTTACTAACTATGAGACTTTCACCTGCTCTGAATCTCAGCCTCCCCATCTGTAAAATGGGTGTAATAAAGTTAAAGTTACTGAGAGGATGAACTAAGATCATATATGGAAAGCACTGTGCATCATACTTGGTATATAATAAGCAGTCGATAATTATTAGCTGTTACTATTGTCATTGGTGGTGGTGTTGTGAACTAATTTGTCCATTTAACAAGTATATCCTGAGTACCTACTATGTGTCAGCCAAGTGCGAGAGACAAAAACCCAAGGCTGTATCCCTGCCCCCAAGGAGTGCACAGTCTGGTGCCTTAAAGAATCAAGATCATTCTCCTTGTTAGTTCCAATCGGATGTTGTTTGGATGCTGGGATAGGACCAAGTGACTTGTAGAAGTCTCTCTTTTCCAGCCTCTCACTCCTGTGTGGAGGGCCACGAGGCCCAGTGAAAAGGATGCCCCAGCTCTGCCCCTTCCCACCTTAGAACCCGGACAGAGGACTTAAGCTCCCTGAACCTCAGGGGCCTCCTCTGTCTGGGGCTTGGACTGAACTCACTCTAGACTTCTCTGATGATTTCAAAAACTGCCCCTGCTGGCTCCCAATAAGGCCTTCCCACCCTCTCACCGACCTTGCTAGGGATGGTATTCTGTAACATCTTAGGAACTGAACAGGGCTGGGAGAGACTCTGTAAAGATGAAAACGTAATCGTACTTCTAACAATAGCAACTGCAACCATTTAACAAGCACTTAGAGCACCTGCGGAGACTTACAGAGGTGGGTGGTATGTCGCTCCTCAGCCCCTGGCCACCACCACAGGATGGGACTGGGTGAGCTGGGATTGGATTCCCGTGCCATCTGACCCAGGAGTGGCCTCCACCGCCCCACACAGCCTCTGGAGGAAGAACAGGCCCTGCTCGGGCCACCCGACAGGCAGAGAGAAGCAGAGAGCTGTCCCCAAAAGGTGACAGCGGCACTTCATTCCTAAACCCAGCCTCCCCACTCAGGCGCCCCGCCAGGCTGGACAGCAGAAACTGCCTCAGCTGCCCCGGCGCCTGAGTATGTGTCCAGCCTCCTCGGCTTCTTAAACTTTTCCTTCTTATTAAGTGTGCTTTGTAGCCAGCCTCTCACACACCTTAACCTCCTCTGGGCTATTGACTTCTCATCTTATTAAATCCTGAGCTTTAACTCTGGCCCTTAAACTCCAATTCTAGACATGTGTTTTCTCCACAGCCACTCTCCCTGTCCTGGGGGGTCATACCCCTCCCTGCTCCCTCCTCCGGGGAGCCTCTACTCCACGTGATTATCTCACTGAATCGGGAACCCGTGATATCGAGTTTATCGTAGGCCCCAGATTGTAGATAGAGGAACCTGAGGCAGCGAAAAGTAGCCTGGATTTCCTGTTTCCAAGCCAGTTCTCCCCCACGGGTCCACAGCATACCCCCTCCCCACCCAAAATGCCCCCCGAGACTGTGCACACCCAGCTCCCCTTTCAGCCTCTCCATGGCCAAAATACCCCCCCAGCACCCCGAAAAGAGATAACCACTGCCACCTGGTTTTCTCTGCTTCCTTTGAGCAAACTGCTCCCTGAGAAAAGCAGAAGGAATGAGGAGGCAAGAGGGGGACTTCAGGTGACTGGCAGGGCTAAGCCCCAGGTGAGGGGCGGGGCTAACCCCCAGGTGAGGAGCGGGGCTAACCCCCAGGTGGGGGGTGGAGCCAACCCCCAGGTGAGGGGCGGGGCTAACCCCCAGGTGGGGGGCGGGGCTAACCCCCAGGTGAGGAGCAGGCCAGTCTCAAACCCAGGACTGAGTAACAAAGGGAGGCCTACAGGCCTCTGGACCCTCACTCTTTCCCCACCACATAGGCCCCAGCATCCTGGGGAACAGGCGGGTCCAGCACTGAGTGGGGGGCCATGGAGGGGAGAAGAGAGTCACAGAGATCAACACCCAGTGTGACGGAGGAGCCCGGGGAACCCTCACTCCCAGCAGCTTCAGGCCTTCCTCTCCCCTCCTCACCCACCGTGTTCTACAAACGTATCTCTGTAACAAACACTTACTAAACACGATTTGAGGCCACTTAAATAAGACAGATATTTATTTAGCAGCTGCTCTGTGCAAGGCATGGTCCCCTGGAGGTGACAGGCACGGTAAGTGCTGGGCACAAGGGTCCCAGCGCCAGGAGGAGAGGACAGAGGGGGCTCCCGGGAGGCTGGGGAGTGAGATTCAGGCATCAGAACCTCCTGGGACCGGCCCCCTGGGCAGCCCAGGCCCCTAGGCACGCGCCCTCGCACAGACTGGTAGGCTGCTGTCCAGGACCGCACGGCCACCCAGGACGACGCCCCATCGTCCCGCTCACAGCACGTCTGGGAACACACTTCCCAGCCTCCCTCAACCCACTCCTCCCCCCCGCACCGCCCCCGCCTCCCCCCCGCCCCCCGCACCCCCGCCCGCCACCACCGTGTTCCCGAAAGCGGCGTTACCATCCTCCAGACCGAGGCTGGAAATCTCTCGAAGTTCCCTCCGACACTTCCTGCTCCCTCATCTGCGAGCCCAATCTGTCAGCACATTCTGCTGCTTCGTGGAAGTGTCGCGCGAGTGCACCCCCGTGCCGTCACCACCCTCCAGGCCCGCACCCCCCTTCGGGCACTGCTCTCCTCTGCCCGAGGATCCCGAACCCCTTTTCCTTGGCTCTCAAGTTCCTGCAGCCTCGAGTTAGTTCTGCCCCAGCCCTGCCCCCCTCCCTCCCCGCAGACAGGACCCTGCCTCACCCCCCAATCCCTGGGGCACCCCCGTCCCCACTTGACCTGTGCAGCCCCTCCTCGCCGGGAAGTCCTTCCTCCTGTCCCTGAGCTCCAGCCCTGTCTGAACACCTGCTCAGCCCTGCGCGTCCACGCCCGCGCCACACGTGCCAACCGTGCCCTCCTGTGCTCTCCACTGCTCAGAACCCTGCTGCAGGAGGCCCGGCCGCCCCCAGGTGCTGCTAACCACGCCCCCATCCCTGCTGGGCTGCATGGAGACGACAGAGGTGCTCAGCTGTTTAAAGAAAGCCTGGGACCTGGGACATATCTTTCTATAAAGAGCCTCTCCTTCCCTTTTTCAGGCCCAAGTCTAGGGGAAGGAAGTGGGGTTCTGGAGCCCTCCCTGGTCTGGGACATGGCAGGGAGTGGGCTACACCTACACCACAGGGCACCCTGTGAACCCCCTTCCTCACCTGTAAAAATGGAGATGATCATGTCTAACTTACAGGGTCTCGGGGGTGACTGAGTGAAATGAGCAGACTTTGCAGGCAGTATAACATTACATTGATTCTCTCCTTCCTTCCCATCATTTACCTCGGCTGGTACTGTGGTTTAAAATGTTTTTTCGTATTGGAGTTGCTGCCTGTAAGGCATACCCTATTTTATGTAACCAAATATTTTGATCAAGTACCAACTATTTCTTACTTCCTACTATGAGCAGGGGCCGATTTATGGGATGCTGAAGGACAGGGCTTGCTCCCTTGGAGCCAAGGATGTGAAAAAGCACCAAGCAAAGGCCTTGATCCTCAGGGGACCTGCCCTCTAGGTGGGGAAACAAACAGGGACAGGTAATTCTCCAGAGCAGATAGGAGCTGGGAGCTAAACCACAGAGGCAGTGTGGGAGGAGCCACCCAGGGATGCTCCCCGGACACCTCCTGGGCTGACAAACCACATTCCCATTCTGCTCCCATTCATGTCCATAACAACCCTTTCAGGCATATGAGATTATCCCCATTTTACAGGTGAGGCAAGAGGGAGGTTAAGCCATTTGTTCAAAGTCACTCAGGGAGTGACCCCAGGCCTACCCAGCACTTAGCAGCTGAAGCTGCCTCCACTTCCTGCTGGGACGGAAGGCCAGCATGGGGGCGGGTGGGGTCCTTCCCAGCCTGCACCCTGTGTGGCTCCAGCTGCACCTTGAAGGCTGGGAAAGGGCAGAAAAGAGGAGGAAGGGAAAAGACAAGGCATAGAGTGCCTGGGGTGAGGGGGGCAGAAGGTCACGTCCAGAGGCATAAAGTCAGGGCCAGCATGTGGACGCCATAAACTCCAGGCCACAGTCAGGGAACTCTCTCCAGAAACCCGGGGCCACCAACGCTCTGGAGACCTGGTCACATGTTACAAACACCATCCTTTGCAGGAAGTCAGGTGTGGCAGCCGGGTGCCTGCAGGCTGCCCAGGGAGAAGGCTGTGTTACCATAACCCAGGGGTGAGCCACTGGAGCCCCAAGTGGGACAGTGGCCGGGGAAAAAGGTCAGGCTGGGCACCAGTGGGATGGGGGAGCTGAGGGTTCCAAGGTGACTAGGCCACGTGCCTGGGAGAACCTGGAACTCTCCGCAGGAGGGAGTCAAGAGGAAGCGATGGGCTGGGGTGAGGGGGGCAGGACATCCAGGGCACCGGAGCAGCTAGTCTACGGGCAGGGAGAATGCAGAACCAAGGACCAGCCAGCCCCCAGAGCGGGGAGAGGTGCTGAGCTGACACCGGACAACGTGAGGGCTCATGCACGGATGTGGAGAGGAAGGGCTGAACAGCTGAGACTTTAAAAAGCAACAAGTAGTAGCACAAGAGGCCTGGGCTGGGAGCCCAGAGGCCTCAGGTGTGGCTGCAGAGCCTTAGACAAGTCACTTAACCTCTGTGAGCGTCAGTTTCTGGGGGATCAATAACAGCTCCCCGCAGGGCAGTGGTACAGACAAAATGCTTGTCTGGTTCAGATCAAGTGAAGTAATTTTTCTAAAAAGCATTTGGAAAACTGCAGAGCTCAATCCCCACATAAGGGATCCGTACTATGCAGAAGCAACAAGAGATGTTTTCTTCCCACACATATTCCCTGCCACTACCCACTCGCACCAGCCACATGGCCAACGGCTTGCTACTTGCTGTTCCTCCTGTTTCCCGCACAGTTTCTCCCCGTCACCCAGGACAGGTCATCCTGCCCTTCTTCCTTCCTTCCTTCCTTCCTTCCTTCCTTCCTTCCTTCCTTCCTTCCTTCCTTCCTTCCTTCCTTCCTTCCTTCCATCTCGGTCGGGCTGAGACCCACAACGGGGGCAGCTGAGGCCCACTGTCCAGGAGGCCTTGCACCCCAGCAGCTGGGAGCTTCTCCCTGGAGTCTCCACTTCTCTCTCACCATGCAAAGTTCCCTTTCCATCCTCAGGAAACACCACACTGGACAGCCAGACCAAGCAGCAGACCCAGTCTCTAGGAAGAACTCTGAGTGCTGGGGAAAATGCTAGCCAACGATCAAGATGCCTAGGGAGGTGGGGTGACAGGGAAAACACAGAAAACCAGAACCTCCTTTCAACCCCCCTCCACTAACAAACCCAGACGCTGTAATGTGTGCATATGAGATTAACTCTCCAAAGGGTCGTGACCTTGAGGAACACATCCAGCCAGTGAGGAACATAATAAACCTGATTAATGATGAGGCATGAGCTGCAGCTTCAGCAAATACGAGCCTGATGATGCCCAGCAGAGTTCCTGGGGCTTCCTTTCCGGGTGGGACCGGAGCACAGCTGACCTCTCCCTGGCCCTCACCCCATCCCATGAGCACAGACACTCAGGGAGCAAACAGGACCAGATTTCTCTCTCAGGTGCCCACTGCCAGCCCAGGCATCCTCTATCCCAAGGGATACCACTCCTGCCACTGGCAGATGCTCCTGGAAGCATCCCTGTCACCCAGGGAGCTTAGGTGAAGGTAGTTCTCTTCGTTCCTGGCAGGGCTCCGGGCTCTCGGCCATTCCTGGGACCTCTCGGTCTGGTCTTGACTGGCACCCACTGCCTGACACAGGGGCCCAGCCAAGCCCAGAGGGTCCCTCCTCTTTCCAGACAACCCAGGCCCTTGGGAGACATGCCCAGGAGAGCCACTGGAGGGAGGCAGGGAGGTGGCACCTTGTGGCATCACCAGACAACAGCACCAGGAGGAAGATGGCAGCATAGAGTAGAGATGCCAAGAGCTGTGCAGCCAGAGGTCCGGCGGGAGGGAAGCTCGGCCGCATTGCCCCACCACTGCCAGGTCGGCGGCCCAGAGGGCCCAGGTCCTCCCCTGCCGCGACCTCCCCGGCCCAAAGGCCAACTCTCCCGGGGCTCCAGCTCCTCCCCTCTCACTTTCCTCAGCTCAAGGGAGCCAGAGACAGAGACACAGGTGCTCTCGCAGCCCCGAAACCCCTGTCCCAGCTGTCGCAAGCTGGCCACCAACCCTGGCCAGGTCTGAGCCTCAAACCGCTCTGCCAGTCCTCACTGGGGAGATCTCAGGCAGCTCCCCTCCCCCTCTCCTCGCCAGCCCCCTCCTGCATCATACGCCCAAATGCAGGTCTCTAGAGTTTCTCCCTCACTTCCCACTCGGGTGAACTAGGGTGGTATAGGTAGGAGCCTCATTAGTCCAGGGAAAGAGGGTTATTTCTCATAGGATGCTATTACCCCGAAGCGAGACGGCGTGTAGGGCGGGGAGGTGGTGACAGGAGTCCAGGGAAGGGGCTGGGGGCAGTCGAGGCAGATGGCAGTGAGGAAAGGGGGAGGGGGCTTTGTGGGCTCCTGGCTGGGATGGGGCACTGGAGCCGGGGACCGAGGCGACCGAAGAAGCGGAGGGTGACGATGTGTGGGGAGAAGCGCCGGGGTGGGGAAGGGGCCGTCATCCCTGCAGGGGGCAGAGGCAGAGCTGGGAGTTGTACAGGGGCAGGGGGAGGACCAGAGCGGGAGGAAGGCGAGCCCGGAGAAGGGATGCGGAGGGAGGGAGATGGGGATGGAGACTGGAGGAACTACGGGAGCAGAGCGATGGGGGTTCGGAGCCCAATCGTGAGACGCAGGGACCGGAGTGCAGGGGACAGGCTGGCTGAAGGCGGGAGAGGGAGGGAAGGGCTCAGGGAAGGGGGTGGGGGCGGGGGCAGGGCAAGGGTGCGGGGCCGCGGCCCCGGAGGGCAGGAGAGGCAGAGACGTCAGAAGTAGGGGATCCGGGCGCGCGCGGAGCTCCGCGCGGATGGGACGCGGGGGGCGCAGGGGCAGCGCAGGTGCGGGCCTGGGGCGCCGCGGCGGGCCCTGCCCTTACCTGGGCGGCTCCGCACTCCGGGGGCTGAGCTGGGGCTGGGCGCTGCTCCTCTGACCGCCGGGCTGTTGTTTCCTTTTTTTTTCTTCTTCCGCAGCAGCCGCGGCGGCTCCAGCGCGATCCGCTGGCAGCTGAAGGCAGAGTCTGTGTCCGGCTGCGAGCGAGCGTGGAGCCGGCAGCGCGGGAGGAGCGCGGCTGAGGCGCGGGGCGCCGCCCAGCGGGCAGCGCGGGAACTGCGACGGCCCGCGCACGCCAGCCGCGGGGGCGCCCCTTCGGGGCCCGCGCTCCGGGCTGCCGGCCCGCCCGCCGCCTCTTCCGGCGCGCCCGGGGCCCGGGCGCTGGAGGAGCGCAGCAGTGGCGGGGCCGAGCTGCCGGGGTCAAACTTGCCGCCGCCCCAGAGTGGGGACCGAGGCCGAGCGGGAGGCGCGGGGCCGGGGACGCGGCTCCGGGCAGGGGCGCGAGGGGCGCGCGCGACAGAACGGCCGCGGGACGAGGTGAGGGCGCTGCGGTTGATCGACCTCTGGGGGACCCGGGCGCAGCCCGCATCCTGCACCGCCCTACGCAAAGGGGCGCCCACCCCGGCACCGAGGAGTTCGAGCCCGGCCTGCTTCGGCGGGCAAAGGACGCCTCCTGGTGGGACTTTCGGGAACAGCTCGAGGGACGAGCGAGCCGGTTACTGGAGACTGTGGCTTCAGTGGTGGCGAGGATGGAGACCGCGAGGTCTCAGGGAGAGAAGAGACTAAATTGTTCCAGGAGGCTGGAGAGAGACAGCTTGTATTTAGTAGTTCCAGGGCACTATTTTATGAATACAAACATCTTTGGAGGATCCGTCATCCTCATGTCACGGTTGAGAACCCCGAGTCTCGGAGAGACCAAGGGACCAGCCCAGGAGCCCAGGGCTCCACGTGAACAACGCAACGAGTAACAGCACCAGGAGGACAACCAAGCTTTCTGACACGCGGTCGTGGCTCATTTTACTATATCACAGCTGTCCTCAGGAGGAGCTGGGGAATCGGGGATCTTGAGGAGGGCGGTCCAAGGATACGTGACCTCCTCAGACGTGAGTTCCTCCTTTCCCACCCGCACGGTCTCTGTCTGGGGCAAACAACGAACTGATCACAGAGCCCCCCCATCGTCAACGTCTTGGGCCGCCTTACGCAACTCTCTGCCTACCCACAACGTAGTCCAGTTCTCAGTGAAGTGTTTGTTCCCAGACGTCCTTGGTTTGGTCTTGGGCGTGAAAGGCTGACATCTGGACTAGAGAATATTCGATGACGCTGCGTTCCCCAGGGAGAGCTAGGCACCCTGCTCTTCCCACTTCTCTGCTACCCAGGCTGCAGGGAGGAACGTGAGTCACAAGAGTGCAGGCTTTCCATGCCCACCTCCACGCAATGGGCTTGGTGAAAGCTCACTAGGGAAAACACCACGTACCCCTACTGGGTGCTAGGACTACAGCACTCACACAAGTGTGGTTTCCAGTAACCTTCACATCGACTTTGCAAGGGAGGTGTGAAGGTGACACTAACCTCATCTCACAGAGAAGGGAGCCCGCTAAAGTGTAAGATTCCCCCTTAAGGCAGCCACACCCTGGGGCGAATAAGCTACACAGAACTATCTAATTCCAGCTCTGTTTCCTCACACGGGGCCTCATTTGCAAAGAGGACAAACGGGCAGCATGGGCCAAGCAGACTGGAGGAGTGGGGGGGCATCCCTGGGCCCCCCGGGCAAGCTACCTCACATCTCTCCCCTTCAGTGTTCACATCCCTAAATGTGAGGGAAGCAGACTGAGTAACCTCTGAAGTTACGTCAAGCTCTGAAATGCCAAGCCTGCGTCTTGGGCCCTTTTTCCCAGAAAGATGCAAGATCAGCGAGACCATAGAGGCTTACGTGTTTGGACATGGCTGCTGTTTAAGCTACTTCACGCCCTGGCTTAAAACCCTTTCATGACCCCAGATGGCCCCTAAGGTAAAACTGAGTCCCAAACTGCCTACCACAGTCTGAAAGCTCTGCTCACCTCTCCTGTCTCACCCGTCTTCCACCACTGCCCCTCTCACACTCCATCAATACCAAACGCTTACAGTTAGTCCTCTGGTCCTCCTAGTTTCTGCCTCTTTGCCTTTAACACATTGACTTCTGCCTGGAGCCCATCCCCCCACTCCCACCCCACAACCCTCACACACAGATAGACAAGGTCATATTTACCTTTCCCAACTCAGTTTAGGAACCTCTTCCTCCTGGAAGTTTCTCCTGACCTGCCATCTGGTCCCTTCCCTACAGAAGTAATCACTCTCTTCTCTAGACTTTGTTTGCACTTATTAGAGCTTATGGCTACTCACTTGTTTCATGTCTGCTTTCACTAAGAGATTATGTATTTGGTCTCCTGGATTTATTTTTCTCTTCTTCTTCTTTGGATTTGTCTCAGGTATATCCACCAAGAATACTTGATCTTAAGTTTACTTACCATCTCTTTTCCAAAGATCCCTTTGAAGGCTCATCACAAGTTCATGGTGACATGTTGCTGTATTGACAGCACAATGCCTGGGATGGTAGAGGCGAGTAAATGTGTTCAGTGAATGAACGGCCATGGAGTAAGAGTTAGTGGGTCTACAAGTCTGGCAAATCAAGTTGGCTTCTGTGATCGGAACAAACGAGTCAGAGGAAATGACCTAACTCGCAATATGAAGCGTTGGTCCCCGCTAAATTGAAGCCTTTCCAAACCTAAGCTAAAGTTGGGGTTCACGTTTGAGGGAATGAGGTTGAGGGAAGCAAGAGCCTGACTGAATAGCCTTCTTGGCACACAGGATTAAAATGCAGCAATCCCACCAGAGTACTGCACTCAAACTCCGGATTAAATGAAAATGATTCTCTGTGTTCTTCTTGCCACCTGTTTGGGGTTGAATGGTTCCTTCCTAAAGGATGATGTCTAACAGAACAAGTTTAGGAGCAGAATTGAAATTAGAAAGAGAACTGTTCTTTGACTTTGATTTTTACTCATGCCTTGAAGGATGAGACAAGCCGTGGTTTTGCCTAATGACACTGTGGCCAAGTGTTGGTGAAGAGCAAATATACACGCATGTGAGTTCAGCCTCCTAGCAGCAGGTCGCTCAGCCTAGCTGGCTGCAAAGACTCCGTCTAATGCTAAAAAGCGCCCCCTCCGGGCTTCCCTGGTGGCGCAGTGGTTGAGAGTCCTCCTGCCGATGCAGGGGACACGGGTTCGTGCCCCGGTCCGGGAGGATCCCGCGTGCCGCGGAGCGGCTGGGCCCGTGAGCCATGGCCGCTGAGCCTGCGCGTCCGGAGCCTGTGCTCCGCAGCGGGAGAGGCCGCGACAGTGAGAGGCCCGCGTAACGCAAAAAAAAAAAAAAAAAAAAAAAAAGCCCCACCTCCACTTGACAACTACATTATCACGCAGCTCCCTTCCCCCAATGCCTCTTGTCTCCATTGTATTAGTCGCTTAAAGAATACTGCTCACATTGAAATTAAAATGGAAACTTGGATCATCCCTGGTCAGAATGCAAACTGCAGCCCCGCTCTCATCCCTAATGGGAGAACCTAACTCATCCCACCATGTATCTTGGTTTTCATTTACCACCCAGCAGAGGAGATAAGCCGCCATGGCAATTACTTCTTCTTCAAGAAATAGTTGGAGCCTATTATGCGCGGGCACTGGAGACAAAATAGAAAACAAGAAAGGAGACAAATCCAGGGCTTCCCTGGTGGCACAGTGGTTAAGAATCCTCCTACCAGTGCAGGGGACATGGGTTCCCCTGGACATGGGTTCCCCTGGATAAGGAACTCCCGGATCCCTGGTCCGGGAAGATTCCACATACCGTGGAGCAACTAAGCCCAGACGCCAAAAGTACTGAGCTTGCGCTCTAGAGCCCACACGCCACAGCTACTGAAGCCCGTGCACCTAGAGCCCGAGCTCCGCAACAAGAGAAGCCACCTCAATGAGAAGCCCGTGCGCCACAACGAAGAGTAGCCCCCCGCCTCAGCGCAACTAGAGAAAGCCTGTGCACAGCAACAAAGACCCAACGCAGCCCAAAATAAATAAAAATAAAATAAATACATTTATTTTTAAAAAGAGAGAGAGAGACAAATCCAGGGCTTGGCCTCTAGGAGTTCACAGTCAAGTGAAAGATATGGGAGAGGTGAAACATTCTCCTTCTAACAGCTGTGGTCCATTCTGACATCAGGTATCTTCTGCATGGTATTTCACATACAGTTAATTCAGTTACATGGTCATAGTCTAGGTTGGCTGACTGGGTGTAGGTGCGGAGCAGGCTGCAGGGGCGTGTGATTCATGGCAATTCCGGAGTTGGGACTGAGGGCCTTCAGCACACACTGGCTTGGGTCCACACCCAGAATTCTCAGTCTGGATCTTCTGCGGACCTACGCTGTGGCTGGAGGCTGCACCTTGGTGGGAAAGAGGGACTGGATTCACCTGCACTGGTAAAGGCTTGTAACCAGTCCCAAGATAGTAAGGCTTCTATGCTCATGTCTAAAAGCAGCATTTTGCTTGTGATGGACTTCCCACGGCCACCTCTCCTCTATGGCCTCCCGGCTTCCATCATACCATGTGATAGGTATAAATCACTCAGTAAAGAAGTAGCAAAGCTGGGTTAAAACCTGGGGCCTCTGGCTGTGGGGGGAGAGGGAGGGAGCATGCTGCTTGAAGGATGCTGGTCAAAGGTCATTGTGAGAAGGGGTTAAACTCATTTAAGTCAAATTGGGTAAAATGTTAAGCAAGGACTGAAGAAGCTGCATTTTTGCTCACCCTCTCATTGTTTGCCTTCTCAGGCTCCAGTACCAAGAGCAGCTGAAGAAGTGATACAATTGAACAGGAGGAAGAGACAGGAAGATGAGGAATAGGATGGCGATATTCTATCTGGGAGCAAAGCAGAATCACTTTAGCGATGGAAGGTTCATAGAAAAGGGTCTGCTTTCTTTACGCAACAACCTCGGGATGTAAAGGTAAGATGACACTTTTTCTTTTTTTTGCGGTACGCCTCTCCCATTGCGGAGCACAGTGTCCGGACGCGCAGGCTCAGCGGCCATGGCTCACAGGCCTAGCCACTCCGCGGCATGTGGGATCTTCCCGGACCGGGGCACGAACCCGTGTCCCCTGCATCGGCAGGCGGACTCTCAACCACTGCGCCACCAGGGAAGCCCAAGATGACACTTTTCACATTACCCCACATGTTTGGTATTTACAGTTTATCCAGAGAACAGTTTTGTCTGAACAGTGGCATTAAGTCTTCCTATGAATTATTATAAAATGACTTCGGGATATTATAAAGGTAAAAAACAAAATGTGTGTGCATATGTATGTGTATATATATATATATGTCTCTCTATATATGAACACATATGTATTTCGCATACATTACATATATATACCTCCCAAATACATATATATTTCAACATAATGTTGACCAGTTCTCTTTTTCAGCTCAGTAGAACAACAATTCATCCAGCAGCTTCTATCTGCCAGGTAGGATATTAGACACTATAGGGGACAGAAAGAAAAATTGGACAGGGTTTCTACTTTCAAAAAGTTTACATTCTGGTGCATTTAATTTTCCCTTCTAAAGGAAAACCTTTAAATTTTATCTCAAAGCAATTTTTAGGACCTTGTGCCATCTCAAGGAATTCCGAAGAGCAACAGGAAGAAGATAGCAGGATTTCTATTCACCCGGGACAGATTTCTCACAGCTCCTAGCTAAACGAGGCATGGGTTACATTCAGGAACTGGACTCCTTGGGCTCTGCCCAAGTTTGAAATACTAGAAGAGACGCCTACCTGCTAGCTGCAATTGCAACAAAAGTATCATGTTGGCTATTGCATGGTATAACAATCATTTCCATTCTTGTTCTTCCAGATTCCAGGCAAAAGTCTTAATTTAAAAGGCTCTAGTTATCTTAATTTGGAAAAGACTAAAGGAAGATGTTGCAGCTGTCTTCAAATACTTAAGAGTTTTCCTACGTTGCTCCATAACCAGGACCAATGGACAGAAGTCACAGGCTGATTTTAGCTCAAATAAGAAAGAATTTATGAGCTGCCTCAGGCAGTAATGAGCTCCCCAGCATTGGAAGTATACAAGCAGACAGATGGCCATCCACTAGGATTGCCGTAGAAGGTATTCCAACATTGGATTAGGAGGCTGAATGAGCTACAGTCCACCTCTAAATTCTTGGGTTCTTAGCCTGTCTCCTTGGCCCAAGACTAAAAGTAAATTTCAATCTTTGAAGGCATGTAATACTTACTGTTGAAAGTAAAAACATGCCGTATGTGTTTGGGCCTTTCTCTTTAGATGCATGGGCACTTTTCTTTAAATTCAGTGAAGACATTTAATACTAGAAAATGCAGTGGCTTCCCTGGTGGCGCAGTGGTTGAGAGTCCGCCTGCCGATGCAGGAGAAACGGGTTCGTGCCCTGGTCCGGGAGGATCCCACATGCCGCGGAGCAACTAGGCCCGTGAGCCATGGCCGCTGAGCCTGTGCGTCCGGAGCCTGTGCTCCGCAACGGGAGAGGCCACAACAGTGAGAGGCCCGCATACCGCAAAAAAAAAAAAAAAAAAAAAAAAAAAGAAAATGCAGTAACTACTTAAATGCTCTCTTGACAAAAGTGATATTATTGACACACTCAAGTGTTACTAGGTAAACAGCATTAACGACCTTGTTCAAAAAAGGGAATCTATTTACATGAAAGGAAGATCGTTCCAAAATAAGGCCAATCTGAATAGATGAACGTCGTGCTTGTTTTTTAAATGACTTCTTATAACACACACATGCATACAGATGCAGGAATGGAAACAGTGAGTGGAGTAAAAGGAAAAAGTATCTCAATATATCTGCTGCTTTTAAGGCTCCAAATCAGACTGTAGCTCCTGCTAGAGGAAGGATGGTTTTCTTCATGCATTTTCAAGCACTTGGGTGAAGCTTGGCACACACAATAATACCTTGTTCTTCAGCATACAAATTGACCCCGAGTCACCCTTCCCCCAGTCTGATGGATGCACTGCTTTTCAAATGCTAATTAATTAGGCGCACTGTAGAGGTGATTATGATTGACTTAAAAATTTGGTGGGGAAAGAGGAATAAAGAAAGTAAATTGAAAAAAATAAAAACAGCACAGCAAGAAGAAACAAAGATCCAAGTAAAATTGCCTACACAGAAAGACATTTAATAACCAAAAGAGGAAGCAAGTCTTCCCTGTCCCAACTCCCAAGGACAAGATTTTTACTTTTCCATGGTGCTCTAGGGATCTGGTTTATGGAGTAGTTGGATAAAGCGGTAGTTGGGGGCAGGCGTGAGAGAGGTTATCAAATAACAGAAGTTACTGCTGAGGATGTGTTTTCAATCTTCAGCTGGGTTTGGTGAACAGTTGCTTAGTGGCTACTACTAGGCACCAGGCCCTGTCCCAGAGGTGGGGGACACACATGGTCCCTGCCTTCCAGGAGCTCCCTCACTCCTGTGAGGTCCAGAGAGGCAACCCCATTGATTCCAGTCCTCTTCGCAACACTGCTGCCCCTGCCCCTGCCTCATTAAAAGCAAAATTGGGCTTCCCTGGTGGCGCAGTGGTTGAGAGTCCGCCTGCCGATGCAGGGGACACGGGTTCGTGCCCCGGTCCGGGAGGATCCCGCATGCCGTGGAGTGGCTGGGCCCGTGAGCTGTGGCCGCTGAGCCTGTGCGTCCGGAGCCTGTGCTCTGCAATGGGAGAGGCCACAGCAGTGAGAGGCCCACGTACCGCAAAAAAAAAAAAAAAAAGGCAAAATAAATCTGAATGCAGGAGTAAATACGTTTGGATACATTTCTTACAGGTAAACATATGCAAATGGATAGTAAGAGTTCTCAGGATAAATACTCTTCGATTCTGTCAACAGGTAGGTGCCTAGTCCATCTCATAACAATTAACGATTGTACAGCGCTTCACAGTTTACAAAGTGTTCTCATGGCCACCATCACATGGGTTCCTCATCTCAGCCCTTGTGACGATGTGGTAGTCCATCGTGAGCCCCCAAGTTGTATTTTCTGATTTTAAACCAGAAAATTCTCCTTCTAATATGGTTATATTTTAACTCTGCCCTCCTCATGTAATACATATAGAACCTGTGGTGTAGAGACTGTAACTGACAAAGCTATGCCACTTCTTGGTTAAGTGAACTACAGTCCAAACTCCTGCTCCGCTAAGTTCCAGGCTTTCTCCTTGTTAACGGAGCCAAGCCACCAATTTTGCCTTGGGCCAAATGAAAAGATCAAAACGTTCTTTGTGGAATGAAAAACGAGGTGAAACCAAAATAGCTGGAAAATTCAACCTATCACTTGAAATAAGAGCAAAAGTTAAATCTTACTTTTAAATCAATCTTACTTTTAAAGGAAGTTCCCAGTGTATTTTATTTTTCTCTCTTATTTTGTGCCTTGTTTTATATATTCCTCCCCCAGGGGCAGGGTCTAATGTTTATTAATTTAATAGAACATATTTGGAAAACATGCCCTAGGATGATATGCATTGTCCACTGTACCTTTTTTTTTTTGGCCATTAGTGCTAAAACCAAACTCACATGTACTCTAGGTTCTTAATCCAGACAGAACTATGCTATTCTTCGTGTTTTACTGACCATATGGTTGACATTTAATAAATATTAGATAATAAAAATAGAAGCAGTGCTTCAAAGTAACAATATCTGAACATCTCCTTAAGCACCAAGTAAGGTAAACAAGCTTCCATCACACATCTGGATCTGCTACATCCCTAGGCTGTTACAAAAGACACATACCAGTTGGTATCCCACCGGACGTGCTGGACAGCATTTTTCACTCACCGCCAAGGAGAGAGAAAGAAAAACCAGCCTCTTTTGTTCAGCTCTGTTCCCTAATTATACCTTGGATCCAAATAAAGAAAATACAGCGCACATGATCAGAAATAATTGAGAAGTAAATGAAAAGCAACAGAGTGAAGGGTTTAATCACATTATCAGTAGCAGGGTCAGAGGAAATGGACAGATGGGAGCGTCAAATTATCTACAGTAGCATGAAACGGAGAAAGAGATTCAAAACCAGAGGAGATGATTCAAGAAATTAAGCTTGGTTTCCATGTTAATTCAAAACTGTTTGGGGGCTGAAGGAAGGAAGAAGCAATGATAACTCCTGCAGGGAAACTGCTCATTAATATCCTAGCAAAACAATAACCTCCGATAATAGGAAATATTATGATGTCTCCAGAGAACAGAGAGAAATTCAGATGTACTCTCCCATCCATGGAGTTCAGTTTAATAGAGTATGTTCAGTTTAATAGAGTATATTCAACACAGCTGAAATAAATATCAACAAGAAGGTTAAAACATTGATTAGGGGCAATACTTCACACTCCTGACATCTGGAAACAACCAAACCACTTAAAAAAGCAGGCGAGGACACTACTACAGATAAAATAGACAACTAATAAGGTCCTACTGTATAGCACAGGGAACTCTACTCAATACTCTGTAATGACCTGTATGAGAAAAGAATCTTAAAAAAAGAGTGGATATATGTATATATATAACTGACTCGCTTTGCTGTACACCTGAAACTAACACAACCTTGTAAATCAACATACTCCAATAAATTTTTTTTTTTAAAAAGCAACCTTAAAAAAAAAAAAAAAAAGCAGGCAGGGAGATTTAGGTTCTTTTATTCCTCTGAAAGTAACACTGGCTGCTGTTCCAGCTCCCCAGCAGGGGGGAATGAGGTAGGGGGTGGGGAGTAGGAAGCGGAGAGAATGAGAGGTGGGAGTGGATGCTCCCTGGGTGCAAAGCTATTGAAGGCAGCTAGCCGCTACGGGGTTTATTACAGTATTTTACAAAGCAATACAGGAGATTACCCAGACATCTTCAGCTAACACCAGGATTGCACTAGACACATAATATGACAAACGGCTTGTAAAAGGTTACCAAATATTCTAGATGATGGAACCTGCATAAATTGTCTCCTGTCTAGGATTTGGTGCCCCATCATTTCAGAGCACTTGTCTAACCTTCGCCAAAACAAGGATAAGAAGGCTGAGGTTAGGACAAGAATCTAGGAAACAACTCCTTCTTGCTTTCACACACTTTACCAACTATCCTTCTGTGTATGTCGTTTAATTACCAAAGAGCGTTGGGATATTAGGAAGGTTCGGGTCAGCTGTCTTATGCTAAATAAGACTACTGTCAACCCGCTTAGCGTTATTGGATCTTTGGGGGAGAATTAAATGCAATCTCCCACGCATCTTGCCTGGTCACCATACCGCTGTCGAGATCCCAAAGCACCTCGGATCCCTTGCCACATTGTGCAGGTGCCTCTTGAAGGGAAAAACAAAACTGTTGGCAAATTGACCTCACTGACAGTAAATGCATCAGTAGAGCCTATCAAGATTCTTAAAAAACAAAACCCACAAAAAACCACCTTCACAGCTTGTTCCCATAATGTCATTGTCCTGTGTTCCTCAACTTGGTGCTCTAGACTTTTGGGGCTATTGGACCACCAAATCGTTAAGTGTAGTAATTGGGCCCTTACTAGGTATTCGGTGCTGTTGAAAGAGCAGGCGATAAAGAACAAAAATCTAAGTGTTGCTGCACTTTACATGCATTGTTTCATTTCCTCAGTGCAACCCTGTGAGGCAGGTACTATTATTTTCCCCATTTTGCAGATGATGAAATCGAGCCTTAGTGAAGTTTACTAACTTGCCCAATGCCATGCAAGTTAGTAAGTGGCAAAGGCAAGACTGTCTGATGTCCAAAGTCCATGTTCTGTATCCACTATGCCACATACACCAGTTAGAGGTCCAAAGACATGGAATGAGTTACTGTGTGAGAGAGTTAAGTTCCCCATGACAGGAGATGTTTAAGCATCTCCAGTGTAAGTAGAGGATGGATGAAAGCATTGAATCCCTAGGTGTGGGGACAGAGTAGGTGATCTCCGAGGTACTTTTCTCTTCCATTTTTAATTTTTTTTTTTTTTTTTTTTTTTGCGGTACGTGGGCCTCTCACCGCTGTGGCCTCTCCCGTTGCGGAGCACGGGCTCCGGACGCGCAGGCTCAGCGGCCATGGCTCACGGGTCCAGCCGCTCCGCGGCATGTGGGATCTTCCCGGACCGGGGCACGAACCCACGTCCCCTGCATCGGCAGGCGGACTCTCAACCACTGCCCCACCAGGGAAGCCCTCTTCCATTTTTTAAAAGGTATAATTCACATGCCATAAAATTCACCCTTTTAAAGTGTACAATTCAATGGTTTTTAGTATATTTGCATCGTTGTGTAACTATCACCACTACCTAATCCCAGAACATTTTCATCACCACAAAAAATTCCAGAATATTTTAACCACTCCATACCCTTAGCAATGTCCCCTCTCCCCAGCCTCTGACAACCAGTAATCTACTTTCGGTCTCTGTGGACTTACTTATTCTAGACATTTCATATAAATGAATCATACAATATATGGTCCTTTGTAACTGGTTTCTTCACTTAGTGTAATGTTTTCAAGTCCATCATGTTGTAGCATGTGTCAGTACTTCATTTCTTTTTGTGGCTAAAGAACATTCCATTGTACGGATAGGCACATTTTGTTTATCCATTCATCAGTTGGCGGACTCAGTACTTTCAACTCTTAGAATTTATGAACACAAGGCTCCTGTCCTTAATCCAGCTGGGACAACTCACATGTATGGCTCAACTCAATTCAGCTCCGGGACTGTATTTGCAGCTTCTTGGTGGACATCCACAAGCTGATATACTGCTGCCTAAAACTCAACATGGCCAAGTTAAACTAATTCTCCCCTCAAAGTCTATCTCTCCTCCACGATTCCTGACTTCTGTTAAGGGCAATACCAATCTCTTAGGTCCACGAAACAGTCTTTTTTTATGTTTTTTTTTTTTTTTTCTTTTTGACTTTTTACATTTTTAATTTATTTTATTTTTTGGCCGCACAGCACGGCATGCAGGATCTTAGTTCCCTGACTAGCGATTCCCCTGCAGTGGAAGTCTTAACCGCTAGACTGCCAGGGAAGTCCCTTTTTTCTTTTCCTTAAAATTGAGGCATAGTTGATTTACAATATCGAGTTAGTTTCAGGTGTATAGCACAGTGATTCAGCCAGATTCTTTTCCCTTACAGGTTATTACAAAATATCGAGTAGAGTTCCCTGTGCTATACGGGAGGTCCTTCCTTGTTGGTTATCTATTTTATGTATAGTATTGTGTATGTTAGTCCCAACCTCCTAATTTATTCCTCCCCCTTTCCCTTTTGGTGACCATAAGTTTGCAAAACTGTCATTTTTTAAAGCTCCTCCCTCTCCTATATGTTGCATATTAACTTACATGCCAATATCTGTAAATTCTATCTTAACTATACCACTTTGCCCCCATTCTGTCACTTAACCAGATTGGAGCTTCCTGTTGGATATCACAGCAGCTTCCACTAATCTCTCTGCTTCCTAACTGTCCCATTTCTACACTACACAACTCAGTGTAACTCAGTTGCTGAATTCATCTTTTTTATGTTCAGCTACGTCCAAACCACTCCCAGGGTCAAACACCTTAAATGACATGCAAAGTTCTGCCCCTTTAGTCCAGTGTAAGTAACTCCAGTTTAGTAAGGGAGAAAGGTAGAAAAGTGATGTTCATGTATTTGTCTTCGCTATTTGATTGTAAACACTTTTAAAAACAGTGGGGTGTCCTTTCCACAGTGGAGTGATAAAGACAGGCTTTGGTGGAAGACAGACCTTGCCTTGAATTCTGGCTATTCCACTGGGAACATCATAATCACCACTAGCTTCAGTTGCCTCATCTATTAAAAAAGGGGAGAACCACTTAGCTCTCGGGGTGCTTGTGAAGATTAGGGGTAGCGTACAGAAAGGGGGCAGCACCTCACCCCATAGCTCGTACTAATAAACTGTAGCTACTCCTTTCACACTCACGGCGGAGCCCTCCCAAAATGTGGCAGCCTGCACTGTACAGAGCGGGCCCTGGAGCACACTCGTCCTCTAAGTGGAGATGCAGCGGTCAGGTGGGGTACAAGGGAAAACCATGACTGCAGGAAGAGTTAGGCCAAGGGAACAGTAACTAGTGGTTGCAGGAAATGAAAAGGGTGAGCTGGAGAAGAGGAGCAGGATACAGTTAGACAGAGAGGAGGACCAGGTGCATTTCAGATGACGGACATAGAAGCAAAGGTTGAGGCAGGACCTGGATGCCAGGTGAGGAAGACAAGGGAGGAGGCTAAGCCCTCCTGGAGAAGCAGGTTCATGGCAGGCAGTAGAGGGAAATCAGGTTGGCTGGATAAATCATGAACATCTCAGACACTAAGCAGAGTTCAGTCTCTGTACAGCAGTAACCGTAAAGTCATCGTAGGCTCTTGCGCAGGAAAATGCTGCGATGAGCGTAGTGTTTTCGCAAAGCCAGATGGGTAGCCACGTGCGTGGCAGATGGCAGAGCACAAGGAGGCAATTCTCACGGGGTTTTAGATGTCCACACGTGTGGCAAAGTGACCTGGCTACAGCCGGAACAGAGCAAGGGCTAAATCAAAAAGACATTTTGAATGAAAAAAAATAAAAAAAATCACAGGCCCTCAGAACAAGTACTGTAAACGAGCTTGATCCTTAGCCTCCCTTCCCTAAGGCCTATGTTTTATTTTTTTCCTCAAACCATTTCAGACACTCTGCTCCTCCAAGTCTTTGTTTTCTGAAACAAAGGCGGGAATCAGTTGACCAATTAATCAATCAACTATTTAGTGCTGCTGCTAAGCCGTTCTGGACCAAGGCAGAAAGATTCCTGCTCAGAACTTCTCTGAAGAGAGAGGAAGAAGGAAGTTGGAAATCCATCATAACTCAAGTCTGAAGACCCAGAACCTTCCCTACACACTCTTCCTAGAACGCAGATACCCGTCCCCCTCCCCTCCCCGAAGCAAACATTAGGCTTTTTATGTATTGCAGCTAAATGTCACTGACTGCTGTAGCAGGTTAGAATGTATCCCAAAGAGCACAATTTCTAAAAGAAAAAAAAGTGACAGTCAAGAATATCCGACTCTTCTACTTTCAGTAGGTGGCATGGCATAGGAAAAGTTTTGTCCTTGAGCTGTTAATTTATAAATATTGGATTGCATGGAAGCTTCCAAGTTCTCTGGGACTTCTTCTTGTGGCTGGACCAGTTTTTTTGATAGTGCATTTGCTTGCTAAATAATCGATCCAGCTAGCTCATGTTGTGGGCACTCAATCACCGTAAATTCTCTAAGTTTCATAAACCTTTCAGAATAGGCCATCACTCGGGACATGAGCTGGGTTGGAGATAAGATCTGTCAGCCTCCCCTCAGCCGATGCTCAGAAAGTCTCCTCTGAACCAGGAATGTCAGATCTTCTTCCAGAAAAAACCCCAAGTTTCTCGTAAAGTGGCAGGAGATCAGGACAAAATAAGAATGCAAATAACACTTCATCAGACTATAGGTGATACTGAACTAGAGGAAGCTATCAAAATAAGAAGATAAATATTCCAAAGAATAGGAGAAAAAGAAACGTCCTTCAGTGAGCGATACTAAAATTATACTCTTATTTGGAGCAACATACGAGGTAGGGAAATGATAAAGCCTCCCTGAGACTAGCCAGAAAGCAAGAGGTAAGCTGCCTCTATGTTCCTGTGTAATCCATTTCACAGACTTGCTCAGTGTAAGATGAGAAAACAGAGGCTCAGATAAGGTAAGGACTTATTCTAGGTTAGACAACCTGCTAATAGAACAGAGTGGAAAGAACTCAAATATGGTGTGGTCCTGCTTCCCTGGCCCTATATATGGTCCTCTCCCTATGGATAGGAGGGAAGGCAGAGAGAAATCCAGAAACCCTGCCACACACTGGACTTCAGGCCATGATGTCTGGGTTCGGGTTCTCCAGAAAAGGTCGTCTTAAAGTACTATCATGATCTAAATATGAAAATCACTCATGCTCTTTAGTGCTGTAGACGTGGTGATCAGCGCATTTTTAGGAAAACACAAACTCTCATTAAAATTATCACAATAGGGCTTCCCTGGTGGCGCAGTGGTTGAGGGTCCGCCTGCCGATGCAGGGGACACGGGTTCGTGTCCCGGTCCGGGAGGATCCCACATACCGCGGAGCGGCTAGGCCTGTGAGCCATGGCCACTGAGCCTGCGCGTCTGGAGCCTGTGCTCTGCAATGGGAGAGGCCACAACAGTGAGAGGCCCGTGTACCACACACACAAAAAAAAATTACCACAATATAACTCATTCTCCCATTAATTAAAAAGAATGAAAGCAGTCATATAATTTAAGAGAATAAAGATGTTTCAAAACTGCCAAGATCTAGCTTTAAATGGAAGATAAACCCAAGTAGTAGTAGCACATTGCATTAATAGAAGGGGGCAAGATGAAAACCACTAATTCCACATGATTACTGAAATTTCTGGAACATCTACTACCACCACAGTCCACCCCCTTATAACAGTAGCATCAAAACAGCACAATATACAGGTTTCCAATATACAGGTCTCTCTAAAACTGCACAGCTTTTGTCTCCCTTCCTTCCTTCCTTCCTTCCTTCCTTCCTTCCTCCTTCCCTCCCTCCCTTCCTTCTTTCTTTCCATTTAGAAGAACAATTAGGTTAAACAAGTATATTATTATAGAGGTCAACAACCAATTCTTTAAAAATGAACGTACACACACATCACACACCCTAAGAACCTAGGGTTTAGACACACGAAACCATTATAAAACATGAAATACTGCTATATTGGTAAGAGATATTTTACCTATTCTAAATTTATTAATCATTTTTCACCTTTCCTGCTTTAAGTACTCAAATCCTACAATGAAAAAAAAAAAACTTTGGAGAGACACCAGTTACATATGTGATGATTTCTCACTTACCAATTCTTCCAACAACTGTTAGGCTAAGTATTATTTACCCCGATTTACAGATTAGAAAATGGAAACTGAGAGAGTAATCTGCTCAAGGTTGCACAGCAAGTAAGGAGAAGAGGTGGAATTGAACCCAGATCATCTAAGTCCAGGCCCTTTTCACTACATCAACAATTCTGCAAGTGTGGTCTGCAAGCCTCCAGGGGTCTCCAAGCCCCTTTCATAGTATCCAGGGAGTCAAAACTATTTTCACTACTAAGCATCCAGGGAGTAAAACTACTAAACTACTAAAACACCATGTGCCTTTTCACTATGTTAACATTTACACTAATGGTGCAAAAGAGCAATGGAGGGTGAAGCTGCTGTAGCCTAAATCAAGGTAATGACACTAAAGTTCACTAAGAGCCATTGCTTTCTTCACCGCCACTCATTTGCAATACAAACACTGCCACTTTCACTTCAGAATGCCCTTGATGAAGCAGTAAAAATTAAAAATTTTATTAAATCTCAACCCTTGAGAACACGTCTTTTAACAGCTCTGTGACAAAATGGGAAATATGCATAAAGCACCTCTGCCACATACAAAAGTACCACAGTTGTGTCTGAAGGAAAAGTACTTGTGCAATTGCTGGACTTGGGTGCTAAACTAGCCTTTTTTTTTCCCCCCAAATGGAGGATTATTTGAACTTGAAAGAATGACTGATAAGGCGATGCTATTCAGATTTCTGTATTTGGCAGATCTTTTCTCAAAACGGAAAAAGTGAGCCTGTATGTGAAGGAAAACAACTGATTTGTTGCCAATGATAAAGTGTGAGCCTTTAAGCAAAAATTAAAAGCTTTGGAGGGCTTCCCTGGTGGCGCAGTGGTTGAGAATCCGCCTGCCGATGCAGGGAACACGGGTTCGTGCCCCGGTCCTGGAAGATCCCACATGCCGCCGAGTGGCTGGGCCCGTGAGCCATGGCCGCTGAGCCTGCGCGTCCGGTGCCTGTGTTCCGCAACGGGAGAGGCCACAACGGTGAGAGGCCCGCGTACCGAGGGGAAAAAAAAAAAAAAAAAAAGCTTTGGAAATTTGTATATACCACCATGAGACCTTTCTGATGAGATTGGCTGTTGATATTAACCAATGTGATTTTTTTTGATATTATATTTAAAAAAGTATTAACATTTGAAGACCTGAATAATTCAGTAAACCAATATTTTCCCAATGGTCAATACAGGGTATTATAAAATCATGCACGGGATGGGAAAAATATTCCATTCTTTACACATTTAAAGTATTAAATGGATTGATACATTTGTGACAAAGTATAAAAATTTCATTGATATGGCTTCAGATTCCACACTGCAGCTATGTTTTTTAAAAGTCACCACCTGTCAAATTTCAGTGTATTATCAAAAAGAATATCTAAAATTATCTGAAAAGCTATTATTTTCCCTTTTATAAATATGTCTGTGTGAGGCTAGATTTTCCTCATCTATCTCAACCAAAACGATGTATCATACCAGATGGCACACAGAAATAGATATTAGGATTCAGTTATCTTCTATTATGCCAGGTCTTAGAGATTTGAAAACTATAAAGCACTCTTCTGAATAAATACTTTTATTGTGGAAAATATAGGAATTTTTCATAAAAACCTGTAATGGGTTTACCATTATTTTTAAATGAATTAATGTTATTACTTTTCTCATTTCTCATAAATTTTCTCATTTTAATTTCTAATAAAGTAAATATCAATAGCTATAATAATCCACATGAACTTAAGTTCCTCCATAAGGTCAATAATTTTTTTTTTTTTTTTGCGGTATGTGGGCCTCTCACTGCTGTGGCCTCTCCCGTTGCAGAGCACAGGCTCCGGACGCGCAGGCCCAGCGGCCACGGCTCACGGGCCCAGCTGCTCCGCGGCATGTGGGATCCCCCCGGACCAGGGCACGAACCCGTGTTTCCTGCATCGGCAGGCAGACTCTCAACCACTGCGCCACCAGGGAAGCCCAAGGTCAATAATTTTTAAGAGTATAAAGTGGTCCTGAGATCAAAAAGATTGAGAACTGCCACATTATATCATGCTAACTGCCTTTAATATTTAAAATAATAAGATAGTAGAAAAAATTTCTCTGTATAGACATGTCTCCAAAATGTTTTAAAAGATCACCAAGATGTACCCTAATTATTGTTACTGATCAGAACGTGTTCAGGCAGCCCCAACCCTGTGGTCACACCTACAAAGAAAGGGATCCTCTGAAATCAAATGCTGTAAAGGAAGCCTTAAGTTACTGGTTCAACAGCACCCTAATCGAATGAAGGGAAAGGACTAGAATAGAGAGCTCTGCCTACCTTAAATGATTTCAAAACAAGGCCTCAGCTGATGCTCAGGGAATGATGATGTCTCGCTAGTAATAACAGGAGGCAAAAGAAAATATTCCCTTGAAGTGTTTTCTCTCAGTCACAAGAATTATACTTGACATTACAGAAAAGGAAAACACCTACATCTAGCTATTTATCTGTAATGTTTTATGACATTTGTCATAATAGGAAGAGATCAAGTTCAACTGAAGGGCAAATTTTTCATCAGTATAGATCCTCTTATCTTTCAAGTCGGTATTAAAACTTTGGTGAACTAGTCATTTGGCTTAAAGAGGATGGCAAAAAGTGGAAGTAATTGCTCACATGCAAAGACAGGGTTTGACCTACTCCATTCCCATAAGGAGATGGATGTCTAGGAGCAAGTGGGAATAGTATGGGTGTTTATTTCTTCTATCAGTTATGTTTATAAACAGAGCTAATAGTACAGACAGGTTAATTTCTGCAAAGTACATTTTTTTTTTTTTTTTTTTGCAGTACGCGGGCCTCTCACTGTTGTGGCCTCTCCCGTTCCGGAGCACAGGCTCCGGACGCGCAGGCCTAGCGGCCATGGCTCACGGGCTTAGTTGCTCCGCGGCATGTGGGATCTTCCCGGACCAGGGCACGAACCCGTGTCTCCTGCATCGGCAGGCGGATTCTCAACCACTGCGCCACCAGGGAAGCCCTGCAAAGTACATTTGACTCAATTTTTTTTAAGGTTTAAAAGATCTACAAAATCCTAAGCATTTTTATTAATTTATTTTTAATTTTTTGACCGCACCATGGGGCTTGCGGGACCTCAGATCCCTGACCAGGGACTGACTCCAGGCCACCCCAGTGAAAGCCCAGAATCCTAACCACTAGGCCACCTGGGAACTCCCCCTAAGCATCTTTTATTATGCTTATTAGCTCTATCAGCCAAATGCACTTCTGAATGACGGGAAACTAAACTATTATCCCAAGAATAAATCAAATTACACCCTTATGTCAAAACCAACATACCAAAGAGCCCAAAACTCAAGGTTTTGAAATGGGAGAGTTGAAATGGGATCCATAAAAGCACAGAAATGTTGGTAGTCTAGGAAGTCCAACACTGAGTATAAGAATGGTAATAAAGATGTCTTATTTCATTTAGCGTAGCATTAAACCAAAGTTATCTTTAAGTGAGCCATAAAAGCTGCCCTATTTATCCCACTAAAGTACACTTAAAAATTTTGTTATATATATTTTACCAACATTTAAAAAATAATGTAATATATTAAAAAAATCATTGAATTGTACATTTTAAATGAGTAAATTGTATGTTATGTGAATTATATCCCAATAAAGCTGTTAGAAAAACAACAACAAAGCTGCCCCAGACGCTGGGGCAATTCCAGCTGTGAGTGTCCTCATGGAAGTTTATATATTACAGAGATCAACTCGCTGGTCTCACTAGTAAAGATGCTCTGACAAGCAGGAAGATATCTGACAGTCACTGCCAGTAAGATCACTTAAGGCCTCCTTGGTGCCAAAACTTTTCTAACATAACTTGTATAAGACAAATCAAGAGGAATATAAATAAAAAGTCACATACTTGGTTCCTTTAAGCATATTTAATATTTGAATTCTCATTTTCTATTTTCCCAGACCCCAGAAAACAGAGTTTTTAGATGACCAATATTTTGTTCCAGAAACATACAGCCTTATTAGCTAATTCATAAAAGAGCTATTTTACAAAGGTACATCTGGATAATTAGAACAATAAAGTCTTTTAGGCATTTCAAAATGTGATCAGTAAAAATACATGATTATTAATAAAGTTTTTTTAAGATAGTTCCAGATTTCTTTAAAAGTAATTTCTGTTAAAGAGTACATGATTGTATGGTGAACAAGGAAAATAAAATGTTCTAGCAGGAAGAGGCTGACTAAGAATAACCCACAGTGTGCGTTACAGTTATGTCTGCAGTACGTCTGCTTAGCCATTGGCACCTGGAAATGGTGGACAGGGCTTCCTTCTAGGAGGTACAATTTTTTCCTACCAACTTTATTTTCAAAACCATCAGTACCAGTGGGGAAGAATGAGGCAAAGGAACTCTTTTCTTGAGGAAAAAACAATTTGTCAGATCACTTTGAAAAGGGGCGGAAAAGTCAGCAAAAACGATTTACAAAACAAAAATTGTATTACTGGGGGCAAAAAAGCTAGCCAGCAGAAAGCTGACTGGAAGGCTCTACTAATTTTCTGTTTGAGGTCTTCTGTACACAGTTCTGAAAGGTGCCCCCCGTGACACATAGGGAAGGAAATATCGACCAAAGCTCTAGTAGCTCAAAATAACATCATATACCACCTTCAAAGAAGACAGCTTCCAGTTTGAAATAGAGAAGCTCCACATAATACACCAAATTTAACAATAGCAAAAAGAAAAAGTATGCGAGTAAATGACAACTCACAGGAAGCATAATTATTTTCTTTAGCTTTGAAAATAAGGAAAAAATGGGCTCTTCTCCTCTACTATCACACTAGCTCCCCACCCGCTTCCATAAACACATTAACAAAAAGACTTTAGAGGGACTCATCCTTTCTAACAGCTGTTAGAGTTGTTTTAGGGAAAAGAAAGCCAAAAAGCTTATAAAATATACCTTCTGTGCAGCATAATATAATAGTAACCGTTTAGGTCCTAATAGCCAAGACAACTCAAGCAGTCCAAGTTAGCTGATTTTAAAGTATGCCAAATATATCGTTTCTAGGGCAGTGATCATGATTTTAAATTACAGCACTCTGGGGGTTTGCTGATTTGCCTTGATTAATTCTGTTCTCTGAAAAGGAAGGAGACACTCCAAATGTAATTTGCCACTTAATAGCAAAGGGGCCATTAGGGCCACATGAGAGAGCACAGGGTCACGGCAGGTCACTGCAATAGCTAAAACCCAGCCAGCTCTCCTGCTCCGGGAAGGTTGCTTTGTCTACCACCCTTGGACCTTTCCGTATGGAAGTAGATTCCAACTTCTAGTCATGTAACTTTGAGAAAATAAATGGCTTTGATGGTAACCAGCCTCACTCAAAGACAGGGTGAATATCTAATTCCATTATTCTGAAAGGCAGGTAGAGTATCAAAGTCGAATGGATGTGATTATAATGGCCAAAAGAAAACAGAGGGTGTGGGAGGCCAGCATGAGAAGGGAAGAAGTTAGGTTGGTAAGATAAAAAGAACACTCAAAATTGTGGAATCTTTTCAGAATTAGACTTCATTTGGGGGCTTTGTTTGACAATCTGGATATGAATTTATTTGGAAGTACTAGAGCTATGGTCAAAATATTTTTCCAGTTAGCCCTGGTTTTGTTCCAACGAGAGGTTAAACTTCAGGAAAAAGAAAAGCAAATAGTTGCTAAGGACAAGGGACTGGCTGAGCTAGAAGAGAAACCAAAACTCTGGTAACCTACAAAGCTTCTTAAAGGAATGAGTGCTAGAGAATTATGCAATTACCCTGTAGTGTCTGAAGTTAAGATGAAAGTTCTATTTGTATTTACCTTTCTCCTGATTAACTGTCCACAGATGGTATTAGTGTCAAGTAACTACAGGTGTAATTCTTTTAGTTGGGAGTGACTACATTATTTCCAGCAG
The DNA here is from genome assembly GCF_026419965.1 of Kogia breviceps. NCBI lineage: Eukaryota > Metazoa > Chordata > Mammalia > Artiodactyla > Physeteridae > Kogia > Kogia breviceps. The sequence goes on along the minus strand of NC_081316.1, from coordinate 108,856,173 downwards.
CACAATGTAACCATTTGGTTTTTACTTGCTTCTCTTAAGAGATACAGAAAGTTCAAGTCCCAAGCTTTACTTATATATTAGCCTCTGCTTCTAAAAATTTTAATCCCACTTTGATTTAATTTATACTTGGGCTACAACTCAAAATAAAATTCTAATTTATAGATGAGGTCCAACAATCCAAGTTGGTCTACTTAAAAAACATAGATCAGTTTTGGAAAAACAGAAACAGGAATCTGGACATAGATGAGCTTGTTAAGTTGTAGTGGTGTTTATAAAAGTAGTTGGGAATCCTTACCACTTGTGATGAGGGGAAAATTGTATATATATATATATATATATATATATATATATATATATAATATATATATAATATATATATTATATATATATATATATATATTTGGGCAGAGGGTGGGGGGATGGCAGGGAAGAGTAAAATTACATCCTAACTACCCACAGAGTTCAGAGGGCACTGCTGAAAGATATGAGCAGTGGATGAACTCCTTGCATACTAACAGAATTTTCATATTTGACAAATGATTTAGTTTTAGTTGGCAAAAATACTCCAAAACATACATACCTGATGCACAAAGAAAACCACAGAAAGCCAGTAGAACTGAAGGGGTTCTCAAGTTACAGTTCTGAAACATTTATCCTCTGGAGGGCGCTGCCAGTACTACTATTCATTCTAGAGCAGGCAGTTACCAACGCCTTGCCTGCAGTATCCAGTGTATGTTCTGGTCTGCAATTTTTAAGGTCAGTCATGCACCAGTGTGGAAAAAGCTCCAGCAGTGAAGTCAGAGGAAGTGCTTCTGGAGCTGGTTGGAGCAGCTCTGCCTTCTCCACCACAGCTCTCTCCGCTCCACTCTTGGCTCTCTTTTTAACTCAAAGAGCCCTTTGGCACCATCAGTGCAAAAATTAGAGTCAAACCTCCAGGTACTAAAATGTTACTGGCCTTATAATCAGCAGTACCCGCGGCTAATGAAAGCCATTGTTCAACTCAGTAGTGATTCAGTTACATAACCTTCCCGGATTCTCACCCGCTCCCACCCCACCCTTCCTTCAGCGACCCCCACCCCTGCCACCACCTGAAGCATCGCCGTTTGCTTGTTTTTTACTTCCTGCTCAATCCGCAGGGATAATTTTACACAAGTGCCAAAGTCTAATGTATAATTATAAAAATGAAACAATACCAAGAATAACAAACTTACAGTCAAGAAAATAAAATTTGCTTTCCTCTCCCTCCCAAATCCCAACCCTCAACAGAAAAAGAGACAATAGAAGAAAATACACCCATTTTCAAGTGCCTGCTCTTTAGTACATTGAGGATTCCTGTTCATTGGGAGTGGATCCCAGCTACAGAGAAGAGGTGCTTGCCTCGGGTGGGAGGAAGCCCTACCTGGGAGCACAGAGCTCAAGTCCTCTGCACTTAGGAGTCCCAGCAGACTACGCTTTTGAGGTGACCCTCAGACAAGCAGCCTACTGGACAGCAGAGGGCATGGGATACAGTTTGGTGGAGGCCACATGCTCCTCCCTCCCCTGCTTAGCCCCTCCTCCTCTTCACCTCTCTACCCCACCTCCTTATACCCCATACTGAACTCTCTGCTTCGGGAGCGATCGATGCTTGGGTGTACTAAATACAAAGGGCTAAAACTCTCACTACTCAATTAAAACAAAACATGGCAAAATAAAAATTAAAATGTGCTTTCAAAATACGGAATGAAGTCAAATAAATACATCTGATTTTCTCTTTTTCTTAAGTCTAAGTAAAATTTCATATTCTACACCCAAAGCTCTATACATTTGGTTTTTGTTCTGAATCAAAATGAATTTCTGATAGTGAGGAGAGCAGAGTGAGAGAACGACGTCCCCTCACTGACAGACTAGTGCAGCTGCCAGGCTGTGAAGAACCAGTCCCACTCTGGGCCCCGGGGGCGTGGCTACCCCAGGGTGCTCGCAGGCAGATCCTCCGTCACACGCTCTCTCTGTGTCCACACTGGAGCCAGGACGTGGTGATACAAGGCCGATGCTCAAATCCAACAACCTGCAGTCACCTCCAGGACACGCGGCTCTAACTTTTATCTGGGAAGAACAAGGAGATGTGGAGATCAAATTGGGAAGAAAGAACGAATTAAAATGAACCCTTAGAGAATATACTTGAAATCTGTGGACACTGTTAACATCTTTGTTTCTGGATCAGAATAGCCTCATCCTTTAAAAGCATGAAAGCAAACGAGTACAAACTGCTGCACTGAACACAAATCCATCTGTAGTCACAGGGGGACACTGCTTTCGCTGTCAGGGGAGACACAAAAGCACAGCAAGACCTGAGGAGGACCTGCCTCCACCACTAGGGAGCCTCGGTTTCCTGGGCCCACCACAGCTCTGCCTTCTGCTTTTGCAAAGGTGAAGAAAGACAGAAGGAGGGTGGCGTGGGGACTGACAACTGCAGCTTCTCTTAGAAAACAAGAGCTGAGTCAGCAGCCAGCGGCCTCTGCTTGATATATGATGTTTGGAGACAAGCAGTTTTTCTAAGACAGAGAAGAAATGGAATCTCAGAAGGTTTCCACTTTAAAGAATAATCAATCATGTCATTCAATGCACTGTTCAGGCAGGATGATTCTTGAGTCTGAAACTCCACAGTTTTCACATACCTGAGTGCTTGTCTGTGAGGGCTGATCCAGCCAGCCTTTGGCAAAGAATGGTGTAACTTTCCTCCACCTTCTGCAAAATAAAACCCATAGGTTTTTCATTTGAACATCGTGAAAAATTTATTTTGAAAATAGGAAAGAAGGCTTCTTTATATTATAGGGACATGCTTCCAAATTTCAACATTAACATCATTAAAAATTTTGTTAGTAGGTGAGAAAAGTAAATTTCATTCCTTTTACCTGCTTCTCTCTTGAGTGAATAACTGAAAATGTTCCCATAGAGAAGAAAGTAGAGGAGGGGCACCCGGCAGCGGTGCTTATCCCACTGCCCACCCCCCCCGGCCCGGAGTCGCCCTGAAAATGGTCCCACATGCGGCATGAACTAAACTAGAGCCAACGTGCCCTCAGGGGCCTTTTAGAATCTTATCAGCCACAGGATGACCCTACATATAATCATATGAAGAAGGGAAAACCTACCACATGAAGTTAAAAGGAAAACTAAGGGGAAAAAATAAAAAACAGAACAAAACTAAGGGAGACCAGTCGTTAGCTAAGAGGCTAAGGACACTTTAAACTCTGGTCCCTGACACCTCTACTAAATGATGTCATGACAAACATTTGGGCTCTGGCAGCTGTGCCTACTGATGGCAAACTTATACAAAGTCCTGTCGTCAGAAATGACCACACAGGGTCAGTTTTGCAGTGGTGGCTTATGCAGTGACATCTTCAATTACCAATTTACAGAACTCCTACTCATAGGCAGGCCTTTAATTACAGGAGCCACTGGAGACAATTTCTATCTGTCACAGCACCTGGGAAACTACCAACATCACCTAACAATTCTCAGATAATTAATAGGTTATGGCAAGTTAAAGCATTTCCCAGCCTAGATTCCTAACTACACAAACCCCACCTATCTCAGCTTACTGCCCACATCTTCTCATGGAGGACAGCCAATCATGCCAAATATATTTAGGTTCTTAAACTTAGAAACCCATACAAACACACAGTTTACAGAACTACATTTTTTTTTTTGGTTCTTGTGATCAGATTAAAAAATGCTGACCTCAGGTTTTCATCCAGGTCTATTCACAGACAATCGTCAAGGAAAACATACAAATCTAGACCCTGAGCAAGGTTACTGACAACAGCCTGTCAATCATTCTACACTTCCTCTCTGTTAAATGTGGTTTTTATATCCGAGTCCTATGGATGTTGAAGTCTGAGGTACCTTTAAGTGTTCAAGGTCAGCCTCTATCTTACGAATGTACTCCATGATCTGGCTTTGTGAATCTGCACAAGAGGAGGGACTCTGGATCTCAAAACAGGAATCCTCCATAGCTCCCCAGCGCTGCTGGACCAGGAATTCTGGGGTGAAAGGTGAAACTGCCCCATGAAAATGAGCATTCTGGGGGGAGCGCTGCTGCCGGCGGGTAGAGTCCATAGCGGGGATGCCTGTAGCGGGCTGTGCGGGAAGCGAGGAAGCAACCTCCTCATCCGTGGAGCTCTCCTGCACTGTTTCGTAGCCGTCAAGGATCAAACAGGTTCCTATCGGTAGAGACAGAACGGTTTGATGAGATTAGTGCTGCCATCATCACATCAGGAAACAGATGTGGGGTGATTTGCTGACAACTTGAAAAGCTACTAAAGAAAGGGAAAGGCCATTAATTCCCAAATTCACAGGTTAAGTTTTAAGTACCTCAGAATTTTCTTACGTCAGGTTAAAGGTAAACTTAGCACACTTTCCTGGTAATTTCTGAATAACTTCATATTCGTTAGCATTTTTTTGTGTGTGTGGTACGTGGGCTCTCACTGTTGTGGCCTCTCCCGTTGTGGAGCACAGGCTCCGGACGCGCAGGCTCAGCGGCCACGGCTCACGGGCCCAGCCACTCCGCGGCACGTGGGATCTTCCCGGACCGGGGCAGGAACCCGTGTCTCCTGCATCGGCAGGCGGACTCTCAACCACTGCGCCACCAGGGAAGCCCCGTTAGCATTTTAAAAGTGAAAAGCTGAAAACTACCGGGTGCCTACATGATCTTGCCACCAGCCTCCCTGCCAAACACCTGCCTTGCTTCATCTCCCACCACTGTCTCCCTCACCCTGGACTCTTTAACCACAGAACGCCTGCTCTTAACTCACAGCCTGTGCGCTTTTCTTCTCTGCTGGAACACTCTACTTCCAGGTACCCACATGGCTTCTTCCTTCACTTCCCTTGGGTCTCTGCTCACATGCTACCTCCTGAGAGGCCTTCTTCCCTGATCAACTGGTCTGCCCCCATTACCCTCTGCCCCTCAGTCTGACTGACTATTTTTCCTCCTAATTCTTACTATCTTACATCTATTTATTTATTAACTCATTTACAGTTAGTTGCTCTTTCCCCAAGAAGTGCTTAAGTATCATGACAACGGTGGATTTTTCTGTGTTTTATTCCATGCTATATCTCGCAGCACCTAGGATAGGGTGTGGCACAGAGTAGATTCAGTATTTATTTATTGCATGAAAGAACAGATACTACACACACACACACAGACACACACACACAGACACACACAGACACACACACACGAGAGAATGCTTGGATACCCGAGCGACATCCATTTCAGCACATAGGACAAATAACAATGATTGAAATCAAAGTTTAAATGTGAAAGGAACTTGCCTGAGATGCGCAAATTAACATCCTTCTCTTCCTTTTTAACTGCTCCATCACCTTCTGACGGATTATCATCACTATGTGCTTCACGGGCATCAAAAAAGTGCTCTCCACTCTCATCAAGACCCCCTTCTGGCTCTGCGGGAGGCATCTCTGGGGTCATAATCATGTGGTCCATTACTAAAATGTTACTTGCCTGGCTATCTTGGAATGCCAGTACCACTGAATCCCGTGGAGCAGAAGATTCAGTTGAAGTCCGTGGACTGTAACAAGTTGAAATGTCACCAGTTCCAGTTCTAAAGGGCATCTGTCCTTCACAAGGATGATAGGCCTTAATGTTTTCAGGGTTCTGGGTTCCACTGTCTGCCTGCACCCCCAGAGAGGCTGTCCTGCATCTTGGGAAATGTGGCCAGTCTTCCTGAGTGCTCTTCTCGGTCAAACCCAGCTGTTGTACCAGCAACTGCTTCAACAAACCCACTAAAAGATTTAGGAAGGGGGGGGAAAACACACGCATTCACAACTATAACCTCAAACTGACAGAATTAAATTAGAGGAATTATCAATTCTCTCTTAAAGTAAGTACCTTTTTAGTAACATACAGGCAAAAATATTAATTTCATACAGTCATTTTTTGTTTTGAGAAATGAAATAAAACACCATCTAGAGAAAACTTAACATTAAACTTGACTTTTAAAAAATTTAAGAATTCTCAGTGGGGATTCTCCTATTATTCTCCTCTATGCCCTACCTCCACATTTTCTACCATATAACTGGAATAATACCCCAAAGGTACTTCTTAAAAGGATGTTGAAAAGCCGTGTTAATCTAGACAAAAGAACCTGAAAGTTCTGCTTTTTCCAGAAGCAGACACTACCTACATAGGCATTATTTTTTTTCTAATGTTATTAGACACAGAGAACATTTATTTTATCATCTATAATAACCCAAAGAACCTCCTTAAATGGTGAAGAAGAAAATAAAACTGCCCTGTAAATTTAATTCCAATGTTTGGTAGCATGCATAATTTCAAAGGATAAGGAAACATTTATTAGTTTTTAAAAATGACCTCACTAGTACCACAGCTTCCTTTGGTTGTTGAATATAGAATGGATTCAATTTTAAGTGGGCAAGTGCATGCTGTGAGGTCACACACAATGAGAGGGTCACCTGGACTATGTTAGTGGAGCCATCAGAAATCATTACCACTGTTAACTCTATGAGCCTAGAATAAATTAGGTTTTAAAGAACTTGACCAATTCCCTACTTTCAACTCGGCCTTAATTTCTATCTTCTGTCTCTTTAAATAAAGTTTCCACATAGGTTTGGGTCTTTGACCCTCCTTCTTTTTGCTCTGCAGTCACTTCCTGAGAGACGCTATGAGTACTTATGGCTTTGACACTCAGACCCATCTCTCTCCCTGACCTCCTCCAAAGCTCCAGTCTTAAATCTCTCAACTTCCTGTTCATCCTTCCTCTTAAATGGCTCGCCATTCATTAACATAATCTCAACATGTTTTAAAATTAAGCCCATAATCTATGGCAAAGAAAAGAAGGAAAAAAGAAAGTGCAGCAGTGGTGGTTATTTTCTAATTTTTATTTCTGACAAAAATACGGAAATTATCTCCAAATAGTCCCTTACCTTTGCCCTCACAGCCAAAGAAGTCAATTGTTTTAAGTATTTGTTGGTTTCTCACTTTATTTTTATTCTTCTAACACCATTCTAGCCCAGACCACTCCACTCCAACTCTATTTCCATTCAAATCCTTTTGCAGCTCTCAGCCGGAGTAATCTTTTCCCACTAGGCATACACCCTAGCTTAGCAACTTCAAATGGTTCTTTCTCTGCAGCTAAAGCGATCATTCTCAGCCTTTTGCCCACTTTCAATACACCTGAGACGTGTGATCCACTCCCACTTGTAGCAGGGGTTCACAACCAGGCTGGAGAGGGAGTGGGTGGCTAACAAAGTGGCAAGGACCACCCATTCGTGTGTGTGCATGTGCGCGTGTGCGTGCGTGTGCACACATGTGTGTGTGCGCGTGTGTGTGAGAGAGAGAAGGACGGCTCGTGGTGAAGAATACTACAATCTCCACAGGAAAACAGAAGAATATCTGTAGCCTGAATAAGTCCTCAAAACCCTGCAGCCTGCCACCCTTCAAGTCCGGAGGACTCAACCTGCTCTTCAAGGTCCACAACAGCTGGGCTCAACAACGCGTCCTCCACCTTTCTAACCTTGTCCCCCATGCCTCCTTTAGCTTGGGTGGTCTGCCCCAGGCCAGCTGCCCTACCCACTGCTCTCTGAACACCCTCAGAGTTGTTTTTGTTTGTTTGTTTGTTTGTTTTTGTGGTACGCGGGCCTCTCACTGCTGTGGCCTCTCCCGTTGCGGAGCACAGGGTCCGGACGCACAGGCTCAGCGGCCACGGCTCACGGGCCCAGCCGCTCCGCGGCATGTGGGATCCTCCGGGGCACGAACCCGTGTCCCCTGCATCGGCAGGCGGACTCTCAACCACTGTGCCACCAGGGAAGCCCCTATAATGTTTTTTTACTTAAGGAGGTGAGGGAAAGTTTTCTCTCATCTTCCCACTAGACTGTAAAATTCTTGAAGGGAAAATTCATGGTACATTATAAAACTCTGGTGCTTGGTAAGTATCTGTATTAACTTATGCATAAAACTTACAATTCCTTAGTGCATCCAACGCCCACCGTTCTTCTGAGACAGGCAAGTGTGGATCTGGGATTGTGATTTGATGATTGACTCCAACTTCCTTTAGAGTTCCATCTGCATGCTGCTCCTTTGCAAACTGTCTCTCAGCCACAAAGAGATCATCCACCTCCGATTTCCCAGAGGTATCCAGTGAATGAGATTGAGGTTTTGACGACATTAAAGGAGACTCTAATCCCAAGTCTCTGTCTGTTCAATGGAACAGAAAAAGTAGAACGTATCTTAACAAAACTTTTAACGTGAAGCATTCAGGAAATATTTGGAAAAAAATAACCGCGTGAGCTACAGAGATTGTCTGCCAAGTAAAATACACGGCACTTAGTGTGGTGTGGTAGCGGTACACAGAAGCCGTGCAAGCAAAGCTTGTTAAAGTGAATAGCCGACGCCAGATCCTGCACAAGCCAAAAGAGTTAACGTTTCTTCACATTTTACTGAGTAATATGTATACTCCATTCTTCCAGGTTAACTTAACAGATCAGTTTACCTGGACTCTGCAGACCAGTGACCGAAATGCCATGATGTTCCACTTTTAATTTTGGAGGTTCTTCTTCATCATTGTCTCCTCTATGGAAGGGAAAAAAAAACCATCTTTCAGCGTCATGAGGTGCCTGAACATCAGTGCAACAAAATGATAAGAATCATCCATTCTTTCTCGGACCAAAACCACTAAGTCGTTCCTGCTCGGAAGCAAAGGGACACTCACTCGCAAGGTGGGGACTGTGGCAGTGGAATTGGCTTTGTGGACTGCTCCTTCACTGATGCAGCCATCCGACAGATGAGGTCCTGCCAGCTGCAGCAAGTTGGAAAAGAGTACAAAACACAGGAGGGAAAGGAAAAAGAAACACAGTTTAAATACATTCAGAAAGCAAAAATAAAGACGAACAAACCATACCAGAAACCAAACCAAACCAACAGTCAAAAAACACTATTTCTGCCAGAGAATATCTTTATTTTGGTGACATACTATTAAGTAGAGATTATAAAACCGAACAACATTATGGATACACTACCCATGAAAAAAACTTCACTTGACGCTTCTGAGAATTCTTTCTTTAGAAAAGATACTTTCAATAGAATAGAACCAAAATAAGAGAGAACCATCTAAAAAGGAACAAATTCTTAGAAGAACACCTCTCAAAGAATATAGAGAAAGTACTTGTTTCAACATAGTTTTTGGCTTTGAAAGTCCTTTTACAAAGGCAGTGAAATTGTGGAATATTATATTCAGGATAATAAAACATATTAGCACAAGGTAGCTATATCCAGTACATACACAGTCTTTTCAGAAACTGTCTGTGCCACCAGTTCATAAATTTGGGCTCCATTGTCAGACATGGAGATGACGAATAAAGCTTTGTTATCTGGGAAAACAAGACAAAAATTACTCTAACAATATGACCCACAGAGGCTGGGAAAGATGTTTCTAGGGTCCTGGTATTATTCTGCATCTTAATCCAGGCAAAGGTTACACCTGATCACTTTGTAAACACACATTCACTTTGTACAAACTCATCAAACTATAACTTAAAATTTGTGCAAAATTATTGTATGTTATACTATATATACACTTTAATAAAACAAAGATTATAAAAGTAAGCACTAATTTCACAGTAATTTATTTAAAACAAGAAAGTGTCAATGTATCTAAATTACTGAACTATAAACACTACTGCTCTTTTTGCATTTATTCTGAATTGCCCTTTTGCTAAATGGTTAGTCAGTAACATTCAGTGGGTGTTGGAGAAAAGAGGTCATAAATTTATCTTACCACTATGGAACTAACAAGTTTTAAAAGGGATCTCATTATTAGTACAGTTAATAGGTAACTTCCTAACTGAAACTGATGTTTAGAAATCTAAACCACACCTACTTCTTCAGTTTTTGCCTTTTCCCCACCATATCAAAAGATGAAAGCCTTTTCAATGGGATTACCTCCAATTCATTGTCTTCACTAGTGTCATCAATGATTTGAACATGACATAAAGATAAAAGGAATATGCAGAAAATTTTCAAATGAAGAAAATTGTTCAGAGAATCTAAGCATCCTGAATAATTTTGGGGTATTCACGTTCTAAGCAGTAAATAAATTTCATTTAATCTGTATAAGAATATAAAAGGCACAAAACTCTACGCCAGTCGTGCTACTTCAATGACACTGGGTATCTTATGCAACATTACGATGAACCTGGAGGTTAGTGTCATTCAGCACACATACTCGCCTGTTGCCACTTGTCGAACCAACACTGTACTCAACTTGATGACAGGGCTAAATGTGTGTTTGCTATCACCTGTAGATGCCAGAATCTTACTATGACACCTTAACACCAGTCTATCGTCCTGCTTTTGTAACAATACAAGAATATCTTCCAGCAGCAAAGTGTATAGATCTAGAAATAAAAATGTAGGAGAGGTGATTAGTACGGAAATTGAGATGTGTTTTATAAACTTTATAACAATTTGACATCAAAAACTGATTTCTGTTAAATCTAGTAAATTTTAAAAATGTACTTGCTATTGTATTTTTTTATTTCATTTTTTAATAATTCATTTTTAATGTATTACACCAAAGTGTCAGTTTGTGACTGACAGAGATAAAAAACACTGGTTCTTCACCACAGATAGTTTGAGATACAGTGGTTTAAAGGAAGCTGAGACTCATTAGAATACAAGGATGGAGACAGGACTGAATCGTGACAAAATTTTCTGCTTCATCCCTAAATGAGTATTTAACATGCTTCACATATAACAAAATAACATAAGCAGATCTTCTGTAAATGAGTAATAACACAAAGTACCACTGCTAACTGCTGTCACTGAAAAATGTGAACGGCTATCTCTTCTCTTTGGCATAAGGAAAACTTCCTATTCTTTCCCTTTCTCCACTCTCCCCCAAACCGACAGACAGTATACCTACCAATAGTTTTATCTCTATTCACCTTCCAAACCAATGGCCCTTCATGAATCATCTTCCTTTTTGTTAAATCCAAATTCTGCCAAAATAAAGAGAATTAAACACAAGTTATTTCCAAGCACTTAGTGAGATGATATTCCATTTAGTCTCCTTTCCAGAAATTCTTACTATAAAAGATACCATTTACATTCACTATGATTGATATCTGTCAACTACTGAAAATGGAATAAAAACCAGGTTAAAGTAAGCTGCATAAAATTTTCTAGAAAGGAAAAAGCATCTTGTAAAAACATTCAGGAGCACTGTCTTCCAAATTTCACTCTAAACAGATGTTAACAGCTAATGAAAATGGAGCTGCAAATATTCAGCCACTAGATTCTCAACCCCTTCCTTATTTTTTCTATGAATAACTAACTAGATGGAGATGATGTATAGCTTATCTATAAGAAGCCTCTGATCTAGGCTCTCATTCCAAAAAAAGTTCGAAGGAATAGCATTTCACAGAAGTCCAGGTAGTACTGAGGCTTGCTCTAAATATTAATAACTTAATAAGAGAATCATCTTTTAGCATAAGTAGCTCTAGAAAAATCTTATTCTCTGGAAGTTAAGGGGCTCAGCATATTAGCATGCTTTTTGATAAGCTCTTAAAATAAATAAATAAAAGTCTATTTTAACAGCCACCAAATAAATGTGCCAGAACAACCAGTGAAACAGTATAAGAAAGACTTAAAATCCTAAGTTACTCAATACAAAAGCTCCATGTACTAGAAGGGGCAATTAATAAATATTTTACTATCATTCCTGTAATGGTTTCAACTTTTATGCTTTTTTTTTTTTTTTTTTTTTTTTTGCGTTACACGGGCCTCTCACTGCTGTGTGGCCTCTCCCGTTGCGGAGCGCAGGCTCCGGATGCGCAGGCTCAGCGGCCATGGCTCACGGGCCCAGCCGCTCCGTGGCATGTGGGATCTTCCCGGACCGGGGCCCGAACCCGTGTCCCTTGCATCGGCAGGCGGACTCTCAACCACTGCGCCACCAGGGAAGCCCAACTTTTATGCTTTTGAAGAGCTTCATAGAAAAATAATTATCTTCCTTTACTCAAAAATCTGGAAAGTTCCCACAGTAAACAGCCTTACTCTTATTCAAACTACAGAACACAATAAAATTAATTTTAATAATAAGTAATGTTCCTTGGTCTCCTACAAATCCTTGTCACAAAAAGTTAGTTTCACATAAAATATTCCCCTACTGAAAGACTAAAGCAATCCTCACACAGACCAAGACATTAAAAGGAAGAATAGAACAATAAATACAGACAATCTATGATGCAAGAACTCCTTCAGGTGATGTATGTTCCCACTGAGATGTTAATTACCTGCCAAGTCTTTAGCAAATTTTATTTTTTTAATTATGATTAGACCATCCCTTACCCTGAGCTCTTCAACATTTGGGTACTCTGACAACTTCAGATTGGAGGTATCAAGGCGACGCTGATAATCTTCTAAGCGCTGAAAATGAGACAGGACACAGCTAAGGTTACTGCTTTGGATATCAATGACCTCCCTGTTCCTAAATCAAATGGACACTGTACCTGCATTCTGCTGAACTCTCTGCAACATCAGACACAACCGACAACTCACTCTTCCTTAAAACACTCCCTTCTTTTGTCTTTGGCGATATTACCCTCTCCTAAGTTTCCTCCCACCTCGTTAGCTGTTCTTTTCCAATCTTCTTTTCAAACTCTCTGGCTGCTAACTAGCATATATTTACTTTCTAAATATGTAAATAATGTACATGGTACAAAATTCAGAAGGTAATATAAGGCACACAATAAACAGTAAGTCTCCCTCTAACCCTGTCCTCTTGCCTTCCCAGCCCCAATTTTCCCTAAAGAAGAAACCTCTAATACCCATTTCTTGGGTAGCCTATGAGAAAAACTCTAAGAAAAAAGAATACATATGGCTGTAAGCATGCTTGGCTCTGTTGCACGTAGATATAGCTTTTTAAAAAGAAATATATGGTAACATAATACATTCATATGTGTATTACTCATTGAAAAGGTAATGCAATATATTCATATACACATTTCTCTCTCTCTCCCTGTGTGTGTGTGTGTGTGTGTGTGTGTGTGTGTGTGTGTATCAGTCATCAATATATCTTGGAGGCTGTTCCACACTAGCACATAGAGAGACAGTAGTCTATTTTTCCAGTGGCTGCATGGTATTCAACTCTGTGAATGAACTATAGTTTTTTTAACTACACCTTACTGATGGACATGTATAGTAGAATAAATTTCTAGAGAATCAACTGTTAGACTAAAGGGTACATTTTTCCCCAAGATTATAAAAATTTCCAAATATACAGAAAAGTCTGAATGTGTATAGTACACAGCCATATACCCACCATCTACATTCCACAACTGACATTTGCTGTATTTGTTTTATCATATATTCATCCCTCTATCTATCCATCAATCCATCTTATATTTTGGATGTGTCTCAAAATAAGTTACAGATATAACACACTTTATCTCTAAACATTTTAGCATGCATATCATTAACAAGAGTTCAATATTAATTGACAGTTCTTTTTTTAAACTAAAATTTACATACAGTGAAATGTACACATTTTAAGTATACCTTTCCACCAGTTTTTACCAATGCATATGCCTGTGTAATCAAGCTCCTATCAAGATATGAAATATGACTATCGATCACCCCAGAAGGCTCTCTCATACTTCTTCCTAGCTAATCTCTGTCCCCAGATTCCCAGTGACAACCACTTTTCTGATTTTTTCCACCATAAATTAGTTTAGCCTTAGAAATTCACATAAATAGAATTACATATATGTACTCTTTTGTGTCTGGCTTCTTTCACTCAGTATGTTTGTGAGAATCATCCATTACTGCTAATACTACTTTAGTTTATGACTATATTTACATTTGGTTTACGCTATAAACATTCCTGTACAAGTCTATGGGCACATATCTTCATTTCTCTTGGGTAAATCCCCAGGAAGAGAATTGCTGGATCAAAGAATGGATGTGTGAATGCATACATTTTAAATTTAAGTATAAATTGCCAAATTGTCCTCTGGGGTTTTTATAATTTTACACTCCAAACAATACATTTGGAAGTTCCCGTTTTTCTACAGCCTCACCAACAGAGTGAATGAATGAGCAAACAAGCAGCTAGAGATGCTCAAAAAAGCCAAATACAACTCTGATGTTCTATCCCAAATTGATGTGGACCCACCTACTACATGAAGAGTTAACAAATGTCCCGCCCTTCAATTATGTAATAACAGCTTCAATGAATATTTAACAGATTCCAGGTAAAACTAATTTAATATTCTTATTCTCACTGTCATCCTGTGTCTTCTTGCTTTTTCCTTCTTACCTGCTTGTTTTCTGCCTCCTTAACAGCCTGATTTACATAATTTAAGATCTGACGACAGTGATCTGCAGCTTTCTTCACCTTCTCCCTTTCCGTTGGCCACTCTAAATATGGCAAAGAAATCCAAAATGTAAAATGGAGGAAATAAGAAAAGAATGTTAGGTATGTACATAAATGAGATATCACTTTATTTCAACAGTTATAAAAGCATAGCAAGACCTTGAATATTTTGTTTATTTATTTTAACTTTTATTTTTATTTATTTATTTTTTATTTTTGGCTGCGTTGGGCCTTCGTTGCTGTGCATGGGCTTTCTCTAGTTGCAGCGAGCGGGGGCTACTCTTCATTGCAGTGTGTGGGCTTCTCACCGCGGTGGCTTCTCTTGTTGCGGAGCACAGGCCCTAGGCACACGGGCTTCAGCATTTGTGGCATGTGCGCTCAGTAGTTGTGGCTCGTAGGCTCTAGAGCGTAGGCTCAGTAGTTGTGGTGCACGGGCTTAGCTGCTCCGTGGCACGTGGGATCTTTCCGGACCAGGGATCGAACCTGTGTCCCCTGCACTGGCAGGTGGATTCTTAACTAGTGTGCCACCAGGGAAGTCCAAGACCTTGCATATTTTTATACCAGGCTAAAATCCTACAGCAGAATCTCAATTCAGGTAGTCTTTGGACAGGTAAGACTTGTTATCATAGTACTTTAAGCATCAATACTAACCTTTAAAAAGAAACCAAATCCAAGGAGAGATGCTTTATATCAAGTATCAGGCCCACCCAAAGGAGTAGGTTTCATTCATGCTGTAAGCTATATAAATGGAACCCCTTTTCCCCTATCAAAGTGCACAGCCTACATGATTATGGACAGTGGACCCATTAAACAATATATTTTGAATGATAAAACAATTCAAAATAACTCCAAAATATGTTTCTTTGAATTGGTATTATATTAAATAAAGAAAATAGTTTACAACATTTGTATCATAAAAAGAAGATAAACTTCACCAAAATGTGTTGAAATTATATTGAAGCTCTATTTTGGAAAAGAATACCAAAATCAGAATATTCAAAATTATAATAGTCCGGGCTTCCCTGGTGGCGCAGTGATTGAGAGTCTGCCTGCTGATGCAGGGGACATGGGTTCGTGCCCCGGTCTGGGAAGATCCCACATGCCGCGGAGCGGCTAGGCCTGTGAGCCATGGCCGCTGAGCCTGCGCATCCGGAGCCTGTGCTCAGCAACGGGAGAGGCCACTAACAGTGACAGGCCTGTGTACCGCAAAAAAAAAAAAAAAAAAAAAAAAAAAAAAAATTATAATCCTCCAAACAATAGTCCAACTATACTGAATAAATATATTAAAGTATAAAAGTTAATGTGTATGAGTATTTTCAAATTCCCAGGCATAAGAAACAGGCGTTTGATTGCATAGAATTATTAATGAGAACTGATATAAGAGCCTAAAGCTCAATTGAGAAACTAAGATTCACTTCATGTTTCAAAACAGGAGAGTTGGAATGATATGCATTGGTTGGACTTAATGAAAAGTACATATATAGATACAAAACATCTCTGCAACCCAGTATAAGCCTTCTTTAAAGCAAATATGATATATGCTAGAGGAAGTATTGGTAAACATTTTTTGTACACTTTATAGGCCAAATAGTCTTTGTCACAACTGCTCAGCTCTGCTGCTGTGTTACAAAAGTAGTCAGAGACAACATTTCAACAAGTGAGTATGATTATGTTGCAATAAAACTTTATTTACAAAAATACATGGTGAGCCAGATTTAACCCGTGATCCAGAGTTTGCTAAACCCTGTGCTAGAGCTATTAATGGAGTACATTAAATCAAATAGCTCAAAGAAGACTGGATTGAATCTTGTTCGAACCTCTTGCCATACTATTTGGAAATTCAATGTCCAGACACCAGGATGCTGTGAGAGATTATTCAGCAGAATATGTGTTTTTGTTGTTGTTGTTCCTAAGCTCTTTAATTTCAGTGAGAATGTTGTACCTGTGTATTTGGCAATATTATCCAATAGGAGAGGGTACTTAGTAAGCCTCTGCATTTGGGTGGGAATGATATCTTTCAGCTGCAGACGACGACACAGTGGATTACTCTCAGCATCCTAAAATGAAAGTCAAATAAGTGAATTTGTAATTCTTATTAGGACTGTGATTACCTAACACATACCACACACTCCTCATGTAACTGTCTACAGCAACATAGTTCTGGTTATTAAATCAAGACTTAAAACCTGCCAAGACATACCACTGCCACACTACACTTCTGCTTTCTCCTTTAATCACAAAATGTTGCCTTTATCACTCAGCCAATGGCTTCTGTGTTATCTCTTTAAGCAAAGACTGAGAGCATCCATAATCAACTCTAAGAACTGCTTTCTTGTGAAAAAAGTTTTATCTTCACATATTTAAAAAAATCTAGTTACGTTTTTCAACGACTGGCATTCCTACCAACAGCTAGTCAGTTAATTTGCTACCTGCCACTCCAAGCAGGCACAATGGATCACCAGTCTCGATATACCGGCTCAACTGTAATAGGGTTCTGTAAACTTTTCAGTCAAGTGCCAGACAGTGAATATTTTAGGCTCTGCACGCCATCTGTCTGTCACAACTATTCCACTCTGCTGTTTTAACACAAAGAAGCCACAGACAATACATAAAGGGATGAACTTGGCTATGTGTAGTGAAGAGTTCTAAGATGGCCTTCAAGATTCTCACTTTCTGGCGTGCACACCATATAATCCCCCCAGCCCTTGAGTGTGGACGGAACCTATGAATATGACGGGGTATCACTCCTGTGATTAGGTGACTATCAGTTAACTCTGAGTCAATCAAAAAGGAGACTGTCCTAGGTGAGTCTGACTTAATCAGAGGAGCCTTTGAAAGAGAGCTCTGTCAGAGAGACACATTCCCACTGGCCTGGAAGAAAAGGACACATCCATCTTGTAAACTGCCTACAAGGGCCACGTAGCAAAGAGATCTGGGCGTTCGCTAGGAGCCGAGAGCAGTTCCTAGTCAACAGCAGCAAGAAGACAGGGCTCCCGGTTATAGTTACAAGGAAATGAATTCTGCTGACAACCAGTGTAAGCTTAGAAGAGAGGCAGATGAGAACTGCAGCTGCAGGTGATACCTTGATTTCAGCCTGGTGAAAGCATGAAGAAAGGACACAGATAAACTATATCTGTACTCCTAAACTATAAAAGCTGTGACATAATACATTTGCATTAAGTTGCTACATTTGTGGTAATTTGTTATACAGCAATAAAATATAAACTGTGTAAATACAGCTTTGTGAACTTTATTTACAAAAGCAGGGAAGAGGCTGGATATGGCTGGTGGGCTATAGTTTACTGACCCTTGATCTACACCAGTATATACCCTAGTAAGCACGACTGCTTGTTATGCTCTTCCCTGGGCTTGACATAAGGCCATTCTGATGTTCTGACGGTATTATTTTAATAGTGTACACGGGCCATTTCCTGAGGGTATCTCCATGGCAATGTGGACTTCTACGTCAAGTACTGTAATCCTGCCATATATTCTTTATTATTCACCATTCCAATATCATCTTTATATCCTCCAGTAATTTAAGAGAAAATGTATGGCTTTAAAAACGTAAACACAGATATAATCCTTGTAAAAAATTTAGTCTTAGGATTCCCCTAGTTTGTTCCATAATTGATAAAAAAAATTGCATTTCTTTTTTCTTACGTGACTCACTCAACTCACTTGCACAAAAGTCTGGAATCGAGAATCCTTTTTCTGACGAGACTTGATCATTTCCAGGGCAAAGGGTTGGTTACTGCAAAAGGTAGCAGCAGCATGTTTCAACTTTTCCTCCCCGGGTCCACTGAACTGTGCCAAGAACGCAAAGAACACAATAGAGAATGGGATACTGAGCTTATATAAGGCCAGGCAAAAATGAGAGACAGCCACAATCCTTCCAATATTCCAGTAAGTGTCCTCAAGTGACAAGAAACAGAAATCTACACATTTTATGTGGATTATCAATGATTCTCCATTAAAAAGGGTCTGCCCCTGACATATCCAGACCTTTTCTGATCATAGTCCACTATTTTCTTGCTTGTAGCCTTCCACAACTTACTACTTTTTCAGTCTATTCCACTCCTAAATCAGATAGAAACGTTGACACTTGGGAAATATGAGGCACCAAATGCTTAAAGACTGGGATTAAATTTGTTTTCTTAGAATGTGACACCTTCACAAAAATTACTGTCTTACTGCTCTAAGAAGAAAATCCTTGGGATTCCAGCTTACTTTCTTACTGTGAAATCCAGGGCAGGTCATAACTTTTCTGGGTCACAACAAAATTAAATCACTGCTGCTTCACCTATGTAGAAGGTAGGGATCCATCCCTTGAATTTCTCTTGGGGAAGATTCATGAGCCTATGACCCTCCTTTACTAAAAATTATACTTTTTACTGATATTTTTCGTTTGTAAATTTAAGTTTGTATATGCCATGATTTTAAGGTTTCCTATAAGACACCTAACAAGTGCTTCACTCATAATAGGTATTCTTATAAGTACAGGTCGAATAGATGATTTTCAAAACCACCTTTACATTTGTAATAATTGCTTTATGGTTTATAAAGCAGCTTTTCATAAAAATCTCCCATTTAAAGCCATATTTCCAAAAGTTTATAAACAAAGGTATTTTGTAAAAAATCCTTTTGTAGGGCATTTGTGGATAAATTCAGGGTATTTTTTCTTCAACTATGACACATACAAAGTGATATTTTAATAGGTTGCTCCAATGTTGTATTCTTATTCTATTATAAATATAACACTCGACATATTTAGAGATGAGACTGGCAGCATTTTTGGTATGTTAGTCAATCTAGGTGCCACGCAATTACTAACAGCGGCTGGGTTTACGAAAGAAAATAATGCCCTAGCCTCAAGCAGTTTTACAGTGGTTTTACTAGCAGCATAAGTATATATAAGGTGACCTCAAGGGACCTATATAGGAAAAATATTCTCCAAAACTATTTTTTTTTAAATAGAGTAAATCTAGACACCCGTTTATGATTTTTTTTTTTTTTTTTTTTTTGTGGTACGCGGGCCTATCACTGCTGTGGCCTCTCCCGTTGCGGAGCACAGGCTCCGGATGCGCAGGCTCAGCGGCCATGGCTCACGGGCCCAGCCGCTCCGCGGCACGTGGGATCTTCCCGGACCGGGGCACGAACCCGTGTCCCCTGCATCGGCAGGCGGATTCTCAACCACCGCGCCACCAGGGAAGCCCCCCATTTATGATTTTTGCTTTTAGTATTTCTGGCCAACGTTTTGCCCTAAATTAACCTTTTGTACCTAAGCAGCTACTGACCAAATTGGTTAGTCCATTCTGCTTTTCCTCAACATTTTATAGGCATATCACATTGTCAAGAATACAATTCGTTTTGAATGTTCTAAAATAAATTTGTGGTCCCACTTTTAAGAGGTATCTCCACTTTATTTTACCATGTAGTAGATTTATGCAGTCCAAAGGACTGTGGTTAAGAGGACCAATGTACTTCTGTACCTTATTAATGATGAATCTCACTTGACACTTGGTGTTAAACATTATTTTTATGAGATGCAAATTAAACTGCTTAGGAATCAAGATTGATATCGTTAAGTCCATATGACTTACAACTTTTTAATCCAAACTTAACAAGAAAATTGTTGCTACGCTATGTCATACTACGAATTTTCTGTTTCAAGTTGAGTCGGGTGCTGCCAAGGCAACAGAACGCAGAGATCAAGAAACAAAATGAGTCCCACCATCACAGAGTGGCCACAGAATAAGCTGGATTTTTCAAGGAAGTTAAGTCTCCTTAATAACAATGATGCCAGCATGGGCCTAAGGAGAAAATGCTTTGGAAAGTTCAGTAAATGCAAGATGAGACTGGATTATGATTCCCTGATCTTGTTCTACGTGTCAAGTGGCTAATGGCTAAGAAGAGCTCTACTAATAGATTAGTAGATTCTGAGTCACAGTCTCACCATCAATGAAAGGAGTAGGATGAAGATTGTTTTAAGTCAACTTTCTAGTGTTTAATCATTGTAAAATTATCAATCATTGTAAAATCACCAAAAAGTTATCATTGTAAAATTACCAAATCTTGTGACATTTCCTCAGTCTACATATTGAAGTAAATATCTGCCGGCATAGCTAAATAGTTCTTGTTCAACCAGTGTTAAAATTTTGAGAACTACATCACATATTTTACTATTATTCACAGCCTTAACTGTAGTACTTTCTTTAAATGTCTGGATCAAACCCACTTTCCCCTAGGAAGATTTTCTGTATGTTCCAGTTCAGGTCTCCTTGCTATCTATTCCCATAATAACCTGTATTCTCCCCTTTTTGTAACACTAATCACACTTGAAATAACTAACGACTGTTTTTCTATTTTTTTTTTTCCCATTGACTATAAGCTCCACTAGGGCAGGAGTCATATCTGTTTTGACTGCTACTGCATCCCCAGTACCTAGAACAGTGCTTGGCACGTAAGTATATATTATGGAGTATATACTGATAAAGAGTCAGCTGGAAAGATAAATACAATTTGACAAACAGCTACTATAGTCTCTGAACTCTTTCCTTGTACATAAGATTAAGTAATTTTCACTTTTCTACTTTTGTGATGGTAGTTCTGGATCTACAATTGTCTAACGTTTTACAGTACAATTCTGAGATTTTGACAACAGAAGATAGTTAAAATTCTACATCAGTTAAATTATTTTTTATCAATATCCATGTTATTCTACATTCTTTTAAACACAAAGGACTAGTATCTTTAATTTGATGAGAAAAGAGCATGTAGTTGATTGGGCACTTATTAGAAGAATAAGTAAGAATACACAGTTGGACACTTTTCATCTTTACATGAGCTTTGCAAAATGGATGAGTCTGCATACTTGGGAAGGTTAGCAACTTAACCTTGAATCTGATCAAGTGTCTACGAAATTTTTTAAATAAATTAAATAGCAAATCTCCTTACCCAAGTCAGCAAATCTTCCCCAATCTGATCAATAACAGACGTCTCATTCCTCTTTCGAACAGCCTTCATTTGCTCATTCAACCCAACTAAGGGAGAAAAAAAAACAATGAAAAAAATTAAGCATACATTCATTTCAGGCTGAGATACTGGTAATACCACGAACCTAAAAAAAAGGATTTTCAGAGTAGTATATAGATGCTTCTGATCGCCTTAAAATATAAATCTGGACCCAATTCCTATATACCTAAATGTTTGGAGTTCTATCTGAAAAACAGTTGCCAAAGCATAAAACAATGTGGAAACTAGCACATTATACACAGTATAGGTGCATCGAATACACATTTAACCTCAAGACTCCGTCTATAACCAACCATGTTCGTAAAAAACAAAGTTCAATTGTACAGGTGACTCCATCATCCACTGTTCCTCTCAAAATGTGTGTGTTCCCAGGCAATGGACATCATCATGCTTGAATGTGTCCATGCACACTGGTGAGACCTAGGATCACCCACAAAGGAGCAAAAGGCAACCATCTGGTGGGAGGGTGTTGGTAGGTGGTGATGGCATCCTTGACGAAAGAAAGACTGAAAACTAAGGGTCCTGGAGAAACAGTGACTTAAAAAGAGAGGAACTGATACCACTGTCTACAAAAGTCCAAGATAACTACAACCAGGGAAAGCCAGCAAGACAGATTTTTTATGTATTCACTCAAGCATTCCAAGCAACAAAACAATAAAATAATTTAATTCCTGAAAATTTTCTCACCATGGGATTATATGCTGTATATTACTATTTACAAAATATATTTATACATATATTATTATATAGAATATATTTTTTGAAAACATATATATTGCAATCAATAGGGAATTTCCAAGGGTAATTTTAACTATTCATATTTTTCATCTCAGGCATTGACTATAGGCCCTAAACCCTGCGTTAACACTTTGTATAAAAAAGGCTGATGCAGGGGTGGTGGGGGTAAAGGGTTGGGGAGAAATTCAAAGATCCAGTCATTTCTTTATGTTATGCTTACATTTAATTATATAATTTCAGGAAAGCTAACACATGGATACATTTATAAGATTTTACTGTTAGGGTCCCTTTACATACAATCTTTTATCTACTGGAAATGTTAGGGACAAAGATCAGAGTCAATTTCTCTTACTGTGAAGTTGAAGAATATCTTCTAAGTTTGAAAAAATTTTCCGTAGTTCTGAAGGTGACAGAATTCCTTCTCTGGAAACTCGCTGATAGAACACTTGATCTAGAACCTTCAATGTTCGAACATGAGCTCTTTCAGTGTAGAACAATTCTAAGCAGAAAAAAAGGAAATATAAAATGTTACCTTACTTAGAATGGGATCAAACATAGGCTTTAGCTGAAATTAAGTAGCAAATGAGTTATATAATAATTATTTATAGTTTTGAAAGGTTATAGTATCTCTGAGGTCACTTCTTGATTACATGAAATTATCCTTCAGAGCTATAAATACTGGCAAATGAAAAATATCGTCAAAACTATTTTGTACTTAAAACTTAACAATGTACTCCAAAATCCATTGGTTGGTAGCACCAACCAATCACAACTACAGCATTAGAAAACTGTAAGCCCAAATAGCATATAGACTTTGAATTGAACCCTCTTCAGAAATAATAGCACTCTGTGTTACCTAATTTGTCTACAAACTCTTATTTCTGAGGCCAGACTTTATAATCTCACTATGTCTCAATGCTGCTAGAGACAAGAAGGATATTTATTCAAATCACAGCCTAAAGACAGTAGCAGGTACAGCTTCCATGTCATCTCTCTGTCACATATATGCTAGGATAAAATAAAGAACATGCACGAGGATAAAGGAAGACCTAGATTCTAGTTTTCTTCCAATCACTTATCAGCTGTATGATCTTGACTAATTCAACCACTCATCCTGAGCCTTAGCTTCCTCATTTACAATCTATGCATAAAAATAACTTAGCCTGAAAGTAAAGTGATGGGACAAATGTTGTCGCAATGATTTTTCAAGTTTAAGATCTATAATGCTATGAATTTTAAATAACCTGAATGCTAAATACATTTTCCTTTTAAATTATCAATAAGAATCATACAATCATTTGCATTTTTAAGTTGGGAAGTTCAAGGATCATCGATCTATTAGTTTAATTTCCTCTCTGTTCAAAACAAAAGGCTAGCAGACACTTCAAAGCAAACGCCAAGGCTCAGGGGTTGGTTTAACTCTAATAAAACTCAATATATGTGAATAACAACAACAAATACTAATTAAACTCACCATTAATTACTTCCTGTCTTTTGATCTCACAAGGCTTTAGTGCCAATAACACTTCTCGACTAACCAGCTGTTGCCAGTTGGGTGGATCTGTCTCTAAGTCATTTTCAAACTGTTCATCCTCACTTTGACTTTCTCCAAAAGCTATGCTGTCAAACCTAATGAAGAAAAAATAATGGATTCTATTTGAGGATATCACATGGACAATCGGAAATAGCACAAGTCTTTACGCTACAGTAAATCAGTCATATTTCTGAAGTACTGTTTAGCACAGAGCCTGAAACATCATCCTCTCTTACAAAATAGCTTACATGCGTTATAAATACATCATTTTCTCCTACAAAACAGCTTACGTGTGTTATAAATACCTCTATAAATATCTTTTAAATAATTGTGCTTATTAAGAAATTTCTTTTATACTATCTAACAGATTTGTGTACAGGGTTTCTTTTCCTTTAAAACGAGGACTTTGGGGGAAAAAAGATATATTTCTTAAAATATACCCTATTGAAAGCTACTTCAGGAATACTTACTTTCGAAAGGGCTTTGGTGTCCCATGTTCAGTCACCCTAAAATGATGGAGAACAGAGAGTCAACACAAAAACAAAACAGAAATCAAGAAATTTATGACAGATACTCAAAATTGTGCTCAACTACAGTGGCTGATAAATAATTCTGGATATTGCAATGATTTAGTATCAAATAAATTAAAAAACATTTCAGTACCTATCTAGTATTTACTACCAGTTAAGTTCTACTTCTTCCCCCAAAAAACACATGGGGGGAAAAATGCTACAGAGTGTAGGCATACCATACAGTGAAAAACTTTCAAGTAATGTCCTAAATGCCCCTAAGATATCACTGAATTACCTTTCCACTTCCCATTCCTCCTCCTGCACTTGGTCCAATGGAGGAGGTGGGAAGTCAAAGATGGTACTGGGAGTACGAGGTGTGCCATCTAAGGAGTCTCCAGATGCTGGCGTTTCTCCAACTTGCTTTGATCCTGAAAAGACACAAGTCAGACATTCAGATGGTGTTACTAAAGACAATGATTAAAAAACAAAAAAACAAAGAATTAGTAACCCACAAAGTTTCAGCCTCACCCATAGCCAAATTCTTACTTAAACAATTGCAGGTTAGTTAGAAACAAAATTCTAAGATAAAATTTTAAATGCACTAAAAAATAAACAGGAAAATCATTTTTAAGCAGGTTTTAAAAAATCAGCATAAGATATGGCAACAACTCAGAAGGGCATATAAGGAGAAACACTCTCTTTATCCTTTTTTACCCCCAGTGCCCATCTTTTTCATTCAAATTTTAGTTATTATGGGGGTCCACCTCCAAATAATAACCTCATACTTCTTTTTCTTGATTTATTATATTTAGGTAATATCTAGCTCTTCTTCCTCTGAGGATTTTGCTCACTTATATGCCCCGTCTTCACTTCCCTCCCCTTTTTCTTCCCACTGTTTAATAACTATATTATTATTCCTAGTTGGCTTGTTATTCCCTAAGCTTAAATGATAGAATTATATATGTATATATCTTTGTTCCAACAAGGCATTATTATCTTAATTCTCCTCTATGTCAAATTAGGTATTTAGTGTCCATAACCTTCTCTTTAATCGTATTTCCTTCCTTTTACCTTGTATTTCTTTCAGTTACATTTTTACTTGTATCATAAAGAGGATTTTTTACACTTCCATTTTGATCTGCAGCCACAACTAAATATCCTGTGCTTTGCCTATTAGGTTGATTCTAAAAGTCTGAAAACAAATAGCGTGCTTACATTATTATGACCATACACATATTGTAATACAACATACATATACATATTATTCATGCCAGGTTAAGAGGCATGTTAGTTAGGATTATGTTTTCCTTTCTACTGGTCCAATGATACAACTCCTAGGCCACTTGAAATAGAGTATTTATTACAGTAAAGTCATATACTCCATCAATTACTTTAAGATTATGCCATTTAAAAATTTTGCTTCATGTTCAAATCATGACAACTTTCTTGAACAACTCTGTTCTTCTTAGCATTTCTAAATGCCTTTCTTTTATTGCTGTCAGAGTAATATAATTTTATCAAGTCACAAACTTTTCCATCTGTTACTATAAACTATAAACTGCTTAAAATCTCCTTTTCTCTTATTCCCTAGGTTCTTGTGTTCCAAACTGGAACAGCTGCTCCCTTGGCCTGTGACACAACTATCATTCTAGAACTGCCCTTCACCACTTTCCTGGGTTGTTTCCACTGTTTCCTGGCCCCCATGAGATTTTCTTTCTTAATTTTTCTCTCATTTTGCTGGAGTGTGTATCTTAAATCACTTTCAAGGAAAGGGTGCATTTCAGTTACACTCTGAATCCTGGAGTGTCTGAAAATGTCTTTATATCTTTCTTCATATTCGATGGATAGTTTGGATGGATATAGAATTCTAAGTTCAATATCATTTTCTTTCAGCAAGTTGGCTCCTTTGTATTCTAGCACCTAATGTTATGAGAAATGTGACACAGCATAATCTCCATTTTCTTTCTCTTGAA
Organism: Kogia breviceps; assembly: GCF_026419965.1. NCBI lineage: Eukaryota > Metazoa > Chordata > Mammalia > Artiodactyla > Physeteridae > Kogia > Kogia breviceps. The sequence continues at coordinate 108,829,994 of NC_081316.1, read as the reverse complement.
AGATTTCAGGGTTCTTTTTCTTCATCTCTGATGCACTGACATTTCCAAAGCTACTCTAGGCATGGGTCTTTTTTTAAAACATTATTATTCATTGTAGTTTGTTCTGGGTGAGCCCTTTCTGTTTGAAAGACATGTATTCTTTTTCAGCCCTGGGAAGCTCTCTTCTATCATTTCTCTAACTGTCTCTCCTCCAATTCCTCTGCTGATGTTTTGTGAAAGAGAAGAGGTTGAATCTCTGTGGTGGTTCTCTACATAATTCTTGTCTCTCCAATTTCTATCTCTTGATATCTCTGATATAGATTCTGAAATATTTCCTTGACTTTATTTTTAGGGACTTCTTTTTTTTCTTCTTATTTAATTTTTAGCAGCTGTGGTGGTCTGAAAATATGTCCACAAATTCTTTGCTACTCCTCCCTTCAGCAGTGGCACCTAATTTTTCTCTCCTTGAATGTGGGCTGGATTTAGTGACTTGCTTCTAACTTGCTGAAATAAGGGGGTATATCCATACAGACTAAGTCATAAAGAAAAACACTGGGATTTCTTTCTTGTTCTCCTTTGGATCACTCTGGGAAGGTCAGCTACCACGTCAGGGAACACTCAAGCAGTTCTATGGAGAAGCCCATGTGGTGGCGGAGCAGAGGCCTCCAGCAAGGAGCTAAGCCTTCCTGCCACCAGCCACCTGTGGAAACACAGAAGAGGTCTCCGGGCCCCATTAAGCTTTCAGATGGCTGGTTGACATCCTGACTACAGCTTTATGAGAGACTCCAAGCCAGAACTGCCCAGCTAAGCTGCTCTTGAGTTCCTTACCCACCAAAAATGCGAAGTAGTAAATATTTTTTGTATTAAGCCATTAAGTTTTGGGGTAATTTATCACAAAGCAATTATAACTAATAAAACAGTTATTATATGTAATAGTTACATTAAAACTTTTTGGTCTCTGCTCCTTTTTTATAACATCCTATTCTTGCTTTAGATATAATAACCTCTTTAATTTCTTCAAGAATACTATCTAATTTAGAGGTATTTTTATAAGTTCTTCTTATTACCTAAATTATTTTCTGCTAGTGGCAGTTTTTGTGTTTATTTTGTATTTTTTTTTTATGCCACTAATATGTTTGGCATTATGTATTACCTTAGGTCTGGACTCTAATAACTTTTGCCAGAAGTGAGTAATGCTGTTCATATGTAAGAATAAAAGACTCGGCAGCTGACTTGGCTTTCCATTCTGCTATGTGGAAGTAGGGCCATTTCAGCTGGAAGCTCCTCGGAGCAGGGTAAGCCCCTGGCATGCCGATTGTCATGCTACAGGTCCCCTAAAGTGAGCTCCAGGGCACTAATACCATGGAGGACTTAATTCCCGACACAATTCACTCAACTTGTGTAACAAAGAGCATATTCATTTTCTTCTGATACAGGAATGACAGACTGCTTATATTCTACAATGTAAGGATCAGAAGCTGCTGACATAACTGTTTTGATTACAGACTTTCAATTAATTCATCATTTTCAGCTTTACTTCTTACTCATGTACTCTGTAACTTATGCCAACTCTGAGTCCAAAGTCTCTCCTGGGTTCTAATGGACAGACTGGCTCCCACCTTGGACTCCTTAAACGAACTACAGGCTCCAACTTCCTTTATGTTGTTTTATCCATCAAACCACTCTTCCCTACTTTCAATCTCCCCCAAATTTGTTGAAATCTCTTACTGAATGATAATTTCTTTTCTTCCTCTACTTCTTTTCTCTTTATGATTTTTGTTTATGCATTACCTACCATACTTTTATTTCAATGAGACATGAGAGCCATGAATTAATGCATTACTCAATCCAACAACTTCAGAATTCCATATAAGACAGAACCTCCAGACTTCTCTACAAATGTCACCCCTACTTCTTTGTCTTAAGTAAAAACTTTCCTATCCCATGGAAGGTAACCTCTTCTGCTGCAGCCCTCTCAAACAGAGAATGATGTTTCGGTCATACACTGTGTACTACAGGGTGGAGATGAGATAGAGACCCTTCTTTTTCCTCAGTACTACTTTTAGACTATTATCTTACCTTCTTATAAAAAATCCCTTGCTCTACTGAGGCTCTCACTCTGAATAATATCACATGTTCTCCCTCTACCAAGAACCATCTAGCAACACTGAACCTTTGGCTGCCGGATCACAGTTTTCCTCTCTGTGCTATGATCACATGCAGTGATCTCAAAGTCTGTGGTATAAAGGTATTCATACCCTTGGTTCCTTACCCTCTTCATCTCTAGTAACCCCCTCTTTGCCACCTTGGTGACCACTCCCACAGATTTATCCTTGATCTTGTCATACCAGAAACTGAACTGCTTCCCAAATCACCAATATAGAGAGGCATTTCCTTCTCCAAATAAAACCACCTAATTCTTCCAGCTCACTTGCTTCAGAAACCCATTATAACAAGTATGAAGAAATATGGTAATAAGCTCTTTTCTCAATTATCGACAATGACTTCCTATCTTTTTCTTTACTTTTCAAATCCCCTTTGCCCTTCTCACTAAATCCTAACTCTCAGCTAATAACCTTGCCCTTCACATACACCCCACATATCATCGCTTCTCTCCTTCTCAAAACTTTTGTTCTATTGGATACATAGTCCATCTCCCGCATTTTCAACCTCTTCCTCTCAACTGGCTTCCCCTTAGCATTAAAAAAAAAAAAAAAAAAAAAAAATCCCTGGTAATCTCAGATTTTTAAAAAAGTCTTCTCTAGATGCACCCGCACCTCCCCACATACACACATCTGCCTCTAACTTCTGACCAGTCCTCTCAACACTCCCCACGATTTGAAGTTTTTATTTGTATGAATTATCTTCCCAGAAGACTGAGCTGCATGGGGCAAGAATCTACGTATTATTGTATGCTAACATCTGGCACAGAGCTAATGCCTGACAGAGAAGTCCATAAATATTTTTTGAATGGATAAGAACTCAAAATTACCATTCAGCACAGATTTGTCACTGGTTATAGAATATTAAAATATTAAAACTAAAACTGGGATTCAGTCTTGATTTAAATAACCTGCCACTCTATTTCTTAGTATAGTTGTTTTAAAATCCTGATACTTAGCTAAGTGGAACTACAGCATTAGCTCACCCATATCATTCTCTTTCCCTCCTTCCTGGGAAAGAGTGGCCCCTGAAACCATGGAGGACATGGAATTGGCTGGCAGGTATCCAATGTCTGCTCCTTCACTTGCTAATCCACTCTGGCGCAACTTAGCAGAGTCCTGAGGTTCAGGACTTACAGATGAAGGTGTGGATATGTGCTTAGGGTGGCGCTGCTTCTGCAGTTCCATGGCTCTGCCAACTGAACAGAAAGCAATAGTTAATCATTCATGCTGCAAAACAGCTTTAAAAAAAAAGATGATGAAAAGAATCTAGAAAAATGTCTGGAACATGGTGGACCCTAGAAAAATATAACATGAATTATTATACAGAGTGAGGGACAGATAGATAGATAAACAGATCGATAGAAAGGAAGGGAGGGAAAGGAAAGAAAGGAAGAAAGAAAGAGAAGGAAGGAAGAAGGCAGGAAAGAGAGAGCAAGAGAGAGAGAGAAAAAAAAGAGAGAGAAAAAAGAAAGAGAGAGAAAGAGAGAAAGGCAGGGGAAGGTGAAGGAGGATGAAGAGAAAAGGGTGGGAGACGGTAGAAGATGAGGGCGTGAGAAGAGGCCGGAGAAGAAGGGTCATGAGAAAAGGTGCTGAGGAGAGCGACAGTGGGTGGGGAGAGGGGATGCCGAGAGCCAGAGATGGACACGTGCGAAGCTGTATTCATTTGTGAGAGAGAAGATGAAGCCTTTTGGCTCTGTGAGCTCTTAGCAAGCCCCTAGCTCCTCCCTGACACTCACAACTTCACCATCACGACATGCCTCAGAGACCGTGCAGAACAATCCGTATGCTGCTCGTTGTCACTGTTCACATCGGTCACCATGAGATGCTAAAGACTCTCAGGCCATCACCCCCCTTAACCTGGCACATCCTCACACAGCTCGGTACATCTCTAATCCTAAAATTCTTCCTTCCCTAATTCCTACAATTCCTCTTCTGCATCCCTTGGAACTCATGGTCAGCATCTGTGAAATGCTCTGCTCTCCTCAACCTCTTCTCTAAAAATTTCCTTCATCTTCTCAGTGTTTCTCAGCAAGGGGCACCACTGACATTTTGAGTGAGAGTTCCTCAGTGTGTGGGACATTCAGGTTCACTGTATCACAATACCCCCCCCCCCACTCCAACCATGCCAATATTTTCAAATGTGGTACCTGTCACCTTGAAGACCACTATATGAGCTAATTTCTCTCCTCACAGCAGCACGCCCACCCCTACTTCTCCTGCAGCCCTCTCTAGGAACTGCCTCTCCAGTAGGCCTGAGGGTGGAGGGACATCAGGAAATAAAACACAATGAAGAGGTGGAAAAACTGCAGAAGTATGGAGAAAGTGAGTAATATATGTATAAAGAGGTAAACCAAAGTATGGTGGAGAAATCCATGCACATTTTGTTTTATAAATTTAACAATCAGAATTTGAGTGCAAACAAAATCAGAACAGGTGAGTAAATTATGTTATGGACAACTAATGGAATACTCTACTGACATTAAATAAGATGTTTATGACAACTGTGAAGTCACACGGGGGTTTAGTTCAGAAATCACATTGAATACAAACAACGGAAGTTCAGTGGAAACACTTCTAGAACACCTTTCTCCAGCAACCCACTCTAGCTAAATGAGTCTAAATGTAAAGATGGCATGGAATGGTGGGAATGCAGCATTTTAAACTTCAACGTACTTGCACTGTTGTCATGACGGCTTGGTCTCCTTGGGGGTCCCAAGATGCTGGGGAATCCTCTTCTCTTCCCTTTTTCTTCGCCTTCCCTATCTTTCTTCATACTTTGCTAGAGTTGAGGTACAGTCAAAAAGATAAGAGACACGTAACAGAGTAGATTTCTTTTGTTGCTTTTAAACAGAAACACATTCTAATGGTCATTTGAAAGAAATTGGTTAAATGTAAATGAAAGACACACACACAGACACACACAGGGCACTCATTAGAGGCTGGCACACAGTACTATGTACACACCAAACTCAAGATGCCTTTTCAAACCCTTCAGAACTGACAATTTTGGAAAGTAAAAGGTAGGTTTATAGCACATTTACTGGGAGCCTGTTCTAAGTAATTCATTCATCTGTTGAACAATAGTTACTAAGCTAATAATGTACGAAGGGCACTATGCAAAAAGCTGGGGATACAATGAAGGAGGTCCTTATCTTCCTCCAGATTTACAATCTAACAAAAATAAAACCAAAACATACATAATTACAAACACTGACAGGTACCATAAAAGAAAAGTATAAGGCCACAACAGTTAGGGACAGCTCTCTGTATAAACTACTAGCTTCACTCTTCACACTGCGTAATAAATTAGTTTGTATGGCTGGATTTCTCACTAGATTTTGAGTTTCTTGAGAACAGGGACCATATCTTATTCCTATTGGCAAGCCTAGCACTAATTTGCTGAAAAAGTAAACACTAAGAAGAAGGAAAGCACTGAAATCAAATGTAAAGAAGCACAGAGACCTGAACACACTATTATTATTCTAGTCTTACCTTGATTTTTGGAAGGAATCCAATCCGACCTCTCTTGTGCTCCAAATTTCGAGGTTCTTTCACTTTTACTCCCAAATGCTTCATGTACATGAGAATAACATATTGCATTGTTGAACTGAGGGAGAAAGGATTAAGTAAAATAAGACTTCTGGGAAGGGATGGTGGGTAGAATAAAGATATCAAATGACTTCCAAAACCCCAATGCTGAAATTCTTAGAATTCATCAAGTGAAAAATAAGGAGCTATCTATTCACTGTGAATAGTAAAGGATTCTACTCAAGACACTAGAATATTAGTCAAGTAAAATACAGGCCACCAGAGGGAGACAGTCTATATTTTTATGTTAAAAGAAATAAATCATAATTTAGGGCAGGTGACAAGATAGTTTCTTTTTTCCTTAAAATTCTAGGAAAAAAATCATTATATTACCTCTTATCTTCTTCTACAGCCTGAGCAGTCATCCTAAAAATAAAAACATTTAAAAATGAAACATTGAAGTTTAATAAAAGAGTTGTTATTAAACTCAGATAACTGAAACAGCAGAACAGAGCCAAATGCTTTGGGACCCACCCCAAATCTCTGTCACCTGGAATAAAACATCAGAAAAATTCTAATCCCTGAAGGAACCATATGCTTTTCACACTCATGTCATCAACTGTAAGTGTTTTATAGCAAGAAACATTTCCAAAGTCTGTGAATTGAAGCCAATATAAGTACTCAACCTGTTTTTGATCAGTTAGAAATTTTATAGTTACTCATTTTACCAATACCCAGAAAAAGAAATACAAGAATGTCATCTAAAATATCAGCATAAATTTAAAATTCCAGCTTCTCAAGTATTATGACAGAATAAACAGCTCCATATAGACAACCTGACCCCCCTTCTAAATTTGTTCACTTTAAGCACAATTAGCATCTTAGTAGAGAAGGCCTTTCTACATGTATTTCTGTTACTTACAACACTTCTTCAATTTTGGCAACAATCTGCTCTGCACATGCCCGTTCCTTCTCCAAAGTTACCCGGTCCTTGTCTCTCTCTGCATCAATTTTAGTCAGTTCGCTTTCAGCCAAGGTCAGCCCCATGCTACGTTTCTGTCTAAAGGGAATAGGAGAAATTTCCTGAGGTAGCCTAGAGAAAAACTATCTCCCTCTGGAGATATTTCATCAGAGTTTCCATAGCTGTGAATTTCTAGCAACAGGCAAAATGTCACAGTTTTCTATTTGGGGGCCCATGTCACTTAGGACACTGGAGGAAGAAAATTCTAGAGGCAATCACTCAACAGAGCACATATCCTGAAGGACACACTTAGCACAGAGTACCAATACTAAGCACAATTCCTGACAGCATAAGGAATAGGGATTCTGCACTCTCAGTACCAGGCCAACTTTTTGACTGCTGATGTGCATTAGGTTTTAGTAACAGTGCTAAAGACGATATGCTAAGCCATGGACTTAATGTATAACCTTTTCCTACCTAAAAAGAAAATTCAGAACAACCATATCAGCTTACCACCGAGCTTACCGAAAATCTTCCAAGTGCCTTTGAACTTCTGGGTGGACTCTTTCTTGCATAGTTTGGATATAGTGGCGATGTAGATCCTCAGGAATAAGCTCAGGTCTTCTTTTTTCTGCATAAATAGAAGAAGTCACCTGATCTAAAGCATATTTTTCGCATTCTAACTAGCACTATTTGGTGCAAACTTAATTTGAAGTAAGACAAAGAGAAGTTCAACACATTTTATGTATTTCATCTCAGAATTCATCTTTTACTTACCCTTAGATGTATTATAGGCTTTTTTTCTGGTGTGATTCATATCACCTACTAGTCACCACGTAACAGATAGAAACCTTAGGGAGGAGCTGAGCTACGTATCTATAGAGATGTAATTCTCCAGCATATTGGTGCTCCAGACTTACCTAGATCTACTGATATTTCATCAGGAACAGAAACTTTCAGGTGCTAAAACAAAAATGCAAACAAAAAGTGAAATAGTACTAAGAGTTTTTCAGGATGCATATAAGGACTTATACAAAATAAAGAGATACAACTTGAATATCTATTTTTACAAGAATATTCATATATAAGCTCATTTTTGGGGTTTCACCCATCTAAATTTCACAGCTCTGGAATGTTCTATTGTTAAACTTGAAAATAAGCCTTTTTCCCAAGGATCATGTTATAATGGAAACATCTACAGTCGTTTTACTAGATGACTCAATGCTTCTGTGCCTTACCTATTCCTGTTGCCTTTAGTTTTCTAGAATGAATCAATGTTGGCTTGGGCTTTCTAGAATCATTGGTTAAAATAATCAGTTATACATCATTTGAATCAATATAGGTAAAACCTCAACTATGTGTATATCATATGAAAAATTTACACATATATAATGATGATTTTTATTTGCTGTATTTGATATACTCACACAACAGACTATGATATTCCCAACCATTTTGCTATGTAAAGCTAAAGAACCCTCACAGTAATAGTCACACTCCCAACGAGAAAGTGTTGGATATCAATGTTGAAGCTTTGGAGTTTTAAATCTCTAGTTCTTTCATGTGTAGTTCTTACTCTTGAACTAAGATGACTGTGTCACAACTTACTTCTTCTTAGCTAGGATTTGTTCACACAATAACTGCAGTTTTTGGTCCCATTACCAGATAATTATCTCCTGTTAATTTGGGAAATGTCTTGGAAAAAAATTGTTTTGCATTTGGAGAAAATACATTAACTTCTTCATGTTTACTTTGTATTATACACCTACCTAAGTCATACCCTTCCAGAATTTAAACAATTAACATGAGATCTGAAGTTTTACATTTGAAAATAAGTCACTGCTAAAAATTATGAGATCCCTAATATTGGTCTGAAGAACAGTGAAATGGATTTCAAAGCTTTCTCTTTAACTGAAGTTGCCATAAAGTAGCTCAAATCAACTTTCCTAAAAGTATTTCTAGCACAAATGCAAAAAAGTATATATATTGTTCATTTCTGTATGTAGGTATTTATTTATATGAAATAAATATGACCTGTGGCATAAAAGAATAATTAGCAAATTAATCTATCAGGGTTCTTACACTTTCATTTCGATAAACTTATATAGATCACAAGCAGCAAAATATAAAGTTTTGACTTAGCATGGAGCAGGCACTCTTAAGAAATGTGAAATTCAAATATACCGTCATTTCTTCATGAAAGAAAGTTATCTTAATAAATACATTGTGTAACATTTTAAACAATGGCAGTATAATCAGAACCCTAAGTAATCCATTCAGCAACTATCTGAGGGACCACTCTGCCAGGATCTATTCGGTGCTGGTGAAATAGCAGTGAACCAACAGAACAAAAATATCTGCCCTGATGGAGCTTACATTTGGGGTAGAAGAGTAGGAATATAGACAAAAAATAAATTAAAAAAGAAAATATAAATTCTATGGACAAAAATAACATGGGAAAGGTGACAGAAAGTGGGGGGAGATGAAATTTTAAGTAAATTGGTCAGGGAAGGCTTCATTGAGAAGGTAATTGTATTCAGCCATGTGTAGGTGTACAGGCAACTTTGCAAAAAATACAAAGAAAATGGGGCAAGTGCTGGAGGAAGAAGGGGAGCCAAAATGTTTCTGTGTGAGTTTGTTTTAAGATAGGAGAACTAACCATGTCTGCATGCTAATATGAATGATTCAGGAGAAAACAAAAAAACTGATGATGCAGGAGAGAAGAATTGCTAGAATAACTACTCTTTGAGTAGGTATAAGAAAATACACTCTGGATAAACAGGGGAAGAGGTGGCCTTAGATAAAAGCAGAACAATCCCTACATAGCATCAGGAGAGAGGGCAGAGCATATATGGTATGATAGAGGTAGGATGATATATCTGGTAGAAGTTATCTTCTGTATAATTTAAATTTCTCAAAGAAACAGCATGGTCATCAGTTGAGAAAAGAACAGGAGAGAAAGTGATGGAGAGTTTAAGAGAGAAAAGGTGTGAAACAGTCATCTAAGAGGAATGCAAATATGAAAGAACTAGGGACATGCAGCATGATTCTTCAAGAGGTATTAAGGGCTAACTGTAACTTACCCTATAGCAAGGCTAATAATAAAACATATTAGAGCAGAAGCAAGAAGAACTACAATCCTGCAGCCTGTGGAACGAAAACCACATTCACAGAAAGATAGACAAAATGAAAAGGCAGAGGACTATGTACCAGATGAAGGAACAAGATAAAACCCCAGAAGAACAATTAAATTAAGTGGAGATAGGGAACCTACTAGAAAAAGAATACAGAATAATGATAGTGAAGATGATCCAGGACCTCAGAAAAAGAATGGAGGCAAAGATCGAGAAGATGCAAGAAATGTTTAACAAAGATCTAGAAGAATTAAAGAACAAACACCTAGAAGAATTAAAGAACAAACGAACAGAGATGAACAATACAATAACTGAAATGAAAAATACACTAGAAAGAATCAATAGCCAAATAACTAAGGCAGAAGAATGGATAAGTGACCTGGAAGACAGAATGGTGGAATTCACTGCTGTGGAACAGAATAAAGAAAAAAGAATGAAAAGAAATGAAGACAGCCTAAGAGGCCTCTGGGACAACAATAAATGCACCAACATTCACATTATGGGGTTCCCAGAAGGAGAAGAGAGAGAGAAAGGACCTGAGAAAATATTAGAAGAGATTATAGTCAAAAACTTCCCTAACATGGGAAAGGAAATAGCCACCCAAGTCCAGGAAGCTCAGAGAGTCCCAGGCAGGATAAATCCAAGGAGAAACACGCTGAGATACATAGTGATCAAATTGACAAAAATTAAAGACAAATTCTTAAAAGCAACAAAGGAAAAACAACAAATAACATACAGGGGAATGGGAACTCCCATAAGGTTAACAGCTGATTTCTTAGCAGAAACTCTACAAGCCAGAAGGGAGTGGCACGATATATTGAAAGTGATGAAAGGGAAGAAACTACAACCAAGATTACTCTAACCCTGCAAGGATCTCATTCAGATTTGATGGATAAATCAAAACCTTTACAGACAAGCAAAAGTTAAGAGAATTCAGAACCACCAAACCAGCTCTACAAAAAATGCTAAAGGAACTTCTCTAAGTGGGAAACACAAAAGAAAAGGACCTACAAAAACAAACCCAAAACAATTAAGAAAATGGTAATGGAACATACATGTCGATAATTACCTTAAATGTGAATGGATTAAATGCTCCAACCAAAAGACACAGGCTCACTGAATGGATACAAAAATAAGACCCATATATATACTGTCTACAAGAGACCCACTTCAGACCTAGGGACACATACAGACTGAAAGTGAGGGGATGGAAAAAGATTTTCCATGCAAATGGAAATCAAAAGAAAGCTGGAGTAGCAATACTCATATCAGATAAAATACACTTTACAATAAAGAGTGTTATAAGAGACAAGGAAGGACACTACATAATGATCAAGGGGGATCAATCCAAGAAGAAGATCTAACAATTATAAATATATATGTACCCAACAGAGGAACACCTCAATACTTAAGGCAAATGTTAGCAGCTATAAAAGAGGAAATCAACAGTAACACAATAATAGTGGGGCACTTTAACAGCTCACTTACACCAATGGACGGACCTCCAGACAAAAAATTAGTAAGGAAACACAAGCTTTAAATGACACAATACACCAGATATATTTAATTGACATTTACAGGACATTCCAGCTGAAAACAGCAGATTACACTTTCTTCTCAAGTGCACATGGAACATTCTCCAGGACAGATTACATCTTGGGTCACAAATCAAGCCTCGGTAAATTTAAGAAAATTGAAATCATATCTAGCATCTTTTCTGACCAGAGCACTATGAGATTAGAAATAAATTCCAGGGAAAAAAACGTAAAAGACACGAACACATGGAGGCTAAACAATACGTTACTAAATAACCAAGAGATCACTGAATAAATCAAAGAGGGAATAAAAAAAATACCTAGAGACAAATGACAACAAAAAACGACAATCCAAAACCTATGGGATGCAGCAAAAGCAGTTCTAAGTAGGAAGTTTATAGCAATACAATCCTACCTCAAGAAACAAGAAACATCTCAAATAAACAATCTAACCTTACACCCAAAGGAACTAGAGAAAGAAGAACAAACAAAACCCAAAGTTAGTAGAAGGAAAGAAATCATCAAGATCAGAGCAGAAATAAATGAAATAGAAACAAAGAAAACAACAGCAAAGATCAATAAGACTAAAAGCTGGTTCTTTGAGAAGATAAACAAAATTGATAAACCTTTAGCCAGACTCATCAAGAAAAAGAGGGAGTGGACTCAAATCAATAAAATTAGAAATGAAAAAGGAGAAGTTATAACAGACACCTCAGAAATATAAAGCATCATAGAGAGACTACTGCAGGTAACTCTATGCCAATAAAAGGGACAACCTGGAAGAAGTGGACAAATTCTTAGAAAGGTATAACCTTCCAAGACTGAACCAGGAAGAAATAGAAAATATGAAGAGACCAATCACAAGTAATGAAAGTGAAACTGTGATAAAATATCTCCCAACAAACAAAAGCCCAGGACCAGATGGCTTCACAGGCGAGTTCTATCAAACATTTAGAGAAGAGCTAACACCCATCCTTCTCAAACTCTTCCAAATAATTGCAGAGGAAGGAACACTCCCAAACTCGTTCTACGAGGCCACCATCACCCTGGTACCAAAACCAGACAGATAACACACAAAAAAGAAAATTACATAAAAAAGAAAAACTATTATTAGTTTAAAAACCTTACTAAGATTTCTATTGGTAAAATAAAACACTACTATTATCTATTATCATTTATACTAGTAAGATCTTTTCCACCATTTCTCAGTTATCCTTGTGCTTCCAAACTTCAAAGAGGCCAACCAGAGTTCAATTATACAAGTATTGCCTTTTCAATCCTAATATATATATATATATATATATATATGTATATCATTTATGTTCTCTTTTTCACTCCCTCATCCTAAATATGCACATGTATAAACCCAAATATACATATATATATCCCTTAAAACTTACCGTGAGAATTCATATGCCTACAACTAACTCAGAAATGATAAAAAAAAATTACAGTCAAGAATAATCAGTAATTGAGATATAATATAGATGTCAGAAAGCACAATGAAGTCCAAAAACATGGGAGGGAAGACTAGAAGTAGGAGGCCAATACTTCAATGTACTAAAGCAAAGATTATAATATTAACTTGGTAACTTACTGCAGATCGATCCAGGAAGAACTGATGAAACTCAAGGAAGACACGACGAGTCTCCTTGGAATTGGTCTGTTTATACAGGTCTGAATAGAGATAACAGAGCTGTGGTAGAGAAAGAAATGGGGGAGAAGTCATGAAAAATGTAATCTGCTGGATCCTCATTGAGTGGGAATGCCTTGAACAAGTAGGTCACCATAAACAATGTAGTTATTACCATATAACCAAGTCTTATAAAAAATAAATTAGTAACATTTTAATCATCTTTCATATCTAATATGTTTAAAAAACTGAAAGAAGTCCATCCACTCATCTTGCTGAAGTGAAAAGTTTTATGGTATATGAATCAATGTAAGAACTCTGAATTGGTGAAATCATAAAATATATTACCAATGTTGCAGGGTCAAACTGTGAAACTACATGGTGTAAGAATACAGCCAAGTGAGCAGGGCGAGATTTTAGCAGTTCAATGCTCTGGAAACAGCTGCACTGCCCATTGATCTAGAAAAAGAAGTAATTATACATTAATAATGCCAATGTATAAATGCAAAATGTAATGTCAGCTCAATCAAACGTAACTATCCAAATTTCACTTTAACCTACCCTAAAAAAATTCAAGATTAAAAAAAATTTCACTAGAATTTATTAGCAACACAGGCTATGGAATCTCCTCCTCTGAAAATAATCTCTTGGGAATAGGTTGGAGGGAAGACCATCCTGGGAGAATAAAAGTCCAGAAGATGATTATCAAAGAGCTCACATGTCTACAAATCAGCATGCAAAAAAACAGTCTAATAACACTTCTAAAAATGTAATGGAAGGCTTTTTGCCTAATAACAAAATAGCTGTCTTCCTTTCGAGCTAATTGTAGAAATGGTGGTAGAAAAGGGAGCTGTATGATTTTAAATAAGACAACTCCTAGAATACTTGTATATTCCCAAACTACACTGAACACAGAAAACAGCAATAGTTAAACTTAAGGTAACCTAAAATCACATGTTAATCTAAACAAATAATACCAATTCTACACAATCTCTTTCAGAAAATACAGGAGGAGTAACACTTCTCAACTCATTCTAAGAGTTCAGCATTACACAACTATCGAAACCAAAGACATTATAAAAAAACCACAAAACTACAGACTAATATCCTCCATAAACACAGATGCAAAAATCCTCAGCAAAATAAGTTAATTGAATCCAACATTATTATGAAAAGGAAAATACATTATGACTAACTGCAGTTTATCCCAGGAATACAAAGCTGTTTCAAAATGCTAATAATATCAATTAATGTAATTTACCATATTGAGACTAAATTTAAAAAAAACAACATATGATCATCTCATTCATTCAACAAAAGTCAACATCCATTCATGATAAAAACTCCTATCAAACCAGGAATAGAAGGAAACTTTCTCAATAAAAAAAACAGTATCTACAAAAAACTTATAGCTAACATCATACTTAATAATAAACGACTGAATGCTTTCTTCCGAAGATCAGGAATAAGAAAAGGATGTCCTGTCTCACTACACCGATTCAACCTCATACTGGAAATCCTAACTAGTATAATAAAGGTAAGAGCAAGAAATAAAAGATAAACAGATTGGAAACAAGGAAATAAAAATTGTCTCTGTTCGTGGTTGTCTATGTAGAAAATCCTAAAAAGCTACTTTAAAAAGCTCTTAGAAGTAGTGAGTTTACTAACAAGATCATGGGATACAAGGACAAGAATAAAGCCAATCATATTCCTATATACCATCAATAAACAACTGGAATTTGAAATTTAAAAAAAAATTTATAATAGCATGCCCCTCTCCCAAGATGAGATACCTAGGTATAAATAAATGACTTCTTATCAGCTTCAAAAGCAAAGCCATTTCTATTGGTCAAAGCTAAAATAAGCAATAGCCAATTAATTAACTGGCAATTACCCAATTAATCTTAGTTCTAAGATTTCAGCTTCAAATCCTTATAAATATAATTTCAGTCTCCAGAAAGTGTTCAGTTTTGCAAGAAATCAAACATCTCAGAAAATTAATAATTTGTTTTTTAGAACAAAAGTCATCACCTGTTCATGTTCAGTACCAAAGTCATCATCCTCTGCTCCAATAATATGAGGTGCTATACGGGTAGAGGGACTCCCAATAAGTGATTGAGTGTCCTGGTAACATTCAGAGAAAAGGAACAGAAAAATTATCCGGTGGTCAATTTCAGAGACAGGAAAAAGCCAAACCATCAAAAAGACATGGTTCACTAAACTGACTGGATTTCTTTTTATTTATTTTCTTTAGGTACTTTATTTTCAAAGTGGTTCTCAAATTTTCCAGTGTTGATTGTTTCTTGGGGGCGGGGGAGAACATTTCCCCTGGAAATAACAAACACCCTCTGCTTACTACACCCTTGGTTATCTGATTCTAATCCCTCTCTGTATACTTCATTTATTATTTCATACATATCTAGACCTTGTTATAGAAAGAAATAAAGCGGGCTTACATAAATAGTTAACAATTTTAAAAAAGTTAGATTAAAAGTGAATGAAGACAACAGGACAAAGGAAACATGAGAATAGAAATAAGTTTAGCAGAGAGGTTAATACAAAAATTTCTATTAAGGTCATATAATTGAAAGCTGTCACTGAACCTTATTTTTTCATTTTAAGTTCATTTTCATAAGTACATAATGCAGGGTTTTCAATCCTGGTACTGTTGACTCTTTGGGCCAGATAATTCTTTGTTGTGGAGGCTGTCATACGCATTGTAAAATGTGTAGCAGCATCCTTGGCTTCTCCCCACCCACTAGATGCCAGGAGCAGCCTCCCAGTCATGGCAATCAAAAATGTTTCCAGACGTTGCCAAATGTCTCCCAAGGGACAAAATCACTCCTAGTTGAAAACCACTGCCATAATGCAATAAAATGTTCAAGTAATCACACAAACACTGCTATAGAAACAATGACAACGAGACTGTAAAAACAAATTGTAGGGCGGCAGATCTCACTCCCGTGCAATAGCTCATCTATGTGTCAATTCACTTACAAATTTGGATTTCACGTGAAAAAGGTAGTGGTGGAACATTACTGTATAGTGCAAAAAATATGGGATATTTGAATATTACCAACACTGAAATCAGAGACCACACAGTGTTAAGAGAAATAGAAAATTTGGAACAAATATGAAAAAAATGAGTTTGGCTTAAATATGACAGCAGTTGAATGCTGTACGATCTGGATTTGAGCAAAGAGAGTGAGGCTATAGTGATTTGGGAGTTATCTGCACAGTAGTTACAGCTGAAACTATATACATGGACCACAACAAGTTATAAATTAAGTGAATAATACATAGCTGTAGTTTTTCTTCCGTAAGTGTGTTGCAACTCTATGTATTTGCATTTCCTGAACTTGATTCCGCCTTTTTTACTCTTGTTTTTTAAACCACAAGCCTTTAATAATTTTTTTTAAAAATCAGGTGAAACAACAGAAATTTGTTTAGAGTATCAGTGAGACAACTTTTTATTTTGTCTTTGTTTATTTTGATGTGATGCTTCTGATTTTTCAATAGTCCTTATGTTGCTAATAATAGATGAATCACAATATGCTGTTAAATCTTTTACTATAAAACTTTATACAAGTCCTAATTAAAAAATAAACTCAGAATGCTAAAAGTATTCAATTAAGAATATGCAAGATCTAGCAATTCCATTTCTGAGTATATACCCAGAAGAACTAAAAGGAAGAACTTGAACAGATATTTATTTGTACATCCATGTTCAGAGTAACATTATTCCTAACAGCCAAAAGGTGGAAACAACCCAAGTGTTCACTGATGAATGAATGGATAAACACAATGTGGTATATACACAAAATGGATTATTATTCAGCCTTAAAAAGGAAGGAAATTCTGATACATGCTAAATCATTGATGAACACTGAAGACATTATGCTTAGTGAAATAAGCTGGTCACAAAAGGACACATATTGTATGATTCTACTTATATGTGGTTCCTAGTCAAATTCAAAGAGACAGAAAGCAGAATGATGGTTGCCAGGAGCTGAGCGGAGAGGATAATGGGGAATTAGTGTTTAGTGGACTCCAAGTTTCAGTTGGGAAAGATGAAAAAGTTCTAGAGATAGATGTGGTGATGGCTGCACAATGACGTGACGGTAACAATGCCAGTGAACTTAAAAAAGGTCAAAATAGTATATTTTATGATATGTGCACTTTACTATAAAAAAAAATTTAACCACCTAATATTACTAACTATGGAGTAGCTCTCCATTTATCAAATCTTTATTAAGTTCCTTTAATAAGTTTAAGCTTGTGCTCCAAAATATCACACACACACACACACACACACACACACACACACACACACACACAATCAGATATGTCTGTCACTTAAGTATAAGGAAAGCTAAAGAAAACACTATCATTTCATGGAGTTCATACTCACAGTGTCCTGAATTACTTCACTTTTCTCTGGGTTTTCCTCTAGATAAATCCTCTCTTTCAGGCCACTCTTGGGACTCTAATGAGAAAAAAAAAAGACATTCATTTCATTTCGATAGGCTCACCAAAGGAGATAAAGAAAAACTGTGTGAAAGAATAATGTTCTGAATTTCATATTTGTGTTTGAAACTACTGAATATCTTTCATATAATACTTGGCTCTGCTACTTTTTACCTAACTTTGGCAAGTCACTTATTCTCTTAGCTTTTTAGTTTTATGTTGATAAAACAATATAGAATAGTTTTATTTCATCTTTAGGCCTAAGGGTTAATTTCTATCAAATAACTCTAACCAGATATATTATATATCACAAATTCATTATGTCAGGGCTTCCCTGGTGGCACAGTGGTTAAGAATCCGCCTGCCAATGCAGGGGACACAGGTTCGAGTCCTGGTCTGGGAAGATCCCACAGGCCACGGAGCAACTAAGCCCGTGTGCCACAACTAGTGAGCCTGCAAGCCACAACTACTGAAGACCGCATGCCTAGAGCCCGTGCTCTGCAACAAGAGAAGCCACTGAAATGAGAAGCCTGTGCACCACAACGAAGAGGAGCCCACACTTGCCACAACTAGAGAAAACCCGTGTGCAGCAACGAAGACCCAACGTAGCCCCCCCCCACAAAAAAATTATGTCAAAATCAAACTGTATCTTTATCCATTTCCTCTAAACCTCTCTGCCCCAAACTATTCTTTCTAACCAATTTAAAAGCATTTTGGCCTATTTATATGAATGAAAATAAGCTTCTATTTTTCTGTTACTACCTCATGTAAACTGATCTATGGATTTTTATAAACTTTACATGGTATGTTTGGGACGACCTAATGTAAAATACAAACTATATGATACACAGAACTTCAATTTTGGGGGGATGAAGAACACCCCAAGCAATGGGAGCCATTCTGCAGAGCAGCTGAAAATGAGATAAAAGAGATTTTTGTGTGAATGCCTATACGGAAGATACATGCTACCTATACATATGGCTAGATACCACAAGATAGAGAAAACAGTAGTTTCAAATATAAGCCCCACCTGGGAGAAATGGATGACTCTGGGTCAAGAGCTATAAAAGATAAAGCGAGAATAATTTTGTCACACCAAAATGAAAGAAAGCTATGTTACTGCGGAGTCATGTCAAAAGAACATAGAAGACAAATTGAGGGGACTACCACCAGCCCCCAAAAAGGGACTATTTAATAAGTATCAAAAAGAAAAATGACTGCAATGGACTGCAATGCAATAAACAAATATGTTAAAAATCTATAAATTCAAAATATTACACAGGTACACACATGTGGGCACAAATCCCACATTAGTGACCTTTGGAGTATGTTAGGGCATCAACTCTCCTGAAAACACATACATAAAAGAAAATAATCAAATGTTTATATATAAGCTATATTTTAGGGCAACTTAAAACCAGTAAGAGAAAATTCTTCTTTATAAAATAATTCCATCTAATAAATACAGAATGAGTGACAATATTATATTATCATTTTGAAACCTCTAATTAAATAATGGATGCAGGCATCTTGCTATCAATGGCAGGTAAAAACATTAGATAAAAGCTTAATGGAGAAATTTATAACGAAGGAATCGTGCTGACATCATCTGAACACCTTATACAAACTTAACAGTCACAAAAAGACAACCAGACATTCTCCTCCTGATGTGATATAATAAGATATACACAGTACCGCCCTTGAATTGTCCTTGCCAAACAACAACTCTCAAACGTTAATCTGTTCAAGACTCTAGATCTTACTACCAATTTTCAGCAAATATATACTCAAGGAACATGCTAAACAACACCATGAAAATACAATTAGAATGTGGGTTGTTTAACTGGACATGTGACCCAGTTTAACAACAACAACAACAACAACAAAATAGCAAAAAAAAAAAAAAAATAAGAGGAGGGAACTATTATAACTTAAGAGACTTATCAACCAGAGGCTGAAGATGCTGACTGGATCCTGATTCAAATAAACTCACTGAAAAAAAAGATCATTATAAGACTATTGGGGTAATCAAACTGCATATTAAGAAAATATTAACTCAGATCTGATGATGGTATTACGGCTATCATTTCTTTGTCTTCTTTTCTCTTAAAGATGCATATTAATGAAATAATGTCTTAGATTTACTTTAAAATAATCCAGCATTTGGAGGGTGTGAGGAATGAAGGAATATAGACAAAACAAGTTTGAGCACTTGTTGATGACCTGCTGAGACGGATGATTAGGTACACGAGGGGGATCATTATCTTAGTCTATTTTTGAATAGGTTTGAAATTTTTTTTTTTTTTTTTTTTTTTTGCAGTACGCGGGCCTCTCACTGTTGTGGCCTCTCCCGTTGCGGGGCACAGGCTCTGGACGCGCAGGCTCAGCGGCCATGGCTCACGGGCCCAGCCGCTCCGCGGCATGTGGGATCTTCCCGGACCGGGGCACGAACCTGTGTCCCCTGCATCGGCAGGCGGACTCTCAACCACTGCGCCACCAGGGAAGCCCGGTTTGAAATTTTTGAAAATAATTTTTAAAAAGTTAGGTGCAAAATGAAAATCAGAGAGGCAGATGTTCTAAGCTTTAGATGATGATTTGTGATCAGGTTGCTTCTCTTGTGAGAACCAGAAATGTGGGTATTCTTTAAAGCCTTCTCTGAGGATCAAAAGCAGGGAATTTTACAATGATAACCATATCACAAACACCATGAAGAGATTATTTTATAAAAAAGGAGCAGAAAATTGAAAAAAAAAATTAAAAGCATTGATCGGTTCCTACAATCTTAACACAGTACAACTGAAACAAACATGGAAATCCGTAAGCTAAAAGCAGCACATCTCTAGCTTCAAAAAGACACCTGTAGGAATTACACGAGTTTGTTAGGTGTTCAGCAAATATCCTAGTCTGCACCATATCATCTCTCACCTGGATTTCCACAGCATCCACTTATTTGGCCTCAATTTCCTCATCTATAAAATGGTGATATTGCTCCTTTAAGATTACAATGAAAGTTAAAAAGAGTATCTGTAAAGCATTAGGTACAGCCGCTGTCACAAAGTAGGTATCCAATAAATGGTGACAATTGATCAGCCATTTAACACACATTTGTTAAGTTCCTCTTAAGCCAAGCAGTCTTCTTTTCTTGCTGATCTCCCTATCTCTTTACTCCAATTCATTTTCCACACTGACATGTTTCTGACTGTGCCTCTCTTCTGCATGCATGATAAAGCCCAAACACTTTACTCATTCATTCTGTTGTTCAAACACCGATTAAACAACAATCGTGTGTCAAAGAGTCTTAATTCACTGGAATGCCTGTTTCTACACTTGCCAATACACTCTGTATTTCATAAAATTATATTTCTAAGCCACAGATTTTATCATTAACATTTCTCTAAATACAAGATAAAATTCAAAATTTTCATTTGTATCACTTGTTCTGAATTCCTACAATCTGCCAGTCTTTGTAGACATAAAGTCAAATATGATGGGTGCTTGGCTCTCAACAAACTTTCCATCTAATGGTAGAGACAAGCCATGAAAACAGAGAGGAGAACCAGCACTAAATCAAAGAGGAAAAATGTTAAGGATTCCCCAAAGCAGTACTGCTAGAACAAGTTATAACTTGGACTCAAGGCTTTGTTTCTAAGATCAATTCCAGCCATTTCATCTATAATCCTAGTATACCTGTAAAATTTTCACTGCTCTCCCCAAATGTTATGCATTTGCATACCTTGGAGCCTCTGAGTACTGGTATTTTGAAACTAGGTAGAGGCAGATCACTTATTAGCTGGGTAAGTTTGGCAAGTTAGTTCACTCACTTTGGCCTCAGTTATTTCTTTTGTTAAGCTGTGATAACAATACTACTACTTCATAAGGCTGTTCTGAGAATTAACTAAGATAAAAAATGTATAACACATATTAAAGCTTATGGTATATATGCACAATAAATGTAAGCTACTATAATTGTTTTCTTGAGTCAAAATTGAAATCTTATATTAAGACAGCCTATCCAACCATAAGATTCCTATCAACATCTTTCAAAAAATAAAAAAAATCCTCAAATTTTCCTTGCATGAGGAACTGAGTCACTGAGCATTAAGCCTCAAAAGATACCCTAAATGATGGCTTAGACCAGTAGCTTTCATTTTTTTTTTTTAACAACCTCCAATAAGAGAAATTTCACACTGCTAACCAGCATGCGCACACATGCATACACACACACACGGATACATGTGTACATATACACACATATGTGTGTGTGTACAACAAGTCAAAAATAAGTAACACTGGGCTTCCTTGGTGGCGCAGTAGTTGAGAATCCGCCTGCCGATGCAGGAGACACGGGTTCGTGCCCCGGTCCGGGAAGATCCCACATGCCGTGGAGCGGCTGGGCCCGTGAGCCATGGCCGCTGAGCCTGCGTGTCCGGAGCCTGTGCTCCACAATGGAAGAGGCCACAACTGTGAGAGGCCCGTGTACAGAAAAAAAAAAAAAAAAAAAGTAACACTTAGCTCTTCTACATGAAAAGTACTCTTACTTCCTAACCTATTATTTTTTTAAAATGCTGGCCCCAACCCACTAAATTGATTTTAAGACCCACATTGGAAAAAAAAAAAAACTGATTTAGATTACTTTCCTCATCACTTTTAAAGAGGGTGATCTATTTTTAATTCGTTATTCCTATTACTGCACACTACTTACAAAGTATTGCTGAGTAAGTAACACTGAACTTAGCTTTTAAGTATTCATATAACTATGGTGCTACATCATATTCAGCTTAAAATACTTTCTGATCATCTTGTTAACAAAAATCCATGTACATCTGGTAATTTCTGGGTTAATCAAGAAAGCATTACTAAACAGGGGCTATTAACTAAAGTCTATCTAAGAGGACTAAGGCTTTTCCTCTTTGTAATGGCAAAGTGCCCCATGATTCAACACTGAGTCACTCTGACCACAAATGGAATATTAACATGCTCTTAAAGATATCAACAGTTGGCCTTTCGGTTCAGTAAGAAAGCACTGGCATTATTAACTTCTCTACCCACAAACAAGACGCCTGCTGGGAAATTCCATCTCCTCAAAAGAAACATTTGGCAATGGTGTCCAAGGGAAAAAGCGAAGTCTGGAATTAAAAGCTCATACACAACAGTATCCAGAATTTCTGTTCTTCAAATTGCTGTATTAAAGATGGTGGCAATAAAAAGTAAGTAATAAGAAAACACCTGTAGCTCAGAAAACTTACGATCAAATCGAGAAAGAGGCTGTAGAGAAAAATACAAGAAGGTAAAGATGTAGAACACTTACATCTGCACTGTCACTACTGGGCCGAGAAGCATCTCCACTGCCATAGTCAATTCTGCCTAGTCCATCACCAGGATCTGCTTCTATTTCACTGACTGCTAGCCCATCGCCTAATGGCTTGCAGGATGTAACTGTAGCTCCATCCTAAAACAGATCAAGCACACACACACACACACACACACACACACAAACACACACACACACACATTAAAAACAAACAAACAACAAAAAACCCTTTCATTATGGACTGTATAAAGAAACAGAGTTGCACTGCAACCTCAATGGAGACTGTTTAAATTCACCCAGTTTGATGTAATCAAGAATGCTTAAAGCTCTAAAAGTCAAAAGCATAAATGACTACTAATTCTGGGGTTCTCAAATGGCATGACCTTAAAGACAGGGAAGGTGGTATTTCAGTAAAAATAAAATCTCAAACTTCAAATAAAGCAAAAAAATAAAACGGTTTAACTTATATAATTTATATTCCCTGCCCTTTAGTAAAGATTATGACACTATAACTTGTGGTTAACTGCCTTCCAACACTTTAGAATTTTAATAAATTGCCAATTCTGGGACACAATGCTATACCGTATATTATTATAAGCTTTTAAATCAGGAACAACAGTTTTACTATTCAAACAGAGTAAGACTGTTGTCTTTGCTCAGTAATAACCACAACATAAACTGTCGATATTACTGAGGCAGAATACTCAAAACTTCATATAGTTAATGGGACTAAAAGTAACAACAACAAAAATGTGTAATGAAAAGTACACTGAACCAGGAAGTCAGGAGGCCTTACAAATGTGTGACCTTGTTTGAGTCATTTAACCAATTTAGGCCCTAGTTTTCTCAACCATTGCATGATTTTTTTTTAACTTTAAAATGAGATTAGGATAGATGATTTCAAAGAATCCTTTTAGTTCTGTGAACCTACAGACCTAACTCATAAAGAATAACAAATAAGCAGCTTTTACTCATTTTTCCATATCCTCAATCTAAATATTATGGAACTTAAATCTGGTTGATGTATAAATGCTAAGCTATTTTTCTAGTGAGACTACCATCTTCAAAACATATCTATATAGCAAATCTATTGAAATCTATTTTAAAATTAGAATAAAAATAGTTATTAATATGAATGTGCTTTGAATTCATCAGACTGGGTTTAAATACCAGTTCCATCACGTTTGAGCTACATGACCTCAGATAAGTTATTTAATTTCTCTGAGTTTCTCTAAGTGTTTATGTAAAATGGGGGGAAACAACAGTAACATCTCATCTCAAAGGGTGTTGTGCAGATTAAATAAGAAAAATCATACGTCCCTACTTAAAAACATAACTGCTGTTCTGTTTTACAATGGCAGAATAAATCTCAAAAATGTGAATATATGTATCTAAATATATTTTTGTAATTTGTGATATCAAAGCAAAAACACTCAATTCTTTCTAAAATTACTGTGGAACAAAGAAGCATGATATCATAAGCAAGCAAACAATCAGAAGCCCACATTTCTTTTACTTAATCATTATTTCTGTAACATCCAACACAGGACATCCTGTTGGCCTATGCTAGAAAAAATAACTTTTAAAAAAGGCAACTGCAACACTCTGACACATTCCCAGAAGAAAATTCTCCTGCAAAAGGTTGGGTAGCACTTTTAATAGTGATGCTACCTGAGCAGAGCCTGTGGCTTTGGATAACTGCTCTTGCAGTTGAGGAATGTGTTTCTTGGCCTCTTGGATCTCTTTTAGCAATCTTTGGGCAGGTGTTCGGCTGTAATCTTCCTGCAATAACTGAAAAGTTATAAAAATATTTCAAGAATTAATTACTTATGTCAAGAAAATCTTTTAAGTCTATTCTTAATAAAATAGCTGATGGCGTTGATTACAATAGTGCTTAATTATGATTATAATAAATATCAACTCAACTATGCCCACTCACGTTTTTACTGGCCTATAAAACAGCCCCATTTCTAACTTAGTACCTGTAGCCGTTCCTGTTCTTTCTGTAACATTTTTCTCAGAATTTCTACTTTCTGGTTATGAACCACATTGTTTTCCTCCTAGAAAAAGATAAAAAAACAAACAAAAAAACAGGAACCAATACAAGGAAAGTGAAGCTAAGTATCGAAAATGAGTCATACAATGTTACGTCTCAGCTCCAATTTTCAATACCTATCAGGATTTTCTTTATTTCTGGTGGTTATGAAGACAAACTTTTAGACATGACACTTAAAGATAAAAGGTTACAGGGAAATGTCAACTCTTCTTTTTCACTTTTGCTAAACTAGGTTCAAAAAACATTAAATATTGATATTAGTTGAAGAAATGAAGTTGCTTTAAGTGTAAGACTAATATCTTGGGCTTCCCTGGTGGTGCAGTGGTTAAGAATCTGCCTGCCAATGCAGGGGACACGGGTTCGAGCCCTGGTCCACGAAGATCCCATATGCCACGGAGCAACTAAGCCCGTGTGCCACAACTGCTGAGCCTGCGCTATACAGCCCGTGATCCACAACTACTGAGCCTGCATGCTACAACTACTGAAGCCCGCGCGCCTAGAGCCCATGCTCCGCAATGAGAAGCCACCACGATGAGAAGCCTGCACACCGCAACAAAGAGCAGTCCCCACTCACCGCAACTAGAGGAAGCCTAAGCACAGCAACAAAGACCCAATGCAGACAAAAATAAATAAATAATTTTTTTTAAAAAAAGAAAGAAAAAAAGAATAATATCTTACACTTTCCCTCCTTTGGATTTTTACTATCGACCCCCGTGCATGGTTCAAATTCCCAGTATTTCCTACCTGAAGTATTAAGACAGATCCCTAATTCATCTCCTGTCATTTCTCCTTGTTTTACAACCCTATAATATTTTATCAAATAAGTCTTCCTAAAATCCTGTTATAATCACATCACTCTCTTCCTCAAAAAATTTGTAATATATTCTTACTGCCCATTCAGTTACATGTAAATTAGCCTCACAGTTGTGACTTTTCTAAATAAATAGTCTTACTTTTTTCTAGCTCATCTCCTACTTCATAAATCTTTAATGGGCACCAGCCAAACAAGAGTCCTGGCTATTTCCCCAAAATACTTGATGCTTTCTTGGCTCTTTACCTCTGTTAATCCTACTTCCTCTACCTGGGTTGCCTTCTTCCCTACTGCCACCATTAGAATGTTACCTGTTTTTCAAGGCTCAATTCAAATAATAGCTTTCCATAAAGTCGTTCCTTATCACAACTAGATGTGCTTTCTCCCTCCTTTGAAATCTCATAGAACTTAATATTTTCCTTCTCATAATGTCTACAGCTGCCTTTATAGTAAAATTACTTGTATATTCTTGATTCAATCTCAAACAACAAAGGTTTATTAAGTACTTAGTACTATATATACCAAGCAATATTTGAGGCTCTGGGGACACAACAATAAATAAAATAAACAAAAAAACCCTTGTCCTCTTAGAGTATATATTCTAAGATAACATAACAAAGGACCTTGAACATAGGATATCTTAATTACATTTTTGTGGGTGGCACCCTGTTTTGTATATGGTAGGTGTTAAATATTTGTTGAATTAAATCTGCTATCCCAATACCCTGTAATCATTCCAAATTATTAGGTAATTATTTTTATCAGCAAGTTATTTTCTAAAATCTTAAACTTAAATTTGTTTATCAACTCAACACTTTGAAACTCAACATAAAGCAAAGGCATTATTATACAACTGAGCATTTACAAAGACGTCTTCCCACTCTTACCCCCATGAGCACAGGACTAGTAATTCTCTCCATATTCCCAGATGCTCCAGGTGAATGAGGGGATGTCATGATGGGAGACATATGTCCAACGACTGATGGCTCTACTTCAGAATCAGCAAGTGGAAACTGGGGCGACCCAGGTGGGCGTCCCTGAACAGTGAGAGCTACATAGGAACCCGCTTGGGGTGGGCAGATGGAAGAAAGGGGAGGGAAGGGAAAATAACATCGTCAAAAAATTTTTACTACTTAATCTTTGATAGTTCTAAAAGATCCAGTTATATGAGAAAATGTCATCATCTGCTAATCATTTCTCCACAGAAAAAGAATCCTATTTGTCATTTCTCTTTTATGACTCCCCTAAAATTCTAAAAGAACAATGCAATTTTCAGACAGCAAATTACCTACTCATAAGGTCAGATATTACTTAAAAGCAAGTAAGATTTATAACCCCAGTAATTTTTTTTTTAATTTAGAGAAGAATGAGATATTATCAAGTATCTACTAATGGCTATGTTCAATCAATTTCTCAAATGCAAATTTTAAAAATCACCATATTAAGATGATACTAATTAGACAAGGTTTAACTAATTTTCTGTAATAATGCAATTTTAAATTAACTTTAAAAAATGAGTGTGACAAAAATATCCGACAAAAACCAGAAAAAAAAACCCACAACAAATAAGTAGTGAGTTTTAATTTTAAAAATTTGGAGAAGACAAATTCACTAGGCATTTTACTGGGAAACAACTATGGAAAGCAAAATTACCCATAACCAGAAAGACATTCATGAGTTATCTAGAATCAAGAAGAAATAATGCTTTCCAAATAAAAAACTTTTCTAGATAATTGACCTTTAATGACAAAATCTTTTTCTTAGACTTTTCAGTAGAACTTTAAATTGTATTTCATACTTTTTCTCCCAATTTAATCCTCCCATGAAACTCGCTGGTGATTATTTCACAGTGTTTGGGGTTCTAAAAATTTTTTTTATACTTAATGATCACAAATGCTGTGATACTGGGGAGATTTTAAGCACATACACTTTTTAAAGTTTTTCAATCATATTTCTCTCTGTCACAAAGTCATCTAATATATCTCACTGACTTATCCATGTGCTTGGTTCTCATAGCTTCCTCGTTCTTTCCTTCCCTTCTTTAGATGTTTTTAAACTGGTTTGATTTGAAATCACTTTTATTATGTCTAGAATATGCATTGAAGAGTAGGACATGAGGGAGCTCTACTACAAGTATAGCACACAGGGTTTAGGCATTTCAAATTTATATCTGTTTTTGATACTCAGAGTGTTTTATGCTTATTTTAAGTTTTTAGCTAGGCTCTTGTTATTGGATATGTAATCTACTGCTACAGACTTAGGATTTAATTTTTTAAGTAAAATTGATATTGGAACAAGTAAAATATATAACCTAAAAAGCTAAAGAAATAATCTTTTTATACTCTGCAACAGTTAGTTACCAGGAATATATTATCATAAACCATCATATTTATGTAGCACACAAAAATTCATAAATCACAATCTCATTAAATAAGTAATCAAACTTATTCTAGTATGAGGATCTAATTCTGATCATCCCATTGCTTTTTAAAATGTACTAAAGCTAAGAACTAAGATCAAAGTGATCATTTTAGAGCACTGGTACTCTGATGAAAAGATAAAGGAATTCACGGGTTCCTTTATCTAAGCAGTAATAAGGCCAAGAAGGATTTGTTTATTAAGTTTATTCTAAAGATGTCCACTTAATGAAAAGAAGTAATATGAAATTAAAAAGTAGTATTTCTGCTTGGCCATAAACAACTACCTCTTAATTGTAGTCTATTACACTGTGGAATAGTCCGATGCAGAAGACTACAAATTCTTAACCTGGAGATTTCCAACAGAAGACCACTCCCCTGGATTATTTAACCATTTACTTATCTGAGGGAACATGATTATGCTACATGATTTTGAAAGTTCCATTTCAGTTCATCCAGGCCACTATGTCTGATTTCTCAACCTCTTCTCTTTCAGTCAACTCATGCATTTCTTTCAAATATACTTTCATTAGTACCAAGAATAACAAGGACATTATAATCAACCACATAAATGAAGTGGACTAAAGATAGTTATTAGTAAATTAAGAATTTTTACCTCAGACTTTCCTTTAATACAGGGGTCAGTAAACTCCAGCTAAGGGACTAAATTCAACCCACAGATTGTTTTGGCAAATATTTAGTTTTACTGAAGCACAGCCATACCCATTCATTTATGCATCGTCTATGGCTGCTTTCACATTACAATGAGAGTCGAGTAGTAGGTTATCTGACCCACAAAGCCTAAAAAATTTACTATCTGGGCTACTGCAGAAAATGTTCGCTTATCTTTGCTATAAGGGTTTCAGAAAACAAAACTGAGGATAACATTCACCTACATCTGATTAGCTTCACCACTTCCAAATGGTTTGAATGAGTCACCAGAGTTCCATTCACCTGTAAGAAAATGAAAATAGTGTCTGTCAGATAATTCTAGTTGAGACAATGGATAAACTGTCTTCAGGAATTATCATATGTAATACAAGCAATTATAACATAGTAAACAGGACTATATTAAAATGCATATATATTTGGTTCAATAGTCACTTTTACCACTATTCTATAAGGTATACTCAACAACAAAATGAACTTGAGCACAAAAAAAGGCCTTGATTTAAAGAGATGCAAAGCCGGGGGGGGTGGGGGGGTGGATATGGGTATATATGTACACATATAGCTGATTCACTTCGCTATACAGCAGAAACTAACACACCATTGTAAAGCAATTATACTCCAATAAAGATGTTTAAAAAAATAAAAAGGATAGTATAACCATTAAAACTTATTCACCATGAAAAATGACGAAACATACTATGCAATAGATTTGCAAATCCTTCACAGTGAAGAAACCTTGCAAATTAAAAACTCCCTTTGCTTTTAATTACAAATTCACTGATTTTCCAAAGGCATAATAAATTTTTTAAAAGATGAATAAGCAATATTTCTACAATAATATTCAATTTACTATTAGTTTTCCAATCATCACCTAACCTTTACAAAGAAAATTAATTTTCAGACAGGCTAAATGTAGGAAGTGTTATCCAAAGTTTCCACTAAACCAAACAAATTAAGGTAAAAATATCAAACATGAATCTAACATTATTTTTTCTCTGATGCAAGTAACACTAATTTTTACAAGTTCAAATATATCAGGGTATAAAATGGAAGTAAAAGTACACTTGTCATGCCCGCCAGAGATGACCACTGTTAAGCATGATGTTTAATCTTTGAGACATATTCTAGCATACACACACCAGATACACAGACACACATACATATACTTTGTAACTGCCTTTTTCTGCAAATAAAAAAAAGCACTGTTTTATTATATTATGGATTTCTTTCAATATAGGTACAAATAGACCTAATCTATTCTTTTTAAAAGCTGGAGGTGAAATGCAATTTATTTCTTTAGTCCTCAGTGTATGCATATTTAGACTGTTTACAAGTTTTCGATACAATAAAGCTTAAATGAATTTTCCTGTACACATATCACTTCACATTTAAACACCTATTACCTTAGATAAGCTCCTAAAAGCAAAACTGTGGTCAAAGGTTATATACTTTTTAAAAATATGTAACTTTTGATACATATTCACAAATTTCCATCCAAACAGATTTTACCTAATTTATATTCACAAGTTTATGAGAGTAGCCATTTTACCATACCCAAACTATGACAAATGTGTATTATTAATCTTTAAAATTTCTGACAACCAAATATATTTTCACCTATCATTTAATTTCTACTTCTTTCTTATCAGTGAGGTTGGACATATCCTCATCGATATATTATTTCAATTACTTTGGAGAACTGCCTGATAGAATTCTTTGT
Organism: Kogia breviceps; assembly: GCF_026419965.1. Taxonomy (NCBI): domain Eukaryota; kingdom Metazoa; phylum Chordata; class Mammalia; order Artiodactyla; family Physeteridae; genus Kogia; species Kogia breviceps. Next base: position 108,799,605 of record NC_081316.1, on the reverse strand, counting down.
CCTTTTTTCTGTCAGACTATTTATTCTTTTGTTAGTAATTTGAAAGTGCTCTTTACAATTAAGGATATCATATTCTGTAATATATTTCAAATATTTATTTTCAGATAGTTCTTTGTAAATATGTTCATGGTGTCTTTTCCTGTATAGTAAAATTTGATTTTAAGTAATCACATTAGTCAGTTGTCTTAAGAGTAATTAGTGACTAATCTATTTTTTCCCTACTGATCAGAACTTAAGGGCTGTTTCTGGACTCTATTGTGTTCCACAGATAGGTCCACAGGTATACTAGAGTCACTTGCTTCAAATTCATCTGCACCATCTCACCTCACACTTACCCATACACATAATACCACTGCAAAGTTCACTTAGAACAAATAATCATTTGGAAGCTTGATAAGGAATGGCACACCTCCCCAAATTTATTAATATATTTTGAAGAGAATTTCTTGCTAAGAGATTACGTTGGAGAAATATGATCTTTACAACAGTGAGTTATGACTCCATTTATTCAAGCCTTTTATTATGCTTTTCAGTAAAGGGTAATGTTAATTTTAAAATGAATGAAATAAGTTTTTATAGTCAATAAATCCATCATATATAATCTGCAGCTTTTAATAAAATTCCAAGTTAAAAAATCAAAATATGGCTAATATATGCTGTTTTTTAATTCTATCATAAATTCCATAATAGTCTTTTCCTTACCTTGATGATTCGATCACCTGTCTGTACGCCAGCCCGCATGGCTGCTCCATCTGTAAGAGAAATTAATTCTTAAAATGTAATTCATTTACCTTCACTGATAATCTTCTTGAAAGAGAGGCAGTGTAACAAAATGGTTAAAAACATGGATTGTAAAGTCAGACAGACTTAGGTCCAAATCCTGCCTCTGCCACTCACTAGCTGGATGACCATGGACAGATTCTGTTATTTTTTACTCTAAGCCTCAACATCACCTGTAATATGGAGACAAAAAATACCTACCTCAAATTACAGCAACCAAGATAAAGGAAGTATTCCATATACGGTAATAGTAGTTCAAGATATTATTGTCATTTGGGAGAAAAGGATGGGTATTTTTGAGTCTACAACCACTTCTTTAATCTGTCTCTACCCAAATATCCCTGGTGCCATTAAGAAATAAAATTCCACAAACTTCTCTAAGTGGTGATGAGTAAAGTATCATGACTAAGGAGTCATATGTTCTAAAACAATGTAAGAACTGTTTTCTTTCCATAAAGTACAAAAGAAAATCAACTGGGGTAAATTCATGCCTATAACCGTAACACTAGAGACAATTCTAGCACAATAATGTCGTATGACCAGTAATGTATGTGATTATTTTATTCTAAGCAATAGACATTTTTAAACTATTCTATTCTTACTCTGTTTGCTCCCAAGTGACAAAACTGTTTTTAAAAATGCCTTGCCTTCTTTGACAGACTGTACAAACACTGGATTGTCTCCACTGACCGTCAGCCCAAATCCATTGTCATCCTTCTGGATGATCACACAACGGTGAACAAGACCTGCACAAGAACCAAAGGGTAAAGAGAGAAGGAAAGAGAAAACAGAGAAAAAGACAATAATTACATATTAGTAATGAACTGTAGTCTATCTGGAGAAACACAAGGTAGCACATGAAACCCATATAAAAAATAAGAGCACTAACCCCATAAGCAAAACAAATACAAGAATATCACAAAGAATCATATATACTGGTTTCTCACAGGGGAGGTACAGCAGAATTGCTCCAAGATTAAAAACAGCTAAGGCAAACTGGAAAATATGAAGTATTAGAGAGGAGACAGACAGAACGCCTATTCACATCTATGCAATTTATTTGTAATATAAAATCCTCTGCCACCTCCCTATGTTTTTGGTGCTCTAACTGGTGTTTAAACCCAAGATAATCAAATATTTGGGGACATTAGGCTAGAAGACTCCCATGGTAAACTCTAGAGAAGTCCAATCTTACTCTCAATAAAATAAACTCAAAAAAACCAGACTATAAAAAAGAAGGAAGTGCTTACAGAGCACCTGCAGCTCTTCTCCTGAAAGGGAGAAAGAAAAGAAAAAGTCCAAAGGAAAGAAAAGGAAAAGTCCAAGGGAAGAAAGACTTTGGCTTGTAGAAAAAATAAAAAGAAAAGAGAAAAAAAGTAGGAAAGATAAAGAAAAAAACCTGTGAGTTCAACCAACTCTTTGATTTCTTTCATATACTTACCTGATTCCTACAGAGAATTTGTTTTCCTTCTAGTTAAATAGCAAACAAAAATTGTCAAGGCAAGGTGAGAAAAAGAAGACCACAACCAAAGGAATAGGGATGTCCCAAAACAGAACCCTGATTAGTGCCCAGGGCTGTTTTATTGTAGATCAAGATCAGAAGATCCTGAACTCTTTGTTAGCCAAAGATTTAATATATACTTCCAGCTTTTCAGAATCTAAGTGTTTTACCAAAAATCAGTATGTAAAACATGTAAACTAACACAAGTATAATGATGATTAGAAAATAAAAAACTACTTCAAAATTAAGATTTTTATACAAAGAGCCATGATCTTTTAAATAAGTCTGATGTACAAAACAAAGGAAATGCTAAAGATTGCACGTTAATGAATATATATGCATATTTCTTGCTGTTAATGAAATGACACAAGTATGAGCCTACTACAGATGAAAAACTAGAATAACTGGATCCCAGAAGAGAAAACACGAACTTGAACCTTAATTTATAACCCTACACAAAAATTAACTTACAGCAAATTATGGACCTGAACATAAAAGCCAGAACTTTTCATAAGAAAACATAGGAGAAAAGCTTCAAGACTTTAGGATAGGCAGAGATCTTTTAGGATGCAAAATGCATCCATAAAAGAAAAAACTGGCAAATGGGACTCAAAATTTTAAATAGCTGCTTTCCTAAAGACACTGATAAGAAAATGAAAAGGCAAGCACAGACTGGGAGAAAATATTCACATTACAAATTATCTGACAAAGCACTTGTATCCAGACATATATTTTAAAAAACAACTCTACAATCCAATAATGGAAGACACATTTTAAAGGGACAAAAGATTTGAACAGACAAAGAAAGATACACCAATGGCCAATAAGCACATGCAAAGGTGCTCAACATCTGCAGTCTTCAGGAAAATGCAAATTAAAACCATAATGAGATACCACTATACACTAACTGGAATGGCTAAAAATTGAAAGACTGATAATACCAAGTGTTAACAAGGATGTGGAACAACTAGAACTCTCATACATTGCTGGTGGGAATGTAAAATGGTGGAAATTTCTTATAAAGGCAAGCATATATTTACATATGACCCAGCAACTTCACTCCTAAGATAAATGAAAACTGATGTCCACATAAAGACTGGTAAACAAATGTTCACAGCAGTTTTGCTCATAAGAGACAAAAACTAGAAACAACTCAATTGTCCATCAACAGACAAATGGATAAACAAACTGTGGTATAGCCATTACAATAAAATACTACTTAGCAAGAAAAAAAGGGAACTACTCACACAGGCAACAAACATGGATGAATCACAAAAACATCATGTTAAGCAAAACAAGGCAGATACAAAAGAGAGTACATACCACATGATTCCAATGTAGAACAGGCAAAAAGTAAACTAGTAAGAAAAAGCAGATTAGTGGTCGCCTAGGGGCAGGCTGGGGTGGAGAGGTAAGAATGACTGTGAAGAGACATGAAGGAACTTTTTGGGTTGATGGAAATGTTCTATACATTAATTAAGGTAATGGTTACATGAGTATTCATTTGTCAAGACTTAGTGAACTGTACACTTAAAATGAGTGCATCTTATTTTATGTAAATTAGATCTCAAAAAAGTTAATTTTCAACATTTAAAAAATGAGTGAGACCTCAATTCTAGAGAATACTAAATACTAAACAGTATTTGAATTCACAGTGTCACCACTCCTACAAAATAGGAAACTGCAATGGGGTCAGAAGAAAGATAACCCATCAGAATTTAACCATTTTTCTTTTGTTTAATGTTGTTTCCTTCAACTAATTAGGAAAAACTCTAAATAGAATGGGTATAAATACATAAAATCAAGGAAAAAGCCATTCTTTATAAATTTCTAGTACATAATACAATAAATATAAGTATCAGAGAATAATGTTTTACAGGAATCCTTTAAAATGCACACCCACTTTTGGAAGCATAAACATCTGATGACCTTCTTTACAGTCATTTGAAATTTCAAAATAAATTACATACTTTGAATCTTTAAAAGTCAAGACAACTGCAGCACTGAATATATTCTTTTTTCATGCTATAATCATCCCTCCCAGTTATCTCATCTCACTTCCAAAGGGCTGAAAATGAGTGAATTGAAAGATTCTAATATTGATGTTTCCTGTGCTAAGCCACTGGACTTCTTAAGCAGACTTTCTTCCAGGTCCCTGTAGAGAATCGGGTACTTGTGCACAATGACGGAGAGGAGTAGTGGGGGTTAAGAGTTTGCTATCTTTATGTATTTCACTTGAATATAATGTACCTAAAGTATTTAGCTTAATGCCTGACAAATACTAAGGGCTCATAAATGTTAGGTATTATTTTATTATGACTAGGGGTGGGTTGCGCTTGGATTTTCCTGCTCAGAAATATACTACTCATTTACCCATGCCATCAATTAAAAATACATTTCTGTTAACGAACTCCTATCATTAATGTAAATGCTCCTTAGAAGGATCAGTTCTCATTTATGATGTCTTTGTGTGAATTTTGTTTTGGTTTAATAGACCAGCAAATTACTTTGAGATGGGGAAGGAAGTAAGGAAATTTTACAGAGCTTCTTGTGATAGGTAACTTTAGAAGATGAGAGACAGCATGATGCCCTCAAGAAACAAATCATCGTCTCTTATAAAACTTTCCCTAAATATCAAGACTGGGTTAGGTGCCCCCTTCTAGACTCCCACTGCACTCTCTATTTACTCTCAGAGTATCTTATCACTCACAACTGACTTGAATTTGTTTTTATCCTCTCATTAGATTAAATACTCCCATGAAAGAGTTCAGGGGCTCTATCTTGTTTACAAACTTATCTCAGGACCTGGCATATGTTCTGGCATAAAATGAAATTTTTAAAAATTGCTAATTAATTAACGAAAATCACAAAAGTATAGGAGTCTAGAGATGAATGGAAGCTCAGAAAGGGAGGTGATGAGAGAGAAAAAAAAATCACTACACACAGTTAACTTTAGCAAATATGCTTAGGGTCCTAACAGACTGCTAAGTACTGAAAAAATTTATTAGGGTTGCCTCAGAATACTGAAAACCTGTATCCTCCAATTCAAAACTGTTCAGCATGATAACTTTCCCCTTTACTTCTACATTCAAAGGAGAAGATGAGGAACAAAGAAGAAAGAGGAAAAAGGGAAAGAGCTATGTGAGCATCATATTCATCTTTTTCCTCTCCTCAACCCCACTATACTGTCCATTTATCAATATTATTATTCTAAGTCCATCTACTAATCTGAGACTCTGATATACTTGAATATCTAAGAATTACGAGACTACCAATACAAAAAGAAAACATACATACATAGCCAATTCAGAATCTGTAGAATTCAAATTACTGAAATGTTCTACTTATTGTAGACCAGAAGCTATTTTAACCCACCACACAGGATAAACTCCACCCTTAACACTGACATCATCATTACTGATTATCATATTTTTGAAATGTCCTTTTTGACAACAAAAAAATCCACTTTGTTTTAGCAAATTTGTATTGAGCATCTGTCTGCTAGTTATTTAACACTGTAACCTGTAGGTGTCATGAGGAATATAAAACAACTAGGAGTCTTTGCTCTCAAAGAACTTAAAATCTTGAAAGGGAAGGATAATAGAGAAACAAATAGGGAAACAATGGCAACATCTAACTAAAATGTTATAACAGGCCCTATATATTATTAAAGAAGGGAGAGAGAAAAGGTGGACTCCTAATTCCAAAATAACCATTTTTGAATTTCACTCATTAAAAAAAAAAAACTTTCCATCATTTTAACTTTTTCTGGTTCTTACAAACACATATAGCCCATGGTTTGTTTGTTGTTTGTTGGCTTATTTTGCTAATTCCCTTATTCTCTGGTATAAAGAGTATTAATTATAATGACCATACAAGTGTGTTTATCTCTGAATATAAGTTTTTATAAGGTCACAAAATCACTTTAATATGAACTGTTTAATATGAGCTGTGGGCTTCCCTGGTGGCGCAGTGGTTGAGAGCCCCCCTGCCGAAGCAGGGGATATGGGTTCATGCCCCGGTCCGGGAAGATCCCACATGCCATGGAGCCACTGGGCCCGTGAGCCATGGCCGCTGAGCCTGCGCGTCCGGAGCCTGTGCTCCGCAACGGGAGAGGCCACAGCAGTGAGAGGCCTGCGTACCGCAAAAAAAAAAAAAAAAAGAGCTGTAACTAAGCACTTTGTATGAAGGCAGGCAGAGAGAGTGTTCAACAAGTAAGGTAACGATAAAGCCCAAATTTGAAATGTTGTCACAGGAATATTTCTTCACTCTCATTGTTCTTAGAGCCATATGAACATTTTTTTCCACAACTATCCAGTTGTTTTTTTTTTTTTTTTTTTTAATTAATTTATTTATTTTTGGCTGCATTGGGTCTTCATTGCTGCACGTGGGCTTTCTCTAGTTGCGGCGAGCGGGGGCTACTCTTCGTTACGGTGCACAAGCTTCTCATTGCGATGGCTTCCCTTGCTGTGAAGCATGGGCTCTAGGCACCTGGGCTTCAGTAGTTGTGGCACGCGGGCTTCAGTAGTTGGGGCTTGTGGGCTCTACAGCGCAGGCTCAGCAGTTGTGGTGCATGGGCGCAGCTGTTCCACAGCATGTGGGATCTTCCCGGCCCAGGGCTTGAACCCGTGTCCCCTGAATTGGCAGGCGGATTCTTAACCACTGCGCCACCAGGGAAGCCCCACAACTATTTAGGTTTAAAGTGAAGATGGAATATTGGTAATCAAGTGCATAGCTCTATTATCATACTTACAAAAAAGCAGGTACAGTCTCCTATTATCTTGATATCTATTCCTTAACATAGTACCTGGCATATAATAGGTGCTCAATGAATATTTACTAAGTAAATCTGAACTTATTTTATAAATAAATCATACTCAGTCAGTTTTCAAGAAAAAGTAAAATCATATCCATGAAAACTATGCCAAGTAGAGAAATACCTCTACACAGACACTAACCTTCTGCCCTGGCTAAATTCTAACCAAAGTAATTTGATACTCCATCTACCCTAAAATAACTCCTCTACTTCTTTACTTCCTGTCTTTTAAGGAATATGATATTTCACCTGGAAGCTGATAATAAATGACATGCTTCATATTATCAGTGAAGTAAAGACGGATGGTCTATCAAATTTATGTAAATATTATCCTTTCCTTTTTATTTCTCTTTAGAAACAAAGGACGTTTTCCTGTTATAATAATGTGGCTTTTGTTCTTTTTAAATGCTTTTTTACTGAAGTACCATTAATTTATAATATCCTGTTAGTTTCAGGTATACAGCATGGTGATTCAGTGTTTTTGTTATAATCCATTATATTACAAGATACTGGATATAGTTCCCTGTGCTATACAGTATATCCTTGTTGCTTATCTATTTTATATATAGTAGTTTGTATCTATCTATTAATTCCATACCTCAAATTTGTCCCTCCTCCCTTCCCTCTTTCCTTTGGTAACCGAAAGTTTGTTTTCTATATCTGTGAGTCTGTTTCTGTTTTGCATATATTGATATATTCATTTGTATTATTTTTTAGATTCCACATATAAGTGATATCATATAGTATTTGTCTAAACATAATGCTCTCTAGGCCCATCCACATTGCTGCAAATGGCATTATTTCTTTTTCTTTTATGGCTGAGTAATATTCCTTGGTGTATGTGTCTCTATGTGTGTGTATGTGTCTCTATGTGTGTGTATACACAAGACATCCTTTTTTACACTTAACTATAGTTGACTTACAATATTGTGCTAACTTCAGGTGTACAGCTAAGCAATTTAGTTATATACATACCGATTTTTTCAGATTTTCCATTATAGGTTATTACAAGATATTGAGTGTAGTTCCTGTGCTACACATCTTCTTAATTCAATAATCTGCTGACAAGCACTTGAGTTGCTTCCAAATCTTGGCTATTGTAAATAGTGTTGCTATGAACATTGTGGTGTGCATGTCTTTTCAAATTAGTGTTTTCGTTCTTCCAGATATATAACCAGGAGTGGAACTGCTGACTCATATGGCAGTTCTATTTTTAGTTTTTTAAGGAACCTCCAAACTGTTTTCCACAGTGGCTGCACCAATTTACACTCCCTCCAATGGTGTACAAGGGTTCCCTGTGCTCCGCATCCTCTCTAACATTTGTTATTTGTAGACTTTTTAATGGTAGCCATTCTGACAGGTGTGAGGTGATACCTCACACGTCTATTTTAAAAGCGGTGAGAGTGAGCATCCTTGCCTTGTTTCTGAATTCAGCAGGAAGGCTTTCAGCTTTTCACTGTTGAGTATTACGTTGGCTGTGTGTTTGTTTTATCTTTACTGTGTTGAGATATGTTCCCTCTATACCCACTCTGATGGGAGTTTTCATCATGAATCGATGCTGAATTTTGTCAAGTGCTTCTTCTGCATCTGTTGAGATGATCATGTGATTTTTGTCTTTCCTTTTGTTAATGTGGTGTATCACATTGTTTTGTGTATGTTGAACTATCCTTGTGACCCTGGAATAAATCCAACTTGATCATGGTACATGATACTTCTTATGTATTGTAGGATTTCGTTTGCTTGTATTTTGTTGAGGATTTTTGCATCTATATTCAGCAAAGATTCTGGCCTGTAATTTTTTATAATGTCTTTGTCTGGTTTTGGTATCAGGTGGCCTCACAGAATGAATTTCGGAGTGTTCCCTCCTCCTCAATTTTTTGGACTAGCTTAAGAAGGATAGGTATAAGTTCTTTATATGTTTGGTAGGATTCCCCTGTGAAGCCATCTGGTCCAGGACTTTTGTTTGCTGGGAGTTTTTTTTTTTTTTTTTTAAATTATAGACTCAACTTCACTTCTAGTGATCGGTCTGTTCAAGTTGTCTGTTTCTTCTTGACTCAGTCTTGGAAGGCAGTATGTTTCTAGAAATGTGTCCATTTGTTCTAGGTTGTCTGATTTGTTGGCATATATCTGTTCATAGTATTCTCTTATGATTTTCTGTATCTCTGTGGTATCAGATGCTATTTCTCCTCTTTCATTTCTTTTTTTTAATTTGTTTTGTTTTTTGTTATTTTTTTAATTGAAGTATTGTTGATTTACAATGTTGTGTTAATTACTGCTGTACAGAAAAGTGACTCAGTTATACATATATACACATTCTTTTTCATATTCTCTTCCATTATGGTTTATCACAGGATATTAAATATAGTTCCCTGTGCTACACAGTAGGACATTAATGTTTATCCATTCTATATATACCAGTTTGCATCTGCTAATCCCAAACTCCCAATCCATCCTCTCCCACCCCTCTCCCCCTTGGTAATCACAAGTCTACTGTTTACGTCTATGATTCTGTTTCTGTTTCATAGATAGGTTCATTTGTGTCATATTTTAGGTTCTACATATAAATGATATCACATGGTATTTGTCTTTCTCTTTCTGACTTACTTCACTTAGTATGATAATCTCTAGCTGCATCCATGTTGCTGCAAATGTGGCATTATTTTGTTCTTTTTTATGGCTGAGTAGTATTCCACTGTATATATGTACCACTTCTTCTTTATCCATTCATCTGTCAATGAAAGTTGTTTCCAGGTATTGGCTATTGCGAATAGTGCTGCTATGAACATAGGGGTGCATGTATCTTTTTGAATTATAGGTTTGTCTGGATAATGCCCAGGAGTGAGATTGCTGGAACATATAATAATTCTATTTTTAGTTTTCTGAGGAACCTCCATACTATTTTCCACAGTGGCTGCACCAACTTACATTCCCACCAAAAGTGTAGGAGGGTTCTCTTTTCTCCACACCCGTTCCAGCATTTGTTATTTGTAGACTTTTTAATTATGGCCATTCTGACAAGGGTGAGATGGTACCTCATTGTAGTTCTGATTTGCATTTCTCTAATAATTAGCAATGTTTAGCATCTTTTCATGTGCCTACTGGCCATCTGTATTTCTTCTTTGGAGAAATGTCTATTTAGGCCTTCTGCTCATTTTTCAATTGGGTTGTTTGTTTTTTTTGTGGTTGAGGTGTATGAGCTGTTTGTATATTTTGGAAATTAAGCCCTTGTTGGTCACATCATTTGCAAATATTTCCTCCCATTCTGTAGGTTGTCTTTTCATTTTGCTTACGGTTTCCTTTGATGTGCAAAAGCTTGTAAGCTCGAACAGGTCCTATTTGTTTATTTTTGGTTTTATTGTCTTTCATTTCTTATTTGCATCCTTTTTTCTTCTTGGTGAATCTGGCTAAAGGTTTATAGATTTTGTTTGTCTTTTCAAAAAACATCTTTTGGTTTCATTAACCTTTTCTATTGTTTTATCTCTAATTAATTTATTTCCTCTCTAATCTTTACTATATCCTTCCTTCTCCTGACTTTGGGCTTTGTGTGTTCTCTTTCTAAATCTTTTAGGTGGTGGTTAGGTTGTCATTTGAGATTTTTCTTGTTTCTTGAGAAAGGCCTGTATCACTATAAACTTCCCTCTTAGAACTGCTTTTGCTGCACCCATAGATTTTGGAAAGTTGTGTTTTCATTTTCATTTGTCTCGAGGTATTTCCCAATTTCCTTTTCGACTTCATCATTCACCCACTGGTTTTTCAGTAGCATACTGTTTAGTCTCTATTATGTTTGTTCTTTTCCTGTTTTTTTTCTGTAGTTGATTTCTAGTTCCATACTGTTGTGGTTGGAAATTATGCTTGATACAATTCCTATGCTCTTAAATTTGTTGAGGCTTGTTCTATAACCTGGTATGTGATCTATCCTGGAGAACGTTCCATGTGCACTTCAAAAGAATGTGTATTCTGCATTTTGGGGGGAATGTGGCATCCTGTAGGTATTAATTAAGTCGAAGTGATCTACTACTGTGTCATTTGAGACCTCTGTTGCCTTACTGACTTTCTGTCTGGATGATCTGTCCATTGAGGACAGTGGGGTGTTAATGCCTCCTACTATTATTGTATTACTGTCAGTTTCTCCCTTTACATCTGTTAGTATTTGCTTTGTATATTTAGGTGCTCCTATACTGGGTATGTATATCTTAATGAGTGTAATACTCTCTTCTTGTATTGATCCCTTCTTCATTGTATAATCCTTTGTATTGATTCCTTTATCCCTTCTCTGTCTTTCATTATAGCTTTTGTCTTAAAGTCTACTTTGTCTGATATGAGTATTGCTACCCCCACTTTCTTGTTGTTTCTGTTTGCATGAAATATCTTTTTCCATCCTCTCACTTTCAGTCTGTGTGGGTCTTTCACCCCGAAGTGAGTCTCTTGTAGGCAGCATATTGAAGGCTCTTGTTTTCTAATCTAGTCAGCCACCTTATGTCTTTTGATCGGAGCATTTAGTCCATTGACATTTAAAGGAATTATTGATAGGTATGTACTTATTGCCATTTTATTCCTTGTTTTGCAGTTGTTTTTGTAATTCTTTGTTCATTTCCTCTTCTTTTTGTTTCTGCCATTGTGGTTTGATGATTTTCTTTTGTAGTATGCTTGAATTCCTTTCTTCCTTTCTTTTACAGTACCCTCTACTATAGGGTTTTGATTTGTGCTTACCACTGGGTTCATATATGTTGACCCATAATTATATCTACTTGCTTTAAACTGATAATCATTTAAGTTCAAACATTCTAAAAGATCTACATTTTTTACTCCTCTCCCACACATTTTGTGTTTTTGAGGTCATATTTTACATCTTCATGCTTATCCCTTTACTGTTTATTGTATTTATAGTTGCTTTTACAATTTTTAAAAAGTGATCTTCAATCCTCACTGTATATTTACCAATCCCATTGCGATTTTCCCTTTCCTGTAGATTCTTACTTCTTTTCCATTTAGAGAAGACCTTTCAACATTTCTTTTCTGGTAGGCTTAGTATTGCTGAATTCTTTTAGTTTTTGCTTCTCTGAGAAATTATTTACCTCTCCTTCTATTCTAAACGATAATATTGCTGGGTAGAGTATCCTAGGTTGCAGGTTTCTCCCCTTCAGGACTTTGATGGCCTGCAAAGTTTCTGCAGAGAAATCAACTGATAGCCTTATGGGGATTCCCTTGTGTATGCCACTTTTTCTATTGCTGTCTTTAGACTTCTCTCTTTACCTTTAACTACATTTTGCCATTTTAATTATGATATGTCTTGGTGTGGGTTTGTTTGGGTTCATCTTGTTTGGGACCCTCTGTACTTTCTGTATCTGGGTATCTGTTTCCTTCTTTAGGTTTGAGAAGTTTTCAGTCATAATTTCTTCAAATACATATTTGATCCCCTTGTCTCTCTCTCTCCTCTTTCTGGAACCCTTTTAATATAAACATTGGCATGTTTTATATTATCCCAAAGTTCTCATATGTTGCTTTCATTTTTTTTTAATTTGTCTTTCTGTTTGTTGTTTTATTGGGTGATCTGCATTATTCTATCTTCTGGATCACTTATGCATTCTTCTGTGTCATTCAGTCTGCTATTCATTGCTTCTAGAGTGCTTTTTTTTTGCGTTACGCGGGCCTCTCACTGCTGTGGCCTCTCCTGTTGCGGAGCACAGGCTCCAGACATACAGGCTCAGAGGCCACGGCTCACGGGCCCAGCCGCTCCGCAGCACGTGGAATCCTCCCGGACTGGGGCATGAACCCGTGTCCCCTGCATCGGCAGGCGGACTCTCAACCACTGCACCACCAGGGAAGCCTTAGAGTGCTTTTTATCTCAGAAGTTGAATTATCTATTTTTTATTGGGTCTTCTTTATGGATTCTATTTCCATGTTAAAATGATCTGTGCTTAGATCAGTTCTCTTTCTTAATTCATTCAGCATTTTTATTATAAACTTCTTGAATTAATTATCTGGTAGACTGATTATCTGTTTCATTATTTATTTTTTCAGGGTTTTTCTCTTGCTCTTTTGAGAGTAGTTCCTCTTCCTTATCATTTTACTTAATGTTCTCTGTCTCTATGAATTTAGGTGAAACAGTTATCCATTGTGGTCTTGAGGGATGTTTTTATTTGAGAGCATCCCACTGTAGACTGTATATGCCAGTGTCTCTGGTGTGAGGGCTGAACTTGATGTAGATGCCAGCCACATTTTTCCTCAGGGTATGCCAGACACTATCACCTTGATAGGGGGTATGGCTGGTGTTGGGGGAACTAGAGGCTGCACAGGGTCTAAGGCTAGATTTCCTCTCTACTTAGTGGCAGTCACCACCTTGTCAGGGGTGGAGTCTGCTCTCAAGTTGCTGGAGCAGAATCTGATGGTCAGGCTCCAACTGGCTCTGCTCCTTTTAAGTGTGTGTTTTGTTGGCAAGCCAGTACCTGCATACTCCTCACAAGTGGAGTCTAGGCTTCTCCAGCCTTTCTATTTGTCCCACTGGTTCTCCAAGCAGCAAGGAGGCCTGTCTCCTCTACACAGGATCCCAGAACTGGGATGCCCAGTCTGTGGCTCCCCAGGGTGAGTGTCCACCCATGCTATCTCCCTTTTCCTCTTAGTTCCCTTCTAAGGGCAGAGATCTCAGCGTGATGTTTTTCTTCCCGACCTACCCAATTATGTGGGAATCTTTCTTGCAGCTTTGGTTGTATAGGAGTTTTTCTGCCAGATTCCAGTTAGTTTTCAGTGAGAATTTTTCCTCATGTGGATTATTTTTCATGTTTTTAGGAGTAGATGAGCTCCATATCCTCTTACTCCACCACCTTGATCCGCCTTTCCAATGCAGCATTTGAAACCCATATAAAAAAGACTGTTTTTTACTCAAAAGTGAACTACCAAGGATTGTATTTTGAAAGTGAAAAAAATTAAGTCTTTGTAATGCTTTGCTGTGGGGAAGGGAAGAAGTCTTTAAGGTATTCTGAAAAAGGTGAAAAAGTACTCTTAAGTTTCACTGTAATACATTCCTTGAACAATGCAACAACTATATTGCCAAACAGAAAACTAATGAAAATGCAAGGCAACATGCTAAACCTTTCATACTGCATTTACTTTAGGAAAAGCACATTAGTCTTTCTTCAGCTTTGATTTTATTACATGACCAAACTTCTCTAAGTCTCACCTCTTAAAAATTAGCTTCAGGGAAGGGTGTGGAGAAAGACCATGTGCAACTCCATAAAAACAGCTCATTTTTAAACTGCTGCCAGACATCATGTTTTATGAGTTAGACTTCAGATAATCCTTTGATTAAGAAGTTTCTTGATTCTAAATGCATAATGCTGGCAGCAAGAGGAGGCTTAAGTTCCAAGCATGCCGATTTCATTCTTTTAGACTATAACCAACAGTAAGTCTCTTTTCAAAGTTACATTTTCTTCTACCTTAAAATTTTTCAAAGCAAAGAAAAATCCAATTATGATGAATCAACATTGTATTCCATCAATTCTCTTTACTAAAATACTTCATCCCAATCTCAACAACCACTCATTCAAAACTCACTTAATTGAGTGACCCCAGTGTGTCAGGCATTATGGGAGACGCAAAGATGAATATAAATACAAATAACTTGATACAAAGCAGGATGTCAAAGTTCAGACAACAAAAGTAACTGGGTAAACCTAGGAAAGCCCTATGAAAGAGGCAGTATTTGAACCTAGGCCTTGAAGGATGGGGAGGATTCTCATAGTGAGTTACAGGAGATAATCCATTCAAAACAATGGGAATGGCATGAGCAAAGAAAGAGGACCAAGCCACATTTGGGAAAGGAAAATTTGGAGGACAGTCTGGTACCTTTGGGTGAACAGTACTAGATTAATGGAGAATGATGAACTGGAAACAAATTATGGCATATCTTAATAACTATTTGTACTTTCCCAAAAAGTGAATGACCAAATCCTTACTTTAGTAACACTCATCTGACTGAATACTGTAGAATGGAGAAAAGGAAGTGAATCAATGTGAAATAAACATGAAAGAAGGTTATGAGTCTATTAAAATAGTCTAATGACATGATGACAAACTGAACAAAGCAGTGGAGATGAAACCAAACAGCAGGGGGTGAAAAATAATGTGATGGCAGAACCAATTAAACCTGACAAGTAGTTGACAATAGAGGACAAGAGAAAGGGAGAAGTCAAAGATAAATTTAAGAAAATAAGACTAAATAAATGGGAAAATGACCATGCCATTAAAAGAATCAGGGAAATCAAGGGGAAGATTGATTTCCAGCCATAGTTAACAATGATAAATTCCAGATTGCTCATTTGTATTTGAAGGATAGTTAGAGTGCAAGTATTCAGCAAACAGTTATAAATATGAGACTGGAAACAGGGAGAAAGATCAGGGACAGAAACTTGAGTCATGCCTATATTTATAAGAAGGAAAAAGAAATCAAGTACAGAAAAGGCAAAACCATTATAAAGAGAAAAGAAGCAGGTTGATTTAATATTATATACACCAAAGAAAGGGCATCAACATTGCCCAATGGCACAAGGGGAAGGTGAGAACTGAGAAAAAGTTCATAAATTTTCAAGTTGGATATTTTGATTCACCTTCCAGATAGTATGTGTTCAGAAGTCAGATTTTAAGAGGTTAGGAAGTGAGTGATTTATGAGGACACAGAAGGTTCATGTAGAATGCTCTTTGCAAGGTTGAAGAAAAAACAGAGAATAATAACTTGGTGAGAGTAAAAATCAAACCAAGAAGTTTTCATTTTATAGATATGAGAAGCTGGAATTAAAAAAATATATGAATTAAAAGAAAACACACTCTGAAGTATCCAAACCTGGATATTTCAAGTACTAACAATTCGCTTCTGTTATGGACTAAATGTTTGTGTCACTCCCACAAAATTCATATGTTTAAACCTTAACCCTCAACATGACAGTACTTGGGGATGAGGCCTTTGGGGAGGAATTGGGGTTAAATAAGGTCATAAGAGTGAGGCCCTCATGCTGGGATTAGTATCCTTATAAAATACCAAACAGCTTGTTCTCTCTTTCCCTCTCTACACGTGCTTGCACCAAGGAAAAGGCCATGTGAGCACAAAGCAAGAAGGTGGCCGTCTTTAAACCCAGAAAAGAGCTCTCACCAGAACCTGACCAATGCTGGCAGCCTGACTGCATATTTCTAGTCTCCAAAACTGTGAGAAAATAAAGTTCTATTGTTTAAGCCAAGTCTCTGGTATTTTGCTATAGAAGCCCCTCTGGTATTTTATTACAGAAGTCTTTTTGAAACAGACTAAGACAGTTTCAAAACGACATGGTTTATTTTCTTGTACATAATATCATCAGCTATAATCTCTTCATGACACCAAGACAGAAGTTAGGAAGAAGCTGCAGACTAACTCAAAATTCCCCTGGCTAAATCTCTCATATTCCTCAAACCCCCACCATATTTCTCCATTACAATATTAGTAAGGAAAACAGAAAATTAAGTATCATTAAAACTGCAGATCAGAAAATATATCTGTACATGGTCAACAGACTCCAAAAGGTTCAGAGGGGAAAAGGAACAAATATTGACCTACTGGGCTGGGCAGAAACTTAACAAAGTGAATACAAAACAAACATTTGGTTTCCTCTTAAAATGAGCAAAGTAAATCTATCTCACAAAATGGCTCTAAAAATGGCTAGGAAAGTTTAAATAAATAATTTGTAAGTGAATGACTAGTATTTGTGTGAAGTACCCAGCTAACAATTTTACCCCAAGAAAAGACAATGTATAATCTTAAAAGTTAAAAGTGGGCTTGTTAAGAGACCCTACACTAAAGCAATGTCACCAGTTGCTATGATTCTACTCAGTCATATTCCAGTATTTCCAAGCTTTCCACAACTCTCTAGAGATTCCTTTTCACCCACGCTAACTGCACACAGTCTGAAGAAGTCTATTCACACAGGTGATAAAATATTTGTAATGTCAAAGAGATTTAAGTTAGCATGCTAACTCTGTTCTGATCAACTCATCCCTCTCAAAAGTGCTTTTTGAGAACTCATGGCTCAGTTCCTTCCAAAAAAGGTATTTCAAGGGTTCTCAAGAAACAAACACAGAGAAGCCACACCTTACTTCCCCATTACCACTTAAAATGTTTCTATTACTACCAAGCCAATGGCATGTCTGAACTAGTGTTAATATTCCCATCTCTGGTAAGAAAAATCTTAGTATACTATTTCTAGTCATGGATTCCTAAATTGTTAGTCTCATCCAAAGCAAACAGCAAGCTTTTGCATACATACCACAGATCTAGGAAAATGGTGGGGGAGATGAAATTACATTGCAAAGGTTGCTGGAAAAGAATGGTGCTATAAAGATAGTGTTCACATTCCTAAGAAGAGAATAAACCATAGGAAGTTCTTTATATAGAACAAAAAGACATAGAGTCTCAAGAACTTATGAGGAGCCAAATAACTTTGGAAGGAAGAAAAAGCATGAACTTGACATGCTACAGGGCATGGTACACATTACTGTAAAAGGTTTAACTACACAGAAAAAGTACTGGTCACATAAACCCAAGCAAAGAACTATATGTATGTGTCTAACACAGAAGCATTAACTGATTTATAACCAAACACAGGCCTCATAATACTAAATAGTACCTGACATTATGTGTTCAAGTGTCAGGAGATATAAATTATAAAGTGTCTTAAAAGGGAAAGGGGGCATTTTCATGTATTTTTTCCTTTCATGTGTATATCAAGCTAGGAAACAGCTACACCCAGGGAAACTTCCACTTGATAGACTTTTGGATCTATTGGAGAAGACCTGGTTTTCCTTTGAGGCCAAATTTGGAATCTTCTTTTAAAAAAAAACCTTACTGGTCTTTCAGAGATTATTTTAAAAGTGTAGGTTCCAGGCAGTGCTTCTCTTATCCACTTTTCTCAAAACACTAATTAGATGCCAAATCAAGAAAAGAGGACAGGTAAAACTATGCAGAAGAAAAGGAAAAGGAAAAATATGTCTGAAATTCACAAATATGGTTTATATTATCTTTGGAAGACAGGACATAGCCTGGAAATATTAGTGTTTAATTATCTGTTGCAAAATTTGACCATTCAGGTTAAAGCTGCTCTTTGTGAAGATTAGTTTTTAAAGGTGTCATTTCGAAATTTTCCCATTCAGAATAAGCTTTGGGGAAACTTATGAAAGGCAGAGACATTCTTCATGCTACAAAAATAAAATACTTAGGCTATTTTTGCTGTTGTAAATAAATTACACAAGAACAGGCACTTCCAGATGATGAGGCAATTGAAAATAAAGAAACAATTAAAAATAAAATTAAAATTCCGAAGAACTGCTAACACATCAAACTATACCAGTACTATACTTAGAGAAAAAGACTGGTAGCACTGATGAAATTCTACATGATCCAAACTCTGCAAATGGGACATGGGAAGAAAATGCCAAGAATTCAAAGCTCATCCATGTTATTTGGAGAAACTTGACCCAAACATATTAGAGATAATCACTTTCCTAACATGAACAAGACAAAAGAGAAGATGGGTAATGTGCCTATTCTTACTCTACAATGTTAGTTTCTAGCAACCTTAAGCTTCCACATCACAGCCACATTAAAACCCCAGGCTCCCTTTCCCTGCAATAGATCATGCCATGCAGAGCAGACACAAGAGACTGCAGTGAAAAAAAAGAAAGAAAGAAAGAAAAGAAACAGCATGAAGCAAGCTCCAAAGGTGCAAGGCTGAATTGGCTACATTAGCTTACCATATATCTCGGATCTACTCTCCTCTGAACTAGACTTTGTCTTCTTGGAGGAGCTATCTGCACAGGAGCGGGAGAAAAGGAGAGAGATATAGAAAATATGGAGACCAATGTAAGGGGAAAAATTCATGGGGGAAAAAAGAATGAATCATGATCAAGTTAAATCGTGCAAACACAAAGTATGAACATCACAGGTGATAGCCCTTAGAATAGTCATGAACAGCACAGGTAATGACATATTTTAGATTTATCAAAGAAAAGAGTGCAATAAAAATATGTTCAAACAAAACAATACATGAAAAGTCTACAAAATATATCATCTGACAATTGTAGAGATGACAAAAGCACTAAAAGCTGTAATAATCTCATTATGAAGCACTGAATACAACTTTGCTAATCTGTCTTTGGAGGTAGGCACGTCACAGATGACCAATACAGAGTAAGTCAATCTAACAAGACTATAATGCTTCGATGAGCATAGGGCAGAAACATGTGACCCTAATTATCAAGACAGTAACTAATCATATAAATGAAAGCCTCTGAGCCCTATGACATCAAAATTAGGTGTCAGAAATAAAGAATTTTTCTTAATGGAGATGCAAGAAGTTACATATTACATACTTCCACCACCAAAGCCTCCTAAATTGATGATTGGGATTTCATTTTTCACCTACCACCCAAGATGCAGGTAACTTAGTAGCTATTCACTTCCCATCCTTCCCTTCCTAGATAATATTTATATTTTTCAAAATAAACTAGCAGTCTATACTAAAAGTATAAACAATCTTAATTAGACACAAAAAATACTCCATTAAAATTTAAAAATTTTACTTCTAAGTGAAAACACTTAAAAATAGATATATTATATTTATGTAGCTGAGACCTTAGCATTTACTTACTTCATCTTTTGTCATAGGAACATACAAGTAATAAAAGAGTATATGAACAAAGAATAAGTTTCAAATGACAAAAGCAAAATTATCAAGCAATTTTTATAAATTAAATACTGAGTGAGTTTACAAGGTGAAAGCAAAGGAGCAAAGGCCTATATATTACAAGAGGGGTTCATCCTATACATACAAAATTAAGAATATAAACAGTCAAAAGTCCACCAGCATGAAAACTCTAGGAAAGATCAACACTACTGAGGTTGAAAGACACCTGTCTGAGTTTAGAATACTCTTTGAAGAAAAAGGGATTTCTATTAATTTGCTTATTCTAAAATGATGATCATTATTTTTAAATTATTTTATCTAATACTCCATTTACCATGATCACACCTGAATTTTTAGATGACTACAGAGTATGCAGTTGTTATCAAGCCTTGAGTTTAGCCTTGATTTTATAAACATACTACTGTTCATACCTAGGATTTGCCCACGTTCTTGGTCTGACCCAAATCGCCAATTATGATACAACAGCCATTTCTATTATCATCATTATTTTAAAATATAATAAAGTCTATAATGATGCTTCCATAGTGGAATCCATAGTGTTGAAAGTTAAAAATGCTTGGATTCCTCTTGAGTGCAAAGGTTTTATATTATGTAATTGAAGAGGAAGGAGAGCCTTATAAACAGATCAAACAGCTACTGCTGGGTGTTTCAGGTGGTCATGCAGCTTAAAGTGTTATTACTGGAAACTTCACTACTCTCAATATTCTTTGGCAGAACAAAGCGCTTTACCTGTGGGGTCAAAATCATGTGATGTACTGCGCTCAACTTTCTGCTTCTTATCTGTTGGTGACTCTCGGTTCAAAATACTTCCATGCCTAAATTAAATAAAAGCAATTAAATATTTTACTATAGGAAAATAACTGGAAGAAAAACTTAATTTAAAAATCCCAAGTGTGTCTTACAAAGAGAAACCAAGAAATCATTTTACCTTACACAGTTTCATAAACCTCTCTAATTTATATTTTTCAAGAAGTTTTAAAATTCAGTCTATACTAGGTTTAATACAGAGTCTATTTACCTGGTTATAAAAAGTGCTTAAAAATAATGAGTGGTATTTAGTAATAAAGTCTATTTTATTCTGAGAAATAACTGCTTAAAACCTTTTAGTGGTTTTCACAGGTTAGTAACTATTATTTCCATTTAACAGATAAGAGAACAGTACCTAAAAGTAATTAAACATATTCCCCAACCCTATGTACATTATGGCCAGGTTCAAAAACACTGTGTAAATACAGCATGGATGAGAACAGTTTTAAAAAAGAAAAATCTTAGGCAAGCCTTTTTTATTTTTTAATTGGGGTATAGTTGTTTTACAACGTTGTGTTAGTTTCTACTGTACAGTGGAGTTCCCTGCGCTATACAGCAGGTTCTTATTAGTTATCTATTTTATACATGTTAGTGTATACATGTCAATCCCAATCTCCCAGTTCATCCCACTCCCCCCACCCCCCCGCCCCTGCTCTCTCCCCTTGGTGTCCATACATTTGTTCTCTAGGGCCAGGCTCTCTTAAAGCCTGCCTTTAATTCTTGCCATAGAAGTCTTTCCAAGGCTCAGATGACATAAGAATTATTATTTTTCCTATGACCTACCCAATTATACTTGATCAGATAATGGCTGGGCAGCAAACAAGACCACTACTATAATACATACACTTCTAATTACTTGAAATGCCAAGATTAGCATTGGTATCCTGGACTATGCCATCACTAGAAATGATAAAAGTACCATAATAATTAGGAATGACATACTACCTACATTTTAAATAATACGTACAACAGTTAAGATGAGAGAGAAAAAAGATGCTGAAGAATGAGTACTGAGGAAGAGGCATTTAATCCCAGGAAATGAATAAACATGGAGATACAGATATAGGCACAGACATATTTGGACATTTTGGATTTTTTCCTTTACCATCTTAGGGTAATTAAGACTGATCCAGTTTGTCAAAGTTCATTAACTAAAAAGGCAGTTACAGTTACCCAAGTGATAAAACACATCAAAAACTGGCAATCCATTTACACTCCCCAAGCTACTCACAACTGAAAACAGTCACAATAGATTTTAAAATTAAATCTCTTCATAGGGAGTGATCTTAAGTATCAATTTGAACAAACTCTTAAAATGCTTATATTAAAAACATTGGAAATGTTATCAAAATAATGCTGTCTTCCAGAAAAAATATGCAACACCTGTTATATTTTAAATTTGTAAAACATTTTGAACCTTTAAACCACTTAAATCCACATTTTCTAAAACCACAAAAATGCACCATAATTTTGAAGGAACACTTCTAAGTAAAATTTAACCTAAACATATGAAGTGCAACTGAACAACTTACCTTATAGGTTTTTTGAGGGGAAACCTGAAACAAAGAAAAAACAAAAAGAACAGATGTAGTTATTTCACTTGCAAGATTGTTATTAAGCTTATTAATTATACAAAACCAGAATAAGGGATTTAAATCTTATACTAACTTTCCCAAAGCAAGATTCAACAAACAGGTGGAGTTGGATACCATTTTTTAGTATCTTAACTACTTTGTTAAATCTTAAATTGCAGGTGCATTTACCATCAGCTGTCCCTGAGTATGGGTTCTCTTTTTAAAAATTCAAATAATAATAGCAATAGCTACATTTATTGAGAGCTTAGTAGATGCTAAGCACTATTCTAAACTGTTCACATGTATTATATTTTAATCCTAAAAAAATAACTATGAAGATATTATTTCCATTTTACAGATTAAAAAAATGTAAGCAAAGAGAAATATTTTACCATTAAAATATTATATTTAGTTTTCCTAGCAAGAAAAGTTCTTTCTTCAAGACCTTTCCCCATCCAAAATATCTGGGTACTTATTACTGCTCTATTGGTTGGTCTGTGTCTAACCTTTAATCATGATTAAATCATTATTCTCAATTATTTATGTTTAGGTAATACCAGAAACCTAGAAAAAATTACCATTGGGGTACTATCAGTTATTAAAAATATATTCCCAAAGTAGAAAACAAAGGTACTTAAATTTTTTTTTCAGTTCTGTAAGCTAAAAGAACTACAGCCTTTTCTCCTGGTTGTCTTTTTTAAAGGAAATATTACTGGAGGCTTCTTGATAAGAGTTGGATGCTATATATAAATGCTAACCTAAGTCTAAAGGAGTGTTCTCAAACATCCTCCCATTCCTCTTCTCATTTCTGTCCTTTTTAGAATTATCTCAACCTATAACATTTTATGTAAAGATTATTTAGGTGATAAGAACAGGGCTTATTAAGAATATCAGTAAATTTTTTAAGGCTACTAGTAACGGTAATAAGAAATAAACATAAAATGATACCTGACTATTTTATTTGGCATGGAGATAGTTCAGTTTAAAAAAAAAAAAAACCTTAGTCTAAATATAACTTTAATTACAAATCCCTTTAACTCCTATATAAATAAAAATTGATGCTAAGAAAAAGACAGAGAATCTAAAAATTTTCCTAATAAGCGATAGCATATTAACTTACAACCAAGTTAGGGATAACAAGGAAAGGGGGTTCTGGGATAAAAGAGAGGACACTGCTCTAGAGAATATACTGATTACAAAAGATTACCAAATCTTCAGAAATAAGAGTTCCTAAGTATTCCATCCTTACTTGTTGGGGGAGGTGGGAGGGAATGGGATTTAAATTTAAAGATGAACATAAAAGTTGGCAGAAAAGAATTCCCAGCTGAATTTCTGCAAAGGATAATACCTGCAGTTAGCAACCTTAGCCACTTGGCCTGACAGCCATTATAAAAACTCCTACCCAAAAACAATGCTGCTTGCGTCAGAAACTGCATCATCCAGGGAGATTCTGGTAAAGAAACCTGGAAGTTCCCAGACTACTGACTGTAAACCAGTTTCCTGAGTTATTTTCTCTTACAAGGGAATGGAAAGGAAGGGAAAGAGGACAAAAGTGGAATGAGAGGATAAAGAAGGGCCACCCTACAGTATAACTCGCTTAACATAATCGACTTACTATATTCATAAAGTACAAAGAACTTTTCTCAAGAAAATCTGTTTTAACATCACAACACTTTTTCTCTGGTCACCAAATTCCACTTTAAAATATGTGCTAAAACAAACAAATATGTATGTACCTATGTATGTGCAGTTGCATGTATGCAAGTAACAAAGTCAAGGGCCCTCCTGGCTATTTCATTCTTCCCTCTGCTCCAGCTAAGAAAATCACCAAGATAATCTCATGGTTTTGTAAAATCCCTACCATCTGCTGGATATTGAGATGAAGATGTAATCAGATAGCTGGAAATAGAAAGCTAGAACCCCAAAGAAAAACTTGGGGCTAGAGTTGTAGATTTGAGTCACCAACCTACTGATGGCCATTAAATTTAAAACAGCAGGTAAAGAGAAAACACCAAGGATCAAATTCTGGGGAAAAGAAACCTAGCTTCTGAACAACTGAGAAAGGATGTGAGAGCCAAAGAAGGAGATTAAGAAGATAAATCAGAATAGAGAAAGGGCTGTCCTAGGAACCAATAAAGAAGAGATAATACTATCAAATGCTACAGAAAGGTAGGTCTAAAGGCTAAGAAATGGCCATATTCTAAGCAACAGAGTAACCCAACACAAGGCTGATGAAACAATTCTGGTGTACAAAATCCCATTTTCAAGTCCCTGTCCATTGTATAGTCCAATCATAAAATTGTGAAAATCTCCTTTGGTTAGATATTTAAGTAGAACAGCTGTATTTGAATGCTGACATGTTGCATATGCCTAATTAATCAAATGTGTCTGGCTTTTGAAAGTATCATATTGATGACGTGGACATTTAGCCAACAATGAACATGTTTTGTGCATATTTATATATGTGTATATGTATTCTGCTAGCTATAAAACAAAGTCAAACTGCCAATATGAAGAACCATAATATGTAAAGAAAAGGGTTATCAGGAATTTGAGCCACTGGGATAAGGTGACTAGATGCCCCTATTTTTGATTACCTATACTAAGCATATTCGTATGCCAAAAATCCTAACCAAGGGCCTTAAATGTCACAATACTTTCACTCACTTGACTCAGGATGCCTTTTCCTTGTTAGTTCTGAGCTCTAGTATTAAATCACTAGGTAGCAATATACAGAGGCCTCCCCCAATTTTTTATTTTCCCATTCCTCCCCATGTTATTATAGAGGGAAATGTGATTTGGTAATTAAATAACCCTAACCTATAATTAATATATAATGGAGTAAAACTTCCATTTTTTAGCCAGGTTTTTGTTTTTCAGTTTTTTTTAAATAAATGTGTTTATTTTTATATATTTTTGGCTGTGTTGGGTCCTCGCTTCTGCGCGCAGGCTTTCTCTAGTTGCGGCAAGCGGGGGCTACTCTTCGTTGTGGTGCACGGGCTACTCATTGCGGTGGCTTCTCTTGTTGTGGAGCACAGGCTTTAGGCGCGCAGGCTTCAGTATTGTGGCATGTGGGCTCAGTAGCTCTGGCTCGCGGGCTGTAGAGCGCAGCCTCAGTAGTTGTGGCGCATGGGCTTAGTTGCTCCGCGGCATGTGGGATCTTCTCAGTCCAGGGCTCAAACCCGTGTCCCTGCATTGGCAGGCGGATTCTTAACCACTGTGCCACCAGGGAAGTCCCAGACAGGTTTAACTATTCTACAATATACGTACACATACATGATGTTATAATTATTTTTAAGGTTTTAAAACTTATAACTTTTAAGATCGTTAAACAGAATTTCTTCTGGATCAAAAATATTGCAAGGAACTGCCAAAGTTTTTTTTTAATCTTTTTTTTTTTTTTTTGCTTTACGCGGGCCTCTCACTGTTGTGACCTCTCCCGCTGCGGAGCACAAGCTCCGGACGCGCAGGCTCAGCGGCCATGGCTCATGGGCCCAGCCGCTCCACGGCATGTGGGATCCTCCCGGACCAGGGAACGAACCCGTGTCCCCCGCATTGGCATGCGGACTCCCAACCACTGTGCCACCAGGGAAGCCCACTGCCAAAGTTTTGTGTCATCACATATTTGCTTATAATAAATAGCCTACTAGAAATCGTATTTTCCTTTTATTGATTTTGGTGAGAAAAGAGCTAGCCTTTTGATACTACTCCAGTGAGAAGTGTTCTGAAAGAAGAAATAGGGATATCACAATCAAACCTTAATTCCTACTCTCTGCCTCCTCCAAGATATTAGATTTTTCTCCCTTGGGTTTAGTTATGATGAGGAATTTGGGAGTTAGATGGTTCTTAAGAATGGATAACTGAAATGAAGGGGAGGAAGTTAAGAAAATCTTACCTACATTGAATAGCGGTCAAGCTTTTATTAACAACGTTAGCTACTAAATTTAGAATTTTCAAAAATTCCATTGTAAGATACATCCTGATTTTAGTGATATTAAAATGCAGGGGAAAAAAAATCACTCCAGTGAGGAGAGTTACTAGACAAAGAACTCTGCAAAACATATTAAGCTAATTCTAAGGCTCAACACCTCATAAAATGATAATGAACAATAGTTAAAAAAACAGACTATTCTGGGCTTCCCTGGTGGCACAGTGGTTGAGAATCTGCCTGCTAATGCAGGGGACATGGGTTCAAGCCCTGGTCTGGGAGGATCCCACATGCCGCAGAGCAACTAGGCCCGTGAGCCACAACTGCTGAGCCTGCGCGTCTGGAGCCTGTGCTCCGCAACAAGAGAGGCCGCGATAGTGAGAGGCCCGTGCACCGCGATGAAGAGTGGCCCCCGCTTACCACCAACTAGAGAAAGCCCTCGCACAGAAAAGAAGACCCAATACAGCAAAAATAAATAAATTAATTAATAAACTCCTATCCTCAACATCTTAAAAAAAAAAAACCCAGACTATTCCAATATTGTTATAGTCAACGAAAATTACAAGTGATCTCAGGGCCTTAGGTTCAGGGACTCCTCAGAAAAAATATTACTAGGTTCATATTCTAGTTTCACAATGAAAAGGTACTTGGACGTGGGCAAGTTGCTTAACCTCTCTATCTGTAAAACAGTGACAATACTAGACCTACCTCACAAGTCTGTTCTGAGGATTAAATCAGAAAATGAGAAGCATTAAATGAGAAGCACTGCCTAGCACATAGTAACCACTTAATTATTATTACCTATTAGGAAGAACAAAAGTAAAATCTGAACTTTAGCTGCATGGCTTCAAGTTCAATAGAAAATAAAAATAAAGACTAACAATATTCCAATCGGTTTTTAGCTCAGTAAAATTCACGGAAATGCATAATTCAAAGCCAGTGATGAAACGATAAACTTAACTTGCCAAGTCATATTATATAAAATTAATGGCAATACTCAAGTTAACAAACTTCCCAGAGGCTACAGGGTAAGAAAAAATATCAGGTTACAACCTAAACTTTCAATTTTCCTGGCAAGTAAGGTCAGTGATTTCTTTTTAAACATAGTGAAATTATGTTGACCATACCTGCCACTTAGCAAAAAAGTCCATTATTTCCTCATCTCCTTTAAAATATCAAGAATGATTAAGGCATTCTGAGTCCCAGATGGAAATCGAGTTTTTCATTTATATGTTTCAAAAAAATAATTTAAATAACCTGAAGCATGGCACTTAATTTTGAAATTAATATGAATATGAACCAGCTAGCTCAAGTATTATATCATTTTTCACAAAATAACAAACGTAACAGCTAAAAGAACATTCGTCTACAATACACAATGCCCATAAGTATAGGGATTCAGACCACAGTACTGACTTCAGCTGAATTGTTAATTCAATCTTTAGATCTCTGGACAGCAAGATTCACAGAACCAAAAGTACTAAATGACCACTACCACTTGCCTCCCCCACCAAAAAGAAAACACCAGTCATATTCTTTTGCCACCTATAATTTATAACTGGTCTAGCTTAGAGTCACTAAAAGAACTAAAAATTTTGGAACTAGCCAAAACAAGAGTCTGAACATTATCTACCACGGTACTTCTTTATTAGCATATAGATCCAAGGCATGAAAAGTTTAGCAGAGCTGGCAATAAAACATTAATTAGTTATATCAGACAGGCTCTAAAGCAGAAGCTACAGCTGACAGGATGACTCATGGAGAATTCTTCATGGTGTTATTAGTTTTAAACTTGTGGACCTTGCAATACAAACCACAGAATGACAAGGAAAAAGAAGCTCAGTTCTGTGTAAAATCCAAAAATGATTCACTAGAATGTAATGTAAGATCTCAAATTAACTTTTAAAACATAGCTTAGTATACTGCACTTTTACTGAAGAACTTAAACACAAGACAGACCCTTAAGTAAATGTCTCTTACTTCTTGGACATACTTTGACAAATCAAATAGTAAATTCTAAATTATTTTAATTCCCTCTACCAGAGCTATTATAAATTGCATATTGGTTGTTTCTGAACTGGAAAAAGTAATTCACAATAAAAATAACAGCTTATTAAACTTTCATGTCTTTATTGACCATCTGGAACATTATCACTTTTGTGAGTATTTCCTATAAGGTTTCTAAATAAATTTCCTTTGAGATCATGAGTATCACCATTAACTTAGTGTCTTTTTAGACTTCAAATTATTCACGCGTAAAAAAAAAAAAACTTGAAAAAGTCTGAGACCCTCAAACTACTTAAGTATCCTCATCTCATTAGATACCAATCAAACCATCAAATCCATTATTAAATAAATATCAGCAAGAAACTGGACTCTATGGAATAATCTCATGACTTATAAATCAGGGACAATGTATGATTTTCATCAGATAAGGATTTAAATCTTAATCTTGTTTCACAATTCCCTATTTCAGGATATGTTTGTGAAGATAAAAATGAGAGAGAGAATAAAAGGCCTCAATCTGCGATAGGCATGTTTCCCAACAAGATTTTACATAACATATATTAATATTAAATGCTCAAATTTTGTAAACTGAAGTGAAAATGTGCAAAATTTGTTAGGACAAGCTGCTTTCTGCAAATTTGCAGAAGATACAATTGTGCTTATGAAGAAGTAGAAAGTCTTAGTTATTAGCTTTTTACCTTTTGCATTGAGGTGCCACTGAGACAAGCTTCAGCATTAATGAGAGCTTGACAATTTCATAAAATATAAAATTATAATATAAAATATGTCAAATAACATTTTATTTTCTATTATATAAAAAAGTTCTACTCAAAATTTAAATTATTATGTATCAGTTAAAAAACAGAATTCTGTAGCAAGGAATACCAATTAAACAAGAAAACAAATTATAATGGATTTATCTTAAGTGCGCCTAAACATTTCTTATCAAGTGTCAACACAATTACAGGAACAGGACTCTTTTATTTCTAAAATCTTGGGAGAAGGAAAAATAACCAAAACTACACTAACTCCCAAATCACAAAAGATTATTCTTGATCTCTGCTTACCTTCAGGTGTTGGTACTTGGTGTGCACTCGTTCCTTGAATACAGGAAGGCTAATCACTGCCATAGCTATACTTAACCCAAGTTAAATGACAAGGATTGCTCCCAAAATCACAAGAAAATATAGGGAGTGAGAAAAGTATAAACTTAGTTCCCACATACTCTAAAAATGCTCACAATTTCCTTCAACTAAACCAACATATGTCTGTTTCTTTTGAGGAGATAAAAACCTCATACACTTTCCAGGAAGAACTCGAAGGGAGTAAGGATTGAGCATATTCTATGTTTTCTACTTACGATTTGTATAAATTATATAAGAAATGCTTTATGGGTAAGTATTTTGATGACATATCCTTATATTTAAGTCATATTCCTTAGCTGGTGAAATATTTTTATAAATGATGAAAATTTAGAGGCTATATGGATATAAAATATAGGTAAAGATAAGACTACTAAAAAAACTGATCACAGCCAATATCATGACAATTAAATTTTCTATATAACACACCTTCCACATCCATAAAAGTGTGTTATTTTCTTCTGAGGAAATTATTTTTCATTGAAAATACTTTTACTGTCTATGTATATAATGAATGATCTGATGAAAATTTGCTTTTAAACTAGAGACATTTCTCTTCATAAACACTTTGGTTCTGCCATCAAATATTAACAATTCCTCAATTCCTCTTAACTGTCCAGTTTACCATAAAACCACACTTTCTGCTGCCAAACCTGAATACCCCAAACTTCCAAACTACCACAAAGAAAAAAAAAAACTCTGATTTTGTGGAGCAAAGGTGAGAAAATCAGTGATATGCATGCCATCTCACCCTTCCTTCTGCAGAAGTTTCTCTTGATCTAAAACCAAGGAACTAGAGCTGAGGTATATACTCTTATCAGTAACAATGGCTCACCAGAGCACTCAATCTGGAAAGGTGGAGAGAAAGGGTGTTTTAACTATTTTGACATTCTTCTTACATCATCCCAGAATTGAGAATCATTGCTTTACAAAGTTCAGTTCATTCTGAATTCACTGATGTTCAGTTCCATTTTCTCCCTTAGATGCTAAAAATGTGACTTATCCTAACATACTTAACACATAAGACTACTGATATTAATAATTTCTAAATAAATCTATGCTACTAATATCATTTTTATAACATTTTCAAGATAATTCCTCTCTCTCAAGGGATTGAGGAATGAGACAACATGTTATCTTCCCCAAAATCTAAAGATTCCTATTAAGCAATGGTTCTCTACTTTTTAATATGAAAGAATATCTTTTATTCCCAAAGAAATACATGTACACAATTTAAGAATTAAAAAGACAAAACAGAAACAAAAAATCAGCTATAATCTCAACACCTAGCATTTCAATGAATATTTTCCCCATCTTTTCTCAAGATATAGATTACTGTATTTGTATACAGTATAAACAGTGTATAAAAGTTCTTTTTATAAAACTTAAAGGGCTTCCCTGGTGGCGCAGTGGTTGAGAGTCCGCCTGCCGATGCAGGGGACACGGGTTCGTGCCCCGGTCTGGGAAGATCCTACATGCCGCGGAGCGGCTGGGCCCGTGAGCCATGGCTACTGAGCCTGCGCATCCAGAGCCTGTGTTCTGCAACGGGAGAGGCCACAGCAGTGAGAAGCCCACGTACCGCAAAACAAATAAATAACTTAAAGCATACTGGACATATTGTTTTGGTAATTTTTTAAATTTAACATCAACATAATTTTACATCATTACATTTTTCACTACAGCACTGGTTTTAAACTGTGCTGCATAAAACCCTAGAGGTTCGAAAGAGGTCCCTCAGAGGACAAAATTGGGTAGGTGAAGACTCTAGGTTCCCCATACATCAGAGCTGCTTAGCTTTTATTTATTTTATATAGTGAACTTACAAATGAGATAAAGATTTAAAAAACAGGGCTCTAGATAATTCTTGATACCTGCAAAGTGGTTTGTGATATAGCTATTTAATTAATTTAACCAATTCCCGTTTGTAAATATTTAGGCTAGATCCACTTTTTAGTATGATAAACAATGTTGTAACAAAATATCGTTGTAATTCAAGTTATGCACTCCCTCTTGATTTCTTCCTTAAGATGAGTTTATCTACAGTAAGGAATCCACATGGGAGTTTAGCTAGAAGTAAAGAGGAGTTTCTGTGTGTACCAGGTAAACAGAAAACAGAAGACACAGCAGTCCCCTAGCTCAATCCCATGAACTCATTTCTATCCCTTAAGGAAACACACAGAAGCAAGAAGCTGAAGGAGCTGTTTTCGGAACAGACTTTATAAGACAAAGGGCCAAGGTAACATTATTTTGGTGTCGAGTGTCAAAGTTTGGCACGAAATAGGTGAAAGAGACTATTGCTGTTAAAAGTAAAAACAGACAAAGCAGAGATCCACATAATAGCAGTTAGAGGTATATTATCCACAAATTGAATAAATGCCAAAAAGCTACAACAAATTCACAATATTTTCAAATGAACTTGTATTTATTAATTACAACACCATCATTGCATTTGAAAGAAAAGTAAGCAAAGATATGGAAGATGCTTTACTTACACAGTATGGGAATTGCACTTAGTATAAAGAGAAATTCTCAGTTCCCCTACATTAAACATAAAAGCAATCCCTAAACTGGGAACCACTACACTTGCTATGCATTGAATTGTGTCCTCCAAAAAGATATGTTGAAGTTCTAACCCCTGGTACTTGTGAATGTGATCTCATTTGGAAACAGTCTTTTGCACACATTTTCAGTGTCACATCTAAGAAACCTTTGTCTAACACAAAGTCACAAAGACTTTTCTCCTACATTTTCTTCTAAAAGCTTAATGATTTTCAATTTTACTTTCAAGTCTATGACATATTTTGCAACAATTTTTGTATAGGGCATGAGTATGGATAGAAATTTATTTCTTTGCATATGGATATCCCATTGTTCCAGCATCATTTGTTGAAAAGACCATCCTTTCTCTACTGAATTACCTTTACACTTTTGTTGAAAATCAGTTGTACATATATACGTGGGCCTATTTCTGGCATACCAGAGGTGAAATGCCTTTCTTATCACCTATCAAAGGATGTACAATATCAACGTGACATCACTAGCAATGCTAACCTTGGTCATTTGGTTAAGTTAGCATTTGCCAGACTTCTCCCTGTAAAGTTCCTTTTTTCCCCTTTCCATACTCTATTCTTTAGAAGCAAGTCACTAAATCTAGTCCATACTAGGGGTTGGGAAGATTAAGCTCCATCTCCTGGAGGAGGCAGAATTTACATATGCTACTTGGAATTCTTCCCATAAGGAAAATTTGTGTCTTCTCCTCTTATTTATGCAATAATTTCTATCAGCATGAACTCATGTATACTTATTTTATACTTTGAGTTCTAATTCAATACTACATTGTTTTCTTGCTCAAATGATTTCAGCTTAAGCCACTGAGAGTTCTTTCACCTGTATCCCTTTGACATGCCCCCACTGTTTTATTTTTTGAGTACTTCCTGTTTCTGGCACTACAAAGTGCTTTAGGCTCATCTTATATCTTCCCTACTCCAACCCTAGAATCAACCATTTTTCTAAGGAGTCATTTTATTGGACAATGGTATTTAGAAACCAAGATCTGGGTGCTGAGTGTACTTGCTGCTACTGGGGTGTCAACACTTCTTGGCCCTCTCAGCAAACAAAGCTAAGAAATTCATGTGTGTATACTAACTCATGTAGAGTATCTATCCATCTGCATATTTATTAAGCTAAACATGAGTTCATACTGATGTCTCTGATTCTAATGCAGTACTACAGAGTTCATTCACCTTCCCTCTCTGCTTAAATTCCCAATCTGACAGTGAGAAATCTAGCTCCCAACTATGTATATGTGTATATATATACATACACACACCCCACACACATATGTCTTTTATATGTTCATATATACGTATTTTATATGCTATTTATATATTATATAATACATAGGTATACATACTTATGTATTATATATTAATATTGTTAGGATTTATAAAATTCCAAACCATAATTCACCTAAATTGTTAAATTTACTGGCATGCTATTCATAATATTCCCTTATAATCTTTTTAATATTTATAGAATCTGTAGTGATAGCACCTCTCTGATTCCTGAAATTGGTAATGTTTGTCTTCTTGTCTTTATTCCTGATCAGCCTGACTAGAGATTTAACAACTTTACCAATATTCTCAAAAGAATTAGCTTTTACTTTCACTGTCTTTCTCCATTGTGTCTACTTCATTGACTCCTACTCTGATCTTTATTTTTTCTTTCTTCTGCTTTATTTGGTTTAAATTTCCTCTTATTTTTCTAGTTTCTTAAAACAGAAGTTGATGTCATTGACTTTAGACCTTTCCTCTTTTCTAATAGGTATTTAATGTTATAACTTTCTAAGTAATGCTTTAGTGGCATTATACAAATTCTGATATTTTGTGTTTTCATTTTCATTCAGCACAAAATAATTTCCCATTTTCCTTTTCATTTCTTCTTTGAGCCATAGGTTATTCAAAATTCTGCTGTTTAATTTCCAAATATTTGGGGGCTTTCCAGAAATCTTTCTTTTATTGATTTCTAACCTAATTCCATTGTGGTCAGAGAACATACTTTGTATGACTTAAATCTTTTTAATTTATTCAAACTTATTCTGTGGCCCAGAATATGGTCTATCTTAGTAAATGTTCCACAGTGCACTTGCAAAAAAAAAAAAAAAAAAAGTGTATTATGTTGTTCGCTAGAGTGTTCTATAAACGCAATTAGATCAAATTGGTCAATAGTGTTAAGTATTCTGTATCCTTGCTGACTTTCAGTCTAGTTCTTTCAATTATGGAGGGATACTGAAATCACTGTTAATGATTGTAGATTTGTCTGTCATGGTTACATCAGTTTTTGTTTCATGAGTTTTAAGGCTCTGTTAATAGATGCATAAAAGTTTACAACTGCTATGTTTTCTTCTTTATTGACCCCCTTTATCATTATGAATTGACCTTCTTTATCCCTCATAATAATATTTTTGCTCTGAAATCTACTTTATCTAATATTAATGTAGTCATGCTAACTTTACTTTGATTAGTGTTGGCATAGCATATCTTTTTCTATCCTTTTACTTTTAAATTGTGTGTATTTATTTTTAAGATGTGTTTCTTGTAGGCAGCATATAGTTGGGCTTTGCTGTTTTATCCAATCTGATCATTTCTGCCTTTTAATTGAGGTGTTTAGGCCATTTACCTTTAATGTGATTACTGATATGGATAGGTTTAAGTCTATCATCATTGGTATTTGCTTTTCATTTGTCTCATCTGTTCTTTGTTTCCTCTTTTCACTTTTTTCCACTTTCTCTTGGATTCAATTATTTTAATCAATTAATCGATTGATTTTTTCCAGTTTTATTGAGAAATAATTGACACACACCACTGGATAAGTTTAAGGTGTACAGCATGAAGGCTTAATTTACACATATTGTGAAATGATTACCACAATAGGTTTAGCTAACAAACATCTCTTAAAGATACAATAAAAAGGAAAGAAGAAAAAAGGAAAAAAAATTTTCTCCTTGTGATGAGAACTCTTAGAATTCATTCTCTTAACAACTTTCCTATAAGTTATACAGCAGTGTAAACTACAGTCATCATGGTGCATCATGTTGATTTTTAAAACAATTTTAATATTCTGTTAACTTGTCTGACTCTCCCACTAAACCTTAAATTATCTGAAAGTGAAAAACATGTTCTATCTGATTTTGTATTCCAATTAACTAGTAGAGTGCTGAGCATATATGTGACAATTCAATACAGGTTTACTAAATTAATTCATTCATTAAAAAATTTTTTTATTTAGAATTACAGAGGATATAGTGATTCCCAATCCAGAAACCATAATTTTATTCTACTACTATTTTATCTACTACTTTCCTCAGAGCCCAGCTGACTCAGAGAAAGATGACTCCATTTGTAGCAAAAGAGATGGGACTTTTTGGCCTAATGTAATTCCATTCTCAGGTAAGTGATTGATTCAGAAAGCGACTGGAGAATAGAAACAAAGTTTACCAGACACATCTGTGAAAGTATTTTCTTACTCTTAAGAGAGAACGACATGAAACTTCTTTTCCTCTCCCACTGGATGTGAATGAGGAAGCGAGTAGCCCTAACTTGCTAGTTAGCATTCAGTCTTAAAGATTAGTTTAAGATGAAGCTGACAATGATGGCAAAAGTGGAAAAATGGAAAGAACTTGGGCCACTGACACAGTTAAGCCACTAAGTCAAAACTCCCTCAACCCTACCTCTAGACTTTTTATGTGAGCCAGTAAATGTCCTTACTGCTTAAGTCAGTTTGACTTAGTTCCTGTTACAGGCAGCCAAATGCATACTGAGTTACAGGAACAGCAATCTGTGCCAAAGCACTGTTCTAGACACTAGAGGTTCATCAGTGAACAGATAAGGCCTCTGCTCTCAAGAAGCTTACATTCTACAAGAAGACAACAGACCAAACAAATAACTGTACCAAATAATTTCAGATAGTGGTAGGTGCTATGAGAAAAATAAAAGACATGTAACTGTGATTAAATGAGTTAATTTAGTTTATTCAAAAAAGACGTCTAAAGCATTTGAGCTGAGACATAAATGAGGTAAAGGAGTCAGCCATGAGAAGATCTGGAGCCTGAGGCTTACAGACAAAGGGAACAGCCAGTACAAAGGTCACAAGGGAGAAGAAGCTTACTGTTTTCAAAAAATACAAAGTCCACTGTGACTTGAGCATAAAGACCAAGAGAGAAGTACTAAGACAAGATCAACAGATCTTTTGACAGGAACCAGATAATGTAAGAATATGAGCCATGTCAACAACTTTTGATTTTATTCAAAGTACAATGGAACACCACTGTAGGTTTTTAAGTCATGACCTGATTTATGTTTTAAAGGAGCCCTCTCTGATGAATGAACTTTCATATTCCATAGATTTGAACATTAGGAAAGTTAAGTTCGGTCTATGTTTACAGTAACAGTGTATTTTGCCCCCAAAATCAAATACTTATGAGGCACATAATATGTGGAGAATACTATATAAAGTTTATAATGTTGATATATTCTGTCCCCACCGAGCATGAATTCCACATTATCTTGAAGTTAGGAAAAAGAATAAAATGAGGAAACTAGCAAAGAAAGGGGGGTACCTGTTAAGATTGTCCTTTCTATCCTAATTTCTCTAGATAACATCTGAAACTCATAGACTCAATTTTTAAAATTTATTTTATTTATTTATTTTTGGCTGTGTTGGGTCTTCATCGCTGTGCGCAGGTTTTCTCTAGTTGCAACAAGGAGGGGATACTCATCATTGCGGTGCACGGGCTTCTCATTGCAGTGGCTTCTCTCGTTGCTGAGCACAGGCTCTAGGCACATGGGCTTCAGTAGCTGTGGCACACGGGCTCAGTAGTTGTGGCTCACGGGCCGTAGAGCGCAGGCTCAGTAGTTGTGACGCAGGGGGTTAGTTGCTCTGTGGCATGTGGGATCTTCCTGGGTCAGGGCTCGAACCCGTGTCCCCTGCATTGGCAGGCGAATTCTTAACCACTGCACAACCAGGGAAGCCCCTCAATTTTTTTTTTTAACCATAACATGACTGAGAGCCATCTGGTAAACTGAGAACCATATTCCAGCCACTTAGTCTCTGCCCAGGCAAGTGTTTCAGCCCTGTTCTTACACAAGTATTTGGATTTTTCCAAGAGCTGATGTCAGGGCTTTTCACAGAGACAGAACAGCATTTACAGGCCAGAGAAGGAAAAAGGTTTCCCCAGCAGCTATGCTCAATGTGGCCTTTGTACTGTTCCACTGCTAATGGCAGGAAGACCCTGCTAGATAAAGCTATTTAGTTCCTGAGAAAAATTCTACCCTGGGAGGGTGAATGGACAGATTCCCCATTTAGGGAATCCAGCTTAGTTTTCTATCAGTGCTCAAACCCAAATTTAAATGGGCTCATCATCAGAACAAAGGTTTCTGAATTCTTATGAGAAAAATCGTTCTGCTGAACTTGTATTTTAAAGAAGAGATAAACTTGCTGGAAATAAGCATAAATTAGAGAGGTAAAGAATAACACAGTAGGACTTCCCTGGTGGCGCAATGCTTAAGAATCTGCCTGCCAATGCAGGGGACACGGGTTCAATCCCTGGTCCAGGAAGATCCCACATGCCATGGAACAACTAAACCTGTGCACCACAACTACTGAGCCTGCACTCTAGAGCCTGCGAGTCACAACTACTGAGCCCGCGTGCCACAACTACTGAAGTCCGCACGCCTAGAGCTTGTGGTCCACAAGAAGAGAAGCCACCTCAATGAGAAGCCCGCACACTGCAACGAAGAGTAGCCCCCCCTGCCACAACTAAAGAAAGTGCACACGCAGCAATGAAGACCCAACGCAGCCATAAATAAATAAATAAGTTAATTAATTAATTTAAAAAAAAGAATAACACAGTAAGATGGTCCATATTTCTTGAGGTTAGATTCCCTGAAAAATACTCATTTGGGAAGAATGGTTATTAGTTGAGGAACACTCAATACCTTCAGGTTACACTTGGTAGTTAAAAACTATGCTAGGCAGATTGCTCCAAATATATGTCTTCCATTACCCAGGATAAGAATAATCATTAACAGTTAAAATCATGATTATATTAGCTAAAACGTACTTGAGTAGTTTTACTTGAGTACTTACCATATGCCAGTCTCTGCATGAAGTATTTTATACGTATATATTAGTTAATTTTATTCTAACAAAAATTCAGAGAGAAATATTATTTTTAGCTTCTTTTTAGAGTAGAAAACTGTAAGATTCAAAGAAATTAAGTAACTTATACAAGTTATATAACTAGTAGATGGATGACTTCTGACTGAAACCCTCATAGTCTAACTAGAGTCCCTACTCTCAACCTCTAGATTACCACCTTACAACAAAACATTATCTTCCCTTTGTATAGTTTTTTACAGTTAACTAAAAGTTTTCATATGAGTGAGAATCAGAAAACTATATCTGGTATAACTACAAAATATTTAGCTAGAAAGGTATTCATACCCTTTATTCATTTTATGCAAAGATAAGCCAATAAAAACTGGTTATGAAAGAATTCCCAACCCTACAGAATCCGTGTCTCCAAATCTCAAAGCTTGGTTGAGAATTTAGTTAACATCTACTTGCCACTTGGGCAACTTGCCAGCTCTGCATCTAAGGAGAAATCTGCTTCCACCCGAATGTGTTTATTCATGGCAATGTTCTCACAAACCACTCATTCCTTCAATGCAATAAATATGCATTAAACTCCAGGTTAAGATGGAAAAGAATGAAAGCAATTTTACTCCATTAGCCTTCCTCTACACTAAAAGCAAAAATAAGAGGGGAAAAAAAAAATCCATCTTCCATGAAAGAAGGACATGAGTATAACCTTAAACCACTAACTACAAAACATACTTGCCAAATCTATTAAATTCTCGATGCATACCAAGGAAGTCTTAGCAGACCTGAACAGGAATCATATTTCCTTAAGCCTAAGGATCACAGATCTGAAATGAAGATCTAACTATCCTTTAACTAGGAACACAACATCCAGATGTGTGGCTAGAACAAGAGAATAGCGGGTCTCTGTAGAAACAGAACAACAGGAGGAAGTAAAATTAAAAGGAAAACGACAAAACAAAACATGTTGAAACATTCCTAGGTTTAGGAAAATGCTGGAGGTAAAGTGGAGATAACGATAGAAACACAGAGCAACTGCCACACAACACAAAAAACCCTGTGACCTCATGAACTTTGCTGTGAGCCACACAGGCCTTCTGAACACTAACAGAAAAGAACAGTAGGTAACAGGAAAATGGAATAGTTAATAATAATAGCTAACACTTACCGTGCATGTAACATATGCCAGTAACTGTTGCTACTGCATTATATATATATTAATTCATTTAATCCTCAGTAAATACTACTATTATCCTTGTTTTAAAGATGAAGAAACTAAGGAACAGAAAGATTAAGGAACTTGCCCAAGGCCAGACAGTAAGCAGAGAAGCTGAGTTGTGAATCCAGACCTTACAGTTCTAGAGCCTTGTTTGTAACCATTATGCTTTATAGGGATAAAAAGAATATTCAAAAATATATTTTTAAAAATTCCAAAAAATACAGAATATTTTGTATCTGAAGATGGGAAGGATACAATGCACCCTATAAAAACAGGCACAAAATAATCAACCCTAACACATACACTGTTAAAGTTATAGAAATTTAAGATTTTAAAATAAAGAGCTGTATGAGCACTTAGACAAATAAATGTAAGTTATGTGCAAATGGGAAAGATTAAGTTAGCCTCAAGATTTCTCCACAATAAGACACCACATGCTAGAAGATATGACTCCAGTGTGAGAAGAGAAATGATACAATGTCTAAATTTCCTTTAAAAGTTTTTATACATACTGGAAATAGAAATAAAAGAAATCTTTAGAGAAATAAGGTAATAAAGCACCTATGAGCTCTTCTTGGAGAGGGTGGATAATCTACCTAAAGCCAAAATCCATCCAATAAAAGATAAAATAAACAACTCAGGAATGTAGAAGCTAAGGTAAGAGAATTGAGGGTAAGCACTAAATCAACTAACATACAGAAATTAATACATACTTGTAACAAAAGCCACCCCCCACTGCCATCCAGTGAAAGATAAGTGTTTCCTCAATGGAGAATTTGTCTTAATCTTGTGCCCTCACTATACCCCATATTGTACTCATTTAAAAAAAATCATTTATTTGTTGATCTATCACTCATCCTACCCCTAACCTGCAGGAATATAAACTCTATGATGTAAGGATCTCTGGTTCACCGCTATATCTCGGGATAGTACTAGGCACAGAGTAGGTGCTCAATAAATATTTGTCTAATGAAAGAATGGATATTAGACATTGTCAGATGGACTTCCTCTACCTTCTGGGCCCTAACCAACTGCTGTCTGGGCATATGCATTTAGATATCCCACTGGCATCTCAAATTCAATAAATCTATAACTAAATTCTTACTCTGCCTCTCAAAACCTGCTTCTCCATCTCAATAAACAGACCTCCATCCACCTAGCTGATCCAGTCAGAAATCTAGAAATCATTAATGACAGCTTCCTCTCCGTGAGGGCCCACATCCAATACATCCAACTCTCCGTCCATCCAACAATATTTATTGAGCATTAACTGTATACCAGGCACTGCTCTAGAAATTGAAGACACAAAATAAATGTCACTATTTTCAAGGAGTTAACATTCATCATCAAAGTCTACTGATTTTACCTTTGATACATATCTCATATTTGTCTTTTTCTGACCTTTACCATTGCTAGCCTAGAGCTAGCCATCTCATCTCAAACCTAGACTACTGCAATAGTTTAATATGCCTTGCCACTTCTAGTCTTGCACACATCCTCCAATTCATTTTCCCACACAGCAGCCATATAATTTCAAAACACCAATCTTATCGTGTCCTCCCCCACTGCATTCAGGAAAATATCCAAACACCAAACATGACATGCAAGGCCCAAATATAAAACATAACTCTTGTCCTTTCTAATCTCAACCTTACCACTCTCCTGCTCACTGCTTATGCTCCTGCCACAATGGCCTACCTTTAGTGCTTCACATGCATGCTTCCCCCCAAAAGGATATCTTGTATTCTGCTCTGAGACACTCTCCCTACCAACCCAACTCCTGCGTATACTTTAGGTCTCTGCTTAAAGGTTGCTACCTCAGAAAGGCCTTTCCTGACCTCTGCTCTCCAATTTAAATTAAGCTCCTCCTGTTATTGTCTCCCATAATCACCCTTTTCTTTCTTTTTTAATGCTGTTTACCACATTTTATAATTATTTAATTATTTTGTGTTTAATGTTGGTCTATATCATTAGACAGCTCTGTAAGTACACAGTATATCCAGCACCTGGCATAGCTCCTCAAAATGTTCAATAAATATTTGTTGAATGAATTAATAATTCAACCAAAGAAAAGAGTCAACTAGGGAAATTATAAGCAAGGGAAGAAGCATACGCTGATGTGTTAGGAGAAAATGCAAGTAGCTCAGTATGGCTGGAGGATAGGGGTTGGGTGGGAGGAGAGTAATGATGTCTGGAGAGATAAACAGTAGCCAGATCAAAGGGGGTCTATATACCATACAGAGGAATTCAAACTTCGGTCTGTAGAAAGGTTCTTAACCCAGGTTTCAGCTTCTATAGGTATTGAAAATTTTAGACTATGAGACTCTCTAAAGAGGATTTCAAAAGAGGCCCATAACATTCTTCCTCCAAAAAACCACTGCTAAAGACAATGCAGGAACACCAACAGATTGTAAGCCAGGCAGTAATATGATCCAATATGTATTTTAGAAATACTGCCTTGCAAACAGCATGAAGAATGGGCAGGAAAAGTATGAAGCTGAGTGCTGGAAAACTAATTAGAAAATAATAACATTACAGATTAAAAAATGATGAAGCGTGCAGTAACAAAGGAAATGAAGAAAAGGGGATAAATACCAAAAATAATACTATGAAAATAAGCACTGAAGTTCCAGCAGATTTAGGAAAAAGGTGGAAAAGGATTTTGGCTTAGGTAGCAAGACATTTGACTGTGCCACTCACCATGGAAAGAAATGCAAGAGCAGGTTTGGGAAATAAGCAGTTTTATGTTAGTCAAGGTACCTGCAGGACATCATAGTAGACATGTCTACTAAGGACTGGAGTTCAGAGAAGAGATTGATTTGGCAATTCAGATTTGGATGACATCAGCA
This sequence comes from Kogia breviceps, assembly GCF_026419965.1. NCBI lineage: Eukaryota > Metazoa > Chordata > Mammalia > Artiodactyla > Physeteridae > Kogia > Kogia breviceps. The sequence continues at coordinate 108,757,599 of NC_081316.1, read as the reverse complement.
TGATAGCAGAAACCATGAAAGTACATGAGACTCCCCAAGAGATTCACTTAACATCATCTGTAAAATGTAAGGGTTAGACTAAATCTGAGATATACTGCTAAAGTTATATGATTTTACTCCTTATTATTGATTTTTATGGAATCAAAATATCCATAAACTTATGAAAAAACTTTATTTTAAAGGACATTTTATGTATCTATAGTTTCTACTTCCCCATCATGTTCTTATAATATTTTTGACTTCAAATTTATGTCACAACAATTACATAGTAGAAAAAATACTAAAAATGTTTAGTTATGATGTCCCTTGCAATGCCAGAATATTGCAGTGGTGGAATTCACCTGTTAAAATAGTATTATATTGAAAAATACTCCGAAAGTTTTTCTTCTTAAAAAATGTAAATGTGATCTTTTCTACTTTTAAAAGCCTTTATTTAATTTGAGCAATAGTGTTATAAATTGCATTTCTAGTTCTTATAACAATAAACACTCATGAAAAGCCTAACCTGATAAATGGCATCTATAAAACACCCTACAGCTAACATCATGCTTAATGTGAAAAATGGAATGCTTTCCCCCTAGGATTAGGAACAGGACAGGGATATCTCCTCTAACCACTTTTTCTCAACACTGTACTACTCTAGCCAGTGCAGTAAGTCAGGAACAAATAAATTAAAGGTATCCAGCCAGATTGGAAAGGAAGAGATAAAACTATTTTATTCACAGATTACACGATGATCTACATTAGAAAACTCTATGAAATCAACAAAAAAGCTACTAGAACTAATTAATAAGCTTAACAGGACTGTAGGATTGAAAATCAATAATCACTTGTATTTCTGTATATTGTACTAGCAATGAATGATTAGAAATTAAAATTGAAAAGACAATACTATTTATGATAGCATTAAAATATTAAATACTTAGAGTAAATCTGACAAAAGATATATGAGACCTGAAAATGAAAAACTAGAAAACATGGCTGAGAAAAATTAAGACCTAAATAAGTACAGTGATATGTCATGTTCATGGACTGGAAAACTCAATATCGTTAAGACATCATTTTAGCAACACTGATTCAACAAGATCTACAGATTCAACGTAATACCAATTAAATTTCCAACATACTTTTTTTCAGTAATTCACAAACTGATTCCAATGTTAATGTAGAAATGCAAAGGGCCTAGACCAGCCAACAATTTTGAAAAAAGAAGAACATAGAGGACTAACTCTATTTGATTTCAAGACTTATTATAAAGCTACAGTAGTCAAGACAGTGTGGTTTTGGGGTCAAGACAGACAAAGTAATCAATAGAACAGAATAGAGACTTCATGTATATGGACAAATGATTTCCAACATAGGTTCAAAGGGAATTAAGTGGAGAAAAGATAGTTTAAGAAATGGTGCTAGACTTTTGGATATTCATATGTAAATATATATACTTCAATCTACACCTCAAGCCATATTAAAAATTACCTCAAAATGTATCACAGACCTAAAAGTTAACTTAAAATTATAAAACTTCTAAAAGCAAACACAGGAAAAATACCGGTTAGGTAAATATTTCTTAGATATACCAAAAGCATAAGCCATAAAAGAAAATACTGACAGACTGAGATTCAAAGTTAAGAACTTCTGATCTTTGAAATGTGAACTACATTTCAATTAGGGTTTTTAAAAAGAGAGAGAATACCAAGTAAATGAAAAGACAAGCCACAAACTGGGACAAAATATTTCCAAATAATATATATAATAATGGACTCATATCCAGAATATATAATGAACTCTTACAACTCAATATTAAAAGAGAACACAATTGAAAACAAGATTTGAATAGATAATTCATGAAAGAAGACAGGGATGGTAAATAACACATAAAAAGATGCTCAACATCACTGTTCATGAGATGAAATGCAAATAAAAACTACATTGATACCATTACACACCCACTAAAATGGCTGAAGTTAGAAAGACTAACAATACCAGGTATTGATGAGGCTTTGGAGCAACTGGAACTTTGCTGGTAGGAATGTAATAAAATAAAACCACTTCAGAAAACTAGTTTGGCAGTTTCTGAAAGAGTTAAATACACTTTTACCACATGATTCAGCCATTCCACTCCTAGGTAAAATGAAAATATATGTCCATACAGAGACTTATATGTCCAAAGCAAATTTATTCTTAATAGTCCAAAACTTGAAAATAACCCAAATGTCCATCAATGGATAAATGGATAAACAAATTGTGGTATATCCATACACTGGAATATTATACAGTAAAAGAAAAAAAAAGGTATGAACTATTCGTATACACTACACCATGGACAAATATTAAAGTAATTATGCAGAATGAAAGAAAAACAAAAAGAGCACACTGTAAAATTCCAATTATATAAAATTCAAGAAAATGCAAACTAATCTAAATGACAAAAAGCAAGAAAATAGAAACTAATCTATAATGACAATATCAGTGGGTACCTGACAATGGGTGGGGAGGGTTGGGAGGGAAGAATTACAAAAGGTATGGGGTGATGGATATGTCTATTATCTTGATTGGGGTGGACAGTTTCCCAGTTGTGTGTGTATATATATATAAATGTATCAAATTTTATACTTCAGACATACACAGTTTATTATACATCAATTTTTACCTCAATAAAGCTACTGAAATCTCAAAAAGTCTAACATTCAAATGAACAAAAACTACCAGTTAACATAATTTCATACTTCATGAAATATCTTTTAAGTAAAAGACTCAATGGGGTCTGAATATTTTCTATCCATTGTAAATTAATAACATTTGAAAGTATACATAAATTAACAGATAAACCAAAAAGGAACTTTGCTACTGTGTTTTTCTTTGCATATGTGAAAGAATTTAAAAATACTTTAGTATTTTAAAATAGAATATTGGGTAAACCTATGGTTGGCAAGTTCTGTACTATCAACAATTTTGTATGGGGAAGTTCCAACAAATTTAAGTTTACTCGCCTAAACTCAATTGTTTTGTAGGTTTTCTTCTTTTCAAAACTCTCACACTAATTAGTTCCTTAAATGGTCATTATGATAGCAAAATGAATAATGTTAGCCCCAAGAGAATATGTTGGTAATTAAAAAGTATGAAGTTACTTATATATCTTACCAATGTACTATGAAAGTCTATTATTCATTCATTCACTCAATAAATGAAATTATAACTATGTAGTCAAGCAGTGGTCTATGTGCTTGCAATGCATCTGGGGGAAAGGGGAGACAATAAACAACAATGACTTAATATATAAATGTATACTGTAATATATTAGGTGGTGATATGTACTACAGAGAGCCCCTGAAGAAAAAGGAAAGCAGGTTATAAAGGATCAGGAATGGAAACTAAATATATTTATAATAAAAACTTGAAAGTAATGATATTTGTTTCCATAAGCCACACATGAAAACCTCTTACATGGAATACAATCATATAATGTTAGAACTGAACTTTAGGTGACCTAGTCCAACCTTGACATTTTATAAATATGATGCTAAATTTTTTATCCACTCAATTCCTGGCAGAGACTAGGATCTCCTGTTCACTCTATTGGCATCACTCTTTGTGATGTCAAATAATAGTGATAAAATGTTTTAATCCACTCATATTAAAACTACGGAAAGAGTTTTAGAGTTTGACTGACCTGGGCTTCATCACTTTATGGTTTCGTTACTTATGATGAATTATTTAACCTCTCAAAATATAAATTTCCTCATCTATAAAAGAGGGATGGTGATAGTTTTGTGATGATGTTATTATGAGGATTAAATGTAGTAGCTTATGTAAAATAGCTGCATGTCAGTACCTAAGTATATAAACAATACTTGTATTCCAGCACACACACACATAAAAAAAAAACAGTGCATGATATGCATAGGTTTTTTAATACCCTCTGCTAGACTATAAGCCATGTTTATATCTAAAGTACTAAACGTAATGTAAACTCAATGAGCATTTGTTAATTTATTAGTATTCTAAGGAAACAATCAGCTTTTAAAATGTGGCAAATAGTATGATAACTCATATCACTATGATGGAGATCATCAAATTAACTGAAAGCTTCAGAGTATACTTCAAAATGTTTTTGGTTTGTCATTCCTCAACAGAAAAGTCTGTAGCACTAAACACTTCTTAGTATCATAAACTATGGTCCTCAGTCTTTCTGTTTAAAAGAAAACAGCTTCCACAATGAAAAACACCTTCAGGAGAAAACAAAAAAGCCTGCAGCATTTTATACCACTTCTACTTTTTACATTCATGCCTCTGCTCCTGTATTCACAGATACGAATGCAAAAAAAAAAAAAAAAACTCTCAGAATTGCGATTCCAATGCCATCACATAGTAATCTGGCAGCTTCTTCTTATTTATAACCAACATTTTAGCTGATAAGAGCAAAAATACCACAAACTGAACAAAGGATAAAATAATTCAAATTGATAAGAGTGTTTGGTATCATGGATATCACCGTTTCCAAATGATTGTATATTTAAATTTAGCTTCAAATGAAAGAACAATCATGAAGATTACTCTGTAAAAACATTCCCTTCCCCCACGATAGGATTAATCCCTAGCCCCCTCATATCCCATCCAAGGTCTCTTAGGTATCAAAGGGAAACAAGCATCCTGAAGCTTCAGATAATTAACTCACAATTTATAGAATAATAAATCAGAGTCCCTAGCTAAGATTCTAGAGAAGTTATGTCAATTCAGTTCTAAAAAGGTAAAAGAAGGATGCTGCTTCCTATCCTTTTGAATAAAAATATCCCTGCAACGCTGGATGTTAAAACCTTTGTTCTCAAGCTAAGCAATTAAAGCACAGATTTTTAAAACTAGGAATTTTCTTCCTTTAGGTCAAATTAATCTCTTTAAACATGAAAAAAAACCTTAAAAGCTATTTTAAGAATAATGAACAATGTAAAAATACCCTTTTCCTTTTAAATTTTATTCCTCTTTTATAAGTATATCCCTTTCACTAAAGCTATTTTTCTACCATTTTCTACATTTCTACATTTCATACACCACCGAGAAAACAAAGACTGCTATAGATTACCTGGATCACCGAACAAATCAGCAGACAAGTAAAAGCTCAAAAGGCTCGTTTCCATGGAGTGGAGGAGAATGAAATCCTCACTAAAACACCACTCCCTTAGCATTCCTAGGCTTTTCCTTTATATACAGTCGACATCCTTGGAAAGGCATTTGTCGGATGATTTTACTGACCACAAGAGGGATGATATGAAGAAACTCCACCTCTTCTCCACCCCCCAATCATCCACCATCATCAAGTGAAGCCCAACACTGCGCTGCTAATGGAAACGTAAAGAACAGCATCCACATACACTGCTCTAAAAGATTACACTGTAAAATTACATAAATGATAAATAAAGCAAAGATGCAGCTGGCAATATGTTAAGGGGGTGGGCCAAGCAGCTCCCACAAATTAAAAATACTTGTAAAAGATCCAGTTCTAGAGCCACAAAAAAATAATTTTCTTCATAATTTCCTGAATAAAGTATGATTTTTAGAAAAACATATAGTATCTCTATCAAAACTGGAGTTCCTCATATATCTTAAAATTTTGTTGTTGCCACTGTTCCTTTCCCTAAAGCCAAATAAACCAAATATATTAGGATTAACCAAAAGAGTCTCCTTTTGTTGGTAGTGTGACCCCTTCAAAGATACTGTGGGACAGGAGGTGGGGGTGAAAGAAAAACAGATAAAAAATGGGAGGAAAAATATTTTCTGACCCAATAAGCCTAATTAAGTTTGTAAGCAAGGCTGAGAGGATTGAAATTTCTTCATGCTACTCTGTCAACTTGTGTTTGATTATTGTAAATCTTCCCTGGTCTCTAAATATGCCCCAGGCACTATGATGTCTGGCATTCTGTTAACTAGTATCCCTGCCACTTACACTAGAATGAGGGAGGGACAATACACACACTCATTCAATCTAATCCCTAGAAGCCATGTAATTCTTCTAGAACAGTAATTTTCCCCAAACACTGTTCTCTAACAAATGCACTGCCACACTAAGAAGACTCATTAGCCTTTACTTTCCTTTTCTGAAGAATCAAGCCAACTTGACAATTTGCACACACAAAATTTCTGGGATCAATACATTAGTAATGAATGAAAACCATACTCTTTGTTTTATAAAACACATTCCCTAGAACATTTGGATATATCTAATCATAAGTTAAACCCAGTAATCATGTCATTCACATAAATTATAGCCCAGAGTTCTGTGGATTTATGGATGAATTCACAGAATCTCAGAACCACAAATAGTGATCTATGAAGAGTCGCCTTCTAAGAAAGCACACCATGGCAAATGTAGCTTGTAAAAAATAAACAAAAGAATAACAAAAGGATAGATAAATGAGTAGATTTTACAGATTTTTTTAACTAGAGACTGATTTTAATGCTCTTCTTGGGCAATATTAAAGGACAGATTTACTGAATTTATGGTTTCTAAGTACTTAATAGAGAAGTAGTGATATGATTTACCATACAACCATATAACCCAGAAATCACACTTAGGTGCTGACCCAAGTGATGTGAAAATTTATGTTCACACAAAAACCTGTCCATGGATGTTCAAACCAGCTTTATTCATCATTGCTAAAAACTGGAAGTAATCAAGATGTCCTTCAATGGCAGAATGATTCATCCACACAACAGAATACTCTTTAACAATTTTAAAAGAATGAACTATTAATTCACACAACAATACAGATAAATCTTAAATGCATTTTATTATGTTCAAGAAGTCAGATGCAAAATCCAAAGATTTTCATACCATTCCATTCATATGCAACTCTAGAAAATGGAAAAATTAAAAACAGATAAGACAAAAAACAGATTAGCAATTACTAGGGACTAGGGGAAGGGAGAGTGACTGACTACAAAGGGGACACACAAGGGAACACTCAGAATGCAGGATCTGTTCTGTATAATACTAGGGTGGTGGATACATGACTCTTTTGTCAGAACCCAGAGAACTAACTCCACATTAGGAAGAGTGAACTTCACTGAATGCTGACCGTACAACAACAACAAAAACCACCAATCAGACTGTTGGAAGATTCCAAGATGAAATGTGGAGTGTAACGAATGAATCTAACAGCATTACAAATTATGACATACCTGCACCAAAGGGATGGGGGAAGGGAGGAGCTGACCTAACTAACTTTGGAAAACAATGTTTTGACTGGAAATTGTAAGGCTAATAAACAAAAATAAACACTGTACTCTAAATGGAAAATGTGTTTCTCGTGGTTATATGGAGTAATGGTTCTGAAATAGCTTTTCATGTATACTGGAGTTGAACAAATAAGTAAATGGATAATGGATGGTCAGAGCCAGGTTTCTCACTGTCAGATAGGGAAGTTACACATAAACAAGAAAGGAAGAATAGAGTGAACCCTGTGGTACTGGATTAAAATCAGAGATCAGTATGAACTCATGTTCAACTTAATACAGCTGCAAATGCATACAGAAACAATTATACATATGTGTGTATATATGCATACATTACTAGCTCTACCCCTCAAGAGGGCCTAAAAGCAATGGCACCTCAAAAGCAATGAGCACACCCAGTGCCCACATTTTGGCTTCTAAAAACCATTCTCCAATAAAAGGAATCATACCTCCTTGGGAAAACAGCAGATTCTATAATCAGGGAAAAGAATATACAATATGAGGCTGAGCATCTTACAGTACCAGGAAGTAAGGAAGCACTCAAAAAACAAAAGCATAGGGGCAAGTGCCAATCTGAAAGCCTTTCCCGTGGTCAAAGTTGGAACAATATGAGCAACAAAATAAAAACACAGTACTGGATTAGAACTCAAATATGAAATAAATATACATTAATCAATATTGATATAGATAATAGAATAAGTAAATAAGTGAGGGAAAACACAAATTTTCCTTACAGAATAATTCCAAATCAAATATGTAGATACTTCCTTCTCCCTCAGGTGTGGATTGGAGTTAAGTGACTTGCTTTAAAGGAATAGTATATGGAAAGAGAAAAAGAGTATTTTAAAGTGGAGAAACCTAGCAAACACTCTCTTAGCCAAGTGGTTCAGGTTAATCCCATCAGTGATGCTATATGAATGTCATGTAGACATCATATACCCTGATAAGATGAAGTGAAAAGAGGACTTTGCCTTTGCGTATTCCTTCCACAAATGCATAATCCTAATAATGAGACACAGCAGCAAACCCAGACTGGAGAATATTCTAAAAAATACCCAGCCAGGACTCCTCAAGGCTGTTCAGGTCATGAAAAACAAGGTAAGCCTGAGAAACTGTCACAAACCGGAAGAGACGGGGGAAACAAGAAAACTAAATGCAATGTGGTATCCTGGTCAATGAGACCATTAATGAAAAATCTGGTGAGATCCAAATAAAATCTGTAGTGTAGGTAATGCCAATGTCAGTTTCTCTGTTTTGACAAATGTACCACAGTAATATAAGACGTTAACAATGAGGAAAACTAGGTATGAGGTATATGGAAACTCTCTATACTATTCACAACTTTTCATTAAATCTAAAATTATTCCAAAATAAAAAGGTTATTGAATAATTAGTCTACGATGCTAAAGTCAGAATAGTAGGCACTCTTAGGTAGTGACTGCAACTGTTGGTTAAAAACATTCCCACAAAGAATATTCTAGGCTCAGATGACTTCACTCGTGAATTCTCACCTACACGTAAAGAAAGAGATAATAGGGACTTCCCTGGTAGCACAGTGGTCAAGAATCCGCCTGCCAATGCAGAGGACACGGGTTCAATCCCTGGTCCAGGAAGATCCCACATGCCGCGGAGCAACTAAGCCTGTGCACCATAACTACTAAGCCTGAGCTCTAAAGCTCACAAGCCACAACTACTGAGCCCACGTGCCACAACTGCTGAAGCCCACGCACTCTAGGGCCCGCATGCCGCAACTACTGAGCCCACGTGCTGCAACTAATGAAGCCTGCGCGCCTAGAGCCCGTGTAAAACAAGAAAAGCCACCGCAACGAGAAGCCTGTGCACTGCAATGAAGAGTAGCCCCTGCTTGCCGCAACTAGAGAAAGCCCGCGTGCAGCAACAAAGACCCAAAGCACCCCAAAATAAATAAATTTTTTTAAAAAAGAGAAAGAGACAATAACATCCTACACCCACTCTTCCTGAAAACAGATGACACTTCCCAATTCATTTTCTGAGGCCAACATTACCCTGTTATCAAAACAAGCCAATGACATTACTAGAAAATGAAAAACCAATATCCTTGGTGAACACAGAAGTAAAAATCTTTATCAAAACATTAGCAAACCAAATCTATCAATATATACAAAAAATAATACATAATGATGAAATGGGGTTTATCTCAGGAATGCAAGATTGGCTCAGCATTCAAAATTCAATGTAATTCACCATATCACCAGTCTAAAAAAACAAACAAAAAAATGATCATCTCAGTAAACACAGAAACTGCATTTTACAAAATTCAATACCCATTAATGATAAAATTTCTTGCAAACTAAGATAGACGGTAACTTCCCCAAACTGATAATGGACATTTATAAAAAAGTAAACACATTAACATCATACGTAATGGACTGAATGCCTTCTCTCTAAGATCAAAAACACTGCAAGGATGTCTACAGGTCTACTCTCACAGCTTCCATTTAACATGTTAGTCAGAGGAGTAACACAATAAAAATAAATATATAAAAGGCTCACAGAATGGAAAGAAAGCAGTACAATTTTCTTTAATGAAAGGTGATCATTTATGTAAAAAATTTTAAGGAATTTATTTTTAAAAACTAGTAGAACTAATAAGTCTAGCAAGAAAACAGTACACAGATCAATACACCAAAAGCAATTATATTTCTATTACTAGCAACAAGTCAAAAATTAATTTTTAAATACCATTTAAAATAACCTCAGGGCTTCCCTGGTGGCGCAGTGGTGGAGAATCCGCCTGCCGATGCAGGGGACGTGGGTTCATGACCCGGTCCGGGAGGATCCCACATGATGCAGAGTGGCTGGGCCCGTGAGCCATGGCCGCCGAGCCTGCACGTCCGGAGCCTGTGCTCCGCAACAGGAGAGGCCACAACAGTGAGAGGCCCGCGTACCGCAAAAAATAAATAAATAAAAAAAATAAAATAAAATAAAATAACCTCAAAACACATGAACTAGATAGAGATGAAGTTAAACTATGTGCAAAACCTGTACACTGAAAACTGTAGAATCTTTTGAGAGAAACTAAAGACTTCAATAAATGAAGAGTGAGAATACGTTTATGGATCAGAAGACTCATACTGTTAAAATACTGTTTCTCCCCAATCTCAACTAGATTCAACACAATCATACTCAAAATCACAGCACTTTTTAAAAATACACAAAGTGACTTGCTGATTCTAAAATTCATATGAAAATACAAAGGACCTAGAAGAGCCAAAAGAATTTTTAGGAAAACAACAAAGTTGGAAGACTTACATTATCTTATTTCAAGATTTAAGGTAAAGCTAAAACAAGACATAAGGATAGGCATATTTATTAAAAAAAGAAAAAAAAACCATAACAGAGAGAGCATCAATAGACCCAGGCGAAGATGGTAAGTTTTTAACACAGATGTCAAGGTAATTCTATAAGGAGAGAATAGTCCATTCTACAAATAGCACTAAAACATATGCCGAAATAAACACACACACACACAAACCTCAATCCTTACCTCATACCATATACAAATGTTAACTTGATATGTATCATAATGCCTAAACATAAGAGTTAAACTACAAGACTTCTAGAAAAAAATCAGGAGAAAATTCTTGTGATCTTGGGTTAGGTCAAGATTTTTCAGATAGGATCCACAAAGCAAAAATGTAAAGAGTTAATAAATTGAACTTCATCAAAATTAAAAATGTCTGTTCTTTGAAAGACACTGTTAAGGAAATAAAAGGACAAGCCACACATTGGGAGAAAATTTTACCAAAAACATACCTGATAAAGGGCTCATGTCTTGTATCTCAATAACAAGATTAGCCAAATTTTTAAGATTTGAACAGACACGTCACAAAAGAAAACAAATGGCAAAAATCACATGAAAAGTCCTCAACATCATTAAAGAGAAATGTAAATAAAAAATACAATGAAATGGCCATTCACATTGAGAAAAATGACCAAAAAGACTGGCAATACCAAGTATTGATACAGATGTGGAACATGTGAAACTCTCCTACCTTGCTGATGAGAATGTAAAATGCTAATCACTTTGGTAAAGAGTTTGGCAGTTTCTTGTAAAGTTAAACATACACTTATCAAACAACTCAGCAATCCTAATTCAGGGCTTTTACCAAAAAGAAATGAAAATGTGTATCACACAAAAACTCATATGCAAATGTTCAGATTTATCTGAAATAGCCCAAACTGGAAATGATCCAGATGCCCATCAACAGGTACATAGATAAAGAAACTCTTCACACAAATGGAATACTATATAGCACGAAAAAGAAGCAAACTGCTATAATATATAACAACTTGAATGAATCAAAAAAGCATTACAGAAGACAGACACAAAACGATTATACACTGTTTGATTTCATGTACATGAAGTTCTAGAAAAGACAAACCTCTTGTGACAGAAAGCAGATCAATGGTTTTAGGTGAATAAATGCATGAGAGAACTTTTGAGAGTGACAGAAATGTTCTGTATTTTAATTACAGTGTTAGTTAAACTATAGTGTTAGTTAAACCATAGTGTTAATTAAAAATTATATACACTTGTCAAAGCTCATCAAAATATAACTTTAAATGAGGGATTTTATTATATGTAAATTGCATCTCAAAATCAGTTTATTTTTTAAAAGATAAAATAGAGTAAGTCCAGAATTTAAATCGCTTATAAATTGACTAACTTATGTAACTTCCTACCTAAAATATTAAAACCTTAATTGTTGCTTTAGATAAACATAAAATCTTTAGAATGACATAGGAAAATAAACTTTTATTTCAAAAATAAAACTTGAGAGGCTGAACATTTTAAAAATTTAATTCTTAGCTCTGAAAATACTATTTGTAAAAATATTTAACATTTCAATGAGCACTATATCAATATGATGATTTTGGCCACGCCACCTGGCATGCGGAATCTTAGTTCCCCAACCAGGGACTGAACCTGCGCCCCCTGAAGTGGAAGCACTTCAGTGGAGTATTAACCACTGGACTGCCAGGGAAGCCTGATGACTTACTTTAATACCTAAAGCCAAGTAATTACCAGAGCAATTCCCCTAACTAGGATATTCTTACCAGAACATTCCAACACTCAATAATGGAGAAACCTAACAAACACTACTTCAGCCCAGTGATCAATGTCACTGTCAAGTCATAAATCATGTTGATGGTATATACCCTTGATATGATATGATGAAAATGGCACTATATCTCTGTGATTCTCCTTCCAACAAACCATAACTCCAGTCTAATTGTGAGAAAAACATCAGACAAATTCCAATGTAGCGGTATATTATAAAACACCTGACCAGTACTCCTTAAAACTATCAAGATCATCAAAAACAAGGTAAGTCTAAGAAACTGTCACAACCAAGAGGAGCCCAAGGAGACAGGACAACTAAATGTAATGTGGTATCTTGGGTGTGATCCTGGATCGGAAAAAGGAGAACAGGTAAAAACTAAGGCAATCAAAATAAACTTTGGATTTTAGTTAATAATAATGTATTAAAACTCACTGATTAATTGTAACAAATGTACAGTATTAAGGTAATATGTTAATAATCCAGGAATCTGAGGTCAAGTATGGGATACACATTCCCCTCTGTACTAGCTTTTCAATTTTTCTATAAATGTAATCTATTCTAAAAAATAAACTCTTAAAAAAAGCTCTGGGCCTCCCTGGTGGCGCAGTGGTTGAGAGTCCGCCTGCCGATGCAGGGAACACGGGTTCGTGCCCCGGTCCGGGAAGATCCCACATGCCGCGGAGCGGCTGGGCCCGTGAGCCATGGCCGCTGAGCCTGCGCGTCCGCAGCCTGTGTTCCGCAACGGGAGAGGCCACAACGGTGAGAGGCCCGCGTACCGAGGGAAAAAAAAAAAAAAAAAAAAAAAAAAAAAAAAAAAAAAGCTCTCCCTCCTCCATTCCCCCGTTACCAAATTAAAAAGTCCATCTCATCAGAAAAACTTAGAACACTACAGGAAAGGAAGGGAAAGAAACAATGGGAAGGGGATCAAGAAAAGGATGGTACAGGTGCTAATTTAGAGAAAATCAGGGCTTCCCTGGTGGCGCAGTGGTTGCGAGTCCGCCTGCCGAAGCAGGGAACACGGGTTCGTGCCCTGGTCCGGGAAGATCTCACGTGCCGTGGAGCGGCTGGGCCCATGAGCCATGGCCGCTGAGCCTGTGCTTCCGGAGCCTGTGCTCCCCAATGGGAGAGGCCACAGCAGTGAGAGGCCCGCGTACCACACACAAAAATAAATAAATAAAAAATAATAAAGAACATCATTACAGTTTTGGTAGAAAATTACATTGTGAAGCCTTTTTTCTTTTTAACTATTTAGTGGAAGAAGAGAATGCACCAAAAAAAAGGTCAAAAGATGATCTAACAAGGATGTTAAAAATACTCTTCCCACTGCTTATACAGCTGTACTAGTGTTTTGACGTCAATCTCAAGACTCCCATGTATTATAGCAACAATTCACTCTTTGGTGTTTGCTGTATAAATTTCAAAGTAAAACCACTTGTTAATGAATGTCAACAGTTTCCATGATGAGAAAACTAATTCTGCTTAAACTCTGAGAATTATAGTGGTGAACTATGGGAGGAGGAAGGGGAGAAATGGAGAGGGTCATTCGAAGCATGCTTAAATTAAATTTAAATTAAGTCTTCTCTCTTAGCTTTTTAAGTCATTTAACTTCTCATTCTTAATCTTCACTGGGAAACCAGAGTGAAATACCAATCTCTTTCATTTCGTTTACAAGTCTGAAAAAGATTTGGTTGGGTAAAAGCAAATTGTTAGTGTGTCCTTCAAAATTGAGGGTGGATTCCAACATTTATGAAACTTCAAAATCCAAAATATCTGTATTCTGTACCACAGATTTAACTTAATAGAGCTATGTTGGTGATTTAAATCACTAATCTACATGATTCAGTGTAATGTTATTCATCAAAACATATTCTTTGCTAAAACCATCACATAAATTCTTCATTATTCAAAGAGAAATGTGTTTTTAAAAATATTTTTTTCTAAGTTTGCAAGTTATAAGGACTGAGAATGTTATATCAAAATTCAAAAGGTTAATTTTAAATACTGAAAGGTAATTTCTACAATGTTATATATGTTGTATTACTGAATTTTGAATTAAGTAAGAAACTTAATTCAAAAACAGGGTAACCAAAAATCAAAAACACACAACAGATTCACAAAAATCAAAAAGAAGAGAACACAAGCATAATACAAAAGAAAGCCATCAAACCACAAAAGGAAAAACAAAAAGAGCAAAGAAGAAATACAAAATCAACTGGAAAACAAGGTTTAAAATGGCAATAAACACATATCTATCAATAATTACCTTAAATGTCAATGGACTAAATGTTCCAATCAAAAGACACAGACTGGAAGACTGGATTTAAAAAAGAAAACAAGAACCTAAAATATGCTGCCTACAAGAGACCAACTTTAGGGCAAAGGACACACAGACTGAAAATGAGGGGATGGAGAAAGATATTTCATGCAAACGGAAATGACAAGGAAACAGGGATAGCAATACTCATATCAGACAAAACAGACTTTAAAACAAAGGCCATAAAGAAAGACAAAGGACACTATATAATAATAAAAGGATCAATACAAGAAGAGGATATTTTACTTGCTAACATATATGCAACCAATATAGGAGCACCTAAATACGTAAAACAAATACTAACAGACATAAAGGGAGAAACTGATGGGAATACAATAATAGTAGGAGACTTTAACGCCTCATTCACATCAATGGATAGATCTTACAGACAGAAAATCAATAAGGCAACAGAGTTCCTAAATGATACAATAGGTTAGACTTAATTGATATTTTCAGAATATTATATCAAAAAACACGTTCCTTTCAAGTACACATAGAACATTCTCTACGATTAACCACATACTAGGACACAAAATAAGCCTCAACAAATTTAAGAGGATAGAAATTATTTCAAGCATCTTTTCTGACCACAAGGGCATAAAACTAGAAACCACCCACAGAAAGAGAAAAAAGAAAAAAACAATTACATGGAAACTAAACAATATGCTACTAAAAAATCAATGGGTCAACAAAAAAAAATCAAAGAGGAAATGAAAAAAATACCTTGAGACAAATGACAATGAAAACACAACCATACAAATCTATGAGATGCAGCAAAAGCAGTTCTAGGAGGGTAGTTCATAGCAATACAGGCCTTCCTCATAAACAAGAAAAATCTCAAATAAACAACCTAATCTACCACCTAAAAGAATTAGAAAAGAACAAACAAAACCTAAAGTCAGCAGAGGAAGGAAATACTAAAGATCAGAGAGGAAATAAAACAGAGATTTAAATAAATAAAACAAAGATTTAGGTCAGTCTCCCAAGGCAACAGAAATAAAAGCAAAAATAAACAAATGGGACCTAATCAAACTTACAATGTTTTGCACAGCAAAAAAAACTATAAGCAAAATGAAAAGACAACCTAGGGCCTGGGAGAAAATATCTGCAAATGATGCAACCAACAAGGGATTAATTTCCAAAATATACAAACAGCTCATACAACTCAATAACAAAAAAACCCAAACAAACCAATCAAAAAATGGGCAGAAGACCTTAACAGACATTTCACCAAAGAGGATATCCAGATGGCCAATAGGCACATGAAAAGATGCTCAACATCGCTAATTATTAGAGAAATGCAAATCAAACCTACAGTGAGGTACCACCTCACCCTGGTCAGAATGGCCAGCACTAAAACGTCTACAAATAGCAAATGCTAGAGAGGGTGTGGAGAAAAGGGAACCCTCCTACACTTTTGGTGGGAATGTAAGTTGGTGCAGCCACTGTGGAAAACAGTATGGAGGTTCCTCAGAAAACTAAAACAGAATTACCATATGTTCCAGCAATCCCACTCCTGGGCATATATCTAGACAAAACTATGATTCAAAAAGATACATGCACCCCTATTTTCACAGCAGCACTATTCACAACAGCCAAGACATGGAAACAATCTTCATCGACAAATGAATGGATAAGGAAGATGTAATACATATATACAATGAATACTGCTCAGCCATAAAAAAGAACAAAATAATGCCACATTTGCAGCAACGTGATGCAACTAGAGATGATCATACTAAGTGAAGTAAGCCAGAAAGAGAAAGACAAATACCATATGATATCACTTATATGTGAAATCTAAAATGTGACACAAATGAACTTATTTACGGAAACAGACTCACAGACACAGCAAACAAACTTACGGTTACCAAAGGGGAAAAGGGGTGGGAGAGGGATAAATTAGGAGTTAAGGATTAGCAGATACCAACTACTATATATAAAATAAACAACAAGGTCCTACTGTATAGCACAGGGAACTACTGGATTGGCCAAAAGGTTCGTTCTGTTTTTTCTGTAAGAGGGCTCTAGTAGCACTTAGTTGTCTAACTTCATTCAAAACGATTTTGTTAGACTGTATGTGACAGCTGTCATATCAGCATGCATTTAAAAAAAAAGACATCAAAATTGGTGAATTTTTTGTAGCCATTTTAATATTGAAGATGGAAGATAAAAGCAACATTTTCAGAATAGTATGCTTTATTATTTCAAGAAAGGTAAAAACACAACTGAAATGCAAAAAGAAATTTGTGGTGTATGGAGAAGGTGCTGTGACTGATCGAACGTGTCAAAAGTGGTTTGCGAAGTTTTGTGCTGGAGATTTCTTGCTGGACGGTGCTCCATGGTGGGGTAGACCAGTTTGAAGTTGACAGGGATCAAATCGAGACATTAACTGAGAAAAATCAACGTTATACCACGCAGGAGACAGCCGACATACTAAAATCCAAATCAAGTGTTGAAAATCATTTGCACCAGCTTGGTTATGTGAATCGCTTTGATGTTTGGGTTCCACATAAGTTAAGAGAAAAAAACCTTCTTGACCGTGTTTCTGCAAGCGATTCTCTACTGAAACGTAACAAAAACGTTCCATTTTTAAACCAAATTGTGACAGGCGATGAAAAGTGGTTACTGTACAATAATGTGGAACGGAAGAGATCATGGGGCAAGCGAAATGAACCACCACCAACCATACCAAAGGCTGGTCTTCATCCAAAGAAGGTGATGTTGTATATATGGTGGGATTGGAAGGGAGTCCTCTATTATGAGCTCCTTCCAGAAAACCAAATGATTAATTCCAACAAGTACTGCTCCCAATTAGACCAACTGAAAACGGCACTCGACGAAAAGCATCCAGAATTAGTCAGATGAAAACGCATAATCTTCCATCAGGATAACGCAAGACTGCATGTTTCTTTGATGACCAGGCAAAAACTGTTACAGCTTGGCTGGGAAGTTCTGATTCATCTGCCATATTCACGAGACATTGCACCTTCGGATTTCCATTTTAGGTCTTCACAAAACTCTCTTAACAGAAAAAATTTCAATTCCCTGGAAGACTGTAAAAGGCACCTGGAACAGTTCTTTGCTCAAAAAGATAAAAAGTTTTGGGAAGATGGAATTATGAAGTTGCATGAAAAATGGCAGAAGGTAGTGGAAAAAAGGGGTGAATACGCTGCTCAATAAAGTTCTTGGTGAAAATGAAAAATATGTCTTTTATTTTTACTTAAAAACCAAAGGTACTTTTTGGCCAACCCAATATATTCAATATCCTGTAATAAACCATAATGGAAGAGAATCTGAAAAAGAATACATATATATAAAACTGAATCACTTTGCTGTACACCAGAAACTGATACAGCATTGTAAATCAACTATACTTCAATTTTTTTAAAAAAGAAAGAAACTTACTTCAAGAAATTCTTAGCTTTGTAAACTTCTGGATGGAAATGAGCAGAAAAATCAGCTAGAGATGTTCAGTAGCTCAGTGAAGCTGTTTTTATCAAGTATCATAATGTTCACACACATACTTAGCTATAACAATAATCCAACTTAATCTCCGGAAGTACCTCCCTACTCTTTAAAGGCAATTAAATCAAAAGGAGTGAATGTTTCTCCTCCTCTCAAGAATAAAATATCCAAGCAATGCTTAACCTGCTGAACTGCTATAGAGACATTTAAAATGTGGGAAATCCCACAAAAAATGAGCACCTGTCTTACTTCTAAAAAACAAACTTCAGTTTTCTATGAATAAATCTTTCAAATACAAGGAGTTAAGCAAGAAAGGATTCTTACATTCTGTTGCTCACTTGCCTAGAGAAGATCAAGGTATGTTTAAGAGCAGATCCAACCCTGCAAAGCAAACTGATTAATAACACACTGGGAGAAAGGTCTGCTAAAAGAACTCTGCACTGGCCTAGTACATGACACAGTGTGTAGTGAAGCACAAACAACTATAATTCAGAGACATTAAACAATATCAAGTCAATGTTAAAGATGGTAAATCTATTAGAACATATAAGAACTTTGCTTCCTGAACACAAAAGAAAACATTATTAGAGCGATAAATAGTTCTCCTGAAACCCAGACTGCAGTGCTAATGGGGACTGCTTAAATAATGAGATAGCTGTGGATTCTTCTGAAATTTATAAGGTATTTTTACTGTGGTAGTGGTTACCTTGTAATTACTATTACTTATCTAGCATTCTCTTGAAAATTTTAGTGGCTTTAAGGGTGTCACCAAAAATTCCAATATTCAAAAGGATGAAGGTATCACAAAAACGTTTATATAGAGTACCACCTCTCTAGATTACAACCTAAGTTAGTGCCTTATTAATTAGATTACAAAATATCTAACTGACAGTAGCTTAGTCCACTCAAAGAGTCAGTTTCAGTGAGTTATGCTTGATAATACCTCCTCAGTTTTTTATTAAAGGTGATTAGAAAAGACATTTTTTTTTTTTTTTTTTTTTTTTTTTTTTTTTTTTTTGCGGTATGCGGGCCTCTCACTGTTGTGGCCTCTCCCGTTGCGGAGCACAGGCTCTGGACGCACAGGCCTAGCGGCCATGGCTCACGGGCTTAGTTGCTCCGCGGCATGTGGGATCCTCCCGGACCAGGGCACGAACCCGTGTCTCCTGCATCGGCAGGCAGATTCTCAACCACTGCGCCACCAGGGAAGCCCAGAAAAGTACTTTGCCACAGTGTAGTCTAGTTAAAATTTTTTTCTTTCCTATTTATTTCTATCCACCAATGGAATATATGTTATCATGTGACCCTGAAGAAGGGAAGATGGGTAAGTTCAGAATTAGGAAACTGGAGTCAGGAGGCTGGAGTCAGAATGTGGTCATAATATTTACCTGTTGCTCACAACCAGAAAGAGATTAGCCAATACTTTCGTGGAAAAATAAGGAAGCTCATATTTGCAATGCAAGAACAAAACATTCGCTATATTATTTTATTGCCCACAGCATCATGAAAAGCTTTAAAAAAATTTTTAATGTAACACCCCCAAGTAGATACATTTAAACTTAAATTTAACTTCAGGTCATCAAGAAAGATACCTTTGGTATCATTTTCTGTTTTTAATTGACCCTTTCTCCAGAGTCTTGCAATGGAGGAATAGTTGGCAGGATTTTTTTTTTTTTTTTTTTTTTTTTTGGCTTTTGCTGTTCAAAGTGCTACCAGGGGTACATGTAATTTCTACAATTTAACATAAAAATTATCCTTCCCTACTTGTGAGGCGCTGTTTTTCACTAAGATTATAACTTTAGGAGTGGTGCACATAAATTGGTGAGCAAGTCAGCTAATACTTATCAAGATAACCAGGTTCACTAAACCGGCAATCCACAGGGTGACAGATGTCAGAAACACATTATTTTCATAGTCATATCACCTATTTGTTCTTCTTAACCATAACAAATTAGAAGTAAGATCTTCAACAACATATAAAATTTAAAGAATTGAAGTAAATGGGAAAAGGAACCTGAAGTTGTTAATAACCTCATTAAATGTAAATATTCCCCAAATAAGAATACCTTTTTTAAAGAGCCAAACTTTCATCTCAAAACCTTTACATTAAACATCCAGAAATTTGGGAGTCATCCTAGATTCCTCATTTTTCTTTGTCCCTCGAGCTCATTCATTGGTCACTACAGTCCTCTCCAATCCATCACCCCTGCCCTAGTGCAGAAACTTCTCATATCTCCCATTACCGTCTCCCATGTGCATTCCTAGTCTCAAGAATTACTTCCTTCTGATCTTCTATCAAATTACTAACATAGTTTTTCATTAAAATAAAAATCAGTTAAATAAATAAATAAAACTAAATAGAGTTTTTACTTAAAAACAAAACATCTCTAATTACAAAAGCAATATATATTCATGGTTGAAAGCCTGGAAAATACAGATAAATATAAACAGTAAAACAATCATTCATAATCTCACAACCCAGCAACATTAAAAAAAATAGCACATGACCTAGAAGTCTCTTTTTTAAGCATTATATGTATGGTTTTAAAAACATAACTGGCATTGTATTTGGAGTTTTATCTCCTACTTTTCACACACCATGGACACCTTCCTATTAAGGTTTACTTGAAAATGTCTTTAGTGCTTATATAAATCTCTATCAAATGTCATAAGGTAATTTATTAACACCAGTCTCCTGGGAGCTCCGTGCCATCACCTCTTCAGAGGCACCTGACTTAGATTGGTTCTTCTTTGCCCGTACTAGAAATAATGGTGTGGCTGACATCTTTGTATAAAAATTGATAACTAAATCTTTGCTTCCTTTATGTCTTGAGATATATGCCAAAATTGGCATTATTGGATCAAAAGGTTTAAATATGTCTTAGGCTTCTGAGCTATATTGTAAAATTATTTTCTATAAAGTTTAAACCAATTTATATCCTCAACTGAAGAGTACAAAAAACACTGCCTTATCACAATCCTCCCTAGCATTCAGTATTGTTTTAAATTACAATTTAGAAAAGGAAAAAAAAAAAATGAAGTTCCCAACACAGTAAGGCACTGTCTCAGAAATTTTCTGCTCAGTACCCAAGGTTATGCCTTACGCTATGGCACTATACCTCTTATTTGGATTTATTTGTTCATTCATTCATCAATTCAAATATTTACTTCACAGTCTTCCAGGTACTGGGAACACAAAAGTGAGTAAGACAGAAAAGCTCAGTAAAGCTGAAAAAATTAGTTCCATGATTCCTTCATCCAAAGGATTGTCCTCAGAGCTATCAAATTCCCTCTCTACTAACTACTTTATGGGTCTGGTCTGGGCTCAGTCCTTGAGAAGAGGCAGTCCCTATGTTGATCAACATGACATTTGTGATAACAGAAAGCAGTGAGACATAAAGCTGGAGAAGTCACACAAAAGCCAAGTAGTGAACAGTCTTAAATGTACGTTAAGGAACCTGCCTTTAACCTGGAGGCTATTAGTCCCCAAATACTTCAACTCTGCCTTAATCATCTGCCACAGTCACATAACATAACATGCCAATGTTCTGTTTTCATTTCAAAAGGAAACTTTACTTCACTATTATAAATTTAAAAACCAGTATTATTTGACATAGAAAGCAACAAGAGACAAAATACACAAACTATTATTAAATTTTTAAAAATTTAAGATGAAATGCAAGTAAAGCATTCCTGGAAATAGGAACACGAACAATTAGCGCACCTGTAACATGGTCATTATAGCAGCCTTGAAAAAGAAGCATTTCATGTTTCCTTCCTTTCAAACCTCCTAAAGTTATGACATGCCTCTAGCCATACAGTACAAACTGTCCTATTCAATTAATTGGTACCAGTGATTGGTCATTTAATGGAAAAGAGCAGTTAGAGTAAGGAACCGTTTCAAAAAAAATAAAAACACTCATACACAACTTAAAACTTCATTCTAATTTAAAATATATATGTGTACATTTATTTGCCAATTTTTAAATGCAGGATCAAGGCCTTTTCTTTAAGTAACAATGTGTTGGAGGAGTGCCCTATGATCTTTCTTTTATACGCCATGCTAAAATACACATGCTATGTTTATTTCCTGTGTCAGTTTCCTTACAGTAGACAAAGAAACTAAAGATATTCCCTGGACTCATTTTTTCCCCCAAATAACTAATAGTTGTTTTTCATCCATCTCTAATTTGACAGCAATTTCTTTAGTTACAAGTCCCTACTCGTACTTCCAAAGCACGTACAACTCAGTTTTCATAGAAATAACTTTCTTTTTTATGCTCATATTTCATCAGCTTTCATAATATTTAACTGAACTATCTAATTCCAATACAAGTACAAAAGGTTGGGATTATACAGTTCAACTGCAAGGAGCAGAAATATTCAAACATACTACAAGAGTAGCCTGTAGATGTAAGCATTTAACCCACTGTGGGTAAAAGTCATGCTCTACAGGGGAAATGGAGTGAGTCCACTAAATTGAGGTTAACTAAGAGAAGAGATTTCAACTACTACTTTTCCCCTCTCTTCTTAAATATATTGGTCACATTTTTCAAGATTGGATAATGTTAGCTTCCCTTGATTACAGGATTTTGTGAATTCCTAAATGACCACTCATCTTTACCACGTTTCCTCCAACAGTTCCTTAAATGTAATCAGCCACCTTGAGACACTCCAAAACTTTTATCTTAACATCAAGAATGATACTCTTTCTCGGCACTTTTGCAGCATCTCTAACACTATTATTTTTGTTAGCCATTACAGCTCAAAAACATTCATTAAAAATCTTATAAAAGTATTCCCTATCTTAACTTCAAAACTAGAACTACATTACAGAGTTTGGCAGAAATAATGGAAAAGTCTTCACACATCCATTTGAGTTGCAAGAAGAATTTCAAATATTTCTGGACGAAATCTTCAATTTGTGAGATAATATGCATGAATGAGACAACTTTTGCAAATAAGTACATCTTGAAAAATATATCTGCTCATGCGAACAACTTACATTTATCCCGACAAATTTAAGCATTCCACATACAGAACAAAGTGAACAAGATAGGTGCCAAACTAGAACTATGAAATACATAAGTGAGTTGGATTCTTGTTCCCCTCTGAAAAGACTACTTAAGGATTCCTCTGAAAAACCACTGAAAGTATTCTGAATATTAGAAAAGATGCATGGAAGATCTGATAATTTTTCACAGGAATTTTCCCAAACTGGATGGCAGCAAAGAGGAGATGAAGAACCCCCTTTCTACTTCATGAACACGAACTAATAACTTGACACATTCAGAAGAACAGATTCTAAAGATTATGTTAGATGGTTTCTTTGAATAAAAGGCCTAACTTTTATTAGTATTTAAATGTAGAACAAAGTTGAGCATTAACTATTTTCTGATCTTTCCAACCACAAACACTTGAGAGTTAGGATTCTTGGTGCTTGTTAACACCAAAATTTAAAAATGAAACTGTCCCAATGACCTTAAATCTCATGTGAGTTATATACCAAGCAATGTCCAAAGAAGTATCCCTTTCTTGTTGACTAAAAGCAGTCTTTAGCACTGAGGAACTGATTTTTCAGGCAGATTTTTAATTTTTTAAAATTTAATAATAGTTTGTAATTTTTTCTACTGTTACCTTCTGTATATGGCAAAAATAGTGATTTTCTATTTATAATAATGAAATAAAGTTTCCTTTGGAAATGGATTTTCAATTTAAAGAGTAATGTTACAGAAGATTAAGTTACTGATAGATGAGGGATTAAATTATTTGGATACTACCTAAGTCATTAAGTTAATATCCAAATAATTTAAGTATGGGAAACAACAGTCTTCAAGATAAAGGCAAGTTCCTTTACAAGCATTTAAGATCATTCTAATTATCCTTCCAGTCTCTTTTCTCACCACTTTCCCTCATCACAAACTTCATGTTCTAGCAATATCCCACACATAACAAACCATCCTTTCTGCCTAAAATGTCTACTCTATTACCAATATTATGACCACCACCACCTCCACAGACCATGCCCCCCCCCACACACACACTATACCTAACACCCAACTTAACTCCTTACATTAAAGAGGCTCTACACTAAGGTATTACCTTCCTCCAAAAATTCTCCATAACCATATCTCCTCAGGCTGTATTATATGTTACTAGAGACTTTGTCTTACTCATCTATATTTCTTTCTCTGGTTCCCAGCATGTTCGATAAATAATTTTCGAAAGAATGACTCTTACTTGACTAGTCTGTATCATTTAGCAATGCTAATTACACTCTACTTTCAACTTTTATCCCTTCATGAAGGCTCCTTTATAAAGTACTCCCCTGGTACTCCTACTCCTCTGTAAGCATTCCTTTGATTCTCTGTAACTTTGATTCTCAATAGCCTTTGAAAGCACTTCTCTCCTCCCCAAAACATGTGACCCATGATACTATATGGGCCATCCTTCTGGTGTAGTCTCCTTCTTGTTGAACTCACCTATTCAAAGTACTTCGACTACCATCACAGACACAATAGCAGTAGCCAAGCCCTCACTCCTTTACATCTAGTCGCCTACTGGACATTTGCACCTGGATGCTTCATAGGTACCTGTGGTGGGCAGCTTCTAAAATAACCCCCAGTTAATTCTGCCTCCTGGAATTCAGGCCCTGTATAGTTCCCTCCCACACTGAACAGAGCTGATCTCTCAGCTGAGCTGAGAGAACTTGACAAAAAAGAATGTGACTTCTGAGGTTAGCTCATACAAGTCATTATGGCTTCCACCCTGCTGTCTATGATCACTTGATCTGGATAAAGCCAGCTGCCTCAAACACCACCATGAGAGGTCTTCCTGGTGAAAAACCGAGGTCTCCTACCAACAAACAGCACTCACTTAGCCAGCATGTGAGTCACCTTGGAAGTAGATCCACCAGGTCCAACCAAGCCCTCAGATGACTCAAGCCCTTGCTTCAGTAGCAGACATCTCAACTGCAACCTCATTAGAGACCCTGAACCACAAATCACCCAGCTAGGTTGCTCCCAGGTTCTTTATTACAGTAAACTGTGTGAGATAATAAAGGTTTAGCACTGTCCAGCAGAACTTTTTGTGATGATTAAAATGTTCGATGTCCAATGTCCAAAACAGTGGCCATTGGCTACACATGGCTACTGTACACTTGAAAGTGGTTAGTGTGACTGAAGAACTAAATTTTCAACTTTTTCTAATTTTAACTAATTTACATTTAAATAGCCACATGTCTTGTGGCTACCATGTCGTATAGTGCAAGTTTATTTATTGCTTTGGGATAATCTATTATGCAGCGTTAGATAACTGACACAGTACCTTAAACTAAATCTGTCCCTTACTACCGCTGTTTTCTTCTCCATCTTTCATCTTATCAGTCAACCAAACAAAAATAAAACAAAACCGTGCCTCCTCCCTTTTATATTCCACACCTTAGTGAACGGTACCAACACCCATCCAAACACCCAAGCCAAAAAGGCCCTCACTTTCACCACCGACCCTTCTTATACTACTGGTATTCTTAACATTTTCTTAATAGCTCTATTTGTCTCTTCTCTTTTAAATGTAATGTTACAACTTTAATACTTCATTCTTTTTCATTATTGAAAAATGTCTCCTTATTGGTATCTCTGCCCCTAAAACTTCTCAAGACTAATGTCTTCACACTGCCACCCAAATGATCTTTCTATAACATAACAATGATCGTATTACCCCTCTGATTAAAGACCTTCAGCGGTTTCCCACAATCCAGAGGATAAAACCCGAACTCCTCAGAAGAGCATAAAAATAATATGATGCCTCCTATCACTGCAACTTTACCAAAATGTTGTGACGGAAGTCAACCTCCATGCTCTTCTCACACTGAACTACATGCGTTCTTAGAAAAGGTGAGCTATTTCACCTCTGTGCCTTTGTTCATACTCTTGCTTTACCTGAAATGATCTTCTATTCCTCACCTGTCTGATAACTACAACCCACCTTCAAGGATTCAATGCAAGTATTCATCTCTTGTTTCTGATCTGTCCAGAAAGTACTGATTCTTCTCAAGTCCCACTGCACTCTGTGCAGCTAGCTGCCTACATGTCTACATGCCTACATGTCTCATTCTGTTAGACTAGAAGCTCCTAAAAGGCAGAAAGAGTACCCAATTCAATGCTGATTCTATCTGGCAGTATTAAGTGTTAAGAGTGCAGGTTTGGAAGTCAGACAAACTTAAGGCTCAAATCCCAGTTTTGCCACTCACTAGGCATGCTACTTAAACTTTCTGAGCTCCTGTTTCTTCACCTGCAAAATGAAGATTATATAATAAAACCCATTACCTCACAGTGTCACTGTAAGGAATAAGTAAACTATTATGTATAAAATGCTACAGTGCCTACTGCATGATTCTTAATGAATAAATGTATTTTGGATGAAGAGACTAATGAGTTACTACCTCCTAGGTGGGTAAAGAAAGGGTGAGATAGGTCAAAATAAAAGGTATCATCTTTGAAATCACTTTTGCTAGGATACTCTGAAGAAAATTGGTAAGTAATACAGGAAGCCTCTTACGTATCTACCATGGAGTCAGAAAATGACAGGGAATCGCAAAAGGACTCAATTGGAAACAAATAAAAGGTTGAGGAAACTAAAAGGTTGAGGAAGAGGAGAGACTCTAGATGGGGTCAGATGGGCGAGATCAGAAGCCCAGTGATGACAATGAAGGCAAAGAATGCATACAGAAGGGAATGGGGGAGAATGAGAAAGAAGTAGAAGGTAAGAAGTAGAAAAACACAAAAACTTGAAAGTAGAATCTTTCCAAGCAACAACAAGATCTAAGATGTAGTCATATAGATCCTAGGATAAATCACATGAAACTGCAAATATTGAACTATTTTTGACTAAAAAACCAGACTGGTCCATTTCAAAAATAATAAATTGGACCTTTTTTAAATAATAAAATTTGGGGGATTACATATTAATTCCATTTTACATTCTACCTTTTGCCTTGAGTGCCTGAGACGATGTAGGGCTCCTAAGAAAATCATGGAAAACAAAAAATTACTTTCCTATTAAAGTGTCCTGGGTGTTCTCTGGAACACAATTTAGAAATTGCTGCTGTAGGGCTTCCCTGGTGGCGCAGTGGTTGAGAGTCCGCCTGCCGATGCAGGGGATACGGGTTCGTGCCCCGGTCCGGGAAGATCCCACATGCCGCGGAGCAGCTGGGCCCGTGAGCCATGGCCGCTGAGCCTGCGCATCCGGAGCCTGTGCCCCGCAACGGGAGAGGCCACAACAGTGAGAGGCCCGCATACCACAAAAAAAAAAAAAAAAAAAAAAAAAAAAAAAAAAAAAAAAAAGAAATTGCTGCTGTAATTTACATTAAAAGATAAGAGACTAAATAAATAACCTTCTTTGGCTGAACCCTCTCATTTGAATTTTATACTTTCTAGTTGTGTTTGGATTCTAACTTCACAGAAATCATAGTTAGCCAAAATTATGTGCAGTAACAAATACAATGAACCAAGAGTCATAAGACCTGGATTTTAAACCTCATCACAAATATGTATTAGCTGGGAAATACTGGGCTAGTCAATGAATGTCTCTGAATCTAAGTTTTTTCTCATCTGTAAAACAGGAATAACATCTGTCTTGTGTTGCTGTGTGTATTAAATATAATGCCTATAAAGCACCTAGAATTATACTTAATAAATGGAAGCTCATTGTTACTAAATGAGGAAACAACTAAAATATATGAAAGTGACAATGATTTGACTTGTTAGATGTGACAAGATTGAAGTGAATCATATTGTTTATATGATAATAACCTGCTCATTTTTAAATATGGAAAATAAGCATGGGCAAATATTTCTATAATAAATAGATTACTTACGGGCTGTGAATTTGTCATCTACCTTCTCATTATTTTTTCCAATGTGACTTTTAACTTCATCAACCCGCAAAGATAACAACATTCTCCAGACGAGTCATATCGATAACAAACTTTGCAAGCTGGATAAGCAAAGATTTCCTTATTGCTAACAGTGTGAGGAAGCAATGCTAGCTAAAATGAGATATGGTAAATATTTATGCAAAATTAACAGAACTTTACCCCACAGGGAGGCTGCAAGCATGGGAAAAAGCAGCTTCCCAGAACTCAGCATAGCGGATGTCTGTAGATCTCCCTAAGGGCTATAAAGTCTCCACATCCATAAGAATGCTTCAAAGGGCACTGCCTTTTTGCATGCAGCCTCTTTGTAAGTCTGAAACCTAGTAAAATTCTCAAATTAGAATTCTCTAGCCTTTCTCTACCTAGAAACAGTACTTATTAAATAATGATTTGGTTTGTGGGCTTCTTTTTTAAACCAACTATCTGCCTATCTCTGTTCAGATTCTCTAGGGTTACTAAGAAAATGCAAGAAAACAATTCATAGCTAAAAAGAGTTAAGTTAAAAAACACACTGAAATATCTCTTAAGCAAGTTTTCCAATGTTAATGGCATAAAGAGTGGCTAGACTAAAATGATTCATGCCACGGAATTGTAACAACAATAAAAAAATCATTTACAAAGAAGAAATGAAGATTAAAAGTAACAATGTATTATGGCACAGAAGATGCATCTAGAGCTAGAATAAAAGGGATAATATTTCTTTAAGTGGCAGAAAATATAAACTAAATGACAAAGAAGAGAAGATCACTACTATAACAAGAAATCTTTAAAAAGAAAATATAGTCTCCATTACCACTTAACCAAACATAGATACTCGCTAAGAAAAAACTTAAGCCCAATTTGCTTATATCATTTGTTTCACAAAGGCCCAATCACTTACTATTAAAATCATTCATCTGCTGCCTTTTCTTACTCTTATGTACACAGTATAACAATTTTTTGACTCACTGCTGTTTTGTGTGCCTATAATTTAAAAATAAATAAATAAATAAAACTTGTATTAGATGGGCCTTAAACTTCTTTTATTTATTTATTTGTTGGTTTGTTTGTTTGACTGCATTGGGTCTTCGTTGCTGCTCATGGGCTCTCTCTAGTTGCGGCGAGCGAGGGCTACTCTTCGTTGTGGTATGCGGGCTTCTCATTGCAGTGGCTTCTCTTGTTGCGGAGCCTGGGCTCTAGGCACGTGAGCTTCAGTAGTTGTGCAACACAGACTCAGCAGTTGTGGCTCGTGGGCTCTAGAGCACAGGCTCAGTAGTTGTAGCACACGGGCTTAGTTGCTCAGCGGCATGTGGTATCTTCCTGGACCAGGACTCAAACCCGTGTCCCCTTCATTGGCAGGTGGATTCTTAACCACTGCGCCACCAGAAAAGTCCCTTCAACTACTTAAAAGAACTTTGGAATAGTTATAATGGAAAATGATTTACAAGCAACACATATTCAGCTTCAAAAAAGTCCAATGTTTACAGATGTATGTATATATTTTCAAAAACTGAGTAAGAAACCGAACTACAATGTAGCCATTTTTTAGAGGAAATGAGACAAAATCCCTCTGGAAAGGGGAATAATAGGTGATTAAGAGTAAAAAGAATAAAACACAGTTATGAAATTATAATGTAAAGACAACACTTTAATGGTTTTGAAGACAAATCCACTTTCTGGGTTTCATCCAACTGATTTAAAAGATCCACTGACTGATCCAGATGAGCCAATCATAGTATAAGCAAACCTGAGACCAGTAGGCCAGAAGAAAGTAGGCATTGGAATCATAATCCCAATTCTTCTGTTTAGAAACAATATGACCGCAATTCTTCTGTTTAGAAACTATGTGACCTTGAGCAAGGTAGTGAAGGTCTGTCTCAGAACATCATTTTTCTCTGTTTTAAAATAGGAACAACAATATTTAACTTACATAGCTGAGAAAAATTTAAAAAGACGATGCACAGAGAGTACCTAGGACAGTGTTCAGCATTTAGTATGTACTCAATAAATATAAACTCCTTTACCACATCCCAAATTTCCTTATAAAACTAAATTTCATCTCATTTTAAATGTTTATTTTTCACCTAGTTTCACCTTGCCACCTTTCTAATGTGTAAACTATTAGAGCAACAAGTCATCATGACTTAAGCAGTCTTCCTAATAATCAAACTACTGTAGTTTCCAGAATCTTCCACTGATCAACTCATCACCATATTTATCACTGGATGACAAAGTATAGGCTTAATGGGTTGCTACTACCTTCAAAGAGGTAGCTAATGAGTAGAGACGTTCTCCTTCAAGTAGTGACTAAAGCAATGCCTAATCAATAAAATGTGATTTCTTCTATGCAAAAGCAATGGACATCTAAAAGCTTCTTAAATTTCAATCTATTCCATGCCCTTTTCATCTTAGTTCAGATAACTCACCAAAATACAATTAAATTGAAAAACAGAAATGAAACATAAAAAGATAGTATATGATAAAAAGTAACATTAATTTTTTATTTAAAAAATAAGATAAATTTAACTATTAATTATGATTTCATACCACTATTTCCCCAAAATACACATGACTTCTCACCTTAACCTTCAACACTAATCAATGAATATCACTCTTACAGGTAAATTTCTTAATTCTTAAATGTAAATCAGCAGGTAACAAGGACACAAAATAACTCTGCCAACACAGTGACCTACACAGAGTAGCCATTCAATATTTAACTGAACAAATGAATAAACAAATGAACTGATGCTGTCAAGACAGAACTGGACAAATTCTGAGTGATCAAAAGCAGATTTAAAAGTTGATTGTCCTAATAAGAACCTGCTGTATAAAAATACAATTCAAAAACAAACAAACAAAAAGAGGTTGATTGTCAATCCTAAAAAGTCTTACTGATTCTGTAACTAGAGATGTTATTTTTTCACAGTCTGAGTTGAAATAACTGTCTCTTTAGTCTATTCCTCACTTCCAAATGTACCTTAATTCTAAGAACAGCCTATAATTTGAAATATAAGAGAAAGGGAATATTATCACAGCAAGGAAAAAACACTGTCACAGCAGTAGCAGCAGCAAATACATATGAATTAAAAATCATTTTAAATGTATAGATCAAAGTTGTAGGAAAACCTAACTAATTTCTGAGGTTTAAACAATAAGAGCTATTATAACTTACTGACCTCTTTAATGTACTTAAATACATTCTTGTTTAATCTTCATGATGACGCTAAAGGTAAGTGATATTATTCCAATTTTTACAGATGAGAAAACTAAACTGTCGTTCAGAGACATAAATTTGCCTAAGGTCTTCCAGTCTGTAAGCAGAACAAGTCTGATATACCAAAACCCAGGCTCTTTTCTCTATATTATCCTCATTCATTTCCCTTTTACTATTCCTCTCTTACAAAGGCTAAAAAATTAAAATTAAAATATATATAATTAAGAGCTAAAATATCTTTTCCTTTAAAAGCTACTTTTAATCTCTAACAAAGAGAAAATCTCAAAAAGAACTCTGCCAGGGAAGTCAAAATTAATATAATTACTAATATTTATCAATAGATATATTTTACTTAATTCTTTTTTTGGAAACAAATTATACCTTGTATCCTGTTATGCAATAATTGCATGATAAGAACTTTCTCTTTTTTTTTACTATTCACATCCATTTACTAACACACCCAACTTACTTTTAAACACTGTCTCAAGAATTCTGATCATGTAGGGCTTCTGAATAAATAGACAAGAAACACAAGTAAACACAAATACATAAGTTACAAGAAACCACAAACCGTTCCCCAAATTATGCAATTAACAAATGCAACTAAAATGTAACCAAAGTGCAAGTATATTATTCTGACAAAGGTACTAACAAACTATTATCTCTGAAAATGAATGTTTTTCAATCATGATACAACAGAAAAATAATATGAACAAAAGGCAAGTCAAAGAGTTATTCTCCATGGGAAAAAACTGCTTATTATTATTTTTATTAAAAATAGACTGTATTGCCCCAAAGCCAGCATCAATCCAATGCCAAGAAAAAATAAAATTTAAATAAAATTTTATGTGCAAGTCAATGATAGCCAATTTTCTACTTCAGTCACTGCATGGATTCTGAAATGAGATTAACAATATAACTTAATTAAAGAAAACTAAAACTACTTGGATACCTAGAAAGACCATTTTAATCTAAGTATTCTATGCACAGTGAAAGAGCCAGTTAAGAAAACATAATTAGGTAACACTATACTAAAATAAACTATTTTCATCATGTTATATACAATAATTTATTCACTAGCCTGCATAAATCCTCTTTGATCACCTCATTGTCACCTGCCAATCTACAAACTGAAGGGATTATATCTGTTCAATTTGATTCCCACTGTTATATAACACCCCTCCACAAAGAATGTCCTGTGAAACTTATGATTCTAGATCCATAATGTCCATTACTCCCATAACCATAGAAATGATAAGTAAACTTACTGTATCACACTATATGCTAGTAAAATCGAGTCAAAATGGAGGCTTTAAAAAGGTCCTCAGATGAACTAACCCAAGCAGTTGAAAGTGACTTTAATTATTTCTAAACTAAAATTAGACAGACTCACTTCCATACTTTTATATCATCCTAGGGATCTCCTTAAAGATTTGATAGAACCTTTCTCTGCACAGCAAACAGCAGAGGTGAATACAGAATTTTTATAAATGAATCTGATGTTCATCTCCAGAGTAAATAACATCACTGACTGGGAACTCCCAGAAGACTTAGAGACATTAAGGGCTGGGATTCCTTTCAATTGGCATCATTCCAACAGAGGCTCAGTGAGAAATGGAACCTCCTGCAAATCAAATCTGTTGCAATGTTATTTTTTCCAGAGGTTAATTACCTGCTTATGCTACACACACACACACACACAAAACACACACACACACACACACACACACAACACACACACACGAGAAAAGGAGGAATTGGAAAAATAGATGACATTCTGCTGTAGGCCTCCTCCAGAAATACTCAAAATGAAATCAAAACAACTTCTGGCTGTCAAATTCTAGACATACTTCATGAACATCCTTTCCTACTTGACACCTGTCAGTCCACAGTACCATTACCTCCAACTAAATAGTAAGAATTTACTAAAAGAAGTTACACTTTCATATTTTATCTTTCAGAGATACTCAGTGAAATATTTATGAGTGAAATTATGATATCCAGCAACTGCTTCAAAATAATCCAGTGGAGAAGCAGGGAAAGGAAACAGATGAACCGAGATTGTCCATACACCGAAAGTTATTGATGCTAATGACGAGAACATGGAGGTTTATCATACTATTCTCTATACTTTTGTATATGTTTGAAATATTCCATTAAAAAAACCTTTTATATTTAACAAGCATTTATTGATCACCTCCAGTGGTAGACTATATTACTGCTCCTAATTATTCACTTTCCCGTTTCCTTCCTTAAGAGGATTATACAGCCTCACCCATTATCATTTGACTTGCAATGCCACCTGTGGGAGGAGTATACATCTGTAGCCCACTGTCAATGAGTGTGACCATATGACTGCTTTGGCCAAGGACATGTAAGTGATATAATGTACACCTTGACTGAGTAAAAGTTTGAAAAGCCATTGTATGTTTGCATGAGCAGTTTTCCTGCTCTTTTCCTCTGCCACAGTAATGAAATATTGGGTTCCAAAAATGCTTCAACCAATCCACAGCTGACAAGACACAATGTAAGCAAGAAGTAAACCAGTAAGCCACGGATATTTGAAGGTGTTGCTATGGTAGCACAACCTAGCAAAAGCTGATAGATACACCTACTACAGGCTAGGTACCAGGAATATTAAAATATTATAAGAATGTTTAGGAAAGTAGACACACAAAAAAATGAACTATAGTTATCTTTGAGGGGAGAGTCTGAGAACCAGAGGGTGTATACGAATAGGGCTAAGATCAGAGGGAGACTTTATATAGTATTATATCATATTATCTATCACTTGAATTTTCATGCGTGTGTACGTGTGTGTGTGTGTGTGTGTGTGTGTGTGTGTGTGTGTGTGTGACCTGAATAACGTCATCTGGATAGCTGGATAATTTGGGCAATTTTTTTTCTTCCTTATGCTTTTTAGCATTAAAAGGGAATAAAAATATAATAAAGCAGATAGTAATTGATTACAAATGAATAAGAACTATCCTCCTACCCTTAAGGAACTCGAAAATTAGTTGCAATTTAGCTTTAAAGAAAACTTCTTCCCATAAAACATTCATTGTTAATTCTTTAAAGTGGCAAAGGCTAACTGCGAAAACAACATTTTAAAAAATTAGGAGTATAACACATGCAATTCTATCAGTTTGCTCATCCTAAGGTTTCAGCAAAGCAAATACGGGGTTTTGTATATGGGTGGTGCAGCTACCGATCTCAAAGGAAATTCTCTCAATTACATTATTTTAGTATGCTAATTAAGCTGGTGAAGAAGCTCGCTCTAGGTGTCAAGTTTTGTGAATAAGCCTTAACCATAGACAAGCCTTAACTATAGACAAGGTATCTACTCCACTAAGTTAACCCATGTAGGGTAAAATTATTTTAAAAAGCATTAGAAGAAAAAAGAAAAGGAAAAAATTCTAACCATGACTCTTGTGGTGATTAAACAACACTTGAATGGTTACAAAAGCCTCAAGGCCAATAAACTAATGCTTTACTACATGACTGTTTTTACTTATTTTGAGCAATAACCTGCAAATATGATTAGGGACATGTCCGCACTTTTCAACTTAGGATCTCAAAGCACTTTACAAACGTTAATTTAACCCTCATATCACCTGAGAGTTAAGTATTATACAGCATTATAACCATCTATCCCGCCACTACAAAATATTTAAATACCCCTTTGGCAGTACTTGCCCTGAGGAGGTCTTGCTCAAACAGCCAATAAGACAGGAAATAAGTGCATGTGCCACCAACAATCTCTGAAAAGATCAGACCCTTACCCACAAGAACCACTTCCCCTGAGTAAACCACAGAGACTGTACAGGACAACCACAACAGATCAGCTTGTGTCTGGAACACAGGCAGAGTTTTCCATCTAAAATCTATGGAAGGATATGTCTAAGCACCTTCACAAGATATCTTATATGTATTTAAGTATATAAGTATATTTGGGGGACTTGTTACTCTTCTGGACAAGACATAGCCACCTTCTGCCTTGTATGATCAATTTCACATATAATTTATTCAGACGCTGAGAAGTCTCCAGTTTTTCAACAACAGAATAATCTACATTTTTTGAATCCAGAGAAGACCGGCAAAATCCTCCTTAAGCTCGAGTGTGTGAACCTAAGATCAGCATTTAAATGTAATATTTAACCAAAACTGTAGTCTCAGAGCAATATCTTTAAATGCCTACAACAGGCATCAAAATACAAAGCAGTGTGACAAGTGGCTAAGAGTAAACATTAACTAAACCAGATTTTCTTACATATTTCCAATTTCTTCATGAATTGTTACAGTCCAACGACAAGAAATCTACTTTTTCACTGCCATTAGATTTGCTTCTCTCTCAACACTGGGAAGCCACCCAGACCTATCATGTGACTGGGATCTCAAAAACCAGGATTCAGCACTTGAATTAGTAAGAGATCCTGTTTTGGTATGAATCTAAACTGTCAGCTGCATTGGTGCATGTTAATTTAGTACGGAAAATTTAGTATATTTCTACTTTTTACTGAAGGTCAGTAATGCATTCTTATGCAATTTAGGCAAGGCCTCTGACCTTTGGCACCATGATGTATTATTACCTCTGCAAAATCAAAAAGCTGAAAATTATTCTTGGTACTAGCTTCATAGGTTTGTCTTGGAGTTAGAAACTCTCTTATAAACTTCTTTCTTATATGGCTATCTTGGTACTCTAGATATCCTAAGTAGAGAAAGTTAAAATGCCCTAAATCTGGCCTGTTTCCAAAATTCTAAAGTTTGAGAAAACAAAATCACTAGCAAAACACAAAAGAACAAAGACATCTATTTAAATAATTTTAAACTAAGTATCAACGATAAAGGTCTACTAATACAACATTCAAAAGCTCTATAATCATATATATATATATCTTATAATAATTTAAGTACCCACTTTTTCCTTTTGTTACTTATCATTAATAACAATTCTTGTAAATACAGTAAGAAAGTAAAACATTATTTCAACATTAATAACAGTATATCTTACTCGAAAAATAGTGCTAAGCATTGAAAGTCTGTTTCTTTTCACCAATATGTGGAAATAACAAGAAAAAGTAAAACAACACATGAACAATGGAAAAAATGACACACAATTTAAGATAAGACTGAAAAACCACCGCAAAAAAAAAAAGGAATAACAACTTACAGATGTATCTCACCATATGGTAACACATATTTTACTTTAAAGCTACAATCACATCTCTTCATTTACTTCTAGGTTCAGAAATGTTTCATCTTCATTTCTGATTAATTTTCAACCAAGGATGGCTTATTATTTGCTACACTTTTGACACATAATTGATAACACTGGTAACATTAGGGGCACTCATATTGGAAAGAATCACTTCGTAAACAAGGCTTTTATAACATGAGTAATTGCTTAATTAGTTGATTTGCTAATTATGCTGTTTATATAAACCTGTTTGTTTGTTTTTTGATGGTGACATCTCCCACATCCATTCTAAAAACTATCTAAAATAAAACTGAGTTAAAATGATACTGAGAATCTCTTTACTCATAATTTTGGGCTATGCCTGGAGAAAACTGAAGACCCCTGTATTACAGTAAAACTAAACTGGAACTTGCTGTTCTAGCATATGGGTAAACATAAAATATAGAATATCACACTTTGTAGTAGGACAGTGCCGAAAGAAAAAAATCCTTCTGCACTAGAAGAGCAGTTGGAGAAAACTTAACAGAATATTAAGAGGACAGGTTGATTTTTAGACAAGAATCAACAGAACATACAACTTGGCTAAGCAAAGAATAAGGGTGGGGGAAGGAAAGGGTGGTGGATAACTGTCTGAACCATTCACAGTCACATAAACATAAAATGGGAGGAGATCGTTATTTAGCCTGGTACAGCAAGTATATACAAGTAACAGGACAACTTAAAAGGAAAGTCTGTGCTAAAGATCAGGAAAAACTTCCTGACTACAAGATCTATCAGATTGTTGTTCAGTCTCCTGAGGAAGTGACGAGAGCTTTATCCTCTAGAGATACTTAAAATTAGAATGGATAAGGTACTAGAAAGCATCCTGTAAGAGAAAAATCCAACTCTGATTTAGTCAGCTTGGAAAGTTACAAGAGAAGTAGGACAGAAAAAATACACACAGAAAGACAATAATTTAAAGTGAAAAGTGGGGGACTTGAGAGCTAGAAAATCTAGGTCATATCTTGGGTCTATCCTTTCCAGTTTTATAATCTTGACGTAAATGCTATGAGTTGCCTAAAGTGTAAGTGATGATCTGCCTCACGCTGAGTTGAAGAACTACTACTATTGGATATCATTACATACACCAGGGTATTTCACACAAAAGGAAACAAAGTATTTATAATTTTGTTGATTTTAAAACTTCAGTTCAAATACCACTATTTTGAAGACCCTTAATTATTAAAAGGAAAAGGAGCAGGTCTTCAAATGAAGCTTTAAAACATCATCCAAACCAAGTTTTAATAGTTGAGACATAATGAAGTTAAGCTCCCTGTTTGTAAAAATGTGGCATGGTCAATTTCTAGGCGATAAGCAATTATATGATAAAAAACATTTCTAGTAACTTTGTTAGACAACCATGATGTAAAAGCGCTTCTCCAATTACCTCTGGAAAACCATTAATATATTCTGCTGCTTCTATAACCTGTATCAGTTTGGTAGGCAATTCATACCCATTTCTAGACAGCTTTCAGAAGAGGCAATCACATTTTGTTTACTCAAAGATTTTCCAACTGTTTTCCCTAGAATCACAATGCTCCACAGAAAAATATGTAAAATCCACCATTTATAGGTTTCATCAATGTATGCCTCAAATATCATTTCCTAAATTGGAATTTTTAAAAGATCATACATGTTAACTCAATGTTATATGCTACATTTTAACAACTGGAAGCCACTAATGTGTTAAGTGGTATTACCAGGTTAACATATTTTTGTAATGAGTCAAATAAAGCTTCTCTTGTCATCTCACTGAATACATATGAACATCTTATAAATGTGCCATTTATCTGTAAGACTATAGCTCTGTACTTTCAAAAAAATTTACTTTGGACTGTACATGTTGACTCATGTAAAAGTGTACAAGTGAATGTACTACTGCATACCTGTATGAATCAGGATTTTAAACTGAACAACTAAAAGAAAAGACAACATAAAATTGAATACAAAGCTAGCACTGTGATCCTGGTCCCCACTTTCAATTTGGTATTTATCAAATGACTGATTTTGTAAGTGAATGTGACCAATAATCTCACCTTGCAGATGACTCAAGCAGCCTTGAAAATAGCACACATACAGAATTCGTTTTGTTTTGTTTTTTAACCAAAAGCATTCTTATATGGCAGTGTCGGCAGAAAAAGTATCATGAATGAAAACGCTAATTACTGGGTAAATGCATATAAAGCCACAGGCTTCCAGACTCACTTTAAAAAACTTGCTTCAAAAAAAAACAAAAAACACAAAGAACAAAAAATTTGCTTCAGTTAAACAAGCTTAAAGCTGACTGTACAGTGCTAAAAAAAAAAGCCAATATATTTAAAACCTTTGTTTATCTATAAATCAAAAACAACAAAATCCACAAGTCCTAGACAAGACATAAGTTCATTTACTTCAACAAAGACCTTTATAACAAAATCCCACCGGTATTGTCCCTGAAAACTCACTGCTCTAGAAGATAGCCCGAAATAATTTACTCAGTCCGTTGAAAAAGCATTCTCTCCTCGTATCCCTCAGAAGAAATTCCAATTGCCACACGACCCCTAAACTCTCAGGGAGACACAAGCATCTAGGAGGATTAGAAACAATTAGGATATATTTTAGGGCTGAATGCAGCAATCAGTGTAAACTGAACAGCAGCAATCAGGTATTTCTACCACTTTTGAAGCACTGGTTCTAAAAATTGAAAAATATAGTCTCCAGGTCTCAAAGAAGTTACAAAGCAAGGCACTGGGTGGTATTCAAAAGCTGCTTAGATTTTTTTTTTTTTTTTTTAACAGTTCAGATACACTACATAAAAACGGTAGCTACCATGAACACATAGTTTGAGTTTTAAATTGATAACTATGCCTTTAAAAGGGGGGCTGGAGAGCCTGAGGAGTAGAGGATGAAGAGGAAAAAAATGGTAGTAAACAAATGTGTTAATTTAACTGCAAAATAATAATAGGATATAACAGAGTTCTGAGTATCCAAAGTGACCAATCAGAGCCTAAACATAGCTGAATTCCATCCCAGCCCCAGCACGTCCCTAACACAAGAATAAAACCCTTCTTATCTTGTTCAGCCATGTGTCGCCTGCCACAAACTGCAAAACAGAACAACGCCCAAAACCAGCTAGTCTGATTTCAACTGAGGACAGACAGACTCTGTAGTCAGAAGCACCACAATGAAAGAACTCTAACTCACACAGCTGGCCTGGTGGGTCAGCACACTCTACAAAACAAAGCCATACCACATACAGTACTTCAAACTTGAAAGGACCTTTAAAAAGACACTGTTAATTTGCCAATAGCTCTAGAATCAGCAAACTATACCTACAGGGCACTGGAGTCAGACAATGAGAAAAGAGGATGAGGTAGGTAAGGCTGAGAAGCTAGAAACTATTCTATACTCATAACTTTATTAAGGCATCCTGGCACAGAAATAATGCTAAACCAGTACTTCCAGATTTCACCCCAACCTATGTTCAAATCAGGGACAACCACTCTCCTAAGAGCCAATGGATGCTTGGTATTTACAGAATAAGATATGTTTAAAGAAAAAGCAATGGTCACGTAAGAATAAATCTTGTGGGGGGGGGAACTAGTAGTCAATTCCAAAGAAACACAAATCTATACTGTCTCAGCAATGCACATTCAATTAGGTGGCTTTTAAAGACTTTCTTCTTTTAAAGAATATGTGAAATCAGGCAGCACCTGAACTCATCCAAGCATATTAATACCCAAACCAATTTGCAGATTCATCTTAGAATATTCATCTCGTAATCCTTTGTGCCTAGCACAGTGCCTGGCAAAAAACAGGCATTAATTAATTTCATGCTTATTGTACATTTTTATCTCATCTAAGTTATAAAAAGAATACAAATCCCAAGATTTTATTTCCAAGATAATGGAAAGAGGAAAAAAATCTCTGAGAAGCAAAGAAGAAGAAACGTCATTACTTGGGGGCTTTTAGGTGATTTTCATGCGCAATGAGCTAGTGACCCTAAGTTCTGCTTCTACAAAATTAAACACCCTTACTATTGCAATGAAAACCACCAACACCACATTAGTTCCTAATGAGACTTGTCTGCAGGGTCAACAGAGAAGGCAAGAATTGAATGAACAAGGAAAACAATTACCCACACACCCATGAAAGTGATTTCTCAGAGGCAAAAAACACCCTGAAAGGAAAGGAACTGGAATAACTAGAAGAAATCAAGATAAGCATTGTTGCTACTCGTGTTAAATGTACTCTCAGAGAAGCTGAAAATCAAACACAGTAAAAAAATACACAAACAAAGAATAAACAGTTTAAATATTTAATGGAATCTTTTAGGTGAACATTCACGTGATACTGAAAAGCATCAACAGGAACAGGAAATTCTGTTTCTGGAGTAGCTGTTATGGTATGACAATGGAATTTGGCCCTTTTAAAATCAACAAATGAGTCTTACAATTGGGTGAAACTCTCTTATTAGGAAATTCAACTACTTTCTGCTGGAGTACTATTGTTGTACTTCTCATCAAAGTGCTTTCTTTGGCCCCTTAACTTCAGTTATTTGATCTTTTTTTTTTAATGATGTAATAGTTTGAAGGTTGACCAAAAAAAAAAAAAAAGCTGACTGAAACTTGGGACCTGGATACAATGTCATAATTAAACTGAGAAATAAAATGTAGTAAAGGAATATGCTTTTATCACTTAACCTAACATTCCAAAGAATAACTCTTAAGAGTAAGGGAACTCCACTGAAACCACAAATGGTTTAGCTCAATTCACCAACCACCACCAAGCAACACAGTTAAGTACTATAAAGAACTCACCCACCTCAACAAATCCACCTGCCAGCTTCTACTACATAATTCGCTTAGACTTTACACCCCTTAAATGCAAAAGTTTCTGGAATATATGAAATCCTAAAAACGCAATAATTAAGATCAAGCCCCATGATGTTCCCGAGCCCTTTTTCAGTTCCTTGCTACTGTTCCCACCAGGAACCTGTGATTTACTAGTACTTCCAACATTCTGGAAAACTATTAGATAATAAACACTGTGCAAGTCAATGCTTCAAGGACATCAAATTCATAAATCATGCGGCAGTCTCAGAGTGAAGTTCACAAACATAAAGTCCTAAAATGCAACAGGCTCTAGAGAACTACAGGACAGGAGTAAAACTGATGATGCACCAATACCCCAGCCGACATCGGGCACTGACCTTCACCCAAAATGACCTTCCTCTCTCTGGTTCCAAGATCAGTACAGAATCCTAATGCACACTACGGGCAGAAAAACACAGTCATGGCTTTACCTACCCCTCCTCCGAGAATCTGGAGAACAGTTTCTCTCCAGAAAAAAAAAAAAAAAAATAGTTTCCAAATTCAATCAACCGGGTAACTTGGCAGCAACCCCAGACTAATTGCAGAGCTCGGAAATAACCCTCTGTCCGCTGCCTGTCAACTTCACTCGGCAAAGGCAATCAGCAATCACTGACCCTCCTGCTAGGTCGGGCCCCATCCAGGGAGGCTAAGCGCAGGGGGAGCTTCATACCAACCTGTCGGTGATAGTAGACTGTGTGCCACTCATTGGGGCCCTTGGCGAGAGGTCCTCCTTTTATCCAACTTGCATTTTACAGTAACACCTCCACCCCACCCCCAGCGCTCCGGGATCAGGCCCGACTCCGTAGGGGACACAAGAGTCCAACTCAAAACTCCATTCAGTCATCTAGAACGTCCGACTGGAAGTGGTCAAGGAAAGGGG
The DNA here is from genome assembly GCF_026419965.1 of Kogia breviceps. Lineage (NCBI taxonomy): Eukaryota > Metazoa > Chordata > Mammalia > Artiodactyla > Physeteridae > Kogia > Kogia breviceps. The sequence continues at coordinate 108,715,386 of NC_081316.1, read as the reverse complement.
ATGTGGGTGGGAGCGAGGCAAGTTATCTCCCAAATCAAGCCGAGCAAGTCCGCCAGCAGGCGAGTTCTAGAGCTAGGGAGCGATCCTCCTCGGCAAGGCACCGGAGAAAACTTTGTCACGGAGGGAAGTCGGAGAGCCTCGGGGAAGGCGGCCCGGGAGTCCCTCCGGGGCCGGGGTGGGATCGGCTCGGGGCTGGATGTCGGCTCCTCCTCGCGGCCTTGGGGGCCTGAAAGTCCCCGCGCCGGGCCGGGCCCGCTGGGCTCCGCTGTCTATCTGGGGCTGCCGGCCGCTCTTGGCCGCAGCCTCGGCCGCGTCTCGGGCCGCCCCGCGCCAGGCGCGCGCGGCTCCATGGCCCCAGACCGGGGGACACCGCTCGTTCTCCTCGCCGCCTCCACCAGGCTCCAGGCGCCGGGACAAGCGCGGGTGCCGGGCAAAGGGGGTCCCGCAGCCGGAGGTGACAGGAACCTGGTCTCTCAGCGCCGCGGGCTGCTACCCATCCCTCGGAGGCCCGGGCTCTTCCGCGGTCTGCACAGGCGGCGGCGGCGGCTCCTCCCCGACGCGCCGGTAGGCGGCGGTTCCCGCGAGGGGCGGGAGGTTCCCGTCCGACCCGGTCTGGAAGCACCAGCGCCAGAGGCCGGCGGCGACTCGGAGCGCAGGGCCGGCTCGCCGGGTCCTGGGGCCCTCGCGGGAGCGCGCGCGGCGGGGAGAGGAGGCCGCCAGCGGTGGGGGCCTCGCGACAATCGCAGGCGCGCGCACGGGTTCCGGTTCCGGTTCTGACTTCCCGGCCCCGGCCGCATCCAGCGCGAGCTCTCTCTTCCCCTCCCCCGTCGACTTTTTTGGCCTCCTCCCCTCTGACTTCGGGAAGCCGCCTCACCCGGGATCCCTCCGCGGCGCGCCGGGCCGCCCCCGCCGCCCGCGCGACCCGCGCTCGCTGTCCCGCGTACCGCCCTCCGCTCGCCGACCGCGGATCTGCGCCGCACCCGCGCGGACGCCTCCGCCACAGGCTTGTTGGAGGGAGCGAAAAAGTAGTTCTGCGGGGCGGAGGGAGGTGGGTTCCGTCTGGCTCTGGGAGTTCCACTCGGCAACCCACCGTTGTCCCCAGGTCCCCCGGGAATGCCGGAGATCTGTACTTTGGGGGTCTAGTTTGCACCAACTCGGCTTTCGCCTGAGACCGCCCAAAGAGCACGCCCCCAATACCGAGGAGTTGTGGATAAGAGGCTTTTTGGAAATTACCCACCCCCTTGTCCTCGAAACTTGTATTCTTTAAGGGAGCATTCTTGTTTTCCTTTTCCGATAATACGCACAGACTGCTTTTGGCCGATGGAAGCGAACTCAGATCCGGGTGGCCGGACCCCACGCCTCTCTTGTGAAACAAACCCCAGCAAAGAGAGGTTTTGGCCTTGGCCGCTCACCTGGGGCACCTGCTGGCCACATCCCGGGGCAGGGGCCGCCGCGCACCAGTCTTGGCTGTACGCAGAGGGTTGGAGGATGGAGGTGTATAGGGCTGGGGAATTGGAGCCAGGATTTCTTCGTATAATGTTGCTTTTAGGCTGCTTCTGCCTTGGCAAAATGATATGTATTATTTGCCAAATTGAGCAAGCATGGTGCTTTCCGCAAAGACTTAACAAGCTTGTTGTGGAAAGAAATGGGAGCAGAAAATAAAATATATTTATCCAGTAAATAGCATTACAGTTCTCTTTGAAGAGTTCCCAAATAATACTTTTTTTCCTGCTGGGTAGATTTAGATAACCGTCCAGTTTTATGATTGCATAATTCAGGATTACAGCGATTCAAGTACCATGTATAATGTATTTCTTCAATTCCGCCTGCAAACATCTGAAGTGGCTGTCTCTTTATCCAACTATTTTCAGACTTTTGAGTTCAAACCTGTATTGATGGGTAAGGGTCTTTAGCCTCTTTGTGGAAATCAAGTGGCAAAGCAAATCTAACAAACAGTGGACATGGAGAGGGGAAACAATTACTTCTTAACAATGCTGTTTCTAAAAGTCAATCCGCAACAGTGCATAAAAGGATCATTATCCCTGAATAGATGCATGAGCTAAGGCTGACGTTAGAACGGGTAAAAAAAAGAAAAAGATAAACAGAGGCCAAAGATGACTCTTTATTGCTTGATTTTTTTTTTTTTTTTAAGTTCAGCGCACAGCCAGCTAATTTTGTAATGTTTATTTTGGGAAAGAATAGAAGCAGATTAGGGTTCCAATCCATTTTCCTAATGATCCGACCAGGACACATTGCCACCTGCTGGTGTACCCTAGCATGATAATTCTATCCTGAAAACTCATAATTGCACATTTTCTATATGTAACTGGAAAGAGCTCCATCAATCTATAAAAAATAACCAAAATGCAAACCTAATCCCCAAACGTTTGTCTTTCTTAGACATACTAAATATCTTTTTGGCCCTATTCTAATAATTTTATAGTGTGGGTATCAAATTAATTGGACCCAATGACTCATCAAATCATGCATTTTAAAAATGAGTTCCCCTGTTCTCTTCAAGAATGCCTCACTACACGAGCTTCAGGATAAAACAAACTGGGAAAGTTTCCTAATTCACCTTCTCTTCCTTGCATATAAAACCTCTTGGCAGGCTGCTTTCAAGATCTTTCCAAACTTAAACAGACCCAAAGTTCTAGCTGTGAGCAAAGAGGGCATTTGCTGTGGGAAAGCTTCAGAAGATGGTAAGCAAAGGATTTAATTAAGTCAGTGGTTATTCATTCCAGAGGTATTTTTTTTTTTAATGATGAAAATGTCTATATTCAGGCCCAAAGCTCTAATGGTAAAAAATGTCCCTGAAAGCCTCTTTACAGCCTTTGATAGCTCTAGACTGTTTTAAGTCTGTGTATAGAATACCTTCAGAAGAGTCACACCAATTTAAGCAGAACACATGCCCCAGGGACATTAGTCCTTTACCTAGAAAAATGACATTGGTGACACCATCCACTGTGCATGCTCTTTGAGAACATTTTCCAATGGGAGGTAATTCTAAGCTACATCCTCATGCCTTCATCCATTCTTTCAACCTGCTTATTGAGCACCTACTATGTGTCTAACACTGTTCCAGGCATGGGAAGCAGAGTCTGAGGACAGCCGAAGGGCCTGTCTCTGTGGACCCAACTGGACATCATCATTCTCAAGGCAACTGCTCAAACAGGTGGCAAAATAAGAAAGAAATTAAGTTCTTCCTCCTTCTTCTGGCAAACTGTTTTCTGTATGTAGATTGTTGCCTCAAAAAGTAAGCGGTATTAGGAATGGTGGATGGTAAGAACAGCTATGAAGTATTTTACCGATAAGTATAAATATTGGTCAACATTTCTGCAGGCCAAAAGCCTTTTTTTTTTTAAGCTTCTGGCAGAACCAGAACAAAGACATAAAGCCAGACTCTGGGTTGATAAAAAGTTGTTTATTTTTATAAAATTTAGTACAAATCTCACTGAAATATAAATCCTTCTTAAGCAGCGTTAATGACTATTACATAGTAATCTAAATGCAAATGAGTACTTCATGTGTCCAACCATACCACATGTTAATTAGCCCTTCATGTACCTCTCATGTACAGACTCAGCATCTTAACTGCTGAGTCACCTTCATTTCACATTTTTCTCTCAGCGAGTTTCCTTCAGAGTTATCAGCTACAACAGCAAGAAAAGCTGAAATGAGGGATTCTCCTTCCCTTATCACTAGGTAGATTTCTCGAAATTCAAGAAACCTAAGTACATTCCCCTGAAAGAGCAAGGTCTGCAATCCCTTCACTTCTGAGGTGGAACGAGAAAAGAATGGTACCAGATTAAGTCTATTCATTTGTCTGGTATGGGACAGCTCGCACTGTGCCAAAACTCAAGAGACGGCTTTTTCCTTTTCTTTTTTTTTTTTTTTCTTTCTTTTGTGCCAAGCCACTCTTTTTTTTTTTCTAACTAGGTTTTTGCTAAAATCAGCATTCCCCAGCATCCTACTTGGACCACAATTTTGTTGGAAAGAAGCTAACCAGCATTTCAGGGATACTGATCATAGAAAAAAAGAGATGGAGATGCTACTGTCAGATTATTCTCATGTCCAGCAAATCTCCTTAACCAGAAGACAGTCATTTTAAAAGACCCACGTTTAACATGCCTTTAAAGCCGCTTTTCCCAGAGCAATGATGACCTCATGCAGTTCCATCCACTTGGTCATGCCTGGACAATGACGTCCATCTTCAAGACCACTCATTAGGCTAGGATTACCATCGAATGGGCTGATACTTCCTACTCACGTCCAGCCTTGACTTCAACATTCCCATACCCTTTGCTCATCAGCTGAGCTACTCGCTCACCACTGGTCTCAACAACACAATCAAATGAATAAATAAACAACAAACAAACAAATAAATAAAACTTCCCTTTTTTCCCATAAAAGCCCTACATTAAAGACCTGCATTAATAAAACACCACCTAATGTCTCTGAAATTCACAGTGGGGTATTTTCTTAATTGACAATGGGGTTTAAACTGAAGCACAGCAAACAAGTGACCTGCCCAAATGATCTGGCAGGTGAGTAGCCAAATTAGTTCAAAGAAATGAAGAATTCTCGATCCCTAAGCCCTTCTTCTACACTTACGTTCTTGCTTTTCCTAGCTGAGAGACTATTAAGAAATATTTTTTCCTTCCAACACAGGCCTTGTCGTAATACATTATCCAGAGAGAGTGGCACTTTTTCCAGAGAAAAAGTAGTAGCAGGATGAACAGGTAATGTATCTGAAATGGAAAAAAAAAATAGCCTCATCACCCTGAGGCCAGGACATTTGGTCTTTGGTTCTGGTTTGCAGTATGTATAGCAGAGCTGAAACCTGAACTGGCATCTCAAGCCCAGTGGAATCCACATGGTAAATCCCTATGGAATTCAGTCACAGCCTCTCATGCCTAGGAGATTAATGCACAAAAGCCCTGAGAACTGGCAGAGTTTTCCTGGTAGGGCAGAACCCATACAGCAGGCAGGACCCGGTAAATCTGCCCACACCTCATTCATCTCTCATCCAAAGCTCTAGCTCTACGGTTTTTGTGCAGAAAAGAGTTAATATAGTAGGCCTAGAAAGGGCTGTTTGCAAGGTTGGCCCTTGGCTGACATCTGAAGACTTAGATTTCATTGGGAAGGTTCCCACATGAACTGATGAGACTGGCTCACTGGCTCTAAACTGTTTGTACAAACAATGTGGTTCATGGTGAAAACCTCCTTTCCTTCAGGGAGTCAGGAAAAGGCTGCCTACATGACCAGCCCCCCATTAAAACCTTGGGTACTTAGTCTCTAACAAGTTTCCTTCTAGACATCTCACACATACTGTGAATAAATCGTTGCTAGGGGAATTAAGCACATCCTGCATGATCCCACTGGGAGAGGGCTCTGGAAGCTTGGGCCTGGTTTCCCCTGTACTCTGTTCCAGGTGCCTTTTCCCTTGGCTGATCTTTTGTTGTATCCTTTCGCTGTAATAAATCAAAGCTCTAAGGACAACTATGTGCTGAGTCCTGTGAGTCCTCTTAGCAAAGCACCAAGCCTGAGGGTGATCTTGGGACCCCCCAAGTACAGGGAGTCCTTTATGGTATATACCAAGTATATGGTATAGGGAGGCTCAGTAAGTAGCCCCCCCCCACCGTCACGGTTTTACCCACATCCTTCTCTCATCCTTCTGTCCCCCCATTTAATTTCCTGATCCAGTGTTCAGAATGCCAAAGGCATGTAGCTTCCTGGAAGTTCCTCACTTTGTAGTAAATGAGGTGCATTTCTTTAAGCTGCTACACAGAAAGTAGGAATAAAGGGCTTCCCTGGTGGCGCAGTGGTTGAGAGTCCACCTGCCGATGCAGGGGACACGGGTTCGTGCCCCGGTCTGGGAAGATCCCACATGCCGCGAAGCGGCTGGGCCCGTGAGCCATGGCCGCTGAGCCTGCGCGTCTGGAGCCTGTGCTCCGCAATGGGAGAGGCCACAACAGTGAGAGGCCCGCGTATCAAAAAAAAAAAAAAAAAAAAAAAAAGTAGGAATAAATATTTGTTGAAGGAGTCACTTCTCAAAGGAATAAGGAAGAAACAGCACTAATGCTTTCTGAGTTCCTTTCTAGGCTGTCTGATCATCAAGCCTCCCAGGGACAAAGGAGCCGGGGTCACCATAACTTAAAAGGAACGCAGCATGCTCACCTCACAGTTCTGACTTACAACTATTGCTGGGAGTCTCACTTCCTACAACTGCACAGCTGCAGAAGTTAGTGTTTTAATATCGGGATGTGTTCTGCTCTAAGACTGACCAAACGGATGGATAAATTTAGCCCTTTTTTGAAACCTAAGCTTGTCATAAGCAGGATTCTGCAACAGCCATATCTCCAGCCTGGTTCCCGTGGCTGACTTAACCCAATCGATTGTCTGGAGCAAGCCTTGGCTAGTGCGTCTTGAGATGTCCATTGTGTTTTAGCTGCCACTCCTCACTCCGCCTGCTTCTCCAGGTGTGGTACTTCTTGCTGCTTTTCCTCCATGCAAAACGCCAGATGCTAAACATGAAACACCAAGACACAGCATACATCGCAACTCCCCCGACCTTCACAAACCACTTGGGCTTGGGTGAGACCATTTCACAGAAGAGGAGGTGAGCTCCTACGCCAATCCTCACTCCAGTGAACAGAGCTGCAAAGAGGAAATCCACCACGTCTCCAGTGAAACTATGGTAGTGGCCTGTTTCACGAAGAAACCAGCGCATCTGTAGCAAGGGATTGGTAATCTCGCTTCCAAAGAGGACTGCGTTGACCTCTGTGCCTGACTCTCCGAGCACCAGGGCCATGATGATGCCCAAAATACTCAGTGTGTGGTGAGCCAGCATCAGGGCCCCCTCAGACTGGAAGTAGATGCACCAGCCCAAGTCGAAGATGAAGTAGCCCAAGGTGAGACACAGAACGTGCACTTGGAGAGGTGTATTGGGTGAGCCTGAAATAAACCAAGACAGAAGCAAATTGAGTAGCTGGGAATTGTGCTACCTTACACAGAGATGTGTTGTTCTTTCTCAAACTTTTCTGAATCACTGAAAACAAAAACAATTGCAGGCACATGCTTTTTAAAGGCAACCAAAAAAAAAAAAAAAAACCAAAAAAAACCCAAACACTAAAATCTAAAACTTTGGTCTTTATCAAACCAATGTTACAGGGCCCAGGAAATGCTGTTCTGATGCACCAGATCTCAGTGAGTGATTTAAGTACCAGCAATTATCTCATCATCCTCTCTGTGTAGCAGCATAAAATCCAGTTATTTTGTTCTTTCAATTAAAATCCTACACAGTCTCTTTCTTGTCTTCTTTTTTTTAACCAGCTAAAGCTCTGTTTCTAGACTCTTTTAGTTATTCTCTCCCACTAGCAGCAGATGCTGACTATTATATATAGAATGGACAGACAACAAGGTCCTACTGTATAGCACAGGGAACTATAGTCAATATCCTGTAATAAACCATAATGGAAAAGTTATTCTGTCCCAAATGTCCGATTAATTTCTTAGCTTAATGGGTTAGATTAGTGGACACTGGTGGCCTTAACTCGTCTTGAAAGTGGACTCTGGAGAGAACCCCCAAAGTTAGTATGTTCCCATGTCCAAGAACATAGGGTGCAAGGACCTGACATGTTTGAATCCATTAAGAACCTTCATATAAAATATAAAGCTTAACAGTTGCTTCCTATCAGTTTGACAGTTTGGGGGGAAACTCAGAAGCTCAATATGGGGATCTAAAGAAATTATAAAAAGAAAGAATCTAAGGAATTTTTAAAAAATCATATTCTAGGGGACTTATGGACTGAATTATGTCCCTCCAAAATTTGTATGTTGAAGCCCTAAACTCCACTACCTCAAAATGTGACTAAATTTGGAAATAGGGCCTTTGAAGAGGTAATTAAGTTAAAATAGGGATGTTAGGGTAGTGTTCTTATAAAACAAGGACATTAGGACTAGGACGTAGACAGGCACAAAGGAAAGACCATGTGAAGACACAGCAAGCAGGCAGCTCTGCACGCAAAGGAACAAAGCCTCAGCAGAAATCAAACCCGCCAACACCTTGATCTTGGACTTCTAGCCTCCAGAATTGTGAGAAAATCAATCTCTGTTGTTTAAGCTACCCAGTCTGTAGTATTTTGTTATAACAGCCCCAGCAAACTAATTCAAGGGGATATAGGTTTTGTATTCTAAGGAAGTAACACTTGTATCAGTACATCTAGCAGCTTAAAAATTAATATAGCTGCCCCCAAATAATGAGGCATGGGTTAAATAAAAGATAGTAAATGCATACAAAACAATATCATATAACAACTGAAAAGGATAAGGAAGATCTATAGACATAGACATGGAAAGATGATGTCCTTTAAATATACAATCAAGTAAAAGTTGCCAAAAAGTATGTTTACCAAAAAGTATGTATAATGCAGTCCATTAGTGTCTGTTTGGGGCTGGTGGTAGATGTTGATATTAGCTTTATGATTTATACATTTTGATCGATTAAATTATAAAAAGCAATTAAGATTTGTTTTAAAAATAGAGTTATGAAAAGCAGAAACAATAGGTGACACATACAATATCAGCATTAACAATGAAGATGGAGACTCCCAAAGCACATTATAATAGTAATTATTCTTCAATATTCTTCAGTATTATACAAATTCTGTGGAAAAGTCCCATCCTTCTAAGACTACCCCCAAATCATAAATTGCTAAGGGAAACTCTCTAATATCTCCCACCTACCTGGGTGGGTAAAAGGCCAAGGGCCATCAATGAAGCCAATATAAGCTGAGAGACCTATCGAGAGGACTCCGTGGGTGAATGTTACCAGCCGGCAGCTCCACTCATAGCTTCGGTGATTATTCAGGCGACAGAAAGAAATGTAGAGCGAGAGCCAGCCCCCCAGGCTGCACAGCGCCTGCAGACACAGAGCTAAGGCCATCCTACGATGAAAAGACCAAAACCAGAAAAACAAAGGATGCACCCTAAGAAAACAGCATTGGGTCATTTTGTGTATACGTCTTCATTTCTACTCTACGACAGTACGAAAATATTGCCTTCCCAGAAACACTTTTTCCTTATCTACAGAGCCAAGAATCTTCTACTGAAGCGTGGCTGTATTTCTGATTGCGTGTTCCTTAGAGATAACTGGTCAAAACTGTAAACCAAAAAGCAGGAACTGCATTCTGAGTTAGCAGATGGTCTAATATGGTATATGTTGTTATGATGAGTAAATATCAATAACCTCCCAGTGATGACTGACCTTGGACTACAATACACAAGTAATTTAATACGTGTATTAGATAATGTGTTCATATTTCAAAAATCTCAATAAGAAGCCCTCATGGAAAAAAACCTCCACCACTTGTGGTCTCTGCTAGAAGTCATATGACACATGTCAGTTTAATGTGGTTTTAAGCTGATACTAAACTCAACTGAAGTCTGGGTTTGGATCATGGGTTTATCAGTCAAAATCAAAACTTGAGGTAAACCTAAAGACAGAACTAAACAAAGACCTAAATAGTTTGGAAGGGAAAAAAAATTAACTCCTAGTTCGATTCAGTTCTGAAATCCAACTCGAAGATTGACCAAGGGGGAAGCAGGATTTTGAGGTACAAGTGGGGAGTTTTTGTTAAGATATAAAAATATCTTAAAGATAATTATTTAGTTAAAAATGAAACAAAGTCAGAAAGCCACTGACTGAAATTTTTACTGGTGATAAATGTTTCAGGACAAGAATGAGTGTAATGGAGTCAATATAGCCAGATAGGACTAAAATCTGAAAATAACCAAGATGTCCTTATTAATATTCATTAGCTCCTCTATTGAAAGTACAAATAAAAAAGTAAAAAACATTTCAGATATCTATCTCATCTCAGCAGGAATTTTCTGCATGGCTACACTTATTGCTTAACCCTATTCTGACAAGTGAAATAGTATCTGTGGACCAACACACTTCAACACACAAGCCACTCCCAAGAATGCTATTCAGAGAGGGCTTTATGAACAAGGTCAAGTGCTGTACAGCTTTCATCTGAAATCAGATTAGAAAACAGCAGTTGTCAGTCATTGACCTGAGTTCCAGTTCTGTCTCTGCCCCTAAATAGCCATAAGAGTGTGAGCAATTACTTTCACCTCTTGAGCCTCAGTTAAAAAAAAAAAAAAAAAAAAAAAAAAAAAAAAAAAAAAAACGAGATTAGAAAGGAAAGAAAAAAGGATTGAAAATAACTCTATGATTCGGCCCAGTTCTGACAAGGAGTCCTGAGATAATTTCATAAAACATCCAGGCCAATTTTCAGAGCAAGGGCCAGAAGTACAAGGGACCCAGAGTGAAAAGAACTGTCCTCTCTCACTTCCTTTTAAAGGCCAGGGTCACCGGCCAGTAATACGGATCAGCTCATTTGGATATGCCGATTAGTATTTTTAGAGTCCTCTTCCCTGAATCCTAATTCCCTGGCAGAACAGAGGACACGGTACCCCATTTACAAACAAATAAAAGAACAGACATTTATAAATGGCAGATACAACTCTGTGACCTTGGGAAAGTCACTCCATCTCCGCGTTTCGGCTTTTCACTCTTGGGTGAAAGAATGACAGGGTATTTAGATGGCAGATGGCCGTTCCAGCTCAGAATTCCAAGGCTCCTGTCCTTGCTTCTCCCGGCCCAGGGCCAGATTCTGGAGGAGGAGCGCTGGGCGGGCCCACCTGGCTCTGGGCCTCGGAGCAGGCGTGGCTGGAGCGAGCAGCAATCTCGGCGCCTGGCAGGCACCGCGAGCGCATCTACCCCGGACGCGCCTACCTACACTGTGGTCACGCCCGGCTTGGGCACACCTGAGCCGGACCGCTATGCCAGCATCCCACCCGGCGCCCACGCCGGCGCCCGCAGGCAGGAGGAAGCCCCCTCCCCTCAGAGGCCAGGCCAGGCCATCTGCCCGCTTCCTTCCCCCGCAGCGGACCGCGCAGGCCGGGCCATCCACGTCCGGAGCCCAGCCCGGCCGCGGGAGCCGGGCGGTCCCCGCCGCGCAGTTACCTGGCCGAGCACCCCGGGAAGCCTCGGGAACCTCGGCCCCGGAGCTCAGGGCCCGGATCCCGGGAGCAGGAAGCAGCGGAAAGAGGGAGAGAGGACGAGGCTCTGACGGCTGCAGAGGAGGAGCCGGTGGTCTGGGGGCACCTGCTGGCTGGGAGGACGGAGCGCACAGCCAGAGCTGGACCAGAGACTGTTCAGAAAGCGGGCGGGAGGGTCCTCCTTCTTCGCGCAGGCCTGAGGGGGCGGGGCGGTGGTGGTGAGGGGTGATGATGACCTAGTGGTGACGTGAGACCTGCAGGCTCTTGCCCTTGCTTATGTGTTTGTTTGTTGTCTGTTTGTTAAAATAAATATCCATCGCCTCCCCCCAGGATGGGACAGCCCATCCCATAACCAGTTGTAGAGCACCTACTAAGTGCTTGCACCCCTGCTAGGCACTGTGTGAGATGAAAGACATAGTCCCTGACCTCACGCTTGAGTCTAAGTTGTGAAACAAGCACACAAATAACTAATTTCCAGGGAAGCGCTCAGGCCTGAAAATTAGAGTTACATATTCCTTCTCATGTCAACCCTGTCACCAACTTGGCAGTAGAGTATAAGGCTTGAGGGTAAACCTGGCTCAGTTACTGACTGTGTATCTTTGGACAAGTTACTTTTCTGTGCCTCCATTTTCTCATTCATAGAATGGGGATAATAATAATAGCTGTCTCATAAAGTTATTGCAAGAATTCTACACACTTTACATGTGTAAAGTGTTTACAGCAATGGCTGGTGCATGGAAGTCGTTATATGAATGTTAATTATTGTTGTTGTTATCTCACTTTGGGTTAATCCTCTCTCCTCTCTGGATCTGTTTTAATACCAGGGAACGTAAGTTTGAAGAGATAGCCAAACGTAAGTGTGGAGATGCAAATGGGGTAAAGAGAGCATCTGAGTTGGTTGATCAGGACAGGCAAAGGTAGGATGCTGAGGGGCCCAGACATTCTTAAGAAGAGAAGACCTTGAGCAGAATTGTGAGCATTTAGGCCGTGTCTGGGAAATAATAAATAGTCTTGTTTGGGTCATTTGTCTTGCCAGCCCTTTAAGAGTAAGGATCACACTCTTTTTATTTTTGTTTCCCTAGTACCTGGTACAGAGGCAGGTGCAATAAACGTTTGCTGAATGAATGGGCAATGAGCCTGGAAATGTATATTGGAAACATATTGAAGCTCCTAAACCTTAATGACCATCTAGACCACTTGGGAAGTGTTTTCAAAATACCCTTTGTTCAGGCTGCACCTTGAAGGCTGTGCTTTACTAGGCTTGGTGTGACGCCCAGGAATCTGTATCTTTTAAAATCTGCCCACAGAGCTTCAGATGATTAGTCACATTTGGTGACCACTGATGTTAGAGGACCTTAAATGGCTGATGCCAGCCTAAGATGCCAGGCTGAGGCATCTTATTATGCGGATAATAGGAAACTTATGATGATATTGGGCAAAGGGAATAATTTTACCACGTTCTCCACATCCTTGCTACTCAAAGTCTGGTCCAGGGACCAGCAAAATCTACATCACCTGAGAATTTGTTAAAAACACAAAATCTCAGACCCGAACCCCGGATCTACTGAATCAGAATCTGCACTTTAACAAAGTCCCCAATGATCTGTATGCACATTCAGGCAGTGGTTCTCAACCTTGACAGAACAACAGAATCACTTGAGGAGCTGTTTAAAATCCCAATTCCCTGGGCCACATCCCAGACAAAGTAAATCAGAATCTGCATGAGTAGGTCTTCCCTGGTGGCGCAGTGGTTGAGAGTCTGCCTGCCGATGCAGGGGACGCGGGTCCGTGCCCCGGTCCGGGAAGATCCCACATGCCACGGAGCGGCTGGGCCCGTGAGCCGTGGCCGCTGAGCCTGCGCGTCCGGAGCCTGTGCTCCACAACGGGAGAGGCCACAACAGTGAGAGGCCCGCGTACCACAAAAAAAAAAAAAAAAAAAAAAAAAAAATCTGTGTGAGTGTCAAATTTTTTTTCAAGTTTCCCAGGTAATTCCATTGTACAACCAAAGTTGAGAATCACTGCTATATAGAAACTCAATGAAAATCAGTATAAGACGAATTGGAGAAGGCAGCCTGTCACAAGTGGGTTGGAAAAGACCAGATAAGAGGTAGTAATAGCCTTCAGGAAGAAAACAAGTAAAGATCCATTTCACTAAATGAACATATAGTATGCACAGCTCAACCTTTTCCCCATTTGTTTTTGTTGCAGTATTGTTTTTTTCTTCTAGATCTGAATCTGGAATTATCTTCTTGCTGCCACCATTTCCCAGGAAGGAACAGAGTACATATTAAAGGCTTCAGGAGTCTAAAGACTGAGGGGATAAGGGAAGGTACTAGTTCTTCCAGTGGAGTCTTTATTGGGCCTTTATCATGGGGTGACTGGGATTCCAGATTCAAGCTCCATTACTTGGGATTAAATTTTATTAATTCACATATCTTTGGCCACAACCCTTGTTCCACCAAATCATATGCTTGTCAACTGTGGTGTCCCCCAGGAAAGTTCTGGGCTGTTAGAGAGAGCAGAGGACAGGAAACTCTCCACCAATTTATTTGAATAACAATAACAATAATATCATAATAATCATGATAATAACAGATAACACTTATTAATGTATCAGGCATTGTTCCAAGCACTTTACATATATATATATATATAAATTCATTTAATTCTCACAACAACTCTACGAGATGGATACTGTTGTTATCCCCATTTTACAGGTGAGAAACTGAGGCACAGAGCACTTGAGGAACTTGCTCAAGGTGACATGATTAATAGGAGGCAGATTTGGGTATGAACCCAGGCAATATGGCACTGGAGGTCATGCTCTTAACCACCAAGATAGTCTGCCTCCACTACAGATGGTACTATATTTTTCTATATTCACAGCTCCTAACGTCAGTGAAAGGCACTAGAAGTTGTTTAGAGGTTAAAAGAAAGTATTCAACTTTTAAAAACCTGAATTGCGTATTATGTACTAGTCGCAATGCTAGTCACGGGGATACAGAGAAAAAGACAGACTCAGCTACAAGGAGCTCCCCACAGTCTAGCACGAGAAGCAGGCGAGTCAGCAAAAGCAGTCCATGAATGTAGCAGGGGGATGCAGAGTGCACAGGGAAAAGAGGCAGTGAACCGGCAACCTGGGGCCTCAGGACAGGATTCCTAATTTGAGTCTGCGACTAAACTCATTCTCTGAGTTGGATCAAAAGCCCTTAGTATTGGGCGCCCACAGCTGGGCCCACCAGTCTTGAGTCAACTAAAGATCGAAGTTTTGCAAGTTCAAAAAGCAGCGGCAGCAGCTCTTTTTCCCTTTCCTTCCTCCTAAACAATGACTGGTCGTTGCCCTTTGATTCTCTTGTGCTTAATTAGACGCTGAAGAAGCTAACCAGGGTACGGTTAAACTTGACTGGAATGATGAGTTTTACAGAATCTTGCAGACATGGAATGTGAATTGGGACCCACTTGCAGGTTTGACTCTGTTCAGCAACTGTCCAAGTCAATGGACAATGGAAGCTACGGGAGGCTGAGCAGTTAGACTGTAATTCTCTTTATTTCTTTCATGAAAACCATGGTCAAATAGCCCAGAAATAGACCCCCATAAATACAGTCAACTGATCTTTGACAAAGGAGCAAAGGCCAACACAATGGGACAAAGGTAGTGTCTTCAACAGATGGAGCTGGAACAACTGGACATCCACACGTGACAAAATGGACGTAGACTCAGACCTTACACCATCCCAAAAGTTAACTCAAAACGGATCACAGACCTAAATGTAAAACACAACACTATAAAACTCCTAAAGATAACAAAGGAGGAAACCTACATGATGCTGGGTGTGGTGATGCCTTTTTAGATACAACACCAAAGACAACCCATGAAAGAAATAATTAACAAGCTGGACTTCACTAAAATTAAAGACTTCTGTGAGAGACAATATCAAGAGAATGAGAAGTCACAGACTGGGAGAAAATATTTGCAAAAGACACATCTGAGAATGGACTGTTACCCAAAATATACAAAGAACTGTTAAAACTCAACAGTAAAAAAACAAACAACTTGATTAAAAAATGGGCTGAAAATCTTAATAGACACCTCACCAAAGAAGATACACAGATGGTAAATAAGCATGTGAAAAGCTGCTCCACATCATGTCATCAGGGAAATGCAAATTAAAACAACAATGAGATACCATTATACACCTATTAGAATGACCAAAATCCTGAGCACTGACAACAAAGGCTGGTGAGAAAGTGGAGCAACAGGGACTCTGGCAATGTTACTGGTGGGAATGCAAAGTGGTACAGCCACTTTGGAAGACAGTTTGGTGGTTTCTTACAAAACTGAATATACTCTTACCACACGATCCGACAATCACGCTCCTTGGTATTTACCCAAAGGAACTGAAAATTTATGTCCACACAAAAACCTGCATGCAGATATTTATAGCAGCTTTATTCATAATTGCCAAAATTTGGAAGCAACCCAGATGTCCTTCAGTAGGTAAATGAATAAATAAACTGTGGTACATCCAGACAAGAGAATATTACTCAGCATTAAAAAGAAATGAGCTGGGCTTCCCTGGTGGCGCAGTGGTTGAGAATCCGCCTGCCGATGCAGGAGACACGGGTTCGTGCCCTGGTCCGGGAGGATCCCACATGCCGCGGAGCAGCTAGGCCCGTGAGCCATGGCCGCTGAGCCTGCGCGTCCGGAGCCTGTGCTCCGCAACGGGAGAGGCCACAACAGTGAGAGGCCCGCATACAGCAAAAAAAAAAAAAAAAAAAAAAAAAAAAAAAAAAAAAAAAAAAGAAATGAGCTATCAAGCTCATGAAAAGACACGAAAGAAACTTGAAGGCATATTACTAACTAAACCAACCTGGAAAGCCTATATACTATGATTCCAACCATGTGACATTCTGGAAAAGGCAAAACTATGGAGACAGTAAAAAAGATCAGTGGTTGTAAGGGCGTAGCAGGGAGAGAGATGAATAGGTAGAGCACAGAGGATTGTTAGGGCAGTGAAAATACTCTGTATGATATTATAATCATAGATATACATCATTATACTATAGTCCAAAGCTGTAGAATGTACAACACCAAGAGTGAACTCTAAGGTAAACTATGGACTTTGGGTGATTGTGATGTGTCAGTGTAGGTTCATTCTTGGTAAAAAAAAATTTTACTTTCTCGTGAGTGATGTTGATAATGGGGAAGGCTACAAACGTGTTTGGGCAGGAGGTCTATGGGAAATCTCCGTAGCTCCCTCTTAATTTTGTTGTAAACCAAAAACTGCTCTTAAAAAATAAAGTATTTTTTAAAGGGTCAAATGAGTGAAAACCAGCATCATGGACAGTGCAGGACATCAGCTTTCAGCAGTCACCTGAGCAAGATGTCAAGGTGGCCAAGATTGCTGCAGGAAAGCATCAGCTCTGGCACCCATGAGTATGCAGGGAACAGTGCATACATACGTGTGTGTGCGTGTATGCACAGATATGCACAGATGGGCTCATGGTGGCAGAGTAATTTCTTTACATACTTAAATTATTGCTGCAGGCTCCTCTTGTCTCTTTGACACATACCGAGCCCCTTTCAACTAGATCTTTTCTTGACAAAGTAACCACTACCAACAGGCTTTCTTCCACTTCATGACATGAAATATTAGTCTTAGTATAAGCCCCATCCAAACATGAAAAACACTTAACTTACGGTTATTTAGGTATGGATTTCTCCCTTGGATATTAGTATTTGCAACAAATGTTTAATGCCAATTTTAGTTTCTTCCCTTCAGTCATTACATTTTTGAAGGGCCTCCCTTTCCCACCACAGGTCAATGTTTGCCTCAGAAATGGCAACTCTTTAAATTTTTATTAACCCAAGAAAAACCACAGGGATAGTTTCCTTGCCCCTCAACTCTCTCATCAAAAGTCACAGTGCATCCCAAAGCCAAATAGATTTGACTTTTGAATTATCCCTTGTCTCAAATATCTATCACTTTCCATTGCGAATAATGAATAACTGACCTTCAGGACATCCTGAGATATGAACTATTAGCCTCAGCCTTCACCTCTTAAAGTCTACAAATGACTTGACCTTAAACATTTTCCATTCTCCCACTTACAAAATGAGGAAGCCAATCTCTTACCTACTCTGTCCTCAAGGCTGTTCTGTCAAAAAGAGTAGAAACTCTGAACTCTTTGGAGTCTGTGTTAATGTATATCATCTTTAGCATCAGTTCGGGGAGTCACAGACTTAATCCACCAATTTGAAACCCTTTCTCCATCCCGTTTCATTACATGCACTCACATGTCCTGCACAACAAAAGACCCAGAATAATCTAAACCTTATCTTGCCAATAGTGGAATACTGTATATCATCACCATACAAATTTATTTAGGAACAGAGAGATTCCTTTGAATCTCATCATTTTCTTGGATATGCAGTCTCTAAAAAAAAAAAGTTACCGTTTCTGGAATGGCTTCATGTTACATGTTTACACACTGGCCCACAAAGAAGGAGACTCGAGAAAGAATGTTCCCGCAGAAATCAACAAGGATTCCCAGCCCACGTGGGAACTCTTGTGGAAGCTAGCACGCTATTTCACACTTTGGTATTGTTTTTCCTTTCTTTTTCTTTCTTTTTTGTTAAAGAAGATAAAATATTACAGAGATCTTCAAAATTCACACCTGAGTTAAACATTTTGCTGGAAAATTCCACATTAAGGAGAGAAGAACATAATGCAAAAAAAGGAAAGGGCTATATACAGGTATTTTGCAAGCATAATTCTTGCGTGTGTGCTTTTGTGTTCTTCCTTTTGCACCAGGAGAAGGGAGAGAGGACGAGATAAGGAGAAATACAGGAAAGGAGAGAAAGAACAGGCGTTCGTTCCTGAACTCTGGGGCGGACGGAGCAGACAGAAGAACACCTGTGGGCAGAGCAATGTGCCCGGGGGCTGAGCGTGGCTCAGCGTTCTGTAAAGAGGAGGGAATTCGGAGAACACAATCATGAATGGATGTGGTTCTGGAAAAGGGGCGGGGCTAAAGAGAAAATAGGGTGACATGAAGACTCAGTCAGAAAGCTTTGCTGAACAGAGAAGACATCAGAGCTTTGGTGGAGACATCAGATTCAAATCTTTTCATAGATTCTAGAATCAGTTCGGAGATTGTGGCTAAGTTCAGAGTCAAAACCTTGTCTCCTGTCTGGTGGTTTGGCACCAGGCAAATGGCTGTGCCCAGAATGAGCCGGAGATGAGCTGGAGAATAATGGCAAGAGGTCCTTTTTGAAAGACCACTGTCGCAGTGAAGCCATCTGACATATTTGGAATGAGAGGAGAAGGGCACAGGCAAGGAAGGTAAAAATGGCCAACTCCTAGGAGGGCTGTGCGTTTCAAGGGCGCTAGGAGCCAGCACATGGTTCGGTCACAGTTTGGATCTCCAGAGGCCCTTGCTCCTGAAGAAGGCAAGAGTTTGGGTTCATTGATAGTGGCGATTCTCTTCTACTCTCCTGAAAGTAATCTGTCCACACAGAGAAGGCGTGACTCCCTTCCTTCCTGTGGGGAATAACAGGGCCAGGTGGCCTCGGAGAAACGTTTTGGTCTCAGTGGAGGTAGGTGGGATGATTCCATCGGTACCAAGATCTAGAAGGAAGGAAGAAACAAGTCAATCGGACAGCTTCTAATGAGGAGGGAAGATGGGAATGAGCAGTGAGTGTTAGCAGGTATGTATGGGGGGCAGGGGTGATGAAAATGTTCTGGAATCAGATCGTGGTGACAATTGCACAACCATGTGAATAAACTAAAAAGCACTGACTTGTACACTTTAAAATGGTAAATCTTATGGAAAGTGAATTATGTCTCAAAACAATTCTTTAAAATATACATTATATGTTTCTCTCTCTCTCTCTCTCTCTCTCTTTTTTTTTTTTTTTTTTTTTTTGGTGGAGGCGGTCGAGGAGCTCCAGCCTTTGGGGCTGTGCGACAATTGGCCCATAAGAGGTGGCTGCCTCGCTGAACAGTCTGGGTCTGGACAAGCGGGTTCACTTCCTCCGACAAGCTCAGGTCTTCAACCAATCGCCTAACTTGCAAATCTCTGTTCTGTTCTGAATCGGGGAAGGATCTCTCCAGGCATCCGCTGAGAACACTTCTTCGAGTAGATTCTTTGGTTCATTAATCAAAGCTTGAGAGGCTGCTTTCCCCGCTGCATCCCGGGTGGGAGCACGAGGTTTGGGGGTAGCACCCTCCTGCTCTCACAGTGTCAGCCACACTGGAAGCTCAGGCTCCGGGCAGAACACCCCAGAGCAGACGAGCTGGCCTGGAGGGTAACTCTCCTCAGCCCAGTGAAGGACCTGGCCCTTTCTGACAGGAGGGTTTGGAAATTTCCACCCTCCCAGTGAGGAGGGAAATGTTGGCTTTGTTGACACAGCTCCTTGCCAGGACTGCTCACTGGCCGAGGCTTCTCTTTTAAATCCCACTCCCTAGGGAGAGAGGCCAGTCTGGCGCTCCACCCTGCCCCCTCCCTGCCCCCCACCCCCCGTTTCCCTTGTCCAGCCCTGTGACAAGCTTTCCTTCCCAAGGTGTTGACCCAGACACAGCTTCTCATATGTCCCTCGGCCCCGCTGAGGTATCTCTGGGCTCTCCCCTCCGCCTCACCCTGAAGAGTTAAAACTGGTGGAGGAGTTCACAGCCGCTTTGGAGTTATTTTGAGATGCAGTAGGGCTGCTGGCATGGAGTCCTGGGCCAGGAGACGAAGGCCTGCTGTTGTTCCCAGAGGAGCAGGATGACGTTACTGAGAACGAGGAGAGGCAAAAACAAGGGGGAAACAATGAGGCTGGGTCTGGGGACCTCGTGACATTCAGACACGTGTCCTCCAAGGGGACTCACCCTGTCCCTAGCCGCCACCCATCTGCCCAACTCCTACCATGTTAGCATCGACACCCGGCCCCAGAGGGGCCCTCCTCATACACGCTCTCCTCGGCCCGGGCCCTGGAGAGCAGCATGGCTGGTTCTGCGAGTCCCAGACTAGCCGAACGCAGGAGATACAGATGCCAAAATCATCCTACTCCAAGACACACCCTGGGCTGGGCATACGCAGCCCCGGACCACGGGGCAGGATGAGCAAAAGAACCAGAGCCTTGGAAAAGGAAGAGAGGAGGAAAGAAAGCAAAGTCCTCGGGCAGGAAAGAGAAGCTGAGAGCACAGGTAGAGACGGCCAGCCTCTCTGCTGTTGCCATCTCCAGACGGTTTGTGGAGTGAGCAGTCCTGGGCCATTCACTAAGCAGCTCTGTGGCCTGTGGCAGCTTGTTTCACTTCCCTGCATCCCCCTTTTGACCTCTGTAATATGGCAGATTTGGATTAAACTGTATTTGAGTTCCCCAAACAGCATTCCGTGGAGAAGGTGACATATATTTCAGCCTCCAAGCTAAGATGCTTTGAAGGGTCGAAGGCACTGGTATTGATAATTATGTCAGGACAAAGGACTGTCAGACACTGGGAACTGTCATATGGTCATCCTCTCTAGTTCTTTGAAATGCTTTGTAATACTCTTTGAAAAATAGAGTTCTGCAGAAAATTGGTTTGGAAAACCCTGCCTTCCATACAGCTCATTTGTATGGAGAAACTGAGGCAATTAAAACAAAAACAAGCACTTGTTCAAACTTTGCCTACCCAGCATTTCCAAAACTTACTTGATCACAGAAACCTTTTCTTCCTAGCACAGACTTTACCATCTTTTGAAATACGTTGTGGGAATGCTGACTTAGGCAGGTACCTCTCAGTTCTAGTATCCCATTATTTAAAAGAATTCTGTTACTATTCAGAAACCTCATTTTTAGAGCT
The DNA here is from genome assembly GCF_026419965.1 of Kogia breviceps. Lineage (NCBI taxonomy): Eukaryota > Metazoa > Chordata > Mammalia > Artiodactyla > Physeteridae > Kogia > Kogia breviceps. The sequence continues at coordinate 108,694,492 of NC_081316.1, read as the reverse complement.
CACCTGTTCCAGGCATGGTGCTGTGGACAGGAGGGACAGAGAGGGGCCCCAGAGACCCAGAGGGAGACACCTGAAAGGCAACAGAAGCTTATAAATGTCCACTTCTGCTTCCTTCTCCCACCTCTGGCACTTCTCCCAGGATGCTGTGCCCCAGACTCTGCAGAGACAGAGCTCAGCTTCCTGGATGATTTCCTAATCCCAAACCTGCACTCTGTGCCTTGTTTCATAGGAAGGTCTCTGGACCACGTACAGCACCCAGCTCTGGCTCTGCCCTGCTCCCACGTCTCCCTGCTGCTGACACCAGGCCCTGCCCTCCCTGCTGCGTGTCCCCTGGCGAGGTCTCTTGGGCACTGCCAGGCTGAAGCTGCCCTGTTCAAGTGCTCCAGTGATGAGAGGAGCATGCCTCCTGGACCCTGCTGCGGCTGACACTGCTGGATGGCTGCCTATTTTCCAGTCCCTTCTTCTTCCTTTTTAAAAAAATATTTATTTATTTTATTTATTATTTATCTATTTCGGCTGCACTAGGTCTTAGTTGCGGCACGCGGACTTCTTAGTTGCAGCATGCGTGTGGGATCTAGTTCCCCGACCGGGGATCGAACCCTGGCCCCCTGCATCGGGAGTATGGAGTCTTACCCACTGGACGAGCAGGGAAGTCCCTCTTCTTCTTTCTTAAAGGACCCCTGCACTTGCTCAGGGCAGCAGAGCACCCAGCCCTAACCACCCTGTTTCAGGCATCCCATCTTGATGCATGAGTGGACCATCCACTCTCCCAAGGTAACTGCAGGAGGTGAACTGTGGTCTCTGAAGCCTTTCATCTTGCCCTGGATACTTCACAGCACCCTCAGCTCTGAGTTTGCAAGGGACCTAAGATGATTTAGCTTAACCTCCCACACAGTTCAGGAATTCCCCCCCTTACTATTACTATCCTAGCACAACCTGGAACAAGACATAATAAAAAGAATAGACAACAGATCTGGGGGTGAGCCCTGGCTCCACCACTGTCTGTGTGATTTGGGCAAGTTACTTAACCCCACTGAGATCTGGTTTTCTCATCCGTAAAACAGCAGTAATACCTCCCTCATATTTTCTTTTAATTAAGATTTAATGAGATAATGTCCGTAAAGCTTCTAACTCGATGCCTGGCAAACAGCACAAGGCTGTCAGTTCCCTTCCTTCCAGCAGGAATCTGTCAACTGTTGTGTGTTTCTAGCTAGAAACTGTTTAGTTCTTCATTTGAGCTGAACCCTGCATACTTTTCCTCCCCCTTATTCTTCTCATGCTGACCTGGGACACTCAGATCAACCTTTACAAAGGACCTTGCAAGGAAGTTCTGCTCAGGGAGCTGCCAGTGGAGATCCTCCCCTCCCCAGTTTGGAACATCCCACCCCGACAGGATGCAGCATGTACTCATTTCCTAATTAATCAGCAATGGTTCTGCTGCTTTCATTTACCTGCCCTTTTACAAGGTGCGTCCTCGGTCGGCTGGGGCCCACCAAGGGTGGAGACAGGTGTGAAGCAGGTGTGGTAAGAGGTAAGAGATGTTATAGATAACCTCCCTCTCTCTTCTCCTCCGCCCCTCCCCGCTGCCACACCCCCAGAAATTTGTTGTTGTTTTTAAATAAATAATTATTTAGTCACTGCGACCAGCTTCTTCTGCTTCCTTCTGGAGACAGACTATACATATGCAAGCAGACATAGATATGGTTCCTTTAACATTTTGCATATAAATGGAAGCATTCTGTGCACACTGGTCTGAATAATTTTGCCTTTTTTTTTCCTTCCTTCTCTCTCTGTCATTCTTTTTTTCCCCCTTAACTGTGTATCTTAGAGATCATTTCACATCAGAAGCAGAAGAAACTATGTCCTAGTCCCATGGAGAGTGTCCCAATGAGACCTGAGGAGAAGACAGGATTAGAACACTTTCTCTAGTCTCTTCCTTCAGGATGCCACAAGGATTAATGTGATTATTTATTTAACATCTTCCTCCCCCACTAGGCTGGGGAATTCATGAGAGCAGGATGCTGCCTGCGTGGTCCTCTGCTGTGTCCGCAGTGTCTACTGCAGTGCCTGGAACTTTGCGGGTGTTCAGTAAATATGTGTTGAATGCACAATGAGAACCCATGACACTCCTTTACGGCTCCTCCATGCCTCCCGCCACTTTCCTCCACGTTGGTGTCCCGGGCTGGGATTGAACCAAAGTGATAACTGCCTCCCATCTATTCTAAACAAAGCCCCATCTTTAAAGAATCTGACTCTCTCATGACATGGTTCAGTTTCCCTAACATGGTCTACAACGCCCTACGTGATTTAGCCCCCGCCTACCATCTCCAGCTTCCTCTTTCACACACTCTCCCTCACTCCTCAGGTTCCATTTCCAACCTTCTTTGCTTCCTCTCCCCACCCACCCCAGCCTCAGAACCTTTGTACACAGTTTCCTCTGCAGAGAATGTTCTTCCCCACACAATCTCCACCCTTCCGTCCTGTCTCCCACGGCAACTCAGACCTTTTCCCCATTCAAGTCTACTCTTTCTTCTGCTGTCACTTTGAGCATCATTCTTCGAGAAGCCCCTGACATCTGGACTAGGTTAGGTCCCTCAAATACCCGCACATCTTCTCTGGAGGCTTCATCACAAATTGCATTTGTTTAATGTCTGTTTTCCTTGCTAGACTCTAAGCTGAGATCACCAATAAGTATCCTGTGCACCACCATATCCCAGTGCCAAACAGATGGTGGGCGCTCAGTAAGTATTTAAGACAGGAGTGGTGAATGAATATCACATTGTCCCCAACCTAAAGCTGTCAATGGTTCTTCATATCTTTGAGAGTAATTTAGCATCCACGACCCACCACGATCTAGCTGTCATCCACCTCTCTGGCTTAGTCCTAAACCCTTAGCTCCAGCCAGACCAGAAGGCTGGTGATTCCCCAGATGCATCATGTTGTTTTATAATTCCATGCCTCTCACACACTGTTCGTTCTGCCAACTCTGCTGTTCTTTTTGCTAACTCCTAATCTGTTCTCCAAACAAATCAGGGGGTTAGCCCTCCCACGCCCCATTCTGATTTGGGGGTCTTTTATCTGTGTTCCCAAAGCACTCTTGCAGGGCTCTTCACATCCGCTTCACCCCTCCATCTACTTCATTGCAATGTTTTGCATTTTCTGGTTCCTCCTTCTCAGTTTCTTTCCTTGCTGCTCTCCATTTGCCCATCCCTCAAAAGCTAGTGTTCCCCAGGGTTGAGACCTCAACTCTCCTCTTTGCTTCCTCTGTACAAGCTCCACAGGTGAGCTCCTCCCTACCCAGGATTCCAACTACCACCTGTGTGCTTATGACTCCCAGTCCATTTCTCTATCTTAGCCTTTCCTCCTGACCTCCAGACCCATTATTCCAAGTGCCCAGGGGCATTCCCACTTGGGTGTCGCACAGGCCTCTCTGTATATCATAATGATGTAAAGAATTGAAATCATCATGGTTTCCTGCTCCTAAGCCAGCTCCTCCCCCTGTGTTTAATTAATTGTTCCATCTACAGCACCAGCTTCTACCCAATCAGCCCAGCCTGAATGCTGAGAGTAATCCCAGAGTATTCTCTCTCCTTCATCGCTCTCCCTGTCCCACCCGGTTTTCAATTTATTAACCAAGACCTAATAATTCTACCTTCTAATTATCTCCTGAATCTCTCCCATCCCCTTCATTCTCACCAAATGGGTTTGCTTCAGCCCTTGTAATGTCTCTGCTGGATAACTGCAGTCACATCTAACTGGTCTCTCTGAAACCAAATGTGATGCCTCTCAAACCACCCTTTATAACTACAGTCAAAGTGATCCTTCTAAAAAGCAGTCAGATCACACTAATGCCCTACTTCAAACCCTTCAGCAACTCCCCAGGGCTTCAAGGTCCTTAGCCCTGTTCATAATCCCTTCTGTTTGGGCCTTGCTGATCTATCCAGCCACATCTTTCAACATCCCTCCATGTGGAACCACCTGCGATTCTGTGCATGTGCCCTCTTCTCCCTCCTCCATACCACTGTTCTCATACTATCCCCCTGGGGGAATTCCACCCCTCACTTATTTGCCTCTTCACTCCTTCTTGTCTTTTCAGACTCAGCCCAGGTATTAATTATCTCCTTGGGGAAGCCTTCCCTAACCACCACCTCCCAAGGCTTTGTTAGCTGCTACTCCTAAGTTCTCCAAGAGAAATCACCGTGTTGTTTATCATTTGTTTATTTGTCTGCCTCCTCTGCTAGGCAGTGAGGTCCTCTGGGACAGGGAACAAACATTACTTATTTGTGCATCCCCATCTCTCAGCACAGAGACCAAAACATAGTAGATGGTCAATAAATGTTTGGTGAAAGAATAGACAATAGTATAGTTTTATGAAATAGCTATGTCCCACCCAGATCGAGGCTGAATTTCACCCATCCTTGAGTACTAAAAGACAGAGGACAACACCATTATCCCCAATTCCCTTAACCTTCAACCATCACCATTCCTAGGGTTGAAGAAGAACCTTCCCCCTTCCCCCCACCCTCCAGGCACCACCTCTCTCCTAGATGAAGAAGACATTTCGTATCCTCCAAACCTCCCATTCTGCCTGAACTTCAAATTATTCCCGGCCCTGACTTCTCCCCTTGAACTCCAGAATCACAGATATAACTGTCTGCATGGCCCTTCCTCTTGGATGCCTAGGAGGTAAATCTAACTTAATACGACCAGCTCTGAATACTTAGTCTTTTCCCCCCTCAAACCTGTTCCTCCTGCACTCTTCCTCATCTCCAAAAATGGCAGCACCTTCCAACCAGCTGCTCAGGTCACAACCCTTGAAGTCATCTTGGCCTTATTTCTCACACTCCATATCTGAGCTAACAGCACATCTTGTTGGCTCATGGTTGAAATACATTCAGAATCCAGCCACGTCTCCTCACCACCATGATCTCCACCCTAGCCCACGCCTCCACCACTCTCAGCCTGATTGTTGTAATTCTCAGGCTGGTATCCTGCCTCTACACAAATTAATCTCCACATAGCAGCCCATGTCAGTTCTCCAGTGGCTTCTTATTTCACTAAAACTAAAAGCTAAGGTCCTTCCGATGGCCTGCGAGACCGTGGTGAATGGCTTCCTGTTACTTCCCTGTTACTTCTCTGACTTAATCTCCCGCTTATCATGTCCTTCCTCACCCTGCCCTGGCGACACTGGCTTCCTTGCTGTTCCTCAAACATGTCAGGTCTTCTCATTTTCTGGTTTCTCTACCTGGAACACTCTATCCCTCAGATATTTCGTTCCCTTTCAATACTTAGATCCCTGCTCAAATGTCACCCTATCAGAGAGGTCTTTTCTTACCCCTCTACTATAAAAGCATCTCCCTGTAATCACTTTCTATCTCCTTATCCTTCTTTATTCTTCTTTATCTTATATATATTTTGTATACAGCATCTCTGTTTATATATTTATTCCTTGCTCCCCAACCCCCATCTTCTTTAGGACAGGGAGGACTCTTTGCCCTCCAGGCTTCATCTCCCCCAGTGCTTGGCAGGCAGCTTGGCTCCGGGCCACTCACCAGCCGGGAACTGTACATGGGTGATTTGATGGGTGTGGCCACAGGGCAGTTGACTCGCTTCTCCTTTTGGCGTCGGTTGCAGAACCAGACCCTCACCACCTCCTTCTCCATGGACAACTGCTCTGCAATCATGGAGATCTCCTCTGAGGTGGGTTTGGGGTTCTACAGAAACCAAAGGGATAGAGTAGTCAGGAGGAGAAGAGAATAGGATCAAGAATTGTGCGTGGGGAACAGATGATCCAAAGAAGCAGGATAGAACGATAGATGGAGCAAAAGCTTTAGAATCGGACCTACGATGGCATAGTGGCTTGAGCACTTACTCTGTGGCCTTAGGAAACTTTCTGAACCTCTCTGAGCCTCAGTCTTATCATCTATGAAATGAGAGAACTAATGCCTACCGTATAGGATGATTATGAAGATTAAATGAGAAAATGTGGATAAACTGCCAAGCACAGGGCCTGACACAGGGTGGAGGCTCTTCTCTCGCTCCTTCTTCAGAAGTTCTGAAAAGAGGAGCCCACTGATGAGTCAGGTAGGGCAGGCAGAATCCCCAGAACACACGCTCCCTTCTGTTCTTTCCTCAGAATCTGATACCCTTCTCCTGCGTCATTTCTTGCTGCCTATCTCAAACTAGGAAATGATAAAGTTAAAACATGTGGACCCATCAAGACTATAAAGGAGACATGTGTGTATATATATATGTATATATATATATACACATATACACACACACACACACACACACACACACACACACATTCCAATACATATCCATCACTCCTTTGTTCTGACCCCTCCCACCCCCACCCAATCTTTGATCGTAGCTCCCTGCTCTCCCTTCTGCACCCTCCCTTACTCTTGCTGCTCTGAGAAACTTAATCAGAAGGAAAAGCTGGGTCTTGTCATCCCGCCAGCAGGATGCAGCCGTCAAGTCCTGAGTCATATGTGCTGGAGACTCTGCTGGAGAGACAGGAGTCCTGGAGGCCTGGGGCCTGCAAGGTGGAACTAGGCCACAGGAGAGCCCTTTAGGGACTGTGTGGTGTGGATGGAAGCTCTGGAGGCCGGTACCTCAAGGATCCTGATTAGAGCCTGTTTAGACCACACCTGTTTATCCCTCTTCTCTTCCCCAGCTCCCCCGGGGCACATAACTGGTATTATTAGTGTCCACATATTGGCTCAAGAATATACTTTTGCTGCAAGTTCAAAAAGGTGTCTGTATGTAATATGACTACAAATATTTAAATGTACGTAGAAGAAAGAAATAGAAAGACATGCATTTAGATGGCATTTGGTGGCGGATTTTTTTCCTGCCTCCCTGCATTTTCCAAATTGTTTACAATGAGCATTTATTATATATATAATTTGAAAACTACAAAACAATGCAAAGAAGATAAAGAATTTATATACAATGCCCTGGCTTTGCTCCCTTTATCTCAACTGGATACAGAGATGCACTCTCCTCTGGGATTCTATACCCCAGTCTTTAAATCTCCGGGCTCGAGGGACAATGGGCACCAAACAGAGGTCAGGGAGAGAAGGGTCAGTGGGAGTGGAAGTTTCTGGAACCCAGCCTCTCATTCAAGCACCGGGACACCTGGAGAGGGAGCGTGTCTCTGTGTCCCGAGCCTTTCCCAAGGCAGGTGTATGGGGGAGCAGGGGTGGTGCCGAGGGGCTTGTGTGCGTCTGCTCAACCCCTGTGCAAGTCGGCCCACCCGTTCCCACCCAAAGGGTCCGCTCACATCTTGAAATCTCTTCTCCAGAGTCAGGCGGATGCTGGTCTCGATGCTGGTCCGCTTCTTCCTCTTCCTCCCGAACACTTCACTGAGGGTGGGGTAAGAGCTGGGGTTGCTCACGGAGGGGTCTGACGGAGAGGATTCTGTGGGGAGGGAGGAGAACAGAGGAGGCTCAGGGAAGGGAAGGCCGCTGGTTCAGGCTCTGGCTCGATGGACTTGGGGTCCAATGACCCTTCCCGGCAGGTTCTGCAGCCCCCTCCCCGACACAGGGGAGCCAGACAGACCAAGAATCCTGCTTCCCCTCGTTGCTCTGGGCAAAGGTCCTCCATGCCTCTCACTGCCGTGCGTCCGGCGTTTGCGGTCATGGTTCAGGGACACCCAGACATCAGCGGCATGTGTGGGTGTGAGTGGGTGCAGGCAGAGCTCCTGCAAGTGATGCTCATGAGCCTGTCTTTCATAAGTAGGCCTGGATGTGAATCCCGAGGAAAATGAGGACTGGTGTTCTGAGCTAAAGGCAGTGGCACTTGGTGGCGGAATGTTGGTGTGGAAGCCACTTCCTTTTCAGGGGTCGGTGCGGAGGTCCCTTAGGAAGGATTCAGGCGCAGCCAGGGAATCGCACAAGAAACGATCCGCAAGATCCCTTCCCGAAGATCCTAAGGCCTCCTGATCACCTCTTTCACTTCGGCGCTCCAGTAAAACCGCCGAAGGATCAGCCTTCCACGGGCGGGGGCGGGGCGGCGTGGGCTGGGGAGCTTCCTCACCCCCTCCCTTGTTTCCACGTGGAGCAACTTCCGAGAGGGTCACACCCTTGGCTGCCCGTCCCCCGCTTTCCTCTCTCTCCATAGTAACCACTGACCCACACTATCTACAGACGAGAGCCCAGCCCTGACACTGGCTCTGCTCCTAGACCAGTGGTTCTCAACCTGGGGCGAGATTCTGTACCACCCTCACTCCCCCAGGGGACGTTCGGCGCTATCTGGAGACATTTTTACACGTCTCAACAGGGGGCGGGTGCTCCTGGCATCTAGTGGGGAGAGACCAGGGATGCTGCTAAATAGCATACAACTCATAGGACCACCTCTGCCACAGAGCAATATCTGGCCCAAGCTGTTGCTAATGTCTTGGTTGAGAAACTCTGTCCCGTGCTATGCCATGACACAAAACTCTTCCATTAATTATTGCAAACGTTTTGCCCTTGGCTTACAACCCGGACCTCCTGGCCCCCCACGCCTGACTGAATCCTCCTGCAAAGCTCACTCTTGCTGTAAGGCTTTCCCAGCCAGTCTAGCTTGGAGTAACTCCCTGCCCTCTGAAAACCTACTCAAGAATTAGCCAGATGAAGATCTCGTGTTGTGCCTACTGCCTCCTCCTCTCAGCCATGAGACCCTAGAGTACCTACTTCCCTATCCCCCCTGACCTAGACATAGTCTAGACAGCAGTCTGGGTAAGTGTGTTTGCTCTGCAGACCCGACCTTTGTCTCTGGCGAGCTGTCCTACGGTCTAGGCTGGGTGTGTCTGGGGTAGGGAATAAAATGGGGGAAGTCTTCGTGGCCACAGACTTAAAGCTATGTCTTCCATGTGCTTTATCGGTAGTGAAGCTGACATTTTTATCTCTACTTGGCTGCCTCTTGTGTCTTATTTCTCAATTGGTTCCAGACTCAGGAGGAGAGGAAAGGGTGCTATGTACTGACTGTCAAAAGCCCCAACACAGAGGACTTTCCCGGTGGTCCAGTGGGTAAGACCCCATGCTCCCAGTGCATGGGGCCCGGGTTCCATCCCTGGTCGGGGAACTAGATCCCACATGCATGCTGCAACTAAGAGTCCGCGTGCTGCAAGTAAGAAGCTCTCATGCCGTAACTAAGAGTCCACGGTGCAACTAAAAAAATATATCCTGCACACTTCAACTAAGACCTGGAGCAGCCAAAATAAATAATAATTTTAAAATGTTGTTAAAAAAAAAAAAAAGAAAGAAAGCCCCACCACGGACCAGTCACCATCCCCTTCCCTGCAGACCTTCTAAGGCTCCATCCATCCTCATGTCCCTGAGGCCTACCTGCATCATTCAGCCACTTCTCCAGCAGCGGCTTGAGCTTGCACATGTTCTTGAAGCTCAGATTTAGAGCCTCAAATCTGGAGATGGTAGTCTGGCTGAAGTCGTTGCCATACAGCTTTCCCATCGCCAGACCCACGTCTCCCTGCACGCAGGGATGGAGAGGGAAGAACTTTGAGAGGTAGGCCCCTTCTCTCCTTTGCCCACATCCCTCACCATCCTAGCACCTATCCACAACCGGCGAACCTCTGCTCACCCTGGCTGACTTCCAGTTTCTTCCCTCTAAGGTGGAGACTTGGTTATTTCTCTCCCTAGACTCTGGGTGCGCTGTGCCCTCGCACCTAGCTCCTTGCCTGGCTCTCATTCCTCTCCCCTCCACCAGCAATGTTCCCATTTTCCCTACCAGTGGCAACTGTGCCCCATTCTCAGGGGACACAGGAACACGGTGGGTTTGCCCCAAACACAATGAGCTCTTGAAACCTCCACTCGGGAACCCCAGTCTCTACTCACTCAACCCAAGTTCTGCCACCTCCTTGCCCCAGACCGAACCTGTGTGAAGCCCAGCTTAATGCGCCTCTGCTTGAAGGTCTTGGCGAACTTCTCCAGCTCCTCCAAGTCACTGGGTTCATCAGCTCCTCCAGAGCTGGGGAGATGCTTGGGGACTGGGAGATGCTGGGATGCTTCCAGATGCGGTTCTAAAGAGGATCCTGGCACCCCAGGGCGTCCAACTGCCTAAGAGCAGACACACACCAAGCCAAACCACAAACAGTCAACAGATCAAACGCATTTCCTGATATTTTGTACTAATAGGCCCACTTAGAGGATGACAGATTGGATTCCTATTATTTTGATGGTGTGGAAGTGGAAATTGGAGTCTCTATGAAGGACTAGCAAATAGCTGGAATAGCTGGGGTAGAAACAGTAGGAGTGTGGGACAGGGAGGTGGCCTTTCTGGGTTTTAGTCTATGACTCACTATTTGACCCTGAGCAGGTAACTTCCTCCTTTCAGTTTTCTACCATAAAAGGAGCTAGCAGACTTGTTTACAAAGATCCCCCAAACAGATCTCAGAACAGGACAAGGAAAAGGTTGTTTGCCTTGCCTGTTCTTTTCCACAAAGGAAACTAACTTGAGGTGTTCAACAGGCATTAACTGAAGATAACAGAGAGCAACTGAGATTCATTGCATTAATGGAATTTCCATAAAATTCCAAACTCTTGTGACTGCCGTTTTACTTTCTAAACAATCATTTTCTTTCATGAGAGTATTTTGTTTTTTGGGTTTTTTTTAAATCAAAGGTATTCCAATGCTGTCTACGTGCACCTTGATCTCATTTGTGGTTGTCAGGAGATATTCTTTCTTTAGTTTATTTTCAGAGGAGAACAGACCCTTATACCTAGAATCTATGTTGTGCCCATTTGGGGTCAGGAATAAATCCAACCCGTCCACAGAGAAGGAGTAGAAACCCGTTAGGCTTGGGGTCCTAATGGGCTTGTGTCCAGGGCAGGGGCTGCTACCGATGTGGATGGCGTGGCCTGAGTCCACCCTCTTTTCACTCCTTTCCAGTTTACTCTTTTTTTACTCGAGCCTGGGGTTAACTTTACTCCTTTCTTCCAAGATATTCAGGCTTCCCATTCAGACAGGCAGCCTTGTGATGACCAGAGAGAAGTTAAGGACTCTTTTCCCCCGAGGGAGGGTCTTTGAGAACAGAATGATTTGAAACCATTAGGTTTTGATCCTGTTCCGCGGGAGAGGATGTGGCGTGGACCAGACTCTCAGGACAAGGCCTCGGTCCTCTCTCAGCCTTCCTTTTCATGAACTCATTTGTTCTTTCAGCCCACAAACACGTCTTGAGCTCTCTGCTAGACCTTCCCCCTACTCCCTTCACATCCAATCAGCGGCCGAATTGCACTGAGTCAACTTCCCCAACATCCCCTGTCAGTCCCTCCTCTCTACCCTTATTGCCACCACCCAAAGCCAGTCCCTTTCCTGCTGCTTCAGGATGATCTTGATAAGCTTCCAAACAGTCTCTCTGCTTCTGGTCTCGCCCGGCTCTCGTGTTATAAGACACGAGAGGTGATCTTGAACCTTCTCTCAGATCTCTTCCAGATCTAAGTCTGTGATGATGCGATTCTGAGAGCAGTCAGGAGAAGGTCCAAGAGCTCAGGACTCTGGTGTCCCCATTTCTATTAGCCACTAGGGGGCACCCACCCCCTTCTAGGGGCCTCCACTGGACTCTAGCCCTGTAAAGCCAGGGCCCTGAGTGATCCACGGGGATCTTAGCCCGGAAAAGGGACATTAGGGTCTCTGCAGTCGTTCCCAACTGTGCCACATGTCCGTCTCTGCAGAGGCGTCTCATGCAGTGGTGCAGGCATTAACTGCACCAGGTCACCCAGATAAGGGGAGGAGTGGCAGCTCCAGTGTAGCTCCTGCTGCCCTCGCCAAGCCACACTCCCTGGCGTGAGGCCGCGTCTGGCCAAAGGAAGAGGTGCCTTTTTTCTCCCTGGCAAACAGGTGCTGTGTGGCACCACAGCAGCTCTGCAAAGGGCCCTCTCGCAGGCCTCCGTCCTCCTGACCCGTGCTTTGTCCCTTCCAGGAAGCAGTCTAGAAGAGCAGTTCTTAAGAGAGGCCCAGAGGTGAGAGGCCCTGGCTTGGTGTTCTCAGGATATCAGGTCTCTGGGCTTCTGGTCTCCCCCTTGGCGCTTGAGAGCACCTGGGCAGGGCTGGCGGTCACCTTGGCGTCCCTGGAAAGTTGGCTGATCCCTGGTTCTCAGAGGAGTGATGCCAGGGCCTGACGGGGGTGGGAGTGGAATACGTGCCCACAGAGCAGGCTAGCCCGGGATCTGAAATCTCTGATTTCTAATTCTGGCTCCACCAGTGATGCTGGGGCCCTCATTTCCTCTGGCTGTGGCTTGAAATTGCCCCCGTGCCGACTGGGATAGTCCCTTGTGATTCCCTCTTCCTGGAGGGGTAAGTGTACCGTCAAGGGGATGGGGGAAGCCTAGGAGCTTAACTCTGTCAGGAGCTGGGACAGGAAGAACGTGGGTGTTTACCTGGGACGCCAGGCCAAGCCCCGTCTGTGGGAGGAGGAGAGAGCTTTGCTGCTGGGGAAAGGGGAGAAGATTTGACTGCAGACCTGGGTGAAAGGGGAGGAACAAAGGAGCAAACGAATCAAATCCAGGCCAGCTGAAAAGACATGATCTACAGCGTTGGAACCGTGATAACTGTCCCCCCCCCACCCCCCACCCCCCACCCCCCCACCCCCCGCTACCTAATCATGTCCATCCACCCCACCTCCAGCCTTGTGGAGAGGCCCCCATGGGCACTGTCAGGATCGCCACACGCAGGTGGAGGCGAATCAGACACAGGGATACACAGATGTCAACAGCAGTCCCCAAACCAGTCCTTCTGCTTTGCCTGCCTGCCTGGAGTGGTGCAAAGGCTGAGGAGGGTCAAGGCAGCCTGCTCTGGGATTTGATAAGCAGGCCTGCAGAAACCCAAGAGGGAGGGAGATGTGGGGGTGACTACTAAGGATTCAAGCTGGAGCTGAGGGCTTCCGTTGTGCCTGCAGAAGCCCCTGGGATGGCTGCAAAGGCCGAGCCAGATCTGCAAAGATGCCGGATCAAGGGAATGGTGCCACGCAGCTCCAAAGGGCAGCAGCCAATCGTCAGAGGCTCTTGGCAGGACTCAGACATTGAACACTTGGGAGGAAAGGCTGAGAGAGAAGGGAAGAGCAGGAGGCAACTCTACCCGGTGGTGTGGACTCTACCTGCTCATTGCACGGCCGGAGGATGGCTCTCTCCAGGAAAACTGTCCATAAAGGGCTCTGCCTGGATGGTGGTCATGACAGTGGCCTTCCTCTAAGAAGAGCCACAGCCAGGAACTCTCACTCTCACTGTGGGAATGGGGCCATCAAACTACCAAAGCACACAGTGAGGCACGTCACCCCAATCACTCAGCACACAGCAGAACTTTGGGTTCTCTGTTGCCCCTCAGCTGTTCTGGGTCACTGATGTGTAGATCTACTGACGCTGACCATTTTGCTCCTCGGTCTAAAACAACCAAGGCTTAATTTTTCGTTATTAAAATACACAAGCAAAAAAGCTCTTGGAAGGAGCCCTGTACTGGGAGGCGGAAGCTTGAGTACTAATAGTAATCTGACACTTACATTGCCTTCTGAAATGTACAAAGCCTTCTCACATGCATTATTTCAAATAACTCTCAATAACCTTGTGAGGCAGAGGTTTACTATGATTCCAGTTTTAGGGAGGAGAAAATGGAACCTCAGAGAGGTTAGGTAAGTTTCTCAAGGAGACACAGCTAGCAAGGGACTTTTTTTTAACCAATGAGTTTTTCTGAGTCCAAATACTAAACTGTTTCTTTCCCCCTGTGTCATACACTGACCTCACTGGTTATATGCCTGAGCCAGTTTCACAACACCGCCTTTCAAAAAGAAACAGAATGAACGGTTACCTTCCCTTTCCTATTCCAGGAGTATGATATATAGTGTTTAGCTAACATAAATACTCACAGGTTCACATATGTTCTCATTCATCATCATAACACTCTGAGATGACTTGGTAACTAAGGATAACTATAACTTGGGCAGGTGCTAAGGACAGAAGGCAGAGTCGCGTTTCCTTTGGATTCTGGATTTCCAAAGCCTCTCCTTGGGATTTGTACAATGGAGGGAAGCTTATACTTCATCACTTTCAGCCCTAGTTGGTGGAGATGGGAGAGGGAGAGGCAGTACAGTGCAATGCCAAGAACATGGGTTTCCGACAGACGTTTATGGAACTTTCTAGTAGGTCACCGGTGACATAATATGACTACCTACCGCACGAGGTTATTTTGAAAGATGTCAGGAAAATCACTCCGCAGAGCTCCTGGCATACCATGCTCAAGAAACGTTAGCTATTATTGTGAGTATTCTAATCTGTTTGTTCTTGGACAAGGAGAAGTTGTCTTGTGGGTAACCTCCCGGCCGAAGAAAACCTGAAAACGCTCTCCACAGCCTGTGGGTGGCACTGCCGCTCTACCCAAATGGAATTCCAGCTTCCCAAGGGTGGAAGTCTGAGTCCACATCCACATCCTGAGGAGATTTCCAAGGATCCGGGACTTAATCTGGACCGAGATTCCCAAGGAGCTCCTCCCTCCTTGCTCTGCTCCAGATCCTGCCACCCTTGCGCCTTCGGTCTCAACTGGCCATGAAACTGAGGACGATGGGAGGGGGGAAGCAGAAAAGGAGACTCAACCTGGAGGGCCACAACAGGTCGCTTCCTCGGGCCCTGAGGTGGACAAGCCACTCTTAATACTAGAGGATGAGCCAGTCAGCCACGCCCCACACTTGGGTCCCAGCAGGCAGAAGCAGATCCTTAGCACATTTTTCTATGTAAAAGCCCCCAGGGTTTCTCACCTTGCTGCCCAGGCTGGGTCTGAGATAGTAGGAACTGGGAGACAGACTGTAGGTGTCCGGGAACCAGTACAAGCTGCTGGAGCGGATGGATGGAAGCCATGTCCTGTGCAGGGAGATACGGGCACCACAGAATTTACAAAAGCTGCAAGTGTGGGCTCCACCTACCCGCCGCCCACCTGTCCTGTGGGTCTCCATAGGGACCTTGCCCTATGCCTCTGTTTCCCTGTGTCTGGCACATAGCAGCTACCCCATTAATGACGGTGCTGTTACACCTCCTGCACTCAGCCAAGCTGTGTCTTGCTTAAACCATTCCTTGTTATTTAACTTTTGTGTGTATCAGAACGGTCTCCCAGCTAGACTGGTAATGCCCCGAGGGCACAGATTGTGGGTATTACCCATCTCTCAGAGGTTTACTCTAGAAATGACAGGCAATCCCAATTTTCTAATTAAAAAAAAAAAAAAAAATCTCACGCCACTTGATATGCTAAAAGCCGCTTTTGTCTTGGCCATTTCCTGGTCCTGAACCTTTCCTGGAGGAAGAGGCACGTTCTTCATTCTTAATAAAACCACTTTGATTAAACAGAAAGTCCGTTTCCCCTGGCTTCCTCCCAATAGCCCCCAAAAGGGAAATAAATACTACTTCCCAATATCTGGGGGATCTGGGAGTCCTCTGTGACCTAGACCCCAAGGGTTCTGTGACCCCACAGGACTGAGCTTAGGCCTGTGCACAAAGAAAAGACTTGGTAGAGCCTTGTTGAATAAAGAAGTGAAGGAATAAATGCACGTTCTAGTCTTAAATATTTCCAGGGAAGGGTCGGCTCTTTCCTCCCCTGGGAATCCAGGTCAAGAAAGGGGCTTGCTGCGTGGACACCCGCCTTCTCAGACATTTGTCATTACTATTTCAGATGCCTCTTTATTCCTTCTAGTATGACAAAACCTTGGGGGAGGAAATGGGCTTACTGGGGACAGAAATGCTCTGTAACCACAGCAGTAGCTGTCATCATGGGGCTCCCCTGAATATGGCTGGCAGACCCCAGCCCTATTGTTAGGGGCTAGCTAACCCCATTGTAGGGGCTACTCCTTTGTTTTGGCAAGATTGACTCCTTTTTCTTCCCGTAACTAGCCAGGCTTCATCTTTCAGAGGATTGTTCTGTAACCCAGCCCCCCTCCCAATGCAGGCCTCCAAGTTTCCCTGCAGGGGATTTTTTTTTTTTTAGCCCAATCTGCATTCACTGAGAGCCAGATCTAGAGGTGAAGCATTTTGCAGGAGGCTTGACTTAAACTCACTGGCCCTCTTAGAATATCAGGGCTTCCCGACTCGGGTTGCCATTTACCCCAGACATTTGGTTTCCAGGAATCATGGCAGGTCCTTGACTCAGGTGGCATGGCCGATGAGAGAGGGTCTGCTGCAGAGAGTCACTGAGGTCCTCGGTTTTAATCTGTAAGTAGAGGCAGGGGGAGGGCATCAGTTCTGGGCCCCCACAGGCAGACAGAAGTGGAAACTTAGAGAAGACCGAGGCAGGAGATAAGTGACAAGCCTGGAGAGTCAAAGAACTAGCTCAGCGTCTACTGGGCTGCAGCTTCATTTTCCTGCCTGAGTGAGCCCTTTGGGCCGGGGCAGCCGGTAAGGGACAGAGGTGAGAGTCTCTCTGTAGTAACCATACTCGAGATGGGGAATCCACCTGGACTGATCGTTCCCGAACACCATTCTGGGCCATGTGCTGGTACATAGTGCAATATATGCTCTTCCTCACTGAAACTCTAAAAAACGAGGAATTTTTGTAGTGACTTTAAACATTTCTTTTAGATTCCGAGGTGATGTTCTTTTTTCTTGGGGGGTGGTATGTTAGAATTTCTTTTAGGAAATGATGGTGATCCTAAATGGTATTTTTAAAACTCCCCACTTTCACAAATTAAAAAAAAAAAATTGGCAACCCTTTACCAATCTCCTTTATATTATGGTATTTTATTTTCCTGCTCCATGAAATCCCAAAGTCTGCGAACCAGTTTCCCCTCCATCCCCCCTTGTTTTTTTCCACACTTGTCTGCCCTCTGCGTGCTGAGCTGCCTTTGCAGCTGGCCTCTTCACCCATGTGGCTTAGGTGACAGTCCTTGCCTGTCTCCCTACAGGAGGGG
Organism: Kogia breviceps; assembly: GCF_026419965.1. NCBI lineage: Eukaryota > Metazoa > Chordata > Mammalia > Artiodactyla > Physeteridae > Kogia > Kogia breviceps. The sequence goes on along the minus strand of NC_081316.1, from coordinate 108,677,607 downwards.
ACATGTCTCCTTCACAATCACTGCTGTAGTTGCAGCCTGAGGGGACCGTGGCAGTTTGCAAACTCTCTCCAGCCTCCACCACCCTTCGGTGGCAGCCCCACCCCAAGGGCAGGGCAGGAAGCACTACCTGTGCCCCCCCCTCCTCCCACCCCGAGAACAACTACAGTAAGTCCCCTACATACGAACCTTCAAGTTGCAAACTTTCAGAGATGCGAACATGCATCTGGTTCCAGCAAGGAAGCAGAACCTGTGCCATCAACGTCAGGCATGAGTGAAATTGCAACTTGCCCTCCATCTCTTATTGCTGACAATCCTTCAGCTCTGCCATCTCCCACCTCCTCTCCCTCCTCCAGCCAGTACCTCTTCTCGCCTGTTCACTCCATGCCAGCCCCTGTATGCCAGCTGTTGTGCTGAGCTACTGTACTTTTCAAGGTACTGTACTGTAAGATTAAAAATGTTTTCTTTATTTTTTGTTTGTTTGTTATGTATTTGTGTGAAAAGTATTATAAACCTATCACAGTACAGCACTATATAGCCGATTGTGTTAGTTGGGTCCCTAGGCTCTCTTTGTTGGACTTGTGAACAAATTGGACTTACGAATGCGCTCTCAGAATGGAACTCATTCGTATGTCGGGGACTTACTGTATCCTTTTGCAGCGTTTCAGGAAGTCCCTGGTGGGGATGGGGGGTGGGTGGGTAGGGAGTATACAAGTGACTTTGGATTCATATAATATGGCAGGGAGCTTGGGATCTAGACCATACCTTATAAAAGACATTGGGGGACCCTCTGATGGAACCTCTTGGCCATAGTGACCCTGGCTTGAACCATTTTCTTGGTTTATACAGGGAATATCACTGACATCCTGGAATCTTTTCTGTATTAGTTTAACCCAAGGTAAAGGTTCAGACTAACAGCTCTACTTGTGTTTTGTGTTTTTTTGCGGTACGCAGGCCTCTCACTGTTGTGGCCTCTCCCATCGCGGAGCACAGGCTCCGGACGCGCAGGCGCAGCGGCCATGGCTCACGGGTCCAGCCGCTCCAAGGCATGTGGGATCTTCCCAGACCGGGGCACGAACCCGCTTCCCCCGCATCGGCAGGCGGATTCTCAACCACTGCGCCACCAGAGAAGCCCTCTACTTGTGTTTAATTGCTGTGGAACAATGGTGCTTTGGATTAGTAAATCAAGAGTTCCCTTTGGTTGGAGAGTTAGGAAGATCTTGTTGAGTGACAGAGACTGAGGAGGGAGCTCATGTCCTAAATATGGTGCCTTGTACATAGTCGGAACCGAATGCGTGCTAACTGAATAAAAGACATAATCAGAATCCACCTCTCCATCCTTCAGTGGGATACAGCGAGGAAGACATCAAACAGGGAGCTAGAACTTGTTTCCAGTCCTAACTCTGACTCTAACTGACAATGTAACCTTGAGCAATCGTTTCATCTCTATGAGACTTGGTTTCCCCATCTGTTGTGTGATTCTACATCATTTTTCTTTCAGTCCTAAAATGGAATTATAAAATTCCAGCTCCGTGGTGTATTTGGCAGAATCTGGCTAGTCCATGGTGCTGTATTGTTCTTAGATAAAGCAGATCTAAACAGCACTAGGAAGTCCTAGTTGAGCCAAAATTGGTAAGAGGATGCTTCTTTTAGGGACAGTCTTTACAAATCGCTCCTCTCTTCTCTCACCTAAGGAGGCTTTTCTGGAGTCTTGGAAGCAAAGAAGAGGAAGGGAGAGTGTCAGGAAGTAGCACAATGGGGGCAGAGAGCTAGACATCAGAAAACTCCAAAGGCATTGCCCCCCAGGAGTGATCTCCAGGACAGCCGCCATCCCTGCCCCCAGTGCCCTTCAGCTCTCCCCACCCCCACACTTGGCATCTGCATCTAAGAAGCTTGCTGTCCTAGTCCTTCCCCCAGAAATCAGAGTTTTCACATCCTAGATTCCCGGGAAACATTTGTTAGCAGGTTTTAAAAAGCTCAAAATAGTTGATAAACTACTTATCTCAAACCACCACCAATCTTAAGCTTTGCTCAGAGGGGAGATTTTAACTAAGCAAAGCCTCCCTTCCCCACATCTCCCTTCTGCAGCCCCCTCCTGCTCCTGGACATCCCTCATCCCGAGTGCGGATAGGTGAGGCAGGATGGAGGGGGACAGAGGCAGAACATGGAAGACTGGAGCTCAAAGCACACTGGTGGAACCACCGCAGGCAGCTTGGCGCGGCTCCAGCTCAGAGGCAAGTGGCAGGGTTCCTTTATAGACTCATTATGCGCAACGGGGAGATAAGGGGGTGCAGCTATGACACAGCTCGAAAGCATGTGCTTTGCCTCCAACCTGGGTGCTATCTGTTAGAATCAGTGCCAGGTCTTCCTGCAACACTTAATTTCAGAAACCAGCGCCATCATAAAAGAAAACTCACTCTTTCATCTGCTTCCTGGATCAATTGCCCTCCAAACTCTTTTAGGGGCACTGCGGACCTCCCACTTCTGAAAATGAAGTGTCTGATAGCAAAAAAAAATCCCTCTGGGTGTTAACCTGGGGCGTTTTGACAACTCTGTGTGTTCCTCTTCTCAGTTCTTGCTTTATTGACCTCTTACTCTTTCATTTTTCATAATTCATTACCCCTTGTGTGTGAGCTGCTGACGGTAAACCCCAAGGGAGACGATCCTAAACAAACCAAATTGAAAGACAGTAAAGCAGACTACTTTTCCTGTGACAAATTCTAAAATCTCCACTTTGGTCGGTGGGTCTCAGAAAGAGCAGAACTGGACTAGGAGAAGAAATACAGCAGCAACTCTGCCCTCCCTCCCGACCCCGGCACACTTACTTCTCCAACGATTCTCTGAGAGCTCAGGGGCTAGCTAAAACAATAAGGAATCAAGAAATCAAGTCCCTTCCAAATCCACAAATCCCTTTCTCAGCTGTCGAATGGAAAAGATGGGAGCCTTTCCAGGCAACTGGGTGTTGGCTGTGGATTGGGAAAACAAGATAGAGAGACTTCTGTTGGATCCCATTGACTGCTAATGTGAGGACCGGAGGCAAATTGGATGAAGATCCAATTTCCCCCGTACTTGTGAAAACCCAACCAAACCCACAGCCTGTCTGGAACCGTGAAGATCGTCTCCAGGGTCCCTTTGGAGCTTCTTCTCACGCAAGTGAAATATTTCTCCAGGCCCTGTTTGGGAAGGACTAATCCCTGGGGACGTGGGCCACCACAGAGGCCTCTGCCTGGCCACAGCCATCGGTCCTCCGTCCATATGTCAGACATGGCTTGTTAGTTCAGGATCTTCTCCACCCACTGAGCTGTGCAAAGGTGTTACACTGAGTCTTGGGCAGTGACCAGGGAGGTAGAAAGGTATCATGGGTGATTATCTTTTCTAATCCCAGCGAACTCCCTGACATCACCTGCTTTAGAAAGAAATAGCCTCATTCTGGGAAGAGAGAGCCCCTTCTGAGGAACGGGAAGCCCTTCATACATTCCTTACTTGGCTTCACCGCCCAGCCAGGAAGTGTGGGGATGAATGTTTATCTTCCCGTCTCACAGAGACCAGGAGTGCTTCAGAGATCCGTGTAACGTTACACGACAAGGCACTGGCTAAATGCTACAAGAGAATGGTCCTCTGACCCTCCCCAGGCACTCTATCTACCAAACAATACCACAAACATCCCAGGGATGGGAGAGAGAACAGACCACAAGGTGATGTTCTGGCCCAGACCTACACCTGGACCTCCTTATTAACCATCTGTTTGGGGTCATGCAATGGGGCTGGAGTACTTAGCCTTAGCCCCGTCCCCGGGACATTTCACATGACACTCTCTTGGGGGGCAAACAACTCAACATTAATGACTATATCACTGGCGATGAAAATGATCAAAGCTGTAGTGCCAGTTGCATAACTCGTTTGTGGAAAGTGTTTCATAAACATTTCACAAGAAGGAGAATTTCAAAGCGTGAACATCTCCCAACCTGCCTTCAATTACAGGCAAGATTTTTTTTTTTCTTTCTTCCCCCCTTCTATACGTCTCCGTAGCAGTCAGGAAGAGTTTCTGTTTCGTAACTGATCTATAAAAGGGTTGACAACGTTTTGCTCATGAAGAGATCCTAAAAATATATTCCAAGTGGTAGAGTAGAGCAAGTGTTCATCTGTTATCTCAGATGAACAAGGCTGAGAGTCCCCTAAGAAATGCTGGCTGTATTTTTGCTTGGGGGACTCTCCTTTCTCCATGGCTCTTGGCTGTTCCCTATGAGTCCAAGGCTCCTGCCTCTTTGGATGCTCCCCTGAATTACCTGGGGAGATGGCCTCATCCAGTCCCTGGTCTCTAGTCAGACCTACGACAGACCAGTCTAGGCACACCTTTGCCCGTGCACATTGGGATCTTCTCCTGGAAAGCATCGAACTTCTAGACAAAGGAGTGATGGAAGTGAGGAGACATGGAGCCCTTTAATAAACATATGGTTTCTTAGGAGGCTGGAGCCACTTAGGGTCGTTCCCTCCTGAAAAGCAGCTTTCCAAAGAGGCATCCTTGTTTTTCCTGCTTGTACCTCCTCTGGAAATGCAAAAAGCTTATCAGTCACGTTAGTTAATGCTTTGGCTTCAGTTCTTAGGGCACAGCACTGCTAGTGCTGACACATATCTGAAAAAACCCCATCATTTTAAGCCCATAAAAGTTTTCTTCTCCCTCTGGCATATAGGTCCGTGCATTCAAGTTTAAAAACTCTAGGAAGGGGCTGTGCTTTCTTTGAGCACACATCCTCCCAGATATTTTTGGTGCCCAGGACTTGAACAACTTTAACCATTGTACCACTTCCCAGCCCTCGGGAGATGCCAGCAGCGTCTGCTTCCAGTGAGGAGCTGGATTGATGCAAGCTCTCTTTTTCGACCCTGATCTTTTTTCTTCGGCCACGCCGCACACCTTGCAGGATCTTACTTCCCTGACCAGGGATTGAAGCCCGGGCCCCAGCTGTGAAAGCACCGAGTCCTAACCACTGGACAGCCAGGGAATTCCCAACCCTGATCTGTCTTGAATCAGAGTCTTCTGGTTTTCCTGGTCGCCTACCTGTTGGACAAGGGCACAGAGCTACCTTCTCTGGTTCTTTGGCTGGGAAGGAGCGCCACACAGAACTGTTGATTCGCCCACATAGATGGCTATTCTGCCTCTCCAAGAAGTGGAATGGCAGGAGGTGGGGTGGGGTAAGAAGTGCTGAGCACGGTCTCAGAATCAAACGCTGAGAACTGTTTGCCAGTGGCTCTTCTTGGGAATCATCTTGTGTGTGAATACTGGCTGTCATCACACTGGGTTCTTTTGCATACATTGGGTTGCCTATCATGGAAAGACTCTGTGATCCTTTTTAGAGCAGGGTATAGAAAAAAAAAAAAAAGACATCGAGGAAACAAGCACATGGCTCAGAATCAACCAGGAGACCTGACTTCGGGCTCTATCCCTGCCTCTAAAAATCTGCATGATCTAATATTTATTTACTTCACTCATCCATCTAGGCCTAGATTATGCCTCCACAAAAGGAGGAAAATAGATGAGATGGAATCTACTTAAGAAATTTGGAAGGTATAGAAGAGAGAGTGGGCGTTGACTTGTGAGCCTACGAGTATGTTTATTGTGTCACTAGACCCATTTTGCAGATGAAAAGACTGAGGCTTGGAAAAGTTAAGAAACTGGCTGAAAGTTACACTACTGGTAAATAATAGATCTGGGATTTCAATCCACGTCTATCTGACTCCATAGTTCTTCTACCTAAACCTGACTACCATGTGTGATAGAATCATAGACTCTTCAAGGTAGCTTAGCGCGGATTGTGTCGGGTGCAAGGAAGACATTCAACAAGTGTTGATTCCCTTCCTTCCCCATCAGAACTGGAAGGAAATGTAGATAGCACCTGGTTCAAACGGCTCATTTTACAGCTGTGACTCCTGATGTCCAGAGAGGAGAAATCACCTGCTCAGGGCAACACAGCTAGAGCTGCAGGCAAGCCAGTCCTGGAGACTAAGGCAGGGCCCCTAAGGACCGGTCTCCTAACTCTCCACCCCGTATTTGGTCCATTCCACTGCACTGCAGCACGGCTCTATCTTCTATTTCTATCACTCTGATGTCGTTGCCTATTCTGGCTCCTCAGGTAACTCAGTAGTAACCCTAATCCCATTGCTCTAATAAGATTTAATCTCAGTCCCTATTCAGAGTTCTCCATTCCTACACAGGGTAAGGTTTAGACACAGATAAAGCACACATCTACTTGATGTGTAACCTAATATACTTGGTTTGAGAACCAGCATTCTGTATTCCCTTGACTCTCACATGGACAAATTAACTCCAGGGGGTTGATATTTGCTTTTCTCCTCCCTCATCATGAAGAAGAGAGGTAGAGAGGGTTTCGAAAGACAAGGCTCAGCCATGCCTTGAAATCCTCACGCCAGTGTACATTTTACTCTGGGGCCCAAAGGAGACTAATGAAAGGAAGGACAGATGCCTTGCTCGTCCCGGACACACAGGCACACAGGCACACACACGCATGCGTACACACCAACTTGTGACTATGAAGCGCTACACACAGATTAGCTCCAAGAGCATCAGTTCGAGAAAGGGAAAAAGGAATATTTTTAAAGGATTTTAGAAATCAAAAAGCACTTTCAAAAGTATCATCGTTTATTCTTCATGATGATTCAATGAGGGAAAAAAATCTTATCCAACCATTTTTACAGATGTAGGAGCCAAGACTAGGAGGAATTAATATGTCCACACAGCCAGGAAAAGCAGAGCCTGACTTTCTATTTGGGTCTTTGGCCTCCAGGCCCTCTTTTGCCTACACCACTCTGTAAGGCGGCCCCACTGGGTTCCCACCCAGAATTTCCCACGTAAAACTGAGCTTGTTGACCTCTGCCTCCCCATGTGCCATGCTGTTTTCATGTGTGGTACACAGTTGGTGTAAACATTTCCATCCACAAGTGTAGCCTGGGACTTTTACATGGATGTGAGGCTGACATAGTTATTGAAAGCAAACTTTCAACAAGTCTGAATGAGATTCTCTTTGGCATCCCCTGGGGAACTGCCTGTGACCTGGAAGCCTGTCTCTGAAATCCTGAGTGTTGGCTATAAATGCACGTAAAAGGCTTTTCCCTGGTAACATTCATATTTGAGAACGGTCTTCTAAGTAAGGCTGAGGCCCTTATCTCTTGTATTCTTCTGGTACCCCCAATAAAACGAGGCACCTCTGTGGCCCTCTGACACCAGGTCTGCTCCAACAGCAGTTGGAGTAGACAGTCTTCCATGTGGCATGCTTTAAACAGAGGTTTTCCTGCCCCATAAAGGTCCCCTTCCCAGTTTAGCTCAATAAATATTTGGTATACACCCATTGTATACCAAGAGGAACTGGGACACAAAGGTGAATAGAACCTTCCAGATTAATTAGGAGACAGCAAGTAAAAAAATCAGTTACCTAGAGTGCAGTACTTACAGCAATGGAAGGCGGTACAGTGGTCACATGGAAAGGTTGTGATTTGCTTTGTCAGGGCAGAGGATAGCTAGAGAAAGGGGAATGAGGTAGGAAGTCTCCACGGAAGAGAAGTGGAGCCTCTGAGGAGCCCTGAAGGACAAAGACGGTTTCACCAGGAGAAGGTAAAGCAGGGCATATACCAGGAAGCGGGAGTAGCTTGTACACAGTCACAGATGGTGAAACGGGGCTTCACGTTCAGGAGCGACAAGCAAGTCAGCGTTGCAGCAGCGTGGGGTGGGAGAGGCCTGGGCAAACAGCCAGGGCCTGACGACAGAGGTCCTGGGGGGGTCACACAAAGGAGTTGAGGATGGACTCGGGGGCAAAGTGTAACTCAAGTAAAGGGCAGGGACACGCGAGATTTTTGTTTAGTTCGATTATGTTAACAGCTGTGTGGAATATGGATTTGAAGCGAGGACAGCTGTAAGTGGGGCAACTAGTTAAAAAGCTGTTTATTGCAATAGTCTAGGTAAAGAACTGATGAGGACATGCCTAAGGCCAAAACAGTAAGAACGGAGAAGAAGAGACAGAATGGCAAGTTTTTAGGATAGAAAATGTATTTCCACCCCTAAAGGTTTATCCTTTATAACAAAGGACTATTTCGGGAATTCTCTGTTGAAGGACTAAAGGAACTAACACAGAAAAAATTCTGAAAGAACATAATCAATCCAACTGCTAATATAATAGATGGAGTGGAGGGTATTTGGGGTTTCAGAAGGTATTTACTTTCTAAGTCAGATATTTCTGCAGTGTTCAAATTTTTAAAGGTAATTATTCATTTTAAATTAGAAAAAATTAAGATTAATCTTAATTTAAAATTAATATTAGGGGCTTCCCTGGTGGCGCAGTGGTTGAGAATCCGCCTGCCGATGCAGGGGATACGGGTTCGTGCCCCGGTCCGGGAAGATCCCACATGCCGCGGAGCAGCTGGGCCCGTGAGCCATGGCCACTGAGCCTGTGCTTCCGGAGCCTGCGCTCCGCAACGGGAGAGGCCACAACAGTGTGAGGCCCGCATACCAAAAAATAAAATAAAATAAAAATAAAAAAAAATAAATAAATAAAAATAAAATTAATATTAAAAATAGTAAGCACTCAAAATTTCATTAGTCTGGAAGTTTTTAGTTTATGAGGTATTTAAGTTAGTTACAGTTCCCTTCTTTACCTGGTGAAAGGGAAGTATTGAGAGGTTTAGGGGCACATTTTCTAAATAAACACACATGTATGCAGATATGTGTATTCTGTGTGTGTGTGTGTTGTGTGTGTGTGTGGATTTTTTTTAGCAATACTTGGGAATCCATCTCCTTCTTCTGCTGCATCTTGAGTCATTGTCTACCAGCAGGCAACACCTGTAGGTCTGTGGCCTACAGACCTCACTTATACCTTTCCATGATGTTCTACAGCTTACAAAGTACTTTCAAACATATCAGTTTGGTGTATTTTCAGAATATTCCCATGAGATTGAAAAGGCAAGTGATGCTATTCCTGTTTTACTGTTGAGGAAAACAAGGTTCATGAAAGGTAAATGATTTATCCAAGGTACATGGCTGGCTAGCAGGAAAGCTCTGATTTGAACTCAAGTTATCTGATTTAAAATTCAACACTTCTTTCAAATTTCTAGGATTTTCTGAGGAAGCTTCCCAAATAAGTGGATTTTCAGTCACTGAAATATATTTCTTACAACTCCAAACCCTTTATTTTAGTTTTGGATAGATATTTATTGGTTTCATTTTTGAATAGAGATCTTGTATTTTATACGTCTCTACTTTCCCTTAAAGAGTACTTGACAGGGTTTCCCTGGTGGCGCAGTGGTTGAGAATCCTCCTGCCGATGCAGGGGACATGGGTTCGTGCCCCAGGCTGGGAAGATCCCACATGCCGCGGAGCGGCTGGGCCCGTGAGCCATGGCCACTGAGCCTGTGCGTCCGGAGCCTGTGCTCTGCAACGGGAGAGGCCACAACAGTGAGAGGCCTGCATACCACAAAAAAAAAAAAAAAAAAAAAATGAGTACTTGACAAAGATATCACAAATAAAGAAAATTACAGGCCAGCATTACTGATGAACATAGATGCAAAAATCCTCAACAAAATATTAGCCAACTGAATCCAACAATACATTAAAAGTATCATGTACCGTGATCAAGTGGGATTTATTCCAGGGTTGCAAGGATGGTTCAGTATTCACCAATCAATCTGTGTGATATACCACATTAACAAATTAAAGAACAAAAAATTATATGATCATCTCAATAGATGCAGAAAAAGCTTTCGACAAAAGTCAACAACATCTTTTTACAAAGACTCTCCACAAAGTGAATATAGAGGGAACATACCTCAACATAATAAAGGCCATATATAACAAGTCTACAGCTAACATCATACTCAATGGTGAAAAACTGAAGGCATTTCCTCTAAGATTAGGAACAAGACAGGATGCCCACTTTTATGCAACATAGTATGGGAAGTCCTAGCCACAGCTACCAGACAAGAAAGAAATAAGAGCTATCCAAATCAGAAAAGAAGAAGGAAAACTGTCACTATTTGCAGATGACATTATACTACACATAGAAAATCCTAAACACACTACCAAGAAACTACTACAGCTCATCAATGAATTCAGTAAAGTTGCAGGATACAAAATTAATATACAGAAATCTGTTGCATTTCTATACACTAACAATGAACTATCAGAAAGAGAAATTTTAAAAATCCCCTTTAAATTCACATCAAAAACAATAAAATACCTTGGAATAAATCAGGAGGTTTTCACGCCATATACAAAAATAAATTCAAAATGGATTAAAGACCTAAATGTAAGCCCAGAAACCATAAAACTCCTAGAAGAAAACATAGGAAGAACACTCTTTAACATAAATTGTAGCAATACTTTTTGGATGGATCTGTCTCATAAGGCAAAATAAAATTTTAAAAAATTAAATTAAATTAAATAAATAAGACCTAATTAAACTTTGTGCAGCAAACAAAACCATCGACAAAACAAAAAGACAGCCTACTGAGAATATTTTCTCCTATGGGAGAAAATATTTGCAAATGATATGACCGATAAGGGGTCAATATCCAAAATATATAAACAGCTCATACAACTCAATATAAAAAAAAAAAAAAATCAAGCAACTCAGTTAAAACCTGGGAAGAAACTGAATAGACATTTTTCCAAAGAAGACATACAGATGGCCAACAGGCACATGAAAAGGATGCTTGACATTGCTAATCATTAGAGAAATGCAAATCAAAACCACGATGAGATATCACCTCATGCCTGTCAGAATGGCTATCATCAAAAAAACCATAAATAACAAATTCTGGTGAGGATATAGAGAAAAGGGAACCCTTGTATGCCGTTGGTGGGAATGTAAATTGGTGCAGCTACTGTGGAAAACAGTATGGAGATTCCTCAAAAAACTAAAAATAGAACTACCATATGATCCAGCAATTCCACCACTAGGTATATATCCAAAGAAAATGAAAACATTAATTCAAAAATTCTCCAACGTTCATTCAAATTCCCCAATGTTCATAGCAGCATTATTTACAATTGCCATGATATGGAAGCAACCTAAATGTCCATCAACAGATGAACGGATAAAGAAGTGGTATATGTATACAATGGAATATTTGCCATAAAAAAGAATGAAATTTTGCCATTTGTAGCAACATGGATGGACCTGGAGGGTATTATGCTTAGTGAAATAAGTCAGACAGAGGAAGATGAATACTGCATGTTATCTTTTATATTTAGAATCTAAAAAATAAAACAAATGAATGAATATAACAAAACAGAAACAAACTCAGACAAAGAGAACAAACTAGTGGTTGGTTACCAGTGGGGAGAGGGAAGATGGGAGGGACAAGATAGGGGTAGAGGATTAAGAGGTACAAACTACTATGTATAAAATAATCAAGCTACAAGGATATATTGTACAGCACAGGGACATAGCCAATATTTTATAATAATAAATGAAGTATAATGTATAAAATTTTTGAATCACTATGTTGTATGCTGAAACGAATATAATATTATAAATCAACTGTGCCTCAATAAGAAAACATTCAAAACGTCTTTCAAATTTCTAGGATTTCCTGAGGAAGCCTCCGCAAATAAGTGGATTTTCAATCGCTGAAATTGATCCCTTGTAGCTCCAAGTCTTTATTTCAGTTTTGGATAGATATTTATTGGTTTTGTTTTCGATATTTATTAATGTATTATATACATTTCTTCTTTGCCTTGAATAACACCTGAAAGAATTTAGTCAATGACTCAATCTTAATTGTGAACTCTTTTTTAAAAGCAATCATGCCCTCGGGGACACTGAAGTGCTTGGTCTCTTTGTTGGCAGTAGCACTAAATGGCCCTGAATTGCCTTTTTTTTTTTTAAATTGCAGCTCTGCTTTTTCCAGGTTTTCTGCCTCCTTTCTCACAACCAGGTTTTTATCCTACTGTTGGTATCCTTGCTTCTAGCAGCCCCTATTTCAGCTCAACTTCGCAACTTCTATTTGCTAAGGGCTAGAAAAAACAGAGAGTTAAGTTTGTTACCACTGTTTCTAAAATAAAAGTTTGAGGCTCTGAGAAAGGGTTTGGCTCCAGGTCTCATTTGCTTCCTTATTCTCAGCTGGATTGTAAACTGGTGAGGCTGCTGGCTCTCTGGATAAGTGAGGCACTGCAGTGGCTCTGTGTAGCTGTTTGACAGGGGGCTCGCCCTTTGGTTCAATTTTTACTGACTACATATCTATCCTGTTACCCTTATTAGCCTGCGACAGGGCTCCAGGCACAATGGTTGGCTGAACCCACACAATTGACAGTGTAAGCTAAATTCTCTAAGGCTAAGGAGCAGTTACCAAATTTATTGCCAAAAGGCGGAGTGAACTTGAGCCAAGGGACTCTCTGACAGTATATCTGTTTCCCTACCTATAAAAGGAAAATCATCTCTGAGTCTTACCCAGGTCTCAAGAGTTAGGGCTAAATGTCTATAAAACCTATTCTAGGAAGAGCTTTCCCTGCTTTTGTCACCAAAACGATAAGAAGTTAATGATTCTGCACATTTATTACCTGGGACACCTATCTTGCTTGTCTGTCCATTAGTAAGTACTTAATTAAATAGATGCAGAATTGCTGTATAAATACTTTCAATAATCCTTGAATTTAGGAAACTGGGTCTCAGAGAAGTTAAAGGATTTCCCAAAAGCCATACAGCTAGAAAGTGGCAGAGCTGGAATTTGAACCTGTGTCTGACCAGATCCAGAATCAACCCTCTTTCCATTGTGTCACACTGACTTAAAAAGGCATCCCAGGGCTTCCCTGGTGGCGCAGTGGTTGAGAATCCTCCTGCCGATGCGGGGAACACGGGTTTGTGCCCCGGTCTGGGAGGATCCCACATGCCGCGGAGCGCCTGGGCCCGTGAGCCATGGCCGCTGAGCCTGCGCGTCCGGAGCCTGCGCTCCGCAATGGGAAAGGCCACAGCAGTGAGAGGCCCGCATACCGAGAAAAAAAAAAAAAAAGCCATCCCAAACTAGGCTCATTTCCTTTTATATAGGGTTCTTAGAAATGAGGATCAGGTGAATGCTGCAATTATTGTATGTATACATATATACATGTCCCTGGAGGTCAAGATGGGGTCATAAGGGCTGAGATAGTGTTAGTTAATGAATCAATGTCATCCAGGAGGGATGTCTCCAATGGCATGTCATGGGACTCTGCTCATTGTACAGTCTTGTTAAGAAAGTTATCAGTACCTTAGAGTATGATGATGTATGTGCCCTGCATACACCTCTGTATGAGGAGCAGGGCTAGCTAGTACCTTGCACAATGACATCAAGGTTAAAAAAAATCTTGAAATTGTGCAAGGAAGGGAAGAAAGTAATAAGATAAAACATAAGAGGAAATGTAAAAATCTTTTACTAAGAAAATGAAAATTAACTGTACAAGTTGAGGCAACAGTGTAGATTTTTTTAAAAGGGCTTGAGAGGTGTTAACTGACCCTAAAAGCATGTAAGTTGAAAGTGTGATACAATTATCTTTTAAAAAATCTGTAGGGTAGGCTGTGCCATCCTAGTACTGTAGAGTATGGAGTGAGGTTCCCCTACTTAACCTTTTATATAGGGTTCTTAGAAATGAGGATCTAAGTTCAGGCAGACAGGCCTGCCACTGTCTTACCTGCGCTTGGAAAGAAATCAGGGCACAATAAAGATATGGTACCTGCTCCACCAAGTTTTTTTGAATGAATAAATGGATGAATGAATGAACCAAGGGTCCCACTGTGCTCTGGCCTAGCCAGATGTCATCTGGGTATTGAATGTTGTACGCCTGTGGATACTACACTTAAAGAGGGTGATTGGCAGACTGAAACCTATATATATAAAGGCGTCAAGGCACAAACAAGTTCAAAGAGTTTGTATAGCATTGCACAAAAATATTTGAAGCAATCTAATGCCCATTGATAGGGCAATGGAACAGTAAAATCACATTGAAACCGTAGAACAGTATGTGGTCATTAACAATAATCATAATCAATCCTATATGTACTGCCATGAAACAATCTATAAATCTTATTTTTTAATTTCAAAAGAAAGTCTCAAAAGAATACACACTGTATAATTTATACCTACCTACATATGTACATATATATGCATTTTTAAAACTCCACGTATATTTATACATTTCCATTGTATCCATATCCATGTATGTGCAGAGAGAAGATTCTTCTAAACACATACACACCACACCGATAAGAGGCGTTTCCTCTGGAAAGAGGGCTGAGGCTGAACAGGGAACAAAATTCTTCTTGTTTATCTCTATTAGTAAATATTTTTACAAGAAAGCATACATAGCATTCATGTACTATGTGTATAATTGCTTTAAATAAGGCTATCAGAAACCTGATACGTGAAATTATTGAAGGAATTCTGGATGTTTACATGGAAAGGGGAAGACTTAGGCGTGAGACCTCTTCTCAAATACTGAACAGCTGTCAAGTGAAGGGGATGGGCTCGGGTCTTGGCGCTGAGGCAGGTAGAGTGGTGACCACGGGGTGACCATCACGGGGAGGTTGATGGGGTCTATCAGGAGAAAGAATGGCCAAGCATTGCAACCCGCTCAACCCTGGAGGGGGCTGCATCCTGGGTGGTGAGTCCCAGATTCGTGGGAGAGCTTTGGCAGAGGTATGGAGCCAGCGGCCGTCTGTCAGGGGTGTCAGCAGTAGAACGTGTGCCCCAGGAGGTAGGTTAGGCTGGAATCACGCTGGTTTCTAAGCTTTTGAGGCTCCTGACAAGTAAATCTATTTTTTTTTTCAGAGTTCAGAGAGTGTTCTTTTATTTTGCCAAATAATATTAAAGTAACAAGTATCACCTACTCAGGTCATCATTTCATTACATACAATTAATATTTTAATACCAAAAATATGCAAAATCTCAGACTGTTAAAATTGAATACTGAGCTTTATAAAAATTTGCTACGTTATCTTCTTTTAAGATGTCACTGTAGATGGTGAAAATTTAGCCATAAGACGTAATATTATGAATAAATAAGTGTATCGACAGACTGGATAGGAGAAAGGAAGAAGAAAGCCTTGGTGCCAGACAGCAGAGATCTGTGGAAGCCTTCTGGGAACAGGGGGACAGGTGCTAAGGGACCCTTTAGCCCTAAGGGTTTATGTGTCTCTGACTCACTCCAGAGTTAGAAGCTCAACCCAAATATGTCTCCACAGTGGATGAAAAATAAAGTCACAGTGATATCAGATGTCACTGGATATCCCCAACCATACTTTCCATTGAAGTGGCCAGGAGAAGGCAGTCCCAGGAGAATCTCAGTCCTGTCTTCCCTAAGGGGCATTTGTAAAGGGCCTATTCTGGCTTGAGATATATAGCTGGGTACCGAACTCTCAACCTTAAAGAGTTTAAAAAACTAGGTTAGCCAGAGTCCTCTGTGCAGACCCTGGATCCCTAGAGGGCAGGCCTTGGCACCCAGCACCCACTGAGCAAACAGCTAAGACGCCTCATCCAACAACTCCTGGGGCCCAGCCAGCATGTGGCGAAGTTGGGAAATATTTACCGGAGCGGACTGGATGGAGCCCACCACACACGCTGTATGCAGACACCCAGCAAGCTCACCTCCCTGGGAAAAGGGGTGCGTCTTTGCGGATCACTGGCTGAAAGACGACAGGAAGCAGAGCAGCAAAAAAAGCAGAGCAGAGCAGAAAAAAGCAGAGCAGCAGAAAGACGACAGGGCAGGTAGTTTCATTCCAACTATCCATCAATCCATCTATTTAGGAAACACTTATTGAATGTCTGCTCTGCGTCAGGCACTGCTCTACCGTAATCAATACAATAGAGACTGTTTCCTCAAATATTTCCCATCTTCTGGAGGGCTACCTGGAGAAGAAGACATTTGAGCTGAGTTTGGAAAGATGAATGACGGGCTGGCAGGGCGATGGGGAGTGAGGGGGCGGGGCTGGGGCGGGGGTGTGCGCGGGTCCAGAGGTCAGTCCTAGGGCTCATTCAAAACAGAGTCGGGGTGCTGCTTCTTCCTTTATTCCTCTCTACCTTCAGGACACTTCCATTATTTCAAAGAGGCTCATTTCCCGGCGGTACTTGGAAGTCCTTAAGCTGGGGGAAGAAGGGGGCCTGGAGGTCCCCTGTGAGGTTAGACTCCCCCGACCCTTCTCCCACCCACGCAGGATGGGGCAGCCCACGCTGAGAGTGTTGTGCCCTGGCTGAGTGGCCAGATTCTGGGCAAAGTCCCAAACCCCAGGTCCTGCCATTCCCCACCCTGCTTTATTCCAGAAGAGTGTCTGTCTCTTCCAGGCCTCGGGCAAGGCCAGGCTGGGGAGCGCCCTGATAGCCAGGGCGTTGTCCTCTGCCCCGCCAGGCCCAGTGTAAGTGGAAGCACCAAATCCTCAGAAAGGAAGTTGGCTTCAGGAACCCCTTCTGGCCTGGGGGCTCTTACCCTCGCAGCCTCACCTCTGAGAGTCCCAGCCCGGGACAGGGGGCACAGAAGCACCACCGGTTCCGGCACGAATCAACATCTATCCCAAGGGACTGGGTGTCCCAATCTTTCTGGGCCTCGGTTTGCCAGCTACCCAACTGGCCTGCAAACCCACTTCCAAGCCCTCAAGTGAGCCTGTCCACAGTGATGGGGTAAAGTTTAAAATTTTCCTTGTTAGGATCACACACTTTCTTTGAGAAGATGTCATTGAGGGAAAGCCAAACTGATAGGTAACTCATTTTAAGCAAACCCTGTAAATGAGGTTTGGCTCCAACTGACTGTAAAAGGGCATGCTTTATTCTCTGAAAAGATCCAGTGTAACATTTCTTTAAATAGTAGGCTCTTGGTGGAAAAAAAAAATAGAATTTAGTTGATAAAACTTTGACTTAGGTACAATATTTTGGGAACCATCCTTTTAGGTATAGTGAGGCATGCCTGTATTTACCCGGCACCAACTGAGTCTGGCATATTTTTCTTATTATTCCTCTAGTAACAGGCTGAGTCAGGTACAAGGGCACAAGTAAGAGCACTCAGAGGGATGCCAGCAGTTGAGGGGAATATGAGCAGAACTGCCATCTGGAAAATGGTGAACCTCAGGCCTTCAGAGGCTCCCAAGGGCAGAGCTAAGAGGAAGTGCAGGCTGGAGCCAGGCTGATGTGAAACAGGGCAGCTAGAACCAGTACTGTTGCAAGAGCAACAATAGCCCAGTTTATTGAGCACTTACTACGTTCCGGACAGTTTACACTCAAGATTGCATGTAATCCTCCTCCTAACAATACTATTAGGTTGATGCTATGATTTCCCCCTTTTTTGCAAAGGCAGAAACTGAGGCTTGGGGAGGGTGAGTGACCGGGTTCCACAGCTTCTGTCGGTAGAGCTGAGATTCAAATCCAGGTCTGGGCGACGCCAGAGCTGGACCTCTAACCACTACACTGTCGTCTGCAAGCCTAAAACCAGACACCCTGCAGCAGTCCATGCCAGCAAAGTCTGTGGAGAAAATGTTAGAAGATGCCAGCACAGGGGAGGGGCTGCCAAGACAGAAAAACAAAACAGGGTGTGAACCAAGGATCCTTGGGGGTTGGGAGCCAAGGGTACTTTAGTGGCCTCGCAGGGGAGAGGGAAGGGAGTCCTGACACTGGATCTGAACAAAAGCAGCAGAGGCCCAGGCGGTGATGGGGGCGATGGGGTCAGCCGATTAGTAGAATAAGCTGCATTTGGAGACAGCAGACCAGCACTGGACACAGCGCCTATTATCAAGTAGACACTGAATAAAGGTACTTTGAATAAGTCCTGGCTCTGCCACTTAATTGAAGTCACTTTACCATTCTGAGTCTCAGTTCCCTTGTCAAATGAGAATGATAACACTTGTTTAATAGCTATTGTGAGTTAAAACTTATTGGCTTAATGGGGTCCTCTGTAAGCTGTCAAGCAGAGGGGGCCGTGAGATGGGATGTGGCCTGGTAGGAAACTGAGTAGGTACAAGGAAACAGCTCCTGAGCCCTAAGCGTGGCCTCCAAAGCCATTCTCAGGCTAGACTAGGAGAGGGAAGCTTGAGGTGGAAAAGTTTATTTTCTGCCGCAGCTGTGATTCTGGGAGAAGGAGAATCTCCCAGGTACTAGAGCTGCCTCGACAGCCCTCTGACAGAGGGGCAAAGAGAAGGGCAGGTCCCACCCCCTGCCCTGCAGGCACACACACAAGAAAACGCTCCTCTCCTCCCTGAACCCTTCTCACGCACAGGCCCAGGGAGGTGTACCTCCACTCAGGGTAGGGGAACCCTCTGGGTAGGAACCCTTCTTCGCCCCACCCTTCCCCTGGCAGCCTTCCCTGAGCCTGCAGATAGCATCTCTGCCATGCAAGCTGGCAAGCCCCGGCCGTGAGAGGTCTGCGGTGTGAGCATGAAGGCTTGGGACCTGTGGAAAAGTACTGTGCAGACATCAGATGAGGGGCTCTGGGCAACATTAGGGCTCGTCGATTTGCAGGATCTCTCTGTCTCTCGGTCTCTCGCAAAAGCAGCCTGACACAGTGTCGAGTCAGACAGGCCTGTTGCATATCTGAGCTCCACCTTGGGTAAAAATCACTTAACCTCTCTGAGCTATAGTTACCCCAGCTATATAATGGGAATGATCATGCTTACCTCACTGGGTTGTCGTAAGGATAAAGTAATATCAAGTAAGATATAACTTTAGGTAAAGTGCCTCGCACATCCCATCATCCTTGGTTTGAATCCTGGTTCCAAGCAAGTCTCTTGACCTTTCTGAGACTCAGTTTCCTCATCTGTAAAATGGGAGTTCTAAAAGCTACTGCTCTAGGTTGCTATAAGGTTTCAAGGAGATACTGCTTATGAAGGGCACGGCCCAGTGCCTTTCAACTCAGGGTGGTATTAATTTCTTCTGCCAGTGGGGCCAAATCCAGCTTCCTTTTCAAGACCCCTGCTTCAAAAAGACTCCTACGCGAGAGGGGGATGAACTGGCCCTGCTTTACCAGAATCTACACCCACCAAAGGCAACTCACTCAAATCTCCAAAGAAGAACCCCTTTTGGATCCCTGCAGAATCAGGGAGAGGGTTCTGACACTTCCCTCCTCCTCTTGTGTCCTCACCACTCTCCACCCCACCCCTGAGCAGAGAGGAACATTCGGTCTCCCCTCCCCATAGAGATGCACTGTGGGCTTGTGCCAGTGCTGCAGCATGAATGAGCTGGCCCGACACCCAGTACCCCAGAGAGGCTTGGTGGTGGTGTTGTGGGTAGCTGGGTCAACCAGGGTGTTCTAGGGACAGGTCTCCTGAAAACCCCGGCTGCTCCCATTCCTACCTGCTCCTCACCGTGCTGCTCTCAACAAGACTCAGTCCATCTAACGCCAAGGCTGCTGCCCAGGCCACAGGCAGGAGACAGTTGACATCTGAGCCTCAGGCCAAAGAGCAGAGCATGATTGGCAAAGGAGGACACATTTCCACCTATCCAAATGCAAAGACACTCCTCATTTGCTTCCCACCCAAACTTGGGGTAGGTGGGGGAAGCTCAGATGGAGAGATCGTGGATCTCAGAAAAAAATTTCCTTTCTGATGACATCTAAACACCAGTTTAGATGCAGCCCATCTAAACTGGTGCAAGCCCAGTGCAGCAGCCACCCAAGGAGAGAAGGGGAAGAGAAAATTATGGGTTCTCATTCATCAGAAGTAATAGCAGCTAATGTTTATTGGTCGATGACTGTTATGTCAGAGCCTATTCTAAGTTATGTATCTTATCTATAACTAACCCTTACAACATGACTGGAAAGTAGGCTCTATGACTGTTCTCGCTTTTGGATGAGACTGTGAGACGCGGAGAGGTCGGCCAACACAGACAATCGGCTCAACTGCTACGTGGAACCGCCTCCTCCAAGACGAGCAGGGCCATGGAGCGGGAGAGCCATGGAGTCTGGAGTCTGGCCAGCCTGGCTTTAAATTCCCCACTTACGGATGGAGTGATTTGGGGAAACTTCCTTAACCTCTCAGAGTCTCAGTTTTCTCATCTATAGAATGGGAATGGTGCCAATGACCTCACAGTGTTGCTCTAAGTAATAAAGGGAACAATAAATACGAAGCGTTTGGCGCTCAGCGCCTGCACACAGGCAGGATCCAATACCTATTTCTATTGTTATATTATCTTGACTACAATGGGGAAATCACTTTGGAGAAAGGAATCATTTCTTCTCACCAATGATCTCCTGCCTGAAAATTCTGTTCTCCATCGACCTTGTTACTCAATAAGCCCAGCTTATTCCCCATTGAAGCTGCACTGGTTTACATATCCCTTGTTCTGACATTTTAAGGAACTTTTCAGACCTGTCTCCTTCATTGGATAGCAAGTAAGTTCTCTGAGGGCAGGTCTGTGGGTATTATTTGGGGGTGCCTCTTCCCAGTGCTGGGGAGACTCCATTTTCCACTGCCTTGTCTTTCTGTGTGGAAGGATCACAGCTAGAGGAACATCTCGCCCTCTGCCTCCTGGTAGAAGTGACCTATGTCCCTGGTGAATCTAGGTCAGCTGTCCTCACTGGGGTTGACAGCAAACCTGAAGGTCATTCTCTGAAATCTATGCGGTGGTTTTTCTGTCTTTATAATCAGGAGGCTCTATTTGCATTCACCAGGCAGAGGACAGGCATTCTAGACATCCTGCAATGCAGAAGACAGTACCAGACAAGAAACTCTTGTTCGTGTCCTGTACAACTCGCATCCAACTTTCAAACGCCCCACTGGACACTCGTGTCAGTAAAAAGCCTGCCCGCATCACACGAGCCTAGAGCCCAATTCCAGTTTTTATGCAGGCACAACATATCTTTTGCACACTTCTGATATGCACTGACTTTTTCCGGGATGCCATTTTCTGTATAAATTGAGGAAAGATTATATTTTATTTTGTTTGGAAGTTTACCAAGAGTTGTTTAACATTTTGGAAAATCATGGCTTTTCAGCTGCCAGTAGAGCATACCAATATCAGTCTGTACTTGTGTCTGTCACATTCATATAGGTGCAAGCATCCTACTATCTCATCAAACCTTCCAGAGGAATGTAATGCCCAAGCATTTACTTGCTGAAATACATATTATATCATTTTAATTTTTTTCACTCTCCTTTGAATCCTTATTCAAATTAGAGTATCTGGGCTTCCCTGGTGGCGCAGTGTTGAGAGTCCGCCTGCCGATGCTGGGGACACGGGTTCGTGCCCCGGTCCGGGAAGATCCCACGTGCCGCGGAGCGGCTGGGCCCGTGAGCCGTGGCCGCTGAGCCTGCCCGTCCGGAGCCTGTGCTCCGCGACGGGAGAGGCCACAACAGTGAGAGGCCCGCGTACCGCAAAAAAAAAAAAATAATAATAAATTAGAGTATCTTACCGATTTTTATGTATGTTTTCTATAAATTTCATTCTAGGATATTAAAGGGGCTTTATAGCATCCTTGTTACAAGGAACATTGGGTCTGATGAGGCTAAGAACCCAGGTTTAGAAGGAAGCGGGTGTGTGCGACTTGGCACCTTCTGAGACCTGCCTGTTGGCTAGGAGGGTACTTTAAGGTCTGTTCTCCACCAGCTCTATCTGTGCCAGGTGGATGTATTTAATTCTGGAGCAAGGCCTTTGAAAGTCCATTGTGGCTACACATCAAAGCCATGTCCCCCAACAAGTTAAGTGAATATAAGTTCTGGCCTGTTGTTCCAGTTCAGCCTTTTAGAATAAATTGTACATTTTTTAAAGGGTATCTCCTAAAAGCCATATTTTATTGGTCTCCTCTTCTCTTGTTTGACAAAGATATAAGAGCTATGTTTTGATATCCACTATACATTTTTTGTCCATCTAGGCTTTCTGGTAGAATTATCCACTATCTTTGTCATTATTTTGTCTTTATAATTTTACTGTTAAATGATTTTTATAGCAACGTGTCCTAGGGTAGCCGTGTCACTTTCTTTTCGGCGATAAAGACACTCTAAAAACAAACAAACAAAAAACCAACCCTGTCCTCCCTGCAGCTCTATCTGTCAGGCTCCTGTATCTATTTTTTTCAACTGCTTTGGTAGCTTGGAGGGGGAAAGAAGAAGGATGTTATACATCAACACTCTAAAACCCAACCCTACTGCTTAGGGTTGAGCAAAATGTGGCTTGCTGGCTCCGCATCCTCTTCTCTTAGTCTGCCCATCTACCCTCAATAATCCTGCCTCAACCCGGAACTACAGGACCGGAAGCTAGATCTTGCAGCAGAGGGAAACAAGCCTCAGAGGATCAAGAGTTTCACCATCCTGGGGTTCCCTGGTGGCGCAGTGGTTGAGAGTCCGCCTGCCGATGCAGGGGATGCGGGTTCGTGCCCCGGTCCGGGAAGATCCCACATGCCACGTGGAGCGGCTGGGCCCGTGAGCCATGGCCGCTGAGCCTGCGCGTCCGGAGCCTGTGCTCCGCAACGGGAGAGGCCACAGCAGTGAGAGGCCCGCGTACCGCAAAAAAACCCAGAGTTTCACCATCCTTAATTCTCATCCTCCAAGGTCTTTCACAGGGAGTTCTCAGAGTCTCCCTCCAGCTTATTGGGCCAACTACCCCCGGCTCTACACACCTGCCTGGCTTTCTTAGACTCACTGAACCAGCCCCATCAGCATTATTACAGTGCAGGGGCCCTCCCTCCCCTCCGCAGCCTCTGCTACATTTTCTTCCCACCAGCTGGGAGCTCCCGTGGGCAGGGACCACATTCCACTCCCCTCTGACCCCTCACAGCTAGACACAGGTTTGTGCAACTAAATCGTCAAATGTGGTCTATTAATTCCCTCCCTTGTTGTCTGGTGCTCAGCTACCGTGGTGCCGGCCCTCCTGGGGCTGCTCCCTGGGTGCCTGGGGGAGGGGCTCACTATGTCTTCACTGCAGACCTTCACTTGAGAGCCTGGTCCTCCCTCCCCTGTGTCTCCATCATGGGCCTCCCCGGAGAAGCCTCTCCGTCATTCAGAATCCTCAGAGACCTTTCCTTAGGTTGAATTTTGTTGACTTTAGAGAAGATGTCCCATTGAGCTGATTAAACACTACAAACGACGCATTCCAGGAGCAGCCAGAATACGTGGGAATGACATATATACACTAATATGTATAAAATAGATAACTAATAAGAACTTGCTGTATAAAAAATAAATAAAATAAAATTCAAAAAGAAAAGAAAAGAATCTGTGGTAGCTCACAGTCGTGAAAATGGCGAAGGAAAATCCCATTTGATTCAAAACCAAACACTCTATGGGAGCGCAGTGGGACCACTGCTCTGGACTAGCTGGACGGGTTCCCGAGAGAGGCACTGGGGGGCTGAATGTTGCGGCCGCAGGTGAGCTGAGAATGCTGCCAGGCCTGGGGCTGAGATAGAATCCCAGGCCACTGGGTCTCAGCTTTGGGGTTAGGAAGCTCAGGGACAAAGACACCTGCCAACTTGCTTCAGACTCTCTTCTGGCCTCAGAGAACTTTTGTGAAGTCTTCTAGCAAGACTTCGCTTTCAACAGCATAGATGGAGACATTGCTCTGATGGGTCTGGTGGACACCCACAGCCCTGGATGACGAGGGGCCCAGAAGTCACCAGCACAGAGCAGGGCAAGGTTCCCCAGGTGTGCACCTGTCATTGTGGACTCTCCAAGCCCCTTTAAGCCAATGATACATCCTAATGTTCTTCTGAAGTTAGCTGTTGGTTGAAAGAGCAGGAAATGGGGACTTCCCTGGTGGCGCAGTGGTTAAGAGGCCGCCTGCCAACGCAGGGGACACGGGTTTGATCCCTGATCTGGGAAGATCCCACATGCCACGGAGCAACTAAGTCCATGCGCCACAACTACTGAGCCTGCGCTCTAGAGCCCACACGCCACAACTACTGAAGCCCGTGCGCCTAGAGCCCGTGCTCCACAACAAGAGAAGCCACCGCGATGAGAAGCCCGCGCACCGCAACGAAGAGTAGCCCCGGCTCGCCACAACTAGAGAAGCCTGCACACAGCAACGAAGACCCAACGCAGCCAAAAAAAAAAGAGCAGGAAATGGAAGTGGAGAAACTCTGTGAACGGGAGGCTGTCCCTCAGGCTCCTGACTTCACCCACAGGGCACTCAGCCTTCCCTCCCTCCCTCCCTCCCAGAAGAGCCCTTCTCTTCTTCTAGGCTAAACCCTCCACCCATGTTCTCTCTTTTCTGTCTCCTCTATGGCATCTCCTATCTCTCCCCAGGCCCACAAACGACCAAAGTCTCCCTCACCCCCCAAACCTTCCCTTCACACTGTCTCCATTTTCAGCCAACATCTGCATCCCTTTACTGTCCCACTCCTTGAAAGGGAATTCTGCAGTCCTGGTCTCCATCATTTCCTAACTTCTCCTTATCCCTCGACGACAGCAACCTGGCTTCTGCTCTCGCCACAGACGCTAGAGACGCTATGATGAGGCCACCAGTGTTCACCTCACTGCCAAACCATGGCCACTTCCAGGCTGGGGCTCTACGATATCTCTGCGTGCTGTGATGCTGTCTGCTATCCCCACCTTCACATGAAAGTCTCTCCTTTGTGGGTGTGGTTCTCCTCCCATCCCTTTAACCACTCCTTCTTGGTCTCATCTATGGGTGTCCGTTCCTCAGCCTGTCCCCTACATGGTCCTTCTCTCCAGGTCTGCCCTGGGTTCTCATCCCAGTCTGCGCACCCTCCCTAGGTGACCTCCCTCCCTCCCATCACTTTGGTTAACACGATTCGATGGTGACTCCTCAGTATGCATCCTGACCTGTCTGCTGGGCTCCAGATCCAAATTTCTCATCACGTATGGAGCACCTATTTTTCATTATCTTCCCTTCTTCCTCTTCCCATTATCTGGACAAATTGGCTGGACCTCCTGTTCTCTTGATCTCTGGTTACAGTCCCACTAATGCTCAGTATCCCAAGCTAGAAACCTAAGAATCCTGCTGGACACTTCCCCTTCCTTAGCTGTCCATATCCAAACTGTTGCCAAAATCCTCCTGATTTTATACCAAAAATCTCTCAAATCTGAGTCTCTCCATGCTTTACTGACAGAGGAATAATAACAGCAAATACCTATACAGTTTATATGTTCTAGACATTGTCTAAGAGGTATACACACACACACACACACCCCAGCCCTGTGAGATAGGTACCATTATTCTCCCCACCTGTAAGATGAGGAGACTGAGCAACACAGAAGTTGAAGAACTTGCCCAAGGTCACACCGCCAGGTAGTGCCAAGCCCAGGAGTCAAACCCAGGTCGTCTGGCTCTAAGTCTGTGTGCTTAATCCCTCTCCTTGGCATTGCCCACTCCTCCTGCCACAATGGCATCCCATCAGGCCTCTCTTGCATCAGTGCATCATTCATCCTTCCTTCCCTCCTCACCCACACCCCCTTCTAAGGCTCTTCCATTAAATGAAACTAGTTATGCTTGAAAATGCCCACAGAATAAAATCTAAACTTCTTGGGAATTCCCCGGCGGTGCAGTGGTTAGGGCTCTGCGCTTTCCCAGCCGAGGGCCCGGGTTCAATCCCTGATCGGGGAACTAAGATGCCACAAGCCATGCAGCGCAGCCAAAATAAACAAATAAATAAATAAACTTCTTTGCTGGGCATTCAAAGGTCTACATAATCTGGCCCAGCCTCATCTTCCACCATTACATCCCATGCTGACCTTCTCACAGTCCCCTTTCACATAGTGAGGTTTCACCCTTACTGCCTCCTATGCCTGGAATATTCTTGCCGCCCCTCTCTGCCAGTCAATCAAACCCCCTTCTCTTCCCTTGTCACCCGCTTCAACACCATCTCTTTGGTGACATCCTTGGGCAGTATCTCAGAGCTCAGTACTCTTATGTCTCTTACAGAATGCACTGCAGAGTTCATTGCCATTTATCTTCTTACAAATGACACCCTCTACCAGCTCTTAGGAATGACTAAATATTCAAAGAATGAGTGTTTGGCTCCAGATCCAGCCTGCTGGGTCCTCCTGTCTCTGCCCCTTGAATTTCAAAAGATTCTTTTCGCTGGATCACACAAGATCATAAAGGCTGAAAAGATTCCACGTGACATATTTCTCCTCACTCTCTACAGCTCAGGGTGAAGTAACGGACACTCTCTTCCCCATTTCTCTTCAAAGAAAAACATGAAAGGAAAGTGGAAGCAAAACCAAACAGAATATGGCACGAGAATATTGATGGGACCATAACATACAGACTGCAGGGGCCTTAGCAATCATCTCAAGCAAGTGTCTTCCTTTTATTCATGAGGACACTAAGGCCCAGAAGGGAGAAGAGGATTGTGGAGGGTGGAAACAGCACTGGCACCCAGGACCTCTGATTCCCTGTCCGGGGATCTGGCCTTGTTCTGTTGCTTCCCAACTCTGTCTTAATTTCTCTTGGGGACTGAGGGGTGGCCCCGTTTCTGGGTCTCTGGGTCAGCTCACAGTTACCTCCCAAACAGTCTCAGGCTGCTTTCTGGGGACCAGGAAGTTAAGAGGCTCAGCATGAAACTTCACGATGCGGCAGCGTCCTTCGTTCATGTAACCTTAGGACGGCAGTGCGCCTGGAGCCTGGCTGCAATTCCCAACTGCACCAACTGGCTTGGGGCCTTCCAATGTGAGCTTCACCAAGGGCAGCGACTCATCCTTTGCTCTCCTGTGTCCGCCACCCCATCTCTCTGTATCAGACACAGAGGCTGCTCCTACACAACACTTCTTCTTCCCCTCCCCACTCCCTGCACCTCCCACTTCCTCCCAGTTAGTCATGGTGAGGTCACACTCAGCCGCTGGCTCCCAGGCCTCTGTCTAAGGACAGTGTGTATGCTCAGGAAGAGGGGAGTTGAGAGAATGCAGAGGAGGATGCTGCAAGGTATCATGGGAAAAATGAGCTCTGGAGCCGAAGAGATGTGGGTTCAAGTCCTGGCTCTGTCAGCTGACCAATCTGCGTGACCTTCAGCAGATTACTTAATCTCTCAAATCCTTTGCCAAATCAGGTGGGGCTGCCTGGGAGGCAATTTCCTTACCTGTATATGGGGGATAGTAACACTTGGTATACAGTGAGAATCAAATGAGATAAAGTGCCAAAAGCACTTTGCCCAGTGCCTCGGGGTCGCCAACGTTGGTTTACTTCCCTTGTTATGAAGCATGAGGGTATCACTGTCAGTGCAAGGGCCTGAGAAATCCTGGTGCCAACCTGCAGGCCCGCAAGTGAACTGGTGAGAATGTGAGGGTGCGGGCCTTGGTATCTGAGGCATCTGAGAGGCAGTGAGAGGGAGCGAGGAGGGCCTTAGGAGGGCGTGGACATGTGTGCTTGTGCACAGAGAAGAGCTCCAGTCTAAGTGTGTAAATGAGCATGACCAGCTGAGCCTCTCTTCCTCCAAAATTCCAACCTCTTTAAAGAAAAGATCTTTATGTATCTGTTCTTGTCAGTAATGAGAAATCCAAAAACCCTTCCCAGGGGAGGGTGGAACTGCCCCCTTCCCATGAGGCTCATCGAAGGGAAGCGAATGCTAGTGAGGCCCTCCCCTGACAGAAGCCAGGAAACTTTCTCCCAACTGGTGGGGAAACATTACCCCAAAGGATGTTCAAAGTGTCGGGGCTTCTCTATAGGCTGCTGGGGCCAGAGGGGCTGTCCCTAGCCTTGTCCCAAGCACGAGGGTTTCCCAAGCTCTAGAAAGATCACACAGGCGGCCAAACCCACCAGGCCTGTGGAGCGGGCCACCTCCGGGCTGGGCTGGTGCCACCACATCTTGGTGTGGGATGGGCTCCTCCACGTGCATCTCGTCCAAGGGACCATGAGAGGTGGACCCTGGGCTGGGACCCTCGGAAAGCACAGGCAACAGGCCACATCCCAACCTGCTGAGAGCTCCTTCAGGATCACTGAATCCTCGGGAATGTCCTCCATCCTCCTGCCCTGGAAACAAACCTGGCCAAACTATCCCTTAGATGAGAATCTGTCTCATCTTTAAAGACCTTGAGAGAGAAGCTGATTCTACAGTCTCCTTCCCTTGGTAGCTCTTCCAGTGTTTGATAAGCCACATTGGCTGCAAGTCCTTCCTTGTAGCTCACTTAGATGTGTCTTTAACTGAAGCCTACCTCTGTCTGAGGTCTTGAGGGAAGAGTGAGAGTAGCTGGCCTCCATGTGTTAGCAAACTTCCCCAATGAACACAATTGCAGAAGTTGCCTAAGAGGTTTTGGGTTAGGACTCCAGATTGTTCCTCTCCAACTGTGAAGGATGTACCCAGAGTTAAAAGCCTTTCAGGAAATGTTAGTAGGGACTTCGAATCACTCTACAGATAAAGGAGGACAAGAACATATGTCTGAGTTTGACCTCCACCCCTGACTTCCTTCTAAACTTGGACTCTGGATATGAGTAGGAAGGACCCCTAGTGAGTATCAAATGTATCCCCAAATTGGGGTTGTCTTTCCTTCCCCCTGGCTGTCTCCTACTCTAGCCCACTCTTCTCTGCTTGACAGACTCTACTGACTCTTCAGAGCTAGAATCAAATGTCACCTCCTCCATGAAGCCTGCCCTGAGCTACCGGGAAGAATGAAGTATTCTCATTTCTGTTTGACACCATGCTTTTTACACGCCTCCAATAAAGCATGAATGAGATTGTATTATAATTATCCACTCAAGAGTTTCTCTCTCCCCTCCCCTCTCCCTCTCCTTCTATCTCTATCTCCCCCACTCCTCAATCTAGACTGTGAGCTCCTCCAGGGAAGAGACCATGTCTTAATTTTCTTTGTATTCCCACATCTGGCACGGTACATGTTCCCTCCCCCACCCCAAATTTATGAAATAAATTAAGTTTTCAGGTGAGAAAACTCATACTAAAAATATTAAGTGACTTGAGCAAACTTACACAGCTAGATGGTGGCCAAAACAGGACACAAAACCAGGCTTTCTGACTTTGTTTCTAATTCTCACGTCTCTGCCTCACTCTAGGGCCCAGTGTTGCTTCCTGCTTGTCTCCAATTTAGACTTTGTCCCCCCAGTGAACCCTCCCATAATCTGCCTCTGACATCACACCTTGTCTTCACCCTCAGCCTCCGATCTTCCCATCAGCCTCTAACTTCAATGGGAAGGTCCTCTCTTCATTCACCCTCTTTACACATCCAGATCTATCCATCCTTCAATCCATCCAACACCACCTTCCCTTGCCTGAAACCCTCCCCAACTAACTTGAACTCCACCCAGCTTGTTCCTTTAAAGGTGCCCAGCTTGTATCTCCATTGTCCCACTGAGCTGGGTTACACCCTCCTTCCTGAGCTCTTTTTGTCCTGGCTCCCCTGTTTTGTCCTCTATCTTCTTCTTTTAAATCAGGAGTTCCTTTGGCTATTTACAATAGCCAGGACTTGGAAGAAACCTAAGTGACCATTGACAGATGAATGGATAAAGAAGATGTGGCACATACATATAATGGAGTACTACTCAGCCATAAAAAGAAATGAAATTGAGTTATTTATAGTGAGGTGGATGGACCTAGAGTCTGTCATACAGAGTGAAGTAAGTCAGAAAGAGAAAAACAAATACCATATGCTAACACATACATATGGAATCTAAAAAAAAAAAAAAAGTCATGAAGAACCTAGGGGCAAGACGGGAATAAAGACGCAGACCTACTAGAAAATGGACTTGAGGACACGGTGAGGGGGAAGGGTAAGCTGGGACAAAGTGAGAGAGTGGCATAGACATATATACACTACCAAATGTAAAATAGATAGCTAGTGGGAAGCAGCCGCATAGCACAGGGAGATCAGCTCGGTGCTTTGTGACCAGCTAGTAGGGTGGGATAGGGAGGGTGGGAGAGAGGAAGATGCAAGAGGGAGGAGATATGGGGATATATGTATATGTATAACTGATTCGCTTTGTTGTAAAGCAGAAACTGACACACCATTGTAAAGCAATTATACTCGAATAAAAATGTTAGAAAAAAAAGAATAAATCAGGAGTTCCCTGAGGAACCCAACCCTCCATCTTTTGTACCTCCACAAATTCCTCTACACATAGTCAGGCCATGCAAACAGACTTGCCCAAGAGGCAACTCAAGCTGAGCTTTGATGGGAAAAGAGTTGTGGTCTTAGATTCCAGACCACATCCAGCCTGCAGATAATCCTAAATAGGGCTGTGCTGTCAGTACTCTTTTGAGGACGTAATGAAGAGGTGACCCCAACGTTGGATAGTGGATTGGTGGAGGGGTTGGATGCAAAAGCCCTTGAAAGACCCCTTTCAATTCTGAGAGCTATGAGTCTATGAATAAACACCCTCAAACTTCCCAAATCTTCTTTGTGTCCCCACACCCGACATAGTATGAATGACCCCCAAAATTCATGGAGTAAAGGTTTTCTTCTGAATGTCCTTACCTGCCTGTTGAAATCTAAGCCGTTTGGATCATTTCCTGGAAGAGATTAAAAAAAAAAAGAAAACATTAATAGCTAGCAGGATTGGAAGAGACTGAAAGTTAGTGGAAAATAGGATGTTGGAATGGGCTTATCTTTATTTTGAAAAAGAACAAAATGCCTGCCCTGTGGCCAGAATCTTCTTGCTTATCCTATTTCCTGGAAAAGTCTTTGGAAAATCTCCTTCAGGAAGGTAGGTAACCAGGGAAAGGGGAGACTGGCTTATCCATAGGTCACATAGAATCTAACTGAGATTAGAACTTGCCACACCAGACTGCTTCTGCCAAATGCCCTCAGACAGAGGCTGTGATACATGCTGTAATGGAAGAGCAAGGAACGACCAGCCACAAATCCTAAAGGAATTGCCCGAAGGCAAGAAGGCCTCCCACTATTCCAGCCCTCCAGCATTGATGACACCTAAATCATGTCAGGTAGATGAGTGTCACCCCTGTTTCCACCCCCACAACTTTTCATTTTTGGTTTTATTCATATTTTTCCCTTTATAATAAATGTTGGGTTGAAAAAGTAAATGTGTGCTTAATAGAGAAAACTTTTTGGTACAGAAAACATACAAAGTAGCAGAAAAATCAATCTGCAGAGAGGCAGCTGCAATTAATATTTTTGTATATTTTATGGTCTTTTTTATGCTTGTTTTTCCTCATTGATATATATCACTCTGTATAGATTTTTTACCCTGCTTTTTCCAGTGAGCGTCATAATCTTTCTCCTACACTATTAAGGAACATCATAAATCTTTCTCCTATGTTTGCAAAGATCATTTTTAATGGCTACATAATATTCCATTTATGGGGATACCAAAATCTGCTTAAACATATACCTGTTATTAGGGAAATTGCTTCCATTCTTTGCTATAATTAAATTTTCTATTCATATAGCTCTTCAGGGCAGGAGCTGCCAAACAATCTTCCTTTATGCCCCATGGATTATTGGCTCTATAATTGCAAGAAGATGATATTAAATACCACCCAGAGCCTAGCACTAGGCTTAGTACATAATAGGAGCTCAAATTATATTGGTTGAATGAATGAATAAATGAACATGTGAATAAATTCAGAACTTTCAATCAGAAAATTCTTCTGCTTGCCATCAGTTCTTCAATAGCTTTGGAATGAAGTCCAAATTTCTTAGTATAACATATAATTCCCTGTATGACCTGGTTTCTGCCTACTTTCCCTGCTTTGTCTGCTGCCTCTCATGATCTCATCTCCCTCCCTCCCAGGTACCCTGTGCTCCAGACTCATGGAAAGCTCGCTAATGTCCAAACGCGCCACACCTCTTCTGTTTCCACACCTCCATGCACTGTTCCCTTCCACAAAGTTGGTCCCCCTTCTCTCTGGTCCTTCAGGCTTCTCTACCAGCCGCATGGCACATGTCATGTAACTCTTTATTTGTCTGCATGCTTCTCTCTCCCTCTAGCCTATGAATTCCTTGAAAACGAGGAGGATGACATTCATTTTTCTCCTCAATGGCCACCGCAGTTCCTAACATGGGTCAGAGGCTCAAGAAACACCTGATAGATGAATGAATGGGGTCCAGGAGAATCCTCTGGAGCTTTCATCTAAGCCCCCTTTGCTCTGCTCTGTTCTAAACAACGGGTCAGTGAAGCCCTTGCCTGTATGATTGGTTGTGAAGCATCTCCGAGAGCAGCTGGGCCAGCAAGATGACAGCAGAGGTTGAGGGCTACAGGACTCCGAGAAAGAGGAAATTAATGAGACGGGAAGTCATCTTTGAATAGCAGCTTGATTTTGAGACTAGCGAAGACTAAATAGATAATCTGTGAGGGGAGTTAAGATGGGAAGGGCCCACAAAGTGAAAATAGTGCGTGTGTGCGTGTGTGCGTGTGTTTGCGCGCGCGTGCGCGTAGAAGGTAGACTTAAAGATAAAATTGCTTTTATATTAAAATTTTTTTCATGACATTGTAAAGGTGGCCTAGTAAGAAGTGATTTTAAGATTTGACCAAAGAGCAAATTCATTCATTCCACAAGTATTTGCTAAGTACACTCTCTATACCAGGCACTGTTCTAGGCACTTGAAATATAATACTGGAAAAGATAGACAGAAGTCCTTGGCCACACGGAGCTTCTTTTCTAGTTGAGGAGACATAAAAGGAATAAGAGAGTTACTATGGAGAGCAATACTACATGGTCAGGGGAAGAGTGTGTCAGAGGCTGTCCATAAGCAGGGTGGTCTGGGGAAGATGATTCCAGATAGAAGGATCGGGACCTGAGTGAGGCAAGAACAGGCTTGCCTGCTGAGGAACAGCGGTGAGGCCAGCAAGGCTGGAGAGATGTGGATGGGTGTGACCAGGGGAAAGACGACGTGGAGCTGGCAGGCGGGTCGTGCTGAAGACTTCAGCTTTCATGCCAAGGACGTTGGGAAGGGATCAGAGGGTTTTGAGCAGAGCAGCGACATGATGTGACTTCAGTGTTTACACCTGCGGCGATCAGCGGTAGGGATAAGCGAGGAGGAAGGGAGAACAACCAGGAGCCCGTCGCGGTGGGTCAGGTGAGAGGGGGCAGCGTGCAGGATAGAAGGGCACCCGTGCAGGCAGGGAGAAGGACCTGGATTTTGCATTGACAGCTGACGGGGCCAGCTGATGGCTGGAAGGAGTGGTGCAAGGGAAGGAGAGGAAGGGTGATTCCTAGGGTTGGGCTTTCTCCATGGAGTGAGTGGTGGAGTCATTCCCCAAGATGGGGGTGACTCGGGGAGGAGCTGGCTGGTGGTATAAAATCAAAAGCTAACTTTGTTAGCTTTGAGAGGCCAATTCAAGATCCCAGGAGAGACAGGGAGAGGAGTTTGGACTCAGGATGGGCGTCAGGTCGGAAGTACAGGGTGGGTAGTTTTCAGCTTATAGGTGGTATTTAAAGCCATAGGACTTGATGAGTTTACAAAGGAACTGAGTCCAGATGAAGGAGAATAAAAAGGTCAAGGTTGGGAATGAAGAGGAAGGGCCAGCAAAGGAGACTGAGAAAGGGTGGGCACTCAGGTAGGAGGAAGACCAGGCAGGTACAGTGTCTGGAAGGCAAGAGAAGGTGTAATATCATTACCTCCAGAAGAGGTAATAACATACATGTGAATGAGACCTAGAAAGGGAGAGAAACCTTGAGGGCCAAAACAGTCTGTCTTGGAGAGGTCATCAGGTTTGTGAACAATTAAGAAAAGTCTTTACTTTCGATATCTGCGGATGCCGTTAGAGTGTCGTCTGTGAGATCCACAAAATGCCAAAGATGAGCAAACAGCATTCAGAGATTAATTTTAAAACCCGCCAGCCAACAAGAGAACAATTTCTCTTGTCCAGGAGTTTCTCCGGGGTCTTTCTCCAGAGGCCTCTCCCCTTGAGGACGCACCTGCTGCGCTTGGAGCCTGAAGACGGAGTCTCCGCTTCTCATCAAACTCACCGTGGCCTGCATCGGTATCATAGTCTAATCCTCCTTGAGTCCCAGGCTGACTGAATGGCTGGACCGGCGGGGCCCAGGCCAGCCAGGGCCTCCCAGGAGACAGGCCCCTTTACTCTGGGACAGCAGAGCACGGCACTAGCTCAGCACCAGGAGCTGAATAAAGGTTCAGTCCCCCAAAGTGATTTCACCTCTGATTCTGATTCCACTGCTAAGCAGGTCAGAGTATTCTCAGGAGACATGGCTTCCCCCAGCTGGGGAGAAGGAGCTCAGAGCATCTGGGGGCCTAGGTGGAGACACCATGACATAGTCTAATACAGGCGTTAGTTCACTTCTGATGACACTGTTGGTTCTCTCTCCAGATCTGGCTGAGGGGAAATGGCCTCAGCCCTCATCTTACTGCTGCTTCTTCCTGCTTCTCTCCCATGTTCCATGGACCTAGTTGCACCTGGCACCTCTCCCCACCCAGCCTACAGGAAAGGCCTGGGAGGTGGTGTCTGGGAACCCTAGGACAAGATCAAGCTCACTGCTTGGGGTTCTGCTGCTGCCTTAATGATCTAGGTTGAGAGGTGACCGACAAGCCATTCCCAGGACCCAATTTATTCGTTTTTGAAACAGCGAGGAGGGCACCCCTCTTTCCTAGAGAAGGAAAGGGACGCAATCACCGTATTGTGGGAAATCCTGGTCCACAATCACCAGAAACTTGTTTTCTGCCCCTTTAAGCTGTGGTGTGCAGGAGCGGCAGGGCATACTTGAAACAGTCCTGGACTCGAAGTCAGAGAATTGGGGTTCAAGTCCTGGCTCCATCGCTCCCAAGCTGTGTGACCTTGGTCAAGGCAGGAAGCTCCAGAACCTCAGGCATCTTGACGGCAAAGTAAGGTCATAGTTTCAATTCCACCCACTTCCCAGGAATACAGTAAAGCTCAACTACATGCTGGGAAGCACTCTCCAGTTGCGGGCTGGGCTCCACACGTCCCGGGCCACTCCTCCGTAGGGCTGAGCCTTTTCCTTCGTCAGGGATTTTGCATATGCTCTTCCCTCTGACTAGAATGCCCTCTCTCCCTAGAAAATACACATTCATCCTCCAAAGACCCAGCTCAGCTGTCACATCCTCCATGAAACTTATCCAAAGCAAAAGGAGGGATTTCCTCCTCTGTGTTTCCACCTCTCTGGTTTATATCTCTTCCAGCATCTACCACATTTTTAAAAACTCAGTGTTTTGTGTGTCTGTTTCCCTCATGAAATTGGGAGCTCCTAGAGGCCAGGGTTATTACAGCTGATTCATTTTTGTACCCCAAGAGCCTAAA
Source organism: Kogia breviceps (assembly GCF_026419965.1). Taxonomy (NCBI): domain Eukaryota; kingdom Metazoa; phylum Chordata; class Mammalia; order Artiodactyla; family Physeteridae; genus Kogia; species Kogia breviceps. The sequence continues at coordinate 108,642,531 of NC_081316.1, read as the reverse complement.
ACAGTGTTTAACACGTAGTAGGAACTGAATGACTATGTGTTTAATTGATCCAAATCACTAAGAAGCTGCTACAGAAACGAATCTTCTCTTCAGATCTAAGAAATCACAGGTGCCACCACCTGCAGAAACCTGATCATATTCTATTATCCAAGTTCTGGCTTTGAAAGATGGCAGCCACTTGCAGAAAGAAAACAAAGCAGGACAGACACACAGAGGGGCCGGAGCATTATTTTTAGCATTGGAAAGATGCTGAAGTCCAACCTCAGAGGGGAGCACCTTGCAGTGGTCACACAGCCTCAGAGACCTTGACTTCGGACTAAAGCTTGGATCTTGCGACTCCCATACTCGTACAATTTTCCCAAGAAACCCACCGCATCCAAAGTCCAACACAGAGAAAACCAAGTATTAGACTGTAACCGACAGTTTAGGCAAATAAGCAGTATTGATGCCGATCAAATCCGGAAGTGATTTAAAGCAGAGAGCGAGATTAAGTCAGACAACTGGATGATGAAATCAGGATTAGAAAATATTTTGGTTGATTCTAATAAGAGGCCAAACCCAACAACATAAAATGTAACAGGAATAAATCTCAGCCCTACATTTAGGTTAAAAAAGGTCAATTGTATACATAAAAGATAGAGGAGGCTGAAATTAGAAATGATTAAGGTGGTAAAGTCTATGTTTAAATGTAATATTGTATGTTTTTTTCCACCAAAAAAAGGAGAAGAAAGTAAAGAGTTTTTTAAAATTAGGGAATTATGTTTTGACGACTGCTCTCACCCATAAAGCTAATTTTCTACCTCATACTGGGTAGGCAACTACAGTAGTCAAATTGCTCAGAAGTATGCCCTACCTTTAAGCCTATCTGCTACATATGATCTGGCAATCCTTACTCTAGGTGTACCTCCACAGGAAATGAAAACAGGATATCAGAGAGATAGCTAGCTTCACTCCTCTCTTCACTGCAGCATTATTCACTATAGCCAACCTAAGTGTTCATCAATGGATAAATGGTTAAAGAAAATGTTACATGTATATAACATGTTATATGGTGGAATATTATTCAGCCACTAGAAAGAAGGAAATCCTGCTATTTGCCACAACATGGATTGACCTTGGGGGCATTATGCAAAGTGAAATAAACCAGACTGAGAAAGACAAATACTGCAAGGTATCACTTATATGTGGAATCCAAAAAAAAAAAGAGTCAAACTCATAGAAACAGAGAGTAGAAAAGTGGTTGCCAGATGCTGGAAGGGTTCCGAAATAGGGAGACGCTGGTAAAAGGGTACAAACTTTCAGCTATAAGATGAATCAGGTCTGAAGATCTAATGTATAACATGGTGACTATAGTTGACAACACTGTACTGTGTAATTAAAATTTGCTAAAAGAGTGGAACTTAAATGTTCTCTCTCACACATATAAAGATAAATATAGGGCTTCCCTGGTGGCGCAGTGGTTGAGAGTCCGCCTGCCGATGCAGGGGACACGGGTTCGTGCCCCGGTCCGGGAAGATCCCACATGCCGCGGAGCGGCTGGGCCCGTGAGCCATGGCCGCTGAGCCTGCGCGTCCGGAGCCTGTGCTCCGCAACGGGAGAGGCCACAACAGTGAGAGGCCCGCGTACCGCAAAAAAAAAAAAAAAAAAAAAAAAAAGATAAATATAGAGGTGATGGATGTGTTAACTAGATGGTGGGGATCCTTTCACAATGTATACATGTATCAAATCACATGATGTACATTGTAAAAATCTTACAATTTTATTTACCAGTTACACCTCAATAAAGCTTAAACAAAAGACTCTGTGCTACAATGTGAAACCTGATAAAGAGTTTTTTCAACAATACCAATAACCAACCTCAAACTGGAGCAATGGAATAACACAGCAGATATATACGGTGATTAAAAATTCAAGTGTGCATAATTTAAGATACTTGACCATCAAAATATCTATACTCTGTATTTTACATTTTCAAAGAGGTTAAATCTCCTAAAGAAATATAATACATCTCTCCCTCCCAAACAAAAACAAAAAAGTGATTCCCATTTCTGTTTATTGGCAGACAGTATCTGGAAATAAACAAACTGCAGTTCCTTGTGGGGGAGGGGAAGAGAGAGGAGGCTGGTGCTAGTGCCTCATGTGAAAAAGAAACCAAAAAAGGGAGAATTTTAGTTGACTGAAGCTAATATTGGCCTGAGTGTGCTGCACAGGTGCGGTGTAGCTGCTTAAAAAGCTAATGCTATCCTGTGCATTAGCAGGCATGCAGACCGTTGCAGATCTCTGCTGAGAGCATCACGTCCAGTTCAGGGCAACATTTTTTAAAGGGACCCTGATGAACTGGGCTGTGCAACATAAGGACCAAGATGGTCAGGGGCTTAGATGTCACCCCAGATGAGGAAAGGATGTTTAGCCTAGAGAGGAGAACACTTACCCTTGGATGTCTTTTACGTTCTAGAGACACATACTGCCATATTTAGGATTGAAAAGTTATAATGTCTATAATTTACAAGGAAATATTCCAGTGACAGGAATGCCAGAAATGTGATGGTTGTTGAGAGTAGGCAACGAGTATATGGGGCTCATCGTTTCAGTGTCTACCTTTGCGTGCATTTGAAATAAAACGTTAAAAATAAAATATTTCCCCCAAAGAAGGATGAAACAGATAGGGTAAGATGTTAACAACTATGAAATCCAGGTGATGGGTATATGGCTGTTCATTAAGCTGTTTCTTCTCTTTTCTATGCATCTGAAGTTTTTCAAAATAAAAATTTTAAAGTAATTCAATGAGGAAACATTTGAAAGATCTACTTGGCATAGTGCCTGGTGCATAGTAAGTGCTTCAGTAAACGTCAGTGTACTCTTCCTTCCTCCCCCAATATTGGCATGGATGTGAAGCAGGCTTAGTCTGCAGTTCCAAAGACCCAGCTCCACAAAGGTCAGTCGTGGAGGCTCCTGGGAAGCGGGAGTCACCTCATTATAAGGAAGAATTTTGTAAAACGTGGAATTGTCCAGCAGTGAAACCCACAGTTTCATATCAACAGGGCTCCCCACTGCTAGGAATATTCAGGCAGAGGTTGCTTATTTCAGGGATGTTATAGAAGTGGTATTTGAATTGAGGGGTAATTTGATAATATCAAAAGGGGGATCTGGGGTGATCTCAGGAGACTGAAATTCCTTCCATCTCTAAAGTCCTAGGACTCAATGCAACTGATTGAAATGTACCAGAGCTTTTTCATCCCCTCCCAGAAGCTGGTAACTGTGTAGCATTTGCAAAGGGAGGCAAGGAAGGACCAAAGAACTCTCCCCACCGTTTCCTCTGTCCTCTTTGTTCTGCCCACAGCTAAAAGATATGAACACAGAGGGCAGAGATGGGGCAGAAAGGGCTCACAAAGGAAGCTTCAGAATCCTCTCTTTGGATGTCCCGGGGGCAAATGGGTAAGAAATGTGCCAAGCTGGAAGGGAGACCAGCTAAGGTCTCTCCAAGCCTCTTTTGGTTCTCATGGTCTCCTGGGAATCTGTGGACCATGAAGCTTCTAGCAAGAAAGCCAGAGCGCAAACGCCTTGGAACTATGGCTCACGGGGCTGAGAGGGACCTGAAGAGATCATCAGGGTGGGCGCTCTGCCTTTGGGAAAATGAAGCATTATTATTCACCCCCATTTTACAGTGAGAAAACTGAGTCTCAACAAGGTTAAGTGATAATATGTACGAGGTAACAGAGCTTTTAAAGTATGGGCACGTGTTGGGAGTGATCTTCAGGGGAAGACAAAAACCCATGCCTCCAACCCCAGTGTGGTACATCTTTCCCACGCTGGCGTAACGCCACTGCTAGCGTCTCTAAAAGTCAGACAATGTCTGAGGACTCCATCCAAGCTCCAGCTAAATGCCCCAACTCCTGAATCTCCCTGGTCCCACATGGTACCCCAAACTGTTCATCTATACCAAAGAGCTCCAGACAAAGGAAGAGGCCGAGAATACAGTTCGAGGGATTTGGGTTAATTATGAAGACAACATCCCAGTTCATAGAAAATGGGATTTAGTGACCAAAAGAGGGTAAAAGGCACCTTGAATTGGCGGGGAGACCCGGGATTCTGGATAGAATTTCCTTAGGCCAGGATGGCGGTAATACCCAATGGACTCCCCATGAGAAAGGCCAAGGATCAGTCTGTAGGAGGTGCGCAAGGGTCAAAGGCAACTTCCACCTCTGCCTCTCCTTCCCTGGCAGCTGGTGGGCACCAGGTCAGCAGTCCGAGCCATCTGGCAAGGACCCCTGTCCGACAGTAGACAGGAGGAGCCGGCGCCAGCCCTCTGCTTTCCCACCTCTGAGCCACAGCCTCACAGGCCCGCTGATTTGCATGCTTTGGCAGAGCTGGGATGTGAGTTTGCCTGGGGAGCAATTCTCTGGGTGAGGGAGGTGGAAGCACAAGAATCCTGTTCCAGCAGGATTTTCACTCCTGCCTGGTAAACATGCAGAGAGCGTTCTGCAATGCGGTTGAACCTCTCCCATTTCTGAGCTGCTTCTCTTCTCACCAGCTCCGCTCCCAGGTTAACCCAGCAAGACTTCCACTGTCATTTTATGCCACTTGGCAAATGTGCTGGCACTTCTTGGGACAGCAGTGATTAAAGCAACCAGGACCTTGGAAGCACTGCTGGGCAGGCAGCCGCCAGAGCAAACCACGAGACTTCCCAGTGAGGTCATTCAAACCAGTCAAAACACTTTTCCCCAAGACCCCACAGACACCATGCCTACCTTTTTTGTTACTTGAGATCCCTCCAAGGAACTGGGCACAGTTGCCTAACGGTCAGAGTTCTGTACAGAGAACACACTGTAAACTGAGCTTGAGGGTTACTTCAAAGGCTGTTTTACGCTGAACCTTGGGCAAGTTGCTTGATCTCCATAGCCTTCAGTTTTCCTTACATGTTAAAACAAAAAATGCTGCCGATATTCCTGCCGCCTTCTTCGTAGGAGCAAAGAAATGACCAGGAGGAAACTGAGGCTGGCCCCTGAAGCCACCTGAAGAACAGGACACAGGACGTCCTTGATGGGCCGTGGGAAGAACACTGGCACAGGGGACGGGAGATCTGAGCTTCAGTTCTCCACCAGCTGAGTGTCCCCGGCTGTGGAGAGCAGATTGCAAAGATGCAGCGTGTGAGCCATGCCCAGGGCAGACATCACTAACGGACCGCCTCACTTGCTTCCTCTTCCTAAACTCAGTGCATAGTGACCACCACTGATGATCTGGAGCAGCTCTCCTGAAGAAACCCACTTGCTACCCCAGGACAGGATGATCTTACAGGGTCCCTCCACCTCTAACCGTCTGTGGCTTTGGGGATTTTCATGATTTAAAGCTTCTTCCTCTCTAGAATGGCAGAGTAAACACGACTGACCTCAGGGCTTCCTTGCAACCCGGCCTGTATCAGCATTCCAGTGAGTTTCTCCACCTGTACAGTCATGAGACTGAACCCCGAAGCCTTGCTGTCCAGGCCCTTACCTGTCAGGAGCGTGGGGATGAGGAAGGCACCCTCTGCCCACCTTTGCTAAAGGGGAAGCCCAGCCTCCTCCGACTTCCCTTTATCATCTGTCGTCATTGTTTGATAAATGAAAGGCTCCTCACCGAGGTCTTCGAATTGTTTAGGAAATAAAATCCCTGTTTCTTCTCAGTCTGAGCTATAGATGGGACTCTCTGGGGCGCCCTGCATTGCCCCTGCACCTCCTGCTGGCCTCACACGGAGGCCTAAAGTGAGCAACATGATCAGAGGCTATGCTGAAGAGGCCAGGGACTCAGGCCCCTGCCTGGAACGGGGGCAAAGGGCCAGGTTCCCCAGCAACGCCTCCACTCATAATCTGCTGACCCTAGAAAACAATAAAAATCCAACTTCAAAGGAAAAACTCTGTTAAAGAAACCCAGGGTTTCCATCACTTCTAAATAAGCACAGGTCAGAGAAGCACCTTGGCTGCTATTTTTCTATCAGAACTTTCTTGTGCTCGAGGGGAACACACAGAGACTCCCAGAGCAGCACCCCCTACTTACAGGTAGGGAAACTAAGTCCCAGAGAGGATGAGTGATGAGCTAAAGGTCACACAGGTGATACATGACAAAGCAGGAACAAAGCCCGAGCTCCGATGCCCGGACTTGACTCTCCACCATAGCCCAGGTCACCTCCAGACCAGCCCCTTCTCTACTCCTTGCCCAGCCCTGAGAGGAGAAGAGGTTCAAAGAGGTTTAAGGTTGGTAAGAGACACTTTGCCACCCGCTTCCCGGGACTGAGTGAAGTGGGGGTGAGAAGGGTGGGTTGGAAGAGCCGGAATAGCTACCGAGAGGGGCGTGCGGCCGGGCGCTGGTCCTGGTGCGGGCACACAGACGTCCTTTGTGCAGCTCAGAGGGGCACGTGTGTGGTAAGAAAGCTTAGATGGGAGATGCTATCTCACCTTTGTAGAACAACTCTCACTTCTGAGAGCTGCCACAGATACACTCTTGTTTCATTCATGCCTCACAACTTGTTTTACAGATAAGGAAACTGAGGCTGGGTCGCGGCGCCTGAGCTGGAGGAAAGGAAGTTGGATCTCAGGGCTCTGGCTGCAGGGCTGGTGTGCTGGCCAACACGCATGGGTCTTGGGGCGTGCACTGGGTTTGTTCCCTTCTGTGCAGTACACTTTCATATCCAGTCCTTTTTAGAGTCTCGCCTGCCTGTGAGTTGTACAGGGCCAGGATTCCAGAACTCCTGTTTCACCAGTGAGTACACTGAGGCTCAGAGAGGGCAGGGCTGGTTAATGTCACACAGCCGTCTTCCGCCTCCAGACATCATGCCCGTTCCCTCACCGGGGGTAATGTCGCTTCCTCTCCTTCTGGGGCCTGTGTTCCTAGGGCTGGAGGGGCCACTTCTGAGGGAAGGGTGATGGGGAGGGGGGAGACTTAGTCCAACAAAACAAAGCAAAAGACAGAGGACTGCCTCTAGGGTAGGGAAAGGGCTTTTAAAGAAACAGGGATCTCAACCTGTTGCTGTGACCTTGAGAAAGTCATTCTTCTTTTCTGACCCCACTCTCTTTCCCCATAAAATAGGAGAATAGGACTAGATCAGAGAATTTTCAAACATTTTGGCAGGAGAACACTATTTTCAAATAATAGGGATTAATTAATAGTTGACATTTAGTGAGCATTTACTATGCACCAAGCTTTGTATTAAACACTTTATACATAGGACAGCATTTAATCCTCACAACCACCCTATGAGTAGGTGCTCTTATTATCCCCGTTTTACAGACGAGGAAACTTTAGGCTCAGAGAGGTTAATCAACTTGCCCAAGGTTACTGATTAGTAAATTGCCGAGTAGAAACTCAAGCCCACGTCTGCCCACCAGCCAAGGCTGACCGCACCACAGTATATATTGACATACTATCTCCAAGTGAAAACACATAGGGAGTCGCCACAGAAACTTAAGGGGGAAAAAAAAAGACCTTCAGGTTTTTCCAGAACTATAAACATCATTTAGTCTCCTTGAATCCGTACCATCCCTAAACACTGGATCCTGGGAAGAGGGGTCTTTCCACCAACTCCCTCCCCTTCTTCCAGCCATTTCCTGATTGCCTGGAGTCAGTTTCTTTGAGGGTCCTTCACCAAAGCAAGCTTCCCACTCCCAAGCGCAGGTGGATAGGACAGTGTGTTGGCCATGAGTGAATGAATTCACAGGTAGGTCTACTCAGGAGACAGCCCATATTCCTAATAGAGGGTCCCTAGATTGGCCATTGGGTCACGTGTGGACACTCTGTCCTTCTGCTACTAATACTGGCAAATAGCATTACTGTATGGCAGGCTCTGCTCTAAGTGCCTCACACATGTTGACTTATTCAATCCTCACGGCAGGGGCTTCCCTGGTGGTGCAGTGGTTAAGAATCTGCCTGCCCATGCAGGGGACACGGGTTCGAGCCCTGGTCCGGGAAGATCCCACATGCCGCGGAGCAACTACGCCCGTGTGCCACAACTACTGAGCCTGCGCTCTAGGGCCTGTGAGCCACAACTACTGAAGCCCACGTGCCTAGAGCCCGTGCTCCGCAACAAGAGAAGCCACCGCAATGAGAAGCCCGCGCACCGCAACGAAGAGTGGCTCCTGCTCACCGAAGCTAGAGAAAGCCCGCACGCAGCAACGAAGACCCAACACAGCCCTAAATAAATAAATTAATTAATTTATTAAAGAAAAAAACAAGAAAAACCAAAAAAAAAAAAAAAAAAGTTCCTCACTCTCCACAATATTAAAAAAGAAAAACAAATAAAAAAATCCTCACGGCAACTCTAGGAGCCTATCCCTATTATTTCCTCCATTTTACAGTCTAGGAAACAGAGCAGAGACATTAAGTAACCAGCCCAAGGTCATATAACTAGTAAGTAGAAAAGTTGGGATTCAAATGCAGACTCTGGCTCCAAAGTCTATGCCCTTAATGCCTCTGCCTTGGTAAGCTGGAGGCAGCAGTGCCCTTCCTAACACATTACAGGAACTGAGAGGTACAGCAACCCCCATCTTTCAAATAATAACCAGTGAGCACAAAGGGTCAGCGTGTGCTCACGGATCTCAGCATCTTAGAGCCGGAAGTGATCTTAGAGACTCTCAAGTTCAGACCCTTTGTCCAGTGCACGAACTCAGGCCTGAAGACGGGAGGTGACTTGCTGCCACAGGTTCATGGTAGAGATGAGTCCAGATTCCATCTCTCCTCACATCTCCTCAGCCAAATGAGAAGGTGCAGACTGTTTCTCCAGTTTCCCTGGTAGAAAAACTGAGATGACTAGTCTGTCGTCAGCAGAGACAGGCCTGAGCCCAGAACCAGAACTCGCTCAATGGTTCTTAAGAGCCCAAGCATCCTTAGGACACTGGGGGTAAACTGAGTTGGGACTAGGCAGGGATGGGGACCCAGCTGGTTCTCCTGAGAGGCAGAGGTCACTGATACCTCACTCAGCCAACCGCCCTCAGGCCTCCAGGGGCCTGAGGGGAGGGGACAGGGACAGGGTGGGAGCAGCCAGCCCAGTGCTACCTCCCTTTGATACCTTGGAGTCCAGAGCAGACATTTCCCAACCGGCTTAACCCTTTTTGTGCACGCTTCCCTTCTCAAGAAAACCTTAATCATCCTCATTTGAATTTCAAATGACCTCTCCCCTCTCCCCACTCCCTACCCCAACAGGCTTTGAGGCAGGGATATGGAAATTCACCCTGCAGTATGGAAATCATTGCCCTATGCAAATTGGGCGCCAGGACCCCATCGTCATAGCAACCACTGGGTTTCCTCTCCTTTTGGCCCCTCTCTGGGCTCTCTGGCTTAGATTTTTTTGTTCCTCTTCCCAGCAGGCAGGTGGGGCACCCCTCACCGAGGTGCCCAACGGGGCCCAGACCTGCCAGGCTTCCTGCCTGCTTCTCTAGTGCAAATTTGGACCCAGATTTGGTCTCACCCAAGCGAGACCAACCACTGTTTTTTTCTCAGGCTAGCCTAATCCGAGGATGGGCTAGATGGTGGTGAGGAAGTTCTGGAGTCTGGAGGACATAGCGATGCTCCTAGAGGGGAGACAGGAGAGGAGAGACCTAGGGGGCTTCGGTGGTGCCAGTGATATAGGAGATGGAAAGCAGGACACAGAACCTGTATGTAAAATGCCATGCAAATTAATACCTATTATTTTTTGAGTCAAGAGCACTAGTGCTTTTTGGGGAGATGCCCACAGCTCTGTTTCCCATGCCCCTAGCTTGACACAAAGGCCTGCCCTCCCTGAGTCTCCCAGGGCCCTGCTGTTACCCGGGAGCTCTCCACAGTCAGCTCTAAGCCCATGGAGGATCCAGGAGGGCACTGTGAACTGTCCGTGGCTGAAGTCCCTAGAAACGAAATTCAGCCTCCTTTGAGGACTCTGCTCATTCTCTCAGCCTCCCCAGCCCTGTCCTACAAGACCCTCAGGCTCCAATGAGAGAAACGCAGCCCCAGTTGGGACGACCTCATGCTGCTTCCCTTTTAAGGACACGTCTGCCCCTCTTCCCCTTGGCTGTGGGGAGTGGGGAGTGAGAGGATGCAAGGCGAGCTGCACGTGCTTCTCCCCTCAGCAGCTCTTCCTAAGGATGGGTCATCCTGGCAGAGCCCTTCCCTTCCCGAGAGGGACCCACTAGCAAATGCTGGCAGAGACTCCAGCTTCCGTCTCCCCTGCCCCTCCTGTAGTTTCACAAACCCCCCTGACCACCCCAGCCTGCCTTTGATAGAGCCTTGAGCAGAAAGGAAGTCTGCCAGTGTGTGGACCCCACCGCCAGGCTGCCCACCCTGCCCTGAGGCCTTTGAGGTGGGGATTGTGTGAGTCTGTGTGCTTGCACGTTGAGTGTGAGGTGGGCGTGTGTGTGTGTGTGTTTGGGAGCGGGGCAGATCGAGTGTAACTGCATTTCAGTTGTCCGGATTGGGGCTGCTCTTCAAGCCCTAAGACGGAACCCTAATTTGGCTGCTCATTTCTTTTCAAATTCTTTTTCCACTTGTTCAGCGTTTTTCCACACCAGGTGTTCATTGCTGTAACTGTTTCTTAAGGAGGAGGGTGGACCCAAGAGACCAAAAGCATTTACTCACAGCTTATGAGGGGGGGGGGGGGGCTGCAATCTGGGTGCCTTAGTGAAGGGCTAAGGCCCAGAAGCTACAGCGTTGAGTCTCTGGACGCTGCTCAGGGCGTGTGTGTGTGTGTGTGTGTGTGAGTGTGTGTGTGTGTGTGTGTGTGTTGGTAGCGGGTTGGGGATGGGTGTCGTTTCACCCCTGGCAGCAAAGGATAGCCTGGGACCGACCTCTCCAGCTGGATCTCCCCATCATTGCCCCCACGGCCCCAACAGTGGAAGTAGGAGGGATGCTAAGAGGGTCATAAGACGTATCCATTGCCCATGGGATGCCAAAGGAAAGGGACGTTCTTCCGCACACTCTTATCCTCTAATGCAGGGCACCTCCAAGTGTGGTCCAACAGCCAGGCTGGTCTCAACTGTTCATTACGGTCGGAGACCAGATGCTCCAAACACAGAGAGTAAGCATTTAGAAATGTTCACAGCACCCCAAGTACGTCATTAGCGAGCGCTCCCTGTGCACACAGTGTAGACGAGCCTGAGCCCTGTTGAATGTGTGTGGTGGGTACGAGCTGCATACCAGTCCTGCACGGTGGGACTGTGGACTGCTCTGTGACAGACCGGAAGTAAAACGACCGGTCCTGCAGCCCACGTTGCTTGAAGCGGTGCCCTAAATAAGGAATGACCGCTGATGAAACCACGCGGAACTCCAGATGCTAAAAGACAGCACACAGACGCCCCCGGCTCCCGGCCCCCTCGCTTTGTTTCTTCTTAGGCTGGAGAGAAAAGGAGGTCCACGTTCTTCTGGGGGCTGCAGAGATGGCAGCTAGGGTGCGGAAGGTGGCCTTCCTTAAAGAGATCTCCAAAAGGAAGAGGGACGGGTGCCAGGCAGGGTGTAGCTCATTCACCTGCACTGGTGTTAAGGTTTAACATAATTTTATATTTACAAACATACCTGCTACCCAGAGGCAAGTAATAATTTAGTCCATATGGACTGTTACCCCTCTTGAGATTGCGACGTACACTCTCCTAAACACACTCATATATAGTGTGTTCAGACTTTAAAGTATCTTGACTCATTTCTGGACATGAATGTGTTATAAACCCCCTGATTTCAAGCAACATATGAAAAAACACTGCTATTAAAAACACTTCACAACACTTTCATCTGAGCAGCATGGTCCTGCCCTGTGGGGTTGGGTTTGGGACTATATGGGTGAGAAAGGGTAGCACAGGTGGGAGCTGCTGTAGGAGCTCCTTTATTTGCAGAGGTTCTCTGTGTGCTAGAGGCAGGCACCTCCTGACACCACAGGCCGCTCTCCCGAGACCTCTGGCACACACAGCCACAGTATGAGGCCTGGATGGTGAATTAGTACCTCCTCATCTCCCTGCGCAGAAACTGGAAACATGGTGAGATGGAAGCCACTCTGGTTTGAGAAGGCCAGAACCAGGGGCAAGGGGCTTATGCTGCAGCATAAGGGCTGTAGACAAGAGATAAGAAAGGACTTCCCGACACTGAGAATTGTATCCTACAAGAATAGGTGGCCACGAGAAATTGTGAGGTTAGCTTTTCTTAAGGATGGAGGATAAATGAGGGGAAAATAGCTCTAAGAACAAGATCCTTTATTTTCCAGGGATGGTTTTGAAATGTCTTCAAAGGAAGAGAGAGGTATGGACAAGATATCCTCTCCGAATCCAGGGATTCCTATCAGCTCCCCCTGGACATCTGGAGAGGCTGTGGCTTCCTTTCTCTCCTCCAGAGAGGTAAGGGCGAGAGTGGGTACAGACCAAGACACAGGACCAGAGTCACCAGGCTTGAATCCTAGAGCCCACCCAGCTCATTCTCTTCACTTTACTCCCCCAAGCCCTCTCCCCCTCCATATTATGACAAGGAAACTCGAGTCTAAGGCACAAGCAGACTTGTCCCACACTTCTCAGTGACAGAGCTTTGTCTTGTCTCCTGAACATTTCTGATAATTATCAACCTAGTGATGGACTGTATTTGTATGGTGACATACACTTTGCAAAGTGCTCTCATACCCACTCTGTCATTTAATCATAGAAGGGTGTGTGTGTGTGTGTGTGTGTGTGCGTGCGTGCACCCATGTGTCTCGTTTAGAAAGAGCTGTAGGGCTTCCCTGGTGGCGCAGTGGTTGAGAGTCCACCTGCCGATGCAGGGGACACGGGTTCGTGCCCTGGTCCGGGAAGATCCCACATGCCGCAGAGCCATGGCCGCTGGGCCTGTGCGGCCGGAGCCTGCGCTCCGCAACGGGAGAGGCCACAACAGTGAGAGGCCCGCGTACCGCAAAGAAAAAAAAGAAAGAGCTGTCAATAAGAGACTGTTCTGCACCTTCCCCCAAGTCTCACCTCTCCCCAGGTACTTCCTAGACTTCTCTCGTCCTCTCTGTCATTGAAAGAATAGTTTTATTCCATAAACATTTGGGTTAAAACCCACACACATCTCTAGAGCCTCCTGCCTATTTCTGCCTGGAACTGCATCTCTTCGTTGCAGTGAGACGTAGTTTCTTTATCCTTGGCTCTTTTCTTGGGGACTCAGTAGGGTGGAGGTGGCGAGGTCCCAGGAATGAACTGACCAAGAGGGGCTTTCTCTTCTTGGGTCAGTTACTCATTATTTCTTTGGGCCTTAAGGAGAATCACTAACCTCTCTGGGCTCTCCCATATAATCGTGTCCATTCCATCTTAAAACCATGCAGAAAGTTGCCAGATTTAAGTGAGGAGACTTTCTGCAAAGGGTCCCCACACAACTAACTCCGCTGGGTGGTCCTTCCGGACGGTGGGACACGGTGAGCCATTTTACCTCTCAGGCAACTGAAGCAAAGAAGAAAGGCAGCAGGAAGGGATGCTTGACAGAGTCCAGTCCCCACCCCCTTACTTCTTGCTCCCCTTTTCCTCCCCTGGGCTCCCCTCGTGGAGCCCTTCCTTTCCAGATCTCTGAGCAGGACAAGGGTCCTAAGGCATCTGCTCCACTGTCATCTGGGCCTGCAACCCCCCACTCCACCAATGACAACTGAGCCTGCGGAATGTGGGGAGCTGGGGTGGTGTGTTGGTGAGGTTGGCTCAGGATGAGAGAAGAGATGGAGACAGTTCTCTCCAAGGCCAGATTCTCACCCTCCACAGTTTACCAAAGGGAGTGAGTGGACCCCAGCTCTGTCCCTCTCTTCCCCAGCAAGCACATTTTGGCACCAGACAAGGCTTCTGCCTCTTGGATGAGACCAACCACCCAGCAGGGGCTTGGCTCTCCTCTGGCCAAGAAGGAGAGCCAAGCCCCTTGGCTGGAGACACCTGCCATAATTTCGGCATCTCCCTGATGCTACCACTCTCTTGTGTCCTCTGTCCCTGGTTTCCTGCGCTGGTCCCATCTTCCCACCACCATCTCTGGGTAAACAGTCACTAGAAAGACCCAAGTTTAATTCTGTCATTTGCTCGATACAGAATCTTGGGGAAATCAGCTAACCAGCCTCAATTGCCCCGTCTGCAAAGTGGGATGGTGCCATCTAGCCTCACAGAATTGTTGTAAAGTCCAGGTACACTGTTTGAACGTGCTCTTCCAAACGCAAGTTGGCCCTGTGATCCACTCCACCATGAAGCCCTGGAGGAAAAGCTCCTGGAAGACAGGGACTGTTTCGTCCTCTTTCTGAGCCCAGGGTCTGACACAAGCGAGGACTGCCAGCGAGGTCAGAGAAGAGGATGGAGCCTGAACAGAGCAAGGCAGCTGGAGGTGTCAGAGGAGAGCGGGCTGAGAGGGATGGTGGAAGGAGGGGCTATCAGGGCTGAGGGAGGTGACGGGGTAGACGGGCAGAGCTCAGGGCTGAGGAAGTCCCCACACAAATGCACGGTGTGGGAACTGATGGCAGAGAATTTGGAAAAGCAGGACTGCATACACATCTTTAAAAATTCAGGCCTTAGAGACTATCCAGCCCCATACACTCCTTAATGGGGAGGAAAATAAATGTCTGGGTGGGAAAACATTTGCCCAATAATCGGCAAGGAGTTAATAGCCTGGAGTCAGGACTGAGTTTGATTACTGATTAGAAGCTGTGTGATCCTGGGCTAGTTAGTTTCTCATTTTGAGTCACAATTTCCTCATTGATAAAAATGGCAATTGTGGGCTTCCCTGGTGGCGCAGGGGTTGAGAGTCCGCCTGCCGATGCAGGGGACGCGGGTTGGTGCCCCGGTCCGGGAAGATCCCACATGCCGCGGAGCGGCTGGGCCCGTGAGCCATGGCCGCTGGGCCTGCGCGTCCGGAGCCTGTGCTCCGCAACGGGAGAGGCCACAACAGTGAGAGGCCCGCGTACCGCAAAAAAAAAAAAAAAAGGCAATTGTAAGAATTAAATGAGGTAATGCATGTACAGTTGGCTCCATGTGCCTGGGTATGTATGGGAAGGAGCCTCCGTGGATGTGACTGGCCTTTCCCTTCCTCCCCCCAAGCCCACCGTATTTGTCCCCCCCTGTGTAGGAGGCTACACTGTGACCAGAGAGGTCAAAAGTCATAGGGTCATCTGCTTGGGTGCTTGGGGATGGTCGGTTATGGAGCTGGGAGCTTTTGAAATGTGGGTAAGGTTATGTTCTTATCAACCACTCAAAAAAAAAAAAAATCGGTGTCAGCCTCAAGAAGGAATGAAAAGTAAAAATGGGGAGTAAAAGGAAAGATAGAAAAGCTGATAGTTCAGAAATCTAGAAACAGCTTGGCTTCAGTCTTCTGCGGGGTGTGGAAACAACACTGGCCAGGGCATCGGGAGCCTTCTCTGGTCCCGAGTGCTGTCACAAAGACACTGAATTTATCCCCTCTCCACCCATGCCTCAGCTTCCTCACAGACCGAAGGAAAGGAAAGGATGAGCTAGCTGCCCTGCCAGGTCTCTACCAACTGGGAGGTCTGTGTCTGGACTAGAGAACGCTCTCCTTTGCAGTCCTGGCCAGTGTGGAGCGGAAATTCACTTCCCTTTCCCAGCTCCCACCTCGTGCACCTCGGGGATGTCACACAACACAAAGGGTGCTCTCAGTGAACTGGGGCTTTCTAAGTCACCTTTGTTTATAGTTTCTTTAAAACCCAGAGACAAACCACCCCTTAATTCAGCCACTGTTGGAAGAGGAATCTGCCTTTTAAAAATCCAAAGGAAGCCATTAAACCGAGTTGGTAATCACTGTGACTCATGATAGGCTTTCTTCTGTAAAAAATGAGTCAGAATGACTTTCCAGGAAGTTTGGTTACTTTAATTAGCTGCCTCTTTTTTTCTTGCCCTTAAAAACATGCAGTAATTTGACAGTCACCTAAGTAAGGATGCTACCAGCCACCAAGCTGAGCCGCTAGAAGTGAAGGATCTGGGAATGGAGGCGTTCTGACAGCAGGAACCAAAGGGTCTCCTTGGAGTTGAGGAGGACCCACACAGAATCTTTCCCTGAATGGTGGAAGGAACAAAATCAACCTGTAGGGTTGGCCCACTTGGCCTGAGTGAAGGGGAGAAGGGCGCCCCACCTACCTGCAGCCCCAGAACACTTAGCAGAAAGTCTCGTTGTGTACATTACAGAGTCACAGAATCTTAATGATGCCATTAGAGGAAATGATGACCGCAGCTGTCATGAGCCAAGCACTGTGCTAAGGGCTTTAAATATCTCGGCTAACTCTCAGCCCACTCTCTAAGATGGACGTTAATTGTCCTCTTTAGAAGAGATGAGGCTAAATTAACTCATCAGATCATATAACCAGCAAGCAGCAGAGCTGTGATTTTTACCCCAGGTCTGTTTGATTCTAAATCCATACTCTTCAAAAGTCATCTGTTCCTGCCTCCTAGGGAAGCAAAGTGGCTGGTCCAGGGTCACATTTTGAACTGGCAGACACTGAGATGACACTCGTATTCTGAAAGTCCCAGTTTATGTTCAGATTCTTTCTCCTTCAACCTAGTCTGTGCAAGCTCCCACAGTCCCAGACAGGAGGCCAGAACTTGCTGAGACTGCCTGTAACGCCTTAACCTTCCTTATCCCCACCTAGGTTCTGAACTCCCTCTGTCTTCTGGATCGCTCTTCAGGGTTTCATGTAGGTCCTTCTCACTCCTGACACAGTTGCCTTGACTTGGTCCCATAACTAATAACAGAGCACCAGAGCTATCCTGCCAGGTGTGGTCTTCCACCCACATGGACACTCTCTTAGCTGTGTCACCACATACCTGGGGCAATATACCTGGCCCAGGTGAGCAGAGTTGGCTCTAGTCAGCCTGCTACTGGGAAAGGGTGACTCAACTTCTGAATCAAGGCTTCTGGACTCTGGTTTTTCTCTAGGGAGGAGTTCAGAGCAGAGATGTATCTATTACTACTCATCAGGTGAACTGATATGAAAGCCTTGCTGGAGTTCTGGAGATTAAAGGGAATTTTCTTCACAACAGGGGAGAACAGATACCTCACTCCACAGACCTTTAGTAAAACATACTCAGCTAGGGCTTCCCTGGTGGCGCAGTGGTTGGGAGTCCGCCTGCCGATGCAGGAGACACGGGTTCGTGCCCTGGTCCGGGAGGATCCCACGTGCCGCGGAGCGGCTGGGCCCGTGAGCCATGGCCGCTGAGCCTGCGCGTCTGGAGCCTGTGCTCCGCAACGGGAGAGGCCACAACAGTGAGAGGCCCGCATACGGCAAAAAAAAAAAAAAAAAAAAAAAAAACATACTCAGCTAATAAATCAATGACAAGTGCTTGAAATTGGCCCACCCTCTCCAAGCATAACTATTCCCAGACACAAAGCAAAATATAAAACATGTACCACTACCCGTGTAAACAGACAGTTTCAATACTAAATTGAGGGCAGAGGGGCAGAAAAGTTTATGGTAAATGTATCCTGCAGATGCCTCCACAAGACCCCCAATTATCGTGTCCCTGATCTTGAGTCTTTTAGCTTCAAGAATGGAACTAGACCGCACCTGAAGACTTGGGAAAAGATTTTAGCTCTGGGGGACATCGATTCTCTTCCACTTTAATTTCTATGCCTCTAATGATCCAGATGAAAGACTAATTGAGGTCTTGTTGGGATACTATTAAAGTTATATGGTGGTGTTACAATTTATGCTCATCTTTCTTTAAGTTCTTTTTAATTATATGGAGCTTTCAACGCAAGGTTTGGACTATGGAGTTAAAAGCAGAGAGCTATGAAACTTTCTTCTCAATTCTTTCCTGTCCTCTTCCTTTTATTCACAAAGCAAAGTCACCTACAGGCACCAAGCCCTCCTTTCTGGGTCTATTTGCCACCCACATGCATGTAATTTGGGAGAGGAACACTTGTACATGGGCCTCTTTGATTAGTTCCTTGAGTAGGATTATTGAGAAATCTGGGGCTAAAAGGCCTTAGTTCCCATCTACCAGAGACACATTCTGCCTTCCGTCAGTCAGTAGAAGCTGGGAACACAGCCTGCTGCTTCTAGGGGTCTTGAAAACAAATGGTACTGATGAACCTAGTTGCAGGACAGGAATAAAGAGGTAGACAGAGAATGGACTTGAGGACATGGGGTGAGAGGGCAAAGCTAGGGCGAAGTGAGAGTAGCATCGACATAAATACACTATCGAATGTAAAAATAGTTAGCTGGTGGGAAGCAGCAGCGTAGCACAGGGAGATCGGCTCGGTGCTTTGCGATGACCTGGAGCGGTGGGATAGGGAGGGTGGGAGGGAGGCTCGAGAGGGAGGGGATATGGGGACACATGTATGCACATGGCTGATTCGCTTTGTTGTGCAACAGAAACTAACAGGGTATTGTGAAGCAATTATACTGCAATAAAGATCTATTTTGAAAAATAGTAAAAAAAAAAACAAAAAGCAAAAAAACAAATGTTACTTAAAAATGAAAAAAAAAAAACAAAAAACCAAAAACAGTGAATCTCCTTCCTAACTTCTTGTTTGTTTCTAAGGGTCTGGCCCTTTCCTAGCCTAGTTTCAGAGGCTTTGTTCCACTGTAGACCAATGTCTACTGTTCAAAGGCTCCAGGGTCATACCCCCTGTCTCTAGGGATTCCCTTCATTTCCTAAGACCCAGCCTTTGGGTCTGATTGGCTGAAAGACCAAGCCAGAAGGGATATCACATTATTCCATTATTCGATGAATCCCAGTAACTCTGTCCTGCCCTTGCTCTTCTGTTTCATTTCCCAGAAGAGAAGACCCTTACCTGTCTCCACCTGGCTGAGAGCACTTCGAGTAGCTGTAGAATCTGCTACATCCCCACTCATCTTGATACCTGCAGGGAAAACACAACTGAGTTTAGTAACAGGTCACAATTTTTCTCGCTATGACATATGTGGCTTTAACTAAACAGCGAAGATGAACGTGTAATCACAACAAGCATCAGACTTTCAAATTCCTGATTCCTAAACATACAACCATTAGAATATTCATAAGCTCGGGGCACATAGCCCCTCCTCCCCGACTTGTCTCCTTTCCCCCTTTCTCCAGTGCTACTGCAGGGTCTCTCCCTTCTGCATCATTCATTGCTACTTCCTTCTATCACCAGCCTCGGTTGGTAAAAATTTAACAAGGGGACGGGTACAGCGGAGGGTGGGGAATGGGGGAGAATGCTTCTCATTTTCCATCCTCATTTCCTTTGAGATTTGGGGAATGTCTGTTATTTTTTAAAGTAGCATAAGAAATATCCATCTCCCGTCGTCCTCCCCCTCACAATAACTCTACCTTGGGAGCTAAGAGTACCCTTGAACCAAGGCTTGCCCTTCTCATCTTTTTTAGCCAATCCTGCCTCTGTTCTCTGCCTGATTCTCGGAGGTCAGTCCACTGTCCGGTGATCAAACCCTAGTTCCTGCGTAGCCCTCCTTGGGAACCCTTACCTTCTCTCCTACTCCTTCAACGTTCTCAGTAAGAAAGGGATGGCAGGCAGGTCAGTGCCCCGCGGAGAGAGAAAACCTACACAAGGCCCCCTGCCTCAGCCCCCAAGTGCTGCGGGTCTGGCCTCTTTGCCCTGCTTCATTTCAATAAATTAAACATTTACCCACAACAGACAGCTGCCACTGCCTAAGAGGCCCCTAAGTCTCCTCAAGGGTCAGCAAAGAGAAGGAAAGAGACAACTTTGTGCTAACTCACTCTCAGCTCCTCTCCTTATGAAACCACCCAAATACTGAAGCCGTTAAAGACAGAAGAATATTTTATTCAAATCATGTTGACCCCCCCACACACCCCTTCTCTGGGGCAGCACTTTAACTCTTTCAAACCAGATAAAGTCTTGGTGAGCCAATTTGCATACCCGGCTCCCCAGCCAATCCCGGGTAAGCAGGCCATCTTAATTTGCTCCAAGTAATCGGGCAGTTGACAGTCTGGATGCCTGAGGTCTGGAGATGATCAGGATGAGGGAGAAGGGTGGACCTCCACCCCAGGAAAAGCAGGAAGAAACTGACTTTTATTTCTTCTTCTTCTTCTTCTTCTTTTTTTTTTTTTTTTTTTAGGGCAATGATGTGTGTGGCTCTGGCAGAGATTGAAAGTGTGGTCCCAGGGGGTGTAGTGACTGCGATGCAGGAGGGGTGACTGCCATGCCAAGCAAGACAGAGATGGGGAGTCCCGAGGTTCTCCAGCCCTTGGAACACCCCAGGAGCAGGGGAGGGAGTAAGCAACCTTGGGAGCCACTGTAGTTTGAGGAATAGTTTTGAGACGGGTCAAAGTGATGACTCACAGGTAAATACTTGGAGCTCCATAGAGACCTCCCCAGACATCCACACTGTCCTGTGTGGTTACAGACCTCTAGGGGAAACCCTGCAGCCACACTTGCCACCCCTCTCGGTGCACTACGTTTAAGAAGGCATTTCTCCAGCCTAACCAAAGTCCTTCCTGCTGCAGTCTGAAACATTTTGTACAGTCTGTCATGCATGAATATGCAGAGTAACTAGTGTGGGCCACCTGGACACGTCTGCAAAGGGCTTCCACTACTCCACGCTTTCTGCCCCAGGGGGGAAATGGGCTTAGCTTCATCCCACCCATGAATTCCCACGCTGGAGCTGGGCATTGCCTATTCCAGATCGGCTCAGTCACACTTCCCCATAGGGATCCTTCAACAGTGCTGAGGAAACGTCAGAGACTGCTGGGAAGGGGTGGGAGGGGCTGAGTGCTCACCCTCAGTGGGCTTTTAAACCTGCTTCAGTAGCGCCAGGAATTCAGAGCATGGGTTTTGACAGCAGACAGACCTGGATTTAATCCCAGTGCTATCCTAACTAGCACAGGGGGACCCTGGCCACATATTTGAACCTCGGTTTTCTCAGCTAAAAAATAAAATGAGAAAAATGATTCTTCCCAGAGTTATAGCGAGGAGCAAATAAGATACTGAATGAAAACTGCCTGGCACAGTTCCTGGCACAAAGGAAGCACGTGATAAATGAATTAACCAAACAGATACTTAGGCTTCGATCGGAGTCCCCTTCTCCCATTACAGTAAACAGCTTTGGTTTTTCTGTCTAAGCAATATCGTAATTTGTCCTTTACCTGGGAAGCCATCTGCATTCTCCAAATTCTGACTTCATGGGAAAAATGCTCACGGGGACAAGAAGAGTTTAAGAGGTGGTGAGGGTGGGATGATGACCAGGTATTCTGAATCAACTTATTTCAAACATCTGACGTTTAAGAAGGGTAACTTTTTAGCTAAACCATAATTCCATGCCTGTAACCCAAACACTCCTCCAACACCCATTCCCTGCGCCATCTTTAACTCTACCCAAAAGCCATCTCTCTGATGTTTTAAATTAACATTAAAAAAGGTAGTCCTAATCATGTCTAAAAATAACTTTTGAAGGAGTCAAAGCCTCCACACTCTGCCAGGACATCTACTCATTGGATGTACCCATTATGGGAGCAACATTGTGACACTTTGGGATTGGACAGGGATTTGAGTCTGAATGGAGGGTCAGGCTGTGGGAGGATCTGTAAAACCTCTTAACTCCCACAGAATGCTAAGACACTGAGAACCTGTTCCTGTTGGGTAGGAGGCCGAGGCTGATGGGCGGTACGAGCTCTTGGGTCTCAGCCTAAAAATGGGTCAACACCGAAACTCGCCGAGACGCCGTAACCCTTCGCCTGGCGGACAGCACTTGCCGGAGGTGAGTGAGAGAGGTGTGGGGTGCGGTTAGGCTTCTCTGCTGTTCTAATCTTAGCTGGCAACTGAGGAGACTCCTTGCCATCAGTCCCTTCCCTGGGGAGGCTCAGCTGCTCCATGTAAGAACCCAGATACCAGACGCAGCGCCTCATCTGCTTCACCGGCGCTGTCACCCCCGGAAGCGGGAGCGAAATGTTGGCCGCTGGCTTTGCCCTCCCTGTGCCTTGGCATGACCCAGCAGCAGCCCCTCCTTACACATCTGTGAACCAGGATGCGTGTGTGAACCTGCAGGAGCAAAGTCCAAGGGGCAGCACTTCCCCAGGCTGCAGGCTGAGGGTCCACAGTGTCCTGGACCTCCTGGGTCCAGGCTGTTCCAGGAAAGCAAAAGGCCCACTACTCTCTCTCCTACTGCGCATGTTCACCTCTTCGGAAGGGACTGGAGCTCCCTCCTGACTTCTCCCTCCCACACCCACGGCTGCAGGCACTTCTACCAGAGGGAATTCAAGGGGCCCACTGGTCCTACTTCTGAGCTAGCCAGGGCTCCAACTCTCCCCTGGAGGAGATGCCTCTTGCCTCTTCTTCAAGAGAAATGCACTTCCTCTCAAGAGACCTTCCAACCCAATGGTCCTGAGCTGGAACTGGTATCAGTCTGTGAGACTTGATCCTTCTTTCCCAACGCTGATAGGGAACAGCTCACAGTGAGGAAAAGGGCAAAAAAGAGATGCTCTGGGACTAACCAGGTGACCCCTCTGGCTGGTTTCCTCCGTCTCTTCTCTCCATCCTGAGCTTTCTGTCTGACTCTTGTCTACCTGCATTGGGCCTGGGAGGCAGGAGCCCCTCCTTCACCAGGGTGCCCCTGTGTCTGGTGACCTCATGCCTGCTCAGGTGTCTGTGCTCCCACGTGAGGGGTGTTCTACAAAATACAGCGTGCTGAGGTCCCAGGCCAACCTGAATCACGGCTGGTGCCCAGGATATCAGAGCAAAAAGAGGGGCTGACTCAGGGGCCGCAGTGCTTGTGGAGCTGCTGAGTGGGGGACCTTACACACTACTCTGTGTGCCCCTGCTCCCCCTCCATCCCCCCCAAACTGTTGCAATAGATCAATGGAGGGGGAATCCCCAAGGGCCTAGGACTGGGGATTTACAGGGCAAGTGCTGTTTATAAAGCATCCGCAGGACACAGGATCACTGGGAGGGGAAAAATAGGGCTCAAAAGAGATCAGATTTCCACAGAGAGGATCCTGGACTGAGAGACCCTAGAGAGGGGTCCACGGGGAGACACTCCCTAGACGGATCCTCCCTCAGAGACCTCACAGCAGGGCCCTCGATGAAAGACCTTACAAAGATGACCCCAGACTAAAAAGCCCACTGAGAAGACCCAGCAAAGGGAGCCCTCAAATGGAGACCTAGTTAGAGAGGCCCCACAGAAAGTCCCAAACTGAGCGATCCCTTTGAGGTCCCCAAAGGGGAACCACACACCACAGAGGGGCCAGGAAACCTCACAGGGAGGCCAGACAGCCCTGAGGGGAGATAGACTACAGAAGCGGGCTGGGAAGCAGTGGCAAAAGCAAATGTAGAGAGATGACTCAGGTCACCCACCCCAGGTAGACGGGTGGGTGCAGAACCCACCTGAGGAGTCAGCGCACCCTGGGCTTAGCTCAATCACCCCCTTTGTGTCTGCCTGCAGGGCACAGGGCTGGGGGAGGTGCCCGGGCTTCTGAAAAGCTTCAGCCCGGAGCCTCCTCCCAGGCCACGCATGCAGGGCTTGGCCTCCTCGCCTCATCCTCACCCTCTCTTTCCTGCTCTGGACTAGATCCTCTTAGCCCCCAGGCGGCCTCCCTGCTGGGTCCCAGCTGCCCTGCCTCTTCCCACTTCCCCCAGAGCAGGAGCCTCCAGTAGACAGTGAGGTGGAAAACCCCCAGGAAGTCTCTGATCTTGGTCCTAAAGAACTTCCCGCTGGGGGCGTGCCTTCAAGCCTTGCTCCCATGCACACCTAGGCCTTCTTGGTGGAAAGTGGAGGAAGGAGAACCCGGGATCTGCCCCCAGCTATGTCCAGCTCCACGTTGGTGCTACAAGGTCTGAAAATGGACCTTCCCCAACCATTGGATGATTCTTTCCGCCACACCGAGCCCTCCCTGCCGTGTCCTGGCGCCTGGGGATCCGCGCAGAGTTAACACCTCACCGTCTGCTGGTTTTCACTCAGCCCCACCAGGACTGCGTCAGGGAAACTGGGTCTCCTCTGTGCACCCGCTGCTGCTTGCTTTCAAGGATAGGCGGCTCCAGGAAGGGCCAAAGCCTCCAGCCTGCCCTGCTCCTTGGGGTATAGGTCACGAGAATTGACTCTCTCACTCTTCCTCCAGAAAGGAGAGCAGGTAACAAAATTCCCGTCAACAGCCCTGAAGTCCTTAGTGAAGGTCATTCATTGGGTGTTGCCCCCTTTAAGAGGCAAGTTGCTGGTTTGAAATGGCCAAATCAGGCTCAGCTTTCTCCACGTTGAGTCCATCTCTGCTCAGGCCCTCAGACCTCCAGAAGGCCCACCCCGACACCAAGTCCAACCGCCAGGATTAGTAGCTCTGGTCCTTGCCCGGCTGTGGAAGGAGGGATCAGCAGGGGGAATGGAGGGGTCTTGGTCCACTCCATGCCCATAGACCTTTCACGCAGGGGAAACTGACTCCCGGAAAAGTATTTCCATGGCCTACGTTCCCACCCCTGAGGAGAGGAGGGCTTGGTATCTAAATGCACGGGACTTGGAACACAGAGGATGTATCTCTCACTGCCCGACGCCCCCAGACACAGAGATGGAAGCGCTTTCCCACAGGGCCCTGTGCTCCTCCCGTGGGGTCCCACAGAGCTCCCGCTCAGCCCCTGCACAGGGACTCCCCAGCCCTGCCACGCACCAGTCTACAGCACTGCCTAGACTCACGGAGCAGGGGAGCAGGTACACCTCCACGGGTGGGGTCTGCTCCACCTCCTCTCCCAACACACTTGGGGACAGGTAGACTCACCTCTGATACACATGGACACATGCTTCCCTAGGCCCTAATCAATGCATGTGCACCATGGCACCTGCCCCAGGTGTGCCTCTGTAAATGCCCAGCCCCACTCACTTTTCCTGGGCACCCCCTAGACCTTACAAATATCCAGTCTCCCTATACTTCACGTAAATGCCCGGGACACCAAGCACGCAACATGTGGATACACGTATTTCCCTCACTTCTGCACTCCAAGGTCCACACCCCTGGCTGAGCAGTGAGCCACCCTTCTGCAACCAGTGAACAGGGCAACTTCCCCGAGACTACCACAGCTCAGCACGCCCAGGTCCGCACGGCTGCGGCTCTCCAGATGCCAGCGCTCTCCAGAGGCGAGGCTTCAGAAGCCCTCCCACCCTCCACCGTAGGTAGCCCCTACCTTCATTCTTCCCCAAAGTCCCCCAGACGGACCCAGCGCCCGCCCGCTCCGGGGACCCGCTATCCACACTGCCCTCTCCTGGCCGCTGGGGAACAAGACCCCCACCCCCCGAGAGCGGCGCCCCTGTCCTTCTCCCCTGCCCGAGCGCACTGACACCTGTCAGAGCTCGCGCCCTCCGCCCCTCACCTGGGTGCATGGGTTCCAGATTCACCATCCTGCCCCAGGCGGGGCCAAAGCCAGCTTCCCCCCAGGCCCCTCGCGTCTGCCCCAGCCGGGCCCCCGGGGAAGCCAGGGTCTCCTTCCTCCCGCCCACGGCCGCCGCCGCCGCCGCGGGAGCCGCCGCCGGAGCCGCCGCCGGAGCCGTGGCCGCAGCCGTCGCGCGCTCCGCTGCTCCTTCCCGCCCACCCGGGCAGCACTCGGCGCGGCGGGATTGCCACACTCCCCAGGTGAGCAAGCGGCGCGGCGGGGCGGGGGCCGCGGGCCACGCCCCCTGGCAGGGCCCCCGCGCCTGGCCCCCAGCCCAGGCAAAGCAGCGATTTGCATTCGGGAAGCCGGGGGCCGGGGGAGGGGGCAGGCGGTGCTGCCGGGGCGGGTCCTGACCCTGCGGAACACCTGTCCGCCCCGGACCCGCCAACGGCCTCTCCCCACCGCGCCCGGCCCGCCAGTTTGCCCTGCTGAGGGACCCCTGGCAGATTAACCAGCGGGGGTTGGGGGGGCGGGCTGAGCTTCCGTCTGGACAGACTCCCCAGCTCTGCGAGGAGCTCTGGAAGTGTTTGGAGAAGCCGCGGGAGTGCGCTGGGAAGAATCTGGTGTTGGAACCTACCTCTCTGCCGCTTACCGGCTCTGTGACATGAGACAAGGCTCATCACCTCCCAGAACTCAGTTTACTCATCCGTAAAACGGGGCAGGTGTTAATCTTGACTGGCATCTATCTATCTGAAGTTAGCAGGTGGTCAAGCTCACCTAGGCCCCCCGCCCCCGTGCATCCTCACCACATCCTGGGACCTAGATGGGGCCCAGCTAATTATCACATTTTCTGGGTGAAGATAGTGTCTCTTGCCTGCCCTACCAGGTCCCAGGTTGCTGCGAGGCTCTATGAGAGTATGAGGTGAAAGCTATTTACTAGTGTCAGGGGCTGTGGGAACAGCCACCTCCTCATTTACAGAGCTGGGAAGTGACTTGTCCAAAGGCACACAATTCCCTAGTGATGGAAGGAACCTGGCTGGGACCAGGTCTCTGGACTCCCACTCCAGTGCTCTCTGCAGCACCCATCATAGACTTGTCACCTGAGCTCCCCCCACCCTTCTCCTCCACTCTTCAGGTCCCAGGAAGAGGTGCCGAGGTGAAGAGACCACCTGCGTATAAGCCTTGAAAGCCGTGTGCCCACAGCAGGACAGACCTCGCCTTTCTTTCCAGACAGTTCTCCCTATCAACCTGCTTACAGAACAACTCCTGGGCTTTTCTGCCTCTATTCCTTGTTTGCACTGTTCTTTCCAGTTGGTATGTCCACCCACCATCCACACCAATAATCCCCATTATAATATCCAGCATTTTTTGAGCTTTCAGTGCATCAGGCACTGTGCTAACCAACACTTGAAAGGCAGCCGATCTTGCTTAGTTCTCATAACAACTCGTAAACTGGACTCATTATTTCCATTTTACAGATGGGAAAAATGAGGCTTAGAGAGTTTAGTGTGCCCAAAGTTACCCTTCCAGTAAGTATCAGGGCTCCTATTCTAAAGCTCTGCACTTTACTCCCTTCGTGCACAATTCAAATGCCACCTCCTTTCTGAAGCTGGAAGTGAACTGATCTAATTATTAAATTACCATAACATTTCAATGTTCTTAATAGCCCTGTGGCTCGCTCTGTGGGACTTTTCTTATCCCACCTCCTGGCTGTTAACTGATTGGCTGCCCCCACAGCACCAAACACAGTGCAGGGTACACAACAGGTGTCAGAAAGGGCCCAGTGGGTGCCACAGTGGCCCAGGAGGGAAACAAATGCTTCTTTGGGTCCACACAAACCACTCTGCCCCAATCGCACCATCCTTTCTTCCCCTCACTCTTGGCAAGAAGGGAGGAGACTTTCTTCCTGTTTCTTCTGGCTGAGGAAAGAGATCAGTAGCTTTGGGGAGGCCTAGCGAACCCAGAGACACGCCCCCCCCGCACCTTGGCACACTGCCAGACTGTCCTTTCCTTCCCTCCTCTTTCCTCTACTTTCCCTCCCTTCCTCCACTTCAGGTTTGGCCCCAAGCCTGAGGCCATTTCTTATCTACAACTGCACTTCACCTACCATCATCCTAGAAAAATGCCTGCACGTAGTTTATATACCCCTGTGCGCTTGTGATTTCCATATCTCTATTTGCATGGCATTTGTATAGCCATGTTCCCCAAGGGTCTGATTCTCTGACCACCAGTATCTGGAACCTGTTTCTCTTTTCCATGTGCAAAGTTACATTTCTTTTCTGGGCTTTAGTTTTCCAGAAGCCAGAGGAGCATGTACCTAATGATTTCTAAGGGTCTTCCAGCTCTAGGAGCCTAGGATACTGGGGTCCTGGGGATGCGGGTGGGGGTGGAACCCTTGGGGATGGGGCCCATTGGGGAAGAGATGGGACGTTACAGCTTCATAGTTGGAAGGACAGTTTGGGGTTCCGGACCAGGGGAGGGGGTGATTGGGGGAAGGATGGGAAGGTGAGAGGGGTGGGTGAGAGGTAGCAGACAGCACCTCACCTTCATTCATTTGCTCATTCATTCAATCCATATTGATTGAATGCTTCCTATAGGCCAAGAAAGTGCTACATGCTGGGCATGTACCTTTTTATTTAGTCAGCACACCTTTAGGAGGAACATACAATTTTTAGGTTCCTTTTATAGATGAGGAAACTGAGGTTCAGGGAGGTTCATGCAACTAGTAGATTGCAGAGTTGAAATTTAGACCAGGCCTGCCTGACTCCAAAGCTGGTACTTTTAATCCTGCCCTCCAGTGACTGAGCCTGAGTCTCCTCTTCTCTTCTCTTCCCTTCTATGAGCATATAACTCCAGGTGGAAGGAACCTAGATAATCGTATGAGGGACCAGAGGTCCACAGGGGGTGGGACTTGCCCAAGGTCACACGACACAGCAAGTAAAGGCAGAACAGAGACCCTCTATTCTCTCTGCTCCTCCTTCATATGTTCTTCCTGGGCCTTCGAAGGTTGGGTGGGGCAAGGGGCAGGGTTCGATGATTTTTATTCCTTCCCTCTCTGACTTGCCTGATGACCATTTCAACTAGATGAACTGGAACAAGAGTGCAAAAGACCCCTTTGTCCCTCCCTCCTTCATGGAGACTATGAGCGCTTCTATGGAACACTCATAGTCTCCATGAAATCAGCTCTTTGAGTTCTGGGCAGATGGGAGGTGGGGAAGGTGCCATCTCCGGGGCCTAATACTCCATTTCTCTGTTTAGCCAGGAAGAGAAAAAGCTGTGGGGAAGAGGAGAGAGATAGAGAGTTGCCTGGAGGTTAGAAAGGAACAGAGGAAAGAAAGTGGAAAAGAAGCAAGGACAGGAAATTTCAGTGCTTTTGGACATCAAAAGAGCAACATGCAAATTACATACAAATCATATGCAAATGACCTACCACTTCCTCCTTTGCCCCCTCCCCTCTCAACAGCTGGAGGGCTTTTTCAGAGAGCAGCCAAAGCCTAACTCCAGGATCCTGTTGTCCCCAAACTGTGATCAACGTGGATCCCTCCTAGGGTCCTTCTGGTCCTCCTGGGATTACGTCTGATCCCCTCGGCTGCACCTCTAGGAAGTTACTAGCCCCCCCAGGCCCCATTTCTAAGTGAGCATGCTAGCAGCTTCTTTGGCTTCAAGGACGGAAGGCTCTAGGAATTAAGCCTCCCCGTCCAGACACATTGCTGGAAACAGGCCATACCGCTGGAGGAGGCTCTTGGGGAGTGAGGTGGGTCCGCAGCCCTGTTCCCTACCTCAGCAAAGTGGACTTCTCGGTTGCAGGCCTTTCTGTTCACTCTAATTTCCTGTCATGTCAGCTGGTGTGAGCTGTCAGGACTGGGAGAAGGGTGGAGAACCAGGCGTCCTGGAAGGCCACCAAGTAACAAGTCCTTTCTAGCTCTTTCTGTCTGCCAGATGGGCTGTAGGGCCCAGAGCGTGGGGATGTGGGGCGGGGGTCAGCTCCCTGCCTTGGGGTGACCACAGGGACTGAATCCGTGCTCAGGCTTCCTAAACGAGCGGATGGAAGGAAGATAGAGGGCAGGGAGAAATTCCAGGCCTCTTTTAAAATCACACCTCAGAGTCAATCTGATGGCACCATTGCCAGGAGGAGTATTGCAGAATGGGGGTGGAGGGGGTTCGTGTCAGGGTGACAGAGTGAGAGGGGCGCTGGGAACCAGAATAAAGCAACTTTCCAGGGAAGTGGATGGGAGAGGACACAGCTGTTTCCTGCCCCTGATATCCCTAATGCTGAGCCTCAACCATAGACATCCCACCCCACCCGTCTAGGGGGAGTACATTACAAACTCATTGCCCATTTTGCTCTTGAAGGTTTCGAATAATAGATAATAATATATGTATTTAATTTTAAAAAAGCATAACAGTTCTGTCCTCCAATGAACTCTTCGACCTCGGGGCCAGCATTGGGCCGGGGTCCGGCCACTCTAATCACACCTGTCAGCCCTTCCCTGGCTCTCCCCGCCTACCTCAGGCCAGGTGATGCTCTGGTCCCCCTGCACGCTCAGGGCACGTCTAAGCCCAGGGCGCCCTCTTGTGGTGATAGGCGTGTATGATCCTGACTTGAGTCCCCCACCACCTCCACCCGGCCCCCCACCACTTCTTCCAAGAGGTCTCGCCGCCACTGTCTCCTGTGGTAAGTGCCGGTCCATGTCTTGGGGAACCAGAGGCAAGGGCCCCAGTTCCAGGCCAGTTGGAGATATTGAGTGTTAGTTTCAGGCTGCTGTTGGGTCTTCTAGTCCATGCTCCCCATCCAAGGCCAGACTTTACCATGGAAGCCCAGTTTTGGAGTCACGCAGTCACCGCCTTGACGGGCTGTCAGTCCTGTTGCTGGACAGCTCTGCTGGTTAAAACGTCCTACATCCCACACTGCCCTCCGGAACTTCTGAGCTCCACGCCAATCCTACACCCACACACATAGGAGGACAGCGCCATTGGTCCATTCATCCATCTGGAGCTGGGAATTGCGTACCCATCGGAGCTAGGCATTGGGCTAGGGGCAGGGAATGGAACAGAGACCAGGCAGTGTCCCTGCCCTCAGGAAGCTCACAGGCTGGCGATGCTTGCAGACCAGCAAACAGTAAGTCTCTCAACCGGGGGCCTGTGCTCTACCAGGGAAATTGGGGGGACTTTGGTGGCCCACAGTAGGGCATGTCTTACCTGAGTCTGGGAGTGGGCATCAGGAAAGGCTTCTTAGAGGCAGGGACATCTAAGCAGAAATCCCCAGGAAAGAGGAAGGAGGAGGAAGGGAGCCTAAGCAGTACAAGCAAAGGGGACAGCATGTGCCAGGAGGGTCACTGGGGGGAGCCCACACAGTACAAGGCGGCTAGATCACAGAGTACAGGAGGTGGAAAACCACATGTGAGTGAAGGTGATGGTATTTGCACAGGGAGGACCTTGAATATGGCCTAACTTAGGTGGAAATAATTCACCAGTTTCAGGGGCAGGTGACTTTTACTGATTGCATCACAGCATAGGCTTGAGTGCCACGGCAGGGGGCGGAGGCAGGGGGAGGGAGGAGGAGGAGTCTGGCAAGAAGTTTGACTGTGAGGACACAAGGAGAAGTAGGGCAGAGGTGGAGTGGGACTTGGGTTTGAGGTGCTTTTGATTGCACTTTTTAAATGGGAAAGATCTAAACACTCTCAGCACAGATGGGCAGGAGGCAGGAAAGAGCGAGATGCCAGGGGAGGAGCGGGGAACTGGGATTCAAAGCCCTGGAGTCGGGGAGAAGGGACACTTCCCCACCATCAGGACAGGCGGGAATCCTGAAAGGCAGGTATGGATGCAGCAGGGGGTAGAGAGGTTTCCGCTCCTGGGATGCAGGAAAGGAGGGCACTGTGGGTGCAGTGTCCCTTCTTCCCCACCCCACCCCCGCCCCCACTAGGAGTCAGGACATTCTCTCAGCGGGAGGCCCACAGCGCGAGCCAGGACCACTGATTCGCCACCCCTGAAAGGCTCTGCAGGCCTGGGTCCTGAGGTAGCTTGTGACCCGCCTTCTCTCTCCCTTGTTTTTTTTTTTTTTTGTTTTGTTTTGTTTTGTTTTGTTTTTTTGCGGTACGCGGGCCTCTCACTGTTGTGGCCTCTCCCGTTGCGGAGCACAGGCTCCGGACCCGCAGGCCCAGCGGCCATGGCCCACGGGCCCAGCTGCTCCGCGGCATGTGGGATCTTCGCGGACTGGGGCACGAACCCGCGTCCCCTGCATCGGCAGGCGGACTCTCAACCACTGCGCCACCAGGGAAGCCCTCTCTCCCTTGTTTGACCGGAAGCCCCCTGAGGTCTGGACCTTCTCCCACGGAGAAGCACGTGGGCCTGTGCCGTCCACCTCACTTTGGCCTTTTTGCCGTCCACCGTCCATGCCTCTGGGTCCCCGTCCGGGACGGCTGTCGTCATCAGGATCTCTACAGGAAAACAATCAGCTGAACTCAGAGGGCCTTTAATGAAGTATTGCTTATCTACAGACGTGCCAGCAGGGTTAAGGGACATTGAGAAGCTAGGGCTGAAGAGGAACGAGGAGTAGTTGTCCAGGAGTGCAAGGAGGTCTGGAGCCTAGGAGGAAGGAAGCCAGGGCCAGACGCATGGTGCTGAGGAAGTAAGGGGCGGGGAATCCAAGCCCCAGAGTCTCTCTCATCCTGCCCTCTGACGTCTGGTGCTTTTCCTGGCTGAGCCAGAGGTGAGAGAGCCCAGGGGAGACTGATCCAGAGGTCAGAGTCCTGGGGCACAGAGCAGGCCAGAGAGAGGTGGAGAATGCAGGGGGCGAGGGGCAAACGGAGAAACGGCACAGCCAGTCACCTCTCTATAGTCACTTGTTCATATCGGAGGGTAAACCCTAGAATGCCTTGATGCTTCTCACAGTCAAAATGACCAACACTTGGTGATAATATAAAGTGATGGCAGGTGTGGTAGTTCATTTTCTCTGTCAGCTTGGCTAGGCTATGAGGCTAGTTTTTGGTCTAACACTCGACTAGGTGTCTCTGTGAAGGTACTTTGCAGAAATGATTAACATCTACAATCAGTTGCCTTTAAGTAAAGGAGGTGACCCTTGCTAATGTGAGTGGGGCTCATCCAATCAGTTGAAGGCCTTAAGAGCAAAAACAGCTTTCCTGAAGAAGGAATTCTGCCTCAAGACTTAACATAGAAATTGAATCTGAGTTCCCAGCTGCTGACTCTGTGTGTGTGTGTGTGTGTGTGTGTGACCCTTGAACAACATGAGTTTGAACTGCCTGGGTTCACTTATCCGGGGATTTTTTTCGATAGTAAATACTATCATACTACACGATCCACAGTTGAATCTGTGGATGCAGAACTGTGGATGTTAAGGAACCGCAGATATGGAGGACCAACTATAAATCATACTCAGACTTTTGATTCTGTGGATGGTTGCTCCCCTAACCCTTGCCTTTTTCAAGGGTCAACTGTATATATATGTACACAGTTGTATATATATATGTATGTGTATATATATATGTACATATATATACTTATATATAATATATATACTTATATATATATACATATATATGTATATATATTCTGTTCTGTTTCTCCGCAGAACCCTGACTGATACAGCAGGACTGTGTGGAAAGAGGGCCTCTCACACACTGCTAGTGAGAAGGTAAATTTGGACAGCACCATTTGCAGGTGATTTGACAGTATCTACCAAATACTGGCCGTAGGAGCCGGTCAATTGCCCATCAGTAGCCAAATGGCTAATAATCTGCAGTAGGAGGCCAGGCAGCAGTTACACAGTGAATGCCAGTGTCGGGGAAGACAGTCTAGAGAGGCCCTCTCTCTTAGTGGATGACGGAATTGGGGGCTTGGAAGGGGAGGTGACCCACCCAAGGTCACCCAGAGGTGGGACTAGGCCGGTACCCACATTCCTCATGTGAATTTTTAGCCTCAAGCTTTGCTTCTGGGGAGCGGCCCCTGCCCCACTTTTTGCCAGATACCTTGACAGCTCCACGCACCCTATCCAGGTCCCATGAAGGCCCTGGGCAGAGATGCTCCAACTGTGGGGCTCCACAGTTTCCCCACCTAAGACATCCAGTGGTTAACGAGACTGCAGGGAGGGGAGCCTGAAGAAAACCCACAGAAAGTACAGGCCCGGCCACGCTCGGGTGATCCTGCCGGGATCACGAGGCTGATCGGCGCAGCCTGGCACCACTTTTAGCTCCTCTGGCTTGAAGAGGCACTGGTGAGATCTGGTCTCCTGGGCTCCCACCAAGGGCCTTGCTTACCTTGGCCAAGGGAACCAATCAGAAGCCCGTTCCTGCCAACATCCGTCCCAGGGGAGCTTTGGGAATCCCCCACCCACCCAGTACTCAGTGACTGCTACTGCAGGGCTGGCCCTTCGCACCCTCCCATTGGTGCGCCGTGCTGAGGTTCCAGTGGGCCCATCCAATAAACCCATTTGGGTTGCAAGCGTGCATGACATAAGAAGGCTGGGGGCTTCCCTGGTGGCGCAGTGGTTGAGAGGCCACCTGCCGATGCAGGGGACGCGGGTTTGTGCCCCGGTCCGGGAGGATCCCACATGCCGCGGAGCAGCTGGCCTGTGAGCCATGGCCGCTGAGCCTGCGCATCCGGAGCCTGTGCTCCGCAACGGAAGAGGCCACAACAGTGAGAGGCCTGTGTACAGCAAAAAAAAATAAATAAAAGACTCCACTCCTGCACTACAGGGGGTACAGGTTTGATCCCTGCTCCGGAAGCAAGATCCCACGTGCCTGGCAGCCAAAAAATGAAAACATAAAAACAGAAGCAATATTGTAACAAATTCAATAAAGACTTTAAAAAATGGTCCACATCAAAAAAAAAAAAAAAAAAGAAGAAGGCTGGGGTTGGATTCTGGCTCTGCTCTCACTACTCTCTGACCTTGGGCAAGTCACATCATTTCATAGGTGAGCCGCCTTCATAAAGTGTCACAGAATCACCGAAAGAAGCCCAGTGAGCTCATTTATATGAAGGCACTTTGTAAACCCTGAAGCAATGAGTACTATTGTAGGTATATTACCTCTCGCAGGTATTTTCTCACATCCACAAAGGACTTTTGAGGAGAGTAAAACCTTATCTCTCAAATAGCTGACCAGCTACATCTATGTAACAAGCTCTGAGTGAGTCTGATGCATGCAAACATGAGACTTCCAATTGGAGGCACCGTGGCAGAGCCGGAGCTTGGCTGGGGAGCTTGGGAGCGTTTCTTGGAATGATGGGAGGCGGGGACTTCGTCTGAGCGTAGGGTCAGGCCCGAGTCGCAGGCAATCTTAATCCTCACCTCCATGCCCTGAGACCGAGAAGGGGTCCCAGGCAGGGTGGTCTGCAGTGACAGTGTCCAGCAGGCCCCTCCCTGCAGGAGACAGGCAGGCTTGGAGGTGCCGATCCCCCACCTCCCCAAGGAAGATGAGAAAAACACTCCATGTCTTGAAAACATTACTTTTTAAAAAAGTATCATTCTTGGCTATTTGGAAGTGAGTAGGGAAGGCATATGGTTTGGGGACCACCACCCCCAGCAATGAAGATACACCCACAGAGTTAAGAGGGGTGGGAGATGTCTTCTCTAAGTAACCCCCTCCCTCACCCGGAGCAAGGGCTGGGCAGGAGGTGAAGGAGAAAAAGGCTTGGGGAGGAAGGCCTCCCCAACTTGCCCCGCAGCAGGGCTGAAGCTGGTCCTTGAAAACAGGTTCAGAAAGAGGCACGCCCACTTGAAAAGGATGTCTCCTCACTCTCCTGCCACTAACTTGACCGTCAAGCAAGCCCAGCTTCCAACACACCCCTCTGGCCAGCACAGTTCAAGGGGCAGCAGCAGCCTGTTCTGGGGGTGCTGGGGAGCAGAGTTAAGGGGGACAGCCCTGCCAGCCCCTTTCCTTCTCCAAGGCCTGTGAGGAAGGCTCTGACTCCCAGCCTCCTCCCTCCTAAGGAGCTGGGACCCCTGGGACTTGCCCAACGCCTGAAAGACCCCAGTCTCTGCCCCGTACTCACACGTTTCCCTCCACCTTGCCAAATCCCTACCAGCCTGCAGCCTCAACCCACGTCCCATCTCGTCCAGGAAACCTTCCCCAATCAACTCAGCCTGCATATCCCTCCTCCTTGGAAGTCCTCAGTGCCCAGCCCGGCACTTCATATTACAGCCTCTTCATACTAGAAGCTACTCTTGAAGTGAAGAGGCCTTCAGGATGTCTGGCTCCATCGTCTCGGGTTTATAAATGAGGAAAGGTCTGCTCTTTTCACTAACGGTAACAATATTAATAGCAGCTAACACAGTGAGCACTCACTATGTGCTGGGCACTTGACACGTATAAATTCACTTCAGTCTCACAATTAAGCCCATTTTATAGCTGAGAGAGCTGAGGCACAGAGAGGTAAAGTAACTCAAGATTGCACAGCAAATAAGAATCATGGAAAGCAACAGGCCCATGAAAAGATGCTGAACCTCACTAACAGAGAAATGCAAATCAAAACTACAGTGAGGTATCACCTTGCTCTGGTCAGAATGGCCATCATTAAAAAGCCTACAGATAACAAATGCTGGAGAGGGTGTGGAGAAAAGGGAACCCTCCTACACTGTTGGTGGGAATATAAATTGGTGCAGCCACTGTGGAGAACAGTCTGGAGGTTCCTCCAAAAACTAGAGTTGCCATATGATCCAGCAACCCCACTCCTGGGCATATATCTGGACAAAACTCTAATTCAAAAAGATATTTACATGCACCCTTATGTTCATAGCAGTACTATTTACAATAGCCAAGACATGGAAACAACCTAAATGTCCACCGACAGGTGAATGGATAAAAATAGATGTGGTACATATACACAGTGGAATACTACTCAGCCATAAAAAAGAATGAAATAATGCCATTTGCAGCAACATGGACGGACCTAGAGATGATCATACTAAGTGAAGTCAGTCAGAAAGAGAAAGACAAATACCATATGATATCACCTACACGTGGAATCTAAAATATGACACAAATGAACTTATCTACAAAACAGAAACAGCCTCACATAGAGAACAGACTTGTGGTTGCCAAGGGGGAGGGGAGGAAGGGGGTGGGGGAAGGATGCACTGGGAATTTGGGACTAACAAATGCAAACTATTTTATGTATGTATAACTGAATCACCTTGCTGTACACCAGAAACTAACACAACATTGTAAATCAACTATACTTCAATAAAATAAATTCAAAAAAAAAATCATGCCCAGGATTTGACCCTTGGAAGTCTGGTTCCAGAGTTTTCACCGTATCTCACGTCTCAGTCTATGTCACGGGGTCTTTTACTGCCTGGCTTGCCCGTCTATGTATGTCTCATCTTCTTAAGCGCAGAAATTTTGTCATATCTTTTCCTAATAATACCCACCCCCTTCTACATCCTCTCCCCCCAACACAAGGCTGAGCACACAGTAGGTGCTTTAGGACTTGTCCCAAGATGGGTCACCAAGAGCACAGGAACACTTCTCCTGACACCAGGTGGCAGCATTGGCCAAAAGTTCTCTCAGAACTCTGAGTCTAGAGCTATCAGCCAAGTAAAAATGTAAACTTTTATTTCTGGTACAAATGATAAATACTTTGCATTAAAAATCTGGGATTCAAGTTTTCCTCATACTTCATGCTCCCTCCCTGGCCCAAAACCGTACAAAAATATTTCTGCTTAGAGGGTGCAAGCCGGCTACTGCTCCCTCAGCAAAGTCCAGGTCTGCAGAAAGGCACTTGTGGTCTGTCTCAGGGTGGGGGGCCCCCAGCTGGCCCCCGGGCAGCCTCAGAGGCCAGTAGTGAGAGGAACGTGTTGAGATCCGCTGTCGGCGCCGCCCCCTCTCTGGGGCAAGGCTCCCCTCCCTGTTGGGCAGTGGAAAGGTGCTCGGGGGCCAGCTCCTTCTGGAGGGTGGGGTGGGGGCTGGGCGTGGGGAGGTAGGTGTCACAGGCATCGACACCTTCCAGGGTCTAAACCTGCAAAGAGTTAAATAGGAGAGTCACGCTGTCGTATTTTGGTTGCTTGAAAGCGAACATTTCAGGGGAGATGGGGGGGGCAGGCTTGGAGAACCCCCTTCTCCCTCCGTCCCCAAGGAAAGCACAGACTGGGAGTGGGGGGCTGCCTTCATGAGTTAACCCCTGCCATGCCACACCCCTTTTCACAGTGACAAGTCGGGAGCGGGGGTGGGGGGGGCGGGCAGAGGTTCCGGGATTAGGAGGAGGGAAGGAAGAGCAATAAGGCCTCGGTTGGGGGTGGCCACCCCCTCTGGCGGCTGGGGGAGGAGAGGAGCAGTGGGCCCCAAGCAGCTGCCTCAGGGACCACCCCTCACCCCAAGCTGGCTAGGGGTCCTCATCCCAGAGGCACAGCTGCCTCTGAGGCACGTAGAAGTCGAAGCTGTAGCTCTTCTGGCAGCTGCGGATGCCACATTTGTAGGGTGTCGGGCGGTCACGGCCGTGGCAATACTTGAGCATGCAGGGGTACCAGGCCAGGCTCAGGCCGTAGCGGCAGACGCAGGGCTTCCCGCGGTCCCCCACCTGCCCACAGCGAGGCAGCAACATCTGCTCTGAGGCCTTGGGCAGGGCCTCGAACATGAAGCTGTCCACACCTGGGGGAGAAGGCGGAGATCAGGGATGGGGGAGGGGAGGGGGCGTCCTGGCATGGCCCCTTCAGGCATCCCAGCACCCCTATGGGCTACGTGTTATCATCCCGGTTTTACAGATGGGAAAACCGGCCCAGAGAGGTTTAACCATCTGGCTGAGGTCACACAGTAGGTAGGGGAGTCAGGACTGAATCCCAGGCCTGTCTGACTTCAGGACAGACCTGGGAAAGGTGACCCAGAGATGGGCCACCAGTGAGGTCCCACAGGCCGGGAAGGTAGGGACCGTGCAAAGATGGGAGGCGTTCTCAAGGATCCTGGGAAGGTGTGAAGGGAAAGAGAGGAGCTGATCTCTGAGAGGTGGCAGAAGAGGTAGCAGGTGGGAATGGGCATCTTTGGGTCCCAGCCAGACCCTGGTTCCTGTGCCCATGTCCCAAGACAGAAGGTTTCATCTGTGTTCTCACTAAGGGCAGGATGAGGGGGGCTTTGCCTGGGCATTCCCTCCCCGGGGCCTAGCAGAGTCACAGTTCTCTGCGTCCCTACCTGGAATTGGTCCCTTTCATCTGCTGACTCCTCTCGGTAAAGAGCCACACAGGCATCACCTCCTCCAGGAAGCCTTCCCTGACCAGTCCCAGCTGGGTTTAGACCTCCCATATCTCATCATTGCTCCCCATCATATCTGAGACGATACGGCAGTGGGCAGCACCCAGCTGACCTTGCTCCAGCCAGAACCGGACGTCCTCCTGGCGGGTGTAGATGGCATCCGCGGCCTCGGCACACACGTTGCGGAGATGGGGGCTCAGCAGGCCCCCCTGGCTGAAGTTCAAGGTGACGTCCATGTGCATCTGCTCCAGGCCCCGCACCTCCTCAGCCTGCCGCACCGCCCGTGGATTTTTCTGCGTGGAGGAGAAGAGCCGTTCCCACCCGGCCTCAGAAGGCCCCCTGCCCACTCTTTCCCTGGTCTCTGAGAGTCAGACAAGCCCACGCCGGCTGTCTTCGGATCCTTGGGGCCACCGGCAGGGTGGAAGTCAAGGGGCACGCGGCCCCCCTCCAACTGGCGGAGAAACTGATACCCAGGGCGCAGTCAAGCCTTTTCAGCCAGCGGCCGCCCGGGCTGACCTCTGGGGCCTGAGGGAGAATTCTGACACGTTGCTGGGGGCTGGCGTTGGAGGTGGACAGGCGAAGCGAACTGTCCCAGGGTCAGTGACCTCTGGGGCCCTGTACTCTCCAACATCCAGGCAACGGAGTCACTGGGAAAAGCAGGTAAAAGGGAGGGGGTTCGGACAGCTCCTGCTGGATAGTTCAGGGAACTTAAATGAGGCTGGGGAGAGGCCCGGGGTCCAGGAAGGGACTGGGGGCAGGGCAACAGGCTGAGGGTTTCAAAGGCTGCACTGAACACTTAACATGCACTATCCCACTTAATTCTCACCACAACCCATCTCTCAGTAAGGAAATAGGGGTTTTGAAGGTGAGGTGGCTTGTCCGGTGTCACCGGCATGATGAGTGGTGGGCCTGGGCCTGAAGGCAGATCCGACCTGCCTCCATCAGAAACGGGGAGGAGCTGAGATTAGGGGGCTGGAAGAATCTGGGAGGTGGGGGTTCAGGGCAGATTAGGGATCTGGGGTTACGGGGTCAGATTTGGCATATTTAAGGGGTTCAGGACTAGAGGGTAAGAGTGGGGTGCCAGTGATCAGGTGGGTCAGGGGCTGGGTGGGAGACTGAGGCTGGGGCAGGGTCCAGGCCAGGAGTCAGCTGCAGGGTGAGGGCTCTGGGGCAGGTCTGGGGTGGGCATTCACCTGTCGGAGCTTGGCCATGGCCTCGCTGGGAATGATCTCATTGTGGTGCAGCCGGGTGACAAAGCAGAGGGCCTGGAACTGGCTCTGCCCCTTCTCCAGCTCCCCTAGGATCAGGGCCCGGAAGATCTTCACATCCTGATGGGAAAGAACAGAAGAATGGGAACCGAACAGAGGGGGTGGGGCCTCCTCACCAGCCCCCCCCAGTGCTCAGCTCAGAGCCTGCAGAGGACACAGGCCTGGACGCTGCCCTGCAACAGATGCCTCCCTCTTGCTGGCCTGGAAAGTTTTCTCTTTCCCATTTAAACCCGTGACTTAAAAGAAAGAACACACCCCAGATGTTCCAAAGCCTCCTGGAAAACTCACATAGTGGTAGAAAGTGCTAGAAACTCACATAGCGCTAGAAAGCTTTCCAAAACAAAATTGTTTAAAAGTACAGAACGTCATCTTAAAGGAAACAGCACCCCTTTTGGCTCCTGGTTCATTCATAGCTGATGCTTCCCCTTGGTGGTACCCCCATAGCACCCTGATCAGGGTGAGTCAGGGCCCCTACAACCACCTGACCACGGCATCATGCGGGAGGGCTGCTTTTTTTTTTTTTTGGCAGTAGGCGGGCCTCTCACTGTTGAGGCCTCTCCCGTTGCGGAGCACCGGCTCCGGAAGCACAGACTCAGCGGTCATGGCTCACGGGCCCAGCCGCTCCGTGGCATGCGGGATCTTCCCGGACCGGGGGACGAACCCGTGTCCCCTGCAATGGCAGGCAGACTCTCAACTGCTGCGCCACCAGGGAAGCCCAGGGCTGCATTTTTACAAGTACAGATTCTAGAGTTTC
Source organism: Kogia breviceps (assembly GCF_026419965.1). Lineage (NCBI taxonomy): Eukaryota > Metazoa > Chordata > Mammalia > Artiodactyla > Physeteridae > Kogia > Kogia breviceps. Next base: position 108,602,098 of record NC_081316.1, on the reverse strand, counting down.
TCTCGCTGACTTTCCCATTCGGTAGGTTTGGGGAGAATGCCCCCGGTGCTTCTGGTCAGCCAGGCTCCTAGCCACCTGCAGCTCAGATCGAGGCAGTGGGGTCAGGGTGGGGTTGAGGGCAGATACAGCAGTAGCTGTTGTGGCCTTCTGGCCTGAGGGAGCTGGGATGGCTCACCGTTCCCCTTCCCTCTCCACTTCCCCTTTCCCCTCGGGGTTACTAATGCCCTTACCAGCAGGCCAAGGGCTCCTTCCTGTTACTGATTCACTGCATGAATCAGAGAGGCTGGGTGGGGGGGGCAGAAGGGTGATGGCATCAGGTCCCCTTCCCAATCGGGCTGCTGGAACCCTGGGCACCCGAGGTGTCCCTTGCTCTCATCCACCTCTGTGCCTTGGCTAACAGCGCGCGGTGAGAAGTGAGCAGGTCTCAGTCAGAAGTGGTCTGGATCTGTCAAGAGCCCCACTGCCTGGGAGGGGACCCAAGCCACAATGACGGTTCTCCTCCAGGAAGCCCAATGGCCCTGCACCAGCACGGAGGGTATATAGCCCTGTGTAACTATGCATCCTTCAATGTCCATGCCCTGGCCTCGCCCACTGAGAGCCCCCAGTCACTGAGCACTTACTGTCCATGTGCCAGAGTGAAATGCTCTGAGAGCAGGGTCTGAGGGGCCCCCTTGGATTCCAGTACAGGCAGTGAGGGGCCCAGGGTTCCACTCCAAGTCTACCCTGTATTAGCCGGCATACAGGTCTATCTCCCACCTTCTCTAAGCCTCGTCTGTGAAATGGGGATGATGCCACTTTTACCTGGAGGCTTATGGTGAAGACTAAATGAGTTAGTGTGGAGGGAAAGCACAGCAGAACGTTACCCCGGAGTACATGCTCAGCGGTGCTAGCCGGGGCCACTGTCATCACTGCAGCTGATCAACAAATGTCCCAGGTGATCGGAAACTAGTCAGTGCTGTCCTCGCACAAACCCCCAGGCCCTTTGGAAGTCCTCTGACTCTACAAGGACAATTTCCCTACTTCCTTTCACTGTAAATGATCTCTGGAACATTGAGGGGTGGGAGTGTCCGGGGAGACTTTCCGCCAAGACTGCAGAAAGGGAAACTGAGACCCAGCTGGTGAGAAAGGTTCCATAAGGTTCCTCATGGTCGCAGACTTGCAGGCAAAGATGAATCAGAGCTCGGATAACCTCAGCTTCCTCTCCACAGGAAATCCACTCTCGGGCCACGAGGCTGGGATCTGCTTGCCCCGCCAGCCCGGGCCATCCAATCTTCCACACCCTCAGGTCGTTTGAGGAGAGACTGGAGGCTGGTACACTTGTGCATTTTCTGTTCTCGGCTCAGTTCCTGCCAGGTGAGACTTGATACCAGATTTCCCCTCCCGGGGCTGAGTCAGGCGGATGTCCCTGGCAGGACCCCCAGGAAGGATCCAAATTCCACCTCCAGGGTAATTTCAGCAATGACCCTTTAAAAGAACCCATCTGGTATATTTACAGCATCTTCTCCAATACCACAGGCACGTGTCACCGCCTGTGGTCTGCGGGATGCCCCAAGTGGCCTCATTGCTTGGATATCACCCGTCTACCATTAGCAGGAGAAAGAATTTGAACTTTTAGACCAGACCAGGGGGCGAACGAAATCTGTTAGGGTATTTTCCCTGCTTCTGTATTAAATAACAATGTCAACAACAACAACAAAACGCTACCAAAATGGGAACTTGACTGGGGGCGAAGCGAGGGGATGAGAATTTTTTCGTTGAGATAGATTTCCTCTATATCTCCTATTTATTTGTGCAGGACAAAGACTGATTGAAGTTTATAACTGGAAGGGACAAGTCATTGTTACCATGAGTCAAAAAGGATGTATCGTCCCGTTTAAAATCTTTATAACAAGAGGAGATGGGAACTATGATTTTTACCGAGTTTGGAACGGATAACTTGCTCAAGGTCATGGGACCAAGAGGAAATGTAGCGAGAATTTTAACCCAGGCAGTCTGACTCCAAAATCCAAGCTCTCACAACCACAATGCACAGCTGCATCCTAGATCAACGCGTCCAATTTCTTTGATGCCCAGTTAAAGAAACTAAAGCTCAGGCCCAGAGAGAAAGTGTGGTCTGCCCTAGGCCACACAGCTGGCAAGTGGCAGAGGCAGGATGAGAAGGCAGTGCCCTCTTCCAGCTGTGCCCACTGGCGGTGGCCTGTATGTCCTCTGCAGGCCTGCCCTGGGAACATGGCGGCTCCTATTCAAAGTTCTGTGTGACTAACAGACAACAGCATCTAACGCAAACATCAGAGTTAAGATGACGCAAGATCACCCTTCTAAGCCCTCTGCCTGCCCTGCCCAGAGCCTCTTTAAACCCTGAATTCTCCAGCCTTCTTAATCCTATGTCTCCGGGAAACCATACTCCATGTGCTGAGCCCCGGGAGGGAGACAGCAGCCCAAGCACCTGGATCTCTCTGGCTCCGTCATCATGACCAGTGTCCCTCCTACCTTCTACTCCCCACACCTCAGCCTCACTACTAAGGTTCCAGGGCCCCCCTTCCCTCCAGCACAGAGGGCAGGGCAGGGGGAGAGGTCTCCCTGCTCCAAGGAACATCTGGCCAGATGCTAAGCCCAGGCCAGATGGATGCCTGGCACCCAGGTTTCCTCCTCGCCCGAGAGTCCCCTGGGATGATCCACCCAGATGTGCCCTAACCCCCAAGGCAAGACCACACAGCTGGGGAAGAGCCCATGGCAGGTTCCTCAGGTCCAGGACTCAGGTTAGGATTCCCAAGATGGGCAGTTTCTATAAGCCTCCTTCTCCCACGAGCTCCCAGGAAACTCCAGCCCGCCAGGAGCCAGGCCACCACGAAGAAGCGGAGCGGACAGTACTAGGGCTGAAACTGGGCCACACAGAGGGTATGGCCACGGAGAGAGCATTTGCCGAAGTCCTTTGGGGGTGGTTTTAAGGTTCCCAAAGAGCACGGTAGCTAAGAGCAAAGGCTCTGGAGCCAGTGCTGGCCGCGTCCAAATCCTGGCTTTGCTGATATGAGCCCTGTAACCCTGAGGGATTTACTTAACCTCTCTGTATCTTAGTTTCCACATGTGTAAAATGAGTACAACTAACAATACCTACACCTCAAGGGCTTACTGTGAGGAAAAATGAGTGAAAGGTCTCAGAACACAGTAGGCTGGACTCCTTTAAGTTTCTCTGTTATTGCTGCAATACCTGGCCTTGCTCCAGCTGTGATCTACTCCAGACCTGCAGAGGCAGGACAAAAAATTTTTCTCCCAGAGATGTACCTGAGGCCCAGAGAAGTCAGGTGACTGCTGGAGCTTGCAGGTAATCGGCAAATCTGTGGGAGAGCGCTGATCAGCATCACCTAGGGCAGAGCCTTCACAGGCGCCAGGGCAGGGCCGGGGAGTGGGCAAGACCAAGGCCAAGGCTCCCGTCTTTAAGGGGCTCATAGGAGAGGGTGACCTACAACTGAAGTCAGTGCACTATGATAAGGCCTAGGGTGCGGTTTATGCAAAATGCTGTAGGGCAAAGGCTGAAGGAGGGAGCGTTTCTGTCCCCTTAGGGACGGGGCTGGGAGCGGGTAGAGGGAGGGAAGGCTTCCTAGAGCGGAGGACATTTCGGTGGTTCTGGACAAAGGATGGATGGCTTTCTAGCAAAGAGAGAGGCATGTACAGAAGATGGGAAGGTACAAAGGCCTCTTAATGCCCCCACCCCATCCACCCCTCCAGGCTACTGTCACACAATCTGCCCAGTGCCCTTCCAAGGCCCCTTTTGTCCTCACCATAAAGTGTACCCCCCAGAGGCTGGCATCACATCTCTGCTGACAGCTCTGAGCATTGAACCAAAGAGATGGCGGTTCCCAGAATGAGCGAGGCCATGTGCCTTTCCACGAGCTGATGCCTCTGCCACGGATGAGCTGTCCCCTTCTCATCATCCTTCAGGACTCAGTTCAAATGCGTCCATCACCCCTGCCCGCACCAACCCTCCAGCAGAGTTGGCCAGGCCCAAGCCCTAGACTCCAGAGCACGAATCCCACTGTGTCTGCAATGACCTCTTTCCTTGTCTTTCCTTCCAGACTCAACTCCTTGAGGCTGGGATAGTATCTTATTTGCAGTGTATCCCCGCCCCCGGAATACGGCAGGCACTCAGTACCTATGTGGAAATGAATAAATGAAGCACTGAGTGGGTAAACAAGAGCAGGCCAGGGTCCCGAGGAAAGTGAGGGGAGTACCGGAGAGCGGAGGGCTGAGTGTGGAACAAAGAGGCTGGCAGGCAGGAGGGCAGGGCACAGTGTCTGAGAGCCCAGCCAAGAAGTCTGAGCTTCATCTAGCAGATCACTGGGCATCATAGCTGGGTTTTGAGCCAGGGTAGGACATGAATGGATCTCTGGCTTAGAGCTGAATCAGAAACTTGAGCTGTGCCGGGCCAGCGTGCATCTGACCTAAACGCCTCGGCAGAGGGCCCCGTCCTCATGCGGCGTCTTCTGCCCGGGCAACAGGTCCCCCAGGCCCTTCATGTTGTGCCCCAGCCCCAGACAGCGGCTCCACTTATTTATGCAGCATCCTCAGGGTCTGGCACAGAGCTGAGCGGATGGACCAGAGCTCTGGAGCCTCCATCGACCCCCTCGCCTCCAAAAAGCAGACGGCTCTTTCTTCTTGGGCTTCCTCATAACTGGGCTTCTGCAGGCTGGTCGTCCTACAGCTGTGATTTGGGCTTCTAGAAGATTTAGAGGATCATTTAGTTCACGCTCCAGTGAGGTTCCAGCAGGGGACGTGACCTTCAAGGTCACACAGCTGCAGAGCCGGGCCCAGGAGCCCAGATCTCCTGACTCAACCCGGTGATCTTTCTGCTCTTACGGGCTCCCTGCGCCGCCCCCCCCCAGCCCCTTCCCAAATATTCTATTCTTCTCTGCGTCCACTCCCTGCCACGCTGCCTGAGATGCACTGTATCTCACAGAGAGAAGGCTGTTCTGGGAAAAGCAGGGGGCAGCTCTCTGCACTTCCAAGAGCAGACAGCCCGTGCCAGGCCTCTGCTGCTGCCTTCCTGGGGAGAAGCTCCAGGGAAAGCTCAGTGTCGGGGACGGGCGGCAACCGCACAGACGGAGCCCACCAGAGCGCTGGCTGTGACGCCGTCATATCAGCCCAACTGCCGGCTTCCAGCCTTAGATAAGACTGAAAAAGGGAAACAAACTTCTCTCTTGCTTCAGCTGCTGTGGGGTTTTATTTTACTCGCGGCCAAGTCGAATCGTAACTGCACGCACAGACAGACACTTGCTTTCCCTCTCTCATGGGTCCCTTGGCCATAATCTTTCACCCAGACGTGCTGATTCTCCCACCGTCTCCCACCCCTCACCCAGCGGCACCCAGGCCCCCCAGGCCCCCCAGGCCCCCCAGGGCCCACGCTGCGGCTCGGCTGTGCGGTCCCTTCTCCGTCACGCCGTTACTCCTATGAGCGCGTTTCCTCCGTCACAGCCTCTCCCGGGAGCCTCCCCACCTTCCCCCCTCTCTCAGTCACGCGTGGCAGCCCTCACTCATTGTCTCACAGGCCCACCTTCTCCTGGCAGTCTCTCCCACACCCTCCCTCCCTCCTCGAATTCCCCCAAAGTCTCACACGCCATGTCTCACACCCCATCTCACACACAAGCCTCTGCACACACGCTGTCACACTCTCCTGCCTCAAGGCACGCACACCCCCTCGTAGGCATCCTCTCCCAGCAAGCATCCTCTCCTATGTTCGCTGCCCCAGCCCCAGCCTGGCCGACCTCCCCTCCTCCTCTGCCCTCCTGCCTGCTGCCTTCCCGTCACCAGCTCCCAGCTCCCCACCCTCCCAGGGGCCTTCCTCTCCACCCTCCCCACCCTGGGGAGCGGTGGGGGGGCTGTCCTGTCTCAGACCTTGCTGCCAGCCCGGCCTTGCACCACAGGGGACCCCAAAACGAAGAGGGCCTGATGGCAGAGGTGCCCTCCCCTCAAAGGCCCTCTCCCAGCCCACCTCTGTGCCACGGTGGCTGCACAGCCCAGGCTGAAGGCCACCTCTCCAGGGTCTCCACAAAGCACCCACTCCCCTTTCCTCTTTGCCCTTGGACGGCTGACGCTGGCTCCTGGGAGTTTCCTCTACCATCTTGGTCTCCTTCCCGTCACACCGGAGTGTGTGTGATTCTGAGGCCGGGCTGAGCCAAGCCAAGTATTTATTGCTCTGCTCCTGGCTGGGGCTGCTTTATGGCTAGAGAGGAGCGAACTTCACTGCACTGGGGAGGTGAGGGGGCGCCCTGGAGGGGCAGCCAGGAACCAACGTCCTCTTCTCCCCACGCTGGCTGCCCCGGGGCACACTCAGGAGCGCCTCGACCCCCCTGCCCGGTCTCTCCAGGCAGGTACAGAGGCGAAGGGACTCAACCCAAAGCCAGGCCAAGCACATTCCCTGGTCGGTGCCCGGGACGTAAGCCGCCCCTATTACGAGATGCCTGCAGACCCTCAGGGCTAGGCCCGGACAGAGACTTCTTGTTACGGGACATCAGTGCCACCACCAGCTGGGGGCAGTGCCGCCAGTGCTCTGTCAGCCAAACCCCAAAGGTCACCACTGTCCCGACTGCCCCGGGAACAATGTGTGGCTTTATGTGGATCAACTGCGCTCCAATGTCCTGCTGACTCAGGGCTCCATAGGTGGGGCGCCACGCTTCCCTCTCACCTGCATTCCCAGCCCCAGCGCCTCCCCTGCCCCCAGCCCTTCGTGGGAACCTTGGTGGCAGCCACTTCAACTGCTTGCCAGCTGAAAGGATGGGAATCCTAATAATGCTTTGGTCCCCAGAGCAGGAACCATCTGCTTAACGGGCGGACGTGAGCAAGAAGGGCTGGGGCCCTGGCCAGAGCTGCTATTTCTCTTCTCACGTGCCTTCGCTGGCCTCTGCTTCGCTGAGGCCTCTTACTCACTTCTCACAACACGCCTGCAAGCATCACACTGTGTTTGTGTCATGTCTGAACCTGGGGCTCAGAGAGGTTAAGTGATTTGTCAAGTCACACAGCTGGTAAAGGGCAGAAAAATGTACAGTGAGTGCTCAGTAGAATCTGTGAGAAGTTTTAAAAATGGTCCCCTCCCCCCCACCCCCCCATCTCTCCAGAGGCCATGGCGGGAGGGCAACGGGGAGTGTCTCAGGCACAGTGAAGGGGTCAAAACGTAAAATTCGTGGGAGGGGTGGGGTGGGGGAATCTTGATGAGCCTGGGGGAGGGGCGCAGCCCAAATCTGTACAGAGGAGGTTTTCTCTGTAGCTTTGTTCCTCTGCACCAAGGCTTTTTTCAGTCTCCTTCTTCCCTCTCCCCTCCCCTAATCAGGTTTCGTCAGCCTTCTAGAGGGAGCCCATTTATAGGCCATAGTAGCACAGGCAGTCAGAATATAGTGGAAGGCTCCCTGGGTCCCAAGCTTGGAGCATTAGCTATTGATCTTGTCCAAGTCACTTTATAGCTCTGAGCCTCAGTTTGCACATCTGCAAAATGGAAGCAATGCCCGCTGCATGACGTAGTGGTGAGGACTGAATGCGGCCAGGTGTGTGAAAGCGACTGTCAGTGTGTGATCTGACAGCTCAGATGTATGTGATTCTTACCTCAAAGCTGGCCTCTGTTGTTCTACCATCACCACGTCTGTGTACCTTGGGAAGCCTCGTAGGAAGAACCTCACTTCTGACTCTCCCCATCATCCCAACAGGCCACTAACTTGTCCCAGGTGGCAGTCCTCACTGCCTGACCCGGGATCTTTTGCCAGGACTCCATCTGGATATAGGCATTCGGGGGGTGGGAGATGCTTGCCAGACTCCAGGAGCTGGGCTGAACCTCGGGGCAGGGCTGCTGATTCCTGACGTGGGGAGGAATTCCTCAGACATGGCGGAGGGACTGCTGTTAGACCGGAGGGTCCCATGGTCACAAGCCGGATCATTCTTTCTGGTGACTTCTCATGAACTGCCAGGGTGGGGAAATACCCTGGATACCAAAAAACTCTGGGCCTCTCCTGTAAGCCCCTCTACTGCCCTCTGTTTCCCCAAAAGACAGCCTCTCCAACGAATACCCCTACTACAAATCACCAAACTGCAGGGACCGAACACAGGCAGGGTAGGGGGAGACTGGACGCTAAAAGCTTGTCCTGCCTGACAATCCCATGATGTGATATCCTGGTAGAATAAACAGCCTCAGGCAGCAACGTGGCCATTTGCACATTCCACATCTTTGCTGACTACCTCTCACAGGCTGAAGCTGCCCCCCCCCCCCCCGCCCTCCAAGACGGGAGCCACAGGGCAGGGGCGCTGGTGCTCTCTGGACCGTTCCTTCCTCACCCATCGGCTCCCACTCACCCATTGGGGCCCAGGGCAGGGTGCAAGTTTCCAATCTCCCTGGGTCCCTCAGAGTGACCTCGAGCTCACCCACCCTGTTCTATGGCTCCCCTTATCTTGGCGCCAGCCCGAGGCCCCTCTTGACCCCCTCCCTCTACACATTTGGATGTGGCTCCTTCCTCCCATTGCAGCCATGACACCCCACCCCCACCCCCACGCAGCTGCTCATGACTTTCTCTTATCTTTCAGCCCCACCCTCCCCGTCCAGTCAGCACCAAACCGCTTGAACATGACTCATCCCCTCCCTCAGCTTTTAGACACTCACACTGGGAGACAGAGGGGAAAGAGACACTTGGACGGGCACAGCAGCCTTGGGGACGGGGATCAAGAGGGCTGTCAGTGTAAAAGCCGGGATGGTGACACGCCCGCTATTAATATGCCCAGTAAGTCTGTACATCGGGTATAATTACATACATAGGCTTTGGATTCTCAAGAGGAGCACTGCTCGTTGAGAGTGTACGATGAATTTTAGTTCCTGCACTGACGGCACAGAGAATTAAGCCTCAATATGCTGTTTAAACACATTAGGGACGGGCTTCCCTGGTGGCGCAGTGGTTGAGAGTCTGCCTGCCGATGCAGGGGACACGGGTTCGTGCCCCGGTCCGGGAAGATCCCACATGCCGTGGAGTGCCTGGGCCCGTGAGCCTGAGCCGAGAGGCCACAACAGTGAGAGGCCCACGTACCACAAGAAAAAAAAAAAAAAAATAAAAACACATTAGGGACTATTGTGGGTAGAACGACAGGTTTCAACTAAGTGACTGAGTTTGGGATCTACCTTCATTTAACAGCCTAACCTGGAACCTCCTCCAAGTCCCTCCTTCTCCGGAGCACCTATGCCAGTGCTTCCCAAACTTTGCTGCTCACTGGAATCACCAGGGGCTCTTTAAAAATCTGGCTGCCTGGTTCCTACCCTGAGACTTAATTAGTCTGGAGTGCAGCCTAGGCTTCGGGGGGTTTTCTACAGCTCCCCAGGCGATTCAAATGTGCAGCAAAGTTTGGGAGTCACTGAGCGACGTCACTTCTTTGAGAGCTGCAGCCTGATCTGCTCGATGGGCAGCAGCCTGTGGGCAGGGCTTCCAGTAACTCCGGATGGTGATTTGGTTGCTCCAAGCTGCTTGTGGAGTTCGTCATCCTTGCCCCGGCTCCGGGCTACTGTCCTAGAGCAGGTTGATTACTGTTACAGCTTTTCTGGCTTCAGGTCCAGTGTGGCAGCGTGGGGAGGGCCAGGCCATGTTAGAGACCCGACCCGGCAGAGGCAAACAGAGAGGGCGGAAGGGGCAGCGAGGGGGGGGGGTGGGTTGTGTGTGAGTGAGCGTGGGGGTGTGTGGTGAGATCATCCAGACAGAGGGCTGCATTGCATCCAGCACAAGGGGCCTCGCTGCTGCCCTGAGGAGACCGATAGGACAGGGAGGGCTGCTCCCCGCTGAGGGGCTGGCCAGCAATTTTGGAGTGTGATGGTTAACTTTATGTTTCCATGTCACTGGGCTAAGAGATGCCCACATATGTGGCAAAACATTATTTCTGGGTGTGTCTGTGAGGCTGTCTCGGAAAGATATTAGCATTTGAAGTAGTAGGCTGAGTAGAAGGTGGCCCTCACCAGGGTGGGTGGGCGTCATTCAATCTGTTGAGGGTGTGAACAGAACAAAAAAGCTGGAGGAAGGGCAAATTTGCTCTCTCTGTGTGAGCTGGACATCCATCTTCTCCTTCCCTCAGACATCAGTGCGCTTGGTTCTCAGGCCTGTGGGCTCAGACTGGAACTACATGGGCTTTCCTGGGCCTCCAGCTTACAGACAGCAGACGGTGGGACTCAGCCTTCCATAACGTATGAGCCAACGCCATAATACAATCTCTTCCTGTAGATCTGTGTTTCTACCCTATTATTTCTGTTTAGCGGGAGAACTCTGACTAATGTATATGGAGCTTCAAAGAGAAGCTTATGATGAAGGATTAAGACTCTTCCAGGCTCGGTGCTGACCTCTGTGTGACTTTGGGTCGGTCATTCAACCCCTTTGCACCCAGGCTTAGCAGGGAAGGTCCATGTTGAGATGCGATGTTGAGACCCGAGCCACGATTATGAAAGTTACTGGCTTCTATTTCTGGAGCTCTGAGTACAGCAGCTGACACAACCGTGAGTATTTCATATGCATTGCCCTGTTTAGTTCTCACAATGGCCATGGGATCGGTACCATTATTATCCCCATTTTACAGATGAAGAAATGAAGGCTTGGACAGATCGGGCAGCTTGCCCAGGGTTAAACCAGGTCTGTCTCATTTCAGTCTGGACTTGTCTCCCAAAGGTGCAAAATGGCCAACGTCACTATTCCCAAGTGGACTAGGGACTGTTCCCAAACCACCCCAAATGGATTTGGGACATGAAACAAAAGAAACACCACGTCCAGGACTTTTTCCTATAGGAAAAGTCATTACTTCTAGATAGAAGCTTCTCGTGGAAAGCTGCCAAAGATCTTGAGGACTGGGCGGGCAACAAGAAAGGTGACCCACCCCACCCAGAAGGATCCCATATAAAAGCTGCTCTGGCCGATGCAGACAGTGGACTGGGGTGTGGATAAAGGCTATTCCACCCCACTCCCAGCCTTCCCCAACTCCACCCTGCCCCAGGCCAGCTGAGAAACCCAGAGTTGCAGGGGACCTTGGAAAGCTGGTTCCCTTTTGGTACTTTCCACTCCCAATTCCCTCCCTTGCTGATGAAATTGGAGATGCCAGGGGTGGGTGTGAAATGCCAGCTTCTGGGTCAGAGGCTAACCTGAAAAGCAGACTCTGGAAACCTGGGTGGTGGTTTGAACCGCTGTGGGGATTAAAATGTGGCTCTTAATGCCACTTGCGGCAACACGGATGGACCTACAGATTGTCAGACTGAGTGAAGTAAGTCAGAGAAAGAGAAATAATGCTTGTATGCGGAATCTTAAAAAAAAAAAATGCTGTAAGTCAACTTATTTACAAAACAGAAACAGACTCACAGACTTAGAGAAGGAACTTACGGTTACCAGGGGGTAAAGGTTTAGGGGGAGGGATAGTTAGGGAGTTTGGGATTGACATGTACACACTGCTATATTTAAAATAACTAACAAGGAAAAAATAAAATAAAATAATAAAAAAATAATAAAAATGAGGCTCTTACAAATCAGCCCCGAATGATTCTCTAACTGGGCAGTCGGCCCCCTACTCCACCCTCAGCCCCAATCCCCAGGCCTTAACCCCACTGCCACCCCGCCTCTCGCCTCTCCCCTCCCCTCCCCCTCAGGGTAGAGCAATAAAATGTTTCATGCTGCAGCTAGAGGCTATAAAAGCTGAGCTCTACCCCTTGACTCTTTCACTGGTGTCCTAGCCACGGCCTTGGCTGCCAGAGCGGTGCCAGGGTCCGGGAAGTCTCTCTAGGGTTTCAGCACAGCCACAGAACGATGCGCAGTGGGCAGGAAGGTGGGAGACTCATAGGCTGGCCTGAGGCTCATCACAAGGACAAAGGGCTTCAGCGGAAGGTCAGAGGGGAAGATTAGATCCCCGTCTCCTGGGGAGGGTCCAGCCACTATTTGGGTTTTCTAGGAAAAGAAAGAGACTTGACAAAATTCCCCTGGAGTTTAAGTGGGGACTCTGGGGGTGTTCTGGCCCTGTCAGCTTCCCTCTCTCCACACACAAACTCACCTGCCCCGACCTGAATTGAGAACCTAGCTTGGGCCTGCTGAGTGAGGAAGGGTCGCAAAGCCCTCCCCACTGCGACACTCAACCGCCCCTCCCCCCCCCCAACCTGCCACCCGCCACTGGTCTCCCTACATCCCTTGTCAGTGACAACTCAGTAGTCCAGGGACAGATCGCTGTCAAGCCCCACCTCCACCGTCCACAGAATCACCACCCACCCACCTGGGTCCCTAGCTGACACTCCAAACTCTACCCCCCACCCCCAGCTCCCAGTATCTAAGAGGAAGAGAGAGAGGTGGCCCAGGCAACAGTCCCACCGCGGGGAGGGGGACTTTAGGTGATCAGGAGACTCCCTTTGTGTACCTACACCTCACCCACCTTCCTTCCCTCCAGGATTCCTGCAGCTGGGTCACCCCTAGTCACTCACCACCCTTCCAGGCCCACTTCCCGATAAGCCCAGCACCTCCACTCTCTACCCCAGCCCCAATCCTGGGGGGCCAGGCCCACCTACTGGTTCCCTCCACCACAAACACGCACACACTGACACACACACACAGACACACACACACACACACACACACACACACTCACTCACTCACTCACTCACCCACTCACTCACTCACTCTGAGGAGAGGCTGTCTCTACCCACTTCCCCGCAATCTAGGCCAAAACTGCGGGTTGGCCCAGCCCTCCTGCCAAGCAGGGTGAGAGGTGGCACCTCTCCCATAGCCTGCGGACCTCATCTGGGGCCTCTCCTCAGGTCTTCCGCTACAAGTTTCCCAGACTTTCAGACCAAAGAGAAGTGGCTTCTCCTCGGCTTGGGAGGGACATGGGACAAGCAGCTCTTCCAAGGAACCCCCTTCCCCAGCCCAGTAAAGTGAAACAAGGAGAGGTGGTACATAGCCTCCAAGATGTCAGGGCTGGGAGGCCTGGCGCCACCCCTTTGCTCTGTACAGAGCAAGGAGAAAGGAGAGAAAGGAGGCCCGGAGAAGGAAAGGAACTTGCCCTAGGTCACACAGTGAGAATCCAGGACCTCTGATGCCTGACCCGGGATCTTTCCCTGATAGAGCCTGAGAAAATGACTCCAAAAAGGGAGAAGGGGTTATTAACATTGACTCCCTTGAAGTAGGGTCTGACCTAGAGGGCTCTCGGAGAGCTGAAAGACAAAGTGGGGAGCTGGTCTGGTGGCCCGGGAACCCAGAGAGAAGAAGTGAAAGGCTGGAGAGGAGAATCGGAAAGGCAGCAGAGCAGTTCGTGGGGGCGAATGAAGGGCCGGGTCTAGGCGCCGGGGAGCAGGGCAAAGAGGTGTGGATAAGAGCCCGGCGTGACCTTGGCTAAATGGCGTCCTTCTCCTGGCCCAGTCTTCCGTCTGCTGGCCTCGGTGAGACTGGGTCCCCGGAGAGCTCAGGCACGCAGGTCCCCCAGGGGCGAGCGAGGGTGCCTCACCTTCTTGAAGTCGGCGGTGAAGGAGATGAGGGTGCCGTCGGGCTTGCGCAGCTCCAGGCTGATGCTGTCGGCGTCGCTGTCCGCCTGCAGGCTCTCCTCGGTCACCTGGCCGTCGGGCAGCCGCACGCGGACCCGCAGCTCAGACGGCGCGCCGGCCCCGGTCCCCGCGCCCACGCCGCGCGGCGCCCCCAGCAGCTGCACAAGCACGGGCGGCAGCAGGAGCAGCAGCGCAGGGGACGCCGGGGGGACCCCGCCGCGGCCGGGTGGGCGCATCCCCGGGGACCGCGCGCCGCGGGCGGGCGGGCGGGGAGCGGCTCGGCCAAACTTCGCCCGAACTTGGAGGCTAGTTCGCGGCGCCGGGGCGCGGCTCCTCGGGGGGCTCAACCGCGGGGCGCCCGCGACGCGGCTCCGACGCACGTGGGCTGCGCTCCGTCGCGCGTCCCCCGGCGGCTCCGAGGCGGACACCGCGCTCCCAGGGCCCGTCTGCCCCCCGGCCCAGTGCCTCGGCTCCCACGGCCCCCGACTCCGGCGCTCCGAGACTCTGTTTTGCACTTTTCATTCAATCCCACCCCCCGTCACTTCCTTCAGAAAACAGAAACCACCAGGACCTGCCTTAAAGAGACCGCGCACCTCTCGGCCCTTAAAGGGCCCGCGGAGGCTCCCCGCGCTCGGCGGCGGCCGCGGACTGGGGCAGCGCGGGCCGAGGGGACCGGTGCAAGGCGGCCTTGTGGGAACAGGGCTTTCTCGATCACCCCCCCTCCCCGCCGCGCCCGGCTGCGACCGGGCTGGCCCAGGAGTTGACTCTCCCAGCAAATCCCTTCCTCCCAGCAGGGGCGGGACGGGTGACTCTTCCTCCGCCTCCCTTTTTTTGGCTTGTTCTTGTGCCACGTGGATGAAAGAATCGGGCTTGGTGTTTTAGGGGTTTTGTTTGGCCTTTTAGTTTCTCTGACGCAGCGAATTTCTACAAAGCTTCTGCAAAATCAGACCTCGCCTCGCATTCAGTCTTTTGACTGCCCTGGGTCGGGAGAGAGGGGCTGGGGTTCTGCTGGCGTTGACATGCGTCAGGTGTGAAACCTTGATCAGTCAGGGCACCTCTCTGACGAGGTGGCCCTCAAAGCGCCCTCATTCTGTGAACCCCTGTGCAGTTTCTTTTCTGTCTCGTTGCCCTCACTTCCCCCATTCACGACCTTTCCCCAGTCCTGCCCACCTCCCCAGACCCCCATTCTCTCTCCCACTAATAGGCCAAGCAGATTCAGGGAAATGTTACATTCCAGGCCATTCTGGAGAATGTCTGGGGATTGAAGATGCTCTTGACCATCAGAGGCTCACCCACAAGCCCCAAGAAAGTATGACTGCCCTGCCATGCACCCCAACAATGAACTGGGCGAAGCAGGAGGGATCTGGATTCCTGCTTTCTCTGATAAACTGTGTGCTTTAGACACATTTAAAAAATTCTTTGGGCCTAGGTGTCCCCCCGGGTATAGTGGGAGTTGCTGAGACATACAAAGTCCTGCCAATCCTGGAAGAGACAACCCCAGGGGAGATGCTCTGAACCTGTTGTTCCTTGATGTCCATTTCACTTCTGTTTATTCTAGGTCCCCCTATTCTTTCCAAGATCTTGATCACAGACGGTGAATACCCTCCTCTGTTCTGCAGCCTCCTTCCCTTCCAGGTTTTCCCCAGCACAGGGTTCTTATTAGTACCAAAGATGACAACAGGAACTCCAGCACCCAGGGACCTTGAAGACACCAGCAGACCAGATGCCCTTGAACTGCAGGGTGGGGCCCAGAACCCACCTCCTTACTGCTAACCCAGGGCTCTTACTACACTTTGCTGCCTAAATTTAAGACTGAAAGTGATTCAAGAGATTATCTAACTTGATGTTTTTCAAATATGCCTTATCAAAAGAATCACCTAGGTGCTTGCTAAAAACACACATACCTGGATTCCTAAATCTAGTCAATCAGACTCCTTAGGAAAAAGAACAGAAAATTTGCATTTTAAACAAACGCCCAGTGATGCTTGATATCAGGGATGGATAGCTGGTACTTGACAGAGGGTTAAGCTTAGAGGATCTAAAACAAACAGCATCTTTCCTGGGGAAACATCCTGGTCCCAAAGGAATTTATCTCCCCGTTATGGAGATAAGGCAGGCAGTCAGAGAACAGTGGATTAGCACAAAGACTGCTCCCCTAGGGCTTCCCACTCTGAGCTGGCAGGGCTGGAGAGATGCCCAGGGTCTCAAAACTGGCCTCCTGCCTGACAGGACACTCATCCCAATCCAGCTTTAGAGATAGGTCTTCTCACGTGAGTCATTAGGGCCTCACCCACATTTCCTAACTTCCTCTCCCCCATCCATCATCAGCTCTGCCCCCAGCCATATTCCTAGGCCCCTTCCTCTTCACCCCAATGAGATCCCAGAAGAAGTAAACAAAGAAGCCCTGTGTTTGGTTTCTTTTCTAGGTGTAGGCTGTCTTTGTCTCTATTCAAATTCTGGGTTTGGAAACAAGGGTAGAAGACCTCATCTCTTCCTACCACCTCTTCCCCATAACCAATGTCCTTCTTGAGTTCAACCACAGATCAAGCTAGATTCTTCTTTTAGGATAGAGAATTTGTAGTCTCACTCCACTATGTAAGCCCTCCCTCTGTCCCTCTCCTTCCTTTTGATTTTGCCTGACCAACTCTTCAAGATCCAGGACAAAACTTGAGTTTCCCAGGAAGACTTTCTCAGCTACCGACCTACAGCTCTGCACTATTCTCTCCCGGCTCTGAACTCCAACAATAACAATTATTATAGCAGCTACCATTCACTGTGTGCTTATTATGTCCAAGTTCTGTGCCAAGCACTTTACATGTATCATCTTATTTAATTTTCGTGGCAAGCCTCCAAAGTATATTCTATTCTTAGCTGCCTTTTACTGACTAGGAAACCAAGGCTTCCAGAGGTTAAGTAGCATGCCCAAGGTCACACAAGTAGGGGAGCCAGCAGGGATTCAAACACGAGGCCACCTGACCACAAACGCCTTGCTTTTAACCACAATAGCATCTGCCTGCCTATGGCCCTTGCTTTCTTCCACCCCAATTCGGACACGCATCCTGTGCTATCTTCTTCTGTAATCTAATGGTTCCAAGTGTGGCAATCTTGTACCCCAGTGAGGCTGTCAGTTAGTTCAAACAGGACGGCCCCGTGCTGGGAACAGAGACTGCTTCCCTTAAACCAGCCAGGCATAGAAGCATCCATTCATCTTAAACGTAAAGGCCCTCAGAGGAAGAGCTCTAACAAGCCCAATTACTGTGACTACAACCAAACAGCCCTCATTGTCATAACGTTCTTAATGTCTAATCGCAAGCCCTCTGCCACACCGTAAACCAATTTCCTTCCTGTCTGATCCCTAGTCCTAGGAAAGCAGTTGTGAGTCGTGGTTCAAAGCAAGGGCATCAGCATCTCAATCCTGGGGCTTGGCCACTCAGGAGCTGTGTGATTCAGGGAGCCTGTTTCTTCATCTGTAAAATGGGTGCATAAATGCTTATCTCACTGGGTTGTTTTGAAAATTAAATGAAACGTTATGTACAAAACACTTCACATCGTGTTTGGCATATAGTAGAGGACCAAGAAATGGTGGCTATTATTATTTTAAAGTGTTTATTCACTACTCTTATGTCAACTATTAAGTCTCTGTTTGACCTACACAGGCTCCCCCTTCCCCGGCCCACACGCCACACACACGCACAACTCCTTCCGGAGCACTTTTTCTATTTATTCTCTTTAGGTCTTCCAGTTTATGCTACCAAGACCACTGAAACTGGGAAGTGGGCAGCAACACCTGGGTAAACACCTCCCCTTTGATTTTCGATCTTAGGGTTCCTCTGTTTGGCAGGAAGAGAAATGCCATGCCATCTCCCAATCCCTGTCCAAGAAATCAGGTGCTGACGGAGCCCTGCAGAAGGCTGAAAGGGAAACTGAACCAGTGACCTCTGTCTGGAGATGGGGAGTATGAGATAGGGAGCTTGACTTTGCAACAGTGGTAGGATTTTTCTTTTAATTTCTTTCTGTGACTCGCGTTTGTGTTGGGTTACGGTACAGTTGCTTGGTGCTGGGCCCTTGCCGATGGGACGGGCCATTCGTGCTTTGAGTGTGAGAGGGGCCTGGGGATGGGGTGAGGTGCTCGCCTCTACCTCTTAAGGCAACTGCAAAGCTCCAGTCACTGCTCTGCCCAAGCAGAAGTGCAAATTAGTTGTACAGCATCACACAGCTACTTGGTTACATAAATCCAAGGGTGTGGTGGGAAAGTGAACTGGAGAGGCAGCGGCCAGGTTAGAGAGCTGGAAGGGCAGAGAGTCCGGGACTCCTGGGTGAGCAGCCATTCTCCCCAGGCAGAAACTCGGGCTGAGGGGAAGTTTAGATGAAGTTGGGTGGAGTCAGTGACTTTTAGGAAGGAAAAGGAAGCCTGAATGATCAGAACTGCCAGAGAAGGTGCTTCTCAGCTTATCGAATCTAGACCAGGGACTCTTGAAGTTCTCAAACATAACCATCTTCTTCTCCATGCTAGTTCTTTCTGGGGGCCTTTCTTACTCTCTTACCTGGATACTCCACTCCATCCATCCATCCATCCATCCATCCATCGCTCCATCCATCCATCCATCCATCCATCCATCTCTCCATCCATCCACCCATCCATCCATCCATCCATCGCTCCATCCATCCATCCATCCATCCAGTCAGTCAGTCATCTAGTCACATATTCTGCTAGAAGTGCAGAAACAAATATTCAAATTATAATTGTAGCTGATACTGTGGAGAACTAGAGGAGACTCTAGCTTAGACCCACAATGTCTAGGTTGACTTAAAAGATGAATCAGGATTGATACGCGAAGATGATATTCCAGGCAAAGGGAATGGCTTAGGTATGCGCCTGACCCTGGCGGGCTTCCCAGAAACTTCGCCAAGTGCCTGAGGTGCGATGAGGGGAGGAGAGCTGCTGGAAATAATGCGGGGCCTTGCAGGCAATGTTAGGATGTGAGAATCGTTTTGTTTTCCTAAGAACAGGGGGGCAGTCACTGAAAGGTATTATATAAGGGAGTGACATGAGCAGACTTGTATTTTGAAAAGGTCACTGTGGAAGTGGATTGCAGCAGTCCAGAGGAGAGGTCACGGTGGCTTGGACCACGGTGGCGGTGGCGGCAGCAGGTGAGAGAGGTGTTGGACTTCAGCTGCATTTTGAAACTAGAATTTGGAAATAGGATTTGATGTTTCTTTGGACTTGGGGTGAGGGAGAGGGAGGGTCAAGGACATTTGGCTTGGGCCACTGGGCAGCACCATGCATTGAGATTGGGAAGCCTGGGGAAGAAGCCCTTACATTACTTTTTTTGGTAGCTTTTCTGGTACTTTTCACCCTTTGCCTTTTGTTTTAATGATTCCACAGCATTTGTTCTTGAACCAGAAAGTATAAAAGAACTGAGGGGGAATTCCCTGGTGGTCCAGTGGTTAGGGCTCCGAACTTCCACTGCAGGGCCACGGGTTCGATCCCTGGTTGGGGAACTAAGATCCTGCATGCCGTGCAGTGCGCCCCACCCCCCCCAAATAAATAAATAAATAAATAAATAAATAAATAAATAAAAAAAAGAACTGAGGCCCGCTATTAGTGGCTCTGCTCAGATTAGAAGCCAGCTTTAGCCTCCTCTATGATGCCACACAGGGTTTCCCTTTCACGGCTGGGGCAGGGTGTACTGACTCATCTTTGTATTCCCCTTGAGCCCAGCATAGTGCTAACCTGGTGCACAGAGGGTTTCAATAATGAGGTTTTCTACAGCCCTGTGTACCTGGCACTGTGCCTTGCAGTTAGGACCTGAGGCATGGTCCTTGCTCTCAAGAATCTCACTGGTCTTGTGGTCCACAGAGAGCAGGCCGCCTCCCTCACCCCGTAGCAGGCTGGGCCACAGTCTTCAAAACGGAAGCCCTCAGGCCATCTGCAGAGGCCCTCACTGCTCCCTACTGCTAAGCACAGATGGAGAGAGATACAAATGCGTGTCCCTGAGGGCATCCTGTCTGCCCTCGCTCTGGCACCAGTAACTCCATCACCATGGGCGCCCTTGGAAACCTTGGAGAAGAGGGGCCTTGCTCCTCCTCTGCGGAGCCACGCCCTCAGCTCCAGCAGAGACCTTAGGCAATAAACCTGCAGCAAAATGAGGGGACCTGGCAGGGTGTATGCCTTGCGTTTACTACATTTTTCATGGGTACATATCCTTTTCTTTATGCAAAGCCCTGAGGAAGTTTATTACTAAAAAAAAGAGGGACTTCCCTGGTGGCACGGTGTTTAAGAATCCGCCTGCCAATGCAGGGGACACGGGTTCTCTCTCTGGTCTGGGAAGACCCCACATGCCGCGGAGCAGCTAAGCCCGTGCGCTACAGCTACTGAGCCTGCGCTCTAGAGCCGCGAGCCACAACTACTGAGCCCGCGTGCCACAACTACTGAAACCCGTGCGCCTAGAGCCCGTGCTCCTCAACAAGAGAAGCCACTGCAGTGAGAAGCTCACGCACCGCAACAAAGAGTAGCCCCTGCTTGCTGCAGCTAGAGAAAGCCCGCGCGCAGCAACAAAGACCCAACGCAGCCCCAAATAAATTTATTTTTAAAAAATTAGAAAAATCCGATTTTTAGCCAGGTTTTTACCTCTCTTACAAAATGAATGTACCTGTTATGGCTTTGGGTGAGATCCTACTTCTCATCAGGGAGCTGAGTATGAGTGAGTTGGGCCTGGACAGGGCCCATATCTGACCAGAGTCAGCAGCTTTCCCATCACAGGTGCTACTCAGGGTCTTTAGCATCTGTTTCTCTGGCTCCCATTAGATGGAAAGAGGGAAGGTCAGGTCCTAGCTGGGGCCAGAAGGGCGGGGTGGATCACACCTCTTCCTGACATAATGGAGAAAGGAACATCCTCCTTTCCCAAACTGGGGATCTCAGAACCACCATCAGTGTCATGACTTTTTTTTTTTTTTTTTTTTTTTTTTTTTTTGTGGTATGCGGGCCTCTCACTGTTGTGGCCTCTCCCGTTGCGGAGCCCAGGCTCCGGACGCACAGGCCTAGCGGCCACGGCTCACGGGCTTAGTTGCTCCGCGGCATGTGGGATCTTCCCGGACCAGGGCACGAACCCGTGTCTCCTGCATCGGCAGGCGGATTCTCAACCACTGCGCCACCAGGGAAGCCCTGTCATGACTTTTTAAAAGAGGCTTGTTTTATTCTTCTGAACAAATGGAAACATACACCATGGGAAAACAATATGATAACGATACATACATTTAGCGCACTTTCAATTATCTCAATAGGACTTTAAAACATCTTTCCAGTAGACTGTTTTCCCAGTGATTTGAGGTTCACAGCAAAACCGAGTAGAAAGTATGGACTTCCTGTATTCTCCCCGCCCCATACACACAGCCTCCTTTACTGTCAGCATTCTGTTCCAGAGTGGTACCTTTTTTACAATCCATGAACCTCCATTGACACATCTTTATCACCCAAAGGTTGTAGCTCTCATTGGGGTTCCTTCTTGGTGTTGTACATCCTATGGGCTTGCACAAATATGTAATGACATATATCCACCATTCCGTATCATAATGGTGATATCATAATGTAGCATACAGAGTATATCTCACTGTCCTAAAAATCCTCTGTGCTACACATATTCATCACGTAGGTGAATATATGTATATATATATATTCACCTATGTGTATATATTTGTCTAGATATTTTAAAATGCATACAATGGTTTTAGGCTACTTGAGAGAAAATAAAACCTGATCAATATTTATTTCAAAGTATCTTCTGAGCTTTAGGGCTTTTATGAAGCTATCAGGGCAAGCTTTGTGTTTCCTGTTCTGCTTTTCTCAACATCATTTCATACCTGTATTTCCATACATTGACACAGTTCACATGTCATTCTTAATAGTTATGGAGCATGCCATGTCTAAACAGTGGATAGCTCACTCTAATCATTTGTTATCATTTTTCTCCTATATGATCTTGCAGAAAAGATTTAAAAGGAGATATGAATATGACTCTAAGATGCATCACTAGAATACGAATAATAACAGTGCCCTTTGCAAAGGCTGACTCCCTGGACATAAACATTAATTCATGCCTCCAGCCAGGGCCATATACAGCAGCCTCTGAAACAGTGTTCCATCTCTCTTTTAATGTCTGTGAAGGGAAAGGATCCCTTCATGTCCTGAGGAGACTCATTTACTAGTGTGTAGATACAGGATCTTAGCCAGCTTTCAACTAGAATGTTCTTTCTAGTGTACAACACAAATCTCTTTGACGTGAATTTAAGCTTTCTACTCTTCCTCAGTGTGGACGGTTTCTCCGACCTGCGTATAGCGTCCCTGTGCAAATCAGAAGAGTCTGATCAGTTATAGGAATCACTTATAGGTACTAATATTCTGCTGGAGGATGTCAGAGGCTTTTCAGGAATTTTCATCAAATCCTGAACAACCCTTTGAGATAGGTACTATTATGATTTCCATTTTACAGATGAGAAAAGATGATTCAATCAACTCCCAGCTTTTAAAAATTATTTCTCATTTTACATGTCTCCTATTTGGAATTTCAACGTACTTCCCCCAAATACCCCACTTGTTAAAAACGCAGTGGTGAGAGGCCCTGTGACCCTTCACCGATTGCTTACTGTGAGCCTGGGAACTTTGGATTCATTTTCTTACTTAATTCTTACGATATCTCTGGGAGGCAGGTATTATGACTCATTTAATAGGTGAGGAAATTGAAGCTCAGAGAAGTGAATGTACTTGCCCAAGGTCACACCAGAAAGGAATGGGACTCGACCTGGAACCAAAGTCCAGCTCCAAGGTCTTGGGCTTCGGGCTCTGCCTACTGTTCTCCTAAATGTCCCGGCATCTCTCTCATCTACACAGAGTCTAGCTCTTCATTTTATTTGTAACTTTTGGCCTCTTCCTGGAAATAGGGGATCTGAAAGTCCCTCTGTGTGTATGTGGTTGCCCTGATGTCCTTGAACAAGTCAGAGGAGACCAAGCAAGCTTTCAAACCCAAGACCTTGTGTGTGGGGGGGGGGGGTTGGGGTGGAGAACCTGGTCAGGGCCCTCAGGGTGAAGGCAGAGGGGAAGGACTCTCCTTCTCACTGTCGATTTGGAACCTCCTTCTCATTTCCTGCAAATAACCGAAGGGAAGCTCAGAAAGGGCCGTCAGTGGCACCAAAGGAGGACAGAGCAAAACTGTCCCTTGAGTCTGCAGTTTGAGACTGTCCCAGTCCCATAGTTTAAGGAGGATTGCAGTTTTGGTGTTTGTTAGGCCTGGTTTTGAAATCTTGGCTCTGCCTTTTTCTGGCTGTGTGAGGTTGAGCCAGTGATACCCCTCCCCCGCCCAGTGAGTCTCCGTGCCCTCTGTCACACGTGAAAAGGGGATAGGAATTCCTGATAGTGGTTATATGGAGGACTAAGTGTGATGAGATGCACAATTAGCCTGGTGCCTGCACCAACTGGAGTTTAGAAAGACTTCTTTTCCTCTCCTTCCTTTACTGCCTTCCCTGTGACACTCTTGGGTCACCTCAGCTGCTTCCTGCCCCATGTCCGTCAGACCCCCAGCCCTGCCCCTGATGCCCTAGCTGCCCCTCAGCTCTCCTGGAGAGATGGAGAAGGAAGCAAAGAAACCCAGGCCAAACCTTGGTTTCCTGCCCACCCCTCTCTCCGGGTGGGGGCAGAGCCCTGAAGGCCTCTCCCTCTGTCCAGACACCCCTCCGGGTCCTCCCCTCCCCTTTGTCCACCTCCCTGCAGTTAACAATGACTCACAGATCAAAGGATGCCCCAGCAGGGATCCTTAACCACGGATAGCTTCAGGGTCCAGAACTCTGGATATTACAGGCAAATCTTCATATGTATTTGCATTTTTCTGGAAAGAGAATCTTCGGGGATCCCTGACCTCTCTGGTTAGATTTGAGGTGGGGAAAAGGACTCTGTGGGTTTCTTCTGCGTGGACTAGAACTTTCCTTAGAACTTAGACAGCCACTTGCAACTTCGGCAGAAGAAATCTGGTCCCACCCACAAAAGGGAGCGAGCCAGAGAAAAGGGGCCCACTTTTCGGCGACGGAGGGACTTCCTAGAGGAAGGCAGATCTTCGGTTAAAGACCCTACAGATATTCAGTTTCCTTCTATTCTGCCCACTCACTCACTCATTCATTTTTTTTTCTTCAATCAGCATTTATTATTGTTGCCTACTGTGTGACTGGCTTTACACTAAGAAATATTGGACGTACAAACATCAGACCGGCGTTCTCTAAAGTGTGGTGCTGCAGACCAGCCTCATCATTTTAACAAGCACCCAGAATCCAGAACAAGCACCCAGAATCCCCTGGGTGCTTGTTAAAAATACAGGTCCCATGCTTGGTGTCAGTTTATTTATCTCTTGTAAAAATAAAATACAGTGTGTGTGTGTGTGTGTGTGTGTGTGTATGTGTGTGTGTGTGAAAAAAAAAAAAAAAGAGTGAACTTCCAGGAGTGAGATTAACAAATTAAAGGAAAGAACTTTTTGTGGCACTACTCATAACTGCTTTCCAAAAGTGTTACATGTATATACAGATTCCTTATAATACTATCAACTTTGGATGCTATTTTCTTGCAATTTTGTTACTATAATAATGTTACATAGTATCTCTGGATTTTAAAAATTTATCTTTTCTAATGATGAAAAAATAATAATAATAAATAAATATATTATTTTTCATAAATAATTGTCATTAAAATTAATATCCCTCAATAGCAAAAAACCCCCCCAAAAAAACCAGGTCCCTGGACCTCAACCACTGAGGGCATTGCCTGGGACTCTGCATTTCAAACAGGCTCCCTGGGCTCATTAAATTAGTTGAGAGCCATTGCCAGAGACAGGCATCTCTCACAGCCCTTGGCATTGATAGCATGAAGTGTGTTAGCTGGCCTGAGAACATGGTCCCGACCCTTTCACAGGACATGCAGCCCCATCCCTGCCTCTCCCCTGGCTCATCCCTGCCCTTCTCCATGCTGGGCCCTGTGAAGAGGAGGGAGGGGAGAAGCTGCCCACCCATCCACCCACCACAGCCACTCTGGGGGTGTAGTCTTGGGCAGATGGTGAACCTCGAGGGCAGAGAGGCTGTTGCAGCCTGCACCGCTCCATCCTGACTAGGCAAAGATCTGATAGCATCAGTTAATGCCAGCAAGACTCCCTCACTGCCTGGGTCTGTCTCGAGGCTTTGCTAATTAATACCTCTACGGTCCCTTGGGTCCCTGGGATGAAAGGTTTGGGGAGACCTGGGGAAACTGAATGGTTTCATCTAAAAGGATCTTTCTTCCTATAATAAGTGTAAGGAAACTGAAGCCGGAATCAGCAGTGGCATGGGAAGTGGAATCTAGAAACGAACCAGGTGACATTTCTGGAGCTCACTACAAAAGCTTTAAATACAGCATCCCGTCAATACCCACTTGCACTCCAGGCGGTAGAAACTATGATGCCCCCCCACTTTGTAGGGGGGCACAGTGAGACACGGTGTTCTGTCCAAGGTCACGCAGTTAGTGCAGCAGAACTAGGGCCACACCCAGGCCATGTGACTCCGAAGTCTGGGGTCCCACTTATATTCTCCAGGGGCTTCTGTGCTGCACAGCCCTGGGGCCCACCCAAGCCACAGCCCCTTGCCCAGGGCCAGATGTTCCCTGTGTGCTCGGCCCCAGATGGGGAGGGCAGGGGTGATGTCCCCGCTGCTGCAGCCCTCGGCTCCCACTCCCAGCTGAGCCTTTGGACCTGATCATGGACTTTCTGTTCTTGGGGAGGATGAGGCAACAGGGAGTTGGGGAGGGCAGGGACAGGCCTTTACTCTCTCCAGGGTCAAGGGCCTCTAGGGGAATCCACACCCTGGGCCTTCCTGGACAGTGCAGCTTCCCTCTCTAAGCCCACTGGAGAGCAGACTGCACCTCCCAGGAGGGCACGGGGGAGGGCAAAGTGGGCTGGAGCATTAGAAACACGTGGCCAAGGTCTCGCCCCAGGGAGCCTGTCTTCAGCATGACTTTGGGGCAACTTTGAACCAACTTGAGCCAACTTCAGATTTCTAAGAAACGCTGGGCCTTGGGCAAATGCCGTGGCTCCAAAGTGGGTGGTAGAGCATGGGCAGGGGAATCAGACAGCCCCAAGTCTGAACTGTGGGTCTGCCACTTTCTAGCTGTATGGCCTTGGATGTGTAGCTAAACCTCTGAGACAGAGAGCCTCAAAAGTAATAATTCTGGGCTTCCCTGGTGGCGCAGTGGTTGAGAGTCCGCCTGCCAATGCAGGGGACACGGGTTTGTGCTCCGGTCTGGGAAGATCCCACATGCCGTGGAGCGGCTGGGCCTGTGAGCCGTGGCCGCTAAGCCTGTGCGTCCGGAGCCTGCGCTCCGCAACGGGAGAGGCCCCAACAGTGAAAGGCCCGTGTACCGCAAAAAAAAAAAAAAAAAAAAAAAAAAAAAAAAAGTAATAATTCCTATCTCATCGGGTTGTTGTGATAATTTTTAAAAATATTTATTTATTTATTTGGCTGCGCCTGGTCTTAGTTGCAGCATGAGGGATTTTCGTTGCCGTGTGTGGGATCTTTTAGTTGCAGCACGCAGGATCTTTGGTTGTGGCACGTGGGATCTAGTTCCCTGACTAGGGACCGAACCCGGACCCCCTGCATTGGGAGCGCAGAGTCTTAACCACTGGACCACCAGGGAAGTCCCAGGTTGTTGTGATAATGTAATGAAGTACTGTATTCTAGGTCCAGGCATTCGCCTCTGCATCTGGGCCTGTAGCAGAGGTGCTGGGCACAGGGCAAGTCCACACAGCTGGAGGTCTGGGCTGCGTAGCAAGAGGTACCTGATAGTCCTCTACACATGGCAGCAGGTTTTCCATAGGTGCTTAGCCATTGGCAATGTCGCCTCCTATCTATTAACTGGAGACAATGGAAGCCAATTTGGGGTGACACTTTTAGACCCCAATCAGAAGGCACTGAGATCGAGAAATAATTCCAGGGCATCTCGGGCACTCCTGCCGGGCGTTCCGCTTTCCCAGTTCCCCTCTGCCTTTCCCCTCCTCCCTCCCCCCCTCCCTCCCCCCTCCCACCATCCACATCTGGATTCAACTAGCGAACAATAGGCTTTCTGTGAATGCCTCTACCTTCCTCTGCCCTGGGTCCTCCAGTTCAGAACTATGGTTCTCACAGGCGTAGAAGGGGGAGAAGTGGCCAGAAAATCTGAGAGATCTTGTTTCCCAAACCTATAGTTCATGCCCTCCCCTAGCCCCATTCTTAATGTTCTCTGTTGTCCCAGTTCCAGCCTGGAGCCCTAGTTCTGAGCTGGGGCCAGCTGTCCCCAGGCAGGAGGAGGAGATTGCAGTCCTCCACCCTCCACCCCCATCCCAGGCCACCCCTCCTGCCAGGGAGAAGTCCTGCTGTACTCCTGGAGGCCAGGCCATAAATTGGAATGCAGCAGTCACAGTTGAAGGCAGCTGTAACTCTCATTAAAGTGACATCAACCCCACCGCAGGAGGATGCTGTAAATGCAGGGAAAGGGGGCATTCATCCAGGGAGAACCACAGGAGCAAAGAAAAAACCCATAAATAGAGGGGACATGGTGTCTGGAATTAATGGTGGAGCCCTGCCCAAGGCCATGCTGAACTGGGGGTGGGGAGGGACTCCCGGGCCCGAGGAGGGGGTGAGGGTCCTGAGGCGGGGGCTCAGTCTCAGTGAAGTGTAAGGACGCAGCCAAAGCTCTTCCCTGTAGAGATTCTCCTCTGCCCTTTCTGTCCATTCTTGGGCTGACGCTGGGAACAGAGCTGGCTTGTGTCCCTGGGAGAACTGCTGGGGACATACCACTGTTCATGGGCTTTCTCGGGGACAAGAGGAGCTGTTGGCATTGGCCATTAAGATTGTTTTCCTGGGAGAGATCAGTCGTGGGTCAAGCTCTGGGCTTGTAGCTGGCCGTCTGGGTTCTAATTTGACTCTGCTGCTTGCTTCCAAGCTGTGGACCTTGGGAGAGTAACTTCGCCCTTGGAAGCCTCGATTTCCCTCCATCAGAAAAATGGAAACGGTCACCTCTACCACACAGGCTTGGGTGTAGATGAGCTTGTACAGAGTCAGGCAGGCTGTAGGTGCTCTTTGTTGAATGACTGAATGAACTAACAAATCCCTGTAGCCTCAGAAGCTGGGATTTGCATTCAGATCAATTTTCCTTCTGCCTGAGTTTGGGTTCAGCCACTAACTTTCTGAAAGACTTTGGGCAAGTGACCTAACTTTCTAAGGCTTTGGGTTTTTCCTGGGAAATGAAAGGGTTTTAAGATGTTGACTCTGGGGGGTAGGGGATGATGCTGCCTTGGGGATCTGTGGACTGGCCCAGGTCTCCAGGTCCCTAGGAATGTTGGGCTGCATTCCAGAACCTTCTCCTCGACTCCCTCCTCACCACTACACCAGAAACCTCAGACACTCTGCTGGGAGGCCACACCCACCTTTGCTCTCCAGTCCCGGTGGCAGTGGCACTGATGGCTGGCCTGTTCTGAGGTAGGGTTAAGGCCAACCACGCTCTCCTGAGGTTGATGAAGCGGGCTTCCTGTGTGGCCTTCTTCGGTGGGCATCAGAGTCACCTGGAGGGCCTGTTCAATGACAGGTGGCGGGTCCCCCTACCCAAGTTCTGTTTCAGCAGGTTTCAGGTGAGGCCCAGGAATCTTGACAAGTTCTCAGGTGACACTGCTGTTCCTGCCAGAATTCAGGCTTCCTTTCCTCTCTTATCGCAGACCTGCAGCTGAAGCAAATGGGCCGCTGAGGCAGACTCCAGAGGCCAGTGTGCAGACTTGCGAGTCACCTGGGTCCTTCCGAGGCCAGCCTTCACAGATGCACAAAGAGCTGGTGTTGGAGGCCTTAGCAGAACACCGATCCTGAACCTTTAACAAGCTCCTCGGACACAGAGGGCACTGGCATTGGAAATTCAGTGTCCTTTGAGGGCCCCCCTCCCTTCTCCCCACCACAAAGACTTAGAGAAAAAGGGGGTGAGGAGAGAAAAGAAGCAGGAAGTAAATTGGGTAAAATGGCTTAGATGGAGGAGTCCAGCAAGAGCACAGTCAGTGGAAAGGAAAAGCATTATAACCAGCCTTCTGCAACACCTAGAAATGATGCCCAAAGCTGGGCTTGGGGGAGAAAATGTGACTCACCTCTGTCGAGGGCCAAACAGACACAGTGTGGGTAGAAGCAGCCTGCTGATTTAAAGGATGCTTCTGGGTGCCTCTCACTCCCAGGGAGGGCAGCTGATGATGGATGCAGGTGGCGGGTGAGACTTCCCAGAGGTCAGGAGCCAACCAGGAGGGCCACCTGCTCCACCATCAGGACCAAGAAAAGAGGCACTCCAAGGAAGCACCCCAGTGCACGGCTTCTGCTGCCTCCTGTCCGGGCACCGCAACATTGTTCTTCAGCCTCTTGGAAAAGCCAGGCCTGAGCCCAACGCTCCAGCAAAGGACAGTGTCCAGGGGCTCAGGGCCCTGCTGTCCGCACACCCAAATCAGTTCGGGTCCTGCAAGCAGCATCTTTCTCATTCCGCCGCCCTCTCTGTGGGCCATGGCTGGGGTGATCCAAGCTCCACGCCTCAGAGAAGGACACACAGCCCGACAGGAAGGCATGAGCTTATGGGCGCACCAATAAGCGTAACTGGAATTAGGACTGACTCTGAATTTATGGTCTGTGTAGGCACCATGTTGCAAAAATCCCACCGGCTTCAGAGCATTTCACAATTTGCATGATGGCCTTTTAAGCTCCTCACAACCCCCTAGGAGAAAGGCAGAGAAGTGATCAGAGCCTATTTAAAGATGAGCAAACTGAAGGTAAAGGAAATGAAAGAACTTGTCCAAAGCCCCACATTTAAGAGTTTGGGCCCAAAGAGGAATGGCGGGCTTCTCATTCCCAGCCTGTGTTCCTACTAGAGTGAATTTAACTCACTTCTTGGAAACTGGTATTAGGTTTGGCGCAGGAGGAGAGAGCCGAGAGGCTGTAGGGCGAGGTGTTGAGGTGCGCAGCCCAGCGCCCCCTTTAGGACGGAGGCGTTCATTGCTGCCCAGAGCCACGTCCCTGAAGAATTGCCCTCAGCCCGAGGGGGCTGCACTGCCCAAGGTCACGCCCCTTCCTAGGTTGGGGGATACCTTGCATCCAATGACCAGTTGCCGTCGGGTACAAGGCTTAGCCCTCTTGCCTCAAGGAGGGTCATCTCTGCAGGGCCACCCCAGCTCCAAAGCTCCCAGTGGGGTCGGCCGAGGCCTTGGATGCCACTGCATCACAGACCAACTTCTCCCTCTACCCAGTCCTGCTTCCTTCACTCCCCCACCAGCTTCATCCCAAGAGCACCTCGGTAAGTGTGTACCGATCTCTTAGAGTCTGTTTCCTAGGACCTTAAAGCAGAAGAAGAAGGGGGCAGCAACAACTGGGTGCTGGGGTTTTCTTTTTTGGACTGTCTTATTTAATATAATAAATCTGTAAAATAATATTTTTGCTATTTTATTGTTGTAATGACCAAATAGTTCATATCTGGCAAAGCTGGGACCCTAAGCCAGATCCACTTTGCCATTGAAAGTGCCCAGGGACCCCGACCTGTGGGGTCTATAGTGGAAAGAGCTGACCAACCAAAGCCCTGCCTAACATGCTCGAGCAGGGATGTAAACACCCACGAGAGGGGCGCTCCCACCTTGGGTACGAACTGGGGGGAAGCCAGGGAGGAAGATCAGTGGCTGCATGTGGCAGTTCAGGTGCAGGAAGACCTCAGGCTGACCGTGGGTCCCGGAGCTGAGCCACAATCAACGCTAAGCCGCTGCCAGTGGCAAACCCCAAACCCGCTCCCCACAGGCCAGGCATGGTGGGGACTACCGGCTCTGCATCTGCTCTGGGGTTACAAAGAGGGCTCAGCCACGCCCAGGCTGGATGGCAAGACCCAGGCCCCGATCCTGTCCCAGGGGAGGGCGGGGGCTCCCTGGGCTTCTCTGCGGGTATGGCGCTCTCTCCCTCGTCTCCACACAGCCAAGGGCTCCCCCCTTGCCTGGCCTCTGGGGCTGATCTGCTGGTAGTCAGGGGCAGAAGAGGGAGTTCCAGGTCAGCTTGCTGCTGCAGCAACAGGCCTGTCTTATACATTTTCCCTTGGGCTCCAGCCCCCAAGCATCTGGAGACCGCGGGAAGAGGATCCTTCCTGAACTTTTGTCTCTTGAGGCCTGGACCAGATTCTAGAGGGAGGCCTAAAGCTAGAGCCATCCCCCTGAGGGGCAATGGCTCCGGAATCACACCTGGGGAAGAGAGCAGGCACGTTGGTCCTGGCTCATTTTCTTGGCACTAATTGTCAGCCCCTGTCAGCTTTGGCATCAAACCGGAGAGAGGTTCATTGGGCCCGTACTGTCGCCTGGAGATTCTGAACATTTTTTTTTTTTACAGTTCTTACAAGTAGAAACAAAAATAGCTTATCTCCTCCTATTAACCAGGTCCTTCTGCTGTGACCATGAGCTGCAGACAATGCAACCCTTCCCATGAAAGTGGGACCCCAGGCGTCCAGATGTGACACCGGCTGAGTACTCCCTCGGGAATTAGAACTCTCTAGGATGCTTGACCAGCGTGGGCAGAAGCTCCCCTCGCCTCAGTGACGGATGAGTGCCTTGAAATGAGAAGGCAGCCTGGGTCAGGAGCTGCAGTGTGGGCTTTGGGCGCTGGTCAGCCTTCACCCAGGAGAGAGTGGCAGCCAGGCCCTGCCCTGCCCAGCGCCGGGCCTTGGTTTTCTCACCTGGCGGGGAATGTCCTTTCAGCCCCTGGAGGAGGTATGTCTGTGACTGCTTTTCCTTTTCTTTTTTTTTTCTAAAATTTTTGTGAGAAAAACCCTGTGGTTCCACTTGTTTTCTTTGCGCCGTTTTGTTAGTTGAGGTGTTTCCATGCTGAGCAACACACACCAATATTTTCCTCCTCAGCAAAACTTTAATTATCCCGCCCGGTAACCTTTCTCTCTGGCATTTTTTTTTTTTTTTTTTTTTTTTACCACCCCCTAAGCTGTTGGACACCAAGCAATTTCTGTATTTTCCCATCACTGCAGCAAGCCGACTGCGTGTCTGGGAGAGAGCTGTCCCATGTGGCTGGGGGCACCCACCTTGTGAGCCAGGCACCCGCTGCTCTCCCAGCCCTCCTCACACCAGCCGGGAACCATCTGTTGACATCTCGTGTGGTCCCCTCACGAGGCTGTGAGCGGACTCACTTCTGTATTCCCCACACCCAGGATGGTGTTTGGTATGCTGTATAAATGTTTGCTGCACAAGCGGGTGAATGAATGAACATGAAAGATGGAAAAAAGAAAGGATGCTTAGCACAAGGTGCCAGGGTAACAAATGGGGCTCCCCTTTGGCACCCCCCAGCACCCCATCTTTTGCCTATCTGCACGAGGAGCGCTGGAAGGCTCACTTCTGGTCCTCTGCTGTCCCATCCCCTGTGCTATCTGCAGCCGTTCTCGTCTGCCAGCCAGCCGGCACCTTCACTGGAAGCCCAGTTGCCTCTTCTGCAGGCTCCCCTGGGCTGAGAGCAAAGATAGGACAGAAGGGAGAATTCTAGAGTCTGAGATGGAGGGACCAGGGGACAAAGGCAGGGCTTAGCAGTCAACTGGCACCAGCTCCTCCTCTCCCAGGTCAAAGAAAAGGCCCAGAGCTCTGAGCTCTCTGGTTGAAGGTTACCTAGTGGTGGTGCTGGGACTCAGACTCCAGGCACATGTTGAGAAACAAGAGAGTCCTAATTAATTCTGGGTGGGGGGCCTTCTAGTCTGTCCTGCTACCATGTCCAGTGCAGAAGAGAGGACGGAGCAGCGTGATCTGCCCCAGGTGTACAGCACAAATGCCTTTCTTCTCCTGTCTCCTTTGACCTACACAGCATCCCTCTGCAGCGGGCAGGCTGGTGATGGTTGTCTCCATGTCACAGGTGAGGAAACAGTGGTGCAGAAAGCAGAACTGACCTGACCAAGACAGCAGAGCTGGTCAGGGTTAGAGTTGGGGCTGAAGTTCCGTTTAACTGGCAAGTCCAGAGCCTGTGCCCTCACCCACTCTGTCTCTCCTATCTGGTCCGTTCGGCTGCTCTGCCCCTTCTCTCCAGGACCCTGGGTTCTCTGACTTGCCCTGGCTCCGATGAGAGCGATGAGAGATGCCTTGCTTCAGAGGGGAGTCCTGTGGGTCAAGACCAGAACCCAGGATCCCTCCTCCTGTCTCAGGGCCTGGACGCTGTAGGCAGTGCAGCCTCCCCGTGCAGTGCTGGATTTCTCGGCTCTGGGACGGGGAGCAGGAAGGCTGGGGAGTCTTCAGTACACAGGACAGCAGACGAACGTGCTAAAGGTGCCAGAGGGTCCCCCTGCTGCATCTCCAGGCCTTCCTGGGTGATGTTGGCTGAGATAAAACCTCCCTCCAATGGGAGAAAGTTTAGAGTGAAACCTCCCCAGAGCATTTGTCCTGTCCCACTTGGGAAAGTGGGCAGGTAGCTCACAAAAGGATTCTCTCTCAGCTCCCACCTACCGTTTTGGTTCTAAAATTGAGCGAGCTGTTCCCCAGTGAGAGTGAGACCCTGGGTGCTGGCTTGGTCCACACTCTAAAGGGTGGAAAGGGGCTCCTAGGACAGGATGAGTGACTAAGCCACTCTCCTCTAGGAGAATGCCCGAATTCCTCCTGTGCTCTAGATAAAGACAATGATGCAGCTGCTCCATAGAAATGCGTTTTCTCCAACACAGGACTTTTGCATCACAACCCATCTCCACCTAGGACTGATTTCTGTGGGCTGGGCTGAGGGAGAAGCTAAGAAGAGAAGACTTATCTGAGTTTATGTTATTATTATTTTTATTTTTAAATTTTTTGGCCACACTGCACGGCATGCGGGATCCTAATTCCGCGACTAGGGATCGAACCCGCACCCCCCGCCCCGGCATGGGAAATGTGGAGTCCTAACTGCTGGACCACCAGGGAAGTCCTGGGTTTATCTTGTTTATTTGATAATCTGTTTTGGTCTGTCCTACTCCTATAATGTAAGTTGTAATGCCGTAATAGGTTTATATAGAACCCTATCACGCTAAAGGTCATACGCGTGAATCTTGCTAAACTGTATGGAGTTTACGTATCAACTGGCTCCCTCTGAGACCCAGACGCCCCGCAGTCAAAAGCATTTTGCACTCTCCATAGCTGGCCCAGGTGAAACAGAGCAGGACCCTGTGGTCCTTGGCCCCCATGTCCTCAGCCTGCCTTTTGTCTGTGGAAGAACTTTAGCTAAAGAATAAGTTTACCCGGAGAAGTGAGAAAATGCAGAAACAAAGGAAGACAGTCCAATAAGATTAAATAATATTAGTTTAGTCATTAAGCAAAGTCAAGGACCTTTAGGTCCTCCTCAAGGGCTATAGATAAGATTCTGAGCCACAGCCCGTGAGCTGTCTTATAGATACTGAAACCCCCAGCAGGTGGAAGAAACTAACTACATGATGAGCAGACTGTAGCCATGACATAAGCTGCCACAATTCTGAGAACTGGCCTCAAAGAAATGGAAGCAAACCGACCCTGGAACTGAAGACTAACTGTACTTAAAACAATCCAGATGATGCTGATCAGATGGTCACATGACCAACTTCAAGATGACCGTCAGAGCTGACCCCGCCGTTTCTGCACGTAGCCCCCTCCCTCCGCCTATAAAAGCTCTTGCCCACTGACTGTCAGTGGCGGGGTGCGGCGGGGGGAGTCGGCCTTTGGACAGGTGTCCGCCCTCCCCCTGAGGTTGCTAGCCTCTGAAATAAAGCAAACTTTCCTTTCCTCCAGCCTTGCCTCTTTACTGGCTGTTGAGTGGCCAGCAGCTGGACGCCACTTTCTGTAACACAGGGGCTCACTGGTCTGTTCACGTCAGTGCCCTGCGCCAGACCTAATGGCTTCCTCAGCCTGGCCTTCAAGGCCCAGCACCATCTTCCTCGTGCCACACCGTGCGTTCCGTGTCCCTGTGTGCTGGCATGAGTTTCTTTGCCCCTCTTTCTTTTTTTCTGAATTTTATTTTATTTATTTTTTATACAGCAGGTTCTTATTAGTTATCCGTTTTATACGTATTAGTATATATATGTCAATCCCAATCTCCCAATTTCTCTCCCTCCCTTTCTTTTTTTTTTCTTTGTTTATTTTTTTCTTTTTTTGCGGTACGCGGACCTCTCACTGTTGTGGCCTCTCCCGTTGCGGAGCACAGGCTCCGGACGCGCAGGCTCAGCGGCCACGGCTCACGGGCCCAGCCGCTCCGCGGCACGTGGGATCCTCCTGGACCGGGGCACGAACCCGTGTCCCCTGCATCGGCAGGCGGACTCCCAACTACTGCGCCACCAGGGAAGCCCTCTCCCTCCCTTTCTATCTTCCTTTCATGATTTAAAGAGCACCAGACCCCTTTCGAAGTGCAATGGACTTGCTTTCCCTTAGCTTACATTACAGGGGTGGACTTTGTGTATTCAAATACACAAAGTAAATCTAGAGAAGTGCTATATGCATACACTACAACAGGGTGATGTGCTAAAGAGTTCTGTGGGGTGGGAGTGAGGCCACATGCCTTGACCTACTCCTACGCAGGCAGAGGGAAATGCCCATGGGTAGAGGCTGCCCACAAGCCACCGCCCCAGGAAGTCCATCTGCTTTGGGGGCTGGCAGCGTTCTCTCCCACCTCTGGACTTTATCCCCCTTTCTGACACGGTGTCTTGTGGCTTCAATACAGTCCGTGCCCCATCTGCTGCTGAGCTGTAAGCTCCCTACGGGTAGAGAAAGCATCTCCTCCAGTCCTGTGCCTCTCACCTGCCCCACGCATGCCAGGCACAGAGTAACCGCTCCAGGAGAGTTTGCTGGGTAAGATGTGCAAGGATGTCTCCCACCTCAGAGGGCAAAGGCAGAGGGGGCCCAGCTCAGGGTCATTGCCTAGAAGAGAGCCACTTCTGTGCCCTGGAGAGGGAAGAGGAAGGAGTATAGTTGAATGGGAGGATTCATCCCTGGGGGAGAGGGTTTAAACCAGCGCAGGTAATTGTGGGACAGGAACTAGTCAAATTCTTTTAAAGCTTTAAATGGTTGGCTCTGATGAGGAGCCTCAGAACAGTATCAGGCCTATTCCTTGGCTTGGAAAGGTCTGGAACTGGGTATGGGGGCGTACTTTGATGAAGAGTGGGGGAGTGCGTGTGCAGGATCACTGCTTGTGGAGGTGGACATGTATAGTTTGGAGTGTGGGCTGGCGTTAGTGTGCAATGGGGGGGTTGTGTGGTGTCTGTGATTGTGGTTCTGAAATATTGGCATAGGATGTGAGGGAGGATGTGTGTGTGTGTGTGCGTGTGTGTGTGTGTGTGTGTGTGTGTGTGTGGCCAGGTGTGTGGGTGGCGGTGCCGTGGTGGCTGGGTGCATGTGTACGTGAAGTGCACCCCTGGCACACAGCCCATGGTGTGGAGGGGATGGAGGTGTGCTGACGTGTTCTCCCAGAAGACAGTGGGGCACTTGCCCAGGGCCCTGCGGGGGACCCTGCTCCCTCACGGAGAGGGGTCAGGAGAGGCGGACCGGCAGTGGGCTGGGAGCTAAGGGCCAGCATCCCTGGTGACTGGAGACATCACTCTCCCAGGTGGTACCTGGGGCCCTACAGCTGAAAGCCATCAGAGACTCCTGCCTTGCCCCCAGGCCCCACACTGGCCTTTGGGGGATGGTCTTTCTTCTTCAGTTTCCCTGTGACCTGCAGTCCCTCCTTTTTGAACCTTATCCTGGAGCCCCATCCCCATTCTCTATCCTACTATCCAGAACAGACACCAAAATATTTCTGCGTTTCCTCTGGAAAAATCCCGGGAGGTCTGCTTATGACTGCAGCAGAGCAGCCCACATCTGTGCACAGTTCAGCTGGGACAGCTGGAAACCCAGGCACTGGAGTTGGCCGAAGCTCGGAGCACATCGGTGCTTCCCCTTCTCTGCACGACGGGCACAGCAGAGTGAATTCATGTGCCTATAGCTAGCCCTTCACTGGTCCCTGTATGCACACACCCGCATAGGCAGACACGCTCTTGCATACAACCGATTTCCGTAAGACATACAGGGGCTGGACAAGGACACACATGAGCACACAGGTGAGCCAGAACTTTCTGAGAACCACCTCAAGATATAGAGGCCCGGTGCCCTGGGGCCTGTCCCACACGTGCAACGCCTCCCTCCCTCCCTGGACATGCAGGACAAGGCACGCTGATTCAGCACCCCCAGAGGTGGACATGCAATGCACATGGAGGTGTGATTCACTTTCAGCCACCTGGAAAGCCCCCCACACCCAACCTCAGGCAACTCCTGCCCTTTCATGGGGACAGGCCTGCCCCCCCCCCCGGGAGAGCTGGGTACTCCCGACCCGGGGAGTGTCTCTGTCCTTCCCCATTTTCTGCCCTTTCCCCGACAGAGGCTGCCTGTACCTCCTCTTGGGCCCTTTGCACCCTGGATCTCCTCCTCACCAGGTGATCAGGAGCTGCCCCTGTGTGGTTCTGGGCTTCAGTTTCCTCCCTGCAAAGGAGGGGCTGGACTGGAGGACTGCTAAGTCCTGTCCATTCTAACCCTGGACTCTATGCCTGTTTCTCGAGGCCCGACTGGGCTGGGAACAGGCCACCCTCCCAGGCCAAGTGCTCAGGCCATCTGGGGAGACAGGACTGCCAGGCTCTCTGGGAGGACTGGAAGCAGGGACCTGCCCGTGTGGAGGGAACGCGGGACAGGGAAGGGGGCAGCCTCTAGGAGCTCGATGGGCAGACAGCGGAAGGCCACCATGTGCCGGGGTGCTAGGAAGTGCGCGAGGGAGGGGGCTGAAACAGGAGGAAGCCGCCCAGCTGTGCAAGGGTTAACCTGGGCTGGCGGAGGAGGAAGGCAGCCAGCCAGCTCTGCTGATGGGCCTTCAGAGTGTTCTTAGACACAGGCCTGGAGAGGGTGAGGGCCCCAAGTGAGCACCCCAAGTTAGAGCAGCTGCCGTGCCTGGCGAGGCCCAAGGCTGCCTGTTTGCCACTGACTTTTTGGTCTCCCCTGGGCTGGGCCCCTCTTCTTGACTTTTGCTACCCATGGCAGCCTAGACCAGACCCCCTGGGGGCGCTGAGCGGGTCTGTAGGCTGGCATAGGTGGGAGTGCCTCCCCAGCCGCCTGCCGCTGCCATGGTCCCCGCTGGAGGGCAGGGCAGGGAACCTGAGAAGCCCCTGTCCTTCCCTCCACATCCCTCCAGAAGCCTGGTGGGTTCCGGGGGCCACTCGTCCCACCAGCTCCCCTCCCCCTGCCGGGAGCTCCTCTCTCCCAATTACGAACCCCTCCTTTCTTCAGTCCTGCTCTTGGATCTGCAGCCGCGACCGCCTCTTCTCCCTTAGCCAAAGCAGGCCTTCCAGATTCCAGTAAAGCTTCTCGGTCAGGATAGGAATTTGCTCTTTAGGGCAGATGCGGGGAGCGGGGAGCAGGCTAAGGAAGGGGGGAGGGGGAGAGGGCAAATGGGAAATAAAAAGTGGAAGGAGACGAAAAGAACTGACATTTGCTTGGGTCTCAGAAGGAAGGAGGGGCGAGTTTAGTGCAGCTGCAGGACGCCCAGTGTGTGCGTGGCCAGGCAGCAGGTGTGGAGGGAAGTAGGGACCGAGCTCTTCAAGTTCCCTTGCTCTGCTGGGCACCCATTTTAAGGCACTGCCTGCTCCACATGGGGACAAAACCTGTATCCTTGGTCTCTCCAGCAATGTATCCCAAAGACCTGATCTTCTCAGGCCAGAGCGGGATTCTCCGGGACTCTTGGAGGTGTGTCCTGAGCTTGGGGTGCACTTTAACCCCCCTCATCCATATACAGGGCCATCTTGGTGGCTTCCGGGTCCAAAAGAGAATCCAACCTCTTGGACCCTCCCAGTTCCCCTTGGGACCCTCCCTCTGCATATGAGCCCAGGCTGTACACAGACCCTCACCCATCTTTCTGAGCTAGAACATCACAGCTATATTCAGCTTTCTGTCCATACTCTATGAATAATTCTGGAATGTTCTAACTCAATCATGAATTAACCCTCCCCCCCAAAAGTCCATTGGAAGCCTTGAGGCATTCTCCACCCTTCATTTCATATTTGTGAGGTCTGGGGCAAGTTTCTTCAAGGCCTTGCACCTCAGTTTCTTACAGGAAAAATAGGGACTCCCCACCATCCCCCCGTAGGACAGTTGGGCAGTGTCTCCTGGGCACCCAGCCCAGTGCCTGATAATAGCAGGAGGCCCTTGATCAGCGTTAGTTCCCCTCTCCTTCCTCCCCACCCCCCTTTTAGTCTGACACCATTTAAGCCCAAGAGGAGCAAGCTGACCCCACTGCCCTGGGACAAAGGAACGATGGCCTCCATTCAAGGGCAAAGTACAGAAGTTTTTGATTAACTCGGGAACACCACTGGCTTCCAGCAGCCCAGCTGCTGTGGGATGGGGTGGGGAAGGGAGGGGATGTTGTTGAGGGAAAAAATTCAGAAATCCTCAGAGGACGTGAGGGTTGAAAGGCTCTGCCAACACCCTCTCCCATCTCTCCTCAGCAGCCCTGGAAGGCCACAGCCCAGGGGCAGAGGCTGAGGCCCTGCACTGGCTCCACTGGGAGCCTTAGTGAGAAGGTGGATTCCTGTGGGACTGAAAGGGCTCCTATGCTCCCATCCTCTGCCCCAGGCTCCCTGCCCCCAACCCTGAATGCGTCAGATGTGTTTCATTCTGGACTTGGCTGGGGTGAGGTCACTCTGGCTTTGGAGGGGAGGAGCTATGCAGCCTCTAGGTCAGAGCCCCTGTGGACCAGGGACTTGGCCAGAGGGCACTAGGTGGGGAGGGTGGAGGTGTTGGCGGGGCCCAGAGCACAGAGGGCACAGTGTTCCCTGAAGAACCCCAGCGTGCTCCCATCAGAGGGTCTCCCGGGGTCAGGGGGCCCCTCCTCTGCCTCCAGGCCAAAGGGCTCCCCACCTACCCAAGGAGGCAGGCCAACTCTGTCCTCCAGACAGAACATTCCACATGGAGGCCGTCCTGGTCTGCACAGTCTTCCTGATTTGTAACCTAAATCTTTCCTGCCAATCTGATAGAATTCTTTAGGTTTCAGGATATCAGTGTGTTTTTCCCCCTGTAGATAAACAAAATTTGGGGAAGATTCTAAATATCTTCACCCTCTATCATCCAGCTCACACCCTCCCAGCCTCCTCCCCGGCCAAGGACATGGGAAAATCTCCAGTTAGCCCTCACAGTCATGCGAATGAGACCACGAGTCAGAGGCAGTGGGCAAGAAGGAGGCCACCCAGAGCAGCCCGAAAGAACCAGCCCTTTGTGCTGGACTGGGGTCGTTGGGGGATGAGTGCATTTTTGGCGCATTTGGAAAGATTTCTTTTTTATAATGAGCAGTAGAGTGGGAGAGCCGAGGGAGAGACAGAGAGGCCAAAGGCAGGACTTGGGAAAAGAGGAGGGAGGAGGAGGGGTGAGGGCCAGAGAGGGAGGTTGTAAGAGCACACGGAGAAATGTAAAAGGAAGCAAAGCTCGAGAAACGGGGGAGACGGGGCCCAGCAGGGCAATTCTTAGGACAGATGGAAATTGCCACATCGCCGAAGCGGAGAGCTTCTGAAGAGAAAGGGTGTTTGCGTCTGGGGGCAGAGGGGTGGATGAAATGAAGGTGCCCAGACAGGGTTTTACCTCCACGTTACACGTGGGAAAAACAGGCCTCGGAAGGGATGCAGGCGTTGGTAGCCAAGCTGACCGAGGCTTCGCACCACACCGGGCATAGGGCATCGTGCTGAGGGCTTTGCAAGCAGCGGCTCATTTAATCCTCACGGCAACCACACGTGGCCGGGGGTCTGTCATCGTCCCCACTCTGCAGGAGAAACCGGGCACCTTACTAACACCTAATGTGACGTCAGCCAGGTAAGAAGCCGCGCGGTGCTGGTGCTGAGCCTGCAGGGCTCCTGGGTGCCTCATGCTGCTGGGTGGGGTGTGGTGCAATCGGGGGAGACAGAGACACAGAAGCAGGGGCGGTGAGCACGCTTGAGGCGCCCCCTGCCCTGAGACGCTACATCAATTCCAGCTGTAGACTCCACGCCTGGTCCTTCCTCAGGTCAGTTCAGAAGGTCTCACGTCGCTTTTGACACGATGCATCATCTGCCTCCTGCCTGCGAGCCTGTTCCTCCACCATCTGACTCCCTTTGAGAAAAAACTGTTTTTCTCTCTCTTGAAATGCTCTGTGCCGTGGGGGGCCTAGGAAACCCCTTTCCTCCTTAGCTTTTTGTGGGGCAGACGTCATGAGGCCTCCTGCCTGGTGAGCCCACCCTCTCCCGCCCGTGTTTTCCACTTGGCCTTCCTCGTTGCCAGTCCTCTGTTCACACATTGTTTTCCCCAGGGACTGCCTTTACTGAAAGCCGGACACCTGGCCCTGCGCAGGACACAGCCGAATGACGGTGCAGGCATTCCACAAATACTCAGGTTCCTGCATTCGCACACAATTCTAGAGCATCCACTCGGTGCTTGGAGAGTGCAAGGAGCTGGGGAATGAGACATAGTCCTTGTTGTAGGGGCACCAGACCAGAGCTGGGGAGAGAGATGAGTGAATCAGTGACTACAGTCTGGTGATGGAGATGATGGCAGAGGCCCCAGTGGGTGAGGAGCCTGGGGTGGGGTGGGGTGGAAGGAGGAGGGCAAGTCCCTGAGGGATTCCTGGATGAGGTGTGGACAGACAAGAGTCTTGAAGAAAGAGACATCCTCAACTCCATCAAATTCTGGAAGATTCTGATTCTCTATTCCCCTTTCCCCACTCTTACCATTCATTTTAAAAAAATAGCAATAGTTCATTTGTTAACTCATTTGAAAAATACTGCCGGCCCGACGTGTGTCAGGCCCTGTGTTAGTCCTGGGAACTCAGCAATGACTAAGAGCTAGTCACCGCCTGGCCAGAAGCCCCCAGGTAAGTGAGCGCTGACAAGCAGGAAGCAGTGACCCCCACGGGGCCCACCGTGGAGTCTGAGCCGGGCAGCCCTGTCACTTGACCCTCCCTCCCACTGCCATATGGGCTGGTGGCTTGCCCAAGGTCATGGGGCAAATAAGAAGGGGATCTGTGAGCCTTCCTCAGTTCTCAGGCTCCAAGACCCTGTTCTTGGCTCTTACCAGCCTGGTCCCTGCGGGAGGAAGGGGCTGAAGGTGGGCTGGCTACCTGGGGGTGACTGCTCGTGGGGTTGGGCTGCTGGGTCTCCCCTGAGAAAGTGGAACAGTGCCCCTTTCCTCCTGGGCGACCTGTGGAAAGTCTGGTGCTCTGTTGCGAAGGCAGAAGCTCTAGGGGGTGTCCCTGGGGGCGTGGCTGAGCTGGCAGGTGTGCAGGACGCCCCTCCTGCACCTCTTCCCGCCCCTCCTCCATCTTCGCCCCTCCCTGCCCCCCCTGCTCCAGTACGTCCCCCTCCTCCTCCTCCTCCTCCTCCTCCTCTCCCCTTCCCTTCCTGCCTGTTTTCTCCCCCCACCGGTCCCCTCCTCTTCTTCCTCCTCTTCCTTCTACTTTTCTCCTTCAAACTAATTGCTTCAGGGGTGAAGACCAGGTCGACTTGTGAAAACTCGGATCCATCGCCATGGTGATGCTAATTCAAGCTGAGTTCAAAGGAAATTGTTCCAGTTAAAACTAACAAGCTGGAGCTGGGGCCCCAGGAAGGACCAGTGCCAGGAGGCTCGAGCCCTGCGCCCAGAGAAATAGGAAAAACAAACCCGGCATTGGATCCTCACACACCAGCTCTGTTCTGTTCTGCGCCCTCCCTGGGCCTTCAGATCTACCCGAGATGAGAAGGAACCTGAGAGGTCATTGCAGGGAGTCCCCTGCCTCCGGCCAGACTCCACCCCAACCACCGCACACAACCCAGTGCATTGAAACCGTCCCTTGAAGGCCTGACACGGTCACCCTCACTCCGTGGTTCCGGGTTGTAACCACCTTTGCTTCTGGGAAGTTCTCCACAGTTCACACGGTGCTTCCCATCACTTTCTAATACGCGTGGATTTGAAAGCAACAGGAATAAAGCAGCCAGTTCTCCAGGAGTGTCTGCTCTGGGCTGAGCTGGTCCAAGCCTTCGTGTCTGTGCTGGTACTATTACCTCTCTTAGCAATACTTTTTGGGTTTCCAGGCATGAGAAAGCTCCTAGGGGAAGCACCTGCTTCATTTGAGCTTAGCCAGGTCTGGCTAGTTCAAGAGCTGGACCTTGAACTGGGGGGAGATGCCTGACCGATGGGTGGGGGAAGGTCTGGATTCCCAAGTACAGGTGAGCAGGCTCTGTGCTTTGAATTGAGCAGGCCGCCCCTTCCACCTCCAGTCCCCACAGCACGTTGCCTGGACCTTCCTGCGTCCCGGCTCGCGTCCCTTTCAGTCTGGGTGGCTGCCCGGGTTCTTCTTGACTCGGAGGGCAGGAACCGTGTCTTGTTTGTCTGGGGCCCACGAGCGGCCAGGCTGGGGCCAGGTTAACCGTTGTGTACCCATTGGAAAGCTGAATGGGAAGCCTAGCCCCTTGGGAGGGGGATGCTTTGAGGTCCCCCAGGTAAAGAGGTTTGGGGAGCTCCCTGTCATGGAGGCCAAGTGAAATCCAGCAGGAGGAGCCTTTCTGGGCCGACTTTGCAGTTCTAATCCACTGGTAGAGGCCAGCACTGGAACGCTTCCCTTGGCAGCCCTCGCCTCTCCACTCTGACCTTCCAGAAGACCTCACTCTCTTGTTCAATCTCCTGTTCTTTTTCTTAACCCTGAAGTATCCAGTGATTTTCCAGGCACTGAAGA
Organism: Kogia breviceps; assembly: GCF_026419965.1. Lineage (NCBI taxonomy): Eukaryota > Metazoa > Chordata > Mammalia > Artiodactyla > Physeteridae > Kogia > Kogia breviceps. The sequence goes on along the minus strand of NC_081316.1, from coordinate 108,558,846 downwards.
GGTACTGGTTGAGCAGGAGAAGACATTCCTGAAGGCCGTGCCCGTGCGGTGCCTCTATCACAGTGCCGGCGATACAAAGCACAGGGCTGGGAAGCTCCTAGGAGAGGCTCAAATTTAAAAGAATGAGTAACTGGGGTCTGGCTGCCCTCTGCGGGGAGGACGCTAGGGGCGAGAAGGCTTCAGATCTGCTCTCTCCTCGGATGTGCCCTGAGACCTTGAGAAACGTCTCCAGCTCTTTGCTCCTCAGTTTCTTCAAGTGTAACAAAAGGATGCCCGGCAGCGATCCACTTCACCCTCCCAACCATTCTCAGACGGAGTCACGAAGCTGTACGTGCGTGGTAGCATCCCTACTATAGCATCAAGGCCAGAGCACCTCCCTCCCCTCCCAGGGAATTGAGGTTCATGCCTGGCCTGTGTGCTGCACACACTCTCTGGGAACACCCCATCCCCCCCTTCCCCCCTCCCCGAGCTGTCCTGAAAGGGGAGTTTGGTGTCTCTGGATTACAGAGGCGAAATGCAGCCAGGACGGAGGAAGTGACTCAGCACAGGGGCTGGGGAAGGCCCAGGGCCAGGTCTCCCACTCCCAGGACAACTCGCACTGTGCTTTGTACTCAACCCAGTGCCATTCATCCCAGCATCTCAAAGCCCCTTTCAAGCTGCAGCAGCCCTGGGAGTTGGGTCATGATCGCAACCAACGCCTCCGGCTTGGGTTGCTGACTCAGGCCATTGGGTTGATGTCCAAGGAGGCCTGTGGCTGCAGACCATCCATCTCATCGATGCCAAGCTTCTCTCTCTGACCCTTGTTGCCCTCCTGGCCTCAGACACCACCTCCCTCTCCCTTTGTCTTTGAACGTGGCTCTGGACGTAGCCAGGCATATCTGCTCAATAACCTTAGTATCTGACTCTCAGTCTTGCCCTTGACCTTTGTGTAAGCCCATAACGTGAAGGCAGCGGGCCTGGCCCCTTCCCCACGTGGACCTTTTTCAAATCTTCGTTCCAGATTGACTCCTCCGAGTCCTGCCATTAGCTTCCCTGCCTGTGAGCCCTCTTCGTCTCAGCGGCGGCTGCTGCAGCAGGGCAGTGTGTTGCAGAGAGGCCGGCTGTGGCCAGGAGGCCCAGGTGTGTCTCAGGTTTGCACGTGGGTTGGCTTTTGTTCTGGCCCGGGAGGTGGGGGGCAGGTGAGGAGGAAGCATGGCCGAGGGCAGGCAGTTGGGAGCATCTCCTGCCAAGTCTGGAGGACGTGTGACGTGACGGTAGGATGGATGGAAAGGGTTCCGAAGAGGGAGGGGAGCTGGGCTTTGTATCAAATCATTAGGAGAAAGAATTTGAACTTTCTTCTGGGGTTTGTGAATTCTAGAGTGGGTTTGTTTCTCCAACATGACCTCTTCGATCCTTATCTGAGGTTCTCAAATGCCTTCCCATTCCGGCCTCCCTGACTCCTCTGCTCCGAGTCCCCTATTACCCTCACTTCTAGCCTCAGGCTCAACAGTTTTCTGGAGCTTTTTGCAGTCTTTGGATGGGTATAAATTCCTGCATTTTGCAGATGGAAAAACAGAGACTTAGAGAGATCTGGTGATTTACTTACAGACCCACAGCCAGCATTGTTAGAACTGGAAAAATGACCAGGTCCACCTGGCTCCAAAGTTGTGCTCCTTCCATTACACCCTCATACAGACGTGCAGGGTGTGTGTGTGTGTGTGTGTGTGTGTGTGTGTGTGTGTGTGTGTGTGTTGTGTTGTGTGTTCATGTGCGCGTGATTTCCCAGAAGTCCTTGGAGGATTGTTTACTGACCTCTCTCCCCTCCCTCCCTCCCTCCCACCTTCCTTTTTTTCCCTTTCCTCCTCTCTCTCTCCCTTCTGGATGATGTAATGGGCTGTCTGTGTTCATGACATGTTTTCTTTCCACGTCTACAAGGATCAGAAATGCTGGCATTGGTCTCTCCGCACCTTCAGGACACCCAGCATCTAGCCCTGTCTCAGGAAGAGGGAGGTGGTTTTGTTACTCTTCCCTGGCATAGCGGCACTCTTGGCACCAGTCTTGGCTTCTAAGTGGAAATATAAAATTAAAAAAAAAAGTAAAGTGGAGAAAGCAGGAGGGTCAGGTAACCTGTGTGCTGGGATTGACTCAGCCTTTTACAGATTGTATGACCTTGGGTGAGCCTCTGAACTTCAGTTTCCTTAACTGTATGATGCTATCAGCCTCCCAGGAGTTGGATTAGAAGACATACTGTGTGTTATCATGCTTGGTAAACTGTAAAGTGTCAGGTCCACTAATGTCAACCCAGAGGATCAGGGATGTTTGGACACGCTCCCCCCGTGTCATTCTGACGGTGACATCAGGAGACCAGCATCCTCTCCACACCCTTGTCACAGACAGGATCTACTTGGATGGACACTTCTTGATGATAATTCTTATTATGGCAGAATGAACAACTTGGTGGCCTCTCTCCCTTTCATCAAGGGGGTGTTAGGAATTAGGCCAAGTCTAATTAGAGTCATTCCAGGTGCTGAGAACACTTAACAACTGATGTGGTGATGCTTCTACTGTGAGCCAAGCTCAGGAACGAGTGATGCTTTCTTAGATGAATTAATGCTGGGGTTATTGTTTTATAAAAGGCAGGGTCAATGTCAGATGAAGAGGAGAAATAGCCCTTCCCAGGAAGAGACCAGGCTGTGTTGGCTCTGGGGAAACATGAGTGCTCCCCATGACGGGAAGCATGCTTGCTCCTTGGCCAATGAGGACACTCAGCCAGTGGGAGGCTGAGTGGAGTCAGGGAGCCCACCGTTGCTCTCCTGAACTAACCACTGCTGCCAAGAGCAGAGGCTCCATGAGCATCTGGCCAAGCTCTAGGCCATAAATAAGGGGACTTTCTGTGGGGAGGGAAAGAGTAGGGACACTGGTCCAGGGAACTTGAAAGAAGGGACTTTGAACAGAAGGATGAGAAATTGAAGAGACAAAGAGCTAAGAGCTTGATCACTGCCCAGAGGAGCAATTGTTTGCTGAGGGTTCATCCCAGCTGGCAAAGGGCGGGCCCCAGAATTCCTAATCATCAGCCATGAAACCTTTTCCAAAGGAGCAGGTAAACAAGCCTGTCCTTCTTTGCCTCTGTCTGAACCTGCTCCCTGCCCTTCCCTTGGGTTCCCACTCCCCTCCTCTTGAGTCCTCTCAGCTTCCACACCTCCTTATAGAAGTGAAGGGGGGAAGAAGTGGGCTGAGGAGTGGGACAGGAACACCCCTTGAACTCTGAGCCTCTCTTGATTCATCAAAGGGGGGCTATCTGGTTGCTGGAAGGAGTGGGGAAGGAGAAGGAGGGAGAGTGCTCTTCAGGCTGGGAAAGATCCAGAACTCTCATTAATGTCTGACACCTCCAATAGAGGCTGCATATTCCCCAAAAGCAAGTTTTGAAAATCCTAGACTCTTTGAAGCTTGGTGTTTAACTGCCACTCCTTCCACACACTTAATAGGGAACCAAGCCTCTTGGCTTGCGCACAGGGCTCCCATCTGGGGCAATTTCCCTCCTCCAAGCATTTGAGGCCCTTGTGTGCTTCTTGCAGCTGGGCATGAAAGGGAGGCCTTGGTCCTCACAGAATGAAGAGTAGCCACCCTGGGGGCAGTGGCTGTAGTGCAGACAGGCTCGGAGGCTGGAGTGGGTCAGAGCTGGGTGGGAAGGAAGCAGGGGTAAGACTTTGGAAGTTGGAAGACAAACGGAGTTGAGAAATGGGACTGAGCCCAAGCAGTTATTTTTCTAGACTCTCTTTCTCTCCTTCATTTAACTGAAAAAATTAGCACATACATAAATGCTAAAATAGGAATATACTGAAAAGCAAGTCCCCATTTATGCAGACTACCTGCCTCTTAAATGGCCTCTTAAACGACCATTAACAGATTTTTGTGTATCATTTAGAAATTTTCTATGCTTAAATGCATTTACTTCTTTTTTTTTTTTTGCCATCAGCAGGAACATATGATGCCCACTCTTCCATATACGACTTGCTCTTTTATTTTTTAATTTAAAAATTTTATTTTTAATGTTTTATATTCATATTTATATTGCCATATATGACTTGTTCTTAATATATCTTAGAAATCTTCATATAAATCTACTTCATTTATATGCACATATATTTCTTTATATGCACACATATCTACTTCATTCTTTGGCTGGTACTGTATAGCATAGATGTACCATAATTTATTTACCCCACCCTCTAGTGATAGACACTTAAGTTCTTTTTAGTTTTTAGTTATCATGAACAAAACTGCAGTGGACAAGCCTTATACATACACGTCTGTGCAAATATAACTGAGGGGTACGTTTCTAGAAGAGGAATTGCCGTGTCAGAGGTGTGTCCTTTAAGCTGACAGACGTTGCTCGGGTTGTTTTCTGGCCAAGATTGCATCCAAATTGCGGGGAGAATTGGTTGTCAAACTTCCATCTCTCCCCCACCTCATCTGGGAATAATGTGACCCCCAGGGTGGGATAATCCCCTAGGGGATGATTGAGAAATCATCTCTGTTTGGCTTTGGGATACAGGAAGAGGGGTGTTTTCTGTTTGGTTTTTTGTTTGTCTGTTTGGTTTTTTGCAGAATAGTCTGTCCTCTTAATGATGTTTGCTTGGGTGGGGTGCTTCTTGCTTTCCCTGAGCAGCGGCTGCAATGCAGAGGGACTGCCAGACTCAGGGGGTGTCAGCTGGGCTCCCCACAGAGTAGAAAGGCCAGCTAGTCTGCCCCAAGAGAACCCCTCAGGCTCCCCAGCGCTGTTCACCAAACTTCAGTAATGTTGCAATCATTTGTCTGGTGGATTTAACTTTTCAAAGACTTTTGTAGCCAATGTTTCATTCCATTTCAGCTGTGAGGGAGGCCAAACAAATACTCTTAGGTCAGGTGAGGAAACAGACCCAGAGAGGCTGTGTGATGGAGTGTGGTCATGAAAAGGTACTGGTTCGTGAGCTAGCACCCTCGGGTTCAAGTTCAGCACCGAGGGGTTAGCAGGGTGACCCTCTGTGGAAGCAGTTGGACAGGATGGTCTTCCAGCCGCTCCCCATCAAGCACGTGGTTTGATGACTACCCAAGGGCCTGCAGTTAGCTTGGGCGCAAGCCGGCCGTTCATGATTTGTGAGACGCATCCTACAGTGGCTCCAGCCTGGTACCACATCCTGATGTGGCTTCTATAGAGGAAGCAGAGGGTCCCTCTCCTTTGGGTGATGGCACAGCCTCCAAGACTCCTCAGGGGTGGGTTTGGTGGGGCGCGTGGAGAGGGGGCAGGAATCACAGCAGTGGCTGGAGCTGATGTAATTGGGCCAGGCTGCTAGGGAAGAGGCCCTGCACCAATACCTTCCAAAGGCACTGTGGGTAAGAGCCCTGCTGCCCCATTAAAGCCCCTATAATTCATGCCATCTGCCCCCCATAAAACCAGCCAGTCTCCAGAGTCTGACCCTGCAGATGGCTTTTTGGGACCTAATCAAAGCCAGACCCCCTCCCCGGTCTCCTCCTCTTCCACTGGTCTGTGAATAGCCTTCAGCCATCCTGGCTCCAAGCCCCCTTAACCCCTTCATCCCTGGCTTCCTTTCTCTCCCCCAGGATCTCTGTTCTGCTGCCCTTTCACCCCCTTGGACTAGGGTCACACAGAGGAGCCCATTCCAAAGCCAAGTGTGATGTCTTGAAAGAATCTAGGTTGGGATCAGGAGGCCAGGGCTCCTCCCCTCGGGCCACCACTGACTTGCTGTGTGGTTTCCAGAAAGTCATTTAACCTTGTGGGGCCTCAGTTTCCCTATCTTTGGCAACCAACATTTATATTTTAATAAAGAGCTTTCAAAATGTTTTTCACCGACATAGCCCCATTTTAATGTTTCAAGAGGAGATAAGTATGCCTCTTCTAATTACCATCACAGGGAGAAGTTCATGAGAAGGTGGGTTGTGAAGGTTAGGAAGCAAAACCTAGGTCACCAGTTACCCTCCCAGACTGCGGAGGGGTCTCCACAGAAGATAGCACGAGCCTCTCTGTAGGCCGGTCAAGGCCCTCTGTGGGAGGGGGCAGGATTTCCTAAAAACTCCTCACCCTCGAGGAGTTCATACACCACCCAGGGGACCACAGCATGTGGGTCCACAAGGGAAGCGACTCCTGTTCCAGGCCACTCAGCTGAACCCAGTGAGGAGGGGCTGTGGGTAGTGACAGGCCTTGCACTTGCCAACAGTCAGGGCCTGTCTCCCCTGAAGGTAAAACAGGAGGAAACACGCTAAATAGTAGGGGAAGGATTGAGGACAGACCCACGAAGGGCTGTGTCAAAGGGAGCCGCGGCCTGGGTGGCTGGTTGAGCCGGGATGTGGAGACACCTTGTGGTGGAAATGAGGAACCACAGTCTGGTTCCCTCGGAAAGGTGACTGAGCAAACGGGGGATGCGGCTTGCACAGTTAACACCTGTGCTGGGCAGGTACTTTGCCCAGCTGACCCTTGAGTCCCCGAAATGCCCTCTCCTCTGTGTTCACTCTGATGTTCAAGAACACCTCCTCTCTCCTCAGCTTTAAGACAACCTTCCCTGTGCCCAGGGCAGGGAGGAGAGTGAGGATCCAGCCTTCACCACCCTTCAGGGCAGAGCTCAATGAGTGAGCTAACGACAGCAGGAGGGGTTGTAGTTGGACACCAGAAGGGACTTACTGGGTGGAAGATTGTTCCATGGTGGCACAGACGTCCTTCTTCCCGGGCCAAGTTCAGTGACAGAAGGTAAAGGAAGGGGATAGACTGTATCCTAGGGTGCTCAGATGACCACTCCAGAGGCTGGTCCCCTCGCCAGTGGCCTGACATTGTTGTTCTGATGGACAAAGTGGGCACAGCAGGTCACGCGGGCATTGCTTAGTCCTCGGCTCTTAAATGTCCAGGCCAAACCCCAGCCGTCCTCGGAGCCAACTTGGTGTAGCCAGTGAGACTCCTCCAGGCTCCCTGCACCGTGGGCTTGCTGAGGGCACTGACTCAGGCTGGGGACTGGCTATAAGGGGTGAGCTGGGCATCTCAGGTTGGGTGAGGGTATGGCTGCTGAGCCATGTGGGTTATGGGGGTGGGTGGGTCATCGTAACAAGAACTAACACTCACCATGCACCTTCCTTGTGCCAGCAGCTGTGTGTCCACAGTCCCTCCCAGCGACCCTATGCGGCAGGTCCGTCATTTCCTCCATTTTACAGGGGAGGAAAGTGAGACACAGAGAAATGAAGGAACTGGCACAAAGCCACACAGCTGGAAGACAGTGGAGCCGCGATCTGAATGCAGGCGACTGGACTCCACAGCCCACACTTCTCACTATTACACCTGCCTAAGGGGTAGGATGGTCGGGCTGGACAGAAAGTGGGGCTGTGAGGTCAGTGGGGGTAGAGTTGGAGCAGGAAAGGGGGCTCCAGATCCTGGGTGTGTGTGTGTGAGGGCTTAGGGAGATGGGGGCAGGCTGTGACGAGGGGAAACCCAGCCGTGTCATTGGACCTCCCTGTGAGAGGCTGAGCGTGCTTGCTCAGAAGGGCGCTAGAGGTTGTACAGTTCCACCTGCCCAAGAGCAGCGTTCCCATCTGTGGGCAGGGCACACTGATGTGCCAGGAATGAGTTACAGGTGTTCTAAGACAGCGATCTCCTCCCTCCGGTCCTCCAGATGGTCCTCGGTTCCTGAGGCATCTGCCCCCCCCTTGCCCCCAGCTGTAGCCTCTGGCTGAAAGCAGCCCCTCACTTTACTTCACTGGGTCATGGCATGCCATGTCGTCGTTTTTCTCATGTGCCGTGCTGTGGCAAAGTTTGGGAAGCTCTGTCTCAGATGGGAGCTCACACGGCCTCTGAATCCTTCTAGGAGCTCAGAACATCAGAGGCTGCTTCAACAGCTGCTAGCACGGCTTCTCTGGCATCAAGCACAGAGAGCCATCCCTACACTGGAGTGCAGGGGGACCTGTTGGTGGGGCGGCATGGGCCTGGCTGCCAGGCTGGGCTCTCTGACCTGGAGGTGGCTGGCGAAAGCCCACGAAGCTCAGGGAACCTCCTGTGGGAGCTCAGTGCATCCATCCAGTGCCTCTGTGCCTGCTTGCTTCTAGCTGCATGGTCCTGGGCAGGTGACCTCCCTGGGCCCCAGATCCCTCATCGGGAAAATGAAAATAATAAACGCCTCCTCCCCCCGCCCCCCGGAGGGTACTTGTGAGCGTTCAATGAGCGCATGTGCCTATTCAGCAAGCTTTTCCAATCTTGCCCTGGGCCAGGCAGTGGTTGGTGTCGGGGATGGGAAGTGAGTTAGTACACCGCAGTGTCTCTGGGCAAAGAGAAGAGGGGACCCAGGGGCAGGGAAACAGAAACAAAAACAGAAACCCAGATACTTAATAAATGGGGCTGCGCACAGAGCCCATACAAAACGCACCACCGGTAAATAACCTGCTGGACTTCCCTTTAGAACAGGAATGATCGCCATCGTCCCGGTGACCCGCCGGACGTTGGACTTCAGAAGCGCCCTCCGCCTCCCTGCTCAGTTTGGTCCCTCCCCTCACTCACCCCAACCCCTGGGGGGCCAGAGAGAACGTCCTGGAGTCCGGGTCCCTGCCACCCTCAGAGGCTCACTGGGCAGCAGACTGAGGTCCCCGATTCCCCGGTCGCGGGGAACCCGCGGGCAGACACAAGACCCATTCCAGCGTTGGGCGTGAAACAGGCCTTTGTGCCGGGCGGGAGCAGCCATCAAAGCCGAGCGAGCGAGCGGGGCCGGCCCGGAGCGCTGGGAGCCTGGGCGCCGCTGGTTCCCACCGCGGCCACCGCTCCCACGGGCGCCGCCGCACCGCCGCGCCTCTCCAGACGCGCGTCCTCGCCCCTCTGCCGCCTCCGTTTCCACCCTCCCACTTTTAACTTCAGGGATGAGGCCGCTCTTACTTGCGTTGCACGTTTACAGCTTTGGGGAGCAACTTTCACTCCAGTTGACTCATTTGCTCTGCATCACAAACTGAGGAGGCATGAGGGAGCCACACAGAGCTGTCAAGTGGCTCATTTATTCAGTAAGCGCCTGCTGTGGGCTAAGCTCTGAGGATACAAGGGCAGGGCTGGACTTTGCAGGGCGTTGGGCCATCTTAAGGACCGGGGTCTTATTCCTGAGAGCTGTGGGGTGCCACTGGAAGGATTTAGGTAGGGCCAGCATGTGAAGAAGGGAGGAGAAGGCAAGTTCAAATTTAGGTTTCAGAAAGACCCCCCTGGCTGCTGCACGGAGAATGCATTGAAGTGAGCCAGAGTCATTGTGGGGAGGGTAGCAGGAAGCTCCTGAGAAGGCCATGGTGGTGATGGGGACAGGGCCACACAAGTGCAGAATAGTCAATGAATGACAAGTGTTGTGGGATTCAGCCCTTCGTCCAGCCCCTCACACAAGATTCAGGGTAAAGCTGTTTGTAGGGTGAGTAGAGGGAGGGGTATGGAGACATTTCAAACTAGAAAGATTCAGGGGAGGCTCCCCATCAGTCGACTGTGGTAAGACTTGGGTATTGAAGTTGATTTAGCCATAAAACTCTGGGCCAGTCACAGAACTTCTCAGTGCCTCAGTTTCCAACTGTGTGAAAAGGGATAATACAGTTCTGGAAGAATAGCTTTGTGGGACTTAACCATCCGCACCCCCCCCAAGCAGTCACCGGCAACAGATAACCATTATAAAATCTGGGAAAGTATTTTTAAAAAATTATTTGAAGACACTGGGAAATGACTAAAAGCAGGCAAAAACTGAAAGGGTGTCTACCCTTGAAAAAAAGTAAACTGCAAGTAGTGAGATTTGTGAATTTGTAGCCATTTTCTGATGAATACTCTGAATGCAGGCTCAGTAGTTGTGGCTCGTGCACAGGCTTAGTTGCCCCACAGCATGTGGGATCTTCCCCGACCAGGGCTCGAACCCGTGTCCCCTGCATTGGCAGGCAGATTCTTAACCACTGCGCCACCAGGGAAGCCCTGTTATAATATGTTTGAAAACTTAAAGGAAAACAATTGGGTTATGAATTAACGGATAGGGAATCTTGGCGGAGAAATTGCTACAATAAAAGAACCAAAAGGAAATTCTAGAACGGAAAGTTACAAAAAATGAAATAAAATGTTTACTGGGTGGGCTTACAGCAGAGTGGAGAAGGTAGGAAATAGAGTTAGTGAACTTGTACACAGACCAATAGAAGTTATCCTATATGAAGGACAAAGAGGAAAAATATTAAAGAAAACTGAAGAACACCTCAGAGTCCTGTGGGACAGCATCAAGCAATCTAACATGAACGTATCTGGAGCCCAGGAAGGAAAGGAGAGAGAGAGAATGGGTAAGAAAAATATTTAAAGAAATAATGGCTTAAATCTTCACAAATTTAGTGCAAGACATCCATTTAGAGATCTTAGAAGCCCGGTGAACCCCAAGCAAAGTAAATATGTAGAAAACCACACCTAGGCACAGATGGTCAAACTGCAGAGGTAAAGAGAACATACTGAAAGCTTCCAGAGAGGAACAACGGTACAATAATGGCCAACTTCTCAGCAATGATGGAGGCCAGGACACAACTGAGCAGAATCTTCAAAATGCTGAAAGAAAAAAATCCCTATGAACTCAGAATTAAAAAAAATTTTTTGATCTTCTTTTTTCAGAATTCTATATTCAGCAAAATTATCTTCAAAAATGAAGATAAATAAATTTTAAGAAAAATGAGGTGAATTCATTAAGCATCACACTTAACACTACAAAAAATGTTAAAGGAAATTTTTCAGACTGAAGGGAAATGATACCAGATGTTAACTCAGATTTATAGGAAAAGTGAAAATCATCAGACATGATAAATATGTGGGTAAATATAAAAGACTATAAATATTTTGCCTTTTCTTCAATTATTTAAAAGACATGATTATTTAAAGCAAAAATTACAACACTGTAGTGAGGGGTCTATTACATATGTAGATTAATATATATGACATGCAGTGAAAACTATGATGGCAAGTGTAAATGGAACTGTCTTGTTGCAAGATTCTTATATTTTATGTGAATCAGTACAATATTAACTCTAAGTAGATTGTGGTAAGTCAAAGATGTATATTATAATACCTGGAACAACTCCTACAGATGCAAAGATATATAGCTATAAAACTAATAGAGGAATCACAATAAAATATTTTAGAATATTTTATTAATTCCAAACAAATCAGGAAAGGAAGAACAAATGAACAAGGAAACAGATGAAATCAACATTAAGCAAATAGGAAGTGGAAGACCTAAACCCAAATTTATGAATAATTATATCAAATGTAGTTTTATGAATTATTGATAAAATTGATGAATTAAACATTTTAATGAGAAGGAATAGATTGTCTGACTGGGTCTGACAGGACCCAGATATGTGTTGACTCTAAGAGGTGTACTTTGAATCCAAAGAGACAAAGTGAAAGTAAAAGGATGGAAAAATATATACCATTTGTGATCATTAGTTTTATGTGTCAATTTGATTAGTGCCCAGTTATTTAATTAAACACGAATCCAGGTGTTGCTGTGAAGGTATTTTGCAGATGTGATTAACATCCACAATGAGTTAACTGACTTCAAGTAAGCGAGATTACCCTCTGTCATCTGGGTGGGCTTCATCCAATCAGTTGAAAGGCCTTAAGAGCAAAATGAAGGTTTCCTAAAGAAAGAAAATTTGCCTATGAACTACAGCTTCAGCATCTGTCTGAAAGGTTCAAGCCTTCCAGCCTGCCCTACCCTACAGATTTCGTACTTACCAGTCCCCACAAGCACATCAACCAACTGCTTGAAATAAATCTCTCTCTATCCATCTCTCTTTTCTTTTTACACATAAGAAAACATGGATAGATAAAGAAATATTGTTATAGATCTCCAGTAGGTTCTATTTCTATTAGGTCTCTAAGGCAGCATTTAAACACAACACATAGGAAAGCTGGAGTAACTATATTAATCTCAGACAAAATAAACTTCAAGTCAAAGATTATTACTGGAAATAAAAGGAATATTTCATAATGATAAAATGGTCAAAACATTAAGAAAGCATAATAATTATAAATCTGTACTAAGATATAATAATACTTAAAATAATTGTTTATAATCTGTACCAAATCTAGTAACAGAGCTTCAAAATACATGAAGCAAACACTGACAGAAGAAAAGAGAGAAATAGACAAATTCACAATCATAGTTGCAAATTTTATCATCCTTCTCTCAGAACAACTGGACAAAAATTTAGTCAGAATAGAAGATCTGAAGGGCACAATAGACTCCCTCAGTTGAATTAACATTTATAGAATACTACCCATAACAATTGCTATACACATTTTTCCCCCAAATGCCCATGGAACATTCACTAAGATGGATCATATGCTAGATAAAATAGCATCTCGATAAACTCCATAAGACTGAAATAAGATTTGAGGATGTTTTCTGACCAAAATGGGATTAATTTAAAAATCAATAAGATATTTAGAAAAATTCCAAATATTTGAAAATTTAAAAATACAGTTTTAAATAACTTGTGGGTCAAAGAAAAAATTAAAAGGGAAATTTAAAAGTATTTTGAACTAAATAATAATGAAAATACAACATATCAAAATTTGTAGCATGGTATTTAGAAGAAACTTTACAGTTTTAAATTCTTCTATTAGCTAAGAATAATGGCTTAAAATCAATCATCTAAATTTTTACCTTCAAAAACTGGAAAGAGAGGAGAAAATTAAACTGAAAATAAGTAGAAGAAAGGAAATTATAAAGGGCAGAATCTATAAAATAGAAAAGAGATGATAGAGAAAAACAATGAAACCAAAAGTTTTTTCTGGAAATATTAATAACATTGATATTGTCAGTCTCTATCAAGACTGACCAAGAAAAAGAGAGAAAATATCAAGTACCAGTGACTAGAATAATAGAGGAATATCCCCACAGATCCTATAGGACATCAAAAGGATAATAAGGGACTATTATGAACAACTTTATGCCAATAAATTTGACCACCTAGATGGAATAGGCAAATTCTTTGAAAAAAGCCAACAGACCAAAACGGACATCAAAGAAATAGAAAATCAAAATAGTCCTATACCTATCCAGTACATTGAATTTGTTATATAAAACTGCTCTACAAAGGAAATTCCAAGCCCAAGTAGTTTTACTGTTGAGTTCATTACATATGTAAGGAAGAAATAGTACCTGTGGTCTTTCAGAAAATGTAGAAGAAGGAACACTTCTCAGTTCTTTTCATGGGTCCAACATAACCTTGAGCCCAAATTTGACAAAGACAAGAAAATTATAGACCAGTATCTTGCACAAACATATATACAAAAACCTTTAACAAAATATTCACATTGAATCCAACAATATATAAAAAGGATCATATATCTGACTATATGAGGTTTATCCATTTCATACTTGTAAATCTGTTATTATAATCCACCTCATTTATAGAATAAAGGAGAAAATTCATATGATTATCTTAATAAATGCACAAAAAGCATTTGACAAAATTCCACTCAGTCATGATGAAAACTCTCAGAAAACTAAGAAAACAAGAGACTTTCCCAGTCTGATAAAGGACACGATATGAAACCTACAGCTAAAATCACCCTTGTTAGTGAAAGACTGAACACTTTCCCTGTAAGATCAGCATGTCTACCTTTATTACTTCTACTTAACATTGTACTGAAGATCATAGTCACTGCAACAAGGCAAGAAAAAGAAATAAAAGACACAAATATTGGGAAAGAAGAAGTAAAATAATATGTTTTCACAAATGACAAGATAGTTTATGTGGATAAACACCTTACTAGAACTAATGAATGAATTTAGCAAAGTTGCTAGATACAAGGTCAATATATACACATAAACTATATTTCTACTTACAAGCAGCAAACAACTTGAAAAATTCCACTTAGTATTATAAATAACAAGATACTTAGGAAAGTCTTTAACAAAAAATATGCAAGAATTGTGCACTGAAAATTACAAAATATTCCTGAGTGAAATTTAAAAAGACCTGAATAAATGGAGAGTTATATAACATTTATAATTGAAAGACTCAATCTTGATAAGATGTAATTTTTGCCAAGTTAATATGGAGATTTAATGTAGTTCCATTCATAATCCTAGAAGGGTTTGCTAATAGCATTTTATAGGCTATTCTGAAATTTATATGGAAGTTCAAAGGACCAAAATAATCCTAAAAAAGAAAAACAAAGATGAAGAGTTTATAGTAGATTACCTTTTTTTTTTTTCGGTACACGGGCCTCTCACCGTTGTGGCCTCTCCCGTTGCAGAGCGCAGGCTCCGGACGCGCAGGCTCAGCGGCCATGGCTCACGGGCCCAGCCACTCCGCCGCATGTGGGATCTTCCCGGACCGGGGCACGAACCCGTGTCCCCTGCATCAGCAGGCGGATTCTCAACCACTGTGCCACCAGGGAAGCCCGGGAAGCCCTCTAGTAGATTACCTTAAGATTTATTATAAAGCTACATCAGGGACTTCCCTGGTGGTCCAGTGGTTAAGAATCTGCCTTCCCATGCAGGGGACGTGGGTTACACCTCTGGTCGGGAACTAAGATCCCACATGCCGCAGGGCAACTAGGCCCGTGCGCGGCAACCACTGAGCATGTGAGTCACAACTAGAGAGAAGCCTGCGTACTGCAACAAAGAGCCCGCATGCCACAACGAAAGATCCCACATGCTGCAGCGAAGATCCCATGTGCTGCAACTAAGACCCGAAGCAGTCAAAAACAAAATAAATAAATAAATATTTTTTTAAAAGCTGCGGCAATCAAGACAGTGTTGTATTGACATAAGGATAGACAAATTGATCAACAAAACACAATAGAGATTCTAGAAACAGACTTGCACTCACACAGTTAATTAATTTTAAACACAGGTGTCAAAGCAATTCTATGGAGAAAAGAAAATATTTCAACAAATGGTCCTGAAACAACTGTACATGTTTCTCCAGAAAGAATAAGCCTCGACACCTGAACTTTATATCATATATCAAAAAATTAGAGTTGGGGCTTCCTTGGTGACGCAGTGGTTGAGAATCTGCCTGCCGATGCAGGGGACGCGGGTTCGTGCCCCAGTCCGGGAGGATCCCACATGCCGCGGAGCGGCTGGGCCCATGAGCCATGGCCGCTGAGCCTGCGCGTCCGGAGCCTGTGCTCCGCAACGGGAGAGGCCACAATGGTGAGAGGCCCGCGTACCGCAAAAAAAAAAAAAAAAAAAAAAAAAAAATTAGAGTTGGATCATAGACCTAAATATAGCAGCTAACACTACAAAGTATTTTGTTAAAGCAAGCATAGGAGAGAATATTTTTGAGACCCAAAAGTAGGCAAAGAGGTCTTGAACAAGACCCAAAAGTCAATAACCAAAAAAGAAAAAAGTGATAAAGTAAGCTTCATTAAAAAAAAACCAAAAAACAACTTTTGCTCATCAATGAACACTTCTGCTTTCATCATGATGGAGTAATGGGGACCAGATCTACCCTGTCACCTTAAATAAGTAGAAAATTGGAAAAAATATATGGAACAACGTTTTTCAGTTATTAGATAATAGCACAGGGCTGTGATCCTTCAGAGATCGGAAAAAATGAAGTGAGCCCTATAAATACCTTACTTTATTGCCTGGAGGCATTTTCTAGGTCACAGAACAGGGAGAGAGAAGCCAAGCAGTGCCTGGTGATCTCATTGAATTGAGGAGAAATTGACTGGAGGTCAGGAAAGCCAAGGAGCAGAACTTGCAGGGCAGGGTATCAAAGAGGGGGGAGCTACAGAGGAGAGAGAGCTCTGGAGATCTTCAGAGGTGTCCCTTGAGTCTTTGACTGGCTATTGATTTACAATGTGTGAGAGGAAATGACCCAAAGCTAGGGAAAGGATTCCCAGAAAGGAGTGGGCAAAACAATTTCTAGAGCCCACATAGAACTTGGAACATGTGTTCTCGCCAACCAGAGTTGAGAAACCTTATAATGCATGGGACATTGGGTTAAATGCTCAGAAAGGTATTGCCTTAGGAGTGGAGCTAAATCAATTCTGGTCTAAAGGTTGCTGTGGACCCACTTTAAAAAAACTTAGACACAAGTCTTGAAAGGCTTCAACTGATTACAAATCACTTACTTGTGCATCAGAATAAAGTCCAGCACTTAAAGGAATTCAACACCCAACAGATAAAATTTACAATGCCCAGCATTTAATAAAAATTTCCAAGCATGAAATGAATTAAGAAAAACATGACATAATCAGGAGATAAATTGGCCAATAGAAAAACAGAGAAAATAAAATGAACAAACAAGAGTATTAAAAGCATATCATAAATATGCTTCATAGATTCAAGAAGGTAGAGGAAAACTAACATAATGTGAGAAAAATGGGTAATCTAAAAAACCCAATTGGAACTTTTACAGATGAAAATATAATATCTGAAATAAAAAATACTTTGGAAGGAACTAAATGCAAGTTAGACACTGTGGAAAAAAGGAGTAATGAACTTGAAGATCCAGCAATATAAATCATACAGAATGAAACACAGAGAGAAAAATATTGGGGGAAAAAATGAACAGAGCTTCAATGCTCTGCAGAATAATGTCAAGCAATCTAATATTCATGTAATTGGAATCTCATAAGGAGAGGGTGGGGCAGGGCAGAAAAAGCTTCAATCCAATGCAAGAAATAAGAAAAATGAGAGCAGAAATTCCTGAAATAAAAAGAAAAAAAGAGAAAAATCCAAGAAACCTAAAGCTTACTCTTCGGAAAATATTTTGATTTCCCCCTATTCACCCAGTTGGTGAGACAGGGATTCTTGCCCACGAGTTAGGAAAATGGTGGAACATGTAACACCTGACACCAGACAGATGCAACTGACAGGAGTTTATTAGTCACATATACTCACAGTCAGGGGGAGGAGGACACTGCATGCTATTCAGGGCTGCATAGGGGTTGCACCTGGGAACAGTGAACACCAGGGGCTGTTGGGAGGCAGGCTTTGCAGTACCAAGAAGTTGAGGTGCCCCATGATTCCTAGGATGTGATTGGTGTGTTTGAATAATTCTACCGGCTGTCAGGGAACTGAAAATTACTATTCAGGGACAAATAGGAACTGTACCTGGTCCTCTTGATAGGGTGGGTTGTTTGGCTAGAGGACCTTTTTCACAGGAACATAGTGGGAAGGGGAAGTTGAGGTAGGGCCAGATGAGGCCCTCCTGATTTCACTAGGTGTCAAGGCAGCACATAATATTGGACCTGAATTTTAGGCCTTACACCATAGAAAGATCAACATAATTGATAAAACTCTAGCCTGACTGATCAGGAGAAAAGAGAGAAGACACAAATCACCAATATCAGGAGTGAAAGAGGGGAAATTGCTATAGATTCTACAGACATTTAAAAAACCTAAGGGAATATCATAAACAACTGTATGCCAATAAATTCAGCAACTTAGATGAAATGGACATATTCCTTGAAACACAAGCTACACAAGTCACACAATAAGAAATAAATAATTTTGGGCTTCCCTGGTGGCGCAGTGGTTGAGAATCCGCCTGCTGATGCAGGGGACACGGGTTCGTGCCCTGGTCCGGGAAGATCCCACATGCCGCGGAGCGGCTGGGCCCGTGAGCCATGGCCGCTGAGCCTGAGCGTCCGGAGCCTGTGCTCCACAACGGGAGAGGCCACAACAGTGAGGCCCGCATACCACAAAAAAAAAAAAAAAAAAAAAAAAAAAAAGAAATAAATAATTTTACTATCCCTATATCTATTAAATAAATTAAATTAATAGTTAAAAAAAAAACCTTTCTATAAAGAAAACTCCAAGAATGGCTTCACTAGTGAATTCTACCCATAGGTGTGCTGGTAAATGTTTCACCTGTGATTTTCCAAAGGGAAAAAAATTCCCTGGTTTGTAGCATTTGCCAGTTTCCATGGTGTAAATATTCCCACCATGACCAATTTCAGGTTACCAATGTGACGTCACTGATCATGGAGCTGGGGAGAGATGTGCAGTAGAACACCACATGGATAAAATAGTCATAAATGTCCTCAAGAACACTGCTACTAATAAAATGTAGCAAAAATAATTAAGACGTGATCACATTCAGGACTTATTATCTTTGTTTTTAATATAATTTATTTAATTTTTAATAATGGCTGTGTTTAACAACAGTTCACAAAATTCCTAAAAATTTAACAATAGGCTATCATGAGCCAGTACAAGCCAGTTCTGGTATACCGATGATTCTACTAAACATTTAAGGTAAAAATAATACCAATTCTATAAATAATTTTATAGAAAATAAAAGAGGAACGAACATTTCCAAACCTTTAGGAGGCCAGCGTTACCTGGATACCAAAACCATACAAAGACATTATAAGGAGAAAAAAAAAAAAGCTAAAACTACAAACCACCGTCACTCAAGAACATAGATACAGAAATACTTAACAAAATTTTGGCAAAGAAATTTCAGCAATATGTAAAAAGAATAACAAATCATGAACAAATGGCCTTTTTCCCAGGAATTCAAGGTCGTTTTAATATTCAAAAGTCAATCTATGCTTTATCATATGTGATAGACAGAATATCCATTTCTTAATCCCAGAACCTGTGAATATGCTGCTTTCTGTAGCTTAAGAGATTTTGCAGATGTGATTAACTTAAGGATTTTGAGATGGAGTGGGATTCTCTCCTAGAGCCTTCAGAAGGAAGATATCCCTGCTGACATCTTGACTTAAGCCCAGTAGGATCCATTGTGAACTTCAAACCTCCACATTGGTAAAATAATCTATCTGTATTGTTGTTAAGCCACTGTTTTTAAGCAACAGTAGGAAACTAAGTAGAAAACTAATGCACCATTTAAACAGTCTTAAAAGAAACAACATACAATCATGTCAATTGAAGCAAAGGAAGTTTTTGACAAAATTCTACATAGACCCATGATAAAATTTTAGCAAACTAGGAATAGAAGGGAACTTACACAACCTGAAAAGAAAGGATGTCTATTAAAAAAAACCTAAATAAAGATGTTTAAAAATTTTAAAAAAACAAAAAAGAAAACAACAAAAAAATACCTACAGCTAACATCATAGTTAGTGGTGAAAGACTGAATGATTTCCCTCTCAGATCTGAAACAAGGCAAGGAAATCTGTAAAAACTATTCCCCCCTCCAGTTTTATTGAGATATACTTAGCACATAAGATTGTACTAGTTTAAGACGTATGACATAATAATTCGATGTATATATTGCAAAATGATCACCACAATAAATTTGGTTAATTTATCCGTCACCTCACATAGTTACATTTTTTTGCTTGTGATGAGAAATTTAAGAACTACTCTCTTAGTAACTTTCAAATATACAATACATTATTGTTAACTATAGTTACTATACTGTGTATTACATCCCCAGAACTTATTAACACTATAATTGGACATCTTAGCCACCTTCACCATTTTTCCCATGCCCACCCCCCTTTTGTAAATATTTCTATTCAACAGTGTACTGACGATCCTAGGCAATGCAATAATTCAAGAAAAAGAAAAAAAAGGCTTGTTGTTTTGAAGGGAAGATTCAATATTGTCTTTGTTTACAGTCAACATGATTGTCTATCTAGAGAATATTAAGGAATGTACAGAAAAGCTAGGGTACTAGAACTAATAAGTTAGTTTGGCAAGATTTCAAGATACAAGTTCAATATACAAAATGAATTGTATTTCTATAGACTAGAAACTAACAACTGGATATTTACATTAAAAATAACATTTATAATAGCATAAAAACATGAAACATTTAGGGGAAAATTAGCAAAATTTATACGGTAAACTGAAAACTACAAAATATTGCTGGGAGAAATTAAAGAAGATCTAAATAAATAGAGAGATAGACCTTGTTCTTGAACCAGAACAATTGATATTGTTAAGATCTCAATTCTGCCCCCAATTAATCTATAGATCTAATGCATTCCCAGTCAAAATCCCAGCAGGGTTTTTGAGAATTTCACAGCTGATTCTAAAATTCACGTGGAACTGGAAAGGAAAATAACAGCTAAAAAAATTTTATGATAAACAAAGAACAAAGTTGGAGGAATTACCACCTGATTTCAAGACTTACAATAAAGTTACAGTAATTAAGACAGTGTATTATGGTGTAGAATAGAGATTTGGATCAGTGGAACAGAGCCTAGGGGGATTCACTATAAAGGAGCACAAGGGATCTTTTCAGAATGATGGAACTTTCTAGATTATGCTTCTCATGCTGGTTATATGACCATACACATTTGTCAAAATTCTTGGAATCATATGCCTTGATAAATCTGATAAAAGGACACCATTAAGAAAATTAATAGGCAGGCCACAGCTTTGGAGAAAATATTCAGAAAACATATAACCGACAAAGGACTGACTACAAGAATAAACAAAGAACTCCTATGATTCTATAATGAAAAGACAAGCAAGTCCATTAAAAATGGGCAAGAGGCTTGAACAGGTACTTCACAAAAGTCGTAGGAATGCCAATAGCACACGAAACATTGCTTGACATCATTAGAGTAATGCAAATTACAAGCAGTGCATACCAGCCAGCACGGCTAAATGTTAAAAGCCTGACAACCACCAAATGTTGACGAGACCACAGAGCAACTGGAACACACACACGTTGCTGGTGGGAATGCAAACCAGTACAACTGCTCTGGAAAAGGGTTTGACAGTTTCTCATAAACTTAAACATACACCTGCACACCTACTCTTTGACTCGGTAATTCCCCTCGTAGGTATTTATCCAAGAGAAGTGAAAATATATGCCCACAAAAACAAATGTTCATAGAAGTTTTATTCACAATAGGCACATACTGGAAGCAGCCCAAATGCTTACCAACAGGAGAATCACTAGACAAATTCGGATACATTCCTACAGTGGAGTACTGGTCAGCAATGGAAAAGAAACCAACTACTGATGTATGCATCAAGATATATGAGTCTCAAAAATAATATGCCGTGAGAAAGGAGCAAGGCACTCGGGAGTACATATGGTATGATTCCACTTATGTGAAGTTCTAGATTAGGCAAAACTATTGTTAGCTACAAATTAGATCAGTTTGGGGTGGAGGTAGGTGGTGGGATTGACTGGGAATGAACATGGAGAACTTGCCCGTGAGATGGTAATATGTCATATTATGACAGGGATGTGGGTTACTTGGATATAAACATTTATCAACATTATACAGCTATATTTGTACATGTTAACGTATGTAAATTTTCCTAAAAGTAGTCATGTCAAAAAATAATAAAAATTGAGTGGGTGAAAATATAGTGAAAGGAAGAATGGCACGGTGAGATAATTGTTACAGCGAGGCCATGTGTGCATAGGGATTTAAATTATACCATTATGTTTACTCTGTGTATTTTTGAAGTTTTCCATAATAAAAAGTAAAATAAAATAAAAGGAAAGAACAGGATAATGATACCTCCTGGAGCTGTTGTGCGTTCATTTAAGCAGTGCCAGGGAAAGGGTTTTGGAATCTGAGAAGTATGTTTTGACACGAGCCTTCTCCACCAGATCTGCCTTTCCCTCCCTCTCATTTACTCGCTTTAGTTCTTGCTGTCTGCTGCGCTCTTGTTCTGTTTTCTCCTTCCTGCCGCTCTGCTTTCTTTTTTTCTTTCCCACCTGCCTAGCTCCCTCCCTTCCCCTGCCTGCCCATAGCCCTCTGTCCACTGATGCCTCCAGATCTACTGCGCTGGGGCTCTGGTGGCTGCAGACTGGGTGAGGGCGGCAGCTTGAACACGTGGGTGCACAAAAGCAAGCAGCCAGCTTGGGGAGGTCAGGGAAGGTGCTACTTCTTGCTTTCTCTTCTTGCTCCCCGCAGCTGGGCCACCCTGTGTCTCCCAGGCTGCTCTGGTTGCCTTGCAGCCTGAGAGCCAGCGTTCTAACCAGATGGACAGGCTGCCATTACCCTGACAAC
Source organism: Kogia breviceps (assembly GCF_026419965.1). Lineage (NCBI taxonomy): Eukaryota > Metazoa > Chordata > Mammalia > Artiodactyla > Physeteridae > Kogia > Kogia breviceps. Next base: position 108,536,927 of record NC_081316.1, on the reverse strand, counting down.
GTCTCCTCTACTTGGCTTCCCTGAAAAGTGTCAGATTTGTGGGAAATTTGAGTCAGGTTCCCCAGCCCTAAACCTTTACCAGCTCATTTCCTTTCTGGAGCTGCCCTGCCCTACTCCGACCTCCACGGGGTAACTGCCTCACGGCTGCCGTCAGCATCTCAGCACTTGTACCCTGATCTGTTCTTGCCAAGCCCCAGATGAGTGCCTGGCGATGCTCTGGAAACTGTGGGCTTCAGGGCAGAATCCACAAGATGCCTACAGTCTGCTCTTTCTTTTGTTCTGTTTTAATCATCTGTTAACTCAATGGATATTTATCAGGCCCCCACTGTGTGCTGGGCGCCGAGTGAGACGCTGATGGCCGTAGAGCTGGTCTGGTGGTGGGAGGAATGAAAGGTTACAAGGCAGCGTGACGGGGTCAGCCACCAGGGAACTCGGAGGACCGGGGTTGGGGGGTGGGGGTAGCGGGAGGGGAGGGGTCGCTTGGCCAGGATTGGGGTGACGGGGTGTCAAGAAGCAGTTCTTGGAGGATATGCCAACTAAGCGAATACCCAAAGTGGGTGGAGTGGCAAAGAAGCAGCATGTGAAACAGCCCCAGGGTGAGTGCTCCTTGCAGGGCCTTCCGGGAGCTGCAGAAAGTTCAGTCTGGTTAGACTTTGGATGTGTGTGGGGGGGTCCAGCCCACACGTGAGGCCTGAGACCCCCCTTCTCCCCGGCCAGAGCTGCCGACCAGCCTCCCCGGCGCCCCTCCCCGGGCATTGGTGCTCCCGCCTGGACCAGGAGGACTCCAAGGTGGCTGGCGCCGGCCTCCCCTGAGCAGCACAGGACTTGAGCAGGATATGGTGCCCATCAGGGGCCTGGGCGCTCTCCGTCTTCCTCGGCCATCCTCTCCCCGTGGAGCCCTCAGTGACTCAGGCAGAGCTGACCTCGCCTCCTTCCACGTGACTCACGCCTTGTGCCTCTGTGGGGTCAGGCAGCCTCCTCTGCCCTCTTTGCCTTTCAGCGAATGCTCTGGCTTCCCTTCCAGTTCCGGTTGCAATTCTTGTTCAGGTTCCGGCTCTGGTCCTGGGCTCAGCTGTACCCACAGGTGGGGCCATACACGGAAGCCAGGCCTTGCCAGGAGAGCCGATTCTGACCTCAGAGCCTCCTCCTGGGGAGGGGCCTCCCCCCATCCCTGAGCTAGGTTGGGGGCAAGGGTGGCCATGGGGTGATGAGACAGACCGTGGATGAACTTCTCAGAAGTGGAGGCTGGAAAAACATGGAAGATATGGAAGGAATTTTTAGTGACGTCACAAAGGTAGCCATTGGACTCTAAAATCAGTTAGCATGCTTGGCTCAGAAGAAAAAAATTTAGCAGTATAGTTTAAGGGATTAGAAGGGGAGCTCTGGAGTCAGATTATGTAGAATTCAAAACTCAGTTCTGCTACTTATTAACCTTGTGACCTTGGGCAAGTTACTTGACCTCTCTGTGTCTCAATTTCCTCCACTGTAACATGGGGAGAATGACAGTACCCACCTGGTACTGTCATTACGGGAGCGCTGAGTCAGATAATTCATGTTAAGCATTCAGCCTAGTGCCTGTTACATGGTGAAGGCTTCATAAATAATAATAATAATAAATAATAATAATGCTATTTATAGGTATTATTCTCTCCAGCCCCTCTGATAGACGGGTGAGTGACCCTTGCCTGACACCCACTGGGGGCTTCACAAGGGTTTACTCCCCCCTCCCCCCACCACGGGGTGAGAGAGCAGCAGAACGGGGGTTCTGCTGAGATGTATGCCATCACTGGTTAACAGCCGAGCGACTGAGGGCAAGTTGCTCAACTTCCTGGTCTTAACTGGTCTTAATTTCCTCACCAGTGAGATGGGGATAATGCTGTCTCACTTGTGACAGGTAAAGTTTGTATGGCATGGATGGATAGCACAGAGCTGAGTTTCAGCTCTGCTGTGTGAACTTGGGCAAGTTGCTTCACCTCTCTGGACCTCTGTTTCTTGGTACTATGTACCAGGGAGAGTTGTGCAAGTGGGGATAACCTATGTAATGTGCCTGGCAGAGAGTATGACTTCAATAAAAAAGTCGCTAGTATTGTTATCCTGATGATGAAGATGGGGAAGAAGTTCAGGGTTCTGGGAGGGAACTGGTTGCTTCTGGGAGGGAACTGGTTGGATCTACGTGTTCCTTGGGAGAGAGAGCTACTGATCGCAGCCTCAGAATGAGATGTGCATCTCGCTTTCCTTCACGTCTTCCTGAGATGTTAGCACTGCCTGAACCAGGGCAGGTTCACGTTCAAGCTGTGTGGAAGAGACGGGGAAGGAAGGTGACCTTGGAGCTCTTAAGAGCAAACCCAAAGCAGAGGCTTCTCTGTGGCCGACACCCCCCTCACTTTGTGGGGCTTGTGCTGACCGACCCCCTCATCCCCTCCAGGCCTCCCCGGCTGACAGGCCGTGCAGGGCAGCCGAGTGCTGCTGGACCAGCCCTGCCACACCCGTTCCATCTGCTCTCCAGTTTGTTTGTTTGTTTGTTTCCTTTCCTTCTATCTTTCACAATTCTGGGGAAATTAGTTTCTAGAATTCAAACAGCCAGGAGGAAAGCCGGAGGTTATCCAACACATTTCCTACCACAAGGCAGGTCTGCAGCAATCCCATCCCCCCATCCCTCCCCAACCCCGCGCCCCCCAAGTCCTCTAAAGGAGATGGTGTCTTGGGCGAGGCAGACAGCCTGTGGTCTGTCTGACCTCTGTCCCTCTAGCTGGGCTGTTAGCCTGTGCCCTCTCGTTTGGCCCTGTAGAGAGGTGGAAAGAAGCTGGCCAGCCTACATCCAAATAACCCTCCTGAGGTTAAGAAGGGTGTTATTAAGGCATCCCTTCTCCAGAGTAAATAATCCTAGTGCCTTTAACCCTTTCCTCTCAGGTTCTGTTTTCCAAGCCTCTAATTATTTTCATTGTCCTCTCTGTAGTTTAGGATGGCACCCTATAATCATAGAATTTCAGAGCTGGAGGTTTCTAGGAGAGGTGTGGAGGGGAGCCAGATGCAGAGGGTTCAGGCCTCTCCTTGCCCAGTCGCCAGAGTGGGCAGCAAGCCCAGGAGGCTCCCCTTCACGACGCCGCTCCCCATCCCTCTCCCAGCAGGGGAGAGCCCTGCTCATTTGTCCTTAAAGCAAAAATTGATCGCGCCGTTCTGGTGAGCTGTGCGCTGTCTAGGCATTTTCAAAATTGTGACCTCCTTAACCCCTCCGCTGTCCTGCCAGGGAGCCTCATTTTGTAGGCAAGGAAACTGGCTCTGAGAGATTAAGTAACTTACCCAAATTCACACACGAAGAAAGTCCCAGGCCCCTCCATCCAAACTCCCTTCTCCTGCTACTCGCACCCCAATCCCAGTGGCGCCCACAGAGTCACTTCCCACAGACCTTTATGGAAGCATCTCTCTCCTGGAGAGTCTGTCAGGCTCCAAGGAGGCCAGAGCTGGGCTGCGGCAGGAATTGTCAGGATTCTCTCTCTCTCTCTCTCTCTCTCTCTCTCTCTCTCTCTCTCTCTCTATATATATATATATATATATATATATATATATATATATATATTTATATAAAGAGATTCATTTATATATCTTTATTTGTATATGAAGAGATTTATTTCAAGGAATCGGTTCATGCAATTGGGAGCTGGTAAGTGCAAAGTCCAGAGGACAGGCTGGCAGGTTGGAAATCAGGTGGGATTTGATGGCACAGTTTTTGAGGCAGAATTTCTTCAACAGGAAACCTCAGTTTTTACTGTTAAAGCCTTTCCACTGGTTCGAAGAGGCCCAACCACATTAAAGAGGTTAATCTCCTTCACTTAAAGTCAACTGACTGTAATGTAACCGCATCTACAAAATACCTTCACAGCAATACCTGGATTAGTGTTTGAGTAAATGACTGGGTATTACAGCTTAGGCAAGTTGACACAAAAAGCTGCCCATCACACGCTCCTTTATGGGTGTTGATGGGGAGAAGTTGGCTTGATCCAGCGGGCCTTTTCCCCAGAGTCCCAGGCAAGTGCTGGGAAGGTGCCAAGGAGGGCAGAGCCCTCTGTGAACCTCCCCATTATGAAGGTGCTAGGTCCCGGGTCAGGGTTACCCCACCAGAACGCTTCCCCCTGGGGATGTGCTGCCTTCATCTGCTTGAGAGCTGCATTGAAGACCCAGGGACTTTTCAGGGGGCAGAAGGCTTAGAAGGAGCAAAGGGCAATCCTCGGAGTAGGAGCAAGAGGACTGTTGCCCGAGTCCCAGGGACCGGGTAGGCCAAGAGCCCTTGAGGGTGCGGACCGTGTCTTATCTCTCTGTATCCCAGGGCTGGGACCATGGTCCGCGGGAGACGTGCTACAAATGTCTGTTCCTTTCTTTTCATCAGCCTCCCCGGTAGGTGCCTAAAACATTCTAGGCAGGTGGAAATCAGACCTGTTTTTAAAGTTCTTCCAATAAGAAAATTTACTGATAACAGAAATAGTATTTCCCAGTCTAGAGAGTTCTTCTTCTTCTCCTCCTCCTCCTCCTCCCCCTCCCCCTCCCCTCCCCCTCCCCCTCCTCCTCCTCCACCTCCTCCTCCTCCTCCTTCTTCTTCTTCTGGTCAGAGGGTATAACCTTTTCTTTTTAAAATAAATAAGTCCTGGGCTTCCCCGGTGGTGCAGTGGTTGAGAATCCGCCTGCCGACAGAGGGGACACGGGTTCGTGCCCCAGTCCGGGAAGATCCCACGTGCCGCGGAGCGGCTGGGCCCGTGAGCCATGGCCGCTGAGCCTGCGCGTCCGGAGCCTGTGCTCCGCCACGGGAGAGGCCACAACAGTGAGAGGCCCGCGTACCGCAAAAACAAAAATACAAAACAAACAAACAAAATAATAAAATAAATAAGTCCTGGTGATGTAAGGTACAGCATGGTGACAGTAGTTAAGAATACTGTAATCCGTATTGGAAAGCTGTTAAGAGAGTAGATCTTAAAAGTTCTCATCACAAGAAAAAAAATTAGAGAGTTCTTCTCAATATAAAATCAAAACGCCTCCAGTTTCAGGTCAAACTCTGTAGGGCTAGGATGCAGAAATGAGTAAATTAGACTTCAGAGATTTTATTGTTGCTCTGAAGTTTGAACCACCACAGCCTTCTGGCTGCTGTTTACAACTAGAGGCACACCAAAGGACAGAGACACCGGCACTTCAGAAGCCCCGTGCAAGCACTAAGATTGGACCAGAGCCCTCCTCTCACAGACACAATTGCCCCTCATCTTGTCTTTCACAGGGCTTGAGGCTCAGATAGACTCAAAGAAGAAGTTCCTGCAGCAAACAGTCCTAAAGCTTGAAATCAAATGGCTAAGGGATCTTGTGAAATCTTTTTCTTTGCAGGTCTTTTAGAGGACGTTTCTAGATATAGCATTTCTCAGAGGCAGGGAATGGACCAGCTGGCTGCTCCCTCTCAACCCTGGGATTCCTAGGGAACAGGAGGAGTTTTCTCCTTTTAAGGGGTTTCGTCTTTCATTTGGAGGTGATTGGTGAGAGAATCAGTAGGTGTTGCCAGGGCGCAGCAGTGGGTGGGTGAGGCTGTTCCACCCGCTGAATGAAGGGAGGCTTCCAGGAGGGGAATAGCTTGGAGATGCCTCATGAAACAAGCCTGGGAGGAGGCTTGGGGTTGGCTGGTAGGTGGGTATCGGAGGAAGGCACTTGGTGGGGGCTGGCTGGAAGGGCAGGCCTAGTCTGAAGAGGCAGGATTCTCCCCAGCTTCACGGGAGTCCTTCTCTGGAAGCCATACCTGTCAGCTCTTCTTACCTCCTAAACCTTGCAAGGGATGGGGTAGGGGATGGCAGCCAGTGACATTCCACCATCACTTGGTATGGGGAGAAGTGTTGCAGCAGCAAGGCTTTAAACTAGACCAGAGGGAGAACTGGATAAGATGGGAGATGAGTGACTGAGGGGCTCCAGGGACCCCTTTCTTTCAAGGCCTTTAAAAACAAAGAGGTTTCTTCTGTTCCCAGCACCCCCCTCAACTCCAAGCCACAGTGATGGCTATGACAGCCTTTGGGGGCTTTTTGCCAGTTTGCACGTGACACGTAGGTTCTGTGAGCCATCAGGAGATACCCTTTCGTGGAAACTGTGCAACTAGATTTGGGATTGAAGAGCAGCCAGACCCCAGCAGATAGTGTAGAGTGTAGTTTTGGGGGGCACAGTGGCAGAACCGGAGTGAGGGGTTTGGGGGAGCTCTGGGAGCAATCATTCTCCCATGGACGGTCCCCAGTGTCCACAGCAGACCTCAGTACTCCAGAGGGTAGAAATCCTTGCCTCTCTATTTCAGCCCTGGGACTGGTGGGCATGGAGTCATGGGGTCCCCGGAAGGACAATTGTTTCTTTGGCTTCTTCCCTCATTCAGACCTTGGATTCTGGAGGTTGCCAGGAGACTCTACCTAGACCTAGCGTCCATCATATGCCTTTGGAAGGAACACCCACACCAAGGGAAGGAAGGGCCAAAACACCAGTAAACCAGCAGTGACACAATTCAACTGAATAAATCTGCTGAGTCAAATCGAATGCTGCCTCTGTCTGGCCAGGGAGGATGCTTTTGTGCATGGGAAGTGAGCCATGCTCAGCCTGTTTGGAGGAACCAGCCTCTCTCAGCAAGGCCTGGGCTCTCCCTCCCACCGCTGGGCAGCCCCAAACTCTCACATGGATTTCTCTCATTCACAGACATGCCAGATTCAAATGACTGACTCACTGGTTTGCTTTCCCACCGGACTGTGAGCTCCCCAGCCACGAGATCTGGGACTCATTTACGCCTGTGTGATCAGTCTTGTTTAGAGCCTGGCATATGGTAGGAGGCTGGAGAAATATCAGTGTGAATGAGTGAGTAATTAACCCCATCGGGTGGTCTGAGCTAAATACCTCTGAGTAGGACAGACAGGGATGTAACAGGGTTTCAGAGGAGGGAGCCATCACTGTGGGCCTGGGTCAGAGGGAAAGCCTCGTGGAAGAGATAAAGTAGCCTTGTCTTCTATTGCCTTAAAATCACTTGAGCCCGCTTTGCTCCCTCAGGATAACTGAGAGTTGAAGTCTCCAGCGTCCCTTTTGCTATCCTCCTTCCTACATGAATTCCTCTACCGCAGTCACCAGCTGATCCTCCGTGATGTGCTGCAGTGACTCACAGTGGCCTGGCGGAGCAGACTGTGTTCATCTCTTCCCAGCACACCTCACGCTGGGAGCTTGAAACTGGCCAGGGAGGGAGAAATTGGCAAAAACTATAAACCAGTGCTATTTCACCCTAGAAGAGTTAGTTGCTAAATGTTTATCAGCACATTTGCCTACCTACTACCTGTCCATCTCCTTCCTTCTTTTCTCTTCGCTCCTCTTCCCTCTCTCCTTCCCACGAATCTTCCTTCCTTCCCTTTTCCCTTCCTTTTTTTTTTTTTAATCAATTCTTTTATCCAGTTCCCCACCTACCTACTCATCCATCCAACCACCATCCATCCGCCATCCATCCACCATCCACCCACCCATTTCTCACTTGGATCCATCTAACTTTTATTTCCTTTATTCATCCATCAATCCATCCATCCATCCACAAATGCTTTCTGAGCATCTTCTCTGGGTGGGCCTGTTCCCCAGGCTCAGAATCTTTCCCAGACTCCTGGAAGATAGGTGCATGAAGGACCAGTCCTCAGGAGGACTAGCAGAGGCCTCCCAGCCCAGCACCCCACGGTCAGCCGGCACTGCTGTTGGGTTCATAACCAGAACACTTTGGTTTCCCCTTTCTGCTTCTCCTTGCCCTCTCTGCTCTTTGCTCCTCATAGCCTGTTCTCACAGGGTCCAGGAGACACTAGCAGGGGAAGGAGAGGCATGTCCCCATCTCTCACTCCCTCCACACCTCAGGCAAGAGCCCAGTGGAATTGGGCCTGACTTGGAGAAAGGGTTTCCTGCCCCCAAAGTCCCCACGAGCTCTTAGACAACCTACCAGTGAGTTCAGACAAGATGGGGGGGGGGTCCCCTGGGGCCTGAGAACAGAGACATGAGGTGAGAGGGAAGCCCCATCATGAAGCAGCACCCTCTGCCCCCAACACCACCCCAGCCCTGCTCTTAAATCTCTGGCTGCTCTGTGAACCAAGCTTGTCTCTCGTTCCCAGGGGCTGTCATCACAAAGGGTTTGCTCTTCAGCCTGGTGAGCCAAAGGGGCTGTAGGGCTCCCAGAGCCCGACCTGGAGTCGAGGGGAAGGAAGGGGAACCCACTCCCCTGCACGCAGTCCAGAACCTGCCACCTCAGCCACGCCCATCGCCTGCACTGCCCCATCCAGCCCGGCCTGGGAGAGACACGGCCCTTTACTCTGTGCGGGAGTGTAGGCTTCCCAGAACCATGGCAGAGGGTCGCAGCCCAGAGGGCACTAGGTGGCATGTCCTGGCAGGAGTGGAGGGTCCCCAGTGTTCCTGCAAGGGGCTCAGAGAGAGGAAGAGGCTAGAGTCATTTTTCTCACTTCTTCCCCTGAGGTCTGTGTTTATATGACAGTCGTACCCAAACGTCTCACTTCGGAGAGTATCTGAGTCCACACTTCGCTGGCCTCTTTTCGGAGGGTATTGCCTGTGGCCTGGAACAGAGAGGGCGGGCAGATTTTGTTGAGTCACACAGCATACCTCCTGTGGAGACAGATGAGAGTGAAGTGTTTGGGCCCCGAGGATGCAGCCCCCTGTCCTGGCACTGCTTGCATTCCTGTCCCTCACTACTATTTCTCTGTCCTTTGGATCCAAGCAGGTTCTTTCTACCTGCTCTGAGAGAAAGAACATAAGGCTGTATGCACCTTGTTCGCGCTGCTGGGACAGGCGTGACTTTCCGAAGCTGTCTTCCACTGCGATAGTCAGGTGGCTGATGGGACCTTAGCATCTCAAAGGCCTTGGGTTCAAATCTCAGCTCCACCAGGACTCAGCTGACTTAGGCCAGAGAGTTACCTTCTTAGGGCTTCAGTTTTCTCATCTATTAAATGGGGATAATTAAACAGGTTGCTGTAAGGTTTAAGTGAGCTCATACAGGTAGTGTGCCTAACACAGTGCCTGGAAGTTGGCATGCAGGATTAAATGATCAGTAGCCATTTCCCTCCAAATCCTAAAATCCAAATCAGACTGAATCCATCATTCCCTTTAAGATGAGAAGCAACTCCATCGTCTCAGGGCAGCAGGGGATCTTCCTCTGAAACCTGGGCCCTCAAATCACGAGGTTATTTGGCTTGTGTGACCCAATTAATAGCCCTCTGTCCTGTGGGCCTCCGCGGGCACCTCACCTTCTGTCCCGGGGGCTGCTCAGCTCAGTGAAACCTGTGAGGACAGAGGCTCCCACTTTCCTGATGAGAAGAAAGTGAGTCAGGAGGAAGCAGCCCAACTGGTTGCTGAGCCGTGGAAAATAGTTAAACTGGGGGAGAGAAAAAACACTTGTTTAAAAAATCAGGCTAGGTATGAATGTGTAGGGTGTGGCCCCCTGTATAATTAGCTGCTCTGGGAGCTGCCTGCCTCTCCGGGCCCGGGGCGCGTTGAGTCAGGTTCGCCTGCGGCCCCTCCTCTCCGCTCCTCTTCCCCTCTCCCTGTAGGTGTGTCTTGGGCTCTGCGGCTGCCTGTCCCACTCCTGCCAAGACGCCGTGTGAGAGGTCACCCACCGCACCTCCAGCAAGCCCGACACAGACCAGCCAGGCGACCCACAATGGAAGCTGCAGATGCCTCCAGGAGCAATGGGGCCAGCCCGGAAGCCAGGGGTGCCCGCAGCTCGCTGGGCCCCAAAGGCAGCCCGGAGAATGGGGCCAAGGCCGAAGGCATAGAGGCCAATGTCACCAACGGGCACAGCAGGGAAGCGGCCGAGGGCAAGAGCCTGGGCGGCTCCCTGAAGCCAGGCGAGGGAAAGGGCCCCCTGTTCTTGGGCAACAAGGGGCGGCGGCCCATCATCCAGTTTGTTGAGTCTGTGGATGACAAGGGCTCCAACTACTTCAGCATGGACTCTGGAGAAGGCAAGATGTCCCCCTATGCCAGGCTCCAGATGGGGGCCACCAAGAAGCCACCCGTCACCTTTGCCGAGAAGGGGGAGCTGCGCAGGTCCATCTTCTCGGAGCTCCGCAAGCCCACGGAGTCCATCACGGAGCCTGGGGACCTCCAGCAGAACAGCTCCCCCCGGGCCGCCTCGAGCAAACTCCTGAGCTCCAAGTCGGGCTCCGAGGAGGTCCTGTGCGACTCGTGCATTGGCAAAAAGCAGAAGGCCATCAAGTCCTGCCTGGTGTGTCAGGCCTCCTTCTGTGAGCTGCACCTCAAGCCCCACCTGGAGGGCGCCGCCTTCCGTGACCACCAGCTGCTCGAGCCCATCCGGGACTTCGAGGCCCGCAAGTGCCCCCTGCATGGCAAGACCATGGAACTCTTCTGCCAGACGGACCAGAACTGCATCTGCTACCTCTGCATGTTCCAGGAGCACAAGGGCCACAGCACCGTGACCGTGGAAGAGGCCAAAGCCGAGAAGGAGGTAACAGCGGGCCCCTCCAGGTCTCCCCTCCCTTGGCGCGTCCTCTCACCCCGTCTTCTCCACTGGGGTTCCCAGGGTCTGGGGCTTAAGTCTCTGCTGTCCCTTGTCCCCTCCCGCCCCCAGGCTGGGAGTCAGAGACGGTTCCCCAATCCTCTAAGGCCTCAGGAGACCAGGCATCTCCTAGATGAGCAAATGGGGGCTCAGCAAAGATGGGGGGCTTGGCCAAGGTCATAGGATAAATTCAAGTCAGGTCAGGGGATAGCCCTCAATCCTGGGCTCTGTGTCTAGCTGGGTCTTTTCCTTCTACCTTCCTTCCTTCCCTCCCTCCCTCCCTCCCTCTCTCCCTCCCTCCTTCCTTCCTTTCTTTTTTACTTAAAGGAGAGAGAATTCTTCCCACCTGAGCAGGGCTGGCTCCTGGGATGAGTCATGGGTGAGGAGAAGGGAATTTGAGGACCACTTCAAGGCCCTTTTTTTTCCTGGCTTCAGAGTTGGCTTTTGCAGTCCAGTGTCTCCTTCTTGTTCTATCTGATCCCCCAGCCGGTCTCTTGACTCTCCCGGTGGCCTCCTTTATCCTTCCCTCCGCTGGGCCCCGTGTGCTCTGTGTGTGTGGTTGGACGTGGACATACCTCCGGCCGTAGGTGGACACTCTTGGCGAGGGTTGGAGTGGGGGTGTGTGTGTTATATTCAGTTGTGGATGTTTGCATATGACTGTATATGTGATGTGTTCAGTGCGCTTGCATTCTGTGTATGTGATCCTGCATGTGCTTCTGTGGGGAGGAGCGGGGGCGCGTGGAAGCCTGTGAATGCGGACACCTTACACCTGGAGAGGGTGAGCTGGACCAAAGGTTCAGCTGTGGCTGTCGCTCCTGACTCCGGAGATGCTGGGCTGGTCTCCCTGCGGCAACACAGCTCGGTGACATGGGCGGTCTCCAGCCGGCGGTCAAGGCAGGGCACCTGACTTTCCGCACCCCGCGGACCGGGGCAGCACAGGACACCCTCTGGGCCCGGCCTTCCTAGCTGGGAGTCTGTAGGTTACTCTCTCCTACCCACACCCCTGGACAGGAAGGATGAGTCAGAGATGAGAAAAGACTCAAAGATCCTTTTCAGAAGCCTCTTTCGGCCCAGGAAAAAGGTGATCCCAGTTTCCCTACATCCCTGACCCCAGTCTGGCATCAAGCTTCAGATAGGGAGATGGAGATGGGGCAGGGGCCACGGACCCCGCCTCCAGGACCTCACCTAGGAAATCTATGCAGAACGAGGGCCGATCATCCTCAGCCACCGCAACCAAGAAATTGCAGAGCCCCAGGCTGTGTTTTAGGAGACCTGACTTCCAGCCCTGGTTTTTGCCTCTAACCATCTGTGAGATGGTGGACAAGTCCCTTCCATTCGCTCAGGCTTGGTTTCCCTTCATGTGAAACTAAGGGATTGGACTAGATTGGAAGTTTTCAAATGACCCCTGGAGCCCTAGGATTCTTGGGAATGTCTTTGAGGTGCCAGGGATGAGGAGGAGGGGGTCGAATTGATGCCAAGGAGTCAGGGGACCCCTGTTCCCACCCCCAGTGCAAGCAGCTCATGCTCTTATTTATCTGTAGGGTTTGGCCCCAAATTTCATCTGAAACAAGGGTATCTCCACCTAAGAAAAGCCTGAGTGCCCCCAGAGGACAGGACGGTCTTGAGCAGTTTTCTCTAGTGGCGCCTGGGACTCGGACTTCACGTTCTAGTACTGGGACAAGACTCAAAGACACAGTTCTCACCCTTGAAGGCTCATGATGTAGGTCAAGAGGCAGAGCTCAGATGCACAAACAAGCCTGGGGCGTATCCCCCCAGTTACACAGCAGTGGCTTTAAGTAAACATCAACTTGCAGAGGACAGAACGTCAGACTGGAGCGTTAGCGATCTCGTCGGCCTGCTCTCCACCTTGCATCCCCATTCACAGGCCCAGAGAAAGGAAGAGACCTGTCCAAGCTCAGTGTTTGCGGAAGAAGTTCCCTGAGTCCTCGACCAATGTTGGAGAGCAACTTAGGGGAAGGGTTAGGGTTCCTTTGAGGGGGCTGGGATTACAGGGACTCAGGGGAAAATGTCTGATTCACTGGAGTGACTTTAGGGGTGGGAGCTTCAGACTGTATATGTGTGTGTGTGTGTGTGTGTGCGCGTGTGCGTGTGTGTGTGCATGTGTGTGTGCACACCAGCATGTAGGTAGGCAGAGATGGGTGGTGCCAAGCAGCTGAGTGGAGATGGAGATGGAGTAGAGCACTTTGTCCCGGTCTGGCTCTGCTGGAATGTCAGACGTGAGGGATGTTGGCACAGAGCAGTGTTAGATGGGTTGACAGATCAAAGTGGACTGACGTGTCAATCCTGGCATCCTTTGGAGGCAGCCCCTGCAGACTCAAACGTGAGGGCCTCACATAGCTTTTTAAATTTTTTTTTTTTAAAGAAGATGTTGGGGGTAGGAGTTTATTAATTAATTAATTTATTTTTGCTGCGTTGGGTCTCTGTTTCTGTGTGAGGGCTTTCTCTAGTTGCGGCGAGCCGGGGCCCCTCTTCATCGCGGTGCGCGGGCTTCTCACTATCGCGGCCTCTCTTGTTGCGGAGCACAGGCTCCAGACGCGCAGGCTCAGTAGTTGTGGCGCACGGGCCCAGCTGCTCCGCGGCATGTGGGATCCTCCCAGACCGGGGCTCGAACCCGTGTCCCCTGCATCGGCAGGCGGACTCTCAACCACTGAGCCACCAGGGAAGCCCACACACAGCTTTTTCCAAGGAGCCCCGTCCAGAACCTCCTCTGCGGCCTGGTTGGTGAGGCCCAGGTGAGGTGATCGCTGACCTATCTTGGTTACTTGCACAAAAGTGTAGACAACACCCAGGGCTGCGGTGCTCATCTCTTGGGCCTCGGATCTTGCTACAGACTCCGAGAAGAGGCAGTGCTGGAGAAAGGCCACTTGGTGTGCCAGCATGACAACCCTTCCTCTGCTGACCCAAGATCAGAAGGTTTCCAATTCCACTCCGAATGTCACAGGGAAGGTCCCCGGATGTCCTGTGGTCCACCCCTCTGCCTCCGGGCATTTCCCAGGCTGGATTAGACTGATGAGATTGCAGCGTACATATCCATCCTTCCCTGTGTCTCCTGGCCCTCCCTTCTGCCTATCCCAAGGGCCTTCTGCTGCATTGGGTCAGGGTGAAGGATTCCTGGCCACGGCTGCTTGCTGCAGGGCGGCCTGCCTGTCCTGGGTCCTCTTGGGCTCTGGGTGGGCAGCCTGGCAAGGCGGCGGGAGAAGTGCTCAGGCCAAGCATTGCTCTGGAGGGCGAGGTCCTAGCTCGTCAGCGCGGCTCAGATTCCATGCCTCGGTCGTTCTCCTGACGCCATCATTTGGCTCGGTTCCTCTCTGTCACCATGGCCTGTGGTTTTGCTTCTGGTCTCGTTGCCCAATTCTTCCTTGAAGAATGAATTGCCAGCCTGCTGGGCATGGGCAGCTGCTGCTCATTGAGTTTTGGGAGCTGTGCTGGTCTGGGCTTTGGGGGCTCTTTGGGTGGTCAGCCATGACCGGGGTTTGGGAAGAGGAGCCAGGCGAAAGGCCTATAGGGTGCGGTGGCGGGTGCTGGGACCATCCTCCCCAGAGAGCCTGGGGGAAAACTTCTGCTCTGGGACAGGGTGGGTGAGAAAGGAGGTAAGATGAACTCTGTGGGTGCTGGGGAGGAAAGGACAAAATAAAAGAGGTACAGAGACAGGAGGCAGGGAAGGAGAGTGCCGGGGAGGCAGACAGGAGACACCCCTGTCTTTATGGAGTACATCTATGTGCCGGGCGCTAGCCTGAGCATTTCCACGGTTCCTCCTGACCATGGTCCCACGGGGTGGGAGTAACTGCATCTATTTTATAGGTGAAGAAATGGGCTCAAAGATGCCAGGAACCTCACCCAAAGTTACAGCACTGGGAGGTGGCAGAGCTGGGATGCAGTTTCATTGTGGCCATAGCCCAGCATGTTTTCTCTCCACCATTTTAAATGTTGTTTTTATAGGGTTGGCAGTGGCTCCTTGGGGTCACCTGGGAGGTTCTGATTCAGGGGGTCGGGGCCTGGGATCTGTATTTTTAAGTCACCCTCAGGGATTCGAATAAGTAGTCAGGTTGGAAATCAGGAATCTAGTCCAGTTTTACCAGGAAGAAACCGAGGCCTGGGAGGTGGGGTAATATGTCAAGGGCCCAATGCTGGTCTGGAGACAGTCTGGGTGATGCTCTTCCCACCCTGTCCCGTCCTGACACCCAAGGGAGCCGAAGGACCGGTGTGTCCCAACTAAGCAGAGTCATACTGGGCTGTCTGACGTCTGTGTGGAAATGGGGAAATCTCTCCAGCGTTTCAGATTCTTATCCATATAATCACCATTTGTCTGAAAGTACAAATCTGGCAATTAACTGGCTCATTTGGCAAATGGCACAGCCAACGGCCTGTGTGATTAATTCAGACCAGGGGAGGATCCCTCGGGGCCCCGTCTCCTCTTCCCTGGGGGCAGCGCAGGCACGTTTCCAAGTGAGCGCTCAGGTGCGTCTGCACCTGAAGGCCCCGTCTGTCCCGGCTGAGACACCACCAGCCACTGGCCACCCCTCTGCTCCCCCAAGGCCGGAAGGATTTCAAGGCTGTGTGGCTTACACAGGCCTGTCCCAGGCAACCGAGCGAGAGGCAATGGACATGGAGGAGTGTGGGAGAAGGAACGAAGAAGGCATTTAGGGACAGGCCTGGGCAGGCTGTAGGGAGTGAGCTGGGGAGAAGGAGGAAGTCGGGAGGGAGGTGTAGACGGGTGGAGCTGATGGGAGCTGAGGCCCTGTCAGACATCAGGAGATTTAATCAGGTTTCAAGGGAGGAGGGAAAGAAGGAGAAAGCGAGGCCTCAGGGGGTGATGGGGAGGGTGTAGGGAGGAGAGGAGAAGAGGCAGAATGGATGAATTGCCCCATCCGTGAGGTGGAGGGGCTTGGGCAGGAGTGAAGGGCACGGATGATGTCCTGGAAGGTACAGAGGATAGCCCAGAGGTTGAGGCCATGCAACAGAGCTGAGTCCTGTTGCTGTGTCGTGGTCTTCCCACTTCCTCGCCGGGAGAACTCAGGCAAGCTCCTCAGTGTTTCTGGGCCTTGCTTTCTGCATCTGTAAAATGGGGATATCCTGCTTGCCTCCCCAGGGGGCTTTTGCAGATGAAAGGAGAAATGCGGGCACATAGTGGATGCTCAGTAAAGCAGCTAGGCTCCTTCCTTCTAAGGTTGCAGGAGAACCCAGTATTTTGGAGCCTTCCCATGTTTTATTGTTTCCTATATCCTGCCTTTTCTGGCTTCTGTGCAACCCTGCCAGCAGGGAAAAACTGCCAAGGGCTAAACAGATGCTGGCTAAACAGGGTTTCACCCCAAACCCTCTTCTCCTGATAGGGTGGTACTCATCCCAGAGGTGAGAGCAGACCCTTCTAGTAGCACAGAGTTCCCAGGCCAAGGTCCCTGGTGCCCTGCAAGTCTGGCCTTGCAAGGGCCCCTCCCAGCCGATGTCGACTTCCCTGGTGCCCCAAAGAAACCAGGAGACTAGTCTCTCCTCCGCCCTGACTGTTCCTGCCCACTGCTGCAGACAGGGCGGCTCCGCTTTTGACCCTTCTCTCGCCTGTTTCCAGATCAGCTGCCTCTCCCTCCGGCCCTCCCAGGTCACTGGCCGACACCTCTGGCTCTCGTCTGTGTGCCCCCCGCTAGCCTCCCTCTTCCCTGCCTCTCTTGCTCAGGATGGAGCCCAGGGGCGGACTCCTGCTACCCTTGGCTGAGGTTCTTCATTTTTCTAGAGCCCATGGACTCTCCCTCCTCTGTACTCAGTGCCTTCTTCCTCCCTCTTGCCCAGTGAGTCTGTGCTCTGCTGGTAAGACCTTTCCTCACCTTAATCCCCATATGCCCCACAGCTGCCAGCAGGTCCCATGAGCACCTCCGCTCACTCCGCTGGCTCCTCACCTTCACCTTCTCTAGGCAAACCTTCTCCCCTCGCGCAGGGGGTTAGCCTGCCTGCACCAGCCCCGTTATCCTACCTCCTTTCCACTTTCCCCAATATCCTCCAATCTTCAGCTCCCCACCATCTAAGCCTCTACTTGGCATCTGCAGCCCAATGTCTTGACCTAACCTCCCTTCACCCCCGGACGATACACTCTGTATCCCGGCTGTGTACGTAACCACTCCTGGGCTCCAGCACCACGGCACACCCCATCCACACCGCTGAGCTCCACCAAGACCTCACCTGTTTGCACCTGCCCACTCCCCTCACTTACCCGTGCCCCGTGGGCCTGCCCGCCACCCTGTCCTCTCCCCTCCCAGCCCGGCTCCTGGTCCATGGAAGGTGCCCCACCCAGCAGTGGGGACGGGACCACTCGTCAGCGCTTTCTCTGTGTCAGGTGCTCTCTGAGAGCCTCACTTACCTGATCCCAGTTCATCCCACACCTGGCTGGGAGACGGCCCTCATACTACCTCCAGGAAAAATGGAGTGACCGAGGCCCCAAGTTTGGTAACTTGTGAAGGCCACCTGCCTAGAGGTGGTGGTAACTGGATTCAAAGCCTTGGAGCCCCAGTCCTGGGCTCTGGGTGGGCTCCCTCCTGGATCCCCCAGGCTCATTTCATGGAAGAAATGCCCTGCGCCTGCCCCCCGGCCCCCCAGGCCTGGGGGTGGGAGTGAATGCACTTTTCTTCTCTGCTTTCCTTGTTCTGGGTGCTGAGGTAGGGTGAGAAGCCCCAGTGCCAGCCGCTCTATTGCTGAGCTGGTGAGGATGTGTCAGCTGCCGGGGGAGGCGGCTTCCAGCATCCCATCCCCCTGGGGCCTTGCTTGCTGGGGGTGAGGGGCTCTGCACGGACGGGAAAGTTGCCCAGCACAGACCCACTGTCTGGCCTTCAGGCTGCTTCCTCACAGCTCAGACCCACCTACCAGTCCCAGGCTTCTCAGGAACCTTCCAGGCCGCCGGCTCTGCCAACCTCGGAGTTCCGCCCGCAGAGAGTCTCCACTGCCCACATGGGGTCTGGGTCCCTTGGCTCTCCAACCTCCCACCACCGTGTCTATTGACAGCTGGCTTCTCCCAGCCTTTGTCCAGAGACCAGGCCAAATCCTCATCTTCCTCCGCATCTACTCCTCCTCTTAAACATTTTCCCTCCCTGGTGATGGCATTTTCCGTGTTGTGGGATTTCCAGCACGTAGCTCGTGGGGCACATGCTTTCTGAGAAGAACTTAGAGTCTCTGGTCTGGGGAGCCCAGGGGTGTGGGCAGAGCAGGTAGGGTTGGAATCCCGGACTGTCTGTCTGGGGGCTCGGCAGCTCCTGCTCTAGGCCTTCCCACCTTCTCCACCAGCTTCTCGGCCCTCTGGGCACTTTTTCAAGAAAGCCAGGACACTCTCTCCTCCATCAATCCACTCCCCTGGGTGTCTGCACAGGGACCCACCAGCAGCCCCCTGGCCTGGGAGAGTATCCAGGAGGGGTGACGTGTGCGCCCAGCTGCTCAGGACTCCTTGCCAAGAGAGCTCACATTCCTGGTGGTTTATGGCTTCCACATCTTGACTCTTCTTGTGGTTCCTCAAGGAGATGGCGGGAAATGGGTGGGACTCTGTGTTCAAAACCCAGCGTAGTGGGGAGACCGGTGAGCACCCCAATGCCTTGGTCTCCTGCCTTCAGGTGGAGATCACCCACCTGTCTTCCAAGCTGGCAGGTGCTTTGGGGGCACTAGTGGGGAACCCACAGAACAAAAGAGGTGCCTCTTGGCTCAACTGGATTGACCTTAGCTTCACGGCTCCACTTTTGTCTCTGTTGTAGCTGTTTTTCAGAGAAGGACATTCCTCCAATGGAAGGAAACTATTATCCATACTTTCCGTGTCCATCAGAGCTCATGTCCCAGCTCATTCCTGATGCATCCTCTTCCCAACCCACCCCAGACCCTGACAGCCCATGTTCTCTTCCTGAGCGGGGGTGCCTAGAACCTCTCCTTCTCTTCTCCTATCCGCCCTCACCGCCTCACTTGCTGGCCTCTCTCCTCCCCCAGGGACCCTGAATAAAGTCCCGATCTTGTCCAAACTGCAGACGTCACTCCCTTTCCCATAAACAGGTTTATAGCTGTGCCTGTCCAGACAGAGTCCCCGCTGGCGGCAACCCAGGCTCCTGCTTGCAACACAAGCCTCACGTCATATCACAGAAACGCTGCACACGGTTACTGCCATGGGACACTCCCTGGGCTGGGCTCTGCTGAGCTGGGCTGTGTCCCCTTTCTCCCCTAAGCTGCTCCCCAATGGCCCCAGGTCCATTGAAAGGAGTGGGAACCCCATAAATGAGCTTCCTTCCTGCTCACGTTGGGTGGGAAGCCTGGCAGAGGGTCAGCCTTATGAAGACATGGCTGGGCTGCCCAGCCCCAGAACCCTGAGTTTACAGTGAGATGGCATTTGACTTGTCACTGGATCCTCGGTGGCTGGCGTTGGTGCCTGGCATTTCCGACGGCCTGATGAGTGTTTGCTGAATGAACAACGGAAGGGCTGAGTGGTGGACCCTGCTCGAGTTTGCCCCCTGGGTGGGCCCACTCCCTGACTCTCTGGTTCTCTTCCACCTCTTCTCCCTGACCTCTCCTCCAACTCTGGCTCCTTCCCTGCAGACAGAGCTGTCACTGCAGAAGGAGCAGCTGCAGCTCAAGATCATCGAGATCGAAGATGAAGCTGAGAAGTGGCGGAAGGAGAAGGACCGCATCAAGGTGAGCGGCCCCCAGGGCTCTCCCTGACCTGTGCTGCCGGGAAGTGGCAGGCCTGTGCTCCAGCTCGGGGTCTCAGGCCCGCAGTTAAAACCCACACTCGTTTCTTCTGGGTTCTCTTGACCCCTTCTAAGTGTGGGCCAGGCATCCATGTTGCCCAGCAACTAATGCTCATTTTACATCATCCCAGCAAATAAAAACCCTGGACCAACTTGTCCTCCAGTGTGGCTTCCAATGTCCACCGATGTCTGTTCTGCCCACCAGGCTACACAGCCGCTAAATGCATGCTATTTTCCCTTTACTTGTGTCAGTGCGGCTAGATGTATGTCTTCCATGGTTTGAATGCTTGGAAACTAGAACCTGAAATCACTGACTCTTGACCCTGGTTACATAAACAGCTCAGTCATTCACTTTCTGAATGATGTTTGGGTCTGGTTGAAGTTTCAATGGACACACCCTGACTCATCTGGGAACTTCTGGGCCCATGGAGTTACCCAAGGGTGGAATGATGGTTTATGTCAACCCACCAAGGGGGAGGAGCTGCTGATAGATAAGAAAAGGTGGCCTGTTAATAAAAACCCTGGCCATCTCTATTAAGAGATGGCATCCCTCAATGATGCCTTTGAACAGGCATTTCTTGGTTGAATAGGCTTGCAGGCTCAGGGCAGTAGAAATGCCCTGACTCTATGTTGGGAACCTAAAGTGCACCCTCTAGGGAGATTTTTAATTACTGAAACTGTCCTTCCTCTCTCCCCTCACTCTGGACGCAGAGCTTCACCACCAATGAGAAGGCCACCCTGGAGCGGAACTTCCGAGAGCTGATGCAGGACCTGGAGAAGCAAAAGGAGGAAGTGAGGGCAGCACTGGAGCAGCGGGAACAGGATGCTGCAGACCAAGTGGAGGTGATCGTGGATGCTCTGGAAGAGAGGGCCAAGGTGCTGCAGGATGACAGGCAGACCAGGGAGCAGATACACAGCATCAGTGACTCAGTGCTGTTTCTGCAGGTAACAAGTAACTCCTCTGTCATTCAGTCCCTCACTCCTTCTATCCACTTATCCAGACCCTCATCCAGTGTCCTTCTGTCCATCCATCTATCAATCTACCATCCACCTATCCACCTCCCATCATCCATCCATCTATCCATCCATTCATCCCTCTAAGCTCCATTCCATCTGTCTATCTAATTTTTCCATCCAAGCCATTTCCTTACCTATTTTAAAGATGGCACACAAATATCACTTTGTCCCAACTTCAATTGATAAGTACAAATAGTGCTCCAGGCTCAGTAGGAAACAGTTCTGTGATCGATTAGTGATGCCTGCACTGGGTATGGGGGTGTGTAACATATAAGCGCTCCATATTTGTTATCCTTCATCTTGTCTGTCTGTCATTTCCTCCATCCATCCTTCCACCTGCTTGACTGTGTTGGGTACTGCATGCCCAGTACTCTATTAGGGGCTGTGGAGAATAGAAAGGTATAAGACATGGTTATTGCCCTCAAGGAGCTGCAATCCGGCTGGGAAGATAAGACACGTACAATTAGAGAACAATATAGAAGAAGGTGTAATTAAGTGATAAAGCCTAGGGTTCAGGAGATAAGAGCCTGTGGAAGCTCTGGGAAGGGCAAACAGGCTGGAGACAGCTTTGTGGAGGCGGTGGAATTTGAACTGGGTCTTGAAGGCCCATTAGGATTTGAGATGAAGGGATTCTCCAGTGAGAGGGAAGGGAGGTGAGAAGTGACAAAGTGTAGAGGCAGTGAGTGGGCATGTGCAGGAGGAGAAACCACCATGACTGACCCATACACTAGTAATTTCTTGCCTTTCTTTGGTGCTTTCACACCCAAAGACTTCACAGCTTGTGTCACACCCATAAACGCCTATGAGGTAGGCACAATGCATCCAGTTGAAGAGATGGGAACCACGGAGTCACAAGTCTCGGTGCTAGTGCCATTAGGGATATTAGCATCTAGTGGATTTTAGTTGAACCCTTTCATTTTACAGAAGAATAAGAAACAAGTGCCTAGTGGGGAAAAGTGGGACTAGTTAGTTAGCAGAGCTAGATCTAGAACCCAGCTCCTCTGCCTCCTGTGCTGAGCCTTCCAGATGGACCATGAAAGCCCCGTGCAGAGAAAGGTCCCCATAGCTCCCGAAGACCCAGAAAGTTAATGGCTTCTTTCCTTTCCTGGTAGGAATTTGGTGCCTTGATGAGCAGTTACTCTCTCCCGCCGCCCCTGCCCACCTATCATATTCTATTGGAGGGAGAGGGCCTGGGGCAGTCGCTGGGCAACTTCAAGGACGACCTGCTTAATGTGTGCATGCGCCACGTTGAGAAGATGTGCAAGGCGGACCTGAGCCGTAACTTCATCGAGAGGAACCACATGGAGAACGGTGAGTCCCCTCTTGTGGGCAGGCCCCAAGGCCGTGGATGTTTCCTCCCAGGTCAATTCCTGCTGCCTGGTGCAGGCCGACAACGAGCCAGCTGGCCCCTCACTGTTCCCAGCCACCCATCCCACTTAAGGGTGTTTGGACTAGGATTCAGGGATGGTACCCCCCCTCCCTGGAAGTTGCTGCCACAGTTATGCAGCTATTACAAGGGGCCTCCAGGGCAGGAAGCATCCCAGGCACTGGCTGCACAAGTGTCCTCTCTGTGGGTTGTCCATCAAACTCAGGGTTTGGTTTCATTCAGCTCTGCGTCTGGTTGGCGGACCCAATCCAGCAGCTGTGTAGATGCTGCAGCTTATAAGGGCCAGACTCCAGCCCGGTGGCTTTGCAGGTTCCAGTGGACATGACCTTGAACTGCGTGTGTGCTTGGAGGGAGAACCTGCCTGTCACCATGGCCGTGCTGAGCAGTGTTGAGCCCAGAGGTGGACTTGGCCTGGTGGCCCAGCTGGAGATGGTTGGGCACAGAGCGTCTCGGTGACTCACCAGCTCCCCTGAAGTCAGCTTCTCTACTGAATCACTCTGTCCTCTGCAGAGGCAACTGAGTCATCTCACAGCACCCTAACATGAGAAACTGCCCCTTTAAGTGCTTTTCCACCAGTCCCCACCCAGTCTCTTTAGGGCCTGAAGCTGGACACTTTCCCCAAGCCCCGCCCAATGGCCCAGGCCTTGAGGTTGCAGCCTAACTAGTGACTTCTAGCCCCAGCACCCCGAAGGCAGTGACCCTGGTCTTTGGTCTCCGAAGGGAGCATGTGATTCTATGGGGTATGAGAAGGGGGTAATAGTGTGCAGAAGGGCTGGGTCTCAGGGGGCAGCGTCTGTATATCTTGGGGATGGTGATGTCACATAGTGTCCCCGTGAGATGTGAGGGACATTCAGTCACACCTGAGGACAGACAAGCCATTTCAGCAAGACCATCATTTGGCTTCAAGGGGCACCTGGGTCCTGCAATCCTAATGACCATGGCGACCATCCGGAGGGGACGGCTCACAGCGATTGGGTGCTCCCTGGATGCTGGCTTTGTGTGAACGCCTCCCTTACATTATCTTAGTCTTCCTGTGGGATGAATTGCACGTCACAGATGAGAAGGCTTAGGCTTAGAGAGGCTTTTCAAAGGTCACATGGCTAAGCAGGGGGCGAGCTGGGTTTCACGCTCTGCTGTTCAGCGCCTCCACCCGGTGTCTTCTCATCTGGGAAGCAGCTGCTGCTGGTGGCCGTGCAGAGGAGCTGGGAGTGTGACGATCATGACCCCTGGGGTACACACCTGGTACGGGAGCCCCTCTGCTGAGGTCTGGTCGGACCGATGAGGACAGCCCTGACTGGGTGGGGGTGGTCCCCCCCACGGCCTGCGGCCCACCCACTATGCCATTTCTAGGTCATGATTGTGCTGGCCATGGCCTCTGTGCAAGTGGGGCCCTGTGCCCTGTCCAAGGTGTGCCGGGAAGCGGCTGCCAGGAGAGGATGGGTGCTACTGATGTCAGCAGCCCTGCACCTGTGCCTGGGGTCCCGGGCCTCCATGTTGGCGTTTTGGCACTGCCGTGTGCTTGGGAGTGTGTCTGGCTGTAGGAGGTGGGGCGTGGGTGGCCGGTGAGTCAGACCTTGGAGTGACCGTCTTCTCTGCCTTGATTGCAGCCTGCCCACCGGACAGACCAGGGACTCAGTCCTCACCGTCAAAGGTGTGGGGTCTGAGACGCACCAGAGCCTCTTCATCCTGGGCTTGGTGGGGACGGGGTGGGGCCAACATCACGGAGGATTTCTATTTGTCGTGAAGTGCCTACTGAGTGCCAGGCCCCTGCCTGGCACACGTGATGGAGATGAAGGAAGAGCTTCCTCACTCCTCCTCTTGGCCGGGAGAGAGGGAGAGAGAAGAGCAGAGGCGAATGTAGGAGGCTGGGAAGTAGCAGGAGAACGGACTGGGGCAGAGGGCAGTTGGGGAAAGGCAAACTTGGAGCCACAGATTTGTTTGGGTTCAGGGGTCTGCCAGTGGGTGTAGGGGGGAGTCGGTTAGGGCTAGTTACCCCTCCTGAGTAGCTCACTCTCCCCTGCACGGCTCCACAGCTGGATCCCTGGCCATGGAGGCCAGTGCTGGGACTTCATTCCATCTCCTTCCTGGGCTGCCAGCAGTGGCTGAGACAGAGCCAGGAAATAGGGGTGAAGGCTCAAGCCCCACATCTGCCCTTATTGGCCATGTGACATGGGGCAGTGGCTTCCCTCACCTCCTGAGCTTCAGTTTCCTTATCTGTCACCTTGGCATCTTCATACCAACCCAAGGGTCGATGCCCACATCAAAGAAGAAGTGAAACTCAGCAGCACCTCGTAAACTGCAAAGTGCCTTGCACACGTCTTCCTCACAGGGGCCAGTCCCAGGGAGGGTGGATGGCCCACCACACAGACCCTCTCTCTCGCCCCCCAGGAGCTCAGGGCCGGAGGGGATGCTGGGCAGGGGGCCACCTTCTCCAAGGTTGGGGACCTCGCCTCTCCCTGGGACAGAGGGGTTATGGGCTGTCTCAGCGACACCCTCAGTGGCTCAGCTCATCCTCCCCACCCGCCCCTCTGCTGACCCGGCCTCTCTGCTTCCCAGGGGGTGACCGCTACGCGAACAGCTACAGTAACAGCTACACCAGCGAGTGGCGTGCTCCAGACACCGTGAAGAAGTACTCCATGTACCTCACATCCAAGGGTAAGGGAAGGGAGCAGATCCTCCGCTGAGGGGGTCGTCCGGGAGAGGAGCAGCCAGGTTCCCCTGGGGAGTGACCCTCGCGGATAGGCCTGGGAAGGTCCTGGCGCCTGCCTGCTCCCCGGTGTAAGTAGCAGCACCTCCTCTCGCCCTCTGTCTGGCACCTTCTCTTCAGCTTCCCTGCTCTGTGCCCACCCCTCCCACCCCCGTGCCTCCAGCCCACACCCTCCTTCTCTTTCCTTCCGGAGGGGCTCCTGGCTGCTGGCCTCAGCCTCTCCCATCCACCAGGCTGAGCTGTGTTTTGCTTCTGCTGAGGTTTCTGTGGTCCTGAGGGAGGGCTGGCTTCTCCAGAACCATCCTGCTCCTCCAGACAGGGGGACTGATGGCTGCTCTTTTAAATTCCTCAGCCCCGCTCTCCCCCATGCACGCCAGCCGCTCAGCCCTCCTTCCCAGGCCCTGGCAAGGCGCTGCCTGCGGGGCGGCAGCCCAGCTGGGCCTGGGTAGAGAGACCAGCGCCCGCCTGTCCTTGCCCTGCGGTAGCCCGTCACATTCTTTGGCACCAGCAACAAACCACAGCAATGCCCGTGACGTAAGGGTGGGTGTGCCCGGTGGACAGAGGCATATGTGCAAGTGTGTGTGTTGTGAGGGGCCGGGGGTCAGGACAGGAGAGGGTGTGCAGGGAAGGGAGAGAAAGGAGACGTGGGGAAGACGCCAGGGCCTGGAGCAGGGAGCCTCAAGGCCCTGGGCACTGATCCACACGCCTCAGATCCGGTGGGAGGGGCCCAGCGGAGATGAGCTCAGCGGACAGGAACCTTGGCCTCTCCACCCAACTTGAAAACAACACCTGGGCTTCTGGCAAAGAAGCTGGACCTGAGTACCCAGCCCTACATTCCTGGTGGGGGCCCGGGCCTGGCCGGTCCTGCTCCCTTCCCTCCCCCAGGGCGCTATCCTTTGGGTCTAGTTCTGTGAGAGGGTGAGCTGCATTAACCAGCCCTATTCCAGCATCACTGGCCCTGGCCCAGACCCTCTGGCTCCCCGGCTTCTGAGGATTGGACCCTGGGGTGGTATCAAGTCTCCCGACTGGCCCCTGCTTGGCTGGCCTGCTCTGTAGAAGGCAGAGAGGAGAGGAGCAATAATGCAGGATTGAGGAAAGAGCATGGAGCCGCCCAGATGTCACCCGAGAGCCCGGGCCTGGTGACCTTGGGCTGGTCACTGCCCCCTCAGTATCCTCATCTGAGAAGAAGGAGGTTGGACTCAGCTGTCAGGAGAGCTTCTAGCTCTGTTACCGTGAGTCAGGCTGTGACATTTGTAGGGAGAAGAAATAGGTTCCTCCGGTGTCTCTGCCCCTGCACTGGGGACGGGAGGGAGGAAATCTGGGAGCCCCGGGCTCAGGGTAGAGGCAAGGGAGGGGCCGAGGGAGTCAGCAAGGAGATCAGGAAGCAAGGCCACCAAGGGGTAGTGGCCTGAGTCTGGGAGCTTTGGGGCAGTGAGACTTCTGGGAGAGATTAGCTTCCAGGCTCCCTGCAAGAGGGGCCAGGGGCTCGGTAGAGGGGGCATGGCTGTGATGGACAGAGGGTGCAGGGCGAGAGGGATGGACTGCAGGCGTGCGGGTTTAGAGGAGGACCAGCTGGGGCTCGGCCAGAGAGGGAGTGGGGCTGGTTAGGCGGGAGCCAGTGGAGGACCCTGACCGATGCAGACGCACGTGGGGAACGTGCTGTCTTCATCCGTGGAGTAGGGCTGTGGAGCCTGTTCTGTCTGCCTTCCTCCCAAGACTGTCGTGGAGCCCGAATGGGGGAGGGAGGGGAAACTCCTATGCCATTTAGAGATCGTCCCTGGGGAGAGCATCCCCGTAGCGGGGGAGGTATTTGTGGCACAAGCTCATCAGACCCCTCCAGGCGGCAGCCCTCATTCGGTCAGGGGCCCTACACTTCTGCCCCACGGTGGCCATGGCCCAACTTCCTCACGGGCACCCCATTTCCCAGCCTCTGGGGTCTCAGTCACACGGGGCCTGGCCCAGGAAGGCTCTGGTGACCCTCAAAGGCCCTAATTAGGGCAACCATACATCTCAGTCCATCTAGGACTCTCCAGGTTTACACCCGGTACCCTCAGCATAACTATTCATAGCACCCTTTCACGCTCAGAGCCATTCTGAGTGGAAGGGTAACTTACGTGGTCACCTTATCCTAGACCCAAGGGAGCTGGCTTGGTGGGGGCACAGGCCCTGGCACAGGCAGAGGTCACTGTCTGGGGGCAAGGAATCCTGCAGTACACCCCTCAGGTCAGAACCACAGGCCCCCGACCGAGCCAGGGCCCCCTTTCTGCGATGACAGCCCCTGCTCGTGTGCTTCACAGGTGGGGCCAAGACGTCGTACCAGCCGATGTCTCCCAGCCGCTCCTCCAAGGAGAAGACTGTCAACAATCTGTATGGTACCAAAGGTAGGGGGCGGCTCAGCTGGGGGGTGGGCAGGGCCTGTGTGGGAGCCGAGCAAGAGGGGCTGCGGGCTGGGTCAGGGGCAGGGCGCCTGGGCTCCCCACGTGAGGTGAATGTGGGGAGCTGGGCTGGGGTTGGGGACCCAGAGGCGGGTGACAAGGGGTCCTAGTGGGCTTAGGGCGTGTGAGCATGTATGCGCGTGTACGGGCACGTGTGTGCGTGTGTACGCACGTGTGTGAGGACTTTCCTCAGTCGTCAGGCTGAGGAAAGGCAGCCGGGCACCTCGGCATCCCTGGAAGTCCCTGAGTCCGTAGGATCTTCTCCCTGAAGGCTGAGTCAGGGGGAAGTGAACACCGGCCTTAGGTGTGGGGACTTCCCTCAGCAGATGTCGGGGCAGGGGACCACAGAGGATCTCTCCTGATTTGTGTACTCCTGGGTTGGAAAGTCATACGGTGGTTAAGACAAACTAGGGGAGCAGGAAACGAGAAGTCAGGCATGCTATGAAATGGGCCGTCCCTGGAAACCCAGGAGGTATTGTTGCCAGGGAGATGTGTGGGCGACTCATCCTTAAGACCCAGGAGGGGTGGAATGGGGGTGGAGACACGGCTTTCCCAGGGAGAGCTGCTGAGCGCAGGGTCCCCTCTGCCCACAGCGCTGAGGGCACCGCTGCGCCTAGGGCAGGGCTGACCCTAGATGATCCCAGCTTCTGGGGGCTCCTGCGGGGGCTGCCACATGCGGGGGGGGGGGTTGGAGGGGACCGGGCCAGCTCTGCCAGAGCCCCCCTCGGACACAGCACCGGGACGTCTGAAGAGATGAGGAAGGGAGTTGGGGCTCGGTAGTGAGGACAAGGCCCCCGGAGATCTGGAAGGTCAGGGGCACCGTGGGCAGGGCCGTGCCCAGGCCTCTAGGTGCAGGACTGGGTTCACCACCAAGCACAGGAGACTGTGAGCTCTGTGAGGGCAGACGCTGGGTCTGCCCTGTTCCCCGCTGTGACCCCAGGGTCCAGAAGAAGGCGGGGCTCAGCAAACATTTGTTGAATGAGACCAAGAGGGGACCAATGAATGGGCAAAGGAAAGGGCAAGGCGGATGGCCCCTTGGAGGCTTGGCAGGCATGCTCAGTGAAGGCCTTGCTGCAGAGTCTGCCCGAGATCCCTGTGGGAGGGGGTCCACGACGGGGCAGGCCACCCGCCCCAACCCCATGTGACCGCTGACCCGGCTCCAGCCCGCAGGCAGCAGCAGGAGAAAATCGCCAGGGCCGGTGGGCTCCGCTGTGGAGTGAGCTCGGCTAAGGGGGAGTCCCCCACGCTCTGGGCTGCTGAGAGGGTGCACTGCCCACAGGGGCTCTCGGAGGCCCTCGCGGTGCTCCTGCTGTCCCTGCCACACCGTCCCCATGGCCTCTTTTTGTCCACCTGCAGATGGACTCTTGGAGCCTGTTCAACCTGGCGAACAGAATTTCAGGGCTTGTATCAGCTGCTTCCACCTCCAAGTTTTAGCCTGTGTTTGTATTTATCTGTTCCTTTACTCACTCATCCATCCATCAGCTGTACAGTGAGCACCTTCCAGGAAGCAGGCTGGGTGCCAGGCACTGAGTGTGATGCTGGGCCAGATGGGCATTCCACCTGCGCCCACAGAGCCCGGTGGGGGACGTGGACCATTAAACGTGCAGTTACAATGCGGTACGGGGCATGGGGCTGAGACACATGCCGACTTAACTTAGGGGAGGTGACAAGGAAGCTGACACCTGAAGACCCGACACCTGAATTTGCTAAGCATGGGGGAGCAGGTGGGCTATTCTAGGCAGAGGATCTGGTCTGTGCAAAAAGCCTGGGGCAAGAGAGAGCCTGGTGTGTGTCAAGAGCTCAGAGTGCAGCCTGGTTGGAACGTTGAGTGATGGAGGCCCACCTCCAGGCGAAGGCAGAAAGTGGAGACAGTGGGGAGGGGTGAGGGCTGTGCTAAGGACTTTGTACCTTAATCTGAGGGCAGCGGGCTGTTATGTAGGGCAAGGACCTGACAACACTTTATAGTTTAGAAGGACAACTTGATGGCAGGAAGGATTGGCCGGAAGTGTGACCAGGCCCCGGCAGTATCCTGGCTGGAGACGTGCGGGGGCTGGAGAGATCCACAGAAATGGCCTTGTCCCAGCCTCCGTCCCCCATGCCAAGCTGTCCAGGGCTGATGCCTCTTCGTTTCCCCACCAGGTAACTACACCACCCGGGTCTGGGAATACGCCTCCTCCGTTCAGAGCTCCGATGACCTGCCTGCCGTGCAAGGCAGCTCTTCCTTCTCCCTGAAAGGTGAGCTCACCCCATCCAGAGTGCCTTGGACTCTACTCACACGTTCTTACCTTGTAAGGATCGGAGCCCTGCCTCCACGTCTCTGCTGTCAGCAGGGCTGGGCCGCCACACGCCGGTCCCTCAGGATGTGCTGTGATACAGGCCTCGGTGTCAGGGAGGTGCGGACACACGACACCCTCTACACCCCCCACCCCAGATATCCCCGGGGTGCTTCCATCAGGCACCGAGTCTTCCTACTGCAGAAAGTTTATTTAACTCAGTCACCCAGTGACTCCCAGCCTTGGTTGACTCTAGAACCCTGTGACCACACAGCACCTGTCGGCATCCCGCGGAGCCAGAGTCCTGCCGAGTCCCTGCTGGGAGAGGCAGATGAGATGATCTCTAAGGCCTTCCAAGTCTGATTCTGCCCCCCAGGGCTCTTTGACAAGGCTGACCCCTGGGGATGGGGTCATCCTGAGGGGCAGGCCTGAGCCAGGCCCCAGCTCACAGTGGGGCCCACGGCCCTCCCATCTCTTCTGAAACGTGCATGGGGCAGCTCTGGTGGGCTGAGGTGGGAGTAGGCCTGTCTGCCTTCTGGCTTGGAGACATCAGGACTGGGAGACAGGATAGGCAAGCTGGGTGGGCTCAGGCGGAGGGGGTGGGAAAGGGGCAGGCGGACCTCCCGGCAGTGGCCTCGGATGGTGGCTTTATCATCTAGCATTCCCTTCCGGGCCGGATCCCAGCCTATACCCAGGGCTGGGATTCTTGGATCTACCAGCAAGGAGATATGACTAGAGGGTCCCAGCCTGCAGGACCCCCAGGCCTGGGGAGTTCTGGGACTTGTCTTGGCCTGTCTGGCTTCCAACAGACCATCCCTGCTCTCTGGTCAACCTTGGATCAAAGGCCACCCGGCAGGGAAGACGGCCACCCTTAGGTGTGATTTGGAGCTTTCACGCTCCCTAGCATCTCCCCGTTGGCCTGCAGTCTCCCCAGGCAAAGACCTTGTCCTAGGAGAGCCTCTCCTCAAAAACACCAGGACCCCGGGACACCTGTTGGCACCTTCACGCAGATCAGCTCCCCAGATCTGGTGGGAATGGCCTATATGGGGGTTCTGGGCAGGGACTGCCTGCCTGGGAGGACTGACCCCACTGACTCTGGGGTGGGGGGAGGCAGGGAGTACACTCAGGCTGCCAGGGAGGACTGAGTGAGGGCTTTGAGAGGGGCCGTGCCCATGGGACGTGTGACTCCCTCTGGCCCCTCCTGGGACCAGTGCTAATGGCTCTCTCTCCCAGCAGGCACTGGGAACGTCCCCTTGGGACAGGCTACCACAGAATTTTCTAAACCACTGGATGGCACTGGGCTGTTTAAATATCATCCTGGTACCTGCCTGTTTTACTCCCCCCCCTCACCTTCCCTCCCCCACCCGAAAAGCAGGGCAAATGGGACACTCGATGGGGCTCTCTGCCACCTCTAGGGTGTCCTGGTCCCGCCTCCCCGGAGCCTCCCAGAAGAGGATGCATGCCCCTCGCCCCCTGCCAAGCCTAGCCCACCTGCCCCTGGATGCTGCCTGCTATACAGGCTGGTCTCCTGGACCACAGCACCCCTGCCCCATCCCCATCCCCACCCTCTCTCATGGCTGGCTTGGGATCTTCTTTCTGGGAACTGAGAAGTGAGACCTGAATTCCCCCCTCTCAACCTCCCACTCAGGACCTGAGGAACCCTCTCTTTCCAAGGCTGCCTCCATCCCCAGATGCAGGGAGACAGCCGGGTTCTCTGCTGTTTCCACCCCCTTGCCAACACGGGGAAGGGCCGGCCTCGCCGGCAGCCTGGCAGTGCTACAGGTGGTTTCTGGGCCTGACCAGCTCATCCGCCTTTGAGCAGGCCGGCCTGCCCAGGGCTGCCCAGCCTGCAGGGCTCCAGCCTGCCGCTGCCAAGGACAGACCCTGTTTATTTCTTGAGCTCCTCCATGTCTAGGTCACGGCCTCTTCCTTGCCAGCACCACCCCCAGTCCCTGCAGGCTGAGGGCTGACGCTGAGAGCACTTTTCACAGTTCTGGGGACTGGAGCTCCTTACAGACCCGCTGGGCTGAGGCGGGGGTGGAGGAGATACGCTTGGGCAGCTCTGCCCCGGACCAGCGCCTCGAGGACCCCAGGCTCAGATGGCGCCCATGTGCTCCAGGCCCCCTCGGGCTCGCTGGTTTAACCCTGGACCGCAGCCACGTTGCTGCCCCTCTCTGGGCCCCAGCCTCCCGCTCGTGAAGCAGGGAAGAGAGAACCAAACTAAGGCAGACAGAACATGAGGATGGGTTTTGGAGTCCAGCAAACCTGGGTTCTAATTCTGACCATTGATTATTAGCTGTGCGACTCAGGGCAACAGAAACAGGGAAGACCTATGCGAGTCCCAGCACAGTGCCGGGCACGAGTGGAGCCAATACATGGGGAGCCTCGTCCACACAGTTGGCGGGGGTCGGGCGGGGGAGCTGGGATGAGTGCCTGATGGTGGAAATCCTGGCAGGTCGTGCTCATAAAGTGGCTTCCCTGGGCTTTGGGGAGGGGAGGGGTCTGTGGGGTGAGCCTTCAGGGTGGGTGGGGGAAATCCCAGCGAGTGGTGTGATCCTGACCTGGATTTGGGGTGACACTCCCCTGCCGCCTGGCCCAGCCCACCTGGCCTGTTCCTCCTCCTTCTGTCTGCCTTGGTGCCCCCTCCCTTTGGGCCACCTCCTCAGGATTGTCCATTGCAACCCTCCTGGCTCCTGCATGCCTCCTCAGGGTTGGCTGCACTTGGTAAGGGGCTGGATGGAGCTTGGCAGTCACTTTGGAGATGGCGTCTGCCGCCCTGGCCCTGGGCCCCTGACCGCCAGCCCACGCTCCCTCTGACCGGAGCCTCTTGTCTCCCCAGGCTATCCTTCCCTCCTCAGGAGCCAGAGCCCCAAGGCCCAGCCCCAGACTTGGAAATCCAGCAAGCAGAATTATCTGGTGAGTGAGGAGAGCCTGCCTGACGTGAGCATGAGCAGACTGGGTGCTGAATGGGGCTCCCAGGAGCAACTGGTCAGGGTCTGTGGGAGGATGGTGACGTCTCCAAGCCATGCGATGGAGGTGGCAGTGGCCTGAATACCTGTGTACGGCAAAGGGTAGTAAAGAAAGACCCAGGGCTAATAGGCAGGGGGCCTGGGTAAAGATATACTTTTTGGGTCTCGATTTTCTAATCTGTAAAGTGGGCAGCCCAGGATTTTTTTAATGTGCGAAAGGTCGTTTGCTGCCTATGCTTGTTGAATGACGGCCAAAATGCTGAGTCCGGGGGACGGGCATCCTAGAGATGAGTCTCGCTTCCCTGGGAGCCAGCTCTGACAGCATAGAAGCCATTGGGATGATAGCGTGGGTAAGGCAGAGGCTGCAAAGTTAGGAATAGATATATTTAGGGTTCGATAGCTCATGACCCCGAGCTGGGGCATCAGAGAGCAGCACGAGAGGACGCATGGTCTTGGGGTCCAGCCACCTGCTGACTGTGGGGTCCTGAGTGAGTCAGAGCCCTCCCTGGGACTCTATAATGCGGTGCTGAGATGGGGTTGAACTCTAATACCTTTAGACCTGACATGCCTGAGCCCTGCCCGAGACCTCAGCGATCAGGGGTGGTCCTTCCTTCACGTGCTGTGCCTTCACTTCCCCAAACGCTCTCCTCCAAGGCCCATGCCAGGCCCTGCTGAAGGAGTCAGCCAGCTGCCTTGGGATGGGGGTGGCATCTGCTGGGCCCAGGGGCTGGAACCCCCGGCTCCCTTCTGTCTTTGCATTTGGAGGTCAGAGCATGGAGAGGTGATTTGCTTCAGGTCACAAAGAGTGACTGGGGCTGGTCTAATTGGAGAGAATCTTTAATTTGCTGGCGATGGAGCTAAGTGATGGTGTGTGTAATCTGAGCCAGGCCCAGGGCCACTGTAATAGCAGGGCTGCAAAAAGCAGATATGGAGAGAAAAAGGAAGCTTTCTCTTCCTGGACTCGGTCCTTCTCCTCCCTCCCACTACTTTCCCTCCCTCCCAGAGCCCTGATCCCAGCAGAGAAGGCTCATCACCACCTTGAGATGTCTGGCAGGGCAGGGTTCTGGGGTCCCCAGCTGGCACCCAGCACCGGGGGAACGGAGGCAGGTACTAGCGTAGGAAGAGGCTGGCCTGGGGTCTGGCCCCAGTCCGCTCACCAGCTTGCCATGCGAGTCATTCTTCCCCTGTGCCTCTGTCTCCCAATCTGTCACATAAGGCAGATGGCCTGGATGCTTTCATAGCTCTTCCAGCTTTCATGTGCTGTGACCCTGAGCCAGGGAGGGAACGGGGCAGGGGATGGGGGTGTGTGTGTGCAGGGAGCGCCCTGCCCAGGTGCTCTGTTTGTGCCCGCCTACCACCCTGGACTCTTGACAAGACAGCTCCATTCACTGACCTGTGATCCATTTGGTTGACCCAGCCTTCCTATAAGAAAGGCTTCAGCCATTTCTGGGTCTATTCACTTTGCCTTACTGACTCCTTTGGGGTCCAGGCCGGCACCTGGGGATTAGGAGACCTGGTCCAGGCCCTGCTCTGCCACTGAGTAACTCTGGCTATGTCTTTCCCCGCCCTGAGTCTCCATCTCTTCCGCTGTTTAATAAGTGTGTTAACCAAGGCCTGAGCTAAGTTCCCTCAGCCCCCGCATTCCACAGGCCCCCAGTCCTGCTGTGCACCAGATGTAGGCAAGGAGCTGCTGTAGATACAGGTTTCCAGGCAGGCAGGGCCAGGGCAGGGGCTGGGATAGCCCTTGGGGTCTCCTGTACTGGGGTCATTGGGGTGTGAGGCGGGCCCAGGCTCTGACCCAGCTCAAGGGCGAAGCGGCTTCTGGAGGCCCTCTAGGGGCCAAGGGTGCTCGCGGGGGCAAGCAGCGGCTAAAACGTGCTCTTCCATTGCAGACTGGAGGGCGATTGCTCAGGGCCCTGATGGAGTGATTGCGAGGAGAAGGGAGTGCTGATTTTGTGAAATTGCTGCGGGATGTAACACACAGGCTGGCAAGAAAGTTGTCGCCGGCTCTGTCCTGAGAGATGCTCCCTGAATCCCTATGAGGGTTCTGGGATGAGAGAGGCGGAAGGTCTGGGGTGGGAGGCCCCCAGTCTGTGTTGGGCTGGGGCGGTGGTTTGCCCTCTCTGCACCCCTTCTGTCAGGGAGAATTATGCAGAGAGAGCAGAGACCAAGTCTTGAGACTCAGAAGAGGTGCGTTGACATGGGTGGGGCAGGGGGTTGAGCTCTGGAGCCAGGTTGCTGGGTCTCGAATCCCAGCTCCTCTGCTTGCCAGCTGGGTGACCTTGGGCAAGTTGCATAGCCTCTCTGTGCCTTGTTTTGTTCATGTATAAAATGGGTATGATAATAGTAACCCACTTAATTGGGTAGTTGTGAAAATTCAGTAAGTCCGTCTATGGAAAGCCCTCGTACCAGTTCTGTAGGGTAGAGAACACCGTATTAATGGGAGCTGCGCTGGTGCTGGGAGGGGCTTCCTGGGTGTGGAGAGACGGGTTGACGAGACTGAAGTTCAAGCTCACCAGTCGAATGATGGAGTGAATTCTAATTAGGATGTGGACCCGGAGATTCTGATAATACTGGGGCCCAACTCCAATCCCAGGGTAGAAGGAGCTTGTGGGTTAGGCCACAGGCCCCTAGAATTATTGGGGTTCAGACCACTGCTGCTTCCTGGGGGCGGCTAGGGGGTGGGCGTCTGGCTGGTAAGCTCGAGTGCCCTCCGACCTCCCTAACTACTCCTGTTTCCCCCGCAGTCTCCCTTCCGGCCCTTCCACGTCAACAAAGGCGACGGGATCAGGTCCAACGAGGCCCCATGAGTGCCAGGCGCAGAAACGAGGCTCCGCCGCCCCTGCCCTCCCCAGCCAGCCCTGCTGCCCTTGCTGCCCTTCTCATCTGGGTGGGAGGGGGCCTGGCCCTCCCCCTCCTCCCCATCAGCCACGCTGCATCCGGGCCCCCTCCTGCTCTGTGACTAAGGATCACCATCTTTCCTGTGCTCAAAGGCCAACTCTCACGAGGGTGAGAGATAAGGCTTTTCTCCCCTAACATGCCACATTCCCCCTTTTGGGTGGGATCCTTGGCGCCGGTAGTGGGTGCCCACATGGTACCAGCCTGCTTCCCCCGCTCAGGCCCCTGCTGTCTTCAGGCCTGTTGGCCCTTTCTCTCCAAGGCCCCTTACCCCGTGATGCTGTCAGTAGGTGCCTGGCCATGACAGTCGCCCATCTCCCATCCACACGGGCCCACTTCTCCCCAGCAGCCTGGCCCCCTAGGGAGAAGACTGGCCCCATGTGCCCTGCTCTGGTCCTACCTACCCAGGCTCAGCCTGGCAGGGCCTGCAGCCCTTGGCCACCACGGAGGAAAAGCTCTCAGTGTCTTGGCATCACCCTGCCCGGCCTTGGGTCTCCCCACATCCGCCGCGAGTCTGTGGTCCCTGAGGACGGGCTCTCCTGGCTGACAGGATGAGCTGCACCAAGGCGTTCCTTTCTTCTACCTGCTGAGATAAGCGATTCCCTTGATGTGATATACTCCACCCATGAAAATAGCTGCCGGCCCAGCTGCTCCGAGGCAAACGTTTCATTGGTTTCATAATCGTGTTTCTCCCTGACAATAGGCTGGCGCCAGTGTGGCTGGGCTGGTAGCCGCGGGGGCTACGGGGGCTTATTTACAATGTGCCTTACACCCTGCCCGCACCCCCATCTACTGCCCCCACTAGAGTCTCCCTCTTACCTCTCACTACCCTCCATGTTACATGTTGTCATGGGGCCCAGGGCCTTGAGAGGAGCTCACACCAGCAGCACCAAGGTGGGGTCACCCCTCCTCTCGCCGTCCCCCTCCCAAGGGCCTATGGGGGCTACGGGGACCGGGGTGGGGGCCAGCTGGCAGGGGTGGGAGAGGGAGGGAGGGAGACATTCAGCTTGGGCTTCCCCTTCCTGAATAAACCATTGATCACTCACTTCTTTGTATTGAACAAGCGTTTCCTTGAGGGTCACCGGAGGGACTGTCTGCAGTTCTTCTGAACACACTTTTTCCGCCTCTGATGAGTACGGGGTCATCTCCCCTCTTTCCTCCAGAAGACGTGGTTCTTTTGGATCTCCCTCCCACCCCTCCCCATGCCCACCTGAGTGCCTAGCGGGCAGTGCAGGACGCTGGACCTTTCTGAAGCGGCCTTGGCTAACAGTGAGCCGAAAGGAGAATGGTGCAGGTGGGGTCTGGGGGATCACCTGAGTACCCTGAGGGCTGTGAGAGCTCAGAGCCCCTGGCCAGCCTAGCCCAGAGTCCCCAGAGGGGAGTCAGGCCCAGGAGTGGCTACCCACAGGCCGGGGTGGAGGCCAAGCAGAGGCTTCACACCTGAGAGCCTTCTTAGTAGAGGGAGGGCTTCCTGGGCGGGGGAGACCACAGCCGAGGCCTGGCAGGGGAGCCCCGCTCCCGAGGGCAGCGCCTTCCTGAATCTGGGCCATGGGGAAAGGAGATGAGGCCTTCCAGTGCCTGGGAATCCAGATAGGGCTGGAGAGGCAGTCAGGGAAGGCTCCCTGGAAGAGCCAAGCAAAACAGAAGGAAGCATGACTTGGGAGGGAGGGAAAGAGGGTGCAGGAAAATTACACCCCTGCCCCGGTATGGCTGGGACCCCCCCCCAGGCCCCTCCTTTCTCATGTCCTTCTTTGCTCCCCACCGGGGACCAAATGATCCCAGGGAAGCAGCCGCACGCACCTCAGTAAAAGAACCTCAGTGAGCTCACTGCTGGTCCATCGTGAAGGGGCAACACCGTCCTCTTCCCCTCCCTGCGCTCCTGGGCTGAGCAGCTTTGGGATGCCACCCAGCAGCCAGACTTCCCGGAAAGGGGCTCCTTGGAATCGGGAGAGATGGATAAGAGGGTGACCGGGAGGAAAGAGGGGAAGGAAGGAAGGGAAGGTGAAGGGAGAACCTTCTGCCATCATCAGGAAGCAGAGCCGCCTGCGCGTGGAACGCTCTGCCACCTTGGCGCCCTCCCTTGTGGTCTGGGAGCACTGTCCTCGGCCTTGGCTGCTGTTCCCCGCAGCCCCGGGTGCTGGTTCCGTGAGCAATGCCCTCTGAGGAGTGTTCCCCTCCCAGCAGGTCCATCTCAGTGGCACCCAGTGCCCCGTGGCCTCCCCCATCTTCTTTAGGACCTGCAGTCCCTGTGGCTGTCATGGTGAAGAGGGCCACCACCCCCGCCCCCGGGCTCCAGGGGCGCCCAGATGCTCTGAGAAAGGGCCTGTCTGCCCACATTTGGGGCCCTTCCCCAAGCCCGCCAGCTCGAGGAGAGGAAATGGATCCCGGTCCTGCTGAATTCTCGGGGCTGAGAGCCATGGGGGAGGCTGGGCCCCTGCCTGTCTGAGGCCTGGGCCTCCACAGGAGCAGCCACCTGCAGCCTGGAGGCCCTGGGCCCTCTGCTGGGACCTGGGTGGGGACGTACCCCCAGTTCCATTACTGCCAGAGCTGGGATTAGAAAGCAATCAAGGGAATCCTTTCTTCCCACTTCTTAGAAAGCCTCCCTCCTCAGCATGAATGAAAACCTTGGGACTATCACAGGCCCCAAGTGGCTCAGGGAACGG
Source organism: Kogia breviceps (assembly GCF_026419965.1). NCBI lineage: Eukaryota > Metazoa > Chordata > Mammalia > Artiodactyla > Physeteridae > Kogia > Kogia breviceps. Next base: position 108,499,321 of record NC_081316.1, on the reverse strand, counting down.
GAGGGGAGACGTCCCTCCCCAGAACGGGAGAGAAAGGAGAGAAGCAAGACTCCATTTCTATTCTGGTTTCTCTCAGATCCATGCTCCCCTATGCCCTGTCCTCACCAGCTCTGTGCCTTAGGTGATTCCGGGGTTGCTGTGGGTAGCCTGCCGGCACAGGGAGGAGGACCCATGGGGTCCGGGCTGAAGGAGGCAGCACGGCAGAGCTGGGGCTCAGCAGGGAGCTGGGCCGGGTAGTTGGGATTTCTTTTCCTGACTCCATCACTTTGGGCTGTGTGATCTCTGCTTGCCCTCTCTGGTCCCGACCTTCCTCATCTAAAAAATGAGGTGTTTTCACTGGATCGTTCCTGGGGTCCTTTCCCAGCTCTGTGCAGCAAAGATCATAGCATGAGTGGTTGGAAGGGACTGAAGAATGGAGCTTGGTACCAGCTTAGGGCTCTGATCAGGACCTGGTCGAGAGCCAGGTGGATTGGACTCCCGACTCCCCAAGCCTCCCCTTACCCACCTGGCCGCCCCACTTCACCTTTAGACCCCGACAGTATGGGGCTTGGGCCTTCCCTGAGGAGATGCCTTTCCTGTTCAGGAGGGGGAGGCGGGGGCCTCCGAAGCGTGGAGCTCTGCTCTGGACCTGGATCTTCAGGACCCACTGGAATATGGACTCCGTGATATCAGGGGTTACTCTGTTTTGTTCTCCTAGAGGAAAGTGGGCGTGTGGACAGGACTTGGAGGCGGAGAAGCAGCTATCTGGTGGGAGGGGGTGGCAGCGGGGGGGGGGGATGAAAGAAAAACAAAGGGGAGTTGGGGAGAGGTCCAGTGAGGGGCTCTCTGGGACATTCCATCGCGTGGGGAACGGAGTACAGAGCCTGGAGCCAGACTGCCTGTACTGCTCAGCAGCTGTGTGGCCTTGGGGAGCTCCCTGGCCTGTAGGAGGGTAAATTCCCTAAAGGCATCGTACAGGATTGTGGGGAATGCGTGAAAAGCACCTGGCACAGCAAGCGTCCAATAATTGATACATGATGATATGACTGTTGTGAAATCATCGTCCAAACCTGAGAGCAAGCTCGGTTTTCTGGTCCTTTCAACGTTCTGCAATTGGACAGGGGGTACTGGCAGGCTGCTGAGCAGTTTCTGGTCTCCTGACCAGCCCCAGGGCTTCCTGCAGTTCTGAGATACGGCCAGGAGGTGGCAGCATTTCACCACAGTTAATGGGCACTAAGCCTCCCTCCCCGAGCCCTGCAGTCAGGAACAGCCCCTCAAAGGGAGCCCCTTTCTTCCCTCTTTCTGCATTAGCTAAATAGACCCTGAGGTCCTAGGCTGTGGAATGCATCACGACAGCTGAGCAGGAAGGAGGGGCTTGCTGTTCACCCCATCAAACCCTGTCCAGCCTGGCATGAAGGTTGCAGCGTGGTGCACGGGGAGGGTCCCCTCCACGTGGGCACTGCTGCCCTTGCGCTGTTTTTGTGGGCCTGAGGAAGGGGGCTGGGTGGGCTGGTCAGGGTCACTTCTGCAGCCCCCGAAGGCGGGACTCTGTACAAGGCACATCCCCAAGTGAAGTGTGAGATGGAAAGTCAGAGCCCTTGAAATCCAAAGTGAGAAAAAACCGAGGGGCTGCGAACTGCAGAGCCCATCGATGTCTGTCATCCTCAGATTTCCTGCCCACGTGGAACGGGGGGATCTTGTACATTCCTCCTGATCAACTATGTGGGGAGGGCAGAAGCCTCAGGAATAACTCTGGAGAGGGGTGGGAGCTTGGAGGCAAAGATGTGGGCTGAGCTCCTACCCTGTCCTCGACTTCCCACCAAACCCTCACATCACCTCCCAGGAGTGGCCCAGGCAGCTTTACCTTTCTGAGTGTTGACTATTAAGTTTGACAATGAACTGTTGTCCAGCCACACGATCAAGAGAGATAAATGCTAATTGCTGGATGGATGTGTTAACTCCTGGCTCCTAATTCGTCACCTTGCCTAGGCTGAGGCTGAGAGAGGCAAGGGAAGGAGGAGGAGCTGGGGCCAGGACCCTGGGAGCCGCTAGACCCTCTTGCAAGAGGATGTGGCAGTGGCTGGGTGAGCCAGGACCCCCTCCCCAGGGGATGAGAAAGATGTCCTGGGTCCCTGAGGCTCTCCAGGGAGAACAAGGAGCCAGGTGAGGGAGGACGGGGAGGTCTTCGGCTAGCTCATGCTTATTAGGAAATTAATCCCAAGTAGACAATTTGTTTCCCCACTGGCCTTGCGGTTGGCCTTGGGGAGCAAACTATTTCTCTGAGGTTGGTTGCATCCTCATGTTAAGACGCTCAGTGGACTGCAAAACCCATGACTGATGGGCAATTTGCTGAAGGCGGATCTGGCAGTGGAAGGCGTGGGACTCACGATTATTCCTCGAGAGATGAGGTTGTGGGTCTTTGGTGGCTCAGGTGGGGACCTGCCTAGAGTAAGATCTGGACTATATGACGCGGCGCAGATCCAGGTGAGAGCAGAGGGGCAGGAACGGGGATTCGTGTGGCAGCAGGACTGGTGGGAGCTCCTTTGCTCATTCCCAGTATTCGTGGCATCTCAAGATCCCGGCCCTCAGTTTTCTCATCTGCGAAATGGGGCTAGTAATCGCAACCACCTGTGTGTTTTGTGAGAATTAAATGAAAGGAAGGAAAGCGTTGCCACAGTTCCTGGCACCTTATCCCTCGAGAAATAAATGTTCAGTGAGTGGGTGTGGGGCTTCGCTGTTCTCTTCTGACCCTGCTTTTGCTGCTGCTGGTGGCAGAATCCAACCTCACCATTCCAGGGGAGGGCCTGCCCATCCCTTAAGACCACCCACTCTGGTTTCTGGGACGAGATGAGTCCAGGCCCCTCCTTCCCCACCTGGGCATGCAGCCATGGGTCCTCTGGCTGCATCTGGCAGGGGAGGCAACCCACGCACAGGAAGCATGGAAGCTAGTGCGTCTCCTCCCAGCATGCGGGGCCGGCCGCTACATGCATGAGTGGCCGGGGTAATTAATTTACACATTTCATCCTGCTTAAACTAATAAGCTTCTATATCCTCCTTCTCCACGGAGCCTGAGCCTGAGCCTTCCTGCTGGGCTGTCATCCCGGCCCCAGGGAAGCTGTCACATTCCCCACTGCTGTCCCATGGGCGGGGCCCAAGGCTTGGAGACCCTGTGTCCACACTTCTGAGCGTGCTGGTCCGGGTCAGCCTCAGAGGCCGTCTCAAGGTGCCCAAGCAACCTCAGACCTGTCTGGGAGTAAAGGGAGAACTGGGAGTCCCTCCTTGCAGCCCCCAGCCCCGCAGGCTCCCCTTCCTGAAGCTGTGGGGTCTGGTACAAAGATGACTGGGGACATGAAGACATCCTCTGGGCAGGGATAAGAAATAGCCTCCAAGAAAGGTGGTGAAGTGAGGATAGTGTCGGGAGGATAACGTGTATCCTATTCTGTTCTGTTAAGAAAGAGAGAGAAGCACATGCGTGTTTGCTTGCAGGATAAAGCCTGGATGGGTACCCAGGAGACTGTTTGCCCCCAGGGAGGAGATGGGCTGCGAGGCAGTCAGAGGGAGACTTTCACCCTTATCCTTCTGTACCTCTTGAGTCCTGAGCACTGTGAATGCATCACATATTCAAAATGCGTCAGCTGTTCAACAACAGATACAAATGTAATGGAAAAACCCCGTTTGTATCCCGCATGTTTGTTGGATACTCCTGTGTGCCTGGTGGTGAGGCTGCAGGAGGGCAAGTCATGACGCTTCCTTCAAAGATGGGGTGGGGAGCGAGGAAAGTCCTGGGTGATAATGACCATGGTGAATGGAATGCCTGAAAGCCCTTGGGCTCACCGACGAACCCCAGTGGGTAGTTCAGGAGCTGCCTGGAGGAAGGGGTCTTGCGCCATTTTGAAGGTAGTGCAGGAGTCCACTAGATGGAGAGGAGAGAGAAGGGCTAGACGGGCTTGAAGTGTGAGTTCCTATTTTGACGGCAAAACCCTGGGGTGCATTCGGGCCCTAGCGTTCCCATCTGTGACATGGGAAGAATCCACTCAGGGAGCCAGTAAGGAAAGCGATTCCAGCCGCTAGAACTTCAGTGATCACCAGCCCCTCGTGGTCCTGGAGTGCAAGCTGTAGGATCCAGGTCTGTGCTTCACAGACAGGCTTTCTCCTTAGCTGAGGACGGCGGGCCAGCTCCTCCTGGCGGCTTCCTCCTACTTAATGGATTCCACTTGTACGCTCCGATTCCAAATCCTGCAGGATTTAATATCCACTCTGTAATCTACTAGCACCAATAGGCATTATGTAACTAAACCTTAAATTGAAAACGCTAGGCTTCCATTTTCCCCACGCTGCTAGGAGAAGTCAGGGCTCTCCTCGTCCGACGTGATGGACTCTTGCACTAATTAAAGTGCTGTCTGTGCGGGCACACAGCCTGCTCCCAACACACCCCACAACACAGCCTGGGGTGACCAGCCAAGGTAGGGTCCTGGGCTGGCCATCCTAGTGGCTGCAAGATTGGCCCTGTGTCTACCCCAAATATCACTTGCTTTAAGCCCATTTCATTTCCAGCTCACTGGCTGTAATGGCCATTCACACATTCACTCACTCACTCACTCATGCATTTATTATGCACTCATGGCAGGCACAGAAGTGAAAGATGCTAACACATAGTCAGGCTCTTCTCACCTCCTTCCCTCTTTCACTGTGACAGCTGCATATAATGCTAATTCCCAGGCCATACCAGTTCATAGAGGAACCCAGAGGAACGGACAGCAAGAATAGCTAATGTTATAGATGCTATTCTTCTACAGATATCTTCTTCATGAGATAACTCTCTTTTTAAAAAAGTAAACTTTTGGGCTTCCCTGGTGGCGCAGTGGTTGAGAGTCCGCCTGCTGATGCAGGGGACACGGGTTTGTGCCCCGGTCTGGGAGGATCCCACGTGCCGCGGAGCGGCTGGGCCCGTGAGCCATGGCCGCTGAGCCTGTGCGTCCGGAGCCTGTGTATCCGGAGCCGGTGCCCCGCAACGGGATAGACCACAACAGTGAGAGGCCCACGTACCACCAAAAAATAAAAATAAAAAAAGTAAACTTTTAATTTGGGGATGCCTGTAGTTTCACATGCAGTTGTAAGAAATAACACAGAGAGAGCCCGTGTATCCTGTGTCCAGTTCCCTCCATCTTGCACAACCTTAGTACAGTATCACACCCGGGATACTGACAGGGATACAGTCAACATACAGAGCATTTCCATCAGCAAAAGGATCTTTTCGGTTGCCCTTTATAGACACCCTTACCTCCCCCTTCCTCACTCTTTCCTGATCCCTGCCAACCCCTGATCTGTTCTCCATTTCTATCATTTTGGTATCAAGAATGCCAAATGAATAGAATCGTAGAGTGTGTAATCTTGTGGGATTGGCTTGAAGGACTCATTTAATCCTCACAACACCTCAGCAATGTAAGCATCCCTATCCCCATTTCATAGAAATGCAAGTTGAGGCCAGGGAAGTAACTTGCAGAGGCAGAATTCAAGCTTGGGTCATCCTGACCCCCAAGCCAGCCTCTCAGCTAACACAGAGCTGCAGGAATTGTTGCAAACAATAGCCCTCGGGTCTGCCCATGTCAGGGGAGCTCCCTCCGCATCCAGGACACAGCTGGAGGTCCTGGCCCCGGGTTGTTGGGGGTCATGGTCGTAGCCTGTCTAGCGCAGCCTGAATTCTCAAGAGCAGGCATAAGGGAACCCCACCCCAGGACCCCTGCTGTGGTGAAGAGACAGAGGTGGGGCTCCCTCCTCGTCTGGAGGGGCTGGCAGAGGGGCTCAGGTACGCTGTCCCGTCTGACGGCACGACAGGCTGACTGCGCTCCTCGGGGGATTATGGGGGAGGGGTTCCTGCAGTGAAGTCCACCCCTGCTGCCCCCCAGGCCTCCCAGCCCAAGATTGGGTCTCACAGCCCACTGGTTGGGTCAGCCTTGGGGCCACAACAGGTCAGCTCCGAAGCAACGTCACTCGCAGAGCTAACCAAGCGTGGGATTGCTCAGATTGTTACAATGAGCAGCTCCCCGTGTACCCCCCCTCCCACCAGCCAGCCCCAGGCTCCTCCGGCTCTCGCCTGGCTCTCACCTGGCTCTCGCTCCTGCCTTAACCCGACCTGGTCTCAAAGCCACATGGCTCCCACATCACAGTTGACACAGTTGAGGGCCTCATCTCCCTGTGGAGGGCTCAGCCCCTGATTCCTGGGGAGGGGAATCTGGCTCTCTCTGTATCCAGCGGGGGGGCCGGATGGACCAGTGGGAGTGGTCACTCCCCAGGCTCAACCCCGGAGCGTGCTCAGCAGGGCAGGGCTGGGGCTCGTGCATGAATGTGGCACAGAGGGGACCTCTTCTGGACCAGGGTTGGAGTTGGCAGCAGTGACCCAAGCCCCTGCACATCACGAGTCTGCTAGGGGACAGAACCAGGGCCAGTGGGAGAGGTTATGATGAGGGAGGCAAGTTTTGCTCAATGAAAGAAAGAATTTGCAGTAACTAGGAATGTCCAAAAGTAGAGCAGCCGGCTTTGTGAGTAGTGAGGTCCCCGTCAGTGAAGGCATGCATTCACTCCCTCATTTAACCCCTGTCAATTGTCTGCCTTGGGAGGGCAATACACCACTGTGGCTCTCAGCACCAGAGTCCCCCAGATGTGGAGTCTCCCCGCTCTGACACTCCACAGTCTTTAGCAAGTTCTCTGTGCCTGTGTTGCCTCCCCTGCAAAACAGGAATGATAACAGTTCCTTACGTGTCTCAGTGGGAAAATTGTAAAGACTCTCAGCCCCATGCCTAGCACCAGCTAAACACGAGCAGCGTGTGTTATTTCCCAGGTGCCATTACCTCTATTCTATAGATGAGTTAAATAAATTCTCTGCGACTCAGTGCCTGAGTGGGGGTTTGAACCCAAGCTGGTCTCATTTCAGAGCCCATGGTCCCCCCCCCTCGACCATAAAGCTATGCCAGTTAGGTGTTAAAATCTGAGACTAAGGGACTTATATCTAGAGTATATAAAGAACACTTATGGGATTCCCTGGTGGCACAGTGGTTGAGAGTCCGCCTGCCGCTGTAGGGGACATGGGTTCGTGCCCCGGTTCGGGAAGATCCCACATGCCGTGGAGCGGCTGGGCCCGTGAGCCATGGCCGCTGAGCCTGTGCGTCCGGAGCCTGTGCTCCACAACGGGAGAGGCCACAACAGTGACAGGCCCGCGTACCGCAAAAAAAAAAAAAAAAAAAAAAAAGAACACTTACAACTCCATAATAAAAAGACAACTCATTTAAAAAGTGGACAAACTATCAGAATACATATTTCTCCAGGGAATTACACTTGGCCAATAAGCACATGAAAAGATGCTCAACACTGTTAGTCATTGGGGAAACGCAAATCAAAACCGCAGTGAGATACTACTTCACGTCCAGGAGTTTGGCGATAATCGAGAAGACAGATAATAGCAAGTGTTGTCAAGGATGTGGAGAAATTAGAACCTCATACACTGCTGGTAAGAGTGTGAAATGGTGCAGCCACTTTGGAAACCAGTCTGGCAGTTCCTCAAATGGTTAAACATAGTTACCGTATAACCCAGCACTTCCACTCTTAGGTATATACTCAGGAGAATAGAAAACACACATCCACACAAAACCTTGTATGCCAACATTTATGGCAGCTTTCTTCATTATAGCCAAAAGGCAGAAACAAGCCGGTTGTTCACCAAGTGATGAATGGGTGACCAAAATGTGTGTATCCACACAATATCATCCAGCCGTGAAAGGAATGGAATCTGGACACGTGCTACCATGTGGATGAACGTCGAAAACCTCAGGTGGAAGAAGTCAGTTCCAAAAGTCCACCTAGTATGCAATTCTGTTCCTACAAAAGTCCAGAATAAGCAAATCTGTGGGGACAGAAAGTAGGTTAATGGTCGCTTAGGGACTTGAGTGGGGCTGGGGGGATGGAGGGGTGATGGCTGAAAGGTACAGGGTTCCTTTTTGAGATGATGAAAATGTTCTAAAGTGAATTGTGGTGGGGCTTGCACACGTTTGGGAATAAACTAAAACCCATTCAACTGTAGACTTTAAATAGGTGAATTATAGGGTATTTGGGTTGTATCTCAATAAAGCTGTTCAAAAAAGAGAAATAAATCCATAGAAAAAAACTGAGGCTGAGGGGCGAGGTATAGGTGGAGACAGAGGCTGGGGAGTTGCTAACGGAGAGCTTGGTGGTGGTGGTGGGGGGTGACCTTGCTCAGGAAGCATTTCCCAAGGGATGGATGATGGACCCTTGGGGAATGCCTTCATGGAGGAAGAGGTGTCACTCAGCCGGGTGAACCCCTGGGAGGTGTCGGGGCAGGCAGAGGGCTGAACCGGTGACCTCTGGTGGCCCTCAAACCCTCCAGCAGGAGAGGGCTGGTCGGTGTTGGGTAGGGGGGGCTGGGGTTCTGATGAGGTGCCTGCAGCTCCAAGGAGCAGTGGCCCTGCCCACACATCTACCTCCAGCTGGAGGTCATCACACCACTGATGTGACCTTGTGCAGAGGGACAGAACTTGACCCAGTCAGTGTCCCCCTGGGTGAAGCACAAATGATGGGAGCTTGAGTTTGGAGGCAGAGGACCTCTCTGACCTCAGGCTCCTTATCAGTAGTCTGGGGTGGTCATTTCCCCCTCCATGGGTTGCCCTGCATGAAATTAGATGCTGTGTTGAAAGCACCTGGTTAGGAGTTCCAGTGATGGGTGAAAACTGATCTCAGTTGGTCTTGGCATCAACCCCGTGAGTAGACGGGGCGAGTATTACATGAGGTATCACAGGGGTCACGTGTCTTGGTAACTCGTCAAAGGACACATTGCCAGGAGGGAGGACAGAACTGGACCCTGCCTCTGGGATGCCTTGCACCTGACAGCGCAGCAGGGCTCACACCTCTCAAAGCGCTGTGGGCAAATACTCTCATTTCACCTTCAAGACAAGCTTCCGTGTAAGTAGGATGGGTATCACTAGCCCCATCTTACAGGTGAGAAAACTGAGAGTCAGGGATGTGTCTCCCAACATTATTCAGAGCACCCGGACTCCTGACTTGAAAGCAATCACACCCATGATCCTGGGGGCTTCTAGACTCCAAGATGCAGCAGATTAAAGGCCTTGCAATGAAGGTGGAGCAGGGGGAGGTGCTGAGGATGGAAGAGGCCGAGGCCGAGAGGTGGGTCTGTGCTAGGCCAAGGGTGGGAAGCTCTGGCAGCCCCTTCCGTGGACCCGTCTGCCTCTCCCTGTTCCGGCGGGAAGGAGGAGACAGGAGGCTTCTGTGCACAGGGAAGGTGGTTGCGTGTTCAACGGGAATCACACAAGCACTCTTGATAAACAGCAGGTAGCCCCGCTCCCCCTAGCTAACGGGATTAATCTAAATGCACACAGACGCAGCTGGGCAAAATCAAAACACAGAACCCAAGCTAAATTACACCACTTAGTGGCGGGGCCCTCAGAGCCTCCGAACGTGTCACCTGACTTGCTCACCTGCAGCTCACCTCACGTGTGATGCTCATGTGTCAGGGGGACCCTGGAGGGGGGCCAGGGACCCGGGCACTCAGGCAGGGCTGTCTCCGAGGGTCCATAGCCTCAGGTGGGTGGTACATCCTGGAAGGCTGGGGCAGCTGCCAGGCCTGAAGAAAATGGAGAGGCCAGGATGCTCCTGTGACCAGCATCCCACCCGCTGGTCCTGCCTGATGAGAGTCCTGCCTCCCAGGGAACCTGACCCCAGGATGTCCACACAGAGAGTGTCGGGTAGCTCCGTCCAGCGGTCTGGCATCCTAGGCTTTATTCTGGCCTCCACAGTGAGGGAAGGGAGACGGAGGGGAACTCTTCACCCCGATAGCCACATTCAATCTCACTATGGCTATTATAACCCCACTTTACAAATAAGGAAACTGAGGCAGAGGTAGGCTTCAGATCTGTTGGGATCCAGAGCCCATGCTCTCGCACTGCCTCAAGCTTCTTCCCTGGTCGTAGCTTTGATGAGGAACAAATCTATCCGGAGTCTGCCTTGGGCTCAGATGGGCTCCAATCTCAAGGTCAGGGCAGAAGTTGCTTAACTCCCCAGGGTCTAGAGCCCTGTTTTCCTTCGCTTTAGCTTAGGACACCTTGGTAATGTCCTCTGGCTGTGGGTGTCTAAACCCAAAAGCTGCACAGGGAGGGGACTCTAGGGGAAAATGAGAAAGGCAGTGAAAATGACTTTCTGGGCCCCTCACCCTGGGAGAGAACTGTGGGGGGGGGTCATTATGTCCATCTCTTGGCCAATGAGTGGCAGGCAAACCCGCAGGGCAAACCCCCCTTCCCTTAAATCTTAGGAATAATAAATCCATTGCGCACATCAATTGAGCACATACTCTCCGCTAGGATCTTTGCTAAGCCCTTCGAATCCGTTCTCTCTCCTAATGCGCCCAGCAGCCCTAGGGGGTGGGTATTATCTTCATTATAACAAGAAAGTGGCACAGACCCCGACGTCCTGTGACCTCTCTCCTTCCCAGGATTCGGTCACCTTAGCCGGGTTCTCCCGTGTGACCCACAGAAAGGGCAAGGTTGGGGTGTAGTTCCTGCTCCCCCCAGCTACCTGGTTCCATGGCCCCGGGCAGCCCGGGGCTTCTTTGAACTGGGAATTCCTGGCTGGTAAAACAAGGAAACCGCCATTCCCCCCTACCTGCATTCCTACCTTATTGTGGGAATCACAGGAGAGAAATACACCCTGGTTTTCATGCTGTGAGGCTCTGCATAAACGTTAGTTATTGTTCCACACCCCAGAGCAGGCCTGTCCCAGAGCTCCTCATGAGGTCGTTTTTTTTTTTAAAATTAATACTGTTAGGAATGAAAATTACTACTAATAAGCCCGTTGCTTGTCCACGTACCTCTGCGTGGGGACCTCGATGTCCCCAGGACACAGCCTCTGCCCAGGGTCTAAGAGGAGGGGATCGTGCCCCCCATTCTACAGTGGGGTAAACGGAGGCCCCTGGCAAGAACAAAGGGTGGCCCCAGGTGCCCCAGGCCTCCAGGGAATGGAGATTTCACTTCGGATCTGGGATTTCCGGTCTTCTCCCTCCTGCTGTGAGGGCTCCCAGGCCTCTCCCAGAGTGATTTACCGCAGCAATGCGCACAGCCAGTGCTGTGTCAGCGCCTCCCTGCCCTCCTACCTCCCTCGCTGGTCTCTCCCAACCCCCACGTCAGCTTCTCACCTGTTTCTCCCGAAGTTGCAGCTCACCTCACTGGTTCTCCCCTCCCTGAGTGAGTTGCCCAAGGCTGAACTGGGCCTACTTTCAACTTCTTTCCAGGCTGAGCTGTCCCAAGCAGCTGAGAGATCAGAGGGTGGGGGAAGTGCTAACGGGGAGCTCTCCCTGCCCTGCCCCACCCCTCCCGTGGTCCCAGGAGAGCTGCCCTGAGGCCCTTGGTGGAGAAGGAGGGAAGGGGGCCTGGAGGCTTCGGTTCCTGTCACCTGTTCAGTGGCAGGACCAGCTCTGAGCCTCGGTCTGTGGGACTCCCAGGCTTATGTTTTCCCCATCTCCAGGGCTGAAAAAGCCTGGACACTGGGACTGGGGGCAGAGCTGTCCCCTCAGGGCCATGCAGACCCCTGTGCGGAGGTCCTGGTGCTTTGCCACCAATTGCAAGGCTCCGGCTGCCGCCATGCAGATTCTAGATCCTTCGGGGAAGGAAAATCCAGGGGGAGTGAGCTTCTAGACTGAGGAGTCAGGGGACGGAGGCTAGAAGCAGACACTGACTCCTTCCCATGTTCCTATCAGAGCTAGTGAAGCAGGAGACCAAGGGCTTCTGGGAAGGCAAACAGGGCCCACGAGGGGGTACTGCCCAGAAAAACATCCAGATCATTAAATAGTTAAAAACAATAGAAAATTTATGAAAACCCGGAATTTAGTGTATTGTTCACTCATTTTCTAACATGGAGAAAATGGAAACTCAGAGAGGTTCTTTAACTTGCCCAAGGTCACACAGCTAATGGATTCAGAAAATACAGCTCTAGGCTGGTGGGCTCTCCGTCCTGTGCACAGAAGCTAGGGGGTGGGCCAAGCTCTGGCCAGTCCCTGGCTACACTCTCCCTGCTGCCCTTGCCCCTTCCAGCATCCCCAACTGCAGGAGGCCTGCTCTGCCCTCAGCTTCTGAGCTGGGCCAAATTCAGAGTGACCCCACCAAAGGCCTCCCTGGGGTTTAAGACTACGCACTGCTCCTCCCTCCACATCCAGGACCTGGGTGGGCCCGGGGAGGCTGGGGAGGGCCTGGCCTTGCTATCATAACTCTCACTTCTGGGACCCAGAGGGTCAAGTAGGCATTTTGGAGGCAGTGATTGGTAGAGAAGGAACTTGGGGAACAAAAACGGGATGCTGAGGACTTAAGGGGGTAAAGGGGGCTGTCCTCCCAGGCTCAGCTGGTATCTTTGGGGGCTAGCTCCTGCCTCTCAACCCCTCCCTTGGCCCCTAGCCCATTTCTGGGACAATGAAACACTAGTGCATTGGGCCAGCGGGCCAGACCCTCCACCTAATTCCCTTTGGCCTGATCCCCACATGCTGACTTCAGGACGAGCCCAACCAAAGAGGCTGGCCCTGGCACATCTTCCATCCTGTGGACAAACTTGTTAGTTACGTTGATGGGTGCATGATTAACAGCCAACTTGTTAATCAACCACAGGCTATGCAACTTAGGTGCGGCTGTCTCTCCGTAGAAATCCACCAAGGTCCCATCCTGAGAGGCTAGCCTGGCAGCTGGGGAAGCAGGTGGTGGCAACGGGGGCGTGGGCTTGAGGGTCCCTCCCATCCAGAGCCTCTATCGACCCTCCCTGCCCTTGTAGGAAACTTCTTCTGGCTCTCTGGGGTTTCCACGATCCTCCCCTCACCCCATACCAGACACCCAAGGCCACCCTCGCTCAAGGCCATCAGCTGCCAGGTGCCTTGTGCAAATCACCTCAGCCCTCTGAGCCTCAGCTTCCCCATTTTTGGTCTCCCAGTTGAGAATATGGGTGATTTCTGTGAGAGCACCGTACAGTCGGTAGGGTGCCAGAGCTGGCTGGTATCGACTCACAAGAGTCAGTTGTTAAACTTTCAGTGATTTTTGCCAGCTGGTTGATAAACATGGCCATTATTAAAAATTAAACTATATAAACTTACAATTAAATAAGTTACATTAAACACAAAGGTAGTAAATACTCAAAACTCATTACTTCCTAATTACTTTCCTATTATCTGTGCTCTTGAGGTTATTTACCTCGATTGTATCTGTATGTTGGACATGCTGTGTAATGACTCACTGCTAAGCATCTCTTTCCAACTCCACAGTCAATGACGTCACCTTGGTAGCTTGAAATCAGCCGGAGTAGGGGTATTCGCAACATGGAAATTGGCAAATGCCGTAAGTCAGGACTTCATTTATTGTTTTGTTATTTGTTTAGACTTAAAAACAGTGATGGAGAAAATCTTAATGATGCAGATTAAACCTAAAAGTATGTGGTGTGTGTAGCTATTACACTGTAAATAGCACAAAAAAATTGAGGAAATATCCTTGCAGTAATTGAAAACTATTATCCGATGCAGCAAAGAAGTCACATCATTGACGAAGGAGGTTCCCACAAATGTCTCTGTCGTTTCACTTTCTTTTTACCCATTAATGTAAATGCAAATATTAACCAACATTCATGTGAGAACTACACTCGTTTGTCAATTGCAGCCATAGGTTGGCTACGGATAGAAGAGTTCTGCAAAAATCAGCAGAAGCATTCTGTGAAAACCAGTTGGATATGTGGAATTTACAATAAAGAGTGTTGTATATTTTATTACTTTTGTAAAATATATGCAATGCACCCTTTATATCAGTAAAATCACACCCATGTTCATACACTTTTCTTTTTTCCTGGAGAGCCAGTTGTTAAACCTTTACCAGCACACCACTGACTGTACTTATGGGAGAGGCCCTCATCTCCTTCCTCTTTGCCCCTCACTCTGGCTCTAGGACTTGTATGGTGTCATCAGCCTTTAATGGCTGCACCAGATGTGGAGGAAGGGGCTAGAATTTGGCTGTCTCATCCTCCTCCACAGCCCCCTCCAGAGAAGGTGGATTCCTAGTTGTTCCCCAGGAGAGAAGATGTCCTTGGGACACATCCCTGGGCAGAGAGCGGAAGGACCCAAGACCCTGGAACTTGCCTGCTCTGCTTTCGGAGGTGTCTCCACCTGCTGGCTGACTCCATCCAGAATCAGACCTCTAACACTACCTTGGGAGGGGCCACCATCATCTTTGTCTGGATTTCGACAAGAGCCTCCTAACTGGTCTCCCCATTTCTGTCCTTGCCCCCTTTACAGTCTGTTCTCAACAGACAGCCAGAGGGATCTTGTTAAAAAACAAAATCAGATCATGTCCTCCTCTACCAGAAGCCCTGCCGTGGCTTCCCTTGAAACCTCTACAACAGCCCTGCATGACCCAGCCTCCTGCTACCTCATCCGTGTCTCCTGCCGCTCTGCCCTATTCCACTCTCTCTCCGGGTTAGCCGAGCTAGCCTCTTTGTGGTTCCTCGTGTTCACCAGGCACCTCGCCTCTTAGGGACTTCGCACTGGCTGTTTCCTGTTTGGAATGCTCTTCCTTCAAACATCTGCTTGGCTTGCTCCTTCACCTCCTTCAGATCCACTCAGATCTCACCTCCCCATCAAGGCCATCCTTGATTCAACACTCTCGCTCCCACTCCAGTGCACCTGATCCCCCGCCCCTTGATCAATTTTTACTTTTTTCATAGTGTTTCCCACCTTGTAATATACGAATTTCCTGATTACATCTGCAGTGGAAACTGAGTATCACGGGGGCAGGGATCTTTGCTTCATTCACTGATATACTCCCAAAACAGTGCCTGCCACAAGGCAGGCACTGTAAATATTTTTGAAGAAATTCTTTGTGAGAGGAAGGGCAGCTTCTCAAAGGAGTCTGTACAAGAGCAGACAACCCTTCCTTTCTCGATTGATGTGGGGATGGGAGGCCTCCTGCCTCAGTCCAGCCCAGCTTTCCCAGCTCATCTCCTAAATCAGAGCCTGTCTGAAAGCAGTCAGGATTCTCCAGAGAAACAGAACCAAAAGATGTATGCATAGCTATAGCTAAAGAGATATAGAAGGAGAGTTATTATAAGTAATTGGCTCATGTGATTATGCAGCCTGACAAGTCCCAAGGCCTGCCGTCAGCAAGCTGGGGACCCAGGGGAGCTGGTGGTGCAGTTCCAGTCTGAAAGCCAGCAGGCTTAAGACCTAGGAAGAGCCGATGTTTCCATTCAAGTTCAGAGGCAGGAAAAGGCGAATGTCCCAGTTCAACAGCCATGCAGCAGGGGTTCCCTCTTACTCAGCCTTTTTGTTCTATTCAGGTCTTCATCTGATTAGATGAGGCCCACCCACACCGGGGAGGGCAATCCGCTTTATTCAGTCTGCAGGTTCAGATGTTCATCTCATCCAGAAACATCCTCACAGACACACCCAGAATAATGTTCGGCCAAATATCTGGGCACTCCACGGCCCAGTCAAGTTGACCCATAAAATTAACCATCACAGACCCTTCATCTCACAGAGAAGAAGGAGAACGGGATGCAGCAGACTGAGTAACACACAACCTTCTACCAGCTGGGCAACGCTGCAATTAACATGGCTTGTGAGTACCACCGTTTCTCTTCTCCTGCTCTCCAGGGACCTAGAAACTGGGTAATGAGGAGAGGAAAGGAGGCTTAGAACAACATTTGTGGCCTTGGCCTAGTCGCTGTTTTCTCATCTGTAATATGGACTTGTACTGTATTACGCATCTCACAGCTGTAAGCCTCAAATGAGAAAACGCTTTGTCAAATATAAAGCCTTTTGCAAGCTCAAGCTATTCATCTAGCAAACTCACTCCTACTCATCTCTGACAAGTCCGTATCCCTGTCAAGGGAAGTGTTAAGCCCGCCTTCTTTTCTATAGTTTCTCGTGTCCTAAGAGGGAAGTGCACGGGACAAGGCATGAGTAGGGCCAAGGTCTTTGAAAACAGCAGCAGTAACAGCACATGTATTTGAGAGGCTAAGTTGAGAATTGGTGCTTTCTCTATCTTGTGGCAGGAGAGAATCATCCGACTTTTGGTTTTCTCCACTCCTGTGCCATTGCCCATTGGGAAGGGCTGCACTTCTGAACGTGGCTGATGAGATGTGTTATCAGAGGAACTTTCCGTCTGGGGGCCGTGGAGGAACAGGTCTGTTCCTGGGTGAGTTGTGTGCAGGCGAGCCTGGCAGCAAGGGGGTGAATGGGAGATCTGAGCTCCTATCTGCCCAAAGAATGTCTCCTCTTATTGGGGTTTCCCCACCACCATTAGCACATCCCTTTCCCTTGGTCCTGTATGGTTGGGAATCAGAAATGAGAAGGCACTTTCCTTTGCCTAGATCTCCATTCTGGCTCCTCCATCCAGTTACTGGCAGAGCCAAAGTTCAGGTAGAAACTTGTCTGGCTGGATTGCCAAGATTGCTGCGGCCATCCACTGCCTGGCTCTGACAGCTGTTTGGCAAGATGGAGCGTGGATGCCAGGGCTGTGGTAATGGGTGCCAAGTGGCACAGGGCATTCCCAGCACAGGGGCCTATCAGGGAGACAAGTGACTGATGGGAAACTCTCATTGGGATGGGATAAAGTAAATATCCAGGAGACAGGAAGGCAGGCAGTCTTTGCTCTCCTGTCCCCTGCTGACAGCAGAGAACATGGGCATACCTCACCCTTGCCCTCTGGGAGTGCCATGCCCCAATGTCCATCACTGGATACTCTCTATGTTTGGGGCTTCAGGTCAGGGGGTGGATATGGAGCTGATTGGTTTCATGACACAGTTTCGGTGGAGCTGATTCATTCATTCATTCAACCATTCACTTATTCAATAGATATTTATTGAGAGCCTCTTCTCTGCCTGTATGATGGCACTGTTTTATTTTTTTATTATTTATTTATTTATTTATTTATTTATTTTCGGTACGCGGGCCTCTCACTGCTGTGGCCCCTCCCATTGCGGAGCACAGGCTCCGGACGCGCAGGCTCAGCGGCCACGGCTCACGGGCCCAGCCGCTCCGCGGCATGTGGGATATTCCCGGACCGGGGCACGAACCCGCGTCCCCTGCATCGGCAGGCGGACTCTTAACCACTGCACCAACAGGGAAGCCCTATTTATTTATTTTTTAAAATATTCATTTTCTTTATTTTTTTTGGCTGCGTCAGATCTTACTTCTGGCATGCCGGATCTTTCGTTGCAGCGCGGGTTCTTCGTTGCGGCGCGGGGCTTCTCTCTGTTTGGGGTGTGCGCGTTTTCTCACTCTAGTTATGGTGCACGGTCTCCAGAGCGTGTGGGCTCTGTAGTTTGCGGCACGTGGGCTCTTTCGGTGAGGCATGCGAGTTCAGTAGTTGTGGTGTGCGGCCTTAGTTGCCCCAAGACTTGTGGGATCTTAATTCCCCAACCAGGGATCAAACCCGCATCCCCTGCTTTGGAAGGCGGATTCTTTACCACTGGACCACCAGGGAAGTCTCTGGCACTGTTTTAGATGTGAGAATCCAGGTCCCTTGTGTCATGGAGCCTACAATCTAGTTGGGGAGGCAAGGGCATACATGTGAACAAGTGTAAAACTGGATAGACCTGGGTCTGAGCCTTGGACGTGTCATTTACTAGCTGTGTGACCTTGGGCAAGTTACTTAACTGTGTTGAACTGCAGTTTTCTCATCTTTAGAGTCAAGATGATGATAATACGGATTTCAGAGGGCTGTGAAGATGACTTGAAAGAAAGTATATGGGGTACACAATGGAGTACTGACTCATGGTGGATGTACCCATGTATGCATTATTGTTATTGTGAATATTACACATTTAGAAATAGAAGCAGGAAACCTTTCTTTCAGCAAAGTGACACCCAGGAAGAGGTGATTCCAAAGCTGTATCTGTACTGCGTCACAACATTTAGTTGGTAAAAGATCAATTCAGCCAACTCCTTGAGTGTTTGGTCAATAAAGGATCTAACAACTGACATTTATTTGTTTCATTGGTGGGATCAGGTAGTTGTTTGAATTGAAGAAACCAGTTGGTTGTTCTAATTGGATGAATCGGTTCATTGTTCCGGCATCCTGGTGACCCAATCTAAGAATGGTTGTGAATTTATCCAAGGCCCTGGGTGCTTTCTCTTTCACAAGTGAACTTTTGGCCTGATTTTGTCTTCATTTTATAACTGTTAAGAACATGTGATTGAGCGTGAAGACACATATACACACACACAGAAGCCAAGCCAGCTCATGATCATCCCTGCTGAGCTGGGACCAAGAGACCCCGAACTTCATGTTTTGCCAACAGCTTTTACCTCTCCTCAGCCAGCTCTTTTCCACAGCAGATGCCAAAGAGCCAAATGGCATAGTCTGAGCTTGGTCCCTTTCCTGCCAGTCACTGGGCAAGGCCCTGGCTGTTGGCACTCTGCTCTGCTGTCCGTTGTGAGGTCTCATCCACTCCGCCTGGCACGGGAAGGGGAGAGCTGTCGTTGTCCAGCGGGTAGGTGCTTGAGGAAGGAGGCCGAAGAGGCTGGTTCCTGGCAGGCAAACCTGTTGCCCCTAAAACTTGGCACGTCTGGGCGGCTTTAGCGGTCCAGACAGAGAATTAGCACAGAGGAAGTGCGTGTTCCGCGACGCCGGTCTGGCTCCTTGGTACTCCCCGTGGAAAGCACCCATGGTGCTACCTTCCTTGGTCGCAAATTTATGTGGAGTGGGGTAAAGAGAATCCCAGCATGACTATGACCCCAATCACCTGGGAGGTTCCTCCTGGGACATTCTGCCCAGTGCGTGGGGATCCTACATTTTTCTGAGCTTGTCCAGCAGAGGTAATGAACGCCATTTCTCAACTTTTGGAAATTGGCGAGCTGGTGATGTCTTAAGGATGTTTCTTGCCTGCTCCAGGAGAACTGTCTCCCATTGTCACCCCGAGCCCTTGATGGAGTCCTTGGCTGGGACACAGACTGCTTAGCCAGGTGCCTCTCTTTCTACGTGCCGGCAGATGGAGGGCACTGCGTGTGGAACCAGGAGATGGGCATACCAGGGCAGCACTGCCTGCCACAAGCCGTGTGGAATGGGGACAAGCTGCTTAACTTCCCCGGGCCTCAGTTTCCATGGGCCTTATAACTACCGTCGTCATGAGGATTGAATGCGGTGATGCAGGTGAAGGCAAACTACACACTGAGGAACCTCAAACGCAGGCAAGGCATAGAGGATGCTCTCCACGTGCAGCCTTCCACCAGACTAGCGCCCTGTGATCATTTTTCTCATTCGATTTTGTTAGAAAGCTGCTTACTTGGATAAAACCCTCAGGAGGAGCGAGAAGTCCATCCCTGGGGAACCCTACTGCTTCCTGGCCCGTCTGTCTTGATTCAGAGATTTCTGTGTACTCTGAAGCTCTCAGCCACCTCCAAAGCAGTCCCTGGGCAGGAAGGGTGCGTGGAAACAGCCACAGAAACGAAAGATTACGGATTCTCTTTCTATTCCTTTCTTGATTTCCTGTTCTGAGATGGGGCGAAGCAGCCTGATTTATTTTTGACAAACGTATCTGCATTATGAATTATATTGGGGATGGAATTGTTACATTAAATCAATGTTAATTTTTGACTTCTGTTCAAGGCGCCATAAATAATCAACTCCAGGGTGAGGTTATGGACTGAAGTCGCCCAAATTATGCTAATGAGGATGATTAAACTTTTGAATTCTAAGTTTCTGTAAGAATAACAATCAGTTAGCATTTACATTTCTGCCATGCCCTAGGATTTGCAGCTTTTTCTGAAGCTGCTATTAAATATAAATAACAATACCAGTTTTGAAAGCCAAGTTGGGCCCTTTGGGGGCATATTCTATTCTCTTTCCTGGTGTTCTGCTTCTGAGGCTATGGAGAGGGGCTCAGGCTCCGTGTCTGAGGCTAGCAGAGATGGAAGGGAGGATGCCACAGAGTGCCACAGGAGCTGGGCAATTTGCATTTGACTTGGAACTGCAAAGGCACATTCAAGTTCTAAAAGAGACAATAATTCAATTCTGCATTGGTCCATTTGGTGAGGAGCGCCAGGAAGCCCCAATGGGCTTTAGAAGTGCTACCCCCAGTGAGCAATGATTTCGGAGGGATCTGAACTCAGGATGCGGGACCAGTGCTTAGCCTTTCCAGCCTGTGTGCTGTGTGTCTTTGGGGCTACTCCATTAGCTTTCTGTGCTTTGGTGTCCCTCCACAGGCTCTAGGGACCTTTCCTAGGATGCCACGTGATCCCCTAGTTTAGCTCAAGAAAGGGGAAAAAAAAGCCAGTTGATTTCCAGCCTCCTATTTAGCCAACTATTATGAAAGCTGACCAGAGATGCTCATCTCCTGATGTCTGCGTGAGGCCCAGGTGGCTACCATCGTAATGACAGGTCAGCTCTGAGGTTAGGCTGCTGGCTGAGTGGCTGTTGTTTATCCCGGTTTCAATCTCATTGTCATGACAACCCACGCAAGTCACTGTCCCAGCCCGATGCCTCTTGCGAAGGTATGTGAGAACGCCCCGCCTGTGGACCAGGACCCGTCTCTACACTCGGGGGGCGGCTCCTTCCTCTCCTCCATGTATTCAGGGTGATCTTATTTTCTCCACCACTTACCCAGAAATTGTTTTTGAAAAATGTCTCATTTCAACAGAATTTGGTCTAGAGTGATTGGGAACACTGCTCGGCAGGGTTTGCTGCCCAACCCTCCACGTGAGCATTCTCACCGGAATTCTTATTGCCACGGGTTTCTAGAAATGCTGTGGCCGCTGGTGGGAGGGGTGTTGGC
Organism: Kogia breviceps; assembly: GCF_026419965.1. Taxonomy (NCBI): domain Eukaryota; kingdom Metazoa; phylum Chordata; class Mammalia; order Artiodactyla; family Physeteridae; genus Kogia; species Kogia breviceps. The sequence goes on along the minus strand of NC_081316.1, from coordinate 108,478,531 downwards.
AGTGGGTGGGAAGTCTGCCCTCTTGACACTCATGGCATCAGAGGGAAGGCCTCTTGAAAGTTCTGTCCCGTAACATGGTGTGATGTATCTCAGAGGTGAAACCTGCCTCAATGCATCTTCCCAGCTAAGGGGTGCCCCCTCCTTGATAATCTCAAGAGACAGATGGCTGGAGCTTCTGTTGTGCGCTATTGCTCTGCGAAATCCTTATGTCTGTGTGGGGCTGTTTAGGCACCAGCTCTGGATGTTAACATCAGTGAGCTTCGAAAGAACTGCCTTGGCTGAATGGGACTGTCTGGTGAATTTCTCTTCCAGGTCTACAAGTACTTTATGATTCTGAAAGCATATACGTCTTTGACTGAGACTCAAAGGGGGGCTCTTCTTGGAGCTGGCTCTGTGGTGAGTGTGTGGGGAGGAGGCCTTGGCCAGGACTGCCCGCTGCGAGGGTTGCCAGGGAAGCCCAGCACCGAGGAGGAATGTTGCCTCCCTGTCAAGCCCTCTGCTGGGTGTGCCTCAGGATCCCCTGTTTTGGCCAAACCAATGGCTTATTTCCCTAAATAAAATAGCAAGGGATTTTCTCTCTTTCTTTCTCTCTCTTTCTCCCTTTCTCTCTTTCTCTTTCTTTCTCTCTTTCTTTCTTACTTTCTTTCTTTCTTTCTCCCTTTCTCTCTCTTTCTTTCTCTTTCTTTTCTTTCTTTCCTTTTTCTTTCTTTCTTTCTTTCTCTCACTCTCTTTCTTTCTTTCTTCTTTCTTTCTTTCTCCCTTCCTTCCTCCCTTCCTTCTCTTTCTCTGTCTCTCTTTCTTTCTCCCTCTCTCTCTCTCTTAGATATTGGGGTTTCTCGGCTGGAAACAGAGAGGCGATGAGGGACTGCAGAGCTAATTAGAAGTCTCCAAATCAAGGAAGATTGTTATAGACACAAGTGAACCCACTGCTCTGGGAAATGCTGAGGTTACTTCCACACGTCTTGGCCCCTGTTGTCATCGGCATGGGTCAAAGTTGAGCCGGGCAATGGGAGAAGGCAGAAGGCAGGTAGGGAAGTCAAGAGCCAGGGCTGAGCCAAGCAAGCCTAGGGCAGGAGTCCTGTTAGAAGGTGGTGGGATTTGGGGCTCAATAGTCTCCACCTTCTTCCCCTTCATTCATTCCACAAACCGATTTGGAGTATTTACTATGTGTCTGGCTCTATTTCTAGCTCCTCATGAGCCAATGGTGAGTGAAACAGACAAAAATGCCAATGCTGCTAGAGCTAAGCAGATCATCAAAGCACTTGGTGTGTCAGATGGTAATGAGGGTACATTAGGAGAGGGTGAGAGGAGCGTGGAGCTGCTGCAGTTTAAGACAGGTGGGCAGGGCAGGCTTTTGAAGGTGCTTCACTGAAAAAGTAAAGGAGTGAGGTCTGGAGCCATGGGGATGCTTGGGAGAGGAAGACCCCAGCAGAGGGGACAGCAAGCGCAGAGCCCATAGGCCTGGTGTGCTGGGAGAACAGGGCTAGGGGTCTGCATCACTGGAACGGGGTGAAGAAGGGGAGAACTGCAGAGGACGAGGTCCAAGAAGTAAGCAGGAGCCTGACTGCCCTGGGCTTTGCAGCCACTGTAGGGGTTTTCTGGGTGCAATGAGAAGGCATGGGGAGGTTTGACAGGGGAGGGATATACTCTATAGGCTCTTATAGGATCCTTCTGGCTGCCATGTTGAGAATATTTTAAATTTTAGACCTTGTCTCCTTAGATTAGGTCCTCACTCTGTCCTTGTCACTGGACTGGAGATGGTCTGCGTGATTATCAGATTAAACTCTCCTAGGATTGGAATATTTCTAGGAAAACAGTGAATTGAATATGTCACAAATTTGTACCAATGAGCAAAGTTAAAGAGAGGCTGATTTGGCCCAATCTGGATTGGCCATGTGGGTCTCAATGCTATGAGAGGGGCTGGGCCCACATGACTCAGGATCCGTCCCCTATAGCATTAAATGCATATGCCTAACGTCACTCATTGGTGACCAGTGAACGGGAACTCACTCTCCTGCTTTACGGGGACGGGTCCGGAGATGTACGGATGCTCCTAACTGCATTTCTTCCACACCACTGATGACAAGGCTTTGTGAGTTGCCGACTGAGGAGAGATCTGAGCTGGCAGAATCAAAGGCAGTGGGTTTAGGAAAGGGTCCAAGTTACATTGAGGAAGATCTCACTGCTGTTCCAGCACTCTAATGCCGCCTTTTGATTGAATAGGCTTGTTATTAAAAATGCATTTTAAAAAATGAAATCGAAGCAAATCCCTTCAAATCAGATTTCAGCCTTGTCTCAAATCCAGGGGTTTATTTGGAAGTCCTATCTTCTCACACTCTGTACAGAGCTGGGTTGGAAAGATCATAGCCTCCGGTGCCCTGAGCGTGATGAATCAGGAAGGTAGATATCAATCAGGTTTCCCGAGATGGCTGTGCAATGTCCCTTCGTTGCTTACTTTCTGGGCTACTTACATGGGGGAGGTGGTCACTTGAACTGTGTTAAATGTCGCTCCACCCAAATTCCTCATTTCCCTAGAGGGCTGAACCTGAGTTGATTTGGAATCTGTGACTCAGGAGTAGTTTCCTACTAACTCCCACCCCCAGGAGGCTTATGCTCGTCTGTCTACTCCCTCCCCTAAACTCAGGCCACATTGTTGCTTCCTGCATGTCGGCCAGATTGGGGACCTCCCCACTAAGCTACATTCATAGGAAGTTATTCTTTTTTTTTAGGTTTTTTTTTTTTTTTTTTGCGGTACGTGGGCCTCTCACTGCTGTGGCCTCTCCTGTTGCGGAGCACAGGCTCCGGACGCGCAGGCTCAGCGGCCATGGCTCACGGGCCCAGCCGCTCCGCGGCATGTGGGATCCTCCCGGACCGGGGCACAAACCCGTGTCCCCCGCATCGGCAGGCGGACTCTCAACCACTGCGCCACCAGGGAAGCCTGGAAGTTATTCTTTATTGTATTAGGAAAAACACCACATTGCTTCCCTATGACCTGTCCCCCTCTCTTAATCTGCTACCCCATGAAAGAAAGGGATGGGGCCAGGGAGGTATGCCAGCCAAGACAGTGTTAACTTTAATCCTACTTAATTCTAATTCCATGATGAAAGGCTCACTTTGAGACTTGATTGAGGTGAGTTTTGGTCAAATAAGAGGAGGTTTCATTCAGCTCCACAGTCATTTATTCATCAAACAATTGGAGCCAGGCTCAGAGCTTGGGGCCCGGGGTCAGAGGAACCCTACTTGGTCCCTGTCCTTTGGGGAGACAAACAGAAACAAATAGGTAATAACAAGATGTGCCATCGGTTCTGAAGTAAATGCATGTACCCATGCTGCAGAGAACAGATGAGAGCCCACTGGGACTCTGGGGCAGGGGTCAGGGACGAAACTAACTCTTACGCTGGGTTTTGAAGGCTGAGTAATAAACTCATGGAGATAGAATTATGGCACTCATTACCTCCTGGAGAGATTACTAGCAGGAATTGTCATGGATTCTGGTAGATGGGAGAGCATATGTGGTTATTATGAGAGGGAAGCCTAGACTTGACACCTGGAGGTGAGTGTCCGGGATGTGATACCTGGTAAGTTACTCAACATCTTTGTGCCTCAACTTCCTCATTTATAAAATGGGAAATGTAATAATGGTGCCTGTCCTGCCGACCTCATGGGGTTGCTGGATCAAAAGTACCAGTGCATATGAATATGCCAGAAAACGGTCAAGTGCAAGGCAAATGGAAAGGCATTTTTAAGCATTTTATTTGGAAAGAATCGCAAACACAAAAAAAGTTGCAAAACTAAAAATCGCACAAAGAACATCTATATACACTGTACCCAGATTTACCTATTGTTTACAGTTTACCCCATCTACTTTATGATGTATTTTCTCTGTCATACACACAGTTATATATGTTTATACATAATTTTTTTCTGAACATTGCGATAAGTTATATACATCAGAGCTCTTTATCCCTAAACACTTCAGTGTATATTTCCTAAGAATAGGAATATTCTCTTACATATCACAGTAGAGTTATCAACTTGATTGATTTACATTATCTAAACTATCAGCCATATTATAATTTTTTCACTTGATCTAATAAGAGAAGTTTTCGTTCCAGTGTAGGATCCAGTCTAGGGTCAGGTATAGCATTTTGATTTCATGTCTCTTTAGCCTCCTTTAATCTGAAACATTCCCAGAGCCTTTCCTTTGTCTTATACGATATTGATATTTTTGAAGTACTCCATTTTAAAAATAGGGTGTTTCTCATTTTGTGTTTGAGTGATGTTTCTTTATGATTAGAGTGGGGTTATGCACTCTCAGTAACAATACAACATAGGTGATGATGTATACTTCTTGGGGTATCACATCTGGAAGCATGTGATGTCCATCTGTCCCTCGCAGGTGATCTTAATTTTGTTTGTCCAGTCAAGGTGTTACCTGCTTTCTCCACTATTAATGACCATTTCCCCCCTCTGCTGCAACTAGTAAGCAGTTTGTGGGGAGACAGCTTACCAATTGTCATCAAAATTTTCTGCTAGATTGAATATCCATTGATGATTCTTGACTGACCTAATCTTTACCATGATGCTAATCTCCCGACTCCAGCATTAACCAGTTTGCCCTCAGCATTCTACTAAGCAAGAACCCTCCTTTCATGTCTGTTTATCTATCTATCATCTATCTACCTATCTATCTATCTAAATATATATTTTTGATATGGGCTCATAAATTCTATTTTTTTCAGTGGTTTATAATCCATTATTCTAGCTCATTATTTTGTTGTTCACATTATCCCAGATTGGGCCATTGGGAACTCCTTCAATGTGGTTCCTCTGTTCTGCGACATGCCCCATTATTATTATTGGAGCAATCCTTTACTTTGTGGCATAAGATGTTCCAGCCCTGTCTTGTAGATACTCTGCCCTCATCCTGGAATCAGCCTCTTCTTTGGGGAGTCCTGGTTCCTTTTAGTGGAAAATGGTATTAGAGACCAAGATCAGGGGGCTAGGTGTGCTCATTGCTACAGGGGTATCTTTGCTTCTTGTCTATTTCAGTGGTTGAACTAGGAAATATAGGCATGTGTATACAAATGCACATACACACATATGCATATACAAATGCAACTGCACACACATACCTAGATTATACATGTGCATGTGAACATTCATATGCATACATACTTTAGAAATCATGAGTTCACACCAATACTTCCAATTCAAGTCTATTTCCACGGGGTTTTTCCTTACCCCTTCCATATTTGCACATCCCATTTTTCCTCAGTTAAGAACCCTGCAGTTCATTCCACTACAATAAACAAATCTTCTCTAAAGAATTCAGGATTTGTCTGCACTTCTTCCCCTCTCACCCTTCCTCCCACCCCAATACATGCATACACATATACACTCCCTATTTTGCCCCAGACTGAGGGTATGTTGTCAAATACTACTTTCCTAAGTCACTTGGATTCGTTCTCTCCCTCCCCCACTTCTGTGTGGTTATAATCCTCACTTGAAATATATAGTTTCATTTGTTTCAGTTTGCTTTCCATCTTTTCTCTGTCTCCAGTCTTACCAATTAAATTTGTTTTTAGAATTTATAGACTATTGACTTGCTTACAAAAGTCAAAATTATTTTAAAAAGATATACTCAGAGAAGTACCACTTCTTCACATATCCCTTCCACCCCATGTGTCCCTGTCTGTTCAGGTAACTATAACAAAATAGTGTAGGCTGAGTGGCTTATAAACAATAGAAATTTATTTCTCACAATTCTGGAAGCTAGAAGTCCAAGATCAAGGCCCTGGCAGATTCAGTGTCTGCTGAGGGCCTGCTTCCTGGTTCGCAGACAGCTTTCTTTTGGCTGTAATGTCATATGGCAGAGGGGAAAAGTGAGCTCTGTAGAGCCTGTTATAAGGGCACTAACTACCCCCCAGAGACCCTCTACTTCCAAATACTACTCTGTTAGAGATTAGATTTCAACATGTGAGTTTGAGGGGACACAAATATTGAGTGTATACCAATTTACCCTTGACCCCTCAAATTCATTTCCTTCTCACATGCAAAATACATTCATTCCATCCCAACAGCCCCCAAAGTCTGAACTCCTTCCAGTATCAACTGTAAAGTCTGAGTCCAAAGTCTCACCTAAGTATCATCTAAGTCAGGTATGGGTGAGACTCGAGGTACAATTCATCCTGAGGCAAATTGCTCTCCAGCTGTGAACCTGTGAACCCGAACAGGTTATATCCTTCCAAAATACAATGGTGGGACAGGGCAGACATTCCCATTCCAAAACGGAGAGATAGGAAAGAAGGAAGGAGTGACTGGTCCTGAGCAAGTCCAAAACCCAACAGAGAAAACTCCATTAGCCCTTAAGGCATGAGAACATTCTACCGCACACACTGGGGCAGGGGTCCTGCCTCTGCAGCTTTGCTGGACAGGGGTTCAGCACCTGATGTTCTGGGTAGCCCTGCCCCACCGCTCCACTGGGCATTGCCCTTGTGGGGGCTCTCTGCAGGGACCCTGTCCCTGCAGTGGTTCTCTGTCTGGACCCTGCTCCTGCAGGCTGGGGTCCCAAGCAGTGGCTCTCCTGGGGTGGGGTTCTGAACCTATGGCTCTGCCAGGTAACTTTAGAAATCTAGGGCGAGGAAGCCATGCCACCATGGTTCATGTACTCAGTGTGTAGGCTCCAGACGGTCCTGTAGGGAATCCACCAAAGTCTGCATCTAGTGCCCTCCAAGAAGTGCGGCCACCAAGGTTGAGCTGTACCAGGGCCTAAATCACCCTGGAGGTTAAGGGGTTCATTCTTCCACTATCCTGAGCTGACTAATCTCCTTATCAAATGGTCATTTGACCACTTTCTTAGTGTTCTCTCCCTAAGAGGCTTTCTCATTCTTTTCAGTATGGATAGGCTGAGAATATTACACATCTTTAAATTCTGCTTACATTTTGATTAACAAACGGATGTCTTTCTTTTTAAAATTGAGATATAATTGACATATAACAGTGTATTAGTTTTAGGTGTATAACATAATAATTTGCTATATGTATATATTGTGAAATGATTACCAAAATAAGTTTAGTTAACATCCATCGCCACATATAGGTACAATGTTTTTTTCTTGTGATGAGAACTTTTAAGATCTACTGTCTTAGCCACTTTCAAATGTGCACTACAGTTTTATCAACTATAGTCACTACACATACATACATATACATATGTATGTAACATCCCCAGGACTTATAACTGGAAGTTTGTACCTCTGGCAGCCACCAATCTGTTTTTGGTATCTGTAGGTTTGGTTTTTGTTTTGTTTTTGTTTTTTAAGAATCCATACGTAAGTGAGATCATACACTACTTGTTTTTCTCTGTCTGACTTATTTCACTTTGCATAATGCCCTCAAGGTCCATCCATGTTGCAAATAGCAGGATTTCCTTCTTTTTTTTATGTCTGAATAACGTCCCATTTGTGTGTGTACGTGTATAAATAATCTAGATAATAATTTCTCTTTTCTTATATTTCACGGTAAGCAGTAATGAGGAACCAGGCTGTTCCTTCAACATTTTGCTTAGATATTGCCTCAGCCAGTATCTAATTTCATCACTCACAAGTTCTACCTTCCACAGAACACAATTCAGCCAAGTTCTTTGCCACTTTATAACAAGGATCTCTTTTCCTCTATTGTGCAAGAACATGTTCCTCATTTCCTTCTGGGACCTCATGAGAATGGCCTTTACCGGCCGTGTTTCTACCAACACTCTGCTCAGGGTTACTTAGGTATTCTCTAGAAGATTGAGGCTTTCTCTATAGCTCTCCTCTTTTCTTTCTGAGCTGCTGCCGGAATGAGTCTCTAATGGCCCATTTACGGCAATGCAGGCTTTTTTTCAGCATGCGCTTCAAACTCTCACAGCCTCTACCCTTTACCCAGTTCCAAAGCCACATCAACATTTAAAAGTGTGGTAGTTACAGCAGCACCCTCACATCTGGGTAGCAATTTCCATCCCAGTCTGTTTGGGCTCCCATAACAAAGCACCATAGGCTGTGTGGCTTATAAACAACAGAAATTTATTTCTCACAGTTCTGGAGGCTGGGAAGTCCAAGTGCCCTGGCAGAATTTGATGTCTGGAGAGAACCCACTTCCTGGTTCATAGACTGAAAGCTTTTTTCTTGTGTCCTCACATAACAGAGGGATGAGGGAACTCTCTGGGGCCTCTATTATAAGGGCACTGATCCCAATCATGAGGGCTCCACCCTTGTGACCTAATTACCCAAAGGCCTTACTTCCCAGCACCATCACATTGGGTTTAAACACATGAATTCTGGGGAGATACAAATATTCCAGTCTAAAGTACCATTTCTTCCTACTCCTTGTAGATAACTGTCATTATTTTCTGCCTTATCTTTCCTGTGTTTCTATTTGTAATCACAAGCTGATATAGGTACATTTTCTCATTTTCCCTTATTTCTTATACAAAAGATAGCATGGCATCTATGCTCTCTTGCCTTTTTCACTTAATAACATCTGGGAATCATTCCATATCAGTTCACAGTGACTTCCTCTTTTTTTTTTACAGTTACATGGTACTGAGTGTATGTACCAGAATATATTGAACCAATTGCTTCTAAAGATATTTTATTTTTCAAGATGTTGACACTTTCTCCACCTCTGCAAGCTAAGTGCACATTATGTGCCACAGGCCATTCTGAGCATCTTGGTATAAGCTAGGACTGAGTCCTACCACCCCTTATATTAAGGTCGGGTGTTTCTGCCAGTTGGAGTTGTTGGGCAGTATGTCTCCCAGTGTGTATGCCGATTTGCATGAGGAACAGGGAGCTGTCTGGGATTAAAAGACACACCTTGGGTACTGTTGGGGCATAGACACGTCTGATGGAGAGGGAGCTGGAGGGAGCAGTGGGTGGGATGAGAGCCAAAGGAAAGCAGATAACATGGGAGAATGACGAGGGCACACAAAATGCACTCACCTAAGTGAGAAAGGTGTCTGGAATAGGGAACCTGGCCCACTCACTGACTGCACTCTTCATAGGGGAGTGTTTGCACCCCGTCTTCCTGTCCCAGCCCTTTGGTGACTTGTGTGGTTTGAGATAAAGGGGCTTTGTGTGCCTGTGAACTGAAAAACCTGGAACATGTGGCTAATCAAAACTCCTTGCTGTGTGACACCCTTGTCTGCGTGAGACGAAGCATTCTCCTTGGTTGCAAAGTCAGAGTTGCCCTTGGGGTAGAAGCAGGGGGGTGGTTCATTGGACTGTGAAAGCTCTGGCCTTGGTGGAGGCCCACCCCCAGCCTGTCCAGGGGAGAAGAATATACAATGGGGAAAGTATAGTCTCTTCAATAAATGGTGTTGGGAAAACTGGAAAGTCATATGTAAAAGAATGAAACTGGGTCACTCTCTTAAACCATACACAAAATTTAACTCAAAATGGGTTAAAGACTTGAACCTAAGACCTGAGACCATAAACACTTGAACATAAGATCTGAGACCATAAAACTCTTAGGAAAAAACATATGGGGTAAGCTCTTTGACATAGGTCTTGGCAATGATTTTGGGGGTTTGACACCAAAAACAAAGGCAACAAAAGCAAAAATAAACAAGTGGGACTACACCAAACTGAAAAGCTTCTGCACAGAAAAGGGAATCATCAACAAAATGAGAAGGCAACTATGGAATGGGAGAAAATAGTTGTAAACTATATATCCAATAAGCAGTTAATAATACCCAAAATATATAAAGAACTCTTACCACTCAATAGCAAAAAAAAAAAAAAAAAAAAAAAATCTGATTAAAAAATGGGCAGAGGATCCGAATAGACATTTTTCCAAAGAAGACATTCAAATGGCCAACAGGTACATGTAAAAGTGCTCAACATCACTAAACATCAGGGAAATGAAAATCACAACCACAATAAGATATCACCTCACACCTGTTAGCATGGCCATTATTAAAAAGACAAGAAATAACAAGTGTTGGTGAGGATGTGGAGTAAAGGAAGCCCTTGTGCACTGTGGGTGGGAATATAAAACAGTATGGAGGTTCCTCAAAAAATTAAAAATAGAACTACCACATGATACAGCAATTCCATTTGGGGGTATTTATCTGATGGAAGTGAAATCACTATCTCAAAAAGATATCTGCACTCCTATGTTCATTGCAGCGTTATTTACAGCAGCTAGACATGGAAACAAGTGTTCATTGATGGATGATTGAATTTTAAAAGTATAAACACGTATTAATCATATATGTATTATTCAGCCATTACAAAAGGAGAGAAATACTGCCATTTGCTACAACATGAATGGATCTTGAGAGCATTATGTTAAGTGAAATAAGTCAGATAGAAAAAGAGAAATACTGTATGATCTTACTTATAAATGGAATCTGAAAAAAATGAACTTATAGAAATAGAGAACAGGCTGGTGATTATCAGAGTCTTGGGGTTGGGGGGTGGACAAAATGGGTAAAGGTGGTCAAAAAGTATGAACTTTCAGATATAAGATAAATAAATCTGGGGATGTAATGACAACATGGTGTCCGTAATTAACAATATTGTATTGCATATTTGAAAGTTGCTAAGAGAGTAGATCTTAAAAGTTTCCCCAACAATAAAAAAATTTACAGCTATGTATGGTGATGGATGTTAATTCAACTTAATCTGATAATCATTTTGCAATGTATATATATACATATATATGCATCAATTCACTATGTTGTACACCTAAAACTAATACTCTGTTATATGTCAGTTATATCTAAATAAATAAATAAATGTAAGCTTCAAATTAGCACAATTTTATGACTTATTCTTTTTTTTTTTTTGCGCTATGTGAGCCTCCCACTGTTATGGCCTCTCCCTTTGCAGAGCACAGGCTCCAGACGCGCAGGCTCAGCGGCCATGGCTCATGGGTCCAGCCGCTCCGCAGCATGTGGGATCTTCCCAGACCGAGGCACAAACCCGTGTCCCCTGCATCGGCAGGCGGACTCTCAACCACTGTGCCACCAGGGAAGCCCTATGACTTATTCTTTAATAAACATTGTATGCACATTGAAGTTAATTTGGGGAATTTCTAGTGTTCAGTCACCTCTTGACACACGTGGACTCAGTTTTACAAGTCAGTTCATAATTGTTTGGGATTGAGTTTGCTTCAGGTGGTGTTTGGCTCCAATTCCTGGGGTATGACATATTCCTGCATTTAAACAGTAGACTCTCAATCAACAGTGACAGCACAGCAAATTTACAGAAGAGCCCAGATCTTGAGTTATTTCAGTTTATGTGACCACTTGGAATTTTTATTTGTGTTTAAAATTTAAAACAATGAAACAAAGTGCAAGTCATGAATTGTAATGTTTTTGTTTGGCTAAGTGCAAATCTTCATTCACATGTGAAATATTTTGCTTGATTTAAATAATATCTTTAAAATTAAAATTTATTATTCTTTTAAAAGTACTAATTGTTTTACTGCTAAAGAATGATTCCAAGAGATAAAATATAATATCATTGGTGCAATTTAATATTGCCTAAATTGTGCCATTTGCAAATGCTTGGGTTTTATTAAAATTCATTTATTAATCATTAGAAAATTATTTACCTAATATGTTATTATTATTTATTATTGGCATGCTTATATATATGAGGTTTAATAAAAGAACATTTTCACTGTGTTTCTTTTCTGGCCATTATTATTATTTGTTTATTTCATGATTATTACTGAAAATAACATTGTTGAAGAGAGGAAAGGACTTTTTAAAAAATGCACTGAGTGTGGAGTATGCTAGGATGCCACCGCATAAGCCAGTGGGAGTCAGCACTTGCTTCTGATGTCCTGCCCCTCAGAACAAGGACCTGTGAGGTGCAGGACCTGCTCTCATGGACAGGAGGGATGTGTGGGAATCTTCTAGAGGGGTGGGGTTGAGCCTTGCCATAAAGTGGGACAACTGTACTGAACCTACCCCTGGTTGAAAATTGCACTAAAACCCTACAGTTAAGATATGGATTCAGCTGCAGTAATGCTATAACAAAATCCAAAATAATAGTGGCTTATACAAAATAGTTTATTTCTCTCTCCTGCAACTGGGCTGGAATAGTAGCTCCACGGTATAGGAACATAGGCCCCTCTACCTTGTTGCTCTGGCATCACTGAAGTTGCCCTTCATGATGGTTAATTTTATGTGTCAACTTGAACTGGGCCATGGGGTGCCCAGATATTCGGTCAACAGTATTCTCGGTGTTTCTGTGGCAGTGCTTTGCATGAGTTTAGCATTTAAATCGATAGACTGAGTAAAGCCGATTGCTCTCCCAAATGTGTGTGGGCTTTATCCAACCAGTTGAAGGCTTGACTAGAACAAAAGGGCTGACCGTCCCCCAATAAGAGGGAATTCCTCCTGCCTGACTGCCTTCAAGCTGGAACGTTGGTCTTTTCCTACCTTCACATTTGAACTGGGCCTTGAACTTGCTGGCCTTTGGACTAGAATTACACCATTGGCTCTCCTAGTTCTCAGGCCTTCAGATTCGAACTGGAACTGTACCATCAGATCTCCTGGGTCTCCAGCTTGCCAACTGCAGATCTTCAGACTTGTCAACATCCATAATAGTGTGTCAATTCCTTATATCTCTGTATATATAAGGGTGAGTATGTAAATATATAAAATAAATATATATTATATATGTATCACACACACACACACACACACACACACATCCTATTGGTTCTGTTTCTCTGGAGAAACCTTGTTGGAGTGGTCCAAGATGTCTCACCACCAGCTCTGCATTCCAACGAGTATCGAAAGGGAAAAAGGGGGCCGAAAGGGCACACACCTTTTCCATAAGCCCTATAAGTTGTGTACATTACTTTTGCTCACATCCCATTGGTCACAACTTAGTCACATGACCACATCTAGCTGCCAGGGAGGCTGCAAAATACAGTCTTTATTTTGGGCTGCTACGTGTCCAGCTAAAAATTCTATTACCACAGAAGAAGAGAAAAATGAATATCTGGGAACGGCCAGGGTTAATGCAGTTCTTTCTACCACTGAAGATGATAGCCCATCAGGAGCTAATTCAAGGTCCTGGAAGTGTCACTGATATCATACCCATCCTGAGGAAAACTGTTTCAACTGTTAGAATATCTTATCTTGGGGCTGGGATGAATGGAGGGGATAAGAAATTTGTGTAACTTCCTTTTTTGCCTGGCTGTACCCCCAAAATGGGCATTTTACCTCTTTTTTTTAAGCAATGTGGTGCTGCATATTCAATTCACCTGACTCACACAGAAGAAACAAGGAGGATGGGAGTAAACCAGTGTCTCCTTAACTTGCCATAAGTCCACCCTGGGTGTTTGCAAAAAGTGCATATCCTGGCCCACCGTGGAGATACAGATTCAGTGGTCTGGGAAGGAACCCAGGGGTCTGTAGGTTTAACAAACTGCCTGTGTGATTTTTAATCAGGTAAATTTAGGACACACTGTGCTGTTTCCCCAGCTTCTCAGGAGCCTGTCCAGAGCATGGAGATTTATTGCCAGGATATTCATGATTACATCTCAGGACAGAAGCTGTGGCATGGGACTTAGACAAGAAGATGGAGTGAGGTGGGGGTCCAAGGTAACTCTCAGGAGGTGGTTCTCCGAGGACCCACAGCAGCCAGCGTTTGTGACTCTTCCCTCCAGACTCTACCACCAGCAGGACTCATCTGCCTTCTCTTCGGTGGCTTCTTACTTCTCCCGTGCCTGCCAGTGGCTTTATTCTTTCCTTTTCCAAAAAGAGAGAGACCCTGATTGGTTGTGCTAATTGCTTTCTGTACCTGGCCATTTCACACGCCTCTGGTCAGCCTATGAACTGGCTGCCCTTTTCCCATGCCCACCCCCATGTTCAACCAGGTCTTGCAGTTCTAAACAGGGGACAGCCTGAGGCCAAGCCCCAGCCCATTCTATCCTGACTCCAGTCCCCCAGCTTACCATCCTGCCTTCCAGACCCGTCAGCATCGCAGCTGCCCATCGTATAGCCTTGGGGGGTGGGGGAGAGGGGTGGGAGTTGCTCCCTTCTTTCTGAAGTCAGGCAGCTGGGGACGCAGGCTACAAGGCAGCCCTCCGAGCACCCATGCCGATGCTGAGATTGGCAACAAGTAGCAGACCCTTCCTCCGGTCAGGATCTGTCTTTCCCAGTCCATTAACGTAGCACATGCAGAGCAAGGTTAATGGAACTGAGACGGAGCTGCCAGGAGAGGGACGGCCCGTGGGGACCACGCAGCCTACCTCCTGTCACTCAGCCTACTGTTTCCTCCTTCTCAGCTCTGGGCACATCCGAGGAATGTGTCCACCTGGGCACCTCTGCTTCAGAGAGACATAGGGGAGGAGGGCAAAGGGGCACAGAGGCGAGGGGGTCAACATTCTCCAGCACTCTTACCCACGGGGCCCTGAGGGAGGGCCGCCATCAGCTCAGTTAAGGGAGTCATTAGGAGAGAAAATGCATTTTGATGCTCATAGGCAGGGTGGCGTGATTGAACTGGGGGTGCGTACAGAGGCAGGCTGCAAATCTCGGAGCGCTGGAACCTCTGTGTGTGCTAGGTGAGGTCCTGAAAGGGCATGAGAGAAGGGGCATGACCCCACCCCCTCCCTGGGGTGAGCGTTGTTCCCTTCAGCACAGCTCCCTGGAACCCTCATTGACTCTTAAGTGGAAGGAAATGGCTCCAAGAGATGCAGATGGGTCTGAGGTCTGCCAGCATATCAGATGCACATTAAATTGGAGGGAGGAGGTGAGAAAGTTCCCCATCTTCAGGGAGGATATGAGGTCAGTGGGTGCAAATTTCACAGGTAAAAATGACACATTTCATAACCCAAGTTCTGGGTGGATTTTCACACCCATTGATTTGAAAAACAGTCAAAGCTGCTCAGATGACTTTCCTTCTGATGAGGAAACTGGAGAGACAGTTCTGGCAGTCTGGCTCCACTCTGTGACTTTTTGGGCCATGGGGGCGCTCCCGGAATCCTGCCTTCCTCCACCTCACCAAGCTCAGGTCCACTTAAACTGTAGCTGTTTCAGAAAGAATGCAGGTGGATGTAAGGAAGGACTTCACAAGCAGCTGTGAGACAAGGGCAGCTGTTCCTGGGGAGAGCAGCAGGATTCTTTTTCCTGAAGACGTTTGCAAATAGGACTGTTACTGACACCATCCAAGAGAGGTTCCGCTATATCTCACCTTTGCATAGGAGCTGGCAGGTTAAAAGCATTTTCAGGGCTTCCCTGGTGGTGCAGTGGTTGAGAGTCCGCCTGCTGATGCAAGGGACACGGGTTCGTGCCCCAGTCTGGGAAGATCCCATATGCCGCGGAGCAGCTGGGCCCGTGAGCCATGGTTGCTGAGCCTGCACGTCCGGAGCCTGTGCTCTGCACGGGAGAGGCCACAACAGTGAGAGGCCCGCGTACCACAAAAAAAAAAAAAAAAAAAAAAAAAAAAAAGCATTTTCAATCCATTCCCATTTGTTCCAGTAAGGTATCAGATTCCATTATACTCATTGTACAGGCAAGGGAATGAAGCTCATTGGTTAAGTGACTTGACCACGGTCACACAGCCAGTAACTGGGGAGTTGGAGCCACAGCTGAGCTCTTTGGACCCCATTTCTTCTCCATCTACCTCACGCTGTGTCTGGCATTGCACGTGAAACGCTGCTGTGGATGCCTCTGGAAGGTTCTGCCCAGCAGAGAGGATGGGAAACCTGTCTCAGAGCTCCCCAACCTCCTTTGGATCTATATTCTTAGCCCAGGGCCCTCCCACAGAAACCAAAATTAAACCCAAACTCAAGAGGTAGGCCTGGAGCCACCACTAAAAGAGGATGCTGCTGGCTTCCTAGGGCAGGAGGTGCACTTTGTCCCTGTCCTGTTGGTTCTGGCAAATTCTTCCTAGACTCCTTTTTGGGCCATTTCCCAGCAGATGCTAAATGGAGAAGATGGAAAAGTGTTCCCTAACTGTTTTTTTTTTTTTTTTTTTTTTTTTTGTGGCACGCGGACCTCTCACCATTGTGGCCTCTCTCGTTGCAGAGCACAGGCTCTGGACGCGCAGACCCAACGGCCATGGCTCACAGACCCAGCCACTCCGCGGCATGTGGGATCTTCCCTGACCAGGGCACGAACCCGTGTCCCCTGCATCGGCAGGCAGACTCCCAACCACTGCGCCACCAGGGAAGCCCAGTCCCTAGCTCTTGATTCATGGGGATATTTCAGTCTTCAGGGCTTGGAGAGGTATTGAAACCAGTGGGGTGTATGTATATGTGCATGTATGTATGTGTGTGGTTTGGGCACAAGCAACTTCTCCTTCATAATGAAAAAATAAAAGCTTGAAAGGGATTTGGTAAATCAACTAAAAGGGAGCCCCCACCCACCCCTCCGCCCATCACTTTCCCTATGCATCTCTTCCGTTTGCCTGTTCCTGAGTTGTGTCCTTTATAATAAATAGGTAAACATAAATAAAATGTTTTTCTGAGTTCTACAAGTCATTCTATGGAATTATCGCACCTGAGAGGAGGTTGGGAGAACCCCTGATTTATAGCCAGGCAGTCGGAAGTACGGGTGGCTCCCAGGACTCATGATTGGAATCTGAAGTGAGGGCAGTCTCGTGCAACTACACCCTTAGAACTGGGGGGTCTGATGCTAACTCTGGGTAGTTAGTGTCAGAACAGGACTGAACTGTAGGACAGTCTTGGTGTCAGAACTGCAGCGTTGGTTGCGGTGTGGGAAAACACACATTTGGCATTAGAAAAAAGACCCTACATTGCAATAGAAAACGAATACATATACTTGTTCCAATAAATCGTTCAAGAAATATTTATTGAGCTTACCATGCCAGTATTAGAGATGGAATCATGATCAGGCAGATGGGTTTCTGTCTCAGGGAATTTTAGGGATTGGTTGTAGTACTTTCCAAGTCAGACTCCTTGAAAGGCAGGGTCAAAACCTTATCTTCTTACTTATCTCCCATAGTACCTAGTGCAAGGCTGGTGCTCAATTCACTCTTACACGCATTGCTTAAATTGCGAGCTCCCTGAAAGCAGAAACAGTGCTGTTTTTATAGTTGCATGACCCTGAGCAAGCTACTTCCCACCTTATGTCTTGGTTTCCTCATCTATAAAACAGGAATGATAATAGTACCTGCATCTTAGGGTTTTTGCGAGAATTAAGTACGTTAATTAATATATGTAAAATGCTTAGAGCAGTTCCTGGTCCACAGTAAGCTATGAATAAGTGTTGTCTTTTCTTATTCCCTCCTCTTTCTCACCCCAGAGTGCTGGGAACAAACCACTGTGAAGCAAGGACTCTGTCCTTGGCATTGTTGTCACTGACTTACAGGGGGAGGTTGGGAGCTAGTGTAATGGACTGGGGTCTGACTGGGCCTCTTCTTGGTCTGCAGGGACTGTACGGGGAGGGCTAGCTCACCCCATGTAGCTAAGGGTCTCTGCCACCCAGGGGGAAACAAGCATACCCTCAGCTCAGTTTCCAGGTGTCCAGACCACCCAGCCCTGAGCAAACCTTCTGATTTGGGGGAGAGAAGCCTTGGTGACCATCTTCCCCTGTAGACTCCATCCCTGTTTCTCACGCCCTATTCCAAGGGCTCCCAAATTGAAGCCCAGACAAGCCACGCAGCTTGCCCAAGATCACACAGCGTATAGTGGCTGTTTCTGGGCACAGATGCAGGTCTCCTATTTCCTGGAAAAGTGTTGAAGCCAGAGGCCAGGCTGCTTCTCCCCTCTCTAGGGGAACATGGGTTGTCCGGGCACCTCCACTGCTTCTCATTTCCCCAGCTGCTTGGGTGCCTGGGTCTTCTGAATTGTTCAAGGAATTACTTGGCCTCATGATGCCAAAAGAAAACTCCAAAATCAAAATTAATAAATGTTTGATTACATGTCTATAGAACATGTCAACTAGCCAGGTGCCACTTAATTAAACTCCTAGTTATATTTAAATTATAGTTAATGTAAAATGTGCATGCAATTTAAGATGACTGATGTTCTGTGTGGCCCCCAACTATCAGACTGAATAGAGTATGGTGGTCATAGAGTGACCCCCGTCCTTCCCCATCTCTGCTTGTGAAACAGAAACCTGAAGAGGGACAGGAGACAGGGAGCTCCCGGGGCAGCAGCCCAGCTCTGCTCCTGACTCAGGGGCTCCTGGACCAAGGAGGGGAAATCTAGTTCATGGCCCTCCCTCTCCATTAAACTTTAAATAACTCCCCATTTTCCATCTTCCTGGACAACAGAGCTATAGTTAATTCAAAATGAAGGCCAATCCAAACATCATTTGAGGTTGGCTTAGGGCAGTATCACACGGAATACCCCTCGGTTGGACCCCTAACTTTCTTGGACTCAGTCCACCTGCAAATGACTGGGGGTACCAGTGGGGTGGTGAATAGTCCATATTTATTCAAAACGTTCAATAAATTCTTGTGCCAGGCATTATGTCAAAAGCAGGGTGTGCAGAAGTGAGCAAAACAGACCCCTTTCTCTCGTGGAGGTTAGTGTCTAACGGGTAACAATTGCCAGTTTTGTACCATAACCTTTTCTCATTTGATTCTTGAAAACGCCCTGGGAACAGTCAGGGCAGGATTATTTTGGTTTTATCACCTTTTTTTTTTTTTTTTTTGGAGGGGGGGTTATGAGGGCCTCTCACTGTCGTGGCCTCTCCCGTTGCGGAGCACAGGCTCCGGACGCACCGGCTCAGCGGCCATGGCTCACGGGCCCAGCCGCTCCGCGGCATGCGGGATCCTCCCGGACCGGGGCACGAACCCGTGTCCCCTGCATCGGCAGGCGGACTCCCAACCACTGCGCCACCAGGGAAGCCCTATCACCTTTTTTAGTGGAGAAAACTGGCACTCAGAGAAGCCAATCAAGGTGTTTAAGGCGGCAGCGACAAAGCCTGGACTGAATCCCTCAGGGGCTGTTTCCAGATGCCTAGTTCTTTCCCTAATGCCACCAGGCCTCCCAGTGACGGCCATGGGGGCCGTGCAGACAGCTAAGGAGCAGCTGCAGTCTGCGCAGGCTGCTGTCTGAGGCTTCTGGCTTTGGGACTGACCCTGGGGCTGGGCCCGACGACACCCTGCACCCGGGAGAGGGCTTGTCCAGCAGCGGCGAGGTGGCTGCGTGCCCGCCGCGCTGCTCCGCGCGCTCTCTGAGCTTCCGATGCTATTTGGAACCAATTAGCCATTTATTTCAGCCAATTCATTATGTTCTCTTTGAAACACATTTCCTTTTCCCGGAGAAAAGCTGCCTTGGAACTTGTTTGAATGTTGCGGGCAAAATGTGCTCGCGGGCTTGCATTCCGGAGCCAGCTCCGCACGTCTCCACGCTGTCGCTGCGCCCTCGGCCGGGGATGGATGGGCTCAGCCCCGCGGCTCCGTCCTCCGAAGCACAGGTCCTGCCGCTCAGGTTTTCCAAGGTGCTAAATCACGCCTCCGCCCCCGCCCCCGGGGCCGCGGCCGGCTATCTCCTGCAGCAAAGTGTCCTCCGTGCTCCATCAGGCTCTCGGCTCTGCAGCAAATCCTTCGTCTCTGGCTTCAATCCCTCCCGAGCCGCCGTTCAGTCATCCCTCAGCGCCCGGCTTAGCGCTGCTCTAGCCCTCCCCGTGGGCTCTTTCACCCGCCCTCACCCTGCCCTGATCACGAAATCTGCTCCATCAATTCCCCCCTCCCACCGCAGCCATCCCAGATGAACATCGACTTCCTGCTGTCACTCCCACCGGTCTCTTTCTCCACCCGCCCTCTCTCACATCAGATTTTGCCACCCGGTGTGATTGGCTGGCCCATCCTAGCCACTTTCTGACTCTGGGTGAGGACAGGAGGTCAGGGTAGTGGGAAAGTGGGAGGGATGGGAGGGGGCGCTTTTTTCCTTTCAGCTCCAGACTCTCCTCAGGTGCTGGTCACGGTGGGGTGAGCTCACCAAAGCAAGCTGGGAAAATCCCCAGGAACCTTGGTTCACAGTGGCCTGCTGCTCCTCCAAACCCCTCCCCAGCCTCAAACAGTCAACACCCCAAAGAGTATGGTTTCACGCTAGGACACTGTCTACTGATAAATTCAGTAGTCTCGTCTTGGAGCTGTGCCATCTGGCCTTGGGAGAAACAGAGCCATCTTGAGAACGTTATGTCGTCAGCAGCTGCCCAAGATCACCGCTGGGGGCCCCCATGTGTCCTGCCAGGGAATCTGGTTGCTATGGCAACAGGAAGGCAGCCCCCACAGATGCAGAGGGTAGGGGCCTGCAGAGTGCAGAGGGATGTAACACTTGACCACTGTGGCTGTCCGTGTTGTGCTTTCCTCCCCCATCTCAAGGGAAGTGGCCCTCCAGGAGCACAAGTGGGCAAGTGTCCTGCAGGGGCTGGGAGTGGGGGGCGAAGGATGCTGCCTTGTGGCAGCACTGGCAAGGGAGCAGTAGAGGGGTGCCACTGCAAACTCAGCCTGTCGTCCTGGGGGATTTGGTGGACCTATGGGATGTGGAGCACAGAAATAGAAGAATTATCCTCTAAGTCCAAACCTGTGATACATCTGTCTGGCCAGAGCTCGCCTGTGACAGTTTTTCCTAGACCACTTCACGGGAAAGGCTTTATCCTAGAAGCTATCAACATCAGAGTCATGTCCCAACACCTGCCACTTCCCTAACAGCCCGTTGAGAGCTAGCGTGCATGAGTGTCCTAAACCTTTCCCTAATCTATTTATATTTTCATACTGTGGCACTTCTTAGGGAAATGAGCTCCCTGAATGGATTCCCTGCTGGTCTGAGGAGCATTCCCCTCTGATCTGCCCTGTAACCATCTGACGTAGGTGTCAAAGGGATCTCCCAGGTTCAGTATTTGGAGATTTGGTGAACTACTGCATCCCACCCTTCCAACCCTCATGATATTATACACTTTAATTTCAAAGATGAATATTTTTGGAGTGCCTGCCGTGTTCCAGGTGACTTTAAAATATTACCTCAGACCTTGTGAGGTAGGAGTTATAATCCTCATTTCAAAGATGAGAAAACCAACGCAGAGACAAGAGTCGACTTGTCCACCAGTTAGCACAAGGCAGAGGTGGACTGGAACAGGTCTGACTATGCGGTCAGCGATTTTCCCATGAGGACCCAGCTACTTTTGAGGCCATTGGTCCTGGAGGGGTGAACATAAATTAAACTAAGAGATTTAATCCTCTTAAGGGAATTAAGGGAGAAGAGAGACATCCTTCCCCCTCCCTTTAATTTCAGAATTTTTTTCCCTGTCCTTTTCAAATGTACACAAATCTTTATAATGGTTAGGTAAGTTTTTAACCAGTCTCACAATGCAGGTATTTCCTCAAGGACGAAGACCATCTTTTTGAAATGTAAACAAGCAGAGAGATAGCGCCCTCTGTCCCAGTTCCCATGGGAGGGTAGGCACCTAACTTTGGTGGGAGCCTTTCTCCCATTGGCAAAACTTCCTCCTGTCGTAGTTATGAGTTTGTTTTTCCTCTAGGTATAGCCAGTAAGCGAAAGCAGATGTCACCCCAGTTGCCCGGTAAAGGCAGGATGAACTATGTGTGACAAATGATGCTGACAAGATCTCTCAGGGAAGGACTAGTTCTCGCTTATCTTGATGGACAAACAATGGCCATGTCAGTCATGGATTATATCCGCTTGGCTATCAAAGGCGGGGCCAGAATAGGTCACCCCAAAATAGGCCTTTTTGGCATATGGATCATTTTTGAGCTGAAAGCCTTCGAGGAACAACAGATGCAGGAGAAGCTCTAAAAACAGAGCATAGGTTTCCCTTTTGTCGAGGCAATTCCCATTTGTAAAAGTATCTCCCTCCAGTATCAAGGAAGAGGAGACTCTTGACAGCTCTTATCAAAGGAGAAGGCGCTGACTTAAATCTGCTTAACAAATCTTACTAAACAACCCTGGTTTACCCTACTTTCACTTGTCACCTTCCCAAAACTTTCACCTCCACGCCCCCCAACCCCAAACCCATTTTCCTCTTTCTAGCCTCAGATAATATATAAGCCCCTAAATTCTGGCTGCCTCTTTAAGCCACACTTTCTTGGTGAGTTTCTGTGAGTGTGTATGTCATTAAAACTTTTTTCTCTTGTTAATCTGTCTCTTATCAGTTTGATTCTCAGGCCCCAGCCATTGCACCTAGGAGGGTAGAGGGAAGGAGGGTTATCTCCCGTCCTCTGTGAAAGGGGGGAGAGTTCCTTCTGTCTTTGCCATCTCTTAGCAGATTGCCTGTGATGTCCATTGCATTCTGGGTTAATGCTCATCCAATAAGAAAACTGTTTTCTGTCTCTACTACCTTTGTGGAGAGGTTTTCTGGGTTGGGAGAAGATCCCTTTTTCTAATTCTATTTTCCCAGCAGCCTCCTTGCCTTGCCTGGTCTTTCCAATAACAGATTTCTGTCTTTTGACTCCATTCTTCTCACCCCTGACTCCTCCAAGACTCCAGACTCCACTGACCCCCACTTTCCCATTCTGTGGGGTGTGCCCTCTGATCTGAATTAAGACCTGTGTTAATAGATGTCAGACCACAGCTAAGGGTGATCCCACCGGGCCTTCTTAGGGAACCGTTAAGCCAGTCCACACTTTAAGGGAGGTTTCAGCAGCTATAGCTTTAGCCCCCAGAGCTGCCCCCACTGATGTTACTTAAAAACATTTGAGGTCTAGGAGGTAAAGTCACAACTTAGTCATGTAGGGACCCCAGAGGCTGACTGAAGCCTGCCTTTCCTGCCTGCTCTTCCAGTTTTATCTCTCAGATCCTCTGCCCCGCAACGCCCATAGTCCACTCAACAATGCATTCATTAAACTGACCTCATTCCCTCTGGCCTGGAATGTTTCCTCTCTACTTTCCACCCAGGCAAAGTCTGTCTAGTCTTCAAGGACCTCTACTGCACATCTCCCACTGCACCAAGCCCAGGGCCATACCTGGCTGCATGAATGAACTTCCAGGCAGCCCCAGCCTTGGTGGGTCCTACAGTCTCAGGTCTCTGGGCTGCACGGTGCAGGGTTCCCAAAGAGGAGTTGTTAAGGGAGTTACATTTGTTCCTCTGCAGTCTGAGGGTCACTGACTCTTTCGCAGCTAATCAGCGGGTGGCAATGTAGCCATCCCACCTGGGCCACCCAGCGCACAAGACCTTCTTGCTCCCCTTCTCTCTCCAGAGTAATAAAAAGAGTCGTTACCAGGTGCCTCTTGCAGCCTCCTGTGTTGACAGGTTATTTATATGTAAATTTGCCTGTCTGTGGTTGTGGCGGTTCAGAAACAGAAGATAACAGAAGCCTCTGTAGGGGCTGGGATGTGAGGGAGGGGGGGAGAGGCCCTGTAGCTTCCTCGGGAGAGTTAATATGAGATTAGCTACAACCAATTAGATGGTATCAAACCCAAAAGGATATAGCTGTTTAGCTAAACTGGAGATCCGCTGAGGGAGGGGGCTGTGGCTATCCGGAAGGCATCCGGCACTGGCAGAGCCATCCCCCAGGAAGCCAGGCTTTGGGGCAGAGCCCAGGCCTCTTGGGAAGGGGCTAGGGGCAGAAGGGCGTCACCTTGACCTTACACTGGTCCTGGCATCCACAGGTTGGGGGCGGGGTGTGGGAGAGGAGGCATCCCCGCCCAGGCGGTGCAAAGGCATTCATTCAGCCCATTCAGGTTGCATGCTGTCACGCTCAGGTGCCTTCACGTGCACTGACCCCTACTCTGCTTGGTAGACTGCAACTCATCCTCTGGGACCCCCTGGCATGTCACTTCTCCTGGAAAGCCTTGCTTAGCCTGTCCCTGCTCTGAGGTCCTGAGAGACTTTGTACATGACTGGAGCACAGCTCATCACACTGTTCAGTTTATGTGTCTGTCTCCTGTCCAGCCTGCAGGTGCTTGAAGGGCACACACAGCTTCATCGTCGTTGACTCCCCAGGGATGGAACAGTGTTGGCCACAAAGTAGATGGTCAATAAATAGATTTTGAGAGACTGGAAGGGAAATACAAAGAAAGCCAAGGAAATTTGGGCTTCAATGCTGACCTGTGGTTGAATATACCACCTCATAATATGCCTCTTTGGCATAGGGATTATTAAAGAGTTAAGATCCATTGAGAACCAGCAGACGCAGGCAAAACCTCTAAAAACGGGGAACAAGTTTTCCTTTTGGAAAGGAAATTTCCACTTGTAAAAATGTCTCCCTCTCCTGTAGCAGGAAGAGGAGACTTAACAGCTCTTATCAGTGGGGAAGGCGCTGACTTACTGCAGCACTAACGTCACTAAACAGCTCTGCTTACCATGGTGTTGCTGGCCACCTTCCCATAACTAGCCTCCTCCCACTCCCCCTGAAGCCCCCTTTTCCCTTGTGTAACCTAAGATGGTATAGAAGCCCAAGTTCTAATCACCCCTGAGGGTCACTCATCATTGTGTGCTCCCATGTATGCATGGACACATGCATATGTGTAATTGGACACATTAATTCACGTGTTTGTTTTTCTCTTGTCAATCTGTCTTTGGCCAGTCTAATTACAGGGACCCAGCAGCTGGAGAACTGATGGGTAGAGAAAAGTTTTTTTTTTTTCTTTCCTACATACTGCTTTTGTGATTTGGGGCAAGTTATTTCACTCTTTGAGACTCAGTTTCCTCATCTGTAATATGGGGATAACAGTCCCTCATATGCTATCCTATGTATGGAGATTGTAAAGCCTGGCCCTTGAGAGTTTGCTCCATAAAGTTAGTTACATTTCTCTTGCCATTAACTGCTTCCCTTCCCATCCATCCAGGGCGTCAGACCACAGGTCAAATAGTCTCTTTTCTCTCAGGGGAGTTCAGTCCCTGGGGAAGGTAATCAGAAAAGAATTCAGCAATCAGGAAAGAAAAGACTTGTGGATAATAGAGCAGGGAGGGAGAGGAGAATTGGTTGGGAAAGGGAACGGAAAATGAGCCACAGCCTCTGAAAGTGACTTTTTATTGTAAGGACATCCCTGAGAAGTGGTAGGAAGCATGGAAGAAGCTGTGGGCTCAGAGTAAGGGGGAGTAACACTGGTCTGCTTTCTGGGCCAGTCAGCGAGCAGGAACTAGAGCCTGCCCCATGCCAGGCAGCCCTCCTACACCCAGCAGAGGAGATGAAGGAGGCAGTGGAGAGAACGGAGGCTGCCCTCAATTTAATTACAACCCAGGGACCTGTGGCCAGGCTTCAAGCTCACTCTCTAGGAATCCTTCCCTGCTGACCCTGGGAGCTGGGGGGGTTGGGGTGGGGTGTCTGGCCACGTCTCCAGGAAGCTCCGTGCAATCTGCTCCATCTGGCACTGGAGCATGCACACAGCCTCACAGAATGTGCCGGCCAGAAGGAGCTGCGTGGAACATCAGGTCCAAAGCACTCGTCTTACCAACGAGGAGAAGGAGGCCTGAGAGCCCATGGGGTATGCTCCATCTCACACTGCACCTGAGTCCCAGGTCAGAGCTCTCTTGGCTGTTTCCCCATTGGTGCAAGGAGGGGTCAGTTCCCTTCAGCACTGGCCCTGGAGATCCTTCTACTGGTCAATGCCCTGCCCAGGCAGGAGAAACCAACAGGGCCGTGGACAGCAGGGCAGCCATGAGATTTCCTCCCTCTCCAGGGTTGTCAGCTCCCAGTTGAAGTGGGAGTCGAGGCTCTGTGCTTGTCACCAGATGCAAGTTCATGTGTCCAATGCACAATGCGGTCAAACAAACTGAAATGTTGGCGTTTGGAGCAGAGAAAGGTTGATTGCAGGGCCAAGCAAGGAGAATGGGTGGCTTGTGCTCCAAAAATCCGAACTCCCTGATGGTTTTCAGGGAAAGGTTTTTACCAGCAAAATTTGGGGTGAGGGCTGCAGAATGTGTGACTTTCTTCTCATTGGTTGGTGGTGAGGTCACAGGGAGGTGCTCCAGGAATCTTGTGCTTAGCCTGAAGTTACCATCCTCCACCTAGAGGGGGACCTTAGTTCCTGTAGAAGAACTCAAAGGTATTGTTATGTATATCTCTTGAGGAGGAACCAGGATCCTGCTTTAATTCCCTGCACGGTAGTTTATGGATTGTTCCTTCTTTGTTTCTGCATTCCCTTATTTCCCTGATTAGCAACTGTCTGAATCTGCTCTTTGGGACTCAGAGGGGTCTAGGAAGCTGAAGATTTTATCCTGCAAATAAGAACCAGGGGACACAGAAAGGCTTTTGTGCCCAGGAGGGCCCCACAGGGTCCTGCTCGGTTACATGCTTACAGCTGTTTGCTGCCCAGATCTTTGGGGATACCCTCCTCTCCGCTCAGTGACCAGTACCACCATCCATCTTCCTATTAGTCCTGTGGGAATCCTGGGAGACGGTCGTGGTTCCATCCTCTCCTAGCCCCCATACCCAAGGGCTAGAGACCTCGGCTTCTCTGGAAGACCCCACACATCCCATAACTTCTCTGAATCTAGTCGTTTCCCTCCTTAACTCTCAGCACAACCTCGACATTCCCTGGCTTGACCAAAGCCTTCTAAAACAAAGAGGCAGATTGGCCTGGCAACCTGGTTTTTTTTTGCCGTAAAACACACAGATATTGTCAGTTCTCCCTGTGCATATGAAAAACCCAGGCCTCAAAGGTACGGTGGCTTGGCTTCCCTGCTGGGGTGGGAGTGAGGAGGAAGAGGGGTGGAAATACCTTTCATTCTTTACCAAGGAGACTGCAATAGAGAAAACAAGACACAGCTAGCCTCTCAATAGGCTATTCTGCCACATTACTTTCTTAACAAACCACCCTGCTACATTTCTAAGACAAATCTGATCATGTCTCCTCTCTGCTTAAAATCTTTCAGTGGCTCCCCACCTCTCTCTGGATAAAACCCAAGCCTCCCCCACTACATAAGAACATCATGATCGGCTAGATCTTACTTCTCCAGCTGGTACTACCGCTTTCCTCCCCGCTCTGCTGTGGCCAGACTGTTCTAAAATTTGACCGCGTGTTTAACCCTGCTGGCCTGACCTAGAATGCTCTCTCTCACTTGGTTCCTTGGACCTGCTGTTCCTTCAGCCTGGAACACCTTCCCCATCTTCCTTTATTCCTCTTCATCCTCCAAGATTCAGCGGGTGCGCCTGGTGCAGAGTGGATGCTCACTAAATGTTAAGTGACTCCCACCCTCTGAGATGCCCCCAAAATTCAGGATTGGCCACACAGATGTATCCAAGGTATCATATGGCTGGTTTATACTTGAAGTTTTTAGTATTATTTAGCCTAAATATCAGGACCTGCTCAACTCTTTTTTTTATGAGATTCATAGTTTCCGATTTTATCTTTAAAACGATTTGATGGAGGATGTGTCAATTCAGAGGCAGCTGGGTCTGTAGTCTTTGTTCCTAGTGAGGAGGTGGGTAGATGCCCCCATTACTGTCTCTAGTGAGAACCATCATCCAAGCCCAGGGGCTCTCTTAACCCCCAAGGGAGGCCTCCCCAGCATCCACAGTCCACTGCAGTCCCCGGCTCTGGAGACCACCAGGTCCAGCCTGAGGCCAGACCCAGGTTTGCTGGGAACGTGGTGTTCCTGCCTCCTGGCGCCCAGATTCATCCAGGTCCAAGGGAACAGTTTCCCAAATTCTTTTCATCATCCTTGTCTTGCAATCCAACCCCATCCAACCCATGAGGGCCCCGAGAGAGAAGCAGACATGGAGCATCCCCCCAGAGGGCGCTGAGGGGCAGTCCTGTTTCACGTAGTCAATAAGCCAAGTGGACCAGAGTCCTGCAGGGAGGCCCTTGGGGGTAGGGCACAGTGGAGGGTCATTATTTAGTTACACTGTTACTGTTGAGATCAGCATCCTCCTTCCTCAAGTGTTTACAGAAATCCACTGCATTCTCTTTCTTTAACACATTTCTTGATGCTGGGAGGTGGGCAAGAGATGGAGGCCATGTCCATGGCTGAGTATGATTCCAGCAAATGCTGACTGCCAGCCGTGTGTGGTTGCCTTGGAGATGAGCTGCACTGTGGCCCTGCTGTGTCCTGCTTCAATGCCAGTTGACAGAACATTTTCTGCTGGCCACATCAAAGAGCTGACCCTGCATGGGAAGGAGCAGCTCATTTTGCCCTCAGTGACAATCTCATAGCCCACGTGCACCAGATTAAAATTGGTTTGGCTGGTCAGAGGGTCTTTAGGACACCATCCATCCAGCCATGAACACATCCTTGGCACTGCGGTGAAGGGGGCTGTGGCACTATGAACTTGAGAGCTCATATGCCTAGGTGTGTGAGAGGAGCCTGGGATAGAAGACCAGGCACTTTGGGATTGCCATTCTCACAGTACCTTCTCCAGGAAGCATTCCTGGACAACCCCACCAGACACACTTTACCCATCAGAACCCCACCAAACAGTGGGTTTTTTTGTTTGTTTTTTTTTTTTCTTTTTGCGGTACGCAGGCTTCTCACCGTTGTGGCCTCTCCCATTGCGGAGCACGGGCTCCGGACGCGCAGGCTCAGCGGCCATGGCTCTCGGGCCCAGCCGCTCCGCGGCACGTGGGATCTTCCCGGACCGGGACACGAACCCGCGTCCCCTGCATCGGCAGGCGGACTCTCAACCACTGCGCCGCCAGGGAAGCCCAGCACAGTGGTTTTTGAAGGAGCAAACCCTGCTCCGGTGTCTCAAAGATGGATGGTGGGGAGCATCAGGAGATTGATCTTTGTGTGCACATTGGTGCTCTCATGATGGGGACCACGGGTAAGGCCAACTAGGAAGGGGCCTATGGCAGAAACGATGCTATAAAGGCACCCAGTGGGACTACATGTCCCAGCCCCCTAGCAGGTGATACCATTTTTCTAAGAATGTGGACAGAGAGATGTGCTCCACTTGTAGGCCTCACTTCCCTCTCATTAAATTTAGTTTCTACACTCTCTTTCCTCTGCTGACTGGACGATGCTGGGGTGACTGTGAAGACACAGAATGGTGGCAGCATACGTCCACAGCAACACTAAGAGGAGAACCTCCCAGGAGAGCTGCCCAGTCGGGAACATCCCAAATACATGTGGTGAGCAGAAAGTAATTTTTATTATGTAAAGACACTGGGATTTGGAAGTTGTTTGTTCTAACAGCAACCATTAATTATCCTAGCTAACAGAGTTCTCTAGTGGCTTTGTGAGCGAAGGACACTGACAAAGGGCAAGTGAAGACCAAGAGAGGAAACAGGGACATTGTATATGACTGGAGGTGGCAGACAGATGTCCAAGTGTGCACGTGATGCCCTTTACAGGGATATCAGGGAGGTGAGAGTTTATTAACCCCTAAGTCCAGACAATCTTTCCCATAATCCTTTTCTACTTTCTGTCACTTTGGAACTTGCAAAAACCCATGCATACTTCTGTCTTTGTGTATGTGTGTGTGTGTGTGTGTGTGTGTGTGTATAACTATAGACATTATATATATATATATATATACACATATATATATATATATATATATATATATATATATATATATATATATATATATATACACACACACATATACAGATAATTTATACTTTTTAAAAAGCCCACATAATCTTTGGAGTTTGCACTATGAAATTATAAACAGCATGGGATTTTTAAAAATTAATTTTTTTATTCTGAGAAAATTGTACATTCACTGCAGTAATAAGAAATAACAGAGAGAGATCCTATGTACCCTTGTCGCCGTTACCTGGGTTCCCCTGATGGTAACATCTTATGAAACTGTAGTAGAGTGTCATACCCAGAACACTGACACTGATTCCATCACCACAAATATCCTTCATGTTGTCACTCAGCATAATTCTCCAAGTTGTCACGTGAGCCCAGTTTGTTCTGTTTTAGTGTTGAGTAGTGTTCCATGGTATGGATATGACACAGCTTATTTAACCTTTCACTGGTTGAAGGACATTTGCAGTGTTCAGTTTCGGGCTATTGTGAATAAAGCTGCTATAACATCCATATACAAGGTTTTGTGTGGGCTTAAATCTTTATTCTCTGAGATAAGTGCCCAGGAATGCAACTGCTGGGTCATGTGGTAATTAACTGCATGTTTATTTATTTATGTTTTTTACAAAACTGACAGTTTTCCAGAATGGCAATATCATTTTCAATCCCACCAGAAATATATAAGTGACCCAGTTTCTCTGTATTCTTGTAAACATCTGGTATTGTCACTATTTTTTATTTTGCCATTGTGATAGGCGTGTAGTAAGTCGTATCTTATTGTTACTGGCTCTAATTTGCATTTTCCTAAGGGCTAATGATGTTGACCATCTTTTCATGTGCTTATATGTCAACTGTAGATCTTCTTTGGTGAAATGTCTCTTCATGTCTTTGTCCATGTTCTAGTTGGATTGTTCACTTTTTCACTGTTGAGTTTTGAGAGTTCTTTATGTAGTCTAGAAACCAGTCCTCCGTCAGATATGTGGTACATCTAATAGTAAATATTTGCAAATATTTTCTCCCACTCTGTAGCTTGTCTTTTCATCCTCTTAACAGTATCTTTCATGGAATAAAAATTCCTAATTTTGATGAAGATCAGTTTGTCAATTTTTTTAAAATGGGTTGTACTTCTGGTATCAAGTCTTCAATCTCTGCTTAGGCATAGATCCTAAAGATTTCTGTCTATGATATTTTCTAAAAGGTTTATATTTTTACATTTTATATTTCGGTCCATGATACATTTTGAGTTGATTTTTGTATAAGGTGTGAAACTTAGGTCAATGTTCAGTTTTTTGCCTATGGATGTCATTTGCTCTAGTACCACTTGTTGAAAGGTTATTCTTTCTCCATTTAATTGCTCTCACATTTTTGTCAAAATCAGTTGGAGATAATTGTGTAGGTCTAATTCTGATTTCTCTATTCTGTTCCATTGATCTATGTGTCTATCCCTTTGCTAGTATCACAAAGTCTTAATTATTATAGCTATGTAGTAAGTCTTGATATTGGGTACACTGATTCTTTCCACTTTATTTTTTCTGAAAACTTTTTTTGGGGAGAACTGACATCTTTATTATGTTGAGTATTCCAACTCATGAATATAGTATGTCTTTCCATTTAGTTGGATCTTTGATTTCTTTCATCAGTGTTGTGTAGTTTTCAGCATACAAGTCCCATGCATGTTTTGTTAGATTTACAGGTAAGTAATTTTTTTGAGTTATTGTAAATAGTATTGTATTTAAAATTGTGATGTCTACATGTGCATTGCTAGTATACAGAAATACAGTTGGTTTTTTGGTATGTTTTTCTTGTATCCTGCAGTATGTCTAAATTCATTTATTAGTTCTAGGAGGTGTTTTTGGTAGATTCCTTGGGACTTTCTACATAGACAATCAGGTCACCTGCCAATGGGGATAGTTTTATTACTTTCTTTCTGATCTTATTCTTTTCAATTTACTTATCTCATTGCATTGGCTAGCTCTTCCAGTGCTGTGTTGAACAAGAGTGGTGAGAAACCACAAGCTTGCCTTGTTCCCAATTCTAGGGAGAAAGCATTCAGTATTCTATGGTTAAGTATAATGTCAGCGGTAGGTTTTTTTTGGCTGTATTGGGTCTTTGTTGCTGCTCACAGGTTTTCTCTAGTTGTGGCGAGCGGGGGCTATTCTTCATTGCAGTGTGCAGGCTTCTCATTGCGGTGGCTTCTTTTGTTGCAGAGCACAGGCTCTAAGTGTGTGGGCTTCAGTAGTTGCAGCACGTGGGTTCAGTAGTTGCGGCGCACGGGCTTAGTTGCTCTGCAGCATGTGGGATCTTCCTGGACAAGGGATCAAACCCGTGTCCCATGCATTGGCAGGCAGATTCTTAACCACTGCACCACCAGGGAAGTCCCAGCTGTAGGTTTTCTGTAGATGCTCTTTATCAAGTTGATCAATATGTCACCTGATTTTTCTTCTTTATTCTGTTAATATGGTCGATCGTATTAATTTTCAAACATTGAACCAGATTTGCCCCCTCTAAAATATCCCCAATTAGATCAGCTCAGTGCTTTGTGACCACCTAGAGGGATGGGATAGGGAGGGTGGGAGGGAGACGCAAGAGGGAGGAGATATGGGGATATATGTATATGTATGGCTGATTCACTTTGTTATCAGCAAAAACTAACACACCATTGTAAAGCAATTATACTCCAATAAAGATGTTAAAATAAATAAATAAATAAAATATCCCCAATTTATGGCAATTCCTTTTATTTATTGCTGAATTCTATTTGCTAATATATTTTTAAGGATTTTTATGTCTGCACACACGATCGATATTGACCTATAGTTTTCTTTCTGTTTTTTTTTTTTTTTTTTTTTGGTATGGTTTTTGCCTGATATCAGGATAATACTAGCTTCAAAAAATAAATTGGAAAGTATTTTCTCCTCATCTATTTTCTGGAAGAGATTCTATAAAATTGGTATTAATTCTTCTTTAAGTATTTGGTAGAATTCTCCCATGAAGCCATCTAGACCTAGATATTTCTTTGAGTTTTAAAATTATGAATTCAGTTTTCTTAGTAGTTACAGGGCTATTCAATGAAATTCTACTTCATATTGGGTAAATAGCGGTAGTTTGTCCTTTTCAAGGAATTGGTCCATTCTGCTTAAGTTGTCAAATTTATGTGTGTAGAGTTGTTCATAATATTCCCTTATTATCTTGTTGAGGTCTGTAGGATCTGCAATGATATCATCTGTTTCATTCCTGATGTTGGTAATTTGTGATTTCTCTCTCTCTCTCTCTCTCTCTCTCTCTCTTTTAATATGACAGTCTTACTAGAGGTCTGTCAATTTTATTGATCTTTCCAAAATACTTTTTGTTTCGTTGACTTTGTCTATTATTTTTCTCTTTTCAGTGTTATTGACTTCTCTTATCTGTGTTATTTCCTCTCTTCTTGTTTACGGTTTATTTTGCTTTCCTTTTTCTAGATTTGTGAGGTGGGGACTTAGACTATTGATTGAGATTTTTCCTCTTTTCTAATGTATGCATTTTAGTGGTATAAATTTCCCCCTCAGACTGCTTTAGCTGCATCTCATAAATTTTTCTATGTTGTATTTACATTTTTCATACAGTTCAATATACTTTTAAAATTAGCTTTGCGATTTCCTCTATTGTTTAGAAGTGTGTTGTTTAGTTTCCATCTGTTTGGTGATGTTCCTGCTCTCTTTCTGTTGTTGATTTCTATTTTGATTCCAGTGTTGTTGGAAAACACATTGTATGACTTCAATTCTCTTAAATTATGTTTAAGAGAATTGAAATAATATTCTGTTAACTTTGTCTTATGGCCTAAGATATGGTCTATCTTGGCATATGTTCTATGGGCACTTGAAAAAAATATGTTTTCTGCTGTTGTTGGGTGGAATGCTCTATAAATGTAGATTTACATCACTTTACCCTCTCCCATTTATAGTATAATTGTCTTAAATATTTTATTTACATACATGCAGAACCACATCAGTGTTATAATTTTTGCTTCAACCATAAAACAGTTTAGAAAATTCAAGAAAAAAAGGAAAGCCTACCCATGTCTACCCATGCTTATCATGTTCTTTCTTCTTTCCTGATCTTCCAAGGTTCCTTCTTTTATCATTTCCTTTCTGTTTAGAGAACTTCCTTTAGCCATTCTTTTAGGTGGCTGCTGCTGACAAATTCTCTTAGTTTTCTCTCATGTGAGAATGTCTTGATTTCCTTTTTATTCCTGAAGGATAGCTTTCCTTGCTGTAGGATTCTGGGTTGCACTTCTTTTCTTTCAGCACTTCAAAAATATTATGCCACTTCCTTCTGGCCTCCATGGTTTCTGATGAGAAATTTGCTGTTATTCAAATGATTTTACCCTATAAATAATGTGTCATTTATTTTTTCTGGCTGCTTTCAAGAATTTTTGTCTTTAGTTTTCAAAAATTCAATTATGATGTGTTTGCATCATAATTTCTTTGAGTTTATCCTGTTTGGGATTCACTCAGCTTCTTGAATTTTTAGGTTGATATCTCCTGATAAATTTGAAAAGTTTTTAGTCATTATTTCTCCTAGTACTTTTCAGCCCTGTCCTCTTTCTCCTTTCCTTCTGGCACTCCAATGACATGAATGTTAGATATTTTGTTATAGTCCCACAGGTCCCTGAAGCTCCATTCATTTTTCATTTAAATCATTTTCTCTGTTGTCTGTAATGGGTATTTTCTATTTTCTATCTCCCAGTTCACTGATTCTTTCCTCTGTCCCCTCCATTCTTCACTGAACCCATCACTGAGCCTTTTATTTGGATTATTATATTTTTCTGTTCAAAAATTTCCATTTGGCTATTCTTTGTATCTTTGATTTCTTTACTGAGACTTCTATTTTTTTATTTGTTTCAAGTGTGTTTTTAATTGCTCATTGAAGCATTTTTATCATGGCTACTTTAAAATATTGGTCAGATAACTCTAACATCTCTATCATCTTGATTTTGACATTTACTAGTCCCCCTTTTTCATTCAGCATGAGATCATCCTGGCTCTTAGTGTAACAAGTGGTTTTCAGCTGAAACCTGGATATTTTCCCATTATGAGATTCCGGATCTTATTTAAACCTTCTGTTTCTCTGTCTGCTACTGCCACATGGAAGTGGAAGTCCAGGTTCCCCACTCAGCCTTTGTCGACACCTGATATGGGTTGGGGGAGGGGGGAGGAGCTCCTTGTTACTGCTGGTTGGGGTTGAGATTTCCACATCCCCACACAGTCTTCATCAGCACCATGGTGGGTATAGCCTTGTTACCAGCAGGCAATGGTGAATGTGCTGACTCTCCGGTAGACCTCTTCCAGCAGGGGAGGGGAAGAGCACCTCATGACTCCTGGCTGGGGGTGGAAGTGCAGGCTCCCATGTCATCTCCACTGACATTGCATGGTGGTGGTGGTTGGGGGATGGGGGGTTTTATTACTGGCTGGTGGGATGAAAGTCCCAGCTTCCTACTCGGCTTTCTCTGGCACAACCCCAGCAGGCGTGTTGGGACACCTTGTTACAGTCTTGCAAGGGTGGAAGTCTAGGTTCCCCACTTGGCCTCTGCTGGCATGAGTGGGTGTGGGCCCACAGGGGCTTTTTTTGTGTGTATGTGTGGTATTTGGAGTAGAGCAGTTATTATTATTATTTTTAATAAATCTATTTATTTTATTTATTTATTTTTGGCTGCATTGGGTCTTCGTTGTTGCGTGCAGGCTTTCTCTAGTTGAGGCGAGCAGGGGCTATTCTTTGTTGCGGTGCACAGGTTTCTCTTGTTGTGGAGCACGGGCTCTAGGCGCGCAGGCTTCAGTAGTTGTGGCTCGCGGGCTCTAGAGCGCAGGCTCAGTAGTTGTGGTGCACAGGCTTAGTTGCTCTGAGGCATGTGAGATCTTCCAGGACCAGGGCTCGAACCTGTGTCCCCTACACTGGCAGGTGGATTCTTAACCACTGCGCCACCAGGGAAACCCGTGGAGTAGAGCAGTTATTGTCTAAAAGTTTTCTTTTAGAAAGAGCAGGCTTCTGTTGCTGTTTTGTTATTATTATTGCTGTTGTTGTTTTGGTCTGTGGGCATTGGTACTTCCAGTTTGTCAGCTTCTTCATCTCCAAGTCTGGAATATATAAGATAACCCAGAGAACTCACCACTGTGTCATTCCTTGGGTCCTGAGGTCCCTAACAAGTCTGTCTTCTCTCCACCTTTTGAAGTCTGCTTATGTTTGTTTTGAATATAATGCCCAGGGTTTTCAGTTGTACTTAATGAGAAGAATAGAGAGAAGCTCATCTATATTGACTCTATCTTCCAAGAAGCAAAAGTCCCCCTGTTATTAGCAACTTGACTTTTAATTCACATGCCATACAACTCAGCCATTTCAAGTATACAATTCAGTGGTTTTAAATACATATAGTTGTGCAATCATTACTACAACTAATTTTAGAACATTTTTGTTACCTCTAAAAGACACCATGTACCCTTAGCCATTAACTCCCATTCCCTTCCCCATGCCCCACTCTTCCAGCACTAGGTAACCACTAATATGCTTTCTGTCTCTATAGATTTGCCTAGCCTGGGCATTTCATTTAAATGAAACCATACAATATATAGTTCTTTGTGACTTGCTTCTTTTGCTTAGCATAATACTCTCATGGTTTATGTCATAGCATGTACCAATACTTATTACTTTTTCTTTATACCAATATGTTACAAGGGAATTAGAAGAGTAGAAAATGACAGGCCAATCTCTCTCACAGAAATAGATGCAAAACTCATTACATAAATATTAGCAAATGGAATCTAGTAAATATATAATCACCAGTGGAATTAATTACCAAAACACAGGGTAGGTAGAATCAGTGTATTTCATCTGATAAACAGATTTTTAAAAAGAGAAAATCTTTTTATGTTCCCTGAAAGATGAAGGGGGAAAATACTTATTTTTTATTGCTGAGTAATATTCCATTGTATGGATATATCACATTTTATATATCCATTCATCAGTTGATGGACATTTAGGTTGTTTATACCTTTTGATTTGTGTGAATAACGGCACTATAAACATTTCTATGGGAGTATTTTTGCTGTTGTTTTGGATATACGCTTTCCTTTCTCTTGCATATTTACCTAGGAGTGGAATTGTTGGATCAAACAGTTAATCACTGAATGAATTGTCAGATTGTTTTCCAAAGTAGATGCACCTTTTTACTTTCCCACCAGCAATGTGTAAAATTTGCAATTTCTCCACATCCTTACTAATACTTTTATTACCTGTTTTTTTTTGTTGTTGTTTTTTGTTTGTTTTTTTATTATAGCCCTCCTAGTGGATGTAAAGTTGTATCACATAGTGGTTTTGATTTGCATTGCCCTGATGACTAACAATGTTGACTGGACATTTGTATATCTTCTTTTTTTGGGGGGAGGGAGGATAATTGTTTTACAATGTTATGTTAGTTTCTGCTGTACAATGAAGTGGAGTTCCCTGTGCTATACAGCAGGTTCTCATTAGTTATCTCTTTTATACATATTAGTGTATATATGTCAATCTCAATCTCCCAATTCATTCCACCCCTCCATTCCCCCCTTGGTGTCCATATCTTTGCTCTCTACGTCTGTGTCTATATTTCCACCTTGCAAACACGTTCATCTGTACCATTTTTCTTGATTCCACATATATGCGTTAATATACAATATTTGTTTTTCTCCTTCTGACTTACTTCACTCTGTATAACAGTCTCTAGGTCCATCCACATCTCTACAAATGACCCAATATCATTCCTTTTTATGGCTGAGTAATATTCCATTGTATATATGTAACAAATCTTTTTTATCCATTCATCTGTTGATGGGCATTTAGGTTGCTTCCATGACCTGGCTATTGTAAATAGTGCTGCAATGAACATTGGGGTGCAAGTGTCCTTTTGAATTATGGTTTTCTCTGGGTATATGCCCAGTAGTGGGATTGCTGGGTCATATGGTAGTTCTATTTTCAGTTTTGTAAGGAACATCTATACTGTTCTCCATAGTGGCTGTTTCAATTTACATTCCCACCAACAGTGCAAGAGGGTTCCCTTTTCTCCACACCCTCTCCAGCATTTATTGTTTGTAGATTTTTTGATGATGACCTTTCTGGCTGGTGTGAGGAGATACCTCATTGTAGTTTTGATTTGCATTTCTCTAATAATTAGTGATGTTGAGCATCTTTTCATGTGCCTCTTGTATATCTTCTTTGGGGAACTCTCCACATTCTTTACCTATTTTTAAATTGGATTGTGTTTTTGTTATTGAGTTGTAATAGCTCTTTATATATTCTAGATACAAGTCCCTTATTAGATATATGATTTGCAAAGATTTTCTTCTGTGGGCATCTTTGTACTTTCTTGATGGTGTCCTTTGAAGCACAAAAGTTTTAAATTTTGATAATGTCCAATTTATCTATTTTTCTCTTTTTAAAATAAATTTATTTATTTTATTTATTTATTTTTGGCTGCATTAGGTCTTTGTTGCTGCACGCGGGCTTTCTCTAGTTGCTGTGAGTGGGGGCTATTCTTCGTTGCTGTGTGTGGACCTCTCATTGGGGTGGCCTCTCTTTTTGCAGAGCACAGGCTCCAGGTGCACAGGCTTTAGCAGTTGTGGCACATGGGCTCTAGAGTGCAGGCTAAGTAGTTGTGGCACATGGGCTCAGCTGCTCCGTGGCATGTGGGATCTCCTGGACCAGGGCTCAAACCCTTGTCCCCTGCACCGGCAACCAGACTCTCAACCACTGTGCCACCAGGGAAGCCTTCTTTTGTGTGTGTGTGTGTGTGTGTGTGTGTGTGTGTGTGTGTGTGTGTGCTATATAAGAAACCATTGTCTAAGCCAAGGTCATGAAGATTTACACCTGGATTTTCTTCTAAGAGCTTTATAGTTTCAGCTCTTTCATTTGGGTATTTGATTCATTTTGAGTTAATTTTTGTACATGGTATGAGGTAGTAATCTGATTTCATTCATTATAGTTATCCAGTTGTTTCTGTGCCATTTGTTGAAAAGAATGCTCTTCCTCATTGAATTGTCACCCTTGTTGAAACTCAGTTGACTATAAATGTGAGGGTCTGTCTCTGGCCTGCCAATTTTATTCCACTAATCTATATGTTCCTTTTTATATGTTGAGCTCCTTTAAAAAATGCCTATTCATTTTCATATTCCTGGCATATGTTAGGGTCCGTAGGTAAATCTAAGGACTGTCTGTTGAACTGAATAGAAAGCAGGAGTACTTGCCTGGCATCTGGTGACAGAGGAGAGGCAGAAAGATGAAGCTGCCCCCTCTGAGCACCTGCTGCTCAAAATGCAGCATATCATGCCTGGCAAGCATGGGCCAGTCTGAGAAGTTAGCCAGACTTCCTCAGGTCAAGTGAGAGCCTGGCAAGGGACAAGAGGGCAGTGTGGGCTGTTTTCTTCCTGTGTAAGTGATGTTTCTGAGAGACAGAAATAGACATAAGAAGGTTAACCTGTGAGAAGATGGAGAGACGTGTGTATGGGTATGCTTGAATGGAGAGTGTGGGCAGGGGATATTACTCCCTATCACCAGAGAGAGCCAAGAGGCAAGATAACTGTTTCTCCTACAGTGATTTCTGCTTGTTGTTGCTAAACAGTTATTGTGAACATTCGTGGGACAGATACAACAGCTAAGCCTTGGCTGGACACACACACACACACACACACACACACACACAGCACCTCCTTACACAGGTGCAGGCCCCTTTGCTGGGAAGCGCTTATAGTATAAGGATACTTGGCATCTTTCTCTGGCATTCCTGGGTTTCTCTTGGGCTTTCACGCATTGTTCATTCTCTGCTCTGCTGTGGGGGTAGAGCAGTGGGGTCTTGTGAAAGCCCCTCCCTGAGATGCAGCTTCATCACCTTTATCATAGAGACGTGAAATGCTTGCCCCCAACTTTTAACCCGTGGGCTTTTAGAAAACTTTGACATCCAGTGTCAGTGGGAGAACAAGAGGGATAGACGAGGGGGATTGCTAGGGAAGGAGGGCTGAGACCAAGCAGAAGGAGAAGGATGGGAGCAATCATGTGTAAGGAGCTTCCAGTGCCTCCCAAATTGGGCCCAAGGTCTTGTTATTATTTCTGGTGGAGGCCCAGACAGCATTCTTGCAACGCAATAATATCAAAAGGCTCAGGAGTAAGCAATTGTAATGGTTTTCACGGATCAGGCCTTTAAGCTCACTCATTGCCTTTCAGGAAGTTCAAGTCAGGGTTGGGAATAGGTTCAGGCAGAAAGAGAGAAGGCTGGGAAGTGAGCTCAGAAGTCAGTGCATTCCGAGTGGAGAGCAGGCATGACCTGGGCACGGGGGGTCGTGTGGACATGAAGCCAATCTTCCTTCTGCACAATTCACACGTGCTAGTTAATTTCATCCCCTCTGGGCTGTAGAGATGGGCTTCAGGCCTGAAGTCTCAGAGTCCCAGAGGCTGGGATGGATCAGAGGAATGTGAATTTACCATCTCCTGCCTCCTTGGGGAGGTTGGGAGGTTTTCAGCCCAGTTTCTTCCTCGTTCCCAGGCTGCAATGCTGAGGCTTTTACAACTTTCTTCCAATGAACAACCCTCAGCTGTGAAGATATTTAAACCCCAGGTTCCTTCTCCACCTCCCCGTTTTCCTGTGGGCACGTGGTTTCTGGGCCACAGGGCCTAGTGATGCCATCTTGCATGTCTCCATGGCTCTCTGCCTTTCACTGCCTCTGCATGGAGCATGTCCTTCCAGGCCTCATGGCAAACTTGCGTATGCCCAGGCATAGAGAAGCAGGTCACTGTTCTTTATGAGACTGAGCAAACTGGTAAGGCCATTAGGACCAGAACTCAGGGGTCTGGATGCCCAGTTTCTACTTTTTCCAGTACGTCTCATTTCCTAAACAGAATAAGTGCTCAAGTAACCCCTGCCCATTTTATCTCACTATTCTTTTCCTTCATCTCCCTCCTCATCCATGGGGTCTAGCAGAAATTTCTAAGAATGGTGGGTGGACTACTGGAGAGAGCCCCATTTGTAAACATTTCCTTAGGACTTGGAATTCTGCTGGGAAGGGCGCCCGCTGGCAAAATCTGGGACAATCTGAACATTGAAAGGAATAATGGGTACAACTGATTGTAAAACATTGAACAAATAGATATCCATCAGACCATGGTAGATAGATAGATAAGCAAGTAAATAACGAAATAAATAACTGTCTGAGTTGAGAAATAGAGAGAAACTCATTTACCACCATTGAAGGTGACTACTGAACCAATTCTTTATTCAGGACATTCATAATTTAAAAGAAGGAACTGGGCTTCCCTGGTGGCGCAGTGGTTGAGAGTCCGTCTGCCGATGCAGGGAACGTGGGTTCGTGTCCCGGTCCGGGAAGATCCCACGTGCCGCGGAGCGGCTGGGCCCGTGAGCCACGGCCACTGAGCCTGCGCGTCCGGAGCCTGTGCTCCGCAACGGGAGAGGCCGCAACAGTGAGAGGCCCGCGTACCGCAAAAAAAAAAAAAAAAAAAAAAAAAAAAGAAGGAACTAAGCATTTACCTGTCTGTTTAGGAGGAATTGTTCTTAATTCCTGTTGATGAGGAAAAACTCTTCTTTGTGAATAGCATGAGCCAGTGAATATGAAAAGAATGATATAATTTTTAAAAATCATCATTTTGCAATATGTAAAGAAATAATTGACTCAGGCAAAGATCATCAGTAAAGGCTAAATGCATCAGGTAATAGAGTTGAAGAACAAGGTATTCCAGGGGTTCAAGGTATTGTCCTGAGATTACTTGCTGATTGTAAAAAGGGAAAATGAACCTTTTCAATGGCCAGATTTGCAGGGGCCACCTTAACCAAATGATGAAAATTAGTGGGACAGCTTGGCAGTATATGCCTTCTGATGTGATGAAACATGACGTTGATAGCATCCCCTATGAAGCTGTATTAATTATCTACTGATTTATATATTAGTCTGCTCAGAGCGCCATAACAAAATACCATAGACCAGGTGGCTTAAGCAACAGATATTTATTTCTCACAGTTTTGGATGCTGAAGTCCAAGATCAAGGTGCCGGCTGATTCGGTTTCTGGTGAGAGCGCTCTTCCTGACTTGGAGATGGTCACCTTCTTGCTGTGTCCTTACATGGTGTGGAGAGAAAGATCTCTCCTGTTCCTCTTCTTATAAGACCACAGTCCTATTGGATTGGGGCCCTGCTTATGAACTTATTTAATCTTAATTACTCCCTAAAGATCCTATCTCCAGATACAGTCACATTAGGGGTTAGGGCTTCAACATATGAATTTGGGGCAGAGGGACACCATCTAGTCCATGACAGTGATTAACAAAATACCCCCAGACTTAGCAGCCTAAAACGACAAATGTTTATTATCTCACCGTTTCTGTGGGTCAGGAATGCAGGCACAGCTTAGCTGGCTCAAGGTCTCTCATGAGGTTGCAGTCAAGCTGTCACCTGGGGCTGTGGTCTCACCTGAAGGCTTCATGGGGTGGGGGGAGACCTGCTTCCAAGCTCACTCATGCAGTTGTTGGCAGGCCTCAGACACTAACCACATGGACCCCTCCACAGGGTGCCCCATGGCATGGCATCTGGCTTCCCCCAGGAGGGGGATCTGAGAGAGAGAGAGAGAGAGAAAACAGCCATGACAGAAGCCACAGTTTTTTATAATCTAATCTCTGAAGTGACATCTCATTATTTCTGCCATATTCTATTTATTAGAAGCAAGTCACAGGGCTTCTCTGGTGGCGCAGTGGTTGAGAATCTGCCTGTTAATGCAGGGGACATGGGTTCGAGCCCTGGTCTGGGAATATCCCACACGCCACGGAGCAACTGGGCCCCTGAGCCACAACTGCTGAGCCTGTGCATCTAGAGCCTGTGCTCCGCAACAGCCCACACACTGCGATGAAGAGTGGCCCCCGCTTGCCACAACTAGAGAAAGC
Organism: Kogia breviceps; assembly: GCF_026419965.1. Lineage (NCBI taxonomy): Eukaryota > Metazoa > Chordata > Mammalia > Artiodactyla > Physeteridae > Kogia > Kogia breviceps. Next base: position 108,436,228 of record NC_081316.1, on the reverse strand, counting down.
CCTTGCACAGAAACGAAGACCCAACGCAGCAAAAATTAATTAATTAATTAATTAATTAACTCCTACCTCCAACATCTAAAAAAAAAAAAAAGAAGCAAGTCACAAAGGCCAGCCTGTGCTCAAGGAGAGGGGACCACACAGGGTGTGAATGCCAGGAGGCAGGGATCAATGGGGGCCATCTCAGAAGCTTCAACCACTGATGTTGTCTTACCTGAAATCTTTAACTTGAATCTAATCAAGCTGAGGATCTAATGTGCAGTTTACAGGAAATACAGGGGATAAAGTGGCAAGTTGAATAGCACCATAAGGAAATAACCAGGCTAGCTCAAAAAGTGGGACATTTTGCAAGATCATCAGCTCAATCACTTCAAAAAGTTGATGTCATGGCAAAAAGAGGGCCGGTGTAGCGGGGCGGGGGATGCTATTTTAGATAGAAGAAGACTAAATAGACATAACAACTAAATGCAGTGTTTGACCTTTGGAGTCTGCTGTAAAAATACAGCTATAAAAGACATTTCTGGGACAACTGGAAATTTGAATATGGGCTGGATATTAAATAATATTAGGAAATTATTAATTTTTCTTAGGTGTGATCATGACATCTTGATTACATAGGAGAATGTCCTTTCTAAGAGATACAGGCTGGGCTTCCCTGGGGGCACATGGTTGAGAGTCCGCCTGCCAATGTAGGGGACACGGGTTCGTGCCCCGGTCCGGGAAGATCCCACGTGCCGCGGAGCGGCTGGGCCCGTGAGCCATGGCCGCTGAGCCTGCGCTTCCGAAGCCTGTGCTCCGCAACGGGAGAGGCCACAACAGTGAGAGGCCCGCGTACCACAAAAAAAAAGAGATACAGGCTGAAGCATTTAGGAGTGTGCTGTCTTGATGTCTGCAGCTTACACTCAGACAGTCGAGAAAAACACATAGATAAAGTAAAATTGACTAACTGTTAATTGGAGAACGTAGATTTTGGTATATGGGCTATTATTATCTTATTCTTTGAGATTCGCTATATGGATGAAATCTTTTTGTAGTAAAAAGTTGAGAGGAAAAAGATTCAGTCTTCTGACCGCACCTATTCAACCCACGGAGATGAGCCCCATTACATTCCTCAGGCCTCGTGAAAAATGTCTCAGTTTTTCTCCTCTAGACATTCAGAGTTTGCCTGGTTCGTGTCCTATCTTGTTACGGAAGAAATTTAAGGTGACTTCTCGCCCCACCTCCAGCCCTCGCCTGGCTTCCTGGAGGAAGGAAGCAGAGAAGCTGGGCCAGAGCTGGCTCTGCCCGGGTCTCTGGTCACTCGGGGGCAGATGGCCGGGTGTAAACTCAGGCAGACCCGGACTGGATTCCTGGGCGAGCCTCTTAACTTCTCTGAGCCTCCCTTGCCTGCGTTGCCTGAGAGGAGAATAACCTGTCCCAGGGTTGAGGGAGGGGTTACAAGCAAGACATAGCAGGGAGCTCAGGGAAGGCTGGTGGAGAAGAAGATGAAAAAGATCCAGGAGCGTGAGATTTCCAGGTCCTGGCATCACGAATGCTCTCGACAGGATGTCAGGCAGGGCAGAAACTCTCTGAGGTCCCTGAAGAGCAGAGGAGGGAGGGGGCCAGAGAGCGTGTTTTAGGGATGCCGCGAGAGTGAGGAATGAGGGGTATTCGATAAGCAGGCGCCCTAGGGCTCTGGGCCCTGTGCCCTTATGTATGTATGACCCACAAGGCAGACCCTGGGCTCAGGAAATGGCTCTTCTTTTCCCCTTGCTCACTAGCACCTTTCCTTGGGATTAACCACTTGGAAAACATTTCCACGGCCTTTTCCACCCGGCATAGCTTGGGATCACAGTGGACATACTTCTCCCGTTCATAGTTCGTCTGCCCCTCTCCTTCTCACCAGTCCAGCTCCTGTAGGGATGGCGCTGGGCTGGGTTACCGGCATCACCTGCCCGCCCACCACTGTCTCAGGACCAAAGTCTCTCTTTTGTCCCAGGAAGCTCGATGGCCAGGGAGATTATCTGCAGAAGGAGGGAGCAGGCGAGATGCACCAATACAGTCATCAGTTCAAAACCCCCAGAAGTGAATTTGCTCCCCTCCACCCCAGAAGTCTCCTGGAGACCCCAGCCAGGGGCGGCCACTGGTCTGATGAAGATCCCGGAGAGGCTGCTGAATGAGGCTGTCAGGTTCCCTAGCTTTGCCCATGATCTAGAGATCTGTAAGTCGCAGAGTCACAGACGAATGGAGCCCGGGCTTGTGTGCAGCTGACAGGCGGGGGAGAGGAGGGGAGGGAGGTCAAGGGGAGGCACCAGAACCACAGGAAGCAGTGCGGAGACTGGCGAGCCCTCAGAGCGAGTAAGAGGTCTCAGGACCCAATGGTGTGACCAGGACGGGAAGACCAGGAGCCCCTCCTGGAGCAGGCGGAGCCCTGACCGCTGGTGACCTGAGAAGGGTCAAAACCCCACCCTTTACCTGTTATTCCCTTGCGTTAAGCATTGCCTGCAAAGCAGAAAATATCCTTAAAAGAGTAAGGAAGGAAGTCACTGAAGCAACCCCTCAATAGACTATATCCACAAACACAGTCAGCCCTCAGCATCCACGGGTTTCCCATCAGGCTGCGGTAGAAATTGGGAGCCAGCGTTTGCTTTGTTCTGCGGCTGCCTGAGGCTGAGGCCAGGTGGGGAGAGGCTGCCCGATGGGGAGGGGGGAAGGGAGCAGGCAGCGGAGGGCTGGGGTTTCCAGGGACCACCTGTGTCATTTTACCTCTGTGCTGAGGGCTGACGGGGCCAGGCTGGTGTGGAGAAGACAACCTTTGCCATGGAGAGGCTAAGAAAGCACTGGGCTAGAAGCCAGAGGACTGGTCTCTAGGTTGGCCTCCTTCACCAGGCGTCTGGGGCGGTCACTTCTCCTCTGATTTGGGTTCTCATCTGTCCGATGGTGGTTTTCTAGGACTCACCATCACAGAGGTTCTCAACCTTTGGGATGCCTGGCCAACTCCAGAGCCACCCAACCCCATCTTATAGGGGCGGAGCCTTGAGCATCTCCTTACCCAAACATCTCCTAGGTGATTCCGCCTACAGCCAGGGCAGCTGAGGCTCAGGAAGGCAGCAGGTTATGGCAAGTGAGGAGGGAATGCCAGGGAGACAGAAGTTTCTTCAAACCTCTGAAATCCCAGGACTTCTTTAGTGAAAGCTTTTGAGTTCAGAAGGTGACCTGAGGACATTCAGACCTCCTACTGATGGGTCGGATGGGATAGATGATGTTGCCAGGCCCACAGCATTTAGTCTGAGCTCAGTCAACCTGCATCTTCCCTGCTCTCACTTCAGTGCATCCCTGCTTGAGTGGCTGGGGCAGAAGAAATCATCTGAGAACTATGGCAAAACACTGTGAAATATCTTCCAAGAAGGAAATGCAGGGGGCGTGGTGGCGAGGAGTAATTCACATAAATCCCCATGAGGTCTCTAGGGTTCTTTTCTTTGAGGCCAGTGACAGAATTGGTTTGCCTGATCGGGAGTAAAGAGGCCTTTGATGGCGTGACCCCTGACCCCAGCCCCAGCATCAGAGAAGACTTCAGAATGACACTGGAGGTCTCAAGGGCCACCTTGGTCTCAAGGCTCCACCTCTCACTGGAGGAGCAAGGGCCACCCAGAGGAGGACAGGACTTCCAGCTTCCCCCAAAGCTGGAAGGACAAAATAAGGAGGCAGTTCCCCAGCGGGGTTCCTGGCCAGGGCCATTCCACTGCTGTCTGGAGGACAGCCAATCAATCTGAGGCCTTGCTCCACTCGCTTTAGGGTGTGGGATCTTGATGCTTCTTCTTTGTCAGCTTTGGGCCCTAATTTCTTACTCTGGGGTCACAGCGAGAGTCCCACTCAATGCTCTTTAGACTTGAGCCCAAATATCTGAGACCGTTGGCTCCGCACAGCACAGGGATGGCCCGGCTCTGCCTGGACTCAGCTCTCCCGCCCCTACCGAGCAACAAAGGGGTCCCTGATTTCCCACCCTCCGCGGATGAGCAGTAAGGCATGGGTAGGTCAGAGACGTCTGAAAAGCCAGACGCTGCCGTCAGTGCATCCATCCGCCCTGTTGCCCTGGCCTGGGCTCCCCCTCCTCCTGGCCCAGCCTTCTGTGATTTTTCTGCCAGGGCCACCCTCTGTTCTTGGCCTCCAAGACTTTCCTCCCATCCTTAATCACACACCCATTACTTTCCAGAGCTCCCCGCTGCCTGCCTTCTCCCTCAGCTGCTCCTCTTCGCCCCAGACCTGAGTTCCCTCTGGCAAGCTGTCCCATCCAGTTGAACCCAGGCTTGGTCAAGCCATTTCCCTGAGGGACCAAGGTGTGGGTGGGGAGAGGTTGCTTTGTACGGCTGAGGCTCCTCGCCGTGGAGCACATACCCAGCCCATCTGGGTGACGGCCCTTCGTCTGATGTACCAGAGGCTCGCGACCAGCCTGGCTACTCCAGCACTAAGCTCAGCACACTCTCTCTCTCACACAAACACACAGACGTACACCGAGGAAGCAATACGTGGGGATGGTGTAGACGGGGGGAGGGAGGAATTAAATTATAAGGTTTGTTTAGAAAGCAGTAAAGAGGCGATCTCCTTTTCTAAATTAATTTATTTATTTTTGGCTGCGTTGGGTCCTCGTTGCTGCACGCGGGCTTTCTCTAATTGCGGCGAGCGGGGGCTACTCTTCGTTGCGGTGCGCGGGCTTCTCGTTGCGGTGGCTTCTCTTGTTGTGGAGCACAGTCTCTAGGTGCGTGGGCTCAGCAGTTGTGGCTCGCGGACTTAGTTGCTCCACGGCATGTGGCATCTTCCCGGACCAGGGCTCGAACCCGTGTCCCCTGCCTTGGCAAGAGGATTCTTAACACTGTGTCACCAGGAAAGTCCAAGAGGGGATTGCAATTTCCTTTGAAAATCGCAGCACACTTGTCCCATGGTGGCTTTTGCAGGAGCCACGAGATCCTGCTCTTGGAACCAGAGACCCAGGTCATCAGGAGTCGGGGAGGTTGTCAAGAAGGTCGTTTGAGGAGCTTCAGGCATTAGTGAGGCTGCCTAGAGGGTGCGGGTGGTTGGAGGGAGGGCTGGAAGGCTCAGGCTCTGTGTGAGAGGGGACAGGAAAAGTTGCAGTGGGGGCAGCCTGGGGAGGACTCGAGGGATGGCAAGATGATGGGGACGTGCTCGCACACTGTCCCACAGGCCTGGACAAGGGGAGGCCAGTGAGGCACCTCGGGCATAGGATGTAAGAAGCGTCGCTCTCAGGTTTGTGCAAGTGGATCCTGATTTGCACAGGGTGTTGGCTGGGATCCGTACCAAGGGGACACCATGGACTTAGGGCGTCGCAGTCCCCCGATGGACAGGTGATGCAGATGAGAGATGGAAGGACGATGGGCAGAGAACAGGCAGCAGAGCACAGCAAGTGTGTTTAGTAACAGGGTGGTGTCCCGTCCAGGAAGGTAAGGTTCAGGGGCAGATGACTCGCCTCTATTTCTCTGGGAAGACTTCCTGGAGGAGGAGGTAGGGATGGTTTGGGGAGCTATTTGATTTTTGGCAGAGGGGAGGGGGTGTTGCTTCTGTGTGTGTGTGTGTGTGTGTGTGTGTGTGTGTGTGTGTGTGTGTGTGAGAGAGAGAGAGAGAGAGAGAGAGAGAGAGAGAGAGAGAGATACTCTGCCTGTGGACCACGGCATGCACCTGCTGCTGGACTGCATGGATATACAAGCCTGCAAGGTCAAGCTCAGCTGATGGGGGGGGGGGGTCGGTGCTCCTGGGAGCTGGTTTTCGGGAGATTCATGGCAGCATTTTGAGGAGCTTTCCCCACTCCCTTTTGCTTCAGGCTTCTGACTCAACAAATACCTGTTTGCTGGCTGATGAAATGGAGCATTAAGTGTGGAGAACACTGAGAGTGTTAACTGAGTCTGCAAGCAGGGGCTTGGCTCTGCTGCCAGCGAGATGTGTGGCCTTTGCAAATCTTGACCCTCTTTCTCTTGTGACAATAGCTTACATTTTTACAGCTCTTTAGGTGACAGGTAGTCTTTTATTTACTGCTCACAAACTCCTGAGAGATAGCTGTGGATAAGCCCATTTTACAGACAGAGACACTGAGGTACAGAGGAATGGTCAATACTACAGTTTACTCCTGTATAAAATGAGAAAGTGGGGCTGGGTGAGCTCTAATGATTCCTTTCAGCACCCAGATTTTATGATCCTGGGCAAATCTGCCACCAGAGGTAGACTCCTAAATGGGCAATGTTCTTGTTTCACCTCATGTGTTAATTTCCCCTTTATGCTGTAATGAATGATCCCAAGCTGAGTGGCTTAAAACAACACAGATGTATTCTCTTATAGTTCCTGATGTCAGAAGTCCAAAACCAGTCTCACTGGGCTCAAGTCAAGGTGTCAGCTGAGCTGCATTCCTTCTGCAGGCTCTGACAGGAAAATCCACTTCCTTGCCTTTTCTAGAGGAGAGGCTGCCATCATTCCCTGGCTCATTCTCTCCATCTTCAAAGCCAGCAATGGAGCATCTTCAGATCTCTCTCTGACCTCTGCTTGCATCGTCACACTCCTGCTTTCCTCTTCTAAGGACCCTTGTTAACCCTGATGAAACCCTTATCATTGGGTCCACCCAAATAATCCAAGATAATCTTCCCATCTCAAGAGCCTTATTTTAACTACATTTGCCAAGTCCCCTTTACCATTTAGGGTAACAATTCACAGGGTCTCAGAGTGAGGATGTGGATTCCTTTGGGGGGCATTATTCTGTCTACCACGTAATCCTCTCCCCTCTTCTCCCCTTCCTTCTTCCCCCACGTGTGCTAAAACCAACATTAAAAGTGTATCTGGAGGGCTTCCCTGGTGGTGCAGTGGTTGAGAGCCCACCTGCTGATGCAGGGGACACGGACTCGTGCCCCGGTCCGGGAGGATCCCACATGCCGCGGAGCGGCTGGGCCCGTGAGCCATGGCCCCTGGGCCTGCGCGTCTGGAGCCTGTGCTCCGCAATGGGAGAGGCCACAACAGTGAGAGGCCCGCGTACCGCAAAAAAAAAAAAAAAAAAGTGTATCTGGAAAAGGCAGTGGGCCGAGCAAACATCTGTCCACTAGTGAATGAAGCTTATTGTAAAGATGGACTCTGAGAGAGAGGAAGTGGGTTTAAGTTACAAATCAAGGGCGTGAATATAGATGTCAGAAAACACTTATACAGACGACTGTCTAACAGAATTACAGACGGGCAGCCTCAGCTGAGATTACAGCTTGGTGGTTAACGGCACTGACGGTCAAGCCAGACAGACTGGAGTTTGAAACCCAGCCCCTGCTACCTTTTAGCTGTGTGACCTTGGACTCATGTGGGCCTCCTCTCTAAGACACCAATAAAACTATGAATTGCATCAGTTTTTTTTGTGAGAATTAGGAGGTAACATTAGGAAGTGCTGAGATTCTCATGACATCAGAAGGTATGGTCCTGCCCAGAGGGAGGGGTTGGAAGCGATGACCTTGGAGTAAGTTGGGGGCTCCTTGAAGGTGGGGCTGAGTCTATATGTGTTGAGGCCCTGAGTATATATATTCAACCAACTTTTGGCCCTGCTGTCTCTGGCTTCTGCAGACCAGCAGAGCAAATCTGTGGCCTGTGGAAGGGCCCCACCAGGATGTAGATAAATCACCTGCTTATCCTGTGGGCCTAAGGAGGTGGGGGGCGTCGCTGGCCTTGGGCCCCTGGAGGGGCCAGGACTCCTGAAGATTGAGAGCAGGGCAGGGCCCTTCTCCTCTCAGCAGTGGAAAAACACCTGCCCTTTGGCCAGTGCACGTGCTGGCCTCACTCTGTGTCAATATGCTTAATGATTTGTGACGTGATTGATACAGAGAGCGAACTTGCTATAATCCATCTGTTGAGGATGAAGCTGTGGCAGAGCCAGACATTCAGGGGAAATCGGGACGTTGTGCCCTGCTTGTCGCTCGGGCCCTGGGCGAGTGGGAGGGCCATTTCCGGCAAGTCACACGGTCTCCAGCCTGGAGCTGTCTGGGGGAGATGGAACCAAGGGAAGACCGCACATCAGGGAGGGACTGAGGTGGCAGAGCTGGAGACAAACATCTCAAAGTTAGGAACCTGGAAGCTGGAAGCCCTCGCTTCCTCTGTGCCTGCACCCGATCTGTGCTTTTGCATGCTTAGTGGACGCAGGCGGTGCCCTGCCCCGGTCCCTTCGTGTCGCTCTCATGATCTGTGTGTGTGCTTCCCCGCTCAGGGATGGCTCAGACAGCCTTCAGAGGATTGCTCCGGGGGCTCCTGGAGCCACCTGACCAGCACGTGCCTGGGAGGTGTCAACCCTGGTCGCCTCCACCCACCACTTCTGGGGGCACAAGAGCCCAGTACCTTTGCCTCAAGATGGGGAAAAAAATCTCTGCAGTGTCAATGACACTGCAGAGCTTTCCATGGGATCAGGCTGAGGCTGAGACTTCACTTGAAATCACACCCTTCCTTGGTTTCTTCCCCTTCTCTGTTCCAACCGCCCTGCAACCGCCCCTCATAAATAAATAAATACCCTGCACAGGCTTCTTTTTCTCAGGATCTGCTTCTAGGGAACCCAACCTCAGACAGCCCCTGAGCAAAGCCGGAAGAGGTCAATAGGAAGCTGCAGGCGGTCCCCACACATTGTTTAGTTTCATATCAGGTGCTAAAGTGTGATTGCCCTGCCAGGACTGTCAGGTCCCGAGTATCCATATACCAGTGGCTGGAGGTGGCACGGTGGATCATCCCAAAGCACGTATGAGGTGTGTACTCACGTGCATGGATGTGTACATGCAACTACTTAGGTCTGGCGCTGGAGGATCTGTATGATCTCCCACCCCAGCCCCACTGCCTGCCTTCTCCTGCCAAAAGTGGATTTGCTTTCCTATGTCTGCTGTGCTTGGACAGATGTTAAAATGAACTCACACGCCCTGAGTACACGCAATGTGATGGCTGGAATACGGGAGTCTGAGCCAACTCGGGCTTCCCTAACTAAATATCTTAAGCAACAGACATGTATTTCTCACAGTTCTACAGTCTGGGAAGTCCAAGATCAAGGTGCTGGCAGGGCTCAGTTCCTGGTAACAGCGGTCTTCCTGGCTGGTCTTCCTTGCCTTCTTGTTATGTGCTCACGTGGCCTTTCCTTGGTGTATGTGTGGAGACAACAAGCTCTTGTCTCTCTTCCTCTTCTTATAAGGACACTAATCCTATTACATCAGGGCACTACCCTTCTGACTCCATTTAACCTTAATTACATCCATAAAGGTCTTACCTCTACATACAGTCACATTAGGGGCTAAGGCTCCAACGTGTGAATTTTAGGAGGACACAATACAGTCTATAGCAATGTGATAAAGCCTTTTTGTTTGAAGGGAACTTGAAAGTAATTTAGTTTGGCCTCTGAGTTCTGCTTGGAAGCCTGCAGCACCAGGGTCTCTGGCCTAGGGTTAAACCTGTGACCTGGATAATCCAGAAAGAATCTGCCACATATAGATAATTGGGAATTCACTGTTAACGTAAAAAGATTCTCAGAACACACTCTTTAGCTTTTGCTGGCTTAGACTTCCTTGAGTTGAGGAAGAAAAAACCTGTGTGCTTTCTTTCCAGAATACTTTCCCACTCCTGTCCAGAGGGTCAGTCCCTCATTTTTTTTTTTTTTGTGGTACGTGGGCCTCTCACTGTTGTGGACTCTCCGGTTGCGGAGCACAGGCTCCAGACGCGCAGGCTCAGCGGCCATGGCTCACGGGCCCAGCCGCTCTGCGGCATGTGGGATCTTCCCGGACCGGGGCACGAACCCGTGTCCCCGAATCGGCAGGCGAATTTTCTCAACCACTGCGCCACCAGGGAAGCCCCTCAGTCCCTCATTTGTTCATTCACAGGGTAAATACTTACCGAGCATCCGTCGTATGGACTTCTGTTGTTTTGGTCTCCCACGCGTGCGATCAGGCCTGGCCGATCAGAGCACTGCATCTCCAGGGCGGTAATTAGTTCAAGGATGGACAGATGACCAATCTGGTCCAGCGAGAGTGAACTCAGGGTTTTTGTTTGACTGTTGGAGAAGAAATAGTCTAACTTTAACCTGCTGGACATAAATTGGTGAGGATATAGATCTGGAAGTGTAGGCAAGCATGTTGCTAACCACAGGGAACTTGAGACAAAACTAATGTTGGTGAGAACAGACCTAAGAAACAGAGACCAGGTCCTGATGATGTTGTTTTAGGTCCGGAATCTGGTTGTGCCTGGAGCCAGACCCTGGACTTTCAGACCTACAAGTCGACACATTTCTTTTCACTGAGGATAGTTGTGTTTCTTTTGTTACTTTTAAACAAAACGGATGTTAGTTCCAGTAGTGGGGATGTGCAAGTGACAGGCCACACTGAGTGGAGGGAGCGAGCAGGGCAGTGAGGACCGTGTACCCTGGGCTGAAAGGTCAGAGTCCTTGTTACCCGGAAGGAACCCGCAGCAATTTCCTATTAGAAAGTGGCAAGCTTGGGTTGAAACTGGCTTGCTTGAAAGCAGAGGGCTAAAAGCCCTAAAAAGCCCCTCGAGCTTGACTAAGAGAGCTACTTCCTGCCCATGACCTGAAATCCAAAATGGCCGAGAACCCAGAAATCCGGAGGCCTGCAGGACTGGAACGCTAAAGTATCCTTTCCAACTAAAACTAGTGTGAGTAAAGTCAGGAAAGTGGGAAACGGCAGAAATCTGATAGGGACCTGGGAACATTCTGGTCCCCTAGGCCCTTCGCCATCACCCCCAGTGATGAGCTCCTGCTCAATGAAAGCGATGCAACCAGGGCCAAGGAACCAAATAATCCCCTCCCACCCCCAGGCCATTGTTTCAAATGACCTTAGGGATGCAGGGTCCGGGATGGAGGTCAGGAAGCTCTTGGCCCTGGGGGAAGGGGAGAGGACTGGCCAGGCTATGCATTCAAGGACTATGCCTTAGCAAGATTTCTGGCTTCAGGTACTAAGCCCTGGAGCAGACCAGAAGCAAACACCCAGAGCCTACCAAACACCCAAGAGAATGGCTCTACCATAGAAACACCCAGTCTAGCCAATGACTTGCGTAAGATGCCATCATCTAAGGCCGTCCTCAGGTCCCCAATTCTTCATTGAGTAGAAGAGCTCCTTTTTGGATGTTGCATCTTCCCCAGGATCCATCTCAAACGTGGCTACGGAAGGCAGTGGGCAAGGGGGACCTCTCAGAAAACACACTGAAGGACGGAGGACCTCGCTCTCCGCAGGCATGGAGAGAGGGCTGAGCTGCGAGCTGGTATCCTCTGTGCACCCTGTTTCCCAGTCTCTCCTTCACTGCACTCATTCTGTTCTCTCCCCACCATTATCCACTGTGGATGTCATAGGGGGCAGCAGGCGATGTTATTGTATCATCTAGGCCAAGGCCGTAAGAGGCCACATCTGGAGTGACCAAGAAAAAGGCACTTCTTTTTTTTTTTTTTTTTGCGGTACGTGGACCTCTCACTGTTGTGGCCTCTCCCGTTGCGGAGCACAGGCTCCAGACGCGCAGGCTCAGCGGCCATGGCTCACGGGCCCAGCCGCTCCGCAGTATGTGGGATCTCCCAGGACTGGGGCACGAACCTGTGTCCCCTGCATCAGCAGGAGGACTCTCAACCACTGCGCCACCAGGGAAGCCCAAGGCACTTCTCAAAGGGGCAGAATTATGTAGTGTCTAGTGCCCGGGCTCTGGAGACAGACTGCTTCCTTTGTTTCCTTACTCCTTCAGTTCACAGCTATGTGATCAGCGTAAGTTACTTAACACCTTTGTATCTAGGTTTCCGCATCCGTATGAGGGGATAATGATGGTACACACATCTTGCATCACCTTTCTGTGGCCACCGTCTTGCTGCCACATGGATGTTGAGATGGAGGCCACTGTGCAGAGGGCAGTAGAGCTGGGGGGTGGCATGAGATCGGGTGCGGATGACATTGGGGGAACCCCTGATCCAGTCATGCCTGAATCTAGCCTTATGCCTTCCTGGTTACTTATATGGAAAATACACTGCCTTTATACTAAGCTAAGCTGATGGATTATTGTCACTTGCAATCCTAAAGGGCTAGCAGATATACCTCTGTGTGTGTTAATCCCTGGGTATACAACCCCCGCCAGCACCCCACTCTTGGGAGTTCTCAGATAAGTAATGCAGTGTGGAAGGTATTGGGATAGGGAAGCATACATGAGGAGTAGCCAACCTAAGTATGAGGGATCAGGGGAAGCTTCCTGGAGTAGGTAACATCTTGGCTGAGGCCTGAAGGAATGGTCAGAGCCAGCTGCAGGGGGTAGAGGAGAGAATGCACCATCCCGTAATGGAATGGTCAATCTCTCACTCGCTGGAGGTTCTAAGGATGGGCTGGAGAGCAACTTTCCAGAAATAGAGGATTTGTGCCTTGACTGGGAGGTTAAATCCAATCTTTCTAGCAGGGAATACAGCCCTTGGACACCACCATGGTAGCCTCTAAAGCAGTATCATAACTGGGTGGCTCTTCAGCGCTTTGGCCTGAGCATGTGTTTTGTCTGGCCCATACCATGCTTAAAATTTTAAAAATTTGTTGCCAGTATTTAAAATTGAGACAGTTCACAAAAAGTTTGAATTTGGAGCTTCTATTGAAAGCTCAGCAGGCCTGACAGCACTGGTCGTGGATTCCCACTTGCTAACGGTGGGCTGGCTCTGAAAAAGGGTGCTCCATTCACGTAGGACTCATGTGTTCCTGGGCCCACTGCAGTCCCCACCACTCCATCTTGCCCATTTCTTTACCTTACAGGTAGGTCCCTGTAGGAATTTGAATTTGCGAACCCTGTTACAGAGTAAGGATGTACTGAACATGGATTAGGCTGCATGTGCTAGTGGGTGATGCCCTCGGAAATGAAACAGATCTGAGTAGGTGTCTGAGCAGGTGCCCCTTTTGGGGTCCTTTCCTCTGGGTGCTGGTGGGGGTGACTTACAGGGGAAGAGCAGATTTGGAGACTCCGGATTTGAGCACTGGGGGTAGAAGCACGAAGTTGGAGGAGGGGACTTATTTGGTTTTATACCACTCAAGGCCACCTGGGTCAGCAAATGGAACCTTCCGCATGCTCCAGTCTAGCCTCCGAGGCTTCTGCAGTGGGGGCTGGGGACAAAGCCATGGCTGACAAAAAGCTTATTTATTTGTCTTGCTTTCCTTCTTTGTATACATTCCATCTCTTTAAGGGATCTCCTTAGGGGCAGCTTTCAGGTATTCCTCGGTCCCCAGGTCAGAGCCCATCATAATAGCATCTTGTGTGTGTGTGTGTGTGTGTGTGTGTGTGTGTGTGTTTATACACATAAGCCTATCTGTGTGTATGTTCTTTGAATGTTTATTTGACATTCATTCTTTTTATTCTAAATTTGCATTATATTTCAGTGCTATTAACTTAAAGGTGTTATTTAAACCTAAAGTTAAGGTTGTTCATAATAATCTTGTATGAAGCCTTTTCCCCAATTTTATTGAGGTATAATTTATGGTCCTATTTGGAGTGTACAGAGCTCCATGAGTTTTGACAAATGTTTAGCCACATGTAACCACCACCACAAGCAAGATACAAACATTCCCCAAACCCCAAGGTTCTCTGCGCTCCTTCCTAGTCAATCTCCCCACCACTCCTGGCCCCAGTCAATCACTGATTTGCTTTCATGTCATTTGAGATTAAATTTCTTTTTTTTTCTAGAGTTACATATAAATAGAATTAATACTATATACTCTTTTGTATCTGTCTTATTTCACTCAGCATAATGTTTTGAGATTCATCCATTTTGTTGCATTTATGAGTAGTTCATTCTTTTTCTTTTTCCTGAGTAATATTCCATCGATTGTATAGTGACACTGTCATTTGCTGTTCTAGTCACCTGTTAATGGACATTTGGATTGTTTCCAGTTTTGGGTATTACAAATAAATCTGCTATGAACATATACGTATGGGTCTTTGTGTAGACACATGTTTTCATCTCTTTTGGGCAATACCTAGAAATGGAATTGTTGGGTCTATGGTAGGTGTATGTTTACTTTTTAAGAAACTGCCTATTTTTCCAAAGTGGTTGTTGTACCCTTTTATCCTCTCACTGGTAATGGACGAGAGTCCAATTCGTGGGGCCATACAGAGTGTACACGTAGTGTTCCACATCCTTCCAACACTTGGAGTTTTATTCTTTTAGAGTTTAGCCATTCTAAGGGGTGTGCAGTGGTATTTCATTGTGGTTTTAATTTGCATTTCCCTGATGACTAATGATGCCGAGCGTCTTTTCATGTACTTATTGGCCATTTGTATGTCTTTTTGTGCATAATAACATCTTAATACCAGCTCAACCTCTAGTAGAGGCAATAGGAGATTATACATAAAATTAGTTCACAGTCTAGTAAATCAGTTCTATGTAAAGAACTGATAAAAGAATGTAGGTGTGAGAGGGAGGAGAGGTAGCATCTGATCTCTGAGCTGGAACTGGGATGCTGGGATTTTGACTTTTTCCCAGGACTAAGCAGCTGGGGCAAGTGACAGGCAGGGATCTGAGCAACAGGTCTGAAACCTGTTTCTGTGGTGGGGATGGTTCAGTGCATGGCTAGTGGCTACCTCTCTTTTGGGCTCCCCTGCTGGCCAAATAACTGTGGGGTGGAGTGCTGATAGATAGAGTAGCAGACCCATGGCCTTGCCTCCTTTTGATAGGTTTGCTTGCTCCTGGATATACGTTCTGGGCCTGCCTGGACCCTCCAATCCATTGAAGCCACCTCTGCCCTTGGCTGCAGAGTCAACCTGAACAGGTCCTGGCCCTTGGTCTCCCCCTAGTGGTGGGGGCAGGGCTGAGTTCTGCCTGCCGGTCATGGCCCCCCCGCTGCTGGGCCGCAGGTGAGTTAGTCCATGCTCACAGGTGGCTGGACCCTGTCCTGTGAGATTTCTACTGCAGGGCGAGCAGATCTAATCCAGACATCACTCAAAGCTTTAACTCAGCCTGGATGAACTGTAGGACCTCAACTCATCAGGTCCATCCACTAACCAGTGTGTTCAGTCAGTGCGAAAACTGCTTTGATTGATTTATTTCAGTGACTAAGCCTGCTGTCTGACTGCATTAATCAAAATGAAATTTGACTCAGCTTAAGGATGGAATGTCTTGTTCTTTGTCAGTTTGGCTCATCTTCTCTTCCAAGAGCTCATGGATTTGTCATCTGCATCAAAGTGCCCGTGTCTTCTGCCACTAATTGGCTGTGTTATCAACATGACACAGCGAAAAAGTCGATGGTTTTGGAATGTAGCGGATCCCAGGTGTAGTTGCCGCTCTGTCACTTATAAGCAGTGTCAGTGACCTTGGGCAAGTCTAAGACCACAGTTTCCTCTGTAATATGGGGATAGTAAAATTTACCTCACTCACTGTATCGTTTTGATAATTAAATTTGACAACGGACATGGTGCTGAGTTGTTTTGTAGTTTGTACTGGCTCTGGGCTTTAAGCTTTTGCCTCTGCAGAACAAGTTAGCGGGACCAGGTAATCTCCCAGGGCCATCCTACTCTGATGTGTGATTCTCCTATTTACAGAAATCCCAATTTCTGTACATAGGAGGAAATTTTAACCTTAATGACAGCCAGTTTAACACTTACACAGTACTACCCCCGGGGCTAAACTACTTTCTTCTTCCTACCCCTTCTCCAGGCAGCAGCTCCATCCAGCAGGCCCATACATTTGGGTAAATAATCTACAAAGTCAAAACCAAGTCTCAGATTCAGCGGTCGCATCTGTCACAGACTTGGAGGAGGTACCTTGTGATACCTTAGTTTCTCTTTCATCCCAGGACTTCTGCAGTCCTTACTTGTTCCCTCCTGGTGTCAAAGCTGTGACTTATTCTCTCGAATGCCCTCCGGGTCCTCTAATAGGAGTTGGCAGGATGAGTAGCAAGAATTATTATTAATTAGTGAAAATATGTATAATCACATAATTAGAGTGTATAATTGATGCTTCACTGCTGCAGGCAGAGATGAGGGGATGCATAGATGAAAGCCAGGGGGAAGGAGGCCGCCCTACATCACACCTGCTGTCAAGAATGAGAAATATGGAGGGTTTAGTGCTCCTGGTACCTGCAAAAGGTGGACTGACCAAAGGTCATGTGCTGGGGGCTTAACGATCAAACAAGCCGCTAGTGTTAGTAGCTGATGTAAATAGAGCTGCTTCCCCCAGGAGGTTATTTTGAACCGGAGGGTCTGTGTTTGTTTTACAGCAGTGTCAGATTTCTTTTCTTTTTTTTTTTTTTTTAACCTCTCACTGTTGCGGCTTCTCCTCTCCCTTGCGGAGCACAGGCTCCGGACGCACAGTCTCAGAGGCCATGGCTCACGGGCCCAGCCGCTCCACGGCATGTGGGATCTTCCCAGACCGGGGCACGAACCCGTGACCCCTGCATCAGCAGGCGGACTCTCAACCACCGCGCCGCCAGGGAAGCCCAGTAGTGTCAGATTTCTAATGAAGAGCTCAGCCGAGATCTGCAGTAGCCCAGGAAGAGATGATAGCATCTCACCTGTGGCTGGCTTCCGGACTGTGCCCTGATTTCTCGTAGTTTTGAATCTTTGTAGCTCTGTCCACACCCAAGCAGAGCTTCCAGCCCCTCCCTGGTCCCAAGGGCCTGGCTTATTATAAATGAGTCGTGATGTCTGGGGTCTATTTGTTACAGGTCTCCTTGGTTGGAAGAGGAGGAGTCAGGCAGCAACTGAAGAGTTTCTTCTTGGTATATTGCACTCATATTTTCCTCTGCCCCCGTGAGGATGTGGAAGGAGGTGTGTGTGTGGAGGTGTGTGGGGATGGGGAGCTGGGACAGGAAGCAGGTGTGGGTCATTCTTGGAGGAGGAAATAATAATAACAGCAGGCACCGTGTGTTGAGAGCTTCCAGCGTGCCAGGCCCTGTGCCGGATGTGTGCTGTCTGCCTTAGTTCATGTCATCGTCATGCACTTCTGTGATGTGGGTGCTGTATTTGGCCCCAGTCATTGAAAGGGAAACAGAAGCCAAGGGAAGAGAAATCACTTGCCCAAGGTCACCCAGCTGATAAGGGATGGAGCCAGGACCCCAATCCAGGTCCTGCTCCGAGGCCACGTCTGCATCTGCCGGCTCTGCTTCTCCGGCCACACAACATTGTCAGCTCTGCTGCTGCTGCCACCTCCACCTGTGTTTCGCCCCCAGCAAGCCCCAACCAACCCCACAGGCTCATGGTCGGGATCAAATGAGCTCATGCTTATTAAGTACTGAGAACAATGTTTGGTCCTTATTATTATTATTTTTCTAAAAGCTGTTTTTTCTCTGTGCCAGGCACTCTGCCGGGTGCTACAGGGCTACGGAGGTAAATCAGACATGCTTCCTGCCCTCCGGGGAGCTCCCATTATAGCTGGGAGGTAGGACAGACACACCCAGGTAATAAAAGGCAGTGTCGGAGACATGCCAAACGTGGCTCATAGAGAATAGGCAATAGAAGTCCAGGGCGAGGAGGGATGCTGCTTGGGGCGAAGAGGGATGGCTTCATGGGGGAGCCGAGGTAGGACCTACAGCTGAAGGAAGGGCTGGATTTTTTAAGTTTAAGTTGGAGTGGGTGAGGCCAAAGCCTTCAGGTAGAAATAATGACACCAGAATGTCAACTTCTCCCCCTAAGAATGAGGGTGGGGATTTTTTTAATTAAAAAAAATTGTAATACAATTTTAAAGGTTGCTTTGTCTTGACAGTTATTACAAAATATTGGCTCTATTCCCCGTGTGGTACAGTACATCCTTGAGCCTGTCTTACACCCAGTAGTTTGCACCTCCCACTGCTCCACCCCTATGACACCCCTGCCCCCCGCTGGGAAGCACTAGTTTGTTCTCTATCTGTGAGTCTGCTTCTTTTTGTGTTGCTGCTATATCCACTAGTTTGTTGTATTTTTTCGATTCCACGTGTAAGTGATATCATGCAGTATTTGTCTTTCTCCGTCTGACTTATGTCACTTAGCATAACAGGGTAGGGATTTTTGTCTGTTTTGTAAGCTGCTGTGTCCTCAGTGCCCAGAACAGTGCCTGGCACCGAGTAGATTCTCAAAAGATATAGGTTGAAAGAATGGTTGAGAAAAAGGAACGCTCGTGGGAAGCTGTAAGGTCTGTTTGGGTAAGACCGGCAGACTGGTTTGGCCAGAATAGAGAGTGGGTGGTGGTGGTTGGAGGAGAGAGGCTGGAGACAGCATGTGAGTGGATCTTGAAGAATAAGTTCGATTTTGATAGATGGAGAGAAATGAAGGTGCTACAATAAGGCCTGGCGGGCCCTCAGATGAACGCCCGCGAGAACTAGTGAGTGTTCACCACGTACGTGCCTGGAGTTTTTTCCCACCCTGGGCACCTGGAACAGAGGAGGTGAAACCGAGAGCAGGCAACAGGGCAGAACGCAGAGCCCGGGCTGGGCTGCAGCACAGAAATAGCAAACGCAGCACGCAGATGCCTGGTCCCACTACCCTGCCCTCCATCAGCAAACGTGTCCCCATCACAGTTTGCAGCTCACAATAATCATCTGCTCCAGTTTATGGCAGTGCCTTCACTTGCCAAAGGCTGGTCTCTGCTGACTTCTTAAACTGACTGCTTGGCATCTTTAATCGAAGCAATTGCTCAGTGGACTTGGTGTTCCTACTTTCCAACAGCCTGCCCAGGGGTGGTACAAGAATGGACTGAGCATTTCTTAGTAAGTGCTGGAACAGCTCACATGTATATCGAGCTCCCAGGTTAGGCCTTTTGCTCTTGGAGGAGGAGGACGTGTTTTCTATTTTCTTTGCTCCCAGGGGCCTGAAGTTGGCCTGAAATGAGTGATACTAAGAAAGTGAACATTTAAGAAAAAGTTCCCGTGGGCACAGTGCACCCAAGTTAATGCTTTCAAATTGAGAATGGGTAAACTTGGAGAGTAAGGAGTTAGACTTGGACCAGGGTAATCTATTTGTTGATCTCAGTGACACATGTAAAAGATTAAATGTTGGGGTAGGGAATGATAAAAGCAGAAAAAAACATAATGACATTCTCATTATTTTCCCATAAGGCTCTGTCTTAGGAAGTTGTATGGGGGCAATAGAAAGAAAATTCTTTTAAGTTGACAGATCTGAGTTTAGTCTCTGTTATTTAGGAGCTGAGTGACTCTGGAAAAGTACCCTAACCCAGTGGTGATTTTTGTCCCCCGGAAGACGGTTGTTGGCTTGGAGTGAGGGGGGGGGGGCGGTTAGTCCCTGGCACGTTGTAGGTCCTCAGTTTGGTTCCTGCTGTTTCGCTCTCAAGTGTCTTCTTCATTCTGGGTGTGGAGAAGTTGGAGAGAATTCAGAAGCATTGCCAAGGTAATGACAGGGCAGAGAGTAACATTCTAAAGGAACATGAAAAGAACTGGGATTTTTTTAGCTTGAAGAAGAAAGGTGGCTCAAAGGTGATTTAATACTGGTCTTAAAGACTAAGAAGGGCTATTATTTAGGAGAAGATAATCCACTGCTTTCCATGTCTACTGAGGAGTGGAAATGAACCACACGCAGGGTGGAATTAGGCTAGAGAGAAGGCAGAACTTCCTGTCTACAAAGGTCAGCTGAAGAAAGAGCCTTCTGCAGCATCGTAAACCCAAGGACTGTTCCACGTCGGAATCCATTCATCTAAGATTAATTAACAATTTCCTGTGTGTTGGGAGAGCGGTGGGAATGGTTGGTGTCAGGTGGGTGCAGGAGGGGTACAACAATGAGGATGGAATCGTCTCCACCCTCCCATTCGGGGCCAGACCGTGGACGCCCTGGAATGCCAGACCGAGGGCCATGTCCTCAATTCCACAGGGACAGGGCTATGGGCAGGCAGAGTCCGTGGCTCAAGCTATGCTTGGGAAGGTTAATAGGTGAAGGTCTGTAGTTTGGGCTGGAGGCACCCTGGGGGGCAGGGCGGTCAGCTGAGGACCCAAACCTGTGGACTAAAGTCAAGTGGGAGGTCATGAGGGTAGAGGCAGCTGGGAGGGGCCGGAAAAGCCTCTCTTGGGTGGGCCTCTGGTCTCTCAATTAGGGTAGACTGGTTGGCTCCAAGCTGGGCCACCTGCTGATCTCAGCACCCTAGAATCCATCCTGAGAGCTGGATCCTTTCTTTTCCACTCTGGAAACTTGGAGCATGGCTGGCTGCCCTGCCAGCCATGGGCTCAGCCACTGCTGAGGCTCTGCTCGTGGGGATGCACGAGGCCCACTCAGGCCCGGATGCTTGCTTCCCCTCAGTGGTTTCCTCTGTGTATCCTGTTATTCCCTGCTGGTCTCACTTCTGGGTGGTGCTGCTGGGTGGAAAGGGAGTGCAGAAGGGATCGCAAGAGCTGGAGGGGTCAGGCGGGGGAAGCAGGACCATCCAGGCCTAGGAGGAGGGCTGCTGATGGAGACCTCCACCCCGCCTGCTGTTTGGCTCGCCTCTGAGTCTGTGCAGAGTCCCGAAGTGCCAGGCCCCTCCCAGGGCCATACCTGCAGCTTGTGGCCACAGGAGAAACAGCTGCTCCCCCTGGGGTCCCACCCAAGCAGCAGCACAACTTAACAGTCTGTACAGCCCCCTGGCAGGAAGCTCCTGCAGGGGGTGTCCACGGGTAAGGGGGTGGGAGGGTTGCATTACAAGGCCTGAAGATTAGGGCCGACCCAAGGGAGGACTTCCTGACCCGAGGTGGTGAGATGCTGCCAGGCGCAGTGAAGGGAGCTTCAGGAAGTGCAGGGGCCTCGCCTCCAGCTCGTGCATGGGAATCACCAGGGGAGACTGGGAAACAGAGAGCTCCCGAGGCTCCAGCCAGACCTACCTAGTCAGGATTCGGGGGCACTGGCCAGAGCAACACCTGCGCTCTTCCCAGCGGTGAGGCCTCTCTCCCCTCAGTGTTCGCAGGGGCCTCTGCAGCCCCAGAGAGCTGCCCTGTGGAGCTGCTCTGACCTGACCTGGGACTGCAGACACACGCGGTTGACAGAGGCAGTGCCGTGTAGCACAAAGAGCTAGGACTTCAGTGGTAGGAGGACCTGGGCTTTGAGTTCCGCCCCCATGATATTAGTTCTGGCACCGTCCACAGGTACAAAGCTCAATTTCTTCATGTTTAATAGGAGAGTGTCGGTACCTGTTTTATAGGGTTGCTTTGAGGAATAAATTAAATAATATATTGCCTCTCTATGGCTGGTTCTCAACAATTAATATTCTTTCCTTTTCTGTGCCTCACAGCCAAGGGCAGGGTGAGCCCAGCCAGGAAGCTTGAGGCCTTCTCTGGAGGCCTTCATCCTCAGATGCCGACCTGGCTTTGCACGAGCCCTAGGGTGGGCACCTCCTTCGGTTCTGCACCCCGGGGGACTCACTCGCTCACCCTGGTCCCAGCCCTGCCCTGCTTTTTAGCAATTTGCCATTTCAGGTACAGGCCCACTCGGGTTAACAAATCCTGGAGAGGACCCTCAGGGTCCTCAGGATCTCCTGGGTGAGGAGGAGCAGTAAACACAGAAAGTGCGCTGTGAGAATCAGAGATGGAGGTAAACCCGGGTTGATGAGGATGCAAAGGCAACATCTACCCAGACTGGTGGGGTGGGGGAGGAGTGCCGAGGAGGTGACAGCAGAGCGGAGGCAGGAGGATTAACCAGCAGGAGTTAACCAGCATCATGGACTCTACTGCAACGGGATCCCAGCCCAGTTAACCTTGTTCTACTATCAGGAGGACAATTTGGCCCTTGCCCACTCTGAGATCTTACAGTTGTACCCACAGGACACCAGCCACCTGTACAGAAAGTGTAAAGCCTACCGGATGCTTCCAGGGCTCAGAGGGTTGGCGTCACAGAGGCCTGGCCCCCATCAGCCGGCACAAGGCAACCGCAGAGGGGTCTGGGAATATCCCCACCGGGAGGCACATCTCCCCGCCACTCTACAGCAAGGCCACTCGCTCGAGGAGTGAAGGCACTGCAATCATGAATCTCACCACTCCCCAATTATTTTGAAAGGAAGCTTCCGCGATGAAGGAGGAGAATTACAGAGAGCAGTGCCAGCGTTGGGGAAACATGCCCAACTTCCATCGGCAGCCGTCACTTCCTTTCTCTTTGCTCGAGGTGCGTATGACAGGAGCTTCCAAACAGCTTAAGCACAGGAAACTCTGTGAGTGTGTGTGTTTGTCTCTGAGCGACTTTCATCCCTCCAGAGGTTCAATCTGTCTGCAAAAGCCCTCCCTTGTCAGCGGCTGCTGTCGAGGCAGCTCAACAATGGAACGAACTAAACTTGTTTCACCGCCTCCAACTGAGAGAAACTCCCCCAGCTCTCTCTCCCTCTAGCACAGAGACTACATCTGTACGTGGTAAGTGACCCACGGCTGAAGGTGGGGCACTCGGTACTGTTTCCCCAGCTTGAGTCCCGCCCCGGGAGAGCTCTTCTCCTCTCCACCTGCCACCACAGAGCCATCCTCCCCCTCTGGCTGCAGCCCTGTAGAAATTCCAGCTAGCTCCAGTGAAAACCCCTGTGTGGGTGATAAACTCTGTGCCGGTCAGGGCTGCCCAGGGCCAGGGAAGTTGTAGAAAATGACCTCTGGAATTTGCTCCAGACTTTTTGATGCTGCGATTAGGAGAAGTGTTCCTGGGGGCCTTTGAAGTCCCTTGCTGTTTCAAGCCATTGTCCTCTATGGTAATGACCAGATTCTCCGGACAAAGTCATCTGGTTCCCTCTCCTCTCCCTCCCCTTCCCTGCCTTCCTCTCCCCCCTTTCCATGCTTAAATCTCCTCTGCAAGTTGGTCATCAACCCCCTTGCATGCTTCTAGCAACAGGGAGCTCAGTACGTCTTAAGGCTCAGGGCCACCTGGATGGTTCCCTGGTTCTTCTTCCATTGAGCTGAAGTCTGTCCGCATTGAATTGGTGGCCACCCCACAGAGCACAGAGATGGAATCTAATCTCTCAGCTCCATCACCCTGGAAGGTGGCTCTCATGTAAACCTGAGGCTTCTCTCCTCCAGGAGAAGAGCCCTACTTCCTTAAGCTGCTCCTCTCTTTCACGTCCCTTGGACTGGAAATGAAATCCATTCTGATTCAGACTTTTTCCTTCCCGGAGATTTAGTGGGCAAACATGGCCAGCTCTGAGTCCAGTATGTTGGTTTATCAAACTGACATCATACGTGCTACTCCCAGAGTAACTGAGCCCTGCAAACTTTGTCTGCCTGGTGACGTCCAGAGCCCGGGGAGTCTCATTCTGTCCAGAACCCTGGGCTTAGATAGGAGTTCCGAGGAAGGAAGAGACTCGAGCCTTCTCTATGGGGCTCTCAGATGAAGGCAGGCTCGAAGAAACAGAAGAAAGAGACTTAATGACTTTTGCAAAGGACCCCAGAGAAGTACAGTGAAGAAAGTGCAAATGGTGGAGGAAACGCCCAGGTGTCCCGGTGCCAAAGCTTTTGGGGGAAGCAGGGTCACCATGCAGGAGGGAGCTGAGAGCAAGAGGAAGGGGAAGGCCCTTCCTGGCCAGAGATTCAGTCACACGCAGGGGCTGGAAAGGCTGAGCGAGTTGAAAGGCTGTGCCAGGGGTAATGAGAGCGTAGAGGGCTGAGTTAGAGATGGAGACTTCACAGGCAACTCCAGGAAGCTGCGCAGAGGGCTTCTCTTGAGAAGCCCTGCACCTGTGAAAACAAGGATGCTCCTTTTCTGTTTCCAGTTGCTGAAGCCCCAGGGGACTCTCAAAGGACAGTGGACCCTTTAGATGTGGAACTTAGTGGAGCCCACACCTGCACGCTGGCTTCTTTGTACATCTGTACAGATGTGTCTGAACTCCAGCACTTTCACTGAAGTCAAGATAAGAAATATTTTCGGGCTTCCCTGGTGGCGCAGTGGTTGGGAGTCCGCCTGCCGATGCGGGGGACGCGAGTTCGTGCCCCGGTCTGGGAGGACTTCGTGTGCCGTGGAGCGGCTGGGCCCATGAGCCATGGCCGCTGAGCCTGCGCGTCCGGAGCCTGTGCTCCGCAACGGGAGAGGCTGCGACACTGAGAGGCCCGCGTACCACAAAAAAAAAAAAAAAAAAAAAGAAATATTTTCAAGGGTGTCCAGGCAGCCCTTCACCTTACCAGGAAATCCTTATTTGCCAGAGAATCAACAAATTGATTCTCTGGCAAATAAGAGAGAGGTGACTGGGTCTGCTAAGTTGATGTTCTCATAGAACAGGAAGAATTCCTGGACAGGAGATGCCTCTGATGCCTCCACTTGGGCCACCTCTTTGCTGGAGCAAAAGCAGTACAGTGGGTTCCCCTTCACTCCAAGGAAACGCTATTCAGACCTGCTGGATCTCAGGTCCTCTCCAGAAAGACCAGCCCTTTGGGGAGCTGCCTCCCTGCTTGAGAGTGTTCCAATTCCTTCCTACCACCTCTGTGTCTGATTTCTAATCTGTTGGTGTTTTCCATTTCATTTCCCCCTTGCTCACCTTTCCTCCTTGTGGAATCTTTTGGGGCTTTGATTTTCCTTTGTCAGAATGAGCATTTCCTTCATATCACAACTGTTCCTCTCTCCTCCTACCCCCGTGACATGGTTTAATTCAGCTGCTTCCTGCACCTGGCTTTGCCTCACACCAACCATGGGGGAAGAATCACAGCCTGCAGCCCCTGCTTTTCCTCCCTCCACGTGAGACCTGGGCCTCTCCAGTTACATTTGCTTCTGCTGGTGGCAGGAAAGAGTGAACTTTAATTACTGACACTGCTGTGCCTAGAACGGGGACTTGGCGACGGCTCCACTCCATCCCTGGTGGTCTGCCCAGTATCGTGGCAACAGGATGCTAGGATATTCCCATAATCCTCTGGCCGGTGGAGATCCAGTCTCTTTCCCTGTGCTTCCAGATAGGACTGTCCCACAACCACTCTGCCAGGTTTGGGGGGTGGGTGTGGGAGAAGAAGTAGCCTCTTATAAGAACTGCAGAAAAGGAAATTCTATTATCTGTCTCCCATGCTCTCCCACTTCTGGGGTCTTCCTGTGGGAATGAATTGCTCTAAACTAAATCCTACCCACTGTGGTTTTAGATTTTTGCCTTTATTAGTGACCAATCTGGCTGTGTTATCTCTCACTCCCCTGATCTCCAAGGTTGGTCTGGTGGGCGAGGTGTTGGGGTCAGGGTGTCCCTGTCTCCTTCATGGCTTTATTCTTCTCTCTCCATCTCACCTCCCTCTTTGGTTCAGGCTCCACAAATGGCTGTTTTCCTGTTAGCATCTCTGCATCATGCACAATTTTCCGTGGTGATGGAATTGAGACAGAGAAGGCATAGCTCTGTGGGGCAACTGTTTACTGGATGTTGAGACCATCACACCAATTTCACTAGGCCAAGATTTTGATTAATGTTCTCCAACCTGTAATCCAAGGCCATGGGGATTTCGAAGTCAGGAAAGGCCCTGGTCTGCTGAAGTAACCCATTCATCCATTCATGGAATTATTCATTTAACAAATACTTTCTGACTCTCTTATCCGCAGCCAGTCACTGGGCAGAGCACAAGGAGAATGAGCTAAGAAAACACGGTTCTTCCTTCCAAGTCACTGACAGTCTTGGGGAAGACATATGTACCCATGTACATGTTACAGTGCCATGTGATGAGTGCGTTACATGTACAAAGTGGCATGGGAACAGAGCGGCTGTGCCTGGGGACTCAGGAAAAGTGTCAAGCAAGAGAAGACTTTTGAACCGTGCCTTTGAAGGAAATACAGAAGCTCTATGGACAGTCGAGAAAGCAGAGGGAAGACTTGATGTTACATTGTTCCGCACTTTCAATTGCATTCCATGGTGTTTGCCTCAGACTTACAGAGACTGTGAAATTATGAACTATATTGTTGATTCTTTTAATCTGGGACAGTATCTGTGCTCTGGGGCGCCTTGCATGTGGCCTTAGCTGCTCTTCATAAAGATAAGGGATACCAGGCTACACAGAGAGCCCAGGCAGTAGGGCCTGGAATCAGGTCAAGCCTTCCAACCCTCACTGAGGCTAATGCAGACACCTTCCAGGAAAAGCGTAGAGGGCTGTGCTTACTGTCTGAGTCCTGAGTTCCTAAGGGTGCCAAATGTGTACTAGCTCAAGATTTAGAGGCAGGGAGAGTGTAAATCTGTCCAGCCCCAGGGCCAGGGGGGTTCTGATTTTTGTTGCTCTTTTTCAATAGCATTAGGCTTTCCAGTTAAAAGGTCTTAACTTGATAGGCTCCCAGAAGAGTCACTGGTTCTGACGTGGATGTATTACATGGCTTCCTGACTACCAGGGAGTTGCGGCCGGCTTCCCAAAGGAACGGGGATGTTGCTCTCCTTATGTTCTCTTTGGATCAAGAACCAGAAATGAGCTTGGTTTTCATCACAACTTCAAAGATGAATGTTGGAGCAGACCCTGGTTAGTTTAACGCTTCTGCCCCTGAAAAGACCACAAAGGTCCTTGGGGGACCACATTAACCAGGTGAAAATAGATCCTACTGCCAAAGACAATCCATGATTTCCCTGCCAGAGGACTCTGAAAGAAAGCCCTTAGTTACGTTTAAATAATTCAAGCTGCAGTTTAGATGTTTACCCATTTGTTCTTCCGGTTTCCTCCACATTTCAGACCTGGCAAGCTCATCATTGAGGAGTTAGAGGAAGCTCTCAATGGAAGGTATTCTGGGTGGGTTGGTGGCTGTTGGCATCATTGCTGGGAAGCAAAGGAGTTAATGTGCTCAAGCTGCAGCTGGAAGGAGGAATGGCCTGTGGAATTCATTCAGCTCAGTGCCCATGACCTCTCCCCAGAGAGGCCTCCCCGGTCACTATACACAAAGCACCCCATCCTACTGGCCTGTTTTATTTTCTTCATAGTCCTGCTAGCTAAAATCAGCTTATTTATTATTCATTTCCCCCTGGAACATAAGCTCCACAAGGTACAGCATCGTCTTGTTTACTGCTGTATCTCCTGGTGTATTATAGGTGCCCAATTAATATTTGATTAAAGAATATGAAAAGTTTTTGTGTAGACTCTGAAATACAAGCTAGATACATATTTTTCTGGACTCACAGTTAAAAGACCAAGTCTGTGAAATGTAACCCTATGTCACAGGGTCACTGTGAAGACTACATGAGATAATATATGTGGAACTCCTTTCTAAACTTTAGAACATTATATAGACAGGGACTTCCTTGGTGGTCCAGTGGTAAAGACTCTGCGCTCCCAATGCAGAGGCCACGGGTTCCATCCCTGGTCAGGGAACTAAGATCCTGCATGCTGCACGGCTTGGCCAAAAGATAAAAATAAAAACATTATATAGACAAAAAATGTAGTAGATACATAATGTTTATCTATTTGTCCTCTCTTCCTTTGGGGCCCCCATGGTTCCAGTTGGCCTATTAATCACTACAACAGGTTACAGGGATAGGCACATGATCCAGGCCTGGACAGTCCCACTCCCTTGGGACAGTGATTGGCCCAAGAATTGAGCACATGATCCAAATAGAACCAATTAGAGTTCTTCCCTGAAATTTATATATTTGTACTAAGAGGAAAAAAACAAACAAACAAACTATAAATCAGGGCATTTGAAGACTATCTTCCTTGTCAAAAGGGAATAAAAGCCTTTCTCTGCTTGAAACAGACCAACAGAAATGAGATGTGAATGGTGAGATGTAGGTGTCTGATGACCCTGATTCCTAACTCTGGCTCCTGATTGTTGGATCCCTGGAGCTCTTCATTCTTTGAACTCTCTTACTTATTTTCCACTTCGCAAGCCAACATTTTGCCTAATTAGTTTGAAATGGTTTTCAACTGTATGCAGCTGAAAAGAGTTATTCCTGGTCATTCATTTACTGGTGTTTTCATTTATGAATTTAGTCATTAATATATTTAACAAAGATTTATTGACTCTAAAACGCCATCATTGTGTAACAAAGAATTTGACTGATCTTTGTTTTTGGTTCCTGGGAGGGAGCTTCTAAACCCTTGGAAGGTGTGCCTTTGTTATTCATGGTGGGTTCTGGGACCACACTTGAGTTTGTATTAAGGAGTTGACTCTGGATGGGCGTTGGTCCTGCAGTGTAGACAAACCTTGTGATTATAGGGTTGGGCTTTAAGCTATATGATGTTGGCCTGACCTCCTCCAGAGAAGGGAAGGGGTTGGGAGATTGAGTTCACTCACATGGCCAAGATGTAATCAATCATGTCTACATAATGAAACCCCAGTAAGAATGCTGGGTGCCAACTCCTGGCTGGTGAAGGCATTGTTGTGTCAGGAGAGCCACATGTCCTGGTTCCAGGAAAAGAGGGCATGGAGCCTCTGCACTTGGGGTCCCCCAGACCTTGCCTATGTGTCTCTTCATTTGGCTGATCCTGATTTGTATCTTTTATCATAAATTGTAAGTATAGTATTTTCCAGAGTTCTGTGTGTTGATCTGGTGAATTATAAAACCCAAGGAAGTAGTAGGAATCTCTGAATTTGTCGCCAGTTGTTCAGAAGTGCAGGTGGCTTGGGGATCCCCAAACTTGTGGCTGGCATCTGAAGTGAGGGGAGTCTTACTGGGGACCATCCCCTTAATCTCTGGAGTCTGCATTAATTCAGATGGTTTGTGCAGAATTATACTGCAGTACTGTAATCATATACATGACCCAATCATTCCATTCTAGGTATTTATTCAAGAAAAAACCAAATAAATAATTTTTCACCAAATGAAAGCTTTGTATACAAATGTTTATAGCAGCTTTCTTTGTAATAGTCCCAAACTGGAAACAACCCAAATGTCCATCAATAAGTGAATGGATAAACTGTAGCACATCTGATCAATGGAATACTACTCAATGATAAAAAGGAACAGATTATGTACCACATCTTCTTTATCCATTCATCCATTGATGAACATTTAGGTTGTTTCCATGTCCTGGTTATGTATACAATGGAATACTACTCAGCCATAAAAAGGAACAAAATAATGGCATTTGCAATGACATGGATGGACCTAGAGATTGTCATACTGAGTGAAATAAGTCAGACAGAGGAAGGCAAATATCATATGGTATTGCTTATATGTGGAATCTAAAAAAATGGTATAAATGAAGTTATTTACAAAACAGAAATAGAGTCACAGATGTAGAAAACAAGCTTATGGTTACCAAGGGGGAAAGGGGGGAGAGATAAATATCTATACACATGTATAGATATATATACATATCTATAAAATAGATAACTAGTAAGGACCTACTGTACAGCACAGGGAACTCTACTCAATACTCTGTAATGACCTATATGGGAAAAGAATTTTCTAAAAAAGAGTGGATGTATGTATACGTATAGCTGATTCACTTTGCTGTACCCCTGAAAGTAACACAACATTGTAAATCAACTATACTCCAATAAAAATTAATTTAAAAAAAAAGAACAAATTAGTGAAAGGCAACAACATGGAAAGTCTCAAAATAGTGATACTGAATGAAAGAAGCCACACACAAAAAAGTATACACTGTGTGCTTTCATCTACATAAACCTCTAGAGAACACCAGCTAATCTATAGTGACAGGTCAGTGGTGGTCTGAGAGAGGAGGTGGGGAGGGGTGGGAGAGAAAGGTTGCGATGGGCAGGAAGATACTTTTGGGGTGTGGGTGTGTTCACTATTTTGATTGTGGTGGTAATTTCTCAGGTATAGATCTATGTCAAAACTCATCAAACTGTACATTTAAAATATAAAGTAGTTTATTGTACATCAATTAAACCTTAATAAAGCTGTTACAAATACCATTGTGGTAGATACTATGAAAGGCTGGAATTTTCCTTCTAATATCTCCCATACCTCCGACTCAGTAAACCCCAGTGGGACTCCTGACCTACCTCCAATATGCTCTTGCTCCTGACATACATTCTCCCAGTTAAGGACACTACCCTCTAGTCAGAACCCAGAAACCTAAGAGCCTTTCTGGACTTCTTCCTTTTCTTCCACCAACAGCCAACTGGAAATTAAGTTCTGGTGATTCTCTTTCCATTTTAACATCTCTTAAATTCGACCCCTCCTCTCCAGCCGAGTTTAGGTCATTATTACCTCACATGTGAAGTGTTCCGATCGCCTCCTAACTGGGTTTCTAGTTTCCAGTCTTACTGTCCTGCCCACAGTCCCAACCCCTCCTTTATAAGGCTCCCATAGTATCCATCCTCTACACTGCTTCCAGTGGGAGCTTTCTAGAACCTATGTGTGATCTCTACAGGGTCTTAACACATGCGGTTTCTTCCAGATAAAAAGTAGAAACTAGGGACTTCCCTGGTGGTGCAGTGGTTAAGAATCCGCTTGCCAATGCAGGGGACACGGGTTCGAGCCCTGGTCCGGGAAGATCCCACATGCTGCCGAGCAACTAAGCCTGTGCGCCACAACTACTGAGCCCACATGCCACAACTACTGAAGACCGCATGCCCAGAGCCCATGCTCCGCAACAAGAGAAACCACCGCAATGAGAAACCTGCGCACCACAACGAAGAGTAGCCCCCGCTCAATGCAACAAAAAGAAAGCCCGTGTGCAGCAATGAGGACCCAACACAGCCAAAAATAAAATAAAAAAATAAATTTATTAAAATAAAAGTAGAGACTAAATATTTTTCTCCTCTCTTTGCTTAGATAAT
Organism: Kogia breviceps; assembly: GCF_026419965.1. NCBI lineage: Eukaryota > Metazoa > Chordata > Mammalia > Artiodactyla > Physeteridae > Kogia > Kogia breviceps. The sequence goes on along the minus strand of NC_081316.1, from coordinate 108,405,703 downwards.
ACTTACTTTAAACCACTGCTTCTTCATAGAGACCTTCCCCACCCCCAGTCTAGTTATGTCTCTCTGTTAGCACCCGGAACTCCTCCTCGGTAAGAGTCTGTGCTACTCACAAATGCTACATTCATGGTTAATTTACTGTCTGTCATCAGCCTGTACTCTTCATGAAATAATTATGTGTATTTCATTTACTACTATTTCCCAGTGTCTTGCTCAGTGTTTGGTCCAGACAGGAGTTCCATAAATATCGTTTTACCAACTCAAGGAGAGTTCAGTCTACTAGGAACCTAGTATGACAGGGACACCAATATATATATTAGGCAAATGTTATGTGCCTTAAAGCGTGGCCCAAATAAAACACTGCAGTGGATCAGAAAAGGGAGAGAGGTCTGACTGTGGAATAAGGAAAGGCTTGAAGAAGGAAGGGGCAAAGGGAGCTGGGTCAGGCATTTCATAGAGAATGAACTTGACAAAGGAGAAGATGCAAGAAAGTCTACAGAGAATGTGGAGACTAGAACAGTCCACTTTATTCAGATTATACATTTACAGAGTGAAAACAGTAGGAAGAAGGAAGGCTGGAAATGCCTTGAGGCCAGAGCTTGGCGGGTGTTAAATACCCAATTATTTAATGGCCCAGGGGGACCACTAAGCGTTTTTAAACAGGTGAATGACTTAGCTGTGCTGCTACCAGTTTTCTTCTCCTCTCCTCCCCTCCCGTTCCCCCTTCTCTGCTCCCCCCTGCCCTCCTTTTTGGTGGGAGGAATCATGGTAGCAACGAATCATAACACAGATTAGAAGGAGATAGAAACCAGAGTTGGACACCTACTACTTGGACTATTGTCCTAGTACTTGGGTGTTAGCCTTGAAAATAAAGGAGCAGGATCAGATGTGAAAGCAGTGGTAGAAATAGACTTCTTAGGCCTTGGCACTTGAGTACTCAGGAGGATGAAAGAAAGAGAACCTTCAAAGATGAATCAGTGGTTTCAACCCCCGTTTACCTGCAGGATGATGGTATCTTTATTAACTGTCACCAAAGAGTTGGTCTGGAGGGGAATCTGACTGGGGTGGAGTGGGAAAGGACAGGGAATGAATTTGGCCTGTATAGCCAGATGAATGCGGTTCTTCGCAGTCTTTGATCAAGAAATTCCCATAGGGTGGATAGCTAGTGGGAAGCAGCCGCATTGCACAGGGAGATCAGTTCGGTGCTTGTGACCACCTAGAGGGGTGGGATAGAGAGGGAGGGGATATGGTGATATATGTATATGTATAGCTGATTCACTTTGTTATACAGCAGCAACTAACACACCATTGTAAAGCAACTATACTCCAATAAAGATGTTAAAAGAGAAAGAAAGAAAGAAAGAAAGAAAGAAAGAAAGAAAGAAAGAAAGAAAGAAAGAAAGAAAGAAAGAAAGAAAGAAAGAGAAAGAAAGAAAGAAGGAAAGAAAGAAAGAAGGAAAGAAGGAAGGAAAGAAAGAAAGAAAGAAAAAAGGAAAGAAAGAAAGAAGGAAAGAAAGAAAGAAAGAAGGAAGGAAAGAAAGAAGGAAAGAAATTCCACAGGCTTCTTCCCTGTTGTGCTCAGTTCGCTGGGAACCTCTGTCAGTCAAGTGGATGGGAGATCTGTCTTCACGAAGAGATTTTTTTTTTCCTTAATAAATAACAATGCTAAATTGCAAGTGTGTGGGGGAGTATCAGGACATCGCTCCTCAATCCTGCTATTGTGTTCAAGCTCTGGATAATTAGTGTCTGATAGTTTTAAATAGATGGGTCTCTCTGGCAGCAGGGATTACAGCTTGAAATCAATCCTGAACAAATATTATATTAATTTCCCAACTCCCTCTCTCTGTGGACAAGACCTGTTCTTTTCCTCGGAGCACTGTAATGACGAGAACATTAATATTAGATCATTTAGAGATTAAACGGGAGTGGTGGGGGAGAAAGAAGGAACTGAACTTAGGAGCCAAGAAGGAGGTGGATGCTAAAAGTTTCATGTGGCTAGATGCAGACTGGAAGCAGGAAAGGACATTCTGAGAGTACACGGGGCGGGGCTGGGGGGTCTGTTCTGCGTTCCGGCATTCCCCAAATGTTCAGCTTGAGCTGGACATTGGCACCTGCTCTGACAACAGCCTGGGTAGTCTCTGATGTTTATTCAGTCTCAGAGAGGAGACCGGTTCTACATAAATAGGTCTGCAGGGGGCCTGGCTAGACTTCTGACTTTCCAATCAAACCGGGCAATCTACAATTCAAAAACAAAGCATGCTGCCTGGAGTGAGCCTGTAGCCTCTGCTCCCACCACCCGGGAAGCACAGCCTCTTCTCCTGGACGGTTAAAAGGGAAAAACCCACCACCTACAGCCACAGCCTTGTGTAACGGCAGGAGATGAGGCCCATGCTCTTGTTCCTAGCCTTGGGTAAAAGCTAGGCCTGGAAATGTTTAAACCTACAGGAAGTCAGCCCTTGATTATTAACGCTAATGTAATTCCCGAACAATTTCTCTTTGGCTTTGCAGGTCTTTTGTGGTTTTTTTGTTTTTTGTACTTCCATCTGGCCTTACCTACCTAATCAAGCTTGGCTCAGGTCGACACTGAAACATGAAACTGAGCAGCAACTGTGGTGTTGTGAAGAGAGCAGCGATTTGGAGCTGGTCCTGCCCTGCTAGTGATGAGTCTTGAGGTCAGAGCATCTCAGTTTCCCAAGTCCGTGGAATGGGGACTAAATCATAGTGTTGCTGGGAAGGTCAAATACAATGACAAGTGGACCTAAGGATCTGTGAAAGCCCAAATCCAAGTAGGATTATGAAAACATCATCGCTGCCCAAGCCCTGGATTCCTGGGGATGGGAGGCTTCGAGAAAAAACCCACCTGCAGATGAATGTGAAGTGTAGATGCAGAAAACACTGCTGCAGAGTCTTGGAGAGGAGTCTGTGACAGCTGGATATTCCAGAATGTGAATTGGAGGCTGGGCTGGTACAGTTTTATGTAGCGGGGGAGGGGAGGAAAGCCACTAGGAGAAGCCACTGAAGGAGACAGGGGTGCGGTAGGATGGGAGAGTGTTGAGGATTGTGAAGGGTCTGGTATTTTTCCCTACTTGCAAGCTAACAAGTTAGCCTGCCACGGTTTCCTGGATGCTGGCAGAATACATGAGACTTCTGAGTCAGAGACAAAGGTCATCACAGCAATAGCAGTAGCTAGAGTGCTAGCATTTGCACAGTTCCCCGAGCCCCAATTCGTACAGGGTGACTGGAAGAGGGCCGGGTGACATCTGCACACTCAGAGGGTTGCTCTACGGGAGAGGAGTCCTGAGCTTAGGGAAACTGGATCTTTTTTAGTGAGAAGTAGGCCGTCCTTTGCCCCAGAAGGAGACGTTATTAGCTGGACTCTAAGCCAACTTTTCCTTTACTCCCAAGAGACATTGTCTCTATCATCCAAGGCTGTTTGCTTTACTAACATTCTTTAACAAATAATTCAGAACAAAGTCAGTTAACAGCAAGACGTGCAGAAATGCAAGAGGCCTAGGGAACATTGTCGTCCTGCAGACTTCTCTCTCTCTAACAAGAGCAGAAAGCTTTCCAAGCTGAGTCTACCTGATTGCAATGGGAAGCGACCGGAGATGCCGGGGTCCCAGCAGCTCCCAAACAGGCACCCTCTCACTCCACCACAATCACCCTTTGCCCTGCAGCCAGGTGAGACCTCTGAAGGGCACATCTGACTGCTTCTCAGCTGAAAATGCTTCATTGCTCCCCTTTCTCTTAGAGCCTTCTCCACTTAACATGGCTTGGAACAGAGCAGTGCTGGGACCAGCATCACCCAGGAGTTTGTGAGAAATGCAGACTCTCAGGCCCCACCCCAGACCCAGCGAGGGGAGGGGGCCCAGAGCTGAACAAGCCTTCTCGGTGACCCTGATGTGTGCTCAAACTGGAGAACCACTGGATTGGAAGATCTTTCAGTATCTGGCTCTCGCTTGGTCATGTTTCAAAAGTTCTGGACAATTCGTCAGATCTTCTAAGGCATAGGGTTCTCTCTCACCTACGAGCTTCAACGTTTATGTTTGTTCTTTCCCTTTCCTAGAACGTCATTCAGCCTCCGGGGAGTTCTTTTAGATAATTCCTACTTATCCTTCAGTTCTCAGCTAGTGGTCACCTCCTCCAGGAAGTCGTCCTGATCTCCCCCGAGTTTGGGTGAAGTCTCCTCATTAGCGTTCCCAAAGCTCCCTCTCTTTCCCCCACCAGAGCACAAACACCCTGAGCTGACATTACTTGTCTAATGTCTGTCTTGTCACCTTTAATCTCTGGTCCAAAGTAAGTACTCAGTTGGTACTTGTTGACAAGTTAGTTCATTATTTCACCTAATTCCAGGTCAGTGGCCGTGAGGGATGACACACGTGGGGCTAGAGGGGCCAGGTGGGAAACTCTGAACCTTCTGCTCAGAGGCTTGACCTTGCGGGAACGTTCCTACGAAACTTGAAGGAGCTTGACCCACCCTTTCTACTATAACCCAGGGCATTCTCTTGGGGAAAGAGCAAGGTCCTTAATCTCCCATCCTAGAGATGCTTGGGGACACACATCCTACACTGGCCCAGGTCAGCACAGCTTCTAAGAGCCAAGAGCAGTGACCCTGCCTGCAGGAAGCATCATCTCAATTCTAGGAAAGAAATAGGAGAAGGGGAGGGAGGGGTGGAAAGTAACTTTTGCTAAACTTCTAGTATGGCTCAGGTACCTTAGATACATTAGCTCGCTTAACCATTACCTAACAGCCTGTTCGACTGTTGCTAGTTTCCCCATCTTAAAGACAAGTGGAATAGAAGCTCAGAGAGGCTGAGAGGCTCTTCAAGGTCACAGAGCATCTGTATGGCAGGGCCAAGTTCAAGAACAGGTCTGTTCACCTGGGTGCTACCACGACTCCTCCTCTCCTCTCTGTCTTGGTCATTGTACTCAGGAAGAGGTTGCCAGAAGCCAAAAGGTTTTGCTGTCCTAGGCCCCCACCTTTCAGTGGCAGAGCTGGAAGTCCTACAGAACCAGAAGCCCCACGAGAGGCATTATTATATAAAGGACAAGGCCCAGGACTCAGACAAGTGCTCAGCAACACTGGTTAGATCATAACCTGATCTCCTTTGGGTCCTCACCTGTAAAACTGGAGATGGTTGACCTGTATGACTTCCAATATCCCTCCCGTATCTGACATGATCCCAGATACAAGTGGGCTGTTTCCATACCCTGCAAATCCCAATGCAGACCATTCCAAGATCAGGCTCACCATGCCTGGGGGAAAGAAACAGTGACATTCTTAGCTTGACCTTTGCTGTTGGCCATCCCTCCAGCACCTTCAGGTCTAAACTGAGGGGTGGAGGTGAAGGCAGCAGTGGCAAGGGTCTTGAGAAATAGGGGCACACTTGACCTCCCCCCCTGGCCTCCACATGTCCATTGGTTGGTCTAGCCAATTAGAACAGTGGTTTTGCACTTTGGTTCTGCAGTGAAATCACTTGGGGAGCTTTGAAAACTATTGATACCTGAGATTCCGATTTCATTGGTCCGGGGTGTGGCCTGGACATTGGGGTTTTTAAAAGCTTCCTGGGTAATACTAATGTGTAGGTTGAGAACCACTGAGTTAGAATAAGATTAGCATCATCCTTCCTCCCTCTCATGGTGATATTTTGAGAAAGTGATGGCCTATACTTTCGATGGGAACAGCTACACTTTCATGACTCACCCCGAAGAGAGGCTTCAGGATGGCTGTGTGCCCCTGGTCACTCCAGGTTGCACTGTATCCTTGGTGTTGGGTCAAAGCCCTCCCCAGATTTTCATTTTGGCTTTTCCATCTTCCTAGGTTCCAAGTTTGCTGGCTGCAGGGTTGTAACCAAGGAAGACAGAGGTATGTGAGGAGGTGATGTCCAGGCAGGCAACACCTCTTGTTGGTTCAACCTTCCCCATCTCCAGCCCGGCTTAGGGAAACTGGGCCTTGGGCTGCAGGAGCGGCAGGTGCAGACCTGACCAGTTGACCCTAAAGAAATGCCGCTGACCTGGACCTGGGTAATCACTGGGGCAGCTGTTGGGCTGGGCCAGAGCCGAGACTCATCCATTCCATCGTTGGAGTGTTGAGCCCTGCACTTCGCCTTCCAAGCAGGGCTGCAGGAAGTAGTGGTGGAGAGGCCAGTGGTGGAGAGTGGATGCTGGAGGCTGTCTTAGCTCCGGGGCTCCACTCCGGCTCATCGGCCACTCGAATCCGTGCAACAGAACAAAAAAGATTTAAAATCTCAGCCCTCAGCGGCCCAAAGTGTGTTGGTGGGAGAGGACAAACTAAATCCCTATTTTCATTCCATCTGCCAAATGGAGCTCACATAAAGCCTTTAAACTATCAGCTTTTATTTGTTTTCAGTGTCCAATTTAGGGCTTTGCACGGGGCTCCCTCCAGGGCTTTCTCAGTGGATTTATAGCACAGTCAGATAGCATCTCTGAAAGTTTGTCTGAGCTGGAAAGTAGAGAAACATCCTTCTCCTTTGTCAAATGACAAGTGACGGCACCCAGGCAGCCGGCTAGAGTGCACGGGGAACCCATTCTGGATGCCGGGGCTGGGCTGGGCCCTGTCTGGAGAGGGCTCGGAATTGCCTTTCCTCTTCTGGGTGCAGAGACTCCAACTCTGAAAGCCTTTCAACAAAGCACTGGCTGTCCTCTGGGCCTGTCACCTGCGGGCACGAAGGTGTCAGCTCCCTGGCCAACCACCAGGTGCCATTTGCAGACACGCGTACGTTGGGGTTAGAGGGGAGAGCGTGGAAGCCTGCTCTGGCTGGCCCGGTAGGAAACAACAGCTCTCTTCTGGATGGCTAAGCCGCCTCTTCCAGCTTCCACCAGGAGCTGCATTAACCCCCTCCTCTCTGCCTACCTTCCCTCTCCTAGCTGGGCAGTCATCGTTCTTTCTTCCCATACACATTTATTGAACATCTACTATATGCCAGGCAGTATTAGGTATGGGGGTTCCCATGCCTAAGTTGCTCATGGAGAGTGCGAGACGCAGAGAGGCAAGTAGGTGATGACAGGGCCGAGATAACTGTGAAGAGAGACGGAAACATGAGGATTTGAGATGGTCAGAGGAGGAGCAGAGAGCCGGCCGGAGGGCTCAGGAGACGTCCAAGAGCAGAGAGCCACGGAGTGGTGAGCAGCCCGGGCAAGGGTGTGGGGCAGGAGGCTTCTTTACCCTAAGAGACCGCGGCCCTGATGAGTATTCATAGGATTCCAGGGCATTCCTGGTTTATACCTGTTGTCCTGGCAACACTTTCATTCTAAAAATGTCACTGGATGACAAACCATCATAAATCAGAACTGTTCCTGAAAATTCTATGAATACCGTATTCACAGGGCAGATGTAACCCAGGATTGAAATCTATCTTGTGACAGAGCCGGCGTGCCCGGCGTGTCCTTTGTGTGTGTGTGTGTGTGTGTGTGTGTGTGTGTGTGTGTGTGTGTGGCAAAGGGCTGTCAGGCAGAGTGTGTGTGTTGCCTCCATCGAGCCGCTAGAAATTTCAAAAACTGGCCGGGGGGGTTGGAGAAGGTGGTCATGAGATACAATAGGAACCATTTAAATTCACTTCTACCTTTTACAGTTTAGGAGACTGAAGTCCAGAGAGGCGATGGGAGGAGCAAAGAGGAGAGGAGAGCAGCGGCTGGGTGCCTGCTGTGAGCCACACACCTTGCTGCACACCCATATCTGGGCACCCACTCAGCCTCCCAGTGAATCAGAGGTAGGTACACGCCCATTTTCCGGATGAGCATGGAGGCTTGGAGAGATTCTATAACTGGCAGCTACAAGGTTGTTCAGCTCCAAGTAGCGCATGACGTTTCCCAACTCGAGGCCAGTGCCCCCTCCGTGACATCACAGCTCATGGCAGAATGGCTTGGATGGGCCTGCAGGGCTGTGCTAGCTCCAGCTGGCCTCTTTCTAGTCTTGTTTCTGTCTCCAGTCCCCAAGGGCCTCTCCCGCTCCTTGAGAGGAGGAATGTCTTCTGGGAAGCATTGGATGGAGTCTTTCTTAGACCCTGACCACTCAGCCCTTGCACATCACATCCCAGGACCCTGAGGGACAGGCAGGAAGAGGGGCCTCAAGTGGGGAGGAGCTGGAGACAGGCTGGGCTCCCGGTGGGATCGGGAGCTGTTTCTTCCAGTTGTGTGCCCTTGGGCACCTCTGCCCCTCTGGTCTATGAGGGATGTGCAGTGAGTGACTGGGAAGATCCTCGCAGCTTTGCTGTGGCTGTGATTCCAGGGCTGCCGGCCTCACTTGTGCCACAGGAACAGCCTGATTCTGTGGTTAAACAGCGGGAAAACCGCATCTTCAAAAACCTTTCCACCTTCTCATTGCTGATTGGGAAAGCAGATTTGCTGGCTGTGGTGACCGCTGAGGGCCCCAGAAGCTCAGAGATGAGGCCGGAGATGGCCACTGCGGGGAAATCTGACAAGAGTGTGCTGTACGGAGCGGCTTCTGCTTGGCCATTGCTTGGTCCTGAGCCCCAGGTCCCTACAAGGGATGTGGGGCTTGGCTGGGAACCCTAAGGGAGCTCTTTCCTGGGGCAGAGCTGGGGAGGAGGCTGGGGCTGCTTTTCCAGGCAGTTGAGCAAACAGCCCTGCCCAGACTTGCCTCCAGTAAGTCCCGTTGGCATGAACCCCCTTGTCTGGCGTCCTTTCCTAAGTCAGACTTCTGCCCTGCCCCCTCTGAGAACAGCTCGCTGGCTCCAGGCCTTAGAACACCTGCCCCCTTCACTCCCCCGACACGGGGGCAATGGTTCCCGCTTATTAGCAAGGGGCTCAGGAGCGGCTGGAAAGGGGAGAAAGCAGTGAAGGATGGAGATCATTTGCACACCCAGACTTGTTCTGCAGAGCTGTTGTCAGGGCGCCCAGAACGCTGAGCTCCCATCTCGCCTCTCCCAGGTGTGAGAGCTGGCGGCCTGCGAAGCCCAGGTGGGGGCTCCACCTCGGTGCTCCAGGCTGGGGAGCGGGATACCCACAGACCATAAGAAAGTCAGCCCCTACTGTCTGAGGGCCGCACAGGGATGGAGGGACCCTGTCCTCCAACTAGTGCAGTACCACTTCCTCCCAGCCTGCCTTCTCCCTACCCCCGACCAATGGGGCCAAGGTCGCTGAGCTTACCTTCAGCCCCCCTGGCTGGGTCACCAATCTCCTACCAAAGTCCAGGGTCCCAATTGGGACCGTGAGACTCTCCCCACTTCAGGGACTGGGGGAGCCACAGAGCCCTTTGGTGCATTTCTGTGTTTGTCTGTGATGTTTCCTCCTATGATTCCACTCTGACCCTGCTCTGCTCCTTACCCTGGCCCATGAATGCCCTCAGGGTCAGAGGGTGCCTCTCCCAGAGCGTCCAGGATCATCTGAGCCCCTAGGAAGGAGCTCCTATGTAGGGGGATGGAGGAGGAGCTGTGCCAAGTATGTACACATGACTTTAATAACTGCATCTATCTAGCATCTTACGTGGTATTTTCCCATCTGTTTTCTCACTCAGGGGTTCTGTGGAGTCCTGGGAGGTGGCAGGGCAAGTGTTACCACCCTGCCTCTTGTAAGTGGGGAGTCTCAGGACCTGGGAGGAGCAGGGACTTGGCTGAAGTCAAGAGCAGGCCCGGGGTGCAGGCCGGGCCTCCCTGTGCAGCCATCATTGGCTCCCTCCACGTGTGGGTCTAACCTGGGAACCAGCTGTGCCCTGAGCCCACAGGGAGAGCTGGGGCTCTGAGCATCCTCTGCTGTGCCAGCCTCTGCCTCCTAGGAGCCTGGAGCTGCGGGAGGCCCTGGAACCCGATGGTTCGCAGCCAGAGGGCCTGGTGGGGGGAGGCTGGTTCAGCAGATAGGCTGCCACCAGGTGTAAAGTGGGAGCAAGGAGACAATGAGTGAGAACCAGGGTGGAGAAAGCAGGGCGATGGGAACACGGTGCCCGGCCAAACGGGGCCAATGGTGCAGATGCAACTATCGACTAAGCCCTACTCTGGTCCTGCCTGCAGGTGCGGGGCTTGGACAGAGAGAAAGCATCAGCCTAGCGGAGCGAAGCGAGCAGGCATTGGCAGCGGTGAGTGAGACAGGCCCACACAGCGGGTCAGTCTGCTTGGCTCCCCTTTTCCCAGCTCTTCTACCCCCAGAGACCCCAGCCTGGCCCCTGCTGGGATCCATCCCTTCAGACTTCTCACTGGTGTCACCTCTCATCAGCTTGGAGTCTGCTGAAGCCAGGCCGTCTGGCTCACCGCTCTCTCTCTCTCTCTGTCTCTCTCTGTTTCTCTTGCAGGCAGGCATCTTACCCATCCTGTCCCTGGGCTGTTGCCTGCCAGTGTCCTCCTCTAATTCTTGCTGCCCACCAGGCCCCCCCCCATCTTCCTCCCTTCCGCCCCCTCTCCATCCCCAACACACCTTAACTGTGCTGCTCTGCCTGAGGTTCTCCCTTCTAGCATTTCCTTGCCTTCGCAGGGTGTCACGCTCCTCCCGGATCCTTAACCCAGTCCTGGCCTGCAAGGCCCCTGGGGGCCTGCACCTGAGGTCACGGAAGGTCCTCACTGAGCCCTCCCTGCTCCACCCCCAGCAGGTGGGCAAGCACTCACCCGGTCACCAGGTCCCTCCCAGATCTCCACACCACAGCCCAGATTTTCTCCATTAATGATATTGATTTCCTCTGCCCCACTACTGGGATCAAAGGCTGCCGCGGCAACTCGGCAGTTCATTAAGTCCTGGAGGTCCCAGGGGCCTGGACTGGCCGCCGCGGATAAATATGTGAGCGGGGCGGGGGGCAGGCCAGGGCTGAGGGGCAGGTGTGGCAGGGGGTGCAGGACAGAGCAAGGCATCGGGCTGGGTGTGGATAAAAAAGGCAGGACGGGAGGCCCCAGACAGGCCTTGCCGTGGCTGCGGTGGGAGCTAAGGCTTTAGGCCCCTCCTGGGACCAGCAGCGACCCTGTCCCACCTGATGCAGCGGCTGGCTCACACCCACCCTCCCTGCTATCTTCCTGACTGTCCTTCCTTCCAGCAAATACCTGGCAGGCCTTGTTCTGGGCACCCAAGATGAGAGCTTCTCAAGATTATCCCTGCCCTCAAGGAGCTAGAGGAGACAGACTCAGACAGGGCAGGTTGGCTGTGTTCATTTCCGAGTGACCCCCGAGCCAGGGACCCAGGCAGACCTGGGGCTGAGCTGGGGCAGCTGCTGGATGAGGGCATTTTGGGAAGTTCCCACAGTGCACCATAAGAGTCACTTCCCTTGTTCCAAAGCTTTGTCACTGGCGGTCGGAGTCTACACTCATGCTGACATTCCCCTCCCCCTCTTCTGGAATCACTCACTAACTCAGTCATCCCATCAGCAGGTGTTTACTGAGCGCCTACTGTGTACCGGCGCTGTGCTTGGCTCTGGTGCTACAGTGGTGAGGGTACAGACACGTCCCCTTCCCTCTCGCGGACTCTGAGTCTGGAAGTGAACTTTTGTTTGTCAGCCTGGAACCACACCGGAGCTCTGGGATAGGGCACGCTGGCCCAGAGAAGAAACTGAAGTTTGAGTTAGGACCGTAAGGGGACCCAAACTCAACCTGTCCTCCTCCATTGGGCAAAGGTCGACCATGCCCCCCAAATACCCTTCCCCACGGGGGACTCCAGGGAAGGGGTCTCGGGATAGAGGACAAACACTTGTTTGGTTCCTGGGTGTGTCTCAGTCCTTTCCGGCTGCTCTATCAAAAACACCATAGGCTGGGTGGCTTACAAAACAATTTATTTCTCACAGTTCTGGAAGCTTGGAAGTCTAAGGTAAATATGCTGGCAGATTTGGTGTCTGGTGAGAGCCTGCTTCCTGGTTCATAGACAGCTGTTTTCTTGCTGTGTCCCCACGTGGCAGAGAGGGCAAGGGAGCTCTGCGGGGTCTCTTTTATAAAAACATGTGTCTCAGTCCCGAGGGCTCCACCCTCAAGTCCTCCCAAAGGCCCCACTTCCTAATACCATCATCTTGGGTGTTGAGTGTCAGGATTTCAAGATATGAATTGAGGGGCAGGGGAAGGGAGAACATAAACATTCTGTCTAGAGATAAATATCACAACCCCAATTTACAGACCAGGAAGCTGAGGCTCAAGGGAGCAAACGATCCCATCCAAAGTTCTCATGAGTAGCACAAAACCAGGTCTGGCTCCCGAGCTCATGCTTTTCCTCAGCGCCATGCTGTCTCTGGGAAACACGCAAAACCTCCATCCTCTGCTCCCGTCTGAGCGCTGCAGGCACACCAACACCCTGACCTCTGGGAGGATTGCCCCCACTCAAGGCTTTGAAGAAAATTATGGGGAAAGTGCCAGAGTGAACTCTCGCTTCCCTTCCTTCACTTCTGCATCCCTGCCTCTTCCTAGTCCTGGCAATTCTAGTCTCCCTTCTCTACCCTGTCTTGCCCCAGAAAATCCCAAGAAGGCTTCACGTGACTCTATTTAAATCCCCCTTTCAGCACTCAGAACCGGCTCTGCTTTCCTGGTGTGCTCTAGGTCTCCATCTGGTTTGGAGGCTATTTTGATTCCCGGATGCAGATTAGCTGCCGTGATCTGGGGCTGAGCTGCTGGAGAGATGCCTTTGTCTACAGAAGGACAATTTAAAAACTAACTCAAAGCATAGAGAACAAATAAATAAATTCCTCTTTCTGTCCCCAGCACTCCCCATCTCATTTTCACAGGTAATTGCTGGAGGATTTTTCTTCACACAGGCCCTTGCTTGTATGGGATGTGCAGTGCTGCAGCGTGGACCAAGGACAAGCAGCTTCTGGCCAGAAATGCCAGGTGAGGGAGAAGGCGGCTCTAGTGGGGTCAGGAGAGGGCATGTCCCAGCCCCTGGGCATAGAGCAGGGGGGTGTGCCCTTCCAAGGCATGCCGTCTTTGCCCACGTGCTCTAATGTAAATGTTCCTGGGGCAGGAATCACCTCCCCCTTCTCTAATCATTGAGAAAGGGGCCGTCAGGTCTGCCCCCTCCAGAGCCCAGAGAAGGGCTGATTAATTACATCATCAATGTCCTAATGTTTCCGGAGTTCGTGACCCCTGAAATCTGCTTCTGCATCACCCAGGGTGGTGGGGTGAGCGTGTCCTGGCCTGGGAGGCAAAGAGGGGCCCAGAGGTGGGAGGGAAAATCTTGCAGCTCCTGAAAAGCTGTGGATTCAAAGAAGAGGAAGAGAAGAAGAAGTCTGTACCTCTGCCAGTTTCTCATCTATCCTCCCAGCGAGCCTCGGAGGAGAGCCGCACCATCGCCCTTCATAGATGAGAAAACTCTGAGGAGGGACGTCCAGCTTCACGCGGCAAGCGCAGAAGCTATTCAAACACACGTCTTCTACGAGAAGTTCCGGGACTCTCCTCTGCACCACCGCTGCCTCTTGAAGAGTTTCAAAGAGCTGGTGAGGGTTTAAATGAGCAGGGAGGGGATGCAGAGGGAGAGAAGGAGAAGGGAGGGGATCTTTTCCTCTCTCCTCCTCCTTTCCTCTCCTTCCCTCCGTCCCCCGCCCTGATCTCACCTGGGGCCGCTGCCCCCTCCTCTCTGGACTGTACAGGCCCCTTGTCATGGTCAGCAGCAGTGCTGTCCACAGTAGGTGACCAGCCGTGATCCAGATCCGTGGAGGATGGGTCTGTCCTTTCAGTGACATGGGGCTCAGGACGACTTTGAGAGTGACCATCAAAAAGCAAAAACACCTCAGAAGGGCAACTCTGGGCTGCGTGTGGGGCAGTGTAGATGGGGAAGGGGGCTTAAAGGTGAACCTTGAACTTGCCCATCCAGACTTGCCCTGTGCCAGCTGGGCGCGTGGCCTCCCCTCAGCCCAAGGTGGTGGTTCAAGGCATTCAAGACCTTGCTTTGATACGCTCGCCTGAGAGGCCACAATTATGCCCCCTCTTTATGGATGTGAAGGTGAAGCTCAGAGATCATACTCATAGCAAGCTGTAGCTCCGGCATTTGAACCAGGCCTGCCACATTCCAAAACGAGAATTTCTACCAGAAAAAACAATAATACCTCCAAGTAATGTTTCTGAAGGGCTCTTTCATCCTCTGTGCTGATAATTGTGCAGACCCCATCTCACGTAATCCTTAGAGGGTCCCTATCCTTCAGATAAGGAAACTGAATCTGAGAAAGGTCAATACTTTGCCATGAGTGACACACATCTTAAGTTGAGGCCCCGAAGCCTGTGCTTTTCACCTCCAGGAAGCTGCCTCTCACAAGTGGACCCCAAATGGACAAGATGGAGAGCTCACATTTTATGCAGGGTATATATAGTCACTGTTCAAGTTGAAGGGTGAGAGGAGGGAGATTGCGGAGGGAAACTATGCTGAGTACTCCCCTTCCTGCCCTGGGCTCACCCACTGGAGCTGGCACTTAGCCCTGTGTAGCGTGCACCTTTATCATGTGTCTGCCCCATGGCTGGAATGGAGCTCCAAGAGGTCGGGGTGGGGTCATAGCCCTTTTAGTGTCTAGCTGAGGTTTACCAAGTGTTTACAGATGAGGAAACGGAGCCCAAATGGTTTAGGTGGGCCTGAAATCCAGAACTCTAAGTTGCCAATGGTGACAGATCAGGTGTCTCACACAAGTTTGGAGAGGTTGTTACTCTGAAGTCCAAGGACTTTCTTTCTGAAGTCCCTCCAATCACCACACAACCATCCTTCTTTGCTTCCTCTCCATAAGTCAGTTCTGCCCCTGCCCCTGTGATGATAAAAGCTGGGGAGAGAGGAGAAAGCAAGCTCATAACACCAAGAAGCCCGAGTTGTGACTTCTGTCTCTTGATACCCATTTTGCAGGTGTCAAAACTGAGGTTCAGAGAAGGACAATGCTGCAGACTTAGTCCCCCTGAAAGGACAAGCTTCCTAAACAATGAGTGAAAAGACAGTTCCATCCTTCAAGACTTAGACCCTCCCTGGGTTCTCTCCTGTAGGAGTGAGTGGTGTGGGTCTGCAGTTTGACCAGAGGTTGTTAGGTGTCAGGATCACGCTTAAGGAAAGGAGGAGCTGCCTGGGAGGGAAGACTGGAGCTGGTGTGGTCTGTACACTGCTGATGACGCAGGAGATGAATTTAGATGGTAAAATTTTTATTGTTGCCTTCGATTCGTGGCAAGGGCTATGGTTTCCATATATAGTAATGATGTAAGATTTAGTTTCTAAAAACATTTAAGTAAATAAAGAGAGTCAGTTTAAAGGCAAGCACAAAACAATGTGGTTTGACTTTTGAGAAACTGAAAAGGGGTCCTGGAAAGGTACTCCTGGCCCTGAATTTCGTCCCAGACAAGCTTGTGGCAATTCGTGGGCTTGGGGCCAGGAATTGCCCATTTTGGGAAACCTCTGTTCAAGCCTCAGGCGGCCTGAGCTAGAAGGCATTTGAAGGACTGCCTGATCCAACATTTCCTATCGGAGATGAGGAAATGGAAGCCAGGGCTGAGGTTGTAGAAGGGGTGTCAGCAAACACCTTCTCGGAAGGAGCCTTGTTCTGATTCACTTTCCCTCTGAGACTCATGGGGTGCAGGGCTGAGCCAATGGCCCAGGTTCACACCCCCAAGAGCAAGGTGGAGAAGCACAGGGTGAGGTTTTGAGCACAGTGGGCTTCAAAATTACCAAAGGAACTTTGAAAACATACAGATGCCTGGGCCCCATTCCCAGAGATTCTGATGTGGTGCTTTGATTTGGGGGCAGCGTGCAGGGAAACCGTTCTTTAAAAATCTCCCCAGCTGTCCACCCTAATCTGGACACCAAGGACCCGACATGAGATTCTTAGGGAGGACAATCCTTGAGTTACCCTTTCTTATGCATTTTCTAGGCTCCCCCAGTACCTAATGCAGAGTGGGGCAGGAGAAAGGAGAGAGACAGGGAAAAAGAGAGAGAGAAGAAGGAAAGGAGGGGAGAAGAGAGAGAGCGTTAAGTGAGCAAGTAGTCATGGGCTTTGGACCTAGAGAGGTCTGGCTTACAGTTCTGGCTGCACCACTAATATTTACAAGATGTGTTACCCAGGGCGTATTTCTCAACTTTGAGACTCAGTGACCTCATAGGTAAAATGACGATAATATTAATCAGTGTCTCAGTAAACTGCGGTGAGTTTTTCATGAGATGCATCATATAAAGGGCTTAGCACAGTCTTGGGCACATGTCGAGAGCCCTCGATGAATGCTAATTCTTAGCCTCATCGTCTTTATCATTACAGCCAGAGGCCAGGATGATCCTGTTGTTTAGAGGAGCCAGGGACTCAGTTGGAACATTCTTCAGGGCAGAGAAGGAGTTCATTAAATTGCTCAGAATTAAGATGGGCAGGAGCTAAGGAAGAGCGGGACTTAATTCCCTGGAATACCCAGGGGAAGGGGCTTTTGGAAGAGATTTGCATTGGCTTTAGTTGATTGCAATTATGCTGTCCTTTGCTGTGCTGAAAATAAGATGAAACCCTAACAAAGTTCCAGGTTTAATTGAAATTTCCTGGGATCTGTTATTACACCGCCGTGATTGTTCTGTGCCACTAATGAGCCTGTGCTAGCTGATTATCCAAGTGTCTCTCCAGTCACTATTCCATTATTGCATTACTAAAGATCAGATATGATTGTCACAGCCGACAGTGTGAACATCAAACAGCAGAGACAAGTCAGAGGGCCTGACAGATGGACAGATGGACAGGCTTGGGTGGAGTGGGGCCAGTGAGCAGGGTGTGCTGGCCAACAACTTGGTACCCAGAGTAGGAGGGGGAAGGGTTATGGATGCTAGTGTGGTGAGGAACCAAACTGAGGGATGGGGGCCACGCTGGAGGGGGTGGTGGGCTGGGCATGGTGACCACTCAGAGGTCAGTATCTAGGAGCTGATGAGGGGAACCATTGCCTATAAGTTGGTCAGTGGCTCTTAATTCTCTGCTTACCTGGGGTAATAGCCAATGACTCATGATAAACAGAAAGAAACAAAAACCATTTCCAGATGAACGAAGTCTTGGGGGACTGGGAAATGGGAAAAGACCAGTGTAAAGGGCGGGGATGGGGAGAAGGCTGAAAGGGTCATTCTACCTACACAAGCCCGGGCATTCGTTTCAAGGAGCTAATGATCACCTTTCTCCCCAGAGCAAGGCTTACCTTGCAGTGAGAGGGTTGGTGGACCCTGGAGGGAGCAGTCATTTGTCCTGGACCCTGCAGGGGAGGCCTGTCTGGAGACGGGCTGAGCAGGATGACCTCAACAGAGCCCCTCCCAACCCAGTTTGTAACCAGTCACCTCCTGGTACCCCGGAGGTTAGAAGGGAACCTACATGCTGGTGCTATGAGAGAAAGTTTGAAGGGTTTTCTAGAAACTGCCAGAGCTGCCCCATGCTAATAGCCTTCCGCAGAGATGGTAATGAGCTGGGCTCCAGAGGTCTTAGTGAGCCCCATGCCCCACCCTGCACGCCTCCCCCGGCACCCTCATGCGTGGGCGGTGGCCCATTTAAATCTGGAGAGTCCACAAGGCCCACAGCTGGTTTTCCTGGCCTCTGACCCTGTGCTCTCCTCCCCCCACCCCCAACTCCCTGCCTTTCAGGAGGTGTCCTTCCCGAAAACACCAGACAGGATGAGGTCACATTAGTCACTCGGTTGTTGCCAAATTTCATTCTTCAAAGATCAGTGGTGCGGGAACACGAAACGCGAGCCAGGAACAGGAGAGAGGAGGGGGATAGACTGACGACACGGAGGGAGAGACACCCACCAGCAGGAGAGAAGGAATTGACATTTGAACATGGTTGTGTAATCGGAAAATTGATCCCAAGGCCACCGCCTCCCCCAGTAATAGGCATGGGGGCCGCTGTTTCCCCAAAGCTCGTGGTGGTGACCCCCTGTTCTGTTGCCCTCGCCGCCTTCATCTCACTGTCTCCATGGCAAAGAGGCGAATGGCTGAGGGGCTCCAGCAGCCATGGTTTCCCTGGCAACCCTCAGGCGGCAGCCCACCCTAGGTTGCACAGACCGGTTTGTCCCCGTCACCGCTGTGCAGTCGCGTTATTTCCGAGCAACAGGCGCCCTCTGCCCACGTGGCCACCCATCGTCCCACCAGCACGCACACGGGTGCCCTCCGCGTGCTCCTGCCCCCGCAGGAGGGCTCCTGGCGGCCCATCCACCCACCGCGCCCATTCTGAACCTGTCCAGCTTGTAGGGGGCTGGGCTGACCGGCCAACCACAGAGACACGTGCTTGGGGGGTGCGTGTGGAAGGCAGGGACCCCTGGGGTAGGCAGAGCCTGAACACCTCCTTCTCAATCCTCAGGGAGGACCAAAAGTAGAGGCAAGAACTCTAACTAGGAGGATGCCCTGCCCCTTCACTTCTCCCTCCAGGACCGTGGGCCGGTCAGTCATAAGGATGATGTTGAACACAGTCATAATAATCCCACCTTGCAGATCTTTTGTCCTCCTTAAGGAAGCAAAACAGTTATTCTTATCATCAACTTACAGAAGTGGAGGCTGAGCCCCAGAGGGGAGATGGGCCTGTGGCTTCCGCAGCACCTACTGGACAGGTGATGGAACAGGGGTAATCGGCCCAGGGCGCAGCCTCTGGCAGTGAAAGTGCCGACCCCATAAACACACTAGAGCCCAGCACTGGCTCCAGAGCAGTGACTGTGCAGCCCAACTGGGGGTTCCCAGACACCAAACCTCCGGCCCCCTCCCCCGCACAAGGGGAGGACCACCCAGGACCCCCACACACACCTTTCCTTAGAAAGGAGCAACTGTCTTGTTCTTAACCTTCTCCCGGGAACGAAATTTCATTCGGCAGCTGCTTTCCACATCGCCCGGGTCTTTGTCAGGGAATTTAGATTGGACAGATTTTCCAGAGTCTGTTCTTTGCCAGGTAAAGCAATTTACATATACATTGACTCAGGTGAGCCTCACCACAGACTTGCAGGGCTGGGAGGGCAGGACTAGACCCATTTCACCAGGAAACGGAGGCTCGGGAGCTTGCGCTGAGTCAGTTCTCCACAGGGACCAGCTCCCAAGGGTCAGAGCCAGGATGTGAACCCTTGATTTTAAGTCCTGCATCCTGGGCTTCCCTGGTGGCGCAGTGGTTGAGAATCCGCCTGCCGATGCAGGAGACACGGGTTCGTGCCCCGGTCCGGGAAGATCCCACATGCCGCGGAGCGGCTGGGCCCGTGAGCCACGGCCGCTGAGCCTGCGCGTCCGGAGCCTGTGCTCCGCAACGGGAGAGGCCACAACAGTGAGAGGCCCGCATACCACAAAAAAAAAAGTAAGTCCTGCATCCTGTCTCCCTGACAACTGGCCACAGTCCCAACAGCAGTGCAGCCACTCTCCTGTCAGGATGAAGTAAACAGCTCTGCAGCCCCTGAAAAACTCTGCAGCCACCCTCCTAGGCCAGGGACCAGCCAGAAGTTCGATGGAGGAGGCCTGGCGCCACTCCACTCGTGCCCCGCCAGCCCACTCACAGGGCCACCCCTTAGTCAGCTGCTCAGCTCATAATAAAAGATCCGGAAGATTCCTCAGTCCTTGTCATCTGCCTGTCCCCACCCCTTCTGCTCTGGTCTGAAAATGTTGAGTTGATTATATTCTGTGCTCAATCACCAGAAATAATCAATCTGTAATTAAGAGCATCCTCCAGCCTTTTCCAAGCCTTCCTCAGGCCTCCCGCTCCTCCAGCGCCCCCAAGCCCCCATCACCGCCACCGCCACCGTCACCACCACTGCCACCCCTTCACCTCCCCCTCGCACCTGCCTTTTCAGCATGGAATCATTTTAATGAGATTTCTCTGTTTCAGAAGACCAGTTTGTAAAAATTATATTTTGTGCGGCAATTGTGGTTTAAAAATGATTTAAAGCAGGGAAGTCTCCAATTTATTAGGCATCAAATTCTCCGTGGTGAACTTTTTAACTGGAAGTGGCCGCTCAGACATGGAGGGGCCCATCTCTGCTACCCTGGGCTGAGCAATAGTCCTGAAATATTAATGGTTTCAGGATGGAAATGTAGCCGAGGAGATGTAACTTGGATTAAAATAAATGAATCCCGCAGCAACGGCTTGGCTGTCCTGGGTGTCCCAGCCCCTGCTGGGTGGCAGAGGGGATGGGGAGTGGGCAGAGCAGAGTGAGGGGCTACCACCCCAAGCAAGAGGAGGGATGAGGAATGCAAGCTTCTGGACTCACTGCCTGAAGCATTCCCGTGCCGGACTTCTCCAAGGAGAGTCATCATGGTGTGTTTTTAAAATTCTATAAAGAGCTTTGGTGACAGCCAGAGCTGGGGAGTGTTTGGGACTTCTGACTTTAGAATGAACCCGGGTTCAAATCTGAAGCTTGCTACTTTCTGCCTGTGTTGCTACTGCTTTGCATTTATTAACTTACGAGGGCCTCACAACCCGGCGTGTCACCTATTGTAGGTGTCATCATCCCCATGGGGAAATGAAGGGGTGTGGACAGGTCAAGTGCTGCCCCAGAGCTGCACTTTAGGTGGTGGAGCTGGATCATAGCCCCCAGGCCCCTTTCCAGCCCCCAGCCCCGGCACCCTTTCCTTGGTATACATCCGTAAGTAGAAGTTCCCTGGCGGAAGCAGGACTGCCGTGGAGATTGAAAATAGCAGTGTATTATTTAAACATATAGCTAGAAAGGTTCAGGTCTGATGTCAGGGAAACCACCTTGGTGCGAAAGGTAGCGGAAGAAAGGAGGTGACTGAGGAAGGCTGAACAGACCCTTCGTCTTTCAGAATGTGGAAGTTTCCGTGTGTCGTGGGCACAGCGTCTTTGGGCCCGGGCTGGTGTCTAGGTTGTGTACCCGCCAGAGCCATCCTGGTACGGGGTTGCGTGTGCGCTCTGTCTCCCATTGGAGCATGAGTCCCCCGGGGCAGGGGCCTATCTCGCTGCCCGCCTCCAAGATAGTAGGTGTGCGAAAACCTGAAGTGCACACTTCCTGAGGGCAGGTCCCGTGCCTGTTTGGTTCATTCCTGGAGGCTAACCTGGCACATAGTAGGTGCTAAATGATCATTTATTAAAAGAGTGAATGAATGAACAGACACTGTCTGTTGCATTAGATGGAATGGTCTCTCCCCTTCTGACCCCACCCTCTGGAGGGCGCAGTAGCGCTCTTCCTTTCTGACAGAGGGGCAGTGACCCCGGGATGGAGGTCTACAAGGAAGAGAGTTCACCCTCCCTGGCCTAGTGGGACTCCATCGTGGACTCTGGGACTCCGGCTCCTACACCAGGAACGTGAAGAGTTACAAAGCTCCTTATCCATCGAGTTCTGTCTCAGGGGTGAGTCGTGGGACTGGGTTGGGGGGGGTCAGTGGCCCGGTGGGAGTGGGGAGAAGGTGGAGGTGAGGGAGCCCCCTTCTGTCCACCTCTGAGTACAGCAGCTCTGGTCTGTGCGGTGTCTCATTCTCCTTCTCAGTAGCCTCGTTCTCTGACCCGCTGCGGGGCGTGAGGGATCTGGGCCTCCTTTTGCTCTCAGGCCCTTGTCTGGGCCTGGGAGGGGGGAGAGAGCACTTGCTGGTCCACCCCAGTTGCGTGAAAAGGACGCTTGCCACCAGGCTGAAGCCCTGCGAGATTTCCCTCCAGGTGGCACACGCGGAGGGGCAGTGGAACTTTGCTTCTCTCTCTCCTGGGAACGGGTTTTAAACTGTTCTGGGGACCATTATGGAGACAATCAGGGACCTCCTGAAGGAGGCTGGAGTCCTCAAGCAGGAGACTCGAAGATGAACTACAATGTTGCGCCGTCAAACTTTTGAATTTGAATTCATAGGAGTCCTTGTCCCCAGAAGGTGATGGCCTCCTTATGGGCTCGCTGTGGCCCCCGACATCCTACATCAGTCTTCTCCATCCTCATCTGGGTGCCCTGTCACTGACTATCTCACCATCTGGTGACCTCAGGGAGGGCTTTGCCAGCACAACTTTGCTCTTCGGGGACCCTCCTCCAGGGAGGTGGAATGGTGTACTGAAAGCCTTGTCATCTTTATCAGCAAGACACCAACCCTGAGGTGCAGCTTTGCCCCAAGCTGTCTCTCAACTAGTCACAAGGTCCCGGGACTCAGTCTTTTCCTCTGTAAAATGGGGCGATGACTATAATTCTTGCTCAATTGGCATTCCTGGCCTGGGAGGGCCTGGTGAACAGGGGCCAAGGCCATTCCCCTTTGCTATCCCAGTGGGTCCCTGCAGAGTGCCTGGCCCAGGGTGAGTGCCGATTGGATGAAGGATTATCGGGAGAGGTGCAGAAGCTGAGCCCCGGGGGAGTTTGGCAGGGCTCCAGTTCCCTACAGACACCAGGAACCTGCTCCTGCCCTGGCCTGCGGTTCCCTTGGAGTGTCCTTCCTCCATTCTGGGCATCCCTGAGTCGAACAGATCTGCCTTTCCCACGTGCCTGCTCCCTCCCCTTCCCCGGGCAACAGACCTGCTGCCACCTGCTTTCTGTTCTCCATCAAGCTGGTGATCTTCCATGGCTCCATGATGGAGCTTTAGCCCTGTCTGGTCCCAGCCCATCAGTTACACCACGCTCTCCCCCTGGGCCCATGGCTGGGGGGATGGCAGCACCCTGCCTGCCGAGCCCCTGCACCCACCCCATCAGCTCCCTCCTGGACACAGAGTGGGCCTCCAGGGCAGGTCCCCTCCTAGCCAGCCCCTCCCCCTGCCTCTGTCTGAATTGACAACTGACCCCACAATGCCCTGGCTTACAATCCTGCAGAAGCATGGCATTATCTTTTCTTTGATGACAGTAAATATTTATTTGGTACCTACTGTGCACCAGGCACTCAGGGTACAGTCCTGACTCCTGGACCTACATACCAGGTCCTTGGGGATCAGGCCCTGCCCTGTGCGCCCGCCCCTCCCCAGGCTCCAGGCACAAGAACTGCTTGCAGGTCCCCGAGGGTGCCACAAACTCTCACACCCCCGTGACTGTGCATTCGCTCTCCACCCCTTTCCTGTGACACTCTGCTTCTCCCCCTTGCTCCACCAGCCCTCCTGGCTTCATTCATTCATCTTCTAAGATCA
Organism: Kogia breviceps; assembly: GCF_026419965.1. Classification (NCBI taxonomy): domain Eukaryota; kingdom Metazoa; phylum Chordata; class Mammalia; order Artiodactyla; family Physeteridae; genus Kogia; species Kogia breviceps. The sequence continues at coordinate 108,382,800 of NC_081316.1, read as the reverse complement.
GTTCTGCTGTCACGTCCCGCAAGAACTCTTCCCCGCATCTCCAGGCTAGGGTCCCATGCCGCCTAATGGCACCACTTATCACCCTGTGTTCTAAGCATGTGGCCTGGCCGTCCCCCTGCCCTCTGTGAGCACACACTAGGCAGGGCCACATCTCATGCCTCGTCATCTCTCTATGCCCTGCACACAGTAGAGTCTCAGAATAGGTATTCTGAATATCAACTATATTCTTTAGCTCCAGTTTATAAGCTTTTTCTTCTGTTTTTAAGTTTCTTTTTAACTTGTATGTTCTGCAGCAGGGACAGGCCTAGTGAATAATAATGACAGCCACAGTTTATTCAGTGCTTACTATTTGTCAAGCATCTGCTAAACTCTTAACATCCATTATCTCATTAAATCCTCATTACTAGAGGTAGATACTATCAAGCATTATTATCTCCATTTAACAGATAGAGAAACTGAGGCTCAGAGAAGTTAACTGCTAATGCCTGCACTTGAACCCTTGTGTCTAATTCCAATGCTAGGACACTAACCATTGGACGACCCTGCCACCACCCACCCCTGGGATTAACCTACCTGACCTAACCCCTGGGGAGGCTCAGGTGCCCCAGTCCCCTAGTCGAGGCTTGGCCTTTGTGGCGCGCTGTGGTTGCTCTCCCTCTGTGCCAGATACCTCCTGCACCAAACAGCAGCGGGAAGGCGTGTCACCCCAGTCCAAGGCTGGAAGCAGCCTCTTTGCAGCCCTGAAGCGAGGTCAGTTGGGGCGGGGGGCGGGGAGGGAGGGTCAGCCAAGGCCCGCTTCCCACTGCCTAACTGCTGAAGGACAGCGAGCCGGAGTGTTTGGGTGGGTGGGGAGCTTTGAGGGCCCATAGGAGACTCTGTTAATTTTGGCTCCGAGTCCGCGGTGGAGCTAAATAACTGGAAGACTCCCGTGAGGGGGGCGCGTGAGGCCAAGGCAGCTGCAGCTCCGACAGCCCAGCCACGTGCCAGCGCCGAGATCAAGTCACTTACTGGAACACCCTGGCAGGAGTGGCTTCTAAACCTGTACAAGAGGGCCATACGATCACCGCCCTGAGGGGGGCTGGAGGCAATAAACGGGGAGGAAAAACACTTCAGAGTCTGCCTGGGCCCTGGAACTCACACATCCTTCCCAGCTAGAAACTCATTTGTGGAAGCAGGTTCCAGAACTAACAAGGAAGGCTTTCTTCTGCCTCACTTCCAGGAAGGAGAATCGGCCCAGGCGCAGGATGGACCAGTAGATGGCTGTCCAGACCGCCCTGGCGTGTCCTTCAAAGGCAGCCCAGTTGGGCCTGTGGCTTCTGACGTCCGGAGAAATTGCCATGGAGTGTAGGATTTGATCCCAAGAAACAGGAGCCAGAGTTTCTCAGAAACCTCTCCTGGAGGGAGAGTTTACCCCAGAGGTTATTATACATTCACAACATCCTGTACTGGGGCTTGTTTTTGAATACTTGAAAATCAGTGGGGTGTAGAACAGGTAGCTGGGGACCTTGATAAAATGCTGACTCTGATTCAGAGGTCTGCCGTGGCGCCTGAGATTCTGCATTTCTTCCAAGGTCCCAGGTGGCGCTGTTGCTGCAGGTCCAGGACAGTGTGGCTCCGCGATTTACTGGCTGTGAGACCTGGAGCACCTTATTTAACCTCTCCAAGGCTCGTCCCCTCATCTGTAAAATGGGGATGAGGACAGTTAGTCAGAGAGCCACCGAAGGGATTAATGAGATCAGGGGTGTAAAGCGCTCAGTAAGTGGGGGAAGAAGCATAGGAGAGCACCTGGCACGGAGCAGGTGTTCAACGCGTATGTCTTCTCTTTCTTCATTCAAAGTGATTTTGCACTTTTTCATCTGAGCCCGCAAAGCAAGAGCAGCAGATACTGATCATCCCATTTCACAGATGAGGCGTGGCTAACACAGCAAGTTAGTGGCTGAGGTGGACAATAACCTGGGATTCCTGCCCCAAATTTAGTGTTCTCCCCGCCATTTCTCATTCCTCTGCAGTCCCATTAGAGACGTATGTGTCCACCAGATGAGAAGCACGTTGATACTGATGGTGAAAATCCTAACAATACGGCAGAAATCTGTGTGGGGCTCTCGCTGGGCAGGCAGCCACGGCTGGCCTTCTGGAGTCCTGGGAGAGAGCTTGGAACTTGGAAGACGATGTTCCCATTACATGGCTCCCCTTTGGGTCTGCCAGCACATTGATCTCAACAAGCATTTCAAGAAAGAACAAATGCTTGGACCATCTTCCCCCATGGGCAAGGTAGCAGCGAGCGGATCAGAGATAAAAGGGAGCAGTCCTGCCGTCTCCTTGGTGATGCAGATGTCATCTCCTCTGGGTGACCCTGGTTAGCAGAGGCATCTGTGTAGGCAGGGCTCGGAGCCAGAGAGTAGGAGGGCAGGCCAGGCCCCGCATTTGGCTGTCACAGCTCTGCAGAGGGGTGGGAGAACGGTTCAGCACGTTCTTCCCTTCCTCCCCGGCCCACTCCTCCACGTATCGCCCCCGCCTCTCACTGCCCTGCTCCCCTGTGCTGGACGAGACCCAGGAAAAGCTGGCCGGGACTCCCGTAGCCTCCTTTACATAATTTCCTTCACCTTCCCAGAGCACTCCCATTGCGAGGTTGTTAGTCTCATGAGTCAGGAAAGCCAGGGGAGGCCCGGAAGCCAGCAGAAGGCACATTTGGTTCCTAGTCCATGGATATGGTCTCTTGAACTGCAGGATGTTTGGGGGTTGAGCCCTATTTGAGGAAAGTCTTCTGATCCCCATTTGGGTTACTTGTCCAAAGGGAATTCCAGATGGCATTCCTGGACTTAACATTTCCATTCCAGCCATTTGTGAGTGTCCCCAGAGGCCCTCCACATGTAGCCCTTTGCCATTCTGCTGAGGCAGGAGTGAATCCCGTGTACAGAGAGGCTGCTGAGGGGCAGCTAGCTCCTCGGTCAGTGGGGAGCCAGGCTCAGACCCTGCTCTGCCTCTCATTCTGGGGTGGCCTTTCCGGGTGAATTTTCACAGCTTCCCTGAGAGGTTGACGCTGTCCTTACTTTACAATGAGGACATGGAAGCACCGCATGACACTGTGCAACTGGAAATTTGGAGATGCAAGAGGATCTGGTGTTTGTACTCCTCAAGAAGGTCCAAGTCTCCTGGACCTTACTGGTAGGGAATCCAGAGACTTGTGGGAAAGGAAGGAATAACGAAGACTGGATCTGTTGTCAAGTCAGTGGGATCGGTGGGATTTCTAAAAGCAATATCCAGCTTTGCCCTTTCCGGTCATGAAGTCCAGGGAAGGAATATCACAACGCCACGGAGCCTCTTCCAGCAGGTCAGGGGCTAGTTGCCACTGGAATTCTCGAATATCCCACTAGAAAGGCACGGGTCTCACTGGGCAGCAGGCACCCCTGTAATCCTAGATTGGCAGAACCCCAGCTGTTGTCCCGTTCCCTAGTTCGTTCCAGTACCATCTGGAAGAAGGCCGGTTCTCCAGGTCCAATCATCAACAGAGCAATCCGGCCGGACATGCACTTTACAGTTATATAACACTTTTACATGCCTGGTCTCGCTGGATCTGCATGACACCAAGGTAGAGTAGGGTAGGTGTCAAGAAAACCGAGAAGCAGAGGTTAGGCATCCTGCCTAAGTCCCAAGAAAGTGGGGACTCCAACCAAGGTCTTCCAATTTTGCACGACAACCTGAAGTTCTCTTAACAGTCTACCTGTATGTTCCACGTTCATGGACACGATCTCTTTTTAATTTCATAACAACCCTCTGAGGCAAACAAAAGTAGGTAATATTGTCCCCATTTTACCAATAGAGAATCTGACATGCTTAACTTGTGCCCAGATGGTTCTCTTAGGGGAGGCAGGGAGGGCAGGTTAGAAGTCAAGAAATGCAGACACGACTTCAGAAGCTGTGCATTCAGCCAGACCTAGATACCTCATTTAGAAACCTCCTTCCTATCGTAATCTTATCACTTTTAGAAAAGGTTGTTTATTTAAGTATTTATCCTTATTAATAGGTGTTTTTTTTTTTTTTTTCTGGCCACGCGGCATGCGGGATCTTAGTTCCTTGACCAGGGATCGAACCTGTGCTCCCTGCAGTGGAAGCACAGAGTCTTAACCACTGGGCCATCAGGGAAGTTCCCCCCCCCCTTTTTTTCCTTTTTAATAGGCTTTGGAGGGTTTCCTAGGGCACCACAAAGATTGAGGCAAGATGCCGGAGGGAGCGGTTAACATCTGGAAAATTGTAATGCCCCCATCTCCCCTCACCAACAACTAAGGTGCCTACTCACAGCTTAGGCATCTCTGGCATCCCTGGAAACAGCTCCATAGCCGATGAATGTAGTTTGCCATTGTCCTTGACCTGTCGGGGCAGGGTCTCATGTGGAGCACGTGGAGCATGGATTGGGCGTCCTGTGGGCTTTATGTGTGCCTGTGCATAAGAAAAAGTGTGTTCAACACATTCCCTACACATATAGACATTTCCGTGTGTGTGTGTGTGGTACTGCACGGGTGGTCACACGTGAACCATGACCAGTGGACATGGCCTCCCACCCCAGCCCCTTCTCAGAGAGCATACAGCTGTCTCCTTCAGCCCCGGTCTGTCTTATCCCCGCAGCCCGCTGTTTTGGTGAGTTGTCAAATGCAAACATCCACTCCACAGCATCTCCTTTATGGGGAGGCCAGGACAGGCGGGTAATTTATCAAACATTATTTAAAATAGTCCTTCAGCCTCTCGCTCCCTCTCTCTTGTTGCTGTCTGATTCTTGATTGTTTCTTCTCCTTTCTGTCTCTTGTTTTTCTGCCTGGAGATTGATAGCCCCCTGCTAATACAGCCTTGGAGATGCCAGATGCTGGTGGAACGGACACCTCTCTCTCCCTCAGCCTCCATCCCAGAACTAACTGCTCCGCGGCTGACTCGGGCGGTGCTGCGCTGGCTTCTGCCTGCACACAAGCGTGGCAGGCTGATGGATGAGGCCACGTCCCCTGCACTGCAGAATGTTCTGGAACCAGGGGCACATAGCCTGTGATCTGCTGACTTAAGGACTAGCAAAGGAGACTCCTTCGGACACCAGCAAGCCCTTGACTGCCCTAATTTTGCCCTGTTCCTAATTCTCTAGCCTTTTAAGCAGACCCGTGGCTTGTGACCTTTTGTACCGGTCTGCTGTCCTCTTAAGAGATTTCAAGAGAATGAGATGAATTAGCATTCTCTGTCATCTTCACTTCCAAGATGAAGCAACCAAGGCCAATCAAGGGAAAGAGAATTTTGTTATTGGGTAATAACATTAAGCATCTGCTGTTGGCCAAGTATTATGCTAGCTGCTTGAAATTTTATTGTCTTCGAGTCCATATAATAGATATTATCCCTATTTAGAGATGACTGAGAACAAGAGAAAACAGACTCAGAGAAGATAAGTAGCCTGTCCTAGGTCAGTTTTTCAGTCAGAGATCATGATTGCAAGCAACAAAAACTGACTAGCCAACTCAAACAGAAAAGGAAACTTGGGGCAAGATATGAATAGCTCACAGAATATATGTGAAGCTTAGAACACGTGCATGAACCAAGATGGCAGAGTGAGGTGAAGACCACGCCAGGAGGAGTCTGTTAGTCCAGTGACCACACTGGACACTGGATGATGTCAGTTTGGCCAAAATGCATTTCACACTCTGCCTGTGCCTTCATATCCCCACATCTTAAATCCAAATTCCCAAGCAGTATCGTTGGAGGGTTAGTAGGCCATGTGCTGCTGACTCCTACCAAGAATCACTTGATTCAGGGGGTTCCAGCATTGGTGGCCAACAACCAATGAACTGGTAAACCAGGCCAATGTTCCCAACCATCACGCAGCTAGTGAGAGTGCAAAGCAAGTACAAAGGCAGGTCTTCCTGGCTCTAAATCATGTGCTCTTTCTGTCTGCACCAAAGGTGAAGTCCAAAATATTAACAACTGTCAGGCCACTGATTCTGGCCAATCGGAATAGATGCCTCTACACACAAACAAAGCAAAATTAGAACACAGGGCACCCAGCTGCCCAGGCCTAAGGGCCTTACTCTTAGGACTGTGCTTCCCAAACTTTTCCATAGAAAATAATAATACTTGGTGACAGCCTGGGGTAAACTTGAGAGAGGGAGAGAGATGGATATAGACATATAAGAAGATATATCGTTTGGAGGAGAAAAGCCCATTACATTTTCTTTACATAATACTATTAGGATAAAAATAAAACCAAATCCCCCTGAACGCCAGGCATTTATTTTATTTAGTTATTTTAAAAATTTATTTTATTTTTTGGGCTGCATTGTGTCTTTGTTGCAGCGCCCGGGCTTTCTCTAGTTGCAGTGAACGGGGCCTACTTTTCATTGCCGTGCACGGGCTTCTCATTGCGGTGGCTTCTCTTGTTGCAGAGCACAGGCTCTAGGCGCTCGGACTTCAGTAGTTGTGGTGCACGGGCTCAGTAGTTGTGGCTCGTGGGCTCTAGAGCACAGGCTGAGTAGTTGTGGTGCACGGGCTTTGTTGCTCCGCGGCATGTGGCGTCTTCCTGGACCAGGGCTCAAACCCGTGTCCCCTGCGCCAGGGAGGGGGAGGTCCCCACCAGGCTTTTATATCCAACGGCCTCCTTAACATTTCTAATTAGATGCGTAATAGATACATCAAAAATAACATAATTATATCTGAACACCTGGTCTCCCCACCATCACCACCAACTTGCTTTACTGACGGTCTCTCCTAACTCCGTTAACGTCTGGTTTATCCTTCTAATGACTCAGGTCAAAATCTTTGAAGTCATCTTTGGCTTTTTCGTTTATATTCTGCATCATCTACATATTCTACATATGTGTTATGTGATATATATGTACGTATTCTACATCAGGAAACCCTCTGATCTCTAACTTTAGAATATACTCCATAAGTCGCCCTCCTTTGGATTCGCAAGATAGTGTCCTAACTAATCCCCCTACTAGTTTTCTCAATTCAATGGCTGGAGTAATCCTTAAAAAGCATGTCAGGTAACATCACTCTTTTGCTGCAAACCCTATATGGTTTCCCCAATTCACTCAGAGTCAAGAGCAATGTTCTTAAAATGTCCTGCAAGCCCCCTCATAATCTGGTCTCTGTCACCTCCCTGACCTCCACTACTCTCTTCTGTGCTTGCTCCTCTCCCGCCAAAAAGGCCTCCTTGCTATTCTTTGAATGTACCAAGCTCGCTCTGCCTCCGTGCCTTTGCACTTACTCTTTACTCTGTCTGAATACTTTTCCCCAGATGTCTTTATAGCTTAGTTTCTCACCTCCTCCAAATCTTTGCACACATGTCACTTTCTCAGTAAGTTTCTCACCTCCTCCAAATCTTTGCACAGATGTCACTTTCTCAGTAAGTCCTGTCCTGACCATCTTATTTTCCCAACCTATTTTATTCTCCTCAGTTTTCTCTATAGTACTCATTACCTAACGTGCTATAATATTATTTATTCCTTGTCTCTCTCCACTAGAATGTCAACTCCACAAGGACAGAGGTCTTTGTCTGTTCAGGGATATATTCCCCAGAGCTAGAATATTATCTGGCTCTCAAATTATTGTTGAAGGAGTGAATAAAAATACAAAATGTTAGAGATAATGTTAAACATTTAAATTTGCATAGGATTTACATTTTGGAAATTGGAAGACGTCTCTAATTTTTAGATGATAACTTAATATTATTTCCATGAACATAACTTTTAATATCTGGTTTTATGTTTGAAATGGCTCCATGTAATTATTATTCCAGGCTTTCAATACCGATCTCTTCAAATTCTTAATAATCTCCATTGACAAGAAACTTTATGTGCAAAAGTCAGCAGCACGTTCAAAGTTTTATAGCAGTTGAAATTATACTTAAAGACCCTCGGAGCTCTTCCTTTTCTTTCATTGACAAATGTAATGTTAAAATATTTTGTGATAATGATAATGGATTTGAATGCTATCAGCTTTTTCATATCAAGTATTTTAAAATAATGCTGAGGCTCTAATTTGTATCAGGTACGTGCATCGTTAGAACAGTCACCCTGCAGCTAGCTTGGAGGCCACTAAAAGGGCACAGGAGCTGTAAATGTTTAGCAGCATTTGATACTTGTGAAGATAGAGAGCTGGGCCACTTCCTGGAGCTGCATCTACCAGCAATCCCACCCAGCCTCCCTGCTCCCACCCCAGCACCATGCACGTGGGCACTCAGAGCCAAAAGTCCTCCTGCAACTAAAGGGCAGTGGCAAGTTCGGAGCTGGTAAATTCAAGTAGACATCCAGGTGCAGGAGCATCTCCTATGCCATGCTTAGCACATCACCGTGCAGCAGAGTGTGATGGAGTTGCTCAGAGTCACTGCCACGGGGGACCAGAGGACACACCATCATACTCTGCTCCACTCCTGCTATTCTCCAAGGCACCATGCCAAGGGTACTCAACAGCCCCTCTCCCCACCTGTCAGTTTACAGAGCTTTGAGACCCCATAGCAGCACATCAATATACCATGACCCACCATTTGGGAAGCTCTACTTTGGAACCCTTGGGCAGGATTCCCACTTGTATACTAACCAGCTCTGTGTCCTTAAGTGGGTCACTTCACCTCTCTAAACTTTAGTTTTCCCCATCTATAAATGGGGGATTTGAATAAAATTAATGCTTGTCAAGGAGCCCTAAGATTCTGGGGAGGTGCCTCAAGGGATACTTTGGGATGGAGTAGGAATAGAAAGTGTCCACAGGGGAAAGACTTCTCTTATCTCCCTCTTCAACCAGAACACCTCCACTTTTATCAGTTTTAGTTCTTGGTATCCCATAGAAGATTTTTGTAGAAAGAGAAGCTTCCACTGCTGACATAAAAGTTTGAAAACCAGTGTATTTGCCAGGGGTCTCACCTCTAGCCCCTCTTCCCCCCTGCTGTCCCTTTGTTCAAGTAGAAAATCATTCTGAAAGAACTTTTATTATATTTTATTACAACAAAGAAAAACCATATTTATTTAAGGAAAGTATGATGAAGAACCTCCAAAGTGGTTATGGGAAGGGATTTTCTTGATACATTTGGTAGATGGCCCATGTTTCTTATCTCTGTATCTAAGAGTCATCCTCCCTTTGGGATCTTCCTCTATGTCTGCTGCTAACATTAGCCTGCTTTCTCTTAATACTCAGCCTCAAGGGAGGAATGGAATTCTCCTCTTTCTTCCCCATGGCGTAGGGATGACAAAGGTGAAACTTGGTTCACATAATACTTTGCAAGAAGCTAAGGAATAGCAAAGGGGAAAAACACAGAGAACGTGATGCAGCTGGGCCATCTGGTTTACCAGCTGTGACTGGCCTGCCAGGGCTTGGAGGCTCTATCCCATCCTCACTGGTCCCAAGAGTTCCATATCTCTGGACTTGCCTCCACGGGGTAGACGCCGTTTAAAGATCATCACCCAGCAGAGCCCAGGTAAGACACTTACGATCCTCAATATCCAGACCCACCTCATGCACCTATGTCTCCCTCGCAATTGCAGGTTTCTTGTAGAAAGACCCTCTTTTTCTTTGATAGCAGCACTACCCACCCTCTCCTGGTAAGATTCCACCTTCTTACAGGCATTCCCCACAGCTTAACTCTATGACAACAGTACAAACAGTCCCAACAAAATATGCATCCAGTCATTGACAAGGGATTGCTTTTTTTTAAATAGATGCTGAAGCACAGAGGGGTACAGTAATTTTTTAAAATAATCCACAGCTTGATAGGGGGATAGAGGGGATTCAAATGTGGGGCACCGGACAGGACACCAGGGCTTTTGGTCTATATAAGTGCCTTTCCCAATGTGCCTGTGGGGAAGGGAGAGAGAACAGATGGGGCCCGGAGCTCTCACCTAACCCCGGAGACCATCAGAACAGGCAGTCAGGCAGAGGTGGGGTTGAGTGCCCCACCAACACTCCCAATACTTCTGTTCAGAATTCAGACCCCACAGGGGTGGCTTTGTCTTGGACAAAGGCAATCTGGCCCTCAACGGACAATGATAGCTTCCAAAATCTTAGGGACAAAAATGCAGAGAATGTCAGCGCCCAAGGCTTCCCCTTCCCTAAGTCTCTGAGATTTGCATGAACACTTCTATTTGCTTATTTATCCTGTTGCCTCAAATCAGAAGTGAAAACCAGAACAAAGAAACAAGAGACTTTCCTCAGGATGGAATTACCTATGTAGCCTTGGGGTTTGATCTTGCCAAGACAATTGGGAGTCTGTTACTCTGCTGCAACACATCAAATACCCTACGGTTTCCCTTTCAGCTGCTGGCTTCTAGGGCTGTGCAGAAGTCCAGCGCAGGAGGAGGGGGAGCCAGCCCTTTCTGGGTTTCTGTGGTCCCTGCAAGTCTTCCCAGGCTGCCACAGGAAGATTTTCATACTTAGGAAATCATCCTGAGGGCCCTCAACCCAAGGGGGATGTGGCTGGGAAACAGGAGAAGGAGGCTGCTGGGGGAGGCTGCTGACCTGGGGCTGGGATTCATCTCCTCTCGTCCTTTTATCCCAGCTTGAGGCCCCGGCTGTAAGTCCTGCCTGCTCAGATGTTGGCTGGAGGGGAGCAAAGAAAACTCATGGTATCCTGTCAGGCGACTGCTTACTAACTGTCTACTCTTGGGCAAGGTGTTTCCATTCTCTGAGCCTCTGTTTCCTTCTATGTGAATTGGGGATAATAGTATCCCACTTAATCTCCTCCCATGGTGATGGGGGGGTGTTAAATGAGATACTGCCTATTAAAAGCCTCGTGAAGTGATAAGTGTTTTTCAAAAAGTTTCCCGTGTGTGTGTGTGTGTGTGTGTGTGTGTGTGTGTGTGTGTGTGTGTGACATATGATCCATTGGGGCAGAGAGGAGTGGCCCCTCCTCCCAGGGTGTCACTCCAAGGTTCCCTGGGGACTGGAGACATCAGAAGAGCTCAAATACCTTCTGGTGAAAATTTATCAGGGTAGGAAGAGGATCAGGAGGAAGGGTATCCTTTGAAGGAACTATGTTCTCGCTCTGTCTACCCTGACATTAGAAAGAAAATTGAGAGACCAGAGGTGTCACCTGTTTTTGACACCTGGGGGAGGGAGGTTGAGGGCAGAACCTGTGCCTAGAAGGTGCACCTGGAAAGGAGCTCCTCCAACTCACTGTCTTGCTTTGGCCAAGCTTCCTTTAACCTCTCATCACTGTTCTAAGGTGCCCAAGAGGAGTAGACAGTGCCCTCCTGTACCCCATCCTTTCTCGCCCCTCCCCCATCCCCATTCTCAGCTAGGTTTCTGAGAAGGAGAGAATTGGATTCAATTCCACAAGGATTTCTCCAGCCTCTCCTACAAGTGCTTCCCATTTTTTATGGTGTTCTCTGGTTGACAAAACTCTTTCATATCGATTACCTCCTTTTGACTCTCACCGTAACACAGAAAGTCAGGGAGCAGATAAATTAGGATCCTTAACTTCCCAGAAAAAGAAAATGAGACTCAGGAGTGCCCAAAAGGCACTCAGCTCATAAGAGCAGAGCTAGAACCCACATGGGAGCTTCTGCCCACTGCTGGGAGTCCTCAACATCTCAACTCCTTACCAGGGTTACAAAGCTTGTAATGGTCTGCACTCACCTCCCTCTACTATGAAGCCTTCCCTAAGGGGGAAGGGGTTATGCTCACTGCCTCCTTTGCCCTTTTCACATGCTCTCCTTTGATTGCTATTATCTGATTACCCCCTGAGGGCTCCACTCATCCTTGCATCTCCAGCATCTAGCGTAGAGCCTGGCACATAATCTACGTTTATTAAATAATAAATACATAAAAGAATGGGCATTTTAAGTAGGGAAATTATGGAAACAGCCTAAGTGGCCAAAAGAAGTAGAGAAATGGTTAAATAAAATCATGATACATCCCCTAGATGAAATATTATGCAGCTATAAAAAACTATACTGATAAAAAATTAATATTGACTTGAAAAATTCTTCAGATATAATGTTATGTGAAAACCCAAAATAAAACACTGCACATACATTACGGTCATAGCTATAAGGAAGTATATAAAAGCAAGCTCTTAAAAATCATGCAAGGAAATAAAAAGTTGAGACAGTGGGTGTTTTTCTTCCTTCCATCTTTCCATAATCTCCAGGTTTCCTATAATAGATACATATTATTTTTATAATGAGTACCACGGCAACAAAAATGGTAAACAATAGCTATGGAGCTATTGAGGGAATTCTTAATTGCTTTCACAGTTCACAGCTCCAGGTTCAAGTGACTTACTTCTCTGGTGCTGAAAACTTTCTAATAGGATGTCAGAGACATTGTCTAAAAATCTGGAGACCTCCTGGAGGCTGGGAAAACATCCAGGAGACAGGCAATCTATCGTGTTGCACCCAATTTTAGGAACTTTGCCTCAGGTTCACCAATAATGAAGCATTCCAAATTCACCATTTTCCCCTTGGATGGGATTATTAGACTGGTAGATAAGGAGAATGTTACTGACAACATGTGTATCGATTCTGCAGTACATATGACAAAGCCTCTCCTGTCCTTAAGAACAAGGTGAAGAAATGTGGACTGGAAGACAGCACTGCAAGGTGGACTGAAAGGAGATTGAGCCACAAATGCAAATAATGCAGTTTAATGGATTCGAGGTTATTCTGGAGAAGGGACGGCAATTCGTGACACCTCTACCACCACTGTCCTCGTCCCAGCCCTTAGGCTGGCATTGTTAATTAACTGCATCCCTCTTTTTCTCAGAATCCAGATGGAACTTCAGAATCCTTCTCAGCATAGGGCTCCAAGCAGCCTTTAGCCAAGGGCAGAGCAGACATGCCGGTGGAAACCTATTAGCCAAACTTGACTTTTAAGGAAATCTCAGGCACACACCTCAGGACGATTTTTAACTCAATCCTATTCAGCATGTTTATCAGTGATTTAAAATGAAAAACTAGAAAACATGTGTGTACGATTGACAGTGACTTAAAGTTGGGAGGGAAAGATGAAAGAGTCAAAATTTTAAACTATCCGACCAGATTATAATATGGAACAGAACCCAAGGGGTAATTTTTACAGTAGCGCATATAATCCTATACTTAAATTTAAAAGTGAATTGCAAGAACAGAACAGTTGATATTATGACTTGATAGCAGCTCATGAAATGGAGGAATGAGGGGGACACACCCGAGATGTTAGCTGACCACAAGCTCAACTTGAACCATAGAATGATAGTTGGGCTTTTGATAATCAGTACAATCTTAGGCTTCGTTAATGGAACTACAGGCTAGAATACAAGAGATAAAGAGGACAGTCTAGAGCCAGAGTGGCACTGAAACTTCAGAGACCCTAAGCACCAAAAGTACAAGGATGCACCACCCCCCCACCCAACTTTCCTTTGTAACTCAAATCAATCCTACTTTCCCCCATGATAACTGTTTTGATTCTACTTGAAGTGTAAAAGATTGTATTAGAAAAATTTAGAGGCTTTGTTTTGCTTTGCCATAAGGATTTGGTCAGTTTGTACGTTGGATACACTAGGTGCATTCAGTCAGCACTGGGAGTCCCATTTCAAGATGGGCTTTGCTGTACCAGGGTCTAGATCTGATTAGTCCCTCCTGTCTTCCAAAACTTCCCATGGTTCTCCTGTGCATACAGAATAGAATGCAATCTCTTTAGTCTGGAAGCATTCAAAGCCTGCCAAGGCCTGAAAAGGAGGCTGCTTTTAAAAGTCAAAATAGGACAAATGATTTAAAAGCCAAAAGTACCAAAAGGCTTATAAAGAAAAACAGCAGTCTTTGGTTCTACCCCTCTTGACAACTTCAGTCCTGTTCCTAAGGGCCCACCAGTTTTATCTTTTCAATTGATTTATTCTGGTAATTACTTTTGTAGCTCTAATAATATGTTTTTTTCTGATATATCTGGTTTTACGTACTTTACACATTACCTACTGATTGCCTGCGATGGTGGTTGGGTGGTTATTTTATTACACGACCCCCATCCCCCCTTCCCTCATCCTTCTACTGTTACTATTTTGGGGGGGAAATCAATAAATAATGTTTATTGGTTTCTTATGGAAAGTTTGTTTATTGTCTCATCAAATTAGTTGCACATCGTTTTGTATAGCTTTCTATTTTCCCTAGAGTTTCTAATTCCTTTCTTTTTTTCTTGCTTTATTTGCCTTTGTAGAATTCCTCATTTTTTAATTTTCCAATGTTTCATCACATCAGGCATTCTGTAAGTCTCTCTTTTGTTTTTCCTGAAAACCTCTTTCCAAAGACCTCAGTCCTCCTCTTCCGGTCTGGACTGGTTGCTCTTTGGATGACCAAGACAGTGATCAGTCCTGGGATTGTTCCTTACTGCCTTCTTGGACTAAATTCAGTGTCTTCCTCCACCCATATCTTCCTATCTCTTGATTTATTCCATTTTTCAGGAGCACACCCTCAAGTAAATTCCTAAGAAAGAGTGAGTGAGAGATAAATTATCTCAGTCCTGTGTTCCTGAAAATATATTTGTTTTGCTGTTGTACCCAATTAGGTATAGGATTCTAGATTTCCAGGTTGAAAATTATTCTCCTTAAGATCTTTGAAGGTTTGCTCCAATGTCTTCTTTCTCGTATCCAATGTTACAGATTAAAAAAGTGATGCTAGTCTGGTTCTAGAACTTTGTAGATGACCTGTCACTGTCTCCTCCCACCTGTATCACTGTTCTCACTACCCCATCTTTCTTTAGCTTTAGTGTTCCCTATCTTCCTTCATTTTCTTGAACACTCCATAGAACCATTCAATCCGAATATTCTATTCAATTCTGGGAAATTCTTTGGTAGTGTTTTGGACATTTTTCTTCCCTCTGTTTTCTTTCTGGGATTCTCTTAACCAGGTGATGGACCACCTGAATTGACCCACTATGTCTTTTATTTTTTCTTTCATATTTTCTGTTTCTTTTCATTCTGTTTCAGGAATATTTCCTTGACCTTATCTTCTTAACTATTAAATTTTTTAAATTTAGGAAAACAAATATATATATATAAAATTTCAAGAACAGGACGCTATGAGAAAAGGAGCAATCAAAACACAGAAGATCTCTTAATTTCCCTGAGGATCTGATTTGAATCTTTTTAGTGTTTGTTTTAAATTATCTTATTGTTAATTGATTGTTAACTGTTAATTGATTGTTAATTATTAAATTATTGTCTGAATTATCTTCTTCAGGGATCATTTTTTCTGTTGTTGTTGCTTTTTAAAAATCTCAGGTAATTGGGATTCTTGGATATCTTTTCATACATGAGAATGAGAGGATGAAAATCCACTTAGGAGATTTGTGTTCCTGGGTAGGGCTGGCTGGCTGATGGACTTCATCTTGGGAGGATTGGGTGGTGAGCCAGCCATTTTACTGGGAGTCAACTAGGTGTCAGAATAAAGCAGGATCTTTGTTTTAGGGTTAATTGATTTCTTTTTAGAAGAAACTTATGTTTTTCTTTTTCTTTTTTGGGTCTGGGGGTAGAAATATGGCTGCCAGGAATTCTACACAATGTGGGGATGGCAGTTACTGTTTGGTACATGGATTTTCAATCAGCTTCTGTAATTTAGTTCCAATTATCCCCTCTACTCTCTGACGTCCCGTACA
The DNA here is from genome assembly GCF_026419965.1 of Kogia breviceps. Classification (NCBI taxonomy): domain Eukaryota; kingdom Metazoa; phylum Chordata; class Mammalia; order Artiodactyla; family Physeteridae; genus Kogia; species Kogia breviceps. Next base: position 108,367,215 of record NC_081316.1, on the reverse strand, counting down.
TCTGAGATCAAATCCTGCTTCCCTGGGCAGGTTAGCTGCATTCTCTGTAGGAGCCCCCTCTTTTCTAGCTTCATTAGTGACCGTTTCACCATCTGCTGTCTTCAAGACGTTTAAAGATCTCTCTTATTTGCTGATATGCCCTCTCTCATTCCTTTTGTTATAAACCTTCTTTCTCCTCCCCCTCCCCCTTCCTTTCCCCCCCTCCTCCTCCCTTTCCCCTCCCCCCCTCCTCCTCCGCCTGCTTCTTCTTCTTCTTTTCTTCTTCTCTTCTTCTTCTTCATTATTACAACATACAGGAAAGTAAGGGGGATAATGTCAAAATATTCCTATTCCTATCTCCTCAGTTCTGTTAAATCATTCGTTCATAACATTTGGCTATATTTGCTTCCTACCTTAAAAAAAAAGTGATAGATTCAGTTGACATTTACCCCTACCTCATCCTATTTCCCAGCCTCTCCAGTTGTATCCACTGTTTTGACTTTGGTGTTTTTCACTCCTTTGCAAGTTTTTATACTTTTGCTACCTATATGTGATATACAATATATGCTATTGCATTCAATGTTTTATATTTTTATATAAAGGTATCAGTGTATACCTATTAACCTTCCAATTACTTCTTTCAATATTTTTTGAAGTCTATCAATGTTGTACCTCTAGCTTCACTGCTGTATAGTGTTTAGTCAATCATTCTCTTGTTAATGAAAAGTTAGATTGTTTCCAATTTCTCACTGTTACATACAGTGCTAATCGGAACATTCTTGTAACTTTTTCCTTGAACACATGTGCAAAAGTTTCTCTAGTCATGTATGCTGTGTCCACTGGTGAAAGTGGGGTGTTAAAGTCCCCTACTATGATTGTGTTACTGTCGATTTCCCCTTTTATGGTTGTTAGTATTTGCCTTATATATTGAGGTGCTCCTATGTTGGGTGCATAAATATTTACAATTGTTATATCTTCTTCATGGATCGATTCTTGTGTCCTTCTTTGTCTCTTGTAATAGTTTTTATTTTAAAGTCTATTTTGTCTGATGTGAGAATTGCTACTCCAGCTTTCTTCTGATTTCCATTTGCATGGATTATCTTTTTCCATCCCCTCACTTTCAGTCTGTATGTGTTCCTAGGTCTGAAGTGGGTCTCTTGTAGACAGCATATATATGGGTCTTGTTTTTGTATCCATTCAGCCAGTCTGTGTCTTTTGGTGGGAGCATTTAATCCATTTACATTTAAGGTAATTATCGATATATATGTTCCTGTTACCATTTACTTAATTGTTTCGGGTTGTTCTTGTAGGTCTTTTCCTTCTCTTGTGTTTCTTGCCTAGAGAAGTTCCTTTAGCATTTGTTGTAAAGCTGGTTTGATGGTGCTGAACTCTCTCAGCTTTTGCTTGTCTGTGAAGGTTTTAATTTCTCCATCAAATCTGAATGAGATCCTTGCTGGGTAGAGTAATCTTGGTTGTAGGTTTTTCTCCTTCATCACTTTAAATATGTCCTGCCACTCCCTTCTGGCTTGCAGAGTTTCTGCTGAAAGATCAGCTGTTAACTTTATGGGGATTCCCTTGTGTGTTATTTGTTGTTTTTCCCTTGCTGCTTTTAATATGTTTTCTTTGTATTTAATTTTTGATAGTTTGATTAATATGTGTCTTGACGTGTTTCTCCTTGGCTTTATCCTGTATGGGACTCTCTGTGCTTCCTGGACTTGATTAACTATTTCCTTTCTCATATTAGGGAAGCTTTCAACTATAATCTCTTCAAATATTTTCTCAGTCCCTTTCTCTTTCTCTTCTTCTTATGGGACCCCTATAATTCGAATGTTAGTGCATTTAGTGTTGTCCGAGAGATCTCTGAGACTGTACTCAGTTCTTTTCATTCTTTTTTCCTTATTCTGCTCTGCAGTAGTTATTTCCACTATTTTATCTTCCAGGTCACTTAACCGTTCTTCTGCATCAGTTATTCTGCTATTGATCCCATCTACAGTATTTTTAATTTCATTTAGTGTGTTGCTCATCATTGCTTGCTTCCTCTTTATTTCTTCTAGGTCCTTGTTAAATGTTTCTTGCATTTTGTCTATTCTATTTCCAAGATTTTTGATCATCTTTACTATCATTATCCTGAATTCTTTTTCAAGTAGACTGCCTAGCTCACTAAATTTTTAATCTTTCTTTTTCATGATTCAAGCATTTGAGGCTATATATTTCCCACTAATTACCACTGTAGTTGTATCTTACATGTTTTGATATGTCATATTTTTATTATCTTTTCTATCTAAATGTTTTCTAATTTTCATTATTACTTCTTTGAGCCATGAGTTATTTCAAAGTGTGTTTTAAAATTTATGCCTGGAGGCTTCCCTGGTGGCACAGTGGTTGAGAGTCCGCCTTCCAATGCAGGGGACACGGGCTCGTGCCCTGGTCCGGGAAGATTCCACATGCTGCGGAGCAGCTAGGCCCGTGACCCATGACCACTGAGTCTGCACGTCCGGAGCTGGTGCTCCGCAACGGGAGAGGCCACAACAGTGAGAGGCCCACGTATCGCAAAAACAAACAAACAAACAAAAAACCCAATAAAATTTATGCCTGGAATATTCTAAAAAGATCATTTTTGGTTTTTTTAGATAAATTTATTTATTTATTTTTGACTGCATTGGGCCTTCGTTGCTGTGCGGGCTTTCTCTAGTTGCGGCGAGCAGGGGTTACTCTTCATTGCGGTACGTGGGCTTCTCATTGTGGTGGCTTCTTTTTGTTGCCAAGCATGGGCTCTAGGCGTGCGGGCTTCAGTAGTTGTTGCATGCGGGCTCAGTAGTTGTGGCTCGTGGGCTCTAGAGAGCAGGCTCAGTATTTGGGTCACACAGGCTTAGTTGCTCCGCAGCATGTGGAATCTTCCCCAACCAGGGGTCAAACCAGTGTTGCCTGCATTGGCAGGCGGATTCTTAACCATTGCACCACCAGGGAAGTCCCTAAAAAGATCTTTAAAATGTATTTCTAACTTAATTACACTGTGGATTGAGTACATGATCTTTATGATATTAGTTCCTTGGTGTTTGTTGTGACTTGTTCTTGGATGTCATACATTGTCTATTTTTGTAGATGTACCATATGTATTTGAAAAGAAGTGCATTATCCTCTAATTGTTAGGTGCATCTCAATCCTGTTGGTTATATTTTTCAAACCTTTTGTCCTTACCCATTTTTGTTTGCTTATGCTATCAATTGCTGAGAACTATGTTACAATAGTCATTATGATTTTAGACATGTAAATTGCTCTTTGGAATTTTGTCAATTTTGACTTTATACATTTTAGGAATATTTTATCAGCTTCATGCAAATTTAGAATTTCTATATATTCCTGGCAAATTGTTCCTTCTAATATTATATGGTGTCCATCTTTATTCTTAATATTAAAAGCTATCTTGATATACAACAAAATACTCCTACACCAACGTTCTTTGGATTGGTATGTGGCTGGTGTATCTTTTTCCAATTGTCAATGTTCAACTTTTCTGTGTCCTTTCTTTTAAGATATATCTCTTATAACCAACACAAATCTTTTTTTTAAATCCAATCTGTCAATCTTTATTTTAATAAGTGAGTTTAGTCAGTTTACATTTGTATGATTATTTATATATTAGATTTTATGCTACCTTTTTTTTTTTTTTGCGGTACGCAGGCCTCTCACTGTTGTGGCCTCTCTCATTGCAGAGCACAGGCTCCAAGATGCACAGGCTCAGCAGCCATGGCTCACAGGCCCAGCCGCTCTGCGGCATGTGGGATCTTCCCGGACTGGAGCACAAACCCATGTCCCCTGCATCGGCAGGCAGACTCTCAACCACTGTACCACCAGGGAAGCCACAACTACCATTTTATTTTGTGCTTCTTTCACGTAAATTGTATTCAGTTACTATGTCTGTATACCAAATTTTCCCAAACTTTAGTGATATAAAGCAGACAATTATCATGCTCACAGATTCTGTAGGTCAGGAACTGGATGGGGCACAGTTCCTCCAAGTCTGGGGACTCATCTAGAAGACTTAAAGGTGGGACTCATCTCAAGACTTGCCCACTCACGTGTCTGGGTGTTGATGCTGGCTGTCTGCTGAGACCTTAGCTGGGACTATTGGTCCAGACAAACTATCCATAGCCACTCTATATGCCTGGGGGTTCCTCACAATATGGTGGCTACATTCCAAGGGCAACAATCTTGAAAGAGAGAATGCCAGGTGGAAACCATATTGCCTTATAGGATCTAGCTTCAGAAATCACACAGCATTATTTCCACCACATTTTATTTGTCAAGATAATATTAATAACAAGGTCCTTTCCAGGTTCAAGGGGAGGAAGAGTAGACTTCATCTCTTGCTGGGGAGTTTAGTAAGGTTCTGGAAGAGCTTGTGGGATTAGAAATATTGCTGTGGACATTTTCAGAAAATACAGTCTACCATACTCTGCTTTCTATTTGCTTCATTTTCTTCTTCCCTGCCTCCTATTGAAACAATCAAGGCTTATAAAAAATTATTCTCTTATCCTGCTGACAGTTTTGGAAGTCATACATTCTATTTCAACTTTTCAGAGTAGCCTTAAACTTTTAAAAATCTATATGTAACATAAAATCTGAACTTAATCAGTGTCTCTGTTTTCCTCTCAAATAAAACAAGGATCTCAGAATGCCTCATTTTAACTCCTATCACCCCTTTTCCAAATTATATATTCTGTGGTTCATATTTTAATTTCACTTTTATTTATACCCTCAATTAGTCATTATTATTTTGTGTATGGTCTTTTTTTCTTTAAATAACAGCTGAGTCATGTTTCAATTTACTGATATGTACCATGTTTTTTAACTATGTTTTTGTTATGTTTTCTTGCATTTATTCCATAGTAGTACTTTCAACAAAGCTCTATAGTGAAAAACTCTCTATCATTCTATATCTGAACATATCTTTATTTCACCGTCTCAAAAAACTTATTTAGTTAGGAGTAAAATTCAAGGTTGACAGGTATTTTCTCTCAGAACGTTAGATATAGTATAACACTATTTATATATATATACAAGATCTTCCTTGGCTTTGGTGCTCTGAAGTTTCACAGCAGTGTTTCTTGGTGTACATTTAATTTTATCTATGCTACTTGAGATTCTTCACAAATATGAGGATTTCCAATTCTGGCAAATTCTCAACCATTGTCTCTTGGATTATTGTCTCTTCCCTTGTCTCCCTATTCTGTCCTCCTTTAAATACTATCAGACATATTATGAACATTCTCATTCAGTCTGCATGTCTCTTAATCCCTAATATTTTCCATTTCTTTATATCCTGTGTTGCTTTATGAGTAATTTCTTAAGATTTCCTTTTTTGTTCACTAATTCTTCAATTATGTCTAACATATTATTTAAACTTTCCATTGAATTTTTAACTTCAATAACTACATATTTCATTTCTAGATCTTTTCTGGGGCCAAATCTACCTTTTCACATTTTCCTACTGACTTTTTATGTTTTCAATTCCTTCTTTTATATCTTCAGTTGTTTCAAGAAATAGACTATTTCCAGCACCCAGAAGTCCTCTTTATGCCTTTCTTAGTCACAACCACTCCACTTCCAAAGAAAATCATTGTCCTGACTTTGGTGGTAATCATCTTTCCTATTCTTCCTTCTTTTACAACCTAAGTTCTTCATGTGTTTTTAAATTGGACTTTAAGCTCATGTTCAACAGGGTTTTCTCTCTAGGATCCTGGACAAACATAGATGAGAACATGTTCTTCTAAGGACATCTTGTGTTTGCTTATGTTAGGAGTCCACAATGTACCCACTAACCCAGGACCACTTTTTAATGTAAAATTACCAACTTGTGTGTTTCTGTACCATGAAGCTACTGTAAAGTGGAAGACCAGTTCTGCATGAGGAGTTGGTCCATGGTTGTAAATAACCAGGTGAGAACTTTACCCCACTCTTGCTGAGACAAACTTCCTTGTCATCTTTCTAGACTAGCTGAGGACTTTTTTCTATCCCTTTCTTTGGTGGGAATGTAACTGTTGGACATCAAGGCTCTATGCAAAGATCTCAGTTCCAACACTTCTCCTCAGAAGGCCCAGAGCCTAGGCCTTGGGCCCCACATGAGCACTAACCCCCATGTACTTGGGTTGCCAAAGCCGGCAAAATTGTGCAGCAGCTACTGCACCACTTCCAGTGCTTCCACTACAGAGTCTTTGTGTCTGGCTCCAGGGTGAATGTTCTTGCTTTCTTAAAGGTCAGTTAGGCACCTAAAGAATATCTGCCTTTCTAGGTCTTTGTCCTGGGCATGCATCCTGGTCATCTTGGCCAACCACAATGCCGAGCTGGGCGTCCCGCCCTTTCTTCCTCAGCCTTGAACCCCACCATGACCCACCTGCTACATCCTTCTCTCCAGCACATGAAGCCTCTGGTCTGCCGTTGAGTCCTTCCTGGCCTGTTCCTGAGCCTGAGTGCCCTCTAGTTCCAGTGCCTTTGGGGCTTCATGGTGAACCCCCAGTCTTCCTGCCAGTCCTCCTGCAGACCCTGAATTTTGGTTTCCTCTACCTGTCACCCCTCCTCCATCCGCCCTCTGTCTTACGGAAATCGGTCAATGTCCTTTTTGTGCTGCTGTCTCCTCTCCTGTTCTTTGGGTTCTTGTGAGTTCTTTATGCCTTTCTTTTATTCTTTCAAAATTTATTTTTATTTATTTATTTTATTATTATTATTATTATTTTTGCGGTACGCGGGCCTCTCACTGTTGTGGCCTCTCCCGTTGCGGAGCACAGGCTCCGGACGCGCAGGCTCAGCGGCCATGGCTCACGGGCCCAGCCGCTCCGGGGCACGTGGGATCTTCCCAGACCGGGGCACGAACCCGCGTCCCCTGCACCAGCAGGCAGACTCTCAACCACTGCGCCACCAGGGAAGCCTTCTTTTATTCTTTATTTTCATTTTAGTGGGGATTCAGAAGGGAAAGGAAAGAAACATATGTTCAACCCTCAACATTTAGCAGGAAGTCCAAGCAGTACCTCATCTAATCTTCGAGTTTCTTTAATTACAAGTGAGGTTGCACTTTCTAACAAGTCCATTTTTAAAAACTTTGTTGTTTTGTCATTACTGTGTACATCCTTTACCTGTTCTGTGTTTGTTGTCCTCACCCACCCCCATCCCATCTTGACTCTTAGAATGTTCCCTTCAATTCATATATCCATTATTTATGTTAAAACATTAACAGTTGGCCTGGAAGTTCGGAAGCAAATATTTTTCTTCCGTCTTTGTTTTTTATAAAAGTGTTTTATTAGTTTGTTATTCACATAAATTCTTAATTTTATGTAGTTTGATCTGCCAGGTTTTGCCTTTTGTGATTTCTTCTATTGCTCCTGCATTGATTGGGAGAGTGGAAATGCTCTCCAAAGACTTGCCTGCTACTCCTATTGTTTGGTTCTATGGGGAGAGAAGGCCTTGATGGGAAGCAGAGAGAGAGAAATAGGAGAGTTTCATTAGAGTTTTCACTTGACCCCAGTTGTCTGTCAGTACATGGATAACTGAGAACTGACTCCAAGTTAAATTGATAAACTGACCTTCTTAATTATATGCCAATATACCCTATCATTCACTGTGGGCAGGAAAGCAATCTCCAGGCTCGCCCTCATGCCATATGCTCACCCACCCTCTTCCTTGAGATTTTGCACTTTGTGACCTGCCCTTCCAGTGAGTTCCCTTTAAGACCCACTCGCCTCCTGATGCCAAAAGAGCTGAAAGATAACAACATCCAGTCTTTATTGCTGTCTGAATTCCAGTGCCCCCAGCTAGTGTGTAAAGAGGAAGCAACATATATCTCAAGCGCGTCTGATGGTAGATGGCGTGATGCTTGATAACAGAATTTCTCAGACCACAGGCCCAGGCTTGGGAATTTTAATATTGTCTTTCCCTACAAGTAATTTCCAATGTTTATGCTCTGTGGAGCCCCTTTCGAGTTTCAGAGCAGAACAAATCCCAGTTTTAATGGACTTGCTAAATCATAAAAACTGCCTGCGAAATTGCATCTGATTAAAACAGGAAAATGTTCCATTATTCAGAAAAATCTCCCTGCAGAGGTTCACAGAGGCAGTTGGAGGTGCAGAAATGCAGGGAGTTCCCAGATCCTGTGGAGTTCTTTCTCCATGGAAAAGAGTTGGCTGCTTTTACGATCCTTTTCTCTCCCCCAAATCCCCTGTTCTTCTGCCTTCCCTGATGAAAGGGAAATTGACATAAGTCATTTCGTAATTAGTTTATGTGACATGTTATTAGCATGGGCAGAGCATGTATGACAAGGTACAGACAGTTAGGAGATGGTGGGGTGAGGGGGACACATTCTGAAACCTCTGAGTTACCTATGATGGTTTCCACGGAGCAAAGACCAGTACAGCAAAAGCCAAAAGCCTGCTATCTTCAGCTGGACCAAGCTCTCCTGGCTAATAACAAAATATAAAATGAAATTGAATTATCCCACTGATATAAATCACCCACTAGAGAGCCACTTCCAGTGGATTATCAGTGGAATTTGACTGCACATTTAACCTATAGCCAGTGAGACAGGTAGACTGATGGACCAACATCATGACCAAGTACCCTTTGTTTGTAGCAAATTGTCCCCAAGTCTGGAGATAAAGCAAAGCGAAGTACTGCCCTGTCCTTGAGGTAGGCAACAGGACATAGAGGTGGAAGGGGTAGGGCAGGCACAGTCCTAGATTTAGAGCAGTGTCTCTCCAGATAGACCAGAAGATGACGAGTGACAGCCAAGTCGCTATAGATCCATCCTGGTTGGTGTCATTCAGTTATCAGTGCCAGGAAGGCGGCGTGGGCAAGTCCTTCCAATATCAGGACCCCCAGGGATGCTGGAACTAACTGGGTGTCTCAGTTATGCAGCCTGGTGCAGGAAACAACCATGACATTATTTTCAGCCATTTCTGGGATAGCTGGGCTCCGCTGGGCAGCTCTTCTGCTCCATGTGGTGTCAGGTTGGCTCATTCATGAGGCTGCAATTAGCTGGGGCTGGAACATCCAAAATGGCTTCACTGCCACATCTGGCACCTGGCATGGCGGGAGGGCTGCCTGGCTTCTCCCTGTTCACATACCACAGTGAGCGGCGTGATCTGTTGGCAGCCAATGGGCCAGCACGTCTCTGCATGGCTACTGGATCCTAGAAGGCATCAATGCATTCCATTGGCAAATGCAAGTCTCGGGGCAAGCCCAGGTCCAGGGGAGGGGAAATAAACTTCACCTCTTGATGGAGAGGGGCAGATATATTCAGGGATGGGAGACATTTTGGTGGCCATCTTTGCAGACAATCTACCACACTGAGGCTGCCTGAGAAAAGGGCTGGGTTTGAAGTCAGATGACTGGATTTTGAGTCCCATTTTTCCCCCTTCCTTTTGAGAGACTTGGGCAAGTCAGGAGACCTCTGAGTTGTGGCTCCCTCCCCTGTAACTCTCCCTCCACCAGCTTTCATGAATGTGGATTTAGTGAGACCATGCATGGCAAAGCACTTGGCCAGTGACAGCCTGCTCCAGAGGGCCAAAGGATTACTATGGCCTTCCCCATCTCCCGCCCCATGACCCACTGTGGCCTTGGCTAATCAGTAGACTTCTCTGCTTCTGGATCTTAACATATACTTTTTTTTTTTTTTTTCATTTAAAATGCTTTCATTCCTCTTGGGCTGCATGGCTTCCAGTTTTGCTTTCAGGCTCTGCTTTCCAGTGCTTCACAGGGATGCATCTCCATCTCGCCCCTGTACTACGGCACCAGTACACCTGGCCAGAGGGCATTTGAGGGCTAAGATTCAACTGTGCCTTGCATCCAGGGCAGAGCTGCATCTGCCTAGAGGGTTCTGCTTGCCCTAATGCTTGCAGAGGCTCTGTATGAACTAGGGGTGACTATACCTGGTGCCGGCCCTGGTACGACTTGAGAGGCCAGAGTGGGGACCTGCCAGCCATCAGCCTGCTGAGCGCCTCCTTGCTCCGGGCTTCTTAGCCGCTCTCGGCTGCATGTGATGGAGACTTCTCTGCTTAACCCCGGGGTTAAGGACTCTGCCCTGTTTATCCACCAGCAATGGCCTCTAACCTCCTCGGCTTCCTTCCTGGCCCTCTCAACCCCACGCCCAGCTGCTGCCTGTCACCCACTGTCCTTCCTGACACACATATGAGTTTTATAAACTCCTTCTTGACTGAAGAGCCCCTTTAGAGAATTTAAAACGCCACCGCTCTCTCCTAATGAGAGAGGAGAAGAGATGCAAAAGCACTACATTCTCTAGAGCTTTCTTGTTGCGATCTGATGTCACTCCCTCTGGAACTATTTCTCTCCTCGCAACACACAAAATATTGTCTGGAGAGCATCACTACCTATTTTAGAATCATCTCCTTGAGCACTTCTAGGATTTCCAAACTCTACACAGTGTCAATACCATCGGCTTCAAAAGTTGGGGCTGGGGATGTAAACTGGAGCTGCTGCTGGACTTCATGTGTGCCAGATACTCAACATGTCCCCACCTCTGGGCTGGGCCCTGGCGAAGGAAGTAAAACAACTCAGGACAAGGACACTGCCCATGTCAGCCCACCCAGATGGAGTCACTGGTGCCCTGGTCATCAAAGAAGATGTCAGCTGGCCCAGATGCGTCATGAGGCCAGTTTGCCTTTCCCCATGGAGCATCCCAGGCACCCCTGAAAGTCCAGAGTTGCAACACTTAACACTCCCTACCCTGCCTTCCTATGGACCTAACCCCCTGGCTCCCTACTATTTGGAAACCAGCCCGCCTGGTAGCACCTGATGTCCACCTGCCCAAGGAGTAGAGCTTCACCTGCAGTGAAGGGGCTGCTCCTGCAGAACCTCCAGGTCATTGCTGCTGTGCTCTAGGCATCACCCACCATCCAAACACTCCCCATGTCTCATGCCGCCAGAGCCTCTCCTGCCTCTCCTGCACCCTCCCCATCATCCGGAGCCAGCCTCTATAACTGGGTCCCTTGCCTGCCCCACCCTGCCTGTCCCAGCTCCCTTCTCCTCCCCCACCAGCCTGTGGGGCTGAGGTCCCATCTAGTCTCCCTCCCAAAATGTTCTCTCATCTTTCACATCTCAGTGCACATGAGGCCTGAATTCAGGCTGCCTGCATCTCTTGCTTAGATTGAGAAAACAGCCTCTGACACATCTCCCGACTTCCAGTTATGCCCATGGAATACATCTTTTATAATAAAGCCAGAGGACTCTTTCTGAAACCACAGGCTGGCATGTCCTTCCCCACCTGGACCAGTTAGATGCCTGTCTTTCCATGGCCTTCATGCCACCCCTGACTGGCCCACTCACCTCACTTCTCTCACCCCTTCCTGCACATGCTGGGCCAGACTGAGCCATCCCTCCTCTGGCCCTGACTTTCTCTCACCTCTGGAGTGTTAAGTACTGGGTTCAAATCCCATTGCTAGGAGTTTGACCTTGTCATTTGGTGAGGTTAATCAGAAACCTAATTGACCAAGCAGATGCAAGCTTTTATATATATATACTGGATAAACAACAAGGTCCTACCGTATAGCACAGGTAACTATATTCAATATCCCATAATAAACCATAATGGAAAAGAATATGAAAAAGAATATATATATACATATATGTGGGTGTGGGTGTGTGTGTATATATATATATATATATATATATATATATATATATCTGAATCACTTTGCTGTACAGCAGAAATTAACACAACATTGTAAATCAACTATACTTCAGTAAAATAATTTTTAAAAAATAAACCTAATTGACCAGAAGAGGTGAATTTAGACTTGGAGGTTGAAGATAATAATAGTGATGATTATGATAGTAATAATGACAGCTAATGCTTAGATTGTGCAAATTAATTAAGCAAAATATTTAACCTCTCAAAGCCTCAGCTTCTTCATCTGTAGAATGGGGATGGTAGGGTTGATGTGAGGCTTAAAAGAAATAATGTCTGCAGAACCTCTATTTCGTGCCTGGAAATGGCAAATATTCAATAAAAGTGAGCTATTGTTATCATCTTGACAGATCGACTACCTGGAACTCTAGTCAGGCTCCCACTATTGCCTTGGCTGGACCTTCCCCTCCTCCACCTGCCTGGATACTTCCCGCTCATCTTTCAAGTCTTATTTTAGATGTCACTTCCTCCAGGAAGTCTTCTGGGACCCCTCTGGTTATGTATTGCTGCTCTGAGCCTTTTGTGGGGTGGACCTCTTATACTAAGTCCTGATGGTAGCTTACTTGTCTGCTCCTCCTGCTAGCCTGTGAGCCCATTGAGAGCAGGACCTGCGTCTTCCTGGCGTGGTCATCTCATACCTGGTACAATACCTGCAGCAGGTGAACAGGAAACATTTGGGGCCGGAACTAACAATGACCTAGCATGCTTCATGTCCACGCATGCTGGTCCCCAGGGCAGGACCAGCCCTGTCCTTGAGATCTTCTTCTTTTAGATGGGAAGGCAAGAATAATAAGCATCAAACACTGGTGAATGGTATAAGATGGTGGACGTGTGTGTTACAGAGCGAGCAGGACGGACAATCAGCCGGCCAAGTGCTCAGAGAAGGGAGCTATCATCACTGTCGGCCTATTGAATATTGTTTGAAATAAGTGGGCCATTGACTGGGACATGGAAATTGCTTTTGTCACACAGAAAGTTTCATTGCCCTGGTACTTGCCATAACAGGATTTGACTTATTATATGAAGTACTTATAGGACCTGTGTGATTCCTAAGCACTTACCATACACTTATGAAATGCATAGTGTAAAAAAAAAAAGTCCCAATCGTTCGAAGATTGGCAGCTCCAATTTTCTGCAGCAAGTCTTCAATTGTTCCCTGATCAACCTTCCAGTGAGGACTTGGGATTACAGCTTCACAGGCCCATCCAAAGTGGGTTCGGGCCTCTGGCCAGGAAGAAGAGTGCCTGCTGTGACATAGGTGGGCCCACCTGTCTGGAACGAGGCCTCTGTTTCTTTTCTGAGGACAGGAGAGGCTGGTACATCTCAGCACTGACTCTGGGTAAAGGTAGATTCCCATCCACCAGTTCCTCCCCCACTTGCTGAGGGATAACACCATGCTCCAGAAAGAGGCTGCTACTCTTCTGTCTCCTGCAGGAAATGAACCCCATGGGCCATTTCACACACCTCTGCTGGGGACTTCGGGGGCACCAAAATGTAGGCAGTTCACACTGCAGATCAGCTGTCCCTGTGCCAATGGGCACTCAGTACCCAACCTTACCATTCTGTTTGGTGTGACTTGTCACATGCTGCTGGCCCAGCAACCAGGCTTTCTTGTTACCTAGCTTGGTCCCAATGTGCTGTCACCCACAGTCCATATTCTGCCCCCTCATAGATCAGCGCCAGGCACATAGCAAGCACCGCCCAAGTGTGAGCTGCCACCAGCATCCTTATCATCATCATCTTCTTCAAAATCCAGATCTAAATTCATCTCTTCTGAGTAGGTTTCTGAGTGCCCCTAATGATAATGGATTATTCTTATTTGGAATTTTTAGTTTGCAAAGCACTTTCACACATATTATCTTATTTCAGCCTCACAGCAAATCCGGGAAGGTAAAGAGCTGGGACAGGGAGTGTCATTCACATTTTCCTAACGGTGACAAGAGTTTCTGAAAAGTCAAGTGCCTTTGCTCGAGTCACATGGGCCGAAGTCAGTGACTGTGCTGATCTCAAACACAGAGCTCTGACTCTTGAGATGCACACTCTTTTTAGACCATGATTCACAGTAGGAAATAAATTTTGTCAAGGCCCAGTACAAACACACACACACAGACAGCAAAAAACTGAAACAAAATTTCATAAAACGATATTTCTCTTACTACATGCAAAGTGCCCCCTCCCTTCCCCCTCCTCCCCTCCCCTCCCCTCCCCTCCCCTCCCCTCCTCTCCTCTCCCCTCCTTTCCCCTCCCTTCCTTCTCTGTCTAGTCTCTCCCCACGAGTAGGGCAAACCTCCTCTTTTACTCCATATCTAGGGCTCTTCCCACCCCTTTCTCCCACCCCCAGGTCTGCTTCTCACCTGAATTTTTTTCTCTTCACCCACTTCTTCAACCCTGATTCACTACCTCGCACTTGTCTGTATGTTGCTTGGCAAGTATTTTAAAGCCTGGTCGTGTCACTCCCAATATAGATTATAGAGGAGGTGAGGTCAGGGACTGTTTAATACTGTCTCTGCACCCCTCGCGATGGCAGCTCGGGCCTGAGCCCACAGAGAGGGCTCCACGCTGTCTGGTGGGCTGCAGCCCCTCCTCATTCCTCAGCACGATGGTCCGTGGAGAACCTGCCCGGCTGGTCCAGCTCTCCCCCAGGGCTTTTTGAAGGACCTTGGCTGGACTCTGACAGGTGTGTATCTCACTGATTAATTTAGGCCCCTTTCAAACCTTGACACCAGCTGGCACCAAATGTTTATCGGCCAGAAGGTATTGGAAACGCAGCATCTAGCGATAGCAGGACTCCGGCCAGATGGAGAAGGAGAGAAAGGACGACGAGGGAGGGGTGGGGGAAGGGAGGCCCCAGGCTGAGTTTCAGCTTCAGGACGACTCTCAGGGTGAGATACAGGCGGTTCCGCGTGGGACATTCACCAAGGTGATCCTCCTGTCGCCTCCTCAGCAGAGCAAACTTGGGTGCGCTCAGCGCTCAGCTTTGCCCCCATGGAAACACTCACACACCCCCGCCTCTTCCCCAGCCAGCCTCCACTGGGAGGGTCCCAGGACCGAGACTGCTCATCTGGGCAGGGCTTCCCAAAGGCTCCCACGAAGACTTGTGCACCTTCGCCGCAGCCTGGTGAGGGAGGTGTTAGTACCTCTTGGCTCAGACAGGCACACTGAGGCTGTTCAGTGATATCGAAAAAGCAGTGAAGAGCAGAGGTCAGGTGCCCTTTGCTCTCAGAGCTACATCTGCTTAGAGCTCTGGGTCTCAACTTGGGGGCAAAGAAAATAATTCTACTGCCCGGGTCCGACCCTCAGATTTTCTGACTTCACCAATGTGGGTGTGGCCTGGGAACCCACCATGTGTAGGAACCACGAATGTGCAACAAGGTTAGGAGTGATGATTTAGATGTTATTAGAAGGGGGGGGTGTGCCTGTGTGTGTGTAAAAGCATCTTCCCGGGTTGATACCAGCACAGTTGTAGCCAACGGATTCAGTGACCTTGGGCCCTCAGGGCACCAGGTGAATTGAGATGGCTCTGGGGTCTTGCCCCTGGAAGGGGAGAAGCTGCACCACCATATCCCACACTGTCTCTGGAATGCCATCGTGTTTCTGTGACTGCTCTTATGTCCCCAGTGAGTCACAGTCACAGTCACAACCTGTGCAGGAGAACTACAAATCAGATGGCAAGCGTCCTTCTTACATCTTAGCTTCTTCCTCCAGGAAACTCATAAAGACACTAAGCTCAGTGAGGGCAGACAACCGGTCCCAGTCATCATTACCTGTGTCGTGGTACCAAGGAGGGGCTCTGCAAATCTTGGTGGAATGTTGAGTGGAGGAAACCCAGTGGCCAAAAAACCTGCTTCGCCCTGTTTTACAAACAGGGAGATGGAACTGGAGAGGGAAGGGTAGTGATGATAATAACGTGTGGAGTCATTGATGGGCCAGCCACAAAGTGAGATGCTCTTCCTACATCAGCTCCCCTAATCTTCCAATTGCCCTGTGCCTAGGCATCATTAGCTCCCATTTTACAGATGAGGAAACTGAGGCTCAGAGAGGTCAAAATTTTTGCCAGAGGTTACACAGCAAGTAAAGGATCAGATACTCTGTGCCAGGCTTCCCCAGAGCTTTTATTTATTTATTTATTTAGGCTGCGCCAGGTCTTAGTTGTGGCACGTGGGATCTTCATTGCGGCATGCAGGATCTTTTAGTTGTGGCATGCAAACTCTTAGTTGCAGCATGCATGCGAGATATAGTTCCCTGACCAGGGATCGAACCCGGCCCCCTGCATTGGGAGCGCAGAATCTTACCCACTGGACCACCAGGGAAGCCCCTATGAGTGACTTTAAATTCTTGGTTTTCCCCTTTTCACCAGCTTCTGCATGATTAATAAATTTCAAAGCAAATCATGCAGGGATCAGCGTAGACCTCTTATTTCGATAAACAATGTCTTCTCTGGAAACAGCGGAGAGTGGTCTTCGGGGAGCAGTTGCCCGGGCTGCAGGAATAAGGGGGAGTCTATTACCGAGAAGAACCCACACGCAGCCCCTGGGGACCGGCTGCCTCTGACCTCAGCATCCTTTATCATCTCTAATTTCTGGGATTCTGGGATTCCGCGATTCCGCGTAAGCCTCATTCCTCATGCAGTGCCCTGAATCACTCCTGAGCTGAACTTTCGCTAAAGAATGTCAAGATGTTCAATCACGTCCGGTGGTGATTAGGAAGAAGGCGTGGAACAGCCTGTTTCTGAGTCCCTGCTCTCCTGGGAGCAGGGCTGGAAACGGATGTGAGGATAAAGTCGGGTCTTGTCCAGGACCTGCGCTTGCACAGCCAGAATGCCAGCACTCTTTTGACCCCTCGGAGCCCCCGTTGACCTGGCCAAGGATGTGCTGACCAGCAAGCAGGTGGCCCCTGCCCTGGAAAACTGCTATTTTTCACTCCCTGCTTGTTCTCTCGTTGCCTGCTTTCTGTTAGGCTCTGACTTCTCTAGTAGGTCAAAGGCGAGTGAATTCAGATTCAGAGTGAGATTAAAATGTATTTTAGAAGCCAGACAGGGATGGGTTTAAGTTGAATTCAGGACTGTGTGGAGGGAGTAGCAATGGCATTTTCTACAAGCTGGGGTCGCTCTCCGAGCTCTGAAGGTGGGCAGTGGCCAGGCCTGCCCACTGGGCAGGAAGATTCCTGGAGTTGAGCTTGAGCCTTGAGTTCAAAGCTAGTCGTTACTTGGGGAACCTTGGGAAAATGACTTTGCATCTCTAAATCTCAGTTTAATTATCTATAAAGTGGACTTAATAATAAATACTACCTCAACTAATTAACATGGGAACCACTCAGCACTCTGTATGTGACAGCACTTTGACAAGTGAAATATACTATCCAAATGGCAGTTAGGCTTTGTACTTTCAAAGTGCCTCCCTGATTAAAAATCCCTTCTCCTGGAGTGGGGTGAGGACATTCCCGCATGCTGGATTCCTTCTCCCCCTTTTACCAGGACCCTTGTCCGTGGTGAGTGTTCAGGCAAGAATGAGGGCGTGGTAGGGACGGGGCCAGGGGAACCCTCAGGTCATTCAGGCCTCCCGGCAACCTTAAATCACAATCTTCCTCTTGGTGGAAGAGACTCAAATCACGTGAGAGGCCCTGGGAGAGGGGGGGGGGGGTCCAGAGCAAGGAGGTGTGGGGTCCCAGTGCCTGCTTAGCCCCCATCCCAGTCCAGCAGAGTCCCTGGCCAGAGCCTTCAGAAGCTGCTGCAGCTCCAGGAGGGAGGCCCTCCCAGCACCGCGTAGCTGGGCCCTGAGCCTCTCTCCTGAATAAATGCCCACCATGAGGTTACACCTGCACCCTTGACCTTTGGAGGGTCCCAACAAGTCTGAATGGATTCCTGAGGGGCAAGTAGCCAAGGGCAGCTGCGTGTACATGGGTGGGTGTACTCGGCTAATTCCAGACACCCTTGCTCTCTTGTAGTTCATGCACAGGTGCCAGCTCCACACCAGGTACCAGGTGTGCTCCCGGGGCAGAGGGGATGGGCTAGAGGCCCATCCCGGAATGGGTTTCCACCTACAAGTGGCCTCCCTTGTGGCTGCTGGGGAGGAACGCAGAAAGAGCAGGTATAATGGGGAAACGCCAAGTTATGAATGACTCTAGAGGCTGTAATTAACTGGTTCTCAGCTGCTGTATTTTAAGACACAAATATTGTCACCAGACTTTTCACAGCCACCCCAGAAGCTTGCTCCTCTCAGGAGGTGGGACTTCCCTGCTCAGGTAGAGCTAGGCATCCAGGACGACCTGTGTCTTACAACTCCCTCTTCGTTGCTGAAAACCGGCTGAAGAGGTATCATGGGGCTGGGAGCCTGGATCCCCACCCTTCACAGACCTGCTGGGTGACTGGAGGCACCCGGCATCCACGGGGCCCCTTCCAAAGCCCAGAAACAGCCAGGATGGGCTCCTTCCCGCTGCAGAGCAAGAAAGGGCGCACCTCGGTGGTGGTGAGTTCTTTTCTCAGGCAGAGTGTGAATTCATGAGTCAGAGAAGTGGAAGAGTCTTTAATGCTCTTGACTCTGCTACCTCATTGTGTAGGTGAGAAAAATAAGGCATAGAGAGAGCACTGACCTGTCTAAAGCCAGACGGCTGGTGTGGAAGAACCAGGAAGCAAACTCAGGGCCTTTGGCTGCGGGCTGGCTCTCAGGAAGCTGAGGATCATTCCCACCCGAGGAATGTGGGGCAGCCATGTAGACACACTGGGCCCAGGATAGCCTTGAACTCTGAGATTCTGGACCTCACGAGAGATGTCCAGATTCATGGAGATATATGGCGTGTTTATCACCCCAACGACAATTTACTGGCTTAAAGCAATTTTCTATTATCTTTCATAGTTGACCAGGCTCAGCTGGACGGTTTCTGTTGGGGCCTCTCACACAATTACTGTCAGATGGAGGCTGGATGGGTTTGGCCAGCCCAGACGGTTTCTTCACTCACGTCTGGTGCCTCAGTCAGGATGGCTGGAACAGCTGGAAGAGCTGGAGACTGGCTGGGCTTCTCCACACACTGGCTTGGGCTTCCTCACAGCATGGCCGTCTCAGCGTACTCAGACTACTTACATGGTGGCTAGCTTCCCCCAGAGAGAGCACTCTAAGATGCCCGGAGGAATCGGCCAGACTGCTAGGGCTCAGCTTCAGAAGTCACATGGCATCGCATCCGCCACAATTCGTTGGTCAACAGCAAATTACGGGGCTAGCTCACATCCACGGGAAGGGGCCACACGAGGGCGTGAATGCCGGCAGGCATCACTGGAAACCAGCTCTTGCAATAAGAAACACAGAGGCTAGAATAAATAAAAAGGGAGTGGCCTTTTGTCTCACCAGGGAAAAGGTTTTCTACATAACTTGGATCCTTAATTGATATTTTGCTCAGGGCCTCCCTCTTTCTACTCCTAACTTCCCCTCCCCCAGCCTCCTATCTCCTTCTGCTGGGTCCCCAGGGCCACCTCATTTGGCTTAGTGGAAAGGAAATGGACTTTGAAACGAGACAGCTATGCTTTTGAATCTCAGTGCCATTACTTATTAGCTGTGTGACCTTGAACAGTTCAAGCCTCAGTTTATCCATCCTGAAAATGGGGGAAAAATAATAGCAGTGACCGACCGTCTTATCTCCTTAGAAAGTGGTTGAGATAGTGAAGGGTGCTCACACATGGGCACAGTCCCAGCACAGGTAAATCCCTCTGTGAGGGTCCCCTTCCTCACTGACTCATCTCAGAGGACCCAGAACCTGGAGGCAGCAGATGCACAGAGGTCCCTCACCAACGTACCCACAGCTCTTTCTTGATGGATATCAGACAGAACCTCCTCCACCATCGGCTGCCCCCCATCCCTGCCACCAAAAGCAGCCTGAGGAAAAAGGGAAAATTCGGCCTCTTCACGGGTTGTTTGCTTCCCTCCATGCCAAACAACCCGGTTTGACAGACTTCTCCCTGTCTGAAGTATCAGGCTATCTGAGAGCTGCATTAGACCCAGCTTGAGTAAATGTCATTTATTTTGGAACTACTTCCTGGTTTCTTTTCGTTCGGAGGAATCTAGTCTCGGTGTCAGAAAACCTGGTTTGAGTCCTAGCTCTGCTAGCAACTTGCGCTGCGGTCCTGGCCAAATCTTAAAGCTCAGTTTCCTTATCTGAAAGGTGGGGATGCTAATAATTACTTCTTTCAGAAAAAAATGAGACAGTGTATTTGAGAGGGACTTGGGGACTACAGAGTGCTATATGAACACATGGGATTTTTACTATCAAAACCACTGTTTGGGCCCAAGCTGACGAGAAAGAGAGGAAGGAGAGAGGGAGGGAGGGAGAAATCATCACAATAACCTTAGAAAATAAGTTACTGTGGGAATTCCCTGGTGGCGCAGTGCATACGAATCCACCTGCCAATTCAGGGGACATGGGTTCAATCCCTGGTCCGGGAGGACCCCACATGCCGTGCAGCAACTAAGCCCGTGTGCCACAACTACTGAGCCTACACTTTAGAGCCCACGAGCCACAACTACTGAGCCCACACGCCACAACTACTGAAGCCCGTGCGTCTAGAGCCCATGGTCTGCGACAAGAGAAGCCACCGCAATGAGAAGCCCGTGCACCACAATGAAGAGTAGCCCCCACTCACAGCAATTAGAGAAATCCTTTGCAGAGCAAAGAAGGCCCAACACAGCCAAAAGTAAAAAAAAAAGAAAGAAAGAAAATAAGTTACTGAGATTATTCCCATTTTACAGATGAGAAAACTGAGCCACAAAGGCATGCAATAGCTTCCCCAAGTTCACACAGCATGTGGTAGAGCTCCAGAACTAGAATTCCCAATGCTGTCCCTGTGGGTCCCACCTGTGCCGGGCCCTCAAGATAGAAGATGAGAAAGACCCCGTTCTTGTTCCCAGGCAGCTTACCTCCTGGGAGAAGAGGATTCAAGCTGGAATGCTTGTCTTTGACTCGCTATTAGAGACAATTCTGGCCTCCAGGAGAGTTTTTCTTGGCAGTGACCCACCGAAAGGAGAAGTTATCAACAGAGAAAAATAGCCATTACGGATTTGACCAGAGCAGAACATTTTTAAATGTATCCATCCACAAAATTACATTTTTGAGAAGATAGTCTGTGTTTGCTGAACAGCTGAGAATCTGAAAAAAAAAATACTACCCATGACACAGAAGAAAAATATTATGAATGTGTTCGCAGTGCTCTATGATTTTAAAAATGACTCCAGCAATTCTCATCATGTTTCACATGAAATGGGAAGGCAAGGGAAGCTGTCTTTGCAGGACGCTCTTTGTGTAGGGAGCACAGGGGTGCTGGGTGCTTCCGCTCTACTGTTCACGGCCCCTCCTTCAGAGCTGGAGCCCTGTCCTGGACCTTGAGGGTCACCCTTCTCCTACAGCCCCTCTCTGCACCCCGAGCTTCAGGTTTCCTCCCCTTCGCTTCTTATCACCGTCGTGCACACTGGCTTTAGCCAACAGAGAACAAATAACTTTTTGCACATTTCAGCCTTCCTGCTCAGACCATCCACAGGAGTGATGGGAACAAGGGACAAACTCCCACGGGAACTGAGTCCTCCTATGTGTCAAGCACGGTGTGATGTGCTGTGTATTCATGATTTCATGTCATCCACAATTAGTGCTATTATTGTTTCCATTTTCAGATGTGGAATGGAGGCTTGTAGAGCTTAACTAATTGGCCCAAACCTACACAGCCAATCAATGGTGGCACCAGGATTCAAACCCAGGTCTGTCTGACTCCACAGCTCATGTCCTTAACCATCATGCTACACTGTCCCTACTCAGAAGAAGGCAGACTCAAATTATTTTTAAATGTTTTATTGAAGTGTAATCCACTTAACCATATTACATCGGTTTCAGGTGTCAGAATAAAACTATTTTAGAAGGCATCAGTACATTTGTCTGGTGACACGAGGTGTAGAGTAACTTCATTCATTCAATCATTCTTTTCATTTATTGGTTCATGAATCCATGTATTGAATCCTTTGACATATAATAGCTATACATCTAGGAGTATATTTCTGCCTAGTGCCTGAAAGTGTGGGCTCTGGGGTCAGACCACAAGAGTTCAAATCCCAGCTTCCCCATTTACTAGCTCTGGGACTTTGGGCAAGTTCCTTAATCATTTTGTGCCTTAGGTTTACTCGTTTGTAAAATGGGATAATACTAGCTTCCTCCCAGGGCTGCTGAATAGATTAAACAATACATATACAACACTTAACTTGCTGTGTGCAAACACGTAACACAGTGTCTGGCACACAGTAAATATACCAAAATGTTAGCCTTCATTTTTATTCCCCATAATAGGTACAGTGCTAGGCACTGCCCCAAACCAAAAAACTATGGCACAAGAGTGAAAAATGACTTTATTCCCTGAGTCTTAGGGTAGCATTAAAACTTTGGAGGGCTTCCCTGGGGGCGCAGTGGTTGGGAGTCCGCCTGCCGATGCAGGGGACACGGGTTCGTGCCCCGGTCCGGGAGGATCCCACATGCCGCGGAGTGGCTGGGCCCGTGAGCCGTGGCCGCTGAGCCTGCGCGTCCGGAGCCTGTGCTCCGCAACGGGAGAGGCCACAACAGTGAGAGGCCCGCGTACCGCAAAAAAAAAAAAAAAATTTAAAAAAAAAAAAAACAAAAAAAATCTTTGGAATGATGGGGTGCTGATTGGATTTTGTTTTAGGATTTTTCATCTGGTTGTGCATAAGTTGGATCAAAGGACGGGGAGACTGGCTAAGAGACTGCAGTAATAGTGCCAGTGACAGCTCATTCCAATATGGTAGCATGGACAGAAGACAGGACAGGATGTGGTGACTTATTGGACTAAGGCTGTCATATAGTGGGGAGCAGTGTCCTAGAAGAGTGAGGTTTCTAGCCCAGAAAGTGGGAGAACTCAGAGGCCACCAACAGAAACAGGGAACAGAGGAGGAGAGGCCACTGGGAGGAAAGATATTGATGAAGTCTCTACCTTTGCAGAACCAGGACGGGGAGGCTGCCCTTGCCTGTTCAAGGCTTTGGACTGTTGTCTGGACTCTTTACCTCTTGGGAATCGGTCAAAAGACAACCCCGCGCAGAGGTTGGGCCATGACCAGAGTCCCTCTGGAGCCCCCCAGGGTAGACCCAACTTGGAACTTGGCTTTCCTACCACTAACCTTGTGTTTTATCCATGTAACCCAGCTGTCATTTTTTTGCTCCTTGCTGCCCTGTCTGCCTTTCATATTTTTGGATCAGAAGCCAATAAAGGGAAAGCATTATTGAGACCTCAACCTGCTGCACTAGAGTGAGAGGCCCCTTTCAGGCCCAAGGAGGTACAGGGGCCAGGACTAGAAAGCCCAGTAAGGAGTCACCTGCAGCTCCACCCCCTTTGCCCCCCAAAGAGAAAGGGCTCACACCCTGCTGGGAGAGTGTCACGGACAGTGGGTAGTCAGGTGTAGGGGTGGGGCTGAAGTTGGAGCCGCTGAAGGGCCAAGGGCTGAAACTTCAGGTCCAGCGCAGGGGATGGTAGACTGAGGACACCGGAGAGAAGCAGCTCTAGGTTATTGGATCCCCAGGCATGGTGAGAGAGGGAGCTAGCATCTCAAGATGCCCCCTTCACTTTCTTTATATCCCCAATCCCTAGCGCAGCACCTGGCACTTAGTAAATGCTCGATCAATCTATTGACTGAATGAAGAAATGAATGAACAAATGCCAGATTCCCAATCCTTTTCCACTTGCAGTGGGAGCAGGACTGACTGCCCACTTGGCCCTGAGTAGGGAGGGAGGCGTGAGAAGCAGCCTCTGACTGTTGATGAGCTAGAAGCAGAGCCTCCATTCTGAGGGGTCCGTAACAGTGGGAGGATGCTGCAGCATTGTCCATGGCAGGGACGGCCGGGGTGGGGACGCCGCCAGGCTGTCTGCCAAAGAAAGTCAGCTGCTGGCCAGCTTGGCTCCCCAGCCAGAGGTTGCAGACCCTGGGATAGATGGCAGCATTGGATATGCAAATCTATGCAAATGGTGTCACAGAAACGCTCTCAGGTTCCCAGAGAAAGGCTGTTAATATCCACCACTGGGCAGCTGGCCTCTGGCAGCAAGTCATTATATCACCATCCTGTGGCAAACATCCCCAAACCTCCCTAAAATCCTGCTCTATGTAGGTCTCACTTCAGGCCACTGGAGACAGAAGGATGGAGCAGCAATTGAATTTCAAATGTGCTGTATTGTTTGATCTACGCTGATGTGTCTGAGATGAGCCAGTGACCCCAGATCAGGGTCTGAAGAGCCAGCCATGGGCAGTGTGAACTCTGGGCTTTTCTCTGAGGATGAATGGAAGCTCGGGGCTTGGGGGTTCCGGACTCCTGAGGGAGGATGAGACAGAGGAAAAGGCCAGGGAGGCTGGGGTTCAGAGCTATTTCACCTTCACCCCAAAGCCAAAGAGGAGGTGGGCTTGAGGTCAGAGCCAGGACCTTGCAGTTGCAGAGGCCAGAGAAGATGAGGTGAGATGGCTGAGCTGAGGGAGTCTTAGCAGAGGAGGAACTAGAGGCTGGAGATGGCAGAGGCCGGGAGAGGTGGGTGTGCAATGAGCTCCACCATGCAGATAATGGAGGGCCCGGGACTCCCTCATGTGCACTCACTCCCTCATTCATTCTTTCCATGGCTGTCACTGTGCTCACTGCTGGGGAAGGTGCAACGAACATCTTGTGGACCTGTGGGCTGGTGGGAGAATGGATGTTAAGCAAATCGCTAAGGGTACTAGGTCAAAGGGGAGGTGGGATGCCACAGAGAACAGGCATGTCCAATCTAGTCTCAAGCGGTGAGGAGGGCTTCCTGGGGGGCCTGAGGCCCAAGTTAGGACCTGGCAGATAAATCAGAGTTAACTAAATGGGAGGCTGGGATGAGGGTCCGGCAGGGAAGCATTCCAGGCAGAGGGACGTAAGTGCAAAGGCCCTGGGGTGGGAAGAGGCAGGAGGCTCCCTGGAAGCTGAAAGAGGACCCAGGTGGCTGAGTGAGGGGGAGGGGTACAGGGTGAGGGTCAAGGGTAGGCAGAGGCCAGGATACAGTATAGGCCACGCTCAGGACATTGGGCTTGATCCTAAGGCAGTGGGAAGCCGTACAAAGGTTTTTTTTAAAATCAAGGGGGTGCTGTGATCAGATTGATGACTTCAAGATGTCCCTGTAGCTGCTGGAGAATGAAGAGGGGACAGGGAAAGCTATAAAAATAGTGTCCTTGAATGGCCTATGCAATGTTGCTGTGGTTGTTGTAGATTGAGGGGTGCTGCTGGACGTGAGAAATAAGAACTTGGATCTTAGGAACAAGGTCCTGAGAGAAACCTCTTCTTCCGTGTCCCCTGGTGGTGGCATAAAAAATTATCCACGGTCCCTAGCCAGAAGACCAACTACGCCCAAATCTGCTGTCCTTTTGTCTTCTTTGCTCCCACTCAGGGTAGGAGGGAGGGGGACTTGCCTGCCTGTCTGGCCCCCTGTCCTGGATCCTGCTGTTTCTCTTCGCACAGGGCATCTCCCTGGAATCACCCCTCTGACACTCACCTATGGTGGAAATCACCTCTCCAAGTACCCGTCCCGGGGTCACACACAACCCCCCCAAGAAGGACCTGGGAGGTGGGCGGTGGGGGAAAGAACCAGCCCAGATTGACCTCCATTGTCTGCTCTCCTTCCTTTGTGACTCGGGTGTTTATCCTTCCCAGGGTCAGCCCTGCTGCTCCAGGTACTTTCCACGCTCCTGCCAACAAACAGAGACTGCAGAGGGGCAAGACTGGCTTTCAGGGAAGTACTGGCCAGCAATATTTTACTCTGTAGTTGTAGACAACACAGACAGGGGTGTCTATGGGCCATAAAAACAAGAGGCAACATGTGACACTTAATTCAAGATTAAAAGAAACCGTCCACTGGAGCTGACTGTGCTCGTCCAGATGTTACCAGAAACAGCTGTATACCATCTGCCAGTGGGTACCACTGGCTGGAGCAGCTCTCCCTAAGACCCTGGCTTTGCTCTTCTCCATGGCAGGAAGGCAGCACTGAGGTTGGAGGCCAACCCATGTGACAGGGAGGGCGGAGACCCAGGCTGCAGCAGCCTAGGGGAGCAGGCGGTGTCTCCTCCCCCTCCCCACCCCCCAGGCTTTGTTTATGCTAACAAAGGCGAGTAATGAATTACTGATAAGTGGCCTCTTTTAAAGGGAAATTATTCAAGAAAGCAGGTGAGATTCTACAGACATTCATCTTCCCAGCTCCGTGAAGCTGGCTCGAAGAGGGGGAAAGGTAAGGGAGATGATTCATGACCGTGGCCCTCCATCCATCACTCGGGGTGTCCTCAGGAATGGGGAAGCAGGATTGATGGGCCCCGGGTCCCAGGTTGGCAGTGTGCTGGGAATCCACTGGCTCCATCTCATTAGCCGGGGCAACAAGGCCACGAATCACTGGGACTTGAGTACCTGGCACCAACTTGATGTCAAGGGCCAGTCACCGAGAGCATCAGGAGGAGATGGGTTCACTTTGCCAGAAAATGCCCTCAGCCCTGTGCAGGTTGATCCTGGAGAGGGGGATGCCTGCTGAGGGATCGTGCAGGAGGCCATGAGTGCTCACTGGTCTGGGGGTCAGGAGGCGAGGCCCGGCTCTGCCTCTTTCCCCTCCTGGCCCCAGTTTCATAAAATGAACAGATTAGAAATCACAGACCCCTGGGCTCCATGGGCTATATTCAGATTTGTTTTCTTGCACCTGCATGGCGTCGGACCATATCGTGTTTTAAATCCGATTTGGGGGAATTCCCTAGCAGTCCAGTGGTTAGGATGCCGCGTTTCCGCTGCAGAAGGCACGGGTTCGATCCCTGGATGGGGAACTGAGTTTCTGCATGTGTGGTGCAGCAAAAAAAAAAAAAATCTGAATTTGTTGTCAACTTTAAAAGAAAACTCAGATAACTGGCTTCCTTGGGGAAAATATCCAATCTAGCAATTAACTGGGGCTGAGTACAGCTGCTCCCCTGATGAGGCAGGCACCCCCCCGCCAACCTTTGCCATCCAGCCCCCATTCCCTCATCTCTGACTTTGTACCGCA
This sequence comes from Kogia breviceps, assembly GCF_026419965.1. Taxonomy (NCBI): domain Eukaryota; kingdom Metazoa; phylum Chordata; class Mammalia; order Artiodactyla; family Physeteridae; genus Kogia; species Kogia breviceps. Next base: position 108,340,501 of record NC_081316.1, on the reverse strand, counting down.
GTCCATTCTCTCAGCCGCATCTGTCTCCAGTTTCTAAAGGCTTGGCTGCTCCCAGCCCCAGGGATGGCCTCCGCCAGACTTCACTCAGGTAAAGCCAGACAGTGCATTGCTTGATGCTTGCCCTGTGTGCCGTGGGCCCCCTGCCCCACGTCCTCGGGCTTCCCCATTGATGTGAAGGTGCGGACCCCACTCAGCAGCCACATGTGCGCAACCTAAAAGGGCTGGGGAGTTAATGCTCAGAGAGCCAAAACTTTGATCGGTGGAAAGTGGAGGCTAGTGGAAGATTCTTCCTTCTGTCTCCCTCCCAGGAGGTGCTCCTGAGACATATAACTTCTTGAAATGGTCTTGCAGTATTGAGCAGTCAGTTGCACGTGGCAGACGCTAGCTCAGCCGTGTGTCCCCATAGTGGCTCTCCAATTCCCTGCCTCCCTTTCCCCCCCTCCCCCAGGGATTGCACTCCTTAATAAAGGGGACCACACGGGCCTTTGCCTCAGGCCCTGCCTGCCGGGAAGCCCAGGTGAAGACACTGGTATCAGGAGGGACCCTGGACAGCAGCCCCTCTAGGTGGGATTTTAGAAGTGGATTACTGGCTGGGGTTCTGGCATTAAGAACCCCATCGCTAGGGATCGGTAGGATGGTAATAACCCTGGCATCACAATGATGAAAGCTCTCACGTGTGGTACCCCGGGCAGAGGTGCAGGTGCAAGCTGAGACCTTGGGCTACGCAGTGGCCGTGGTGTCTGGACAGCATGGCGATCATAACGCTTGTGGAACAGGATCCTTTCGGTCTGCTGCATTTCGAAAGCCTCGAAAAAAAAGAAAAGTTAGGCTCTTGCTAACTCGAGAATGGGCCCCGGAAACCTGGGATGGGAATGAATGTGTGGGTAAGACTGAGAATCTCAAATCGCCGGGGCCCTGGACCCTTCAGGCTGGCAGATGCAGTCGTCTTCCCCTTGACAGAGAGGGAAAACTTCTCTGGCTTGGAGAACGTGCAGTGACTTCCTGAGGCAGGTGCCTCCCAAGATGATTCTTGTTCCTCAAAATCTTCCTCGTCCTCCCCACCATTTGTTGCCTCCAGGCCGATGACCTGGATCAAGTCTCAGTACAGCTTGAGCTGGAAAGTACAGCCCTGTTTCAGAAGGAAATAGCTTATATGGGGAAGTAATTGTAGGCTGTGACCCCTGGGAGCCGCCAGAACTAGGGAAGCACGGGACACGTGGACTCGAGGGTGTAGGGCAGAGGAGGTGGGAGGGGAGAGAAGGCTCCAAGGGAGAATTTACTGATATGGGAACACTCACCTTGGACTCAGGATCGAGTGTTAGGACCCAGAGTTGGTCATAACAGTATGATGGGATGGCTTCTTAGGACCTGGCCATGGCAATGGGCTATGAAAAATGAGTAGAAATGCCAGAACTTCCTCGGCACAGCATTGAAGAGGGGTTGGAAGGTTCAGAAAGGTGAGGTTTTTAGAATGGGCTTTCTAGGTACGACCTGGGAATTTACCAGTTGACAATTGTTATAGGTTGAATTGTGTCCCCCAGAAGATACTCTGAAACCCTAATTCCCAGCACCTGTGGATGTGGCCTTGTGTGGAAACAGGATCTTTGCAGATGTAACCAAGTTAAAATGAGGTCATTAGGATGACCCTTAATATGACTTGTGTCCCTATAAGTAAAGGAGAGGACACACAGAGAAGCAAAGGCAGAGACTGGAGTTGTGTGGCCGAAATCCCAGGACCTGGAAGAGGTAAAGAAGGATCCTCACCTAGGGCTTTGGAGGGAGCCTGGCCCTGCCAACACCTTGATTTCAGACTTGTGGCCTCCAGAACTGTGAGAGAATAAACCTCTCTCGTTTAAAGCCACCCAGTTGTGGTACTTTGTTATGGCAGCCCTAGGCAACTACTACTGTTGTTGTCTCCAGGGGTCCCCAGAGGAACCTCCCTCACAAAGGCAATAATAAGGGAGGCCCTGGTGGGGCAAGGGTGAGGGGACACCAGCCCTTGCAGAAAGTCCATGGTGGCTGCCCTCAGCAGGCTGGGACTGATGGTGGAAGCTGGCTGTCTGTTCCCAATGGGTCTGATAGGATTCTGCACCAGCAGAGGCCAGGTGGTGGCACTTCAGCATGAGAGGGACATGGGCAGCAAGGTGACAGTAGCAACCAGGGTACCTTGACGTGCAGGGGTTCTCGGCAATGGCCAGTCAGCCATGGTGTGAGAAAGATGGACAACGAGTGAGGGTGTTGCTGAACGTGTTTCATGGTTTTTTTTTTTTTTTTTTTTTTTTTTTTTTTTTTTTTTTTTTGCGGTACGCGGGCCTCTCACCGTTGTGGCCTCTCCCTTTGCAGAGCGCAGGCTCCGGACGCGCAGGCGCAGCGGCCACGGCTCACGGGCCCAGCCGCTCCACGGCATGTGGGATCCTCCCGGACCGGGGCACGAACCCGCGTCCCCTGCATCGGCAGGCGGACTCTCAACCACTGCGCCACCAGGGAAGCCCCATGTTTTAAAATATGAAGAAATGGGGAGCAGAAGGGTGACATGGAACCCTCACTCTTACACTTACACCCTCACCCTCACACTTACACCTGGTTTCCAGGTGTAAGTCAGTTCACAGGCCCCGAGTCCACTGATAGAAAGGGAAGAGGGTCCTCCTGAGGAAGGACCATACAAGGCCATCACAGCCGAGATGAGAAACATTCCCCTGATCCTTTCCCAGAGGACCCACAGCCATTTGCTAAAGTAACTACATATGGAAGGAAGGACAGTACCTACATTTCCAAGGGCTGTTAGTTGCAGGTACTGGCCTAACTCTGACAGCAAGGGATCCTACCTGCCATCATGGGCTTCCAGCTAGCGAGGAGGCATCTTGGAGCAAAGGTGGCAAAGGTACATTGGTCCAAGTCAGTCTTCTGGAGGATCCTGGGCCAACCCTGGGGTTATTTCCCTGTCCCTGAGTGCGTAACTGGAGCGGCGATACCAAGGAGCTGGCAGAAACCTCACATTTGGCTCCACAGATGTGAATGAGGACCATTATTGTAGGATGGGCCAAGTGGGAGGCCCCGAAACTACCCTCCAGCTCAGGGCCAGCCAAGAGAGTAAATCAGAAGAATTATTGCCACATTCTGGGAGAAACTGCAAAGATTAATGCCTCCATTAAAAACTTAGAGGATGTAGAGTTTGTGCTTCCCGTCATAGACTCATTCAGTTCACCATTCTGGCCCTGCTGAAGCCAAATTGATCACAGGGTATGACCGTGGCCAAGCATAAACTTAAGCAGGTGGCAACCCTGATTGTAGCTTCTGTGCCAGATGTGGTCATTTTACTAGAGCAGGTCAAATAGCTTCTGACATTAGTATGAGGCTACCGATCAAGCAAATGCCTTCTTCTCCATCCATAGGGAGGCCAAAAGCCATTCATTTTCACATGGTGGGGACGGATTTGTTGTCTTACCTGAGGGCTGTGCTAATTCTCTTGTTCTCTGTCATAGTGTAGTCCAAAGGGACTCCAATCATCTTGAATTCTGTAGAACATCACACTGGTTCACTACGTTGATAGCTTCATGCAGATCATACCTGGTAAGCACAAAATGGAAAGCTCTGAATACCCCAGAAAGATACTTGTGAACTGGGGGTGGAAGACAACCACATGAAAATCTAGGGACCTGCCATACCACGTTGGTGACATTTTTAGGGATCCAGCGGTCTGGAGCATTCCAGGATGTCCCCTCTAACATAAAAGACATCTTGTTGCATCGCATACCTCCTGCCACTAAGAAAGGGACACAGTGCTTCGGAGGAGGCTCTTTGGATTTTTGAGGTAGATTACAGCACATTTGGGAATACTTCTCTGACCCATTTGTTGAGTGACTTGAAAAGCTACAAGGTTTGGGTGGGGCCCAAAGCAGAAAAGGGTTCTGCATGGGATTCTGCCTCCGTTGCAAGCAGCCTGGCCCTGGGATTGTATATCCCTACAGACCAGAGAGTGCTGCAGGTACATGGTTGATAAGGATGCTGTGAGGAGTCTTGGCAAAGCACCAGTAGGAAAGCTGCAGTGCACACGCCCTGGAGTCCTGGAGTACAGCTGTACCTTCGGAAGCTCCTTTTGGTGTGATCTTAGGCCCTGGTAGAGACCAAGGCCACGCAGTACCAGGCGCCTGTGAGACATGAGCTTCTCGTGAGGGGCCAGCTTGGTATCAGATCATGGAGTCGTGGAGTCAAGTGGGCAGAGTCCACTGTGTGGTGGAAACGGTATATTCAGGAAGAGGCCCACATAGGATCAAAGGGCACAAATAAATTAAATGAACAGTTGAACAGATCCCCATGTCATTGACCTGTAATAGACTAACCCCCCCCCCACACACAACTCACAGCCACGAACTCATGGTGGGTTTCCTATGACTGATCAACAGAGGGGGAAAGAACTGGGGCCTGGATATACATAGGCCAGCACATAGTGCTTGTGATAACAGAATATGGCCCTGAAGAGCAGTGATGGCGGGAAATCCTATCAGTGCAGAGCCATGAGTAGTATACTGGCTTGTCCTCTTCTTACAGAGGGACATGAGGCCTGAAGTATAGATATACATGGACTCCTTGGTGGTGTCAAGTGGCCTGGCTGCTAAATCCGCGGATTAGAAAGAATAATATTGAAAGATCAGAGATAAGGAAGCCCTGAGAAGAAGTCTGTGAATGGAACTGAGTGGGCACAAAGCACACAGGTCTTTATGTCTCCCATTAACACCACCAGAAGCAACTATGGCGGAGTTGGTTCTCCCCAATCAGGTGGAGAGGATGATGCATCCACAGGATGTCAGTCAGCCTCTCTCATCAGTCACCCTGGTGCAGAGGCAGAGTTATGATGGTGGCAGGAATGGAGGCTCTGAGTGGCCCACAGCATGGGCTCCCTCTCACCTAGGCTAACCTTGCAACTGCCAAAGCTGAATATGCAAACTCGCAGCAGCAGAGAGTGACACTGAGCCCTTAATATGGCACCATTCCTTAAGGAGACCAGTCAGCCCCTTGGTGGCAGGTCAGCTACATCAGACCCCTTCAATCCTGGAAGTGAATTGATACTACTCTGGTCTGCCTTCCCTGTCCACAGAGCCTCCACTGGTACGAGCATCTGAGAGTGTACAAAATACCTGATATCTGTATGACGTTGTCTCAGACCAAGAAACCCAAGTCACACAAGGAGGTGTATAACTGATTCACGGTCACGGGATCCACTCTGGGCTCTTTGTACCAGCGAACCAGTGAGTAAAGAAAATAGTCACTATGTGGGCAGGATTACTAACTCTGGCTCCCGTGAGAAGCTAGGGCTTCTGCTACACAATGGGAGCAGGGAGAAGGATGTCTGGAACTCAGAAGATTCGTTGGGGTATCTCTTGGTACTCCCATGATAATGACAATCATTACTCAACAAAGTCAAGGCCATTAGGAGCCCAGACTCCTCAGGGATGAAAGGCCAGGTCCCACAAGGCGAGCAACCCAGACCAGCCAAAGTGTTGGCCACGGGTGAGGGAAACCAACAGTGGAGAGGGGAGAGAGAAGATGAGGAGTGTCAGTTGCAGCCTTGGGACCAGAGCCGGCAATGAGGACTGTAGCTTGTTTCACTAATCTTCTTGCCTTACATCTCTTTAAAGTGATGTCTGGCTCCATCTTTAAGGGGACTCTGTGACTGAGTGTATTTGTACCTCCCCCTTCAGAACAAAGGTGACGTTCTCTGCTCACAAAAAAGGAGGCTTTGTTTTGTGTTCTGAATGCCAGACACGATGGAAAGTCAAGGTGGGTCAGGTCAGGGATGGATGGTATGGACATCTCTTAGGCACCACTTCGGATGCCCTTGGCCTGACCCACCTCTTGTCCTGCTGCAATGGTGAGGGTAAGCAGCTCTGCATTGGCTCCAACAGGTACTCCCTGTAGGGGTCTTGCCTCTTGTCTGTGTCGCCTGCTGCCTCCCTCTCACCTCCAGCATCACTGACACCAGGACATCTCACTGGGTTGCTGAGGGATCTATTTTGGCACTCATGAATTACTCCAGAAGGGAAGGAAAGTTAGTGCTCAGTGCGGCTAACCTTTGACAAACGGAATATTGAATCTAGTAGCTAAATCTTCCCTCTTCCTCTGGACAGACAGTTTTTGCAGCTTCTTGGGGGTAGTTCCACAAGATTGAGCAATAAGCTGCCCTTGATAGTGGCCAGCTTGATGATGCATCCTCGTATTGAATCTGTCTGTCTCACTGCGGTGGCTTCTCTTGTTGCGGAGCATGGGCTCTAGAGCGCAGGCTCAGTAGTTGTGGCGCGTGGGCTTAGCTGCTCTGAGGCATGTGGGATCTTCCAGGACCAGGGATTGAACCCATGTTCCCTGCATTGGCAGGCGGATTCTTAACCACTGTGTCACCAGGGAAATGAGACAGAGAGATCTCTGTCCAATGATGCATCTCTCTGTCCTTCCCTGCCCCTTACTCTTGTACCCCCTGATAAAATCATGGCATGTAAGCTTTGCCTCAGCCTCTGCTTTCTTGGGAACCTCCAGTATTAAAGTGGGTGTCAGTTGTCATTTACCATCCAAACCCCACATGACTCATTTATATCCTTTTCCTGGTCCTTGTGATATCTGAGTTTGGGCCCCTGAACAAGATGGTCTCTTAGATACGCTGCTCAATCGATTGACGGGCTTATCTTTCCAGGAATCAAGGATACAGATTCTTCCGCGAATTCATTGGCCAAATGCTTCTGTCCCCTCGGGACTATCTCCTGCTTTGAGCTCTAAAGGATGAGAGGTTTCAGTTTGTCTTGAATTGCATTTTTAGGGCTGTCCCTTTAAGGATTCCTAGAAGTACTCTGCTCTCAGATGGGAAGCTCCTTTGTACCTAGACATCAGCTGAGAAAAGGGGCCGAAAGGAAATAGAGGAGAGAGGAGAGATTTGGAGAAGAGTTATGGGAAGGATGATGGGTTAAAAGAAACTGTGCCACCAAGAGCTTGGATGGACTCTAGGAAATCTGCTTTAAGAAATAAAAGCCAGGCCCTAGAATGCTTCTGGAATCTCTGCATGGGGTCTTGGAATCAAGGCTCTGAAAACCACCCTCTACGTTTGGAAGGCCTTCAGAGAGAAAGGGAGGCAGGCCTTATGTCACTAATGCCAGCAGCACTCATCACCTTTTGCCCCGGATCAAGCATTTGATCAGTACATGCTTTACTACTACTATCTACAAGCTACTGACAATATCTTGGGAATGGGGAGAAGAGAGCAGAGACACAGATTTGGATGTGCTTCCTGCCAAACTTGAACTTGCAGTGTATTTCTAGGCAAAAAAAAAAACAAGACAAGGCAGCATGAACTAGTCACAGAAAGAGTGATGCGGAACGTGGGTGACACGATCTGGAGCGAGTTCCACAAGGCGGTGCGTTATGTGGCTGAGCAGTCAGTTTTCATCCAAAAAAAAATGTTTATTGATTATCTGTGACGTATAAGACAGTGTTCTAGGGTCTGTATCGGGGAGGGGGGAATAGAGGGCATTGTTGGTGGGGATGTAAACAAACATATTGACCTACTCTCTAGGGCCTTCTAAGCAGGGGAGTCTGGAACCAACCACGAATGGCTGTGATACCAGTCACGGGGGGTGGGGGGGTAAATAGCAGACGGATGATAAACGTGAATAAATCTAGGAGCACGTAGGATGGAAAGGGTCAGCGCCAACTTAAGGAGAGGGCATTCCCACTGGGATTTAAAAGAGAAATTTCCTTTGGCTAGATGAGAACGGGGTGGAAGAGGGGCGCGAGAGGAGGGCAGTCCAGGCAAAGGCTGGAAAGTGCGCTGTGGGTTTGGAGAATGGTGAGCAGGCCTTCTGATCCTTCATCAATCATACTGTCATGTCTCCCAGGCACCAGGAGCTCTGCCAGTGCTGGCAGTTGGTTTTGGTTAGGATTGTATTCGGTGGTGGATCACAGACACATCACTAGAGAAGCTTAGCCTGGTAGGAGGGACGTTTTCGTTTGTTTCCACATCACTGGAATCCAGAGTTTAGGCTCAGAGTCTCCACGATGTCATCAGTTTCCTTCTGTCCCTCCGTTCCTCTGCCTTTAGCATGCGGCTTGTCGTTCCTGGTCACAAATGGCCGTGTCATCTCTGGCTTCCTATCACGGGAAGGAAAACGGAAGTGGCCGTGGTTATCCTAGGGGAGCAAAGCTTTCCCAGGAGCCCTCGGCCTGCACCCCGCCGTCCAGGACCGTTGACAGGGCCGCCCATAAGAAAGCTGAGGAGAAAGCTGGGACACTGCATCCTCAACCAAGACTGGGGTCATGTTATAGGGGAGAACAGGGAATGTCTGGTGGGTAGGCAATACGCAGTCTTCCCTGAGATGCCACTGTGAGGGCCAGCCTCTGCCCTCGAGGAGCTCACAGCCTCTGGATGCACGTGCAAGCTGGTCGTTTGTGTGGCAGCGTCAAGCACAGGGTGTGCTGAGCTGGAGGAGGGACCTGGAACAGTAGGAGGAGCCAAGCAGAGGAGGAGGGGGGGTGGCTTGCTGGGCTCCTTGGTGGGGAGGACAACGTGCAGGGTCCGGAGGGCAGTGGCGGCGGGGTGTGTTCACAGGATCGCACGAGGGCAGTGGCAGCGCCAGGCTGAGAGTGAGGATGGAAAACAAAGGCAAGATAAAGGGTGTGGGGCAGAGTCTAAAGGAGCTTTTCTGCCCCCATTTAAGATTGGGGACTTCCTCCTCCAGGTAGAAGGGAGGAGCTTTTCTGCCCCCATTTAAGATTGGGGACTTCCTCCTCCAGGTAGAAGGGAGTCACTGGAGGGCTTAAGCCAGGGAATGCCGTGTCAAGGATGTGCTCTAGAGGTCAGAGGAGATAGAAATTTGGAGTTGTCACTCTATAGATTGCGTCTGAAGCCAATTTAAAGCCAGGTATCTGGATGAGATTACCAAGGGGCTGTGTGTAGAGAGAAAAAATTGAAGAGGTGCCCGGGCTGAGTCCTGGGGGCCTCCAATGTCAAGCAGTTGGTGAGATGAAGGGGAGCCAGCAAAGGAGACAGTGGAGAAGGACCCATTCCCAGGAGCATGTGGGGTCCCAAACTCTTGGGAAGAAAGTATTTCAATAGGAAGGGAGTGATCAGTGCAGCCAGAAGCTGCTGAGGGTCAAGTAAGATGGGAGCTGAGAACTCACCACTGACCTTGGCAGTCTGGAAGGCAAGGACGCCCTGGATAAGAACACCTGGGAGGAGCAGAACAGCAGATGAGACACGAATGGAGGAAAGGAATTGGATGGAGTGAAGGTGGACAACTCTTTCCAGGACAGTTGATATAAGCTGCTGGAGGAAGAGGTGGGACACAACGTTTTTTCTTTTCTTTTCCTTATTTTAAGATGGGAGGAATCACAGCAGGTTTGCCCACTGAGAGGAGAGGACCAGGAGAGAATGGAAAACTAATGATGTAGGAGAGATCTGGGGTGCGCGTGGGCAATGTCCCTGATAGGAGAGGGGTGGGCACTGGCCTTGGCAGGAGTGTGGACCGTCTGCCCACAGCGCAGGAGAGAGGAGAGCGTTTGAAAACGGATGTGGTGGGAGGGCGATGGCGGGGACGGGGGTCTGGAGGTTTACTTCAATTCTGCCCACATTTTCAGTGAATAGATAGCAAGGTTTTCAGTGGAGACGAGGATGCAGGGGAGGTGTTGGAGGTTTAAGGAGAGAGAGGACCGTATGAAATACTCATCGGGGAAAGGAGGAAAATGAATGGAGCAGAGTAATGATGGATGAAGCCAGCCGGCAGCCAACACCCACTTGAGTTTAGGGATCATAAATTTAAAGTGAGACCATCAGCGTACTCTGTGTGATCCTCTCCAGCGATGCTCTGCTCGCAAGGGCGCACACACTGAGTAAGGGAAAGTTCGAGGTTTTGCTAAGTGATCCGGAAGGGAGAGAGGGGTGAGGGAGTGGAGAGCATTTGCAGTGGATGATAATGATGTTCGATCAGGAAACTGCAGCTGGCTCAGAAGGTACACTGGGATACCAGGAAGGGGGCAAAGAGGTGACAGGACCAACAAAGTATAGGTTCGAGTGGGACCGGAAGGTCCCAGCTGAGGGGCTGGAGAATAGACGGCTTGAGATGGAGATCGTGGAGAGATGGGACCTGCTGACGGTGACAGGGTTCAGGCTGAGACTATGGGGGCTGCCTGGAGACCAGCTGACCGGAGGAGAGGAGATCAAAATGCCGACAGGCCAGGCCCCCACTGATCACTCTGGGGTGGATCGGAGAGAACCACCGTGATCCAGGAGCCAAAATGTTCAAGAAAGGAGAGGAGGACCAGCGGTCCGTAGAGGACTCCAGCAAGGAGGGACAGAGAGAGGTAGAGTCTTGGACTCAAGATCCGAATCTGGGTGTTTTTCAGGAGGAGGGATGGATATTGGCAGGAAACTGAGCAGGGAGGAGCCAGGGGGACCCTCTTCCTCCTCCAGTCCTGGGCACAAGGGAAAGAAAACAGCCTCCGACCTGTGAGTGTAGGGGAGATGTGGGGGGAGACTGGGGTTCAGTTAGAGCAAGGGGGTAAAAAGACCATTCAGAGGAGAGGGAGGAGGGAGTCTGGTGGGGGACTGAGGCAGCTGATGGCGGCACAGAGCCAGGAGCCCTACCTGGCACGCAGGTATTCCAGGGAGGGTGTGGCCCAGGCCCTCTTAGTTGCCCTCTTTTCTCCAGCTCTGTGTGAATCTCCTCAAAACTGCTCCTTAACCAAGTGCTGCCCACGGCTCTACGACTGAGGAACCTCAGAGATAATCATCTTGGAGGCACTGAGGTGTTCAAACTGCAGCAGGATCAGTTTGCTAATATCGCAGTAACACAGCCCTGGGGAGGGAGGAGCTGTTCATTCACGCCACTGAGGCTGCTTATCTTGGCAATACATCGCGCTCTACAAGGGACGCCAAATGCCTACAAGATGGAAATTAAAGAGGATAACGGTTGAGGTGGGGGCAGAGATAGTGAGAAAAAAGTCAGTATCCGGCCTTATTTTTAGGTCTACTAAAGGAGAAAATATGTGCTCAGATGATGAAAAGCCAAGCACGAAGTCAACCCCACACTCACGGAAAGGCCGGGGGTCCCTGGCTGCAGAGCCTCCCATTCATTACTTTTGATTTACTGCAGAGCAGACAAGAGGCGCTCACATGATACATAGCTTGTATGTTCTTCTATCGATTTCCAAGACTTTGTTTCCTAAACTTCCCATCCATCAGCAACATCTGTGCCTGCCCACCCCCAGAGATGAAAGAGGGATGAACCGCCCCGTCTTGCAAAGAGTGGCAAGTTTTGTGAGCTTGGAAGATTGGAAACCGAGCCTTGACTGATGCTCGTTTCTGGCAACAGGTGAGCTCGCCTCCCCATGAAGCTGAAAGGGCACGGTCAAGGGTGTGGCTGCTGGGAAAGGGCAAAGCACCCCTAAAGCCCAAACAAACAGGGCAGAGGAAGAGCGAGGTAGTATGGTTAGGAGGAGGCATGTTCTCAGTGGTGGGCGTCCCCTGTAGAGGCCGTCCTGGACGCTACTACTATAAACACTTCCCGAGCTGAGTAACCAGCGTGAACACTGCCCACATATTCACCATCAGCCTCTAACCCACAACAGAAGGGTGCGAATGGTGCCCCTGCTGCCAGCCTGGGACCCTGAGAACAGGCAACCGCTCCCCACTGGCTGCCGAGAGAGGTTACCGTGACCCCACTGGAAGACACATCGTTCTGTGCGTATCGGGAAAGCCGGGTTCCCACATACCACCTTCGTGCCTCTTCTCCTGCCAATATTCTCAGAATGGAAAAGGCAAGCATCTGTGAGATTACATCCACCCCCAGCCCTCCCCCACCCCATTTACCAAAAAAGATTCCTTTGGCTTTCACAAAGCAGATCTCGATACCTGGGGGCGCTGGGGTGCAGGAAGAGTGGGAAAGCTCTTCACTGCATCCCCTTTGAGACTGGGGCTCAAAGATGGGGAGAAGCAGGGCCGAGGGCTGCCAGGGCCTTTGGGGGAATTAGAGGCAGATGCAGAGGCTTTCACTCTGCCTTCGTGGGGCACTGGGGAGTCTTCAACTGAGCTGAGAATCTCAGAATCCCTCAGCAGGAGGGGGAGACGTGACATCAGGAGCTGAGCGAGGAACCAGTGTCAGCAGGCAGGGGCTGGTTCTGCTGTATGGCCTTTGGCCAACTTCCCCTTCTGTCTGTGCCTCAGTTTCCCTTGGAGAAATAGTCTTCTAGTTCCTCCACCTCTCTAAGGTATTGGAAGGCATCCAAAGAGCCTCAGAAGTGACAATATTACAAATAAAGGAATTATAGATGTAGGCAATGAGCTTTGGGGTCCCTGTTATTTAGAAGATGGATCAATAGTAATAACAACAATAGATAGAGAAGAACTCAGGAGAGAGTCTATAAAGGACCCTGTGGCAACAGGGGAAGATAATGCAGAAACAGAGGAAGCCCTCCCGTGTTGCTCACGTCGGCTCGGTCACCAGGCTTGCTCTGGTCCAGCCCGCCCAGGGGCCACTGCTGCTCCAGATGGCATTCCAAAGGAACCCTGGCTGTGCCAGGAGCTAGGACAGGGAATGAGGAAATAGGGTGAGCTGAAGAGGCTCCCCACAGACAGTGCAGGGTGCCAGCCAGCACGAGATGGAACCAGATGAAATACCATCCACGGGTCCACTCACCCGGCCATGTGTGTGAGCCCAGGAGGGGTGACAGAGCAACAGGTCACAGCATGCTACGGACCAGCCACAGTCAGATCCTGTTCCTGGCAGCTTCCAGGAGAGGGCACGGGGTGTGGAATTTGAGGACCTGGTTTGAAGTCCTGGCTCTGGAACACCCTACCTGGTGATGGGCTAGTCACATGACCTCCCCAAGCCATTGACAGCCGTCTAACTTGTTGTTATGTCACCTGAGAGAAGATAGGGGAAGCTTTCTGCAAAATATTCAGAGTTTTTGTCACCCACATGGGAAGACGTCCAGTATCCCAGGAATGCCTCCTTTCCCAAGATAGCTTTGCCACATCCAAGCAGCCACAGAACCAGCACTCCTACGTTCATCCTCAGTGAGGCCTAAACACAGCTAGGGGCCTGTCCTAGGAGCGATGGGCTTGCCCACGCCCTCCTTATTCCCCACGCCAGCCTCTGTGCAGGGACTGTCACATTTTTTATACTTACTGGGTTGTCTGCCGTGAATTTTCGGCTGAGTTGTAAAGCCCTCGTGTTAGTGGCAGTAGGCACCGTCCTGACACACGCTGGTGCGCCGCGAACGAGTGAGTGGGTCCCGTGGGTAAATCTATGCCCCTTTAGGTACTAACTGCCCAGGACTGATTTGTCTGTCAACGGATTGGCTTCTCCTCTAGGAGGGGGGAGCTGATGTAACAAGTTGGTCTCAGGTGGATCAGAAAAAGCCTCTTAAAGGGGACAAAAAGTCTAAAAAGGGAATCAATCAATGGGGCTAAAGCCAAATTCCAGGTACTTAGAGAATGATTTTGGAAAGGCCAGCCCAGGGGGAGGTCCTAAGCACAAGCTGTCAAGTCCCAGCCCACAAGCCTGACCCTACCCTCAGCAGTTGGAAAGAATCAACTTCCCCTCCAAGGACAAACATCCCAGAATCAACAGCGGGTCACGTCTCTGGTGAGTAGATTTGGGTGAGGAGCTGAGATGAACGTGGACCTGGATCATGGCAGAATCTCCTTATCGTGCCATCAAATGCAGTGTTCTCACACATGACAATTGGGCACTTAACATCAGGGAGTTAGAATTCTAAGGGGCCTTAGAAATCAGCGATTTCAACCTCCAACCCAGAGCATAAAAATTCCCCTCTAACATTCCCAGCGTGTTGACATATAGCCTCTGCTTAACGCCACAGTGATGGAGGACCTATTGCCCTGCTTGGAACCCCATCTAATTGTTGTTATTAATAATAAAAAGAACTATAATTTATTAAGTGCAGACTCTGTGCCTGCTGCCATGCTAAGCACTTCCCTGGACCAGCTCGGGTAACCCAGTGAGAGATCTCCATTTAATGGAAGCTTAAACTGAGTCTCAGAAAACCTGACCTGTCCACAGTGATGCATCCAGTGTGTGACAGAGCTGGGATTTGAACCTGGGACTGACTCCACAGCCCTTAGGTCATATTAACTTGCCCTAAGCTCTATTGTATAGAAAATTCTTCCTCGGAATGAACCGAACTCTGCTTTCCTGTAACTTCCATGGAGTGAACCCAGATCCGGGCTCTGGAGTTTTGCAGAGGCTTCTTCCTGTCCCCCAGGCCCATCCCTTCTCCTTCCCATGCTGTCCCTTTCCCTTGATGCCCTCTGGATGCCCTTGTTCAAATACAGCCCGCCCCCCTAAATTCCATTCTCAGTGGGATATCACCTCAATGGTTTGGACACTGTACATCAAGTGTGCTTTGTTTAGATGCCATTGGCCTTTTGGTCAGTGACGTTACATCACTGTTTTAAAGAAACTGTGGAGTTTTATTTCATTTCAGTTAGTTAGCTTATTTTTTTCCTACATCAACTACTGTGAGCTATTTTTGCAGTTGAGATTAAAGAATATGTTTTCAGTTTATTATTCCAGCTACTGTTTTTTTTTTTTTTTTTTTTTGGCGATACGCGGGCCTCTCACTGTTGTGGCCTCTCCCGTTGCGGAGCACAGGCTCCGGACGCGCAGGCTCAGCGGCCATGGCTCACGGGCCCAGCCGCTCTGCGGCACGTGGGATCTTCCCGGACCGGGGCACGAACCCGCGTCCCCTGCATCGGCAGGCGGACTCTCAACCGCTGCGCCACCAGGGAAGCCCCCAGCTACTTTTAAGATCATTGTGAAGCATGTTTGTCAGCCAGGACTTTAGCTGGCCTTGCAGCTTTGAGGTGTCTGCAAATTGGGTAAGCTGACTTTCTGTGCCAAGTAGTTGATCCAAGCCAGGCCAAGATTCGAAGGCTGACTTTTGCACCACCCACTAGAGACCACTTATCCAGTGACACTGACCTACAAAGCATTACTCTGGTTCCAGTGTCAAATGCCACCCACAACTGCACATTTGGACTGAAACTAGAGATATGCTAGGGGCCACTTTGGGAAAAGTAGAGGGCAAAGGTCATTTCCAACCCAGGAGATAAGGATAAGGTCAAGGGAGAAATGCCAGTTGGTTAATATCACAGCTGTCCAGGAGGCGAGGGTACCAGCTGGAGGCATCAGGGCTGGAAACATCGGTATCTTAGTTGGAGTTTGAGACTTACACCAAGCTTAGGAATATGCAGACACAAATGGGGCATTTCAGGCAATGTCCCAGTGAATCCCAGAAGACCGAATCCTGCTGGCCTGTGGCTCCTTTTAAAAGCCCAGATAGCCAACCTTTCTGAGTGTGCACCTGGCTGCCTTACAAGTACCACCTGGCTTATACTATCTGGTTTCTGATCAACTTTTGATCTACCGGTAGTGAATCTTCTTGATGATAATATTTAGTCCTCATTTCTCCATTTTGCCCGTAAGGATGAAAACAAAATAACTTTCTGCAATGGGAGTGCATAATATGTCAGGCATTCCGTTTATATCAGTTGGATTATTTTCCCCCTGCAGGTTACAGAAACCCTAAATCAAACTGGTTTGAACAATAAGGGCACTGATGGACTCATGTAATAAGAAGCTCAGAGACAGAGGCACCTGCAGGGTTGGTTGGTTCTGTAGCTCGATGGTGTCCTCTGAGGCTTAGATTCTATCTGTCTCATCTACCATCCATAGCATTATTAGCTCCTTAAGTCTGGTCCCCCTCATGTTCAGAAGGTGGCTGCCAGAGTAATTGGGGCAACAAACGTCTTTATTTCCATCCAGAGAGAGACTGGATTCTCTTTTTTCCAAAGCTCCGAGAAAGTCTGACTTCACGTCTCATTGGCTCAGTTCTCTTTAGCCTGCCTCCAACTGCACCAGTCCTCTGGGGTTGGAATGGATGTTAGCAAATGTTCATTACATTTCTGGTCCTTTAGTCCAGCCATACTCTCAATAAAGAATTGAGATCATTTTGGCTTGGCTCATGTTTGGTGAATCCACATTGGTTCCTGGCATTCACCATCTCCCTAAGTGTCCACAAACCATCTATTTAATAAGCAATGTTAGAGCCTGACCAAGGACCACAGTCTCCGGGATCTTATTTTTTTCCCCGTTTTTGAGGTTGGAGACACCATTTACCTCTTCCATTCCCTGGGATTCATCAGAGCAGAGTTTACAGATACAAGCATGCAGGGGGCTACCTGTGGAGCTTGTTGAAAATCTACAAGTGGCTGCATAGCCTAGTGGTTAAGAGCTTGGGTTCAGGGCCCATGTTCAAGTTCAGGCTCTGCCACCTACCACGTACCCTCACTCAACCTCTCTGGGCCTCAGTTTTCTTATCTCTAAAATAGAGGTAGCAATAGGATCTCCCATGAGGAATTGTTATGAAGATGAAAGGAGGGCTATGTACCAATTGTTCAGAACAGTGCCAGTGAATGGCATACATGTTTTGGCTAAATAAATATATGTTCTTAGTCCCCACCCTTAGAGACCGATGATTCAAGCTGGATGAGGGAAGGCAGCGGAGGAATCTGCTCTTGACTAGCATGTCCTGGTGGATTCCGAGGCAGGTGAATCAACCACCCGGAGATGCCTGGCGACAATGTGCCCACCGTCCTGCTCAAAGCTCTTCCTGAGCGTTGGGATGCAATGCGGTGCACCCTGGCCTGGGAATAAAACTCCCAAACACATAACAGTGAGCATGCTTTCACTACTGCCTCATCCTATTTGGGTTTCAGTTCTTGCAGCTATATTTTTCTTTCTCCAGATTTGGGAAAGCTTTCCTTGATACGAGACAAGCAAAGTGGGAATGACGCTTGGGCCTCCCTCAGCATTATAACATCCTCCGTAAAGAATGGAGCTCACCCTCTTGTTCTTGCTTCAAAATTCTTTAATGTACCCACTGTCCCTGGCGTTCCCAACTCGCCATGGACTGTAACGCCACTGGTACCCTTCGTGTGGGCCTGTGTTGTGCTCGTGTTTGCCTGTGATGTGAACCTCCCACCCCAGTTTAGGGATCTGCCCCTTTACAGATCTGAGCTCGCCGCAGAGCTCATTCATGATTCCTCGTCAGCTTCATTTGTGCTTATGGCATCAGAACTCAGTGTTCGAGAGCCTCTCAGCCCTCCTGAGCCATCTTCCCTTTCAGAGCCTCTGCCCATGGAATTATAATTGTTTTCTCTGAACCTGAACAATTCTGCCTTCTGAAATTCTAGTCTACTTTGACTATGCTTAGCTTTCCTCTTTTATCTCTTGTAAACTCTAAGATGACTTTTCCCCAAGCTTCCTGTATCATCTATCTATGGCTGCACAAAAAAAAAACAACCCAAAACTTGGCTTAAAATAGCAACCATCTATCTTCTCATGATGCTGCAATCTGGGCAGGTCTCACCTTCGTGGCTGCCGTTGGGGGGATGCCTGGGGACCAGCTTCTTCCAGGTGCCTCACTTATAAGCCTGGAAGTGTAGTGGGATGGCTGGGTTGGGTGGGGTCACCTGACCTCTGTCTCCACGTGTCTCTCAGCCCCAAGGGGACTGGCCTGGACTTCCTTATATGGTAGCCACAGGGCAGCAAGAGCCAAAGAGTAGAAACTACAAGGCCTGGGCTGGATGGTCAGGTGGCATCCTTTCTTCTGCATTCTATTGGTCAAAACAAGTTGCGTGGCCAGCTCCACCGGGGCAGGGGAAATAGACTCCACCACTTGACGGGAGGAATTGTAAAGAGGCATGGCCGTTTTTCACCTACCACACTTCCTTTCGTTAAACTATTTTGAGGACCTGAACTGAGGAGACAAGGAAAAAGATGGTTCTGATCTCTAGAAAGAACTCACAATCTGGTGGAACAAACACAAAGCTAAAGAGAACGTTACAACATAATGTGATAAACAATAACGATGGCTGCCAGCTCTTGTGCATCTGCCATATGCCTGGCACCGTGCTGAGTGGTCTATTTGCTTCGTCTCACTGAGCCTTGACTATAACCCTGGGGGTGGGGGCGGGGGGGGAAGGTAAAGTTAATAATTACGCCCATTTTTCAGACGGGGAAATCAAGGCACAAAGTCATTAGGTATCAAGAACACGAGGCAGGATGTGAACTCAGTCAATGTCCAGCTTTGCAGTCCTTGCTCTTACCAGGTACCGTGACTCCCCTGCAAGGCCAGCCATCAGCATGGAGAGTATCTTGCCTGCGGTCTTAGCCACAGAAAGAGCTCCATCAATAAGCAAGTAGATGGAGGAGCAGGAGAAAGATGAGGGATTGCAGCAGATTTCCTTTCACAGAACAAAAGCAAGAAGACCCCCACCTTTCACGCTCATCTTGGGGCCCCTGGCAGGCTGCTGTGACTTTCACCTGACTCCTGACTGAAACAGCACACCAAGACCAAAGCCCACGGTGGCCTGGGGCTGCATGAAAGGTTTGAGAACAAAGGAGTCACCTCCTCTCCATCTGTCCCAGTGACACATGATCGGGAGAGAAACTGTTTCCAAAGCCACACAGGAAACCACGTCTCTGTAAACTCACCCATGACGTCAGCCCTGCATCCAGAAAGGCCCTTGTGCCTGCCTCCCACTCGTCCCCGCATTAACCAATTACTGAAAACAGCTCAAAATAGCACCTGCCCCTTGGCTGCGGCTGCTGCAGGAATACTGTTTGTATCCTCTTCGAGAGAGAGAAAGAGCATCTTCTGAAAATCGGTGCAGTGAGAGAATGATCTGGGCTCTTCCTCCAGCGTCCGGCTCTGACTCTGATCTGCCTGGAACAGGCTGGGATGCAGAGTTCACATGTTTCCTGTAAGACATTTGTGGTGCAGTGTGGCCTCTTGTACCCAGCTGCAGTCTGGGCCTCAAGGTGGCCCTGGGGAACAGCAAGGGGCCCAACCCCATGAGACACAGGGCATCAGAGGCTCCAGGGTGGGGATCCACCCCAGAACCCACTGGAAGCAGCTGCTCTAGAAGCTGGCTGAGGCACGGGACTCATTTGGAGGCTGTTCCGTGGCCCGGCTTCGATCACAGCTCAGTTTCTCCACACTGCAGTCTCCCCCAAGGATCCCAAGGGACTCCTGTCTCCATCGGTCACTCCTAAGCCCATTTTAAAATCTGCCAAAGCCATGAAAAGGATACTTATCATAAGTAATAAGAAAACAACAAAATAAATATCCATTACAGTTTACAATTAAACTATGTTACCACTTACCAATGCAACAATCGAATGGAGTGGATCTTTCCACACTGGCATGGAAATCACAGCAAGAAATGCTGTCAGGTGAAAAAGGCAAGCCATATAAATACCTGTCTATCTATCTGTCTCTCTCTCTCTCTCTCTCTCTCTCTCATCTATCTGTCTATCTATCTATCATCCATCTATCTACTATCTACCTATCTGTCTACCTACCTACCCACCCATCTATTTAAACACTCAACTGATGATAAATGATTTCCTTCCAGGAGCGGAGAGGGATTGGAGGGGAAGATGGAGGTAGATAATGAGGACTTTTGCTTCACTTGTATTCTTTGAATTTTTACAAGAACGTATTCATGTTTTACTTATAAAATTAAAAATTAAACACATTCCCCAGCAAAGCAAAGCTAGAGAGAATGATCCACTGACAAAATATAACCCAGTTCATTCCTCAATCCCATCTTAGTTTGTCTGAGTTTTTCTGCTGCCTGGGCACCGGGCCCGCTCTGAAATGGCCGGTGTGGCTCCTTGCCCCTCCCCCAGGGCCCCCTTCTCCTTCCTTGGCTAAAGGCTCTTGATTTCACCTGCATCCCAGCCTCACGCCTAGTCTCTGAAAGCCAGCAGGGAATGTACAGGTATCTTGGTTGCCGATGTTCTGACTTGGAGCCTTAGCCCCACAGCCTGTGCCCCTGGGGTCCACTCCTTATTGCAGACCTGGAGTCTCTTTACCTGGATCTGCCCAAGTGCCTCTCCTGATGCCCCCTCAGCTTTGGCTGTCTAGTCTGGGTCCTATTCCTGCAGCTGTCTCCCCCACTGGCCCCACTGATACAACAACACCGACCAGTGGCCCCGTCCCAGCGGCAGCGGGAAGAGGGTGAGGTCTGCTGTCCAGCAGGCTGGGCCAGGTCTGCAGAACCTCCATGCTTGGCCTCCTCTCCTTGGAGCCTGAATGAACTTTTGTAGGACATGCCTGGGCTCAGGGGCCTCACCGACAGGTGGCTTGAGTGTCGGCTTTAGTCTCCTCTGAGGGACGTCATGGAAGCAGAGCCAGGGAAGCACCCCAGCGGGGAGGGGGAGTGAGCCTGAGGCCCCTCACTGGGCGTCGCCATCCCCCACCTGTCTGCTCCGAGCGCTCTGACCATCTGGTTCTTCTGGCTAAGTCTGCAGCACGAGGCGCTTCGGGGAGGATTTCAGGGGTGGAGCTGCCAGCATTGTCGTGCATGACTGCATCATCTCCCTCTCCCGAAAACTCTAGAAGGAAGAGAGCCAACCAGCTCTCCCCAACTAGCTGGTTTCCCTCAGCTAGCTTTGCTGAAAAAAGCGAGTTGAGGGAAACTAGCTATTTTATTGGCCGATGGGCCCCTCACCGGGCCAAGAACTTGCCCTTCTTCACCGGGCCAAGAACACCAGCTTCTCAGGACCGTGGACCTGACGCATTCAGGTCTCAGGTGCCACACCTCTCAAGGCTCCTGGGTTGTCCACGAACTTAAGGAGACACCTGCTTCTCCATGGGGTTGGGCGGGCCCCCCTCACTGACAGCTTGCTTTAATATTGATGGAGACCACCGCCCTCCAAGGCCATGATGGGTTACCTTCTCCACCATTATCAAGGTGGGGTGTGCCCGGAATTCAAACAGACCCCTCCTCTGACACTCGGCAATGCCCATCTATTCCTTGTCCTCTCTCAAGTCCTCTGGGAGTAATGATGATCCCGTCCAAGGCTCCGAATAATCTATTAATAAATAGCCATCCCTGAGATCACACAGTCCAATTAACAGAAGTCTTGTATCAAATAGCATGGTGGTGGGTGTTGGAGATGGGACATTCTTTTACATCATCTTGCTCGGGAGGTCAAGGTGCAAGAATGCAGGGCCAAGGGCCCTTCTGAGGGGACCAGGATCCTCCTCAGAGTGGAAAAAGCCTGTGACACACAAAGACCCAAGGGAAGGATGGTAACAAAGCTGCTCTGAGAGCCAAGACATTTCTTGGGTTAGTAACAGCTGCCAATATCTTCCGCATAAGTACTGTTAGGTGGGTGTCTGGTCGAAGCCGAAGTGTGGGCTGTGGAAGAAACAGTCAAATTGACGTGAGTTAAGAACTGAGGGTTATTTTGAATTCTTTCATTTTTAATTTGAGCTTCCTCCTTTTTCTTGAGGGGGAAAAAAAAAAAAGAGGTGTTTTTCCATGGGTAGGCCAGGACAGTGAAAAGAGGAGAGCTGGTGGAGGAGGACAAACACAGGAATGAGCCTCAGTTCATTCCCGGCCAGTCATGTCCCTGAAATCCTGCCTAGAGACAGGGGCAAGGTCAAGGTGACCTTCTGGCATCCTCTCTTAGGACTGGAAGAATCCTGGCTGGAGGGTTCTAAGAGGCAAGAATGATGCTATGAGGATTAAGGGAAGACTTGTAGTCATGGTAACCATGCAATTCAGAGTTTCCCCATGTGAGTAGGTGGTCCTAGTTTATGAGAATCGAAATCTGAGGTTCAGGAGACACTCAAATCCGGGTATTAAATGTCCCCAGCAAAACCAACATGGCAACTCATGTTCTTGGCGGGAGGGTCATCCACCATGACCCTCCTTTGGGAAAGGAAGGACCAGCAGGGAGAAGGAGCTACTTAGAGACTCCAGCATGCCAAGCGTGGGAGAGCCATGAGGATGAAGGGGAGAAAGGGGACACACCTGGTCAGAGTGGACCTCATGAACATTTCCACAAAGGTCAAGGGTGGACAACACCATCATCGCAGAGAAACTAAATCTAATTAACAACAGGACCTATGCAAGCAGGGTGTGAGTGTCTTGGAAGGCAGAGCAACCTCGTAAACTGTTCTCAGAACTCCTGAGAACCGGACCCCGTCGTAGTCAGGGCGCACGCACAGCGCCGGTCCTATTCACCAGTGTCCCAACCCAGGCTTCCCAGCAACAACCCCTCCACATCCTCCTCGCTCTCCAGACTGTGAGAGCGTCCCCTAGACACGCCAAGCCTTGGTGTACCCCTGCGGCCCTGCGGCCCGGCCTCGGTCACTTAGGCGCCCACCTAACCCACCATCTCACCTGGCTCGGAGCAAAGCATTCTACTCCCCCAGAAGGCAGGCAAGGCAGATTTTAAGGCAGACAGTGTTTAAGATGCCCAGCAACAGAGACAAGCTAATGTGTGCATAAAGGCCCTCCCACCGAACCTCCTGCCTGTCCATCTGTCCCCTGGCTGTCACACGGCCGGGCCGCCTTTGTGGGTCAATAAGGCAGCCCCTGGAGAAACCGGAAGCCCTGCTCCTCCTGGCCGGCAGCCACTGCCCAGCCCGGCCTCTGTCTCCCCCTCCGCTCCCAAGCTCCTGTTGCCCCGCCCTGCTTCTCATTCCCTTTATCTCCCTCCTCTCCCTTCCCTTTTCTGGCCCTGGCTTAGCCCTCTATAATGACTTAATCTTGCCCACAGTGTGACAAGCGGATGAATAGAACTCCGAGGCTTTTTTCTCCACTCCAGATTCATCTGAAGATTTCTCCCAGATGCGGCACTAAAACCCCAGATTCAATTTCCCTTTGACATAATAACCGAATTAGTCTCATATTGTCATACATAAATTACTAGCCAGTCAGGGCGCCACCAGAGGGAGGGAGAGCTGGAGGGAAAGTAAGGCGTGAGCCTCCAGAGGGGTTTGACTGTGACAGCGGAGACCTGGATAACAGCGGGAGACAGAAGGGTGGCAGCTAATCACGTCGAGGAGCATCCCCAGGCGGCAGCGAAGGTAAAGATTACTTACCTTCCTCCCCACGCCCCTGGCCATTAAAATGTCACCGTAGGGAGGCTTGCACCTTACAAGAGAAACACAGGTCTAAATATCTGCTCCATTAAGTAATGTTCTGTCAGCAAAGGCTGCTTTCAAAGAGGAAAACTTAATTTTGTGGAACACTGCTGCAGCTTCCAGGCCTGGAGACAGAGCTGAGCGGGGCAGGAGACCTGTCTGAGGCCGTGTCGGGGCACAGACGCACATCCTGGGCCCTGTGAACATTGTGAGCACAGACGTGGCATCCTAGCCTTCCCCACCTGGACCGTGGGACCAGAAGTGTGGCCAGACCAGAGCCAGCTGGAATGAGGCTTCCTCACCTGCCCACCGGCCACTCGGCCCAGGCCAGAGCCCTGGGAACTCTCCTTAAGCCTTCCTCTCTATTTCCCGCAGCCCATCTGTTAGCTCTGGTCAATTCTCCTGAAAGCTCCGGCCTCACTTCTGCATCCCACGTCTTGCTGGGATTAGAACCACAGCCTCCGGACCGAGTAGAAATTCGAGAGATATGAAAAGAAACATGCAGGAAGGTTCATGAGGCCAGCCCAGAGCAAGCCAAGGGCTCACATAGACCTCCACATCCCCTACATAGAGGGGTATAGTTGGTACCCATCACATCTGTGCAGTTAAAGTGAAGCTCTGATTGCGTGTCTGCCGTGAACCCGGCGTTGGCCCAGAGCTTTGTAACATTTGTAGTATTTCAGTCCCCTCAGTGGCCAGCACAGAACTTGGCCTGTGTAGACGTTCAGTAAATGTGTAAGCGATTATCCACTGTGGATTTTGTTCTCAGGAGTTGCCTACTTCAGAGGATACAAAGGAAATAATTATGGAGCAGATATGATCCAATATTCCACTGGACCACGAGCTTCTAGAGGCAAGTGTTGGGTTCATTTCTGCATCTCTGTCCAAGGCACATACATCCCCCACTAGTGTCCTGAGTAGCCCCTGCTCACTCAGAGTTGTGAGAGCCGTGGAGATGAATGTGGATTTGTTCTGCAAAACAGATGTGACCCAAGGTACAGGCAGTAACCTGTCACTTTGCCTTCAACTTTTATTGACATCACCACATGTTCTATTTCAATCTTGTGTTGGAGAGCTGCCTCCCTTTTATGTTTTTACTTAGTCTGAAGTCCTGCAGAATACCAAAGATGTAAGTGGCTTTAAAGCCAATTTACTAAATGGCTAGGCTTCGTGGGAGTGAAATCAGGAAATGGTCTTTTTTCGCCTCGCTACTGCCATTCAATCCTGCTCTCTCAGACGCTCCTCTCTCTCCCCCCTACACCCACCCCACCCCATAGGAGGCAAATATAATTGTATATATGTAAACTGTACAATGTCATGATTTGACAGACACATACATTGTAGAATTATCGAGACCCAGATAATTCACACATTCCTCACCTCACTAACTCTGTGTGTGCGTCCGTGCGTGTGCACGTGTGTGTGTGCGTGTGTGTGCGTGTTGGAGGAGAACCCATAAGACCTACTCTCAGCAACTTCCAAGTACACAATACTGTACTACGAATTGTAGTCACCATGCTGTACTTTAGATCCTAAGAATTTAATTCTCCTGTATAACTGAATATTTGGACCTTTGACCTACATCACCCCATTTCCCCCTCCCCCCAACCCCTGGCAACTGCCATACTATGCTCTGTTTCTATGAAATTGGCTTTTTTGAAGGTCCCACATACAAGTAATACCGCACAGTATTTGCCTTTCTCCGCCTGGCTTATTTCACGGAGCGTAATGCCCTCTAGACGCATCCATGTTGTCACAAATGGCAAGACTTCCTTCTTTCCCTTGGCTGAAAAATAGCTGAATAATATTCCCTGTGTATATGTATACATACACATTTTCTATATCCATTCGTCCATTGAAAAACATGTAGGTTGTTTCCATATCTTAGCCATTGTGAATAGTGCTGTAATGAACATAGGTGTGCAGATACTTCTTCGAAATACTGATTTCAATTCCTTTGGCTATATAGCAATTAAACCAAAGAGCATCTGCATTGCCAGGGAGACAACCAATACATAGAAAAGGCAGCCTACAGAATGAGAGAAAATATTTGCAAACCCTATATTCTATAAGAGGTTAATATACAAAATATATAAAGAACTCTGGGCTTCTCTGGGGGCGCAGTGGCTGAGAGTCCGCCTGCTGGTGCAGGGGACGCGGGTTCGTGCCCCGGTCCGGGAGGATCCCACGTGCCGCGGAGCAGCTGGGCCCGTGAGCCGTGGCCGCTGAGCCTGCGCGTCCGGAGCCTGTGGTCCGCAGCGGGAGAGGCCACAACAGTGAGAGGCCCGCGTACCACACACACACACAAAAAAACCTAATAAAACTCAGCAAAAAAGCAAATAATCCAATTTAAAATGGGTAAAAGACCTGAATAGATGTTTTTCCAAAGAAGACATACAAATGGCCTCTAGATATGTTAAAAAGTGCTCAATATCACTAATCATCTGGGAAACACAAATCAAAACCGCAATGAAATTATCACCTCACATCTGTTAGGATGGTTACTATAAAATGACAAGAGATAACAAAGGTTGGTGAGGATGTGGAGAAAAGGGAACACTCGTGCACTGCAGGTGGGAATGTAAACTGGTGCAGCCACTGTGGAAAACAGCATGGAGGTTGCTCAGACAATTAAAAATGGAAGTACCATATGATCCTACAAATTTTCAATCACTCTTCACGATTAACAGTCTTTACTTTCATTTATTAAAAAGTTCAGTTCAACCTAAGTCAAAACTTCAGTCTCTCATCAATTGAAAGCTCCTCCTGATTCCCCCAGCGCCAGCCTCCCCCAGGCTGAGGACCCCGCAGCAGGGAAGGGAAGCAGCTTGCTGCCTGTTCCCCCTCCTGTTCTTCCTCTTCCTCCTTCTTTCTCCGTGGTGCCTCTGGCTCCTCCAGGGTCAGGGCAGAGAGAAGGTGATCTTCACACATGGGATAAGCTGTTGGTAGTTCTCTTGGGCTGTTGAATGATCTGGTAAATATTCAAACGCACGCCTTCTCTCTTGTGGGGGATATTGTGGGTTCTTTGGGACATCCTCTGGGCAACCTTCACCAGGCAGTTCCCTGATGGGGACGAGGGGCTCCCCACTGACCTCTCCTGACTCCCTCTCATCTCTGACTCCAGGGGGTACCCACACAGCCTCCTTGGTCTCCTCTTCTAGCCGGTTCCCATTGCAGCCCCTTTCAAGACAGCTCGAGCGGGCCTACCTCTAATGATCTGTCTGCCTCTCAGGACACAACCCAGCATCTCCAAACTCTGTCCATGCAGGCAGCTCCCAAGAGCTTTTTCGAGCTTTACTCCGGTAGAGTTAGAGACAGGTCTCTGAGTTTCTATGGCTTAAGCATCCAGCAATGGGGATGTCTGTCTTCCCACTTGTAGATAACTTCCACCTTCAACATGTGATCTTCTGAAGCTTCCTTCCCTCGTCTTGGGGCAGACAGAGGAAGGGAAACACAGAGAGTTGTCCCCGGAAAAGATTCTCAGTCTCAGGTCTCCTCCTATCTGGACGGGGGTGGCTGGCGGCCAGTTTCCCTATCTCTTGGACAGTCCAAGGCTATGTCTGGCAATGTGTCTACTGGGCAAGGTCCTGACAGGAAACAGATTGCACACTCAAAGGCGTAATTAAAGAGAGTTGTAGAGACTATAAATGTATGGGCAGGGTTCAGGTAACCACAAGGGAAGAGGAAATACCTTGAGTCTAAAGGACAGAGGGAAGGAGATGTTTCTGGGACCTTGGGAGATCCAGAGCTATCAGACTGGTGCTGCAGCCTTTAGTACAGGGATTCAGCCATCCTCAAACCATGACCAGGCAGAGAAGGAACCAGGGGAATAAATACCCTGGCCTTTCTCCTCCTGCCCTTGGATCTCCTGCAGGTGCCTCCCATTGGCTGAATTCAGACCAAAGCCCAAGGGCAAGTTCAAACCATCTTGTAGAAGTCAGCTTGGCAGGACTAGGGTGGAGAAGAGTGGCACTGGAGCTGTATATTGGCGAATATCCAGTATACACCCCTCTCTTCACAATGTGCAGGAACTTGTCATCCACTGTCCTCGGATGGGGGTCCCAATGAAACGACAGTGAAAGTCCATTTGTCAACTCATAACCCATTGCACATTTGTCTGTCTCTGCTCCTCTCCACTACCCCTGACGGCATCTGCATCCCTGTAGAGACTGCGGAACGGGAGTGGGAGGTCTCGGAGCAGAGATGGCAGCCGCTCATCTTCTGCAAAGAAGGGATTTGTCCTAAACTACGTCAACACCAAGGTAACCCATGTCTAGATATAAGCTGCAAACCACACAACCACAGCGCGAAGAAGACTTGGAGTGAGTTTTTGAGGATCTGCCATTTTAGATTCTTCAGGCCACAGCACTGCCATTCTTAGCACACTTAATTAAGAGGTGGCTCAGGTTGGCCGACCGAGGAGCCCTCTAAGAGATGGTGGCCAGGGGCGGAAAGGAAACAGTTGGGCTAGGGATGCTCAGGGCGGAGACAGCATTCCAATTTGATGTGGGGACACAGGGATGAGGCCCATGGTATGTGTCCTCTCCCTCATCTGCTTCTCCAAGGATGCTTCAGGTGGCATCCAGCCCAGGTGGCATGGCCTTGGAAGAGCTGGCTTCTCCTGAAAGTGGGGACTAACTGAAAGACTCATCAATGTCAGGGCTCCTGCAGGGAGGACAAGGCCCAGTGCTGCCCAGGCTGGGAGAAGTAGACTCACCAACACATCAACTCCTTGTCACACAAACAATAGTGGATCAGACAATACCAATATTCGTTTTTTCCAAACCTGCAATAACGCAGGATGGAGTTGGGTGCTTGCCGGGATGGAAGATATGAAAAGGAGGAGTGGGCACTGGGCACCTCAGCTCCCTGGGGAAGATGTTCGTCGGTCTGCTGGGGTCCCCGGCCTTGCCTGGGATGGCTGGAAATTGTAGTACAAGTCAAGCCTATACTGCAGGCTGCTGTGTGGGAGATCCAGGGCCACTGAGCACCAGCTCCATGCAGGTTAAGAGCACAGACTTTTCCATCAGACAGACCTCTGTTCAAATCTTGGCTCTGCCGCCCCCTTATCTTGTGGCCTTGGGCAAACCAAGGCTCGGTTTCCTGACCTGAAAAATGGTCATGACAAATTTCACGAGGCTGTGCTGAGGATTAAATGAGCTAATACATGGCAACTGTCTATCACAATGTCCCGTACATGGTTTGCATTCAATAAATGTCAGCCGCTACTGTTATGGTTGGCACTCCCCCATTATTCTTCCTCGGCCAAATCCCAAGTGGTGGCAAGTTTTAATCATTCATTTATACAAAAACTATTTACTCAGCACCTCCCATATGGCAGTGGAGAAAAAGAGGCCTCAAGGTGCTCAAAGTCCGGTGCAAGAGACAGAGGATGGAGCTAACAGCAGTGATACGGGGTGAAGGCTGTGGGTACACAGAGTCCAACGGCCTGGCCCAGGCTGGGATAGTCAGGGAGGCCTTCCTGGAGGAGATGGCACTCAGGCTGAGTCTTGCTGGATAAGTGGGGCTTAGTCAGGCAGTCACTGTGGGGGAACTGTTTTAGGCAGAAGCAACAGCCAGCCCTAACAAATGTGACAAGGGACAGCAACGGCTTTGGGATGGCCAAGTGTCAGTGATGAGAGCAGAGGTAGGAGATGAACCAGAGGGGAAATCAACATGCTGGCTGGAGGCAACTGGATGGTATCCTGCGGAGCAGGGTGATCCATCGAAGGACGGCTAGGAGTTTATGTCCTCAAATAATTCTTCAGAACTTCATCAGGACTTTGGCTGAGGCGACTAAGGCTGTAGCCTTGGAGGCTGGGCAGGGAGAACCCAGGCCTGGCCCTGCTCTATTCCTTGCTGCCTGGTATCAGGTGCTGCCTGAGTCAGCCCTGGGGGACCCAGCCCACCACCTCTGTGCTACCGTCCCCTGCCCCATCCTCCAAGCTGTCCCTGGCTGGGCTGATGCCTAGTGCCCTGAAGGAGAAAGGATCCCAGCCATCACCCTGCTTCTACCACTCGTGGGAGCAGGAAGCTAAGCAGAGTCTGTGCCTTGGTCCAGGCTGCCAGGGACTTGTGGACCCTCCACAGGGGAGCCCCCCAGGCCTTTCCGGCAGCCCCTCTCTGTTCGGCACACCCAACTTGCCCAGGCCCCTGTGACTTCGATGATTGTCATTCTTGGACGCAACAGCTGAGTCTACAATCCAAGTATATGTAAAGGGAGGAATGGAGGCTCCGTTTCCTCTGAACTTCCAGCTGCTGCTTTTAAGTGACAGGTCAGCTGTGTGCTGTCCCTGCTGCTGCAGGGACAAGATGGGGGTGTGTGGGGGACATATGAAAACTGGATGTCCTGAACAGCCTCGAAGTTCCAGGCTGCTTCTGTGAGTGACAAGGGCTGCCTGCCAAATAGGAAAGAAAAATAATTGAATATGGCAGGGGGAGGCAGGGGGTTGTGAGACTAATCCCCATCCAAGTCCTGGATGATCTCAAAAAAGTCATTTAAGCTTTATAAGCCTCAGTTTCCTCACCTGCACTATGGTCACGACTGCTTTACTGGTGAAGATTAATTGTAATAATGAGTGTCAATGTTTCTCAAACAGGGAACTCTAACCCAGGGTCTAGACGGTGATATGGTGGGAGGTACCTATTTTCCTAAAGCATAAATTTTACCCAAAGATTTTAGAGAAAAAGATTCTATTAAACAGATAAAGTAATATTCTAGAGAAGCACATGCCACTTTAATGAATTATAAAGACAAAAGAGGAACGATCAAAGCAATTCTTTGCAGCGCTGTGAACTCTTTGGCTACAGCCCCAGATCTTTGGGTCCTGTTTCCTGCCTCTCTGTCAGCTGAACCAACCAAGAGCGCAGTGCAGGGCAGGGCTCTCTCTCCATGATCAGAGGCACAGGGCAAGTGTGGATGTGAAACCACTGCCTGAAATGGGTCATTCTAGGCTTTGCTTCTTTGGGGCACACTTTGCCCATGAACTTAACTTCTGCTTGTAACCATTTGGTCCATCTGTCTATCTTGATAGAACCATAGGAAAATGGTGGGCAGCCAAGGACACTTCCCCCCAGACAGTAACTATTCTGGAAATAACTTGGAGAGGAGGCCTGGAGGGAGCCAGAACAGTCTAGAGGAGGCTGGAGCAGATGGCAACGGCTCATACAGGGGACAGACCTGCAGACCCACGGGGCTGGGAGAAGTGGGATCGGAGAGCCCAGGAGAAAGGGCTAAGGAACAATATACTGAGAATCCCCCAGGGAGGACTCAAGACCCAGGGGCAACTGCAGGCTAGGCAGGGAGCGGGAACTGCAAGGAGGGGACTGATGGCCCATCACTGAACGTGAAAGTGACCTCTTGAAGTCCCTGCCACTGACTTCTGCCTGACGCTTCATCGCAGGCCCAGGCTAACAGTCAGTTCTCTGTGGTCCACTGACCAAGTTCTGCCAGGTTTACGAACGAGCTAGCCCAGCCCGCCTTCCGACCATCCTCCCTCCTCAAGCTTAATATTGCTCAGATGTGAGGGCACAGCAATCTGCTTGCTGGCAGCACATTAACCCCGAGATGCCGTTTGTTCAGTGTGCCCTCTGCCTGTGAGTACAGGCTGCATGCAGTTTTTTTTTTTTTTTTCGGTATGCGGGCCTCTCACTGTTGCGGCCTCTCCCGTTGCGGAGCACAGGCTCCGGACGCGCAGGGTCAGCGGCCACGGCTCACGGGCCCAGCCGCTCCGCGGCATGTGGGATATTCCCGGACCGGGGCACGAACCCGTGTCTCCTGCATCGGCAGGCGGACTCTCAACCACTGCGCCACCAGGGAAGCCCTGCATGCAGTTTTAATGAATAACAGTGGTGAAGTATATTTGAAGGTATAGATTTTTAGCAGCAATACAGATGTTGAAGGGCGAAAAAAAAGCCAACACCCCATTTACTTAATTTTAGTCCTTCTGAAGAGCACAGTTATCAGCCTGGTGCTTGTCATCGATCTGTTTTGCTTAAGTGGCTGAGAATATTGCGTTTTTTTTTAATGCCTGAAACTCTTCAAAGAACAGTGGACTGTGTTCATTTCTGCCTTCGGGTTTAAGAAGATGCTTTCCTAGAACTTGCCATTGCCCAAAGATGGGCCTCAGGGCCGCACGTTTGGGTCCACAAATTCTGGGGATCTGTGGAGCCACCAAGATTTGACATTCAGAATGTCCCTGCCATTGGACCCCAAACAATGACCCCCAAACCTGAGAGAAGGACTCCTGTTCATCCAACTCTGTGAATCACTTTTGAAACTGACTTTATTTCTACCAAATAGCTCTGCAATTCTCTAAAATAGGGATTCTACTGAGCTGGGACAGCTCATCAATGGGAAACGAGTCTCTCGTTGTCATCTGCTCCATCCTCATGGCCCGACTGAGTCTGAAAGTCTACGTGTCCTAGAACAAATCAGAATGTATCCTCCCCCCTCCCCTCCCCCAAAGCTTCGAGTTCTCTGTGTTCAGGGAAAAAATTGTAATGAATCACAGGGCATCAACATGTTGGCATCTCTTGGCACTGAGACAGTATTTCAGTGAGTCTGTTTGACAAGTGTCTTCCACCCAGCAATGGGGTAGACACAAGAATGAAGAAAAGAAACGATCTCGATAACATACTCTAATATATTCTGCCATAAACCAATCCCGCAAAGTTTGCAACGCAGACTCTTATGTTGGTTAATGCTCTTTTGACTTGAATAACTGTTGAAACCTCCTTCCTCCTTCTTTCCCTGCAGGTACATCATCCAAAAAAAGGCCTTAGCTTTTCACATTTCAACAAAGATTCTCACATTCTTTACTGGTAGGGGACAAGGCCCTATGAGACTAAGCACACAAGATCATTGAGTAAAACAAAATGCTTGATTAAAAATGTCAAGTGGACAGCTGAGGTCAGGTGGGACCTATCTGGCCTGAAAGCTCTATGTACACACTTATAAAAAAGAATCCATAAAGAGCCCAGCTGGGGAATTGAAAACATACGTAATGTAGATTGCAAACTTCAAGGTGCCACTGCATGAATTTCTTTAAGCTTGTTTGATGTCTTTCAGGCCCGAGATGCAGGCATTAGGACCAGTACTTCTTTTCAATGCCTGGTCCAACCTCAACTAACATTCAGACCTCTGGGCACCAGGCACTCTGTTTAGAACTTCCCTTTAATCAGCAAGCAACCCTCTGAGGAAGGGATTATTAACCACCCCCCCCTTTCTTTTTCCAGGTAGTTTTAAGCTTTAATCTTCTTTGTAGGTAACAGAAGTAATGAGTTTTGAAACAGAAGAGAATTTTTTTTTAAATGTTTAATATGTTCTCTACAATAGCAGAGGTTGAGTGTTTATTTGTCCTGGAAAATCTTACTGTTCATTTTTCTCTTATGATTTCTCTGATTGCCGCAAAGGACAAAATCACCTGCCGATTTCACATTTGCTCACATCTACTGTTATGGGTAAGGCCGCTTTGCATTGTGGGTAGTGCTATTGGGACAGCCACTTAATTCCCTTTTATTAATGAATAGGTTGGGGGATGGGAGTGTGTTTCAGCTTCAAGACCAGCATCCTTTTTTTTTTTTTTAAACCTCAGCACCTCCTACTACTGCCAGCTGACATTGTTTAGATATGTACAGTCTTGGGGAGAAAGTTTCCTCATAGCTTAGTTCTATGAGTCGCTCGAGAAACATGACGAGAAGGCTGGGGTTCCCACCACCCAGGAGTCTGACCCAGGAGGACTGCAGACAGGGCCCTCGGTGGTGCTTTGGGTTCTTCAGACCTGAGATCTCCCGGCAGCCATTCCTCTGCCCCCCAGGCAGACATGCCTCACCTCCCCCCAAACCCTGTTTCGGAAACTCCTTCGGAGATCTTCTGATCCAGTGCCGGAACCCGGAGGCAACCCTCACAACTTCCCAGGCCCGGCAAGAGACAGAAAAAAGAGAATGAAGAGCAAGAGGAACTCCTCCGCTCCTTCCACATCCAACGCAGCAGGAGTGACCTTTGCAAGCCTCGCCTGTAACGCGGCCCATTCCCACCCTCTCTGCCAATAGGAGCGGGAGTGGCCGGGCTTGGCGCTGCCCAGCAGGCGCAGCTGTGGCCATAATCCTCCAAGAAGGAGAGTTTACGAGTCTGTCTCTGGCATTTAAAATTAATATACTTATTAAGAGGGCAGGAGAGTGCTTGCAGGGTAAATGTCTTTTTATTTTTTCCCCCAGGGAGAGGGCCACTTAATGCAAACTCAAAGTCAGCTGACTTCAAGGGGCCTTGGGGTATTCAGGGCTTAACTGTACAGGATGAGCGTGCTCTCCATGCAGCCGGGCTGCATTTTCTCACAGTGGGTTCTGGCTCCGCCCCTGAGGGTCTCAGGGGAGAGGGCTGCTGAGCCCTTGCTGACCAGGAATCCAGCCTCTTCCAGCTGTGCTCTCCTTGCTTCTTCTCTACCTACACACTCATCCACTCCGTCTCCTCCATCCATTCTTCTATCCTTCCACTCTTCATCTATCCAGTCTGCCATAGTGTTCATGCTTTCATTCATCAAAACTTTATCGAGCCCTTTCAGCATACCAGGCATTGGGGAGCCACAGATGAATAATATGCCTCCCAACTGTTAAAAGCTCACATTTCAGGAAATCTGCTTCAAAGGCAGAGGGAGATAACATGCTAAAATTCTGGTTGAGGTTTAACTCCCTTGTCCAGCTATCAAACTCCTATGCATCAGTCAAAACCCAATTTAAATATGCTCAACTTACAAAACTTCTACCCATTGGCCCCCAGAGATTAGACATTTCCCCTGTGCTCTTACAGCACGTGGCTGTATTTTATGTCTCTATTTAAGCTCTTGTCATTGCTGTTAGTATCTTCTCCTCCTCTACCCTGTGAGGGTTTCCTAAGTGTGTGTCCTGTGCTGAGCCCAGCACCTGCTGTAGAGCAGGTTAGTGACTTTCCAACTTTTACAAACCTAAGAACCTCCTGAGAAAGCTGTTAAAAATACAGACTCCCCAGCTCCACCCCTAGGCGATTGGATTTAGTAAGTATGAAATTGAGGCTCAGGGATTTGATGCAGCTGATCTACAGACCACACTTTGATAAATCCTAGGCCAGCACCTCAATAAAAGTTTTCTGAATAAATGAATGAAAACCGAAAAATTTAAAGGTCAACAAAAAGTCTGTGATTTTAATAAGGTCTGTGGATTTTACCAAAGAGAATTTCCTAGTTTTGAAATTGTATACAGGTATGCAAAGTGTTAGCATTGGGGGAAACTGGGTAAAGGGTACGTGGGACCTCCCTGTACTATTTTTGTAACTTCCTGTGAATCCATAATTATTTCAAAGTAAAAAGTTTTTTTTTAAGTCACCTGGTTTTCCAAAACCTCAAGGATGTACAGTTGTAATTTGCTTCAAATCCCTTATCTCTCGATCTTTAACCTTCCCTCTGGAGATATCAACAATCCTCAGTTGTCTGTTGAGTACAATTAATCATATACCAAATTAGTATACAATTGATCCTCTATTATTAACAAAAGGTACTTCATTCTTTGCTTAATTTCTCAATATCCTCCAAAATAATCTTATAATTACTTTTACTTACTTTTTAAGTAAGTCATGCTAAAACTACTGGGGGAAGTTGAGGACAATGTTTGAGATAATGGGGAGAACATCACAAAGCCAGAATCCAGAACCCTTGCTGTCTTTATGTGCCTGTGGACCCCAGTGGTTCTCAGTGACATTTCTGTCGCCCAGGGAGCTTTTAAAAATCTCAGTCCCCGGGCCACACCCCATTCCCATTAAAATGAGAATTTCTGGGGTGGGGCCTGGTGATTCCAACCAGTGGCACAGGCAGTAGGTGGAGGCTGGCCCCTGGATGCAGCTGTGGGCCCTGCTCAGGTGGAGAGCACCTCTGGAGCACTTCCTGAACTGCTGGCTCTAAATTCAGCTCCACGAGAACCACAGCCCTATCCAGGGGAGGGTGGGCCTATGACCCCTCCTCTGCCTTTTCTCATTCCTCAGAGCCAAGGCCTGGAGGCAGGCAGGACTCACGCCTGCTCACCTTCCAACGGAGGCCTTTGTTTTATCTCCCTGCTCTCCACAGGCGCAGGTACCTTCTTGTCTGTGTGGCTGAAAGACTCCTTTCAAAGCAGATCGGCGTGTCACATGATTTGGGTGACCCTCCATGTTCCCTGAAGTTCCCCAGGCCTGACTGGCTCATTTAGTTTCTGCCCAGGTCAGCATCCTTTCTCAAGAGAGTCTGCCAGGTCCACGCTGGTCTCCTGACAGGGTGAAGGGTCCACTCTGAGGACCCTCGTGCTAGAAAGAAAACAGGCCTTTGCTCAGGTCTGGGGCAGAGCTCCAGGCTGAGGCGCTGATGGGATCCTGTCAGGTCCCAGCAGGGATTCGGGATCCCTTTGGGGAGAGTCTGTTATCCACTGCTGATAGGTCTTCTGCGTTCCATCGAGGGGGCAATTGCTCCAGGTCAGGATTCTGGTTCTGGAGACAGCGGAGCAGGGTCACAGTGCCTGGTGGCTTGCAGACAGCCCAGGTTCCTTCTTCAGTCCCTGAGGGCTCCCCACACCTGCTCCTCTCCAGCAGCTGGGGGCGGGGGTGGTGGAGGGGTCCAGCACAGACAGTCGGCAAACTGCCACCTAGGACAAGAGTAATGTGCCTGTGTCTCCAGGATGCCATTCACTCTGACTGGGCTGTGCAGGCCTTCTGGAAGCCCCATCAGAGATGGCCTAGTTAGCTAGCGGGGCCTGGCTTGCTGCCAGGTAAGCAAGGGCTTCTAACCAGCTCTGGTCTCCGCAGAGTCACCTGGAGATGGCTGACCAACTTCGCTCCAGGGACATCTTCCCTGTCTGTACCCAGGCCTGCCCGCTCACTCCAGGCCCCTCCTCCCTCCCACTGTCTCTCTCTTGCTTGGCATAGAGTTGCTGGCCAAGTTGGGAGATAAAGGCCTCACATGTTCAATGCACTGAACTTTATGACTGTTTGGACCAGAAATGTGAACTTTCCTGTGGATGAATCGAGGGACCCAAACAGGAAAGCAAAGGCAATTTTAAATCTTGAGCCTGGCCGCTGTGATTGCCAACGTTTACTTAACCTATGTGCCGGATCCTGCATTTTGCACATTAAATCTTCCCAATCTCCTAATAAGTACTATTATTTCTCATGCCCATTTTACAGATGAGGAAGTTGAGGTCCTGGCAGGGCAAACATTGACTTGAGTCAAGAACCTGCCTGTTTCATCACTGTGTTCTTCCGTGTCACCTCCAGAATCCTCCGCACTAAGACCAGACACAGTTCCAATGCCTGGGGAAGGCACCAGAGCCCCTGTGCCTTGGGGATGGACACTCTCCATGAGGAGCAGAGCCTCTAGAGCGGGAGACTGGCGAAGAGGTGACTTGGCCATGGGCTTCCTGACCTGTTGGATGAAAACGGCCTAGTGGACAGAGCCCTGGTTTGGAGCAAGGAGGTGGGATATATAGACCCAGTCCAGCCCTTTCTTTGAGTCCTTCCCCACTCCACCAGGACGTCTGAGGGATGTTCCTGATGGGGTGGCTCAACTTCTCTTCAAATCTGAAAATGGATCGGGCCTCCCCATCTGAGGAGCATTTGAGGGGATGGCAGGTGAAGCAGAGCCAAGACACCCCCCACTCTGAACCCCCAAAAAGCTCATGAATCGATTAATCGCATTTAGGATAAGCATCTTACAGTGCCTCTCTGTTAACATTTTTCTACATTTTCTTATCGCATCGCCACTCACTAGCTATGTGACTTTGGGCATTTTCTGTTCCTCAGTTTTTTTCTTCTGTAAAATGGGGATAATAAGACTCCCCAGCACGTAGGGCCATAGTGAGGCTTAAATAGTTGAATGTGGAATATAGGGAATAAGGAATAGGGAAATCCTTAGTGGCTGGCACATTGTCAGAACTCTATCAGTATTAGTTAGGAGGAGGAGTAGGTCTCTTTTGAGACCAGAATAACTAACAAGTTCTTTTTCCACAGGAGATGCTGTGGTTAGATAAAAGAGCTTCTTGACTGTAAGTCATATGAGAATATTCTATGAAGAAATGCAGTAACACTTTCTTCCCTAGACCATTGTAAGAACTATTCTGGCTGAGGTGAAAAATAATAATAAACATTGTTAGAGTGCCTACTGGGCACTTTTGAGTGCATCACCTCATTCAGTCCTTACGTCAGCTCTTAAGGGTATTTCCATTTCTGGAGGAGGATGCCAGGGCTCAGAGAGGTTAAGTACGTTGCCCTTGTTTCCAAGCACTGTCTGAGCCTCCGTGCCATTGCCTCTACCAGTGACAGAAGACAGACTGGAATCTGACCTTCAGAAAAGCCTTGCAGCCCAGGGAGTCTCACTTGGGCTTGCTCAAGCCATCAACCAAACGGAGATCAGAAAATCATCGTGCAAATTGTTTCTCTTCTCTCTCACAGTAATAAATTCTCCCGAAATTAGCAGAAGCTGGGGCCGGGCAGCTCAGGTTGCTGACTGACAGCTCTGCAGCGGAGCTGGCGGCGGACGGAGGGAGACTGGCATCCGTGCACGAGGCCGTGGGCAGGGTGATTGCTGGGCTCCCGTGAGAGCAGGCGGTCCGTGAGGCTTTGACTCACACTTTGTAAATTGGTTTCATGCATGGGCTATCAACAGGGGCCTGGCTAGATAATAGGATTTTCCAACACACTTCTCCCCCCCCTTCCTCTGCAGCCGTCCAAATCTCCGTGCAGAGCGCCTGGAGGGGATGTGATGTGCTTGGCAGGTCACTCCCTGGTCAGGCTCCGCAGCTCTGGCCGCGGGGGTGCAAATCTAAGAGGCCATGGTTCAGAGCAGCCTCAGAGAGAGGCTTACGTGCTCCGTAAGTGGGAGTTGGAACCAGCGTCCCAGGCAGCCCCTGCCTGGCAGGCTACGAGTTCAGGCACTCTCCGCCACGCCTGTCCATTGTGGGGGTACAGGGTCCTCAGGAAGCGCCCATGGGGCCACAGTGACCACTCCTGGCTTGGCTGAATGGTGCCGCCAGGCTTGACTGCCCACGGGGAGTCTCTGCCATGCCCCGCCCAACCCCAGAGGAGGTTCACCAGAACCCACAAACCCAAGCGTCCCACATGTAACCGTTCGCTAGAGGCAGACCCTAGGGAAAGTGAATTATTGGGCAAGCACTCTCAAGAGAGATGAGGTGAGGAGACTACGCAGGGATGTGGTTTGGGCCGAGGCCAGCTTCGGCCCGGTCCCACTGGGAGCCCAGGAGCATGGCTTACAGCACAAAGTCGGACTCACCTTGTGGCAAGGGGCCTGGTCTCTTGTGCCCCTGTGTCAGTCATTGGTTGTTGGCTTAGGGCAAGGGGACTCAGGCAGGTGGCTGCCCTCTGGGGTCAGCTGAGGCTCATTCTCTAGAGAAGAGGGACGGCGGTGAGCTTTAGTAGCCAATGCTCGTAGTAACTAGGGGATGGGTGCACCGGAGCAGGCATTGGGATCTGGGCAGGGCACCAACAGCATCCCTGCACCATGCCCATGGGAAACGGCCAGGACACAGCTCAGCCAGAACCCCATGAAGAGCCAGCCTGGTGATTCTGACTTCTAGAAGGCCAGAGGGCCGAGGAACCAGACGGCGCTACAATGAGCAGTGTCTGTGACAGCCTAGCCATCACCCCTAACACCCATACTCGGAAACTACAAAGGCATGGTTTGTGCATCTGCCCTCTTATCTCCTCCCAGCAGGGACACAGGCCTGCAGGTTCCATCAAGGGTAGTGCTGGGGACTTCTGCCCAGGGCCCCCTGAAGCCAGAGCCTGCCCTGTCTGCACACAGGCACACGGCACACCTACCGGAGCTGTTCTGTGACAATCCAAAGCCTCCTCCCCGAGAGCCTTTAATACAAGTTTGCTGCCGAGACACAAATATCTGCCTCGGATGCGGAAGAGAGATTAAATTAGGAACAATCTTAATTCTTTCTGGCAGAGGGAAGCGAGTGAGAGCTGTCAGTTCCCCCCATGATACATTGTTAAGGAAATCCAGGTTTCAAGGTGTTTCATAAGTTTGCCTTTGCCTGCTAATAAAGAGAGTCAGCTAACAGAATCCGATCACCAGGCGAGATTGTAATGAGATAATGTGGTGTACTCCACAGAGACCCAGCCACAGCTCCTTGAAATTCCTCCGAGAGAGTTCCTGAAGTGCTACATTATGACGAGGAAGGGAGAGTAAGAGAGAGAGAAAAGGGAAAATGGGCAGAATTAGCCGAGCAGATTAGGTGATTCAACAAAGATCATACGGTCTCAGCAGGCTGAGTGGCTTTGGTGTTTATCAACATACCTCACCTTTGCCTCTCAGTCTCCAGGCCTTTCTGTTTTCTCAGTGAGATAAACAAGCTCAGAACCATCTTCCTGGAATATCCAGAGACTGAAGGCTTCATCATAAGCAAATAAGCAGATTTGCCTGGGGTCCTCACCAGCTGGCTGGCAGTGGGCCTCCGCTGGGTCTCCCCCAAGCCCACAGACCCTGGGGAAAGAGGCTGGGTTCAAAGGACCCCTAGGCCTAGGACTGAGGTCACTCTGGTGGGTGTCCAGTCTGGTTACCCACTGTGTGCTGGGTACTCAGGTTGCGTGAGTTACGATGGGGCTTATGCTCCACTTTGATGGTATTTGGGCCCTGCCTTGACTGTTCCCGGGCTGAATTGTTTATTTGGGCCGTGATCTGGGGAGGGCTCATTCTGTGCACCTGTATGAGAAACCTGTCTGGGTGCAAAGGATCAACCCACTTAGCGTACCAGCAAAAGGGACACCCCACCCCAGCCCGACACGCACACCCATGCAAAGAAAATGTGATTCGGGGCTTAAAGCAATAAAAAACTTCAAAACTCCTATTTATTATTTAAGCCAGCTCAGCCCCTTTGCCCACTCTGCCCTCAAGTCCACCCTCACAGGGATAGGCAATTTTTTTTTTGTTCTAAAGGGCTTTGGGAAACTGATGAAGGCTCTGAAAACTCATTCCAGAGAAAGTACAGACACACACCCAAGTTGTGGTGCGATTTCAAGGGTTCACAGATCCCGACCCTGAACCCCAGGTTTCAAAACTCTGAAAAAGAGGTGGTGTTGAGGGGAGGACTTACTTTGTTAGACTGGTCCTGGGTGCACCCCATGGAGACAGATACTGCCTGGGCAGGAAGCCATCCAGAAGCCAATCTGTCCCTGGAGACAGGTGGGCTCTGGAACGGGCTTTAGTTTTTATTTCCTGTGCTCCCCTAGTTATGTTTTCCGGCTTCTGGGTCTCTGGGCAAAAGGGAAGCCAGGGGTGGGCAGGCAGGCCTTGGTAGCGGCGTGAGAGGAGAGGCAGGAGAGAGGCCAGGATCCACGGGGGAGTCTGCACAGTCGCCTCCTGTCCTGTGGGACCTATGTCATCCCCTGCTCTAAACCCCAAATGGCCCAGCAGGTGATCTTTTGGGAGGAAAGGGGATTCTGTGCTGGCTTTGGAAGGCAGCAAAGAGGGGGAGCTGGGGACACTACACGCCCTGCTGCAATACTGCCAGGCTAGAGAGAGAACCCCAAGGGACAGAGTGGTGGTGGCTGTCCCACAGAGGAAGGGAAGGAGCTGAGGCTCTGGGGCCTGGAGGGAGGGACAGGAGACACGTGACCGCTCTCAGCAGAAGACGCCGGGCCGGGAAAGATTCTGAGATCTGGAGAAAATTCTTCTCTGCGTGACTCCCTACTTTCTTCTGGTTGTATCTGAGTACCCCCTGACTCCACCCAGTCCCCTCAGAGTGTGTGATAGATGTTCTGCCAGGGAGGGAGAGTTCAGTGGGATTTCTAATCTCCTCTGGATGCACCACCGCCAAAATACAATACGCAATGATGGGGACACGATACGTCAGTGATCACTGAGGGAAAGAAACCCCATTTGCACAGCCACGCCAATGGCTGGTATCTAAATGTATGACTACAGTCAGCTCAGAGCCCCTCGGGTTCTCTTGCAGGCAGCCAGCAACCATCCGCTGATAACCATCCAGCTCTCCTTCTCAAGCCCCAGCCTTTCCCTGTCGTCTGCTGACAGCACATACATGGCTCCGATGTCCAGGCCCTGCAGAAAGAGGGCAGGGCGTCACGCCAGGAGCCCTGGGATCACAGGGGCCCAGGCCCGTTGGCTCATTCATTCACTGGTATTTT
This sequence comes from Kogia breviceps, assembly GCF_026419965.1. NCBI lineage: Eukaryota > Metazoa > Chordata > Mammalia > Artiodactyla > Physeteridae > Kogia > Kogia breviceps. Next base: position 108,299,334 of record NC_081316.1, on the reverse strand, counting down.
TGGAGCACCTCTCACCTGCCAGGCACTGTTCTAGGCTGTGGAGCATAGCAGTGAACAGGACAGACTGCCCTGGGGAGTGGCCATTCTAAGGAAGGCTCTGGGGGGCATAGTTTTGGGTAGATACCGCTGCTCCCTGGTGAGCATCCAAGGCTCATCCTCTTGCAGGGTGATAGAGCAGACCCTTTCAAAAGCTGGTCCGGGGGGGACAGCTTCAGGGACCTCGGATCCTACCCTCCTGCTTCCCATCTCCTTGAGCTAAGAAGGCAGATACCAGGGTCCATCTCTTCCCTCTTCCTACCTCCTGTGGTTCCGGGCCTGGCTCTGATAGGGTCCTCTGAGTGATCTGGGGTAAATCGCTTCCCTTCCCAGCTCCTGGTTATTCTCAACTATAAAATGAGGCCGATGACACTAGCTCCAGTCATCTCACAGGGATTTTCTTAGGATGTTGGAACCCACAGAAGGTCCAGATGGAGAAGAGTCCTCAGGAATCACTGAGTCCAAAGCACTCATTTCACAGAAGAAGAAACTGAGGTTCCAAGTGGTACCTAGTAAAAGTGTCTGAGAAAGCTCTTGGTGAATGGAAAGCTCTCTGTTGATACACGGGATTGTCATATTGTTGTTATTTTTCCCTGGAGCACACTGGCTGGTCTCCCATGACCCAGGCAGGGAGGGGAGGCACGAGTGAAGAGTCCTTGCCTGCAGGTCCCCGAGTCCTTCACTTGTCCTCAAAGACCTCACTGGCCCCGAGCCCCGTGTGGCTCCCCCTGCTGTGGCTGCCCAGCCCCACTAAGAGGATGGAAGCTGTTTATTGCTTTCCTGCATGGTGGGGGAGGCTGGAGTTATAGGCTAATTAAACCACAGACAGATTCCTCAGCAGTTGGCTGGGACCATAAGTGCTGTTACAACAGTAAAAGGCCAGAGATGACAGATGGAGCTTTTTCAATATTATATCACCGTCGCCCCAGAACACGGCTTCCACTCAACCCCTCGGCTTCGGGGCCATGCTCCATGGGGTGAATGCTCTGCATCGGGGAAGTTTACAGACGATTAGGGGGAAAAGCGAGAACAAAGAAGAACAGAACGGGCTCAGTCTAAACACAATGACAAGAAATAACAGGTCTCCTTGGAAGACCATAAATTGCCCAAGATGCTTCTCAATAGAAGAATGGGAAAGTCCTTCCTAAAGTCTAATTGAAATCCCTTCTGCTGCCAAGACAGCAAAGGGCTGGAGGAAAGGAAAACGATGACTGTGCCGCGGGACAGAAGCAGTGAGCTGGGGAAGGGATGAACAAGGACCACACGGGGGCAGGTCTCTGACTAGAGGATGCGTGTTCCTCTTCGTGCTCCAATCAACAGAGACGATTACTCTCCTTTGTACCTCCTTCCTTCCACTGCTTCCGGGAAGTTGACCTAGATGACATTTGGCCAAAATCGGCACTTAACTTTGGTTTCCATGCTACCCACAATCAATGAGCTGGAGGGAGGAAGAAAGAGGAAGGCAAATGAATGATCTCGTGATTTAAAATAACCTGTAGGAAAAGACTTCATCTGGTCGTGGAGTCAGCCAAGTTAGGTTTGAGCCCCCTCCCTGCCTCTTGGACAGTTCCTTTAACCTTCTCTGGGCTTCCAGTTCCTCCACTGTAGTAAATACAGCTAAATATTCCTGCCTCATGGGGTTTTGAAGTGCAAGAGGGATCATGCATTTAAAACCTCATGGTACTTGGTAGAGTGAATTGTGGTTATTCAGTCACTCCGCAGAGGGCATGGTCTCCAAGAGGAGTTAGATCCTTCTCTGCCCTGAAGCAGAAATCTCCACTTTCCTTGACAACAAATTATTCATAACCTTGAGACTCAGAAAGGTCACCCTAAAGTCTAACCTGACTCCCACCTGCTGCAGGGCCCCCCAAAGTACAGATCCAAAAAAGTAAGCGTGAGCTGGAGGGCTGGTGTTCAGGGGAGGCCTGGCTGCCACCTCCCTGCAGCTGGGGAGATGCTGTAAATCCAGCCAGGCTGTTTACCTCCTTCCTGCCACGCATGTTCCTCAAAACCCACAAGGTCACTTGGCCCAGCTAGAGTCCCAGCTCAGGCACTGACGTGATGCTATCTGACGGCCCTGTGTCCTGCTGCCAGGCTGGGCCTGGACGGAGGCTGCCAGGCTACTGCTGGGGCAGGGCGGGGCCACAGGGGCAGCTGCGTCTCTCGGCCTGGTCGCAGCCTGGGGGAGACCGGGGGACCTGGGAGCTGCGAAGTGCTATCAGATAGAAAAGCTGAAGAGTAGGTTTGTGGGATGCCTCTTCCACTCTCCCTGCTCCCGCCTGCCACCTACACCCCCTCTCCACCCCATGCACTACAGGCTCTGGGACCAGCTAGTGTCTGGGAGCTCCCACCACTCGGGCTTCTGAGTGCAGGACACAGGTGGGGAGGAAGAGGGGACCCGAGCCCCTCTGCCCCTCTGCCCCGAGCAGCTGTCATCTATCTTCTGCATGGCTTCATCACCCTGCAGAGCCTGGCGTCTCCGCACTGAGGCCCCACCTCCCACATATGCCTTTCGACAGTCCCTTTCAGTTCTCCCGAAGGAAAGAAGAGGAACCAATGTTTGGAGAGCCCCTTCTTTGTGCCAAGGACTGTGTCAGGCGCTTCTGTTATATCACTGAATTCTTCAATCCATAATATTGGGGGGGGACCCCGGGGGCAGGGAAGGGGGTGCTGGGCAGGAACAAAGACACACTCAAACTCCATACTACAAAGAGAGTGGGGAACTGTTTACAAAGGTGTGGGCAGGGTTTAAGGAAACTAACCACAGGTGGCTCAGTGTCCTCAGACTAGTAACAGCAGGGTCCCTCGCCTCCCCTGGGCCTGAAGGGACAAGGGCAGAAGCAGTTAGCTACTGGCATTGGGGGAGAGTCGTGTCCACAGCAGTGGGAAGGGGGCTACCTTATAGGAGCTGTGGGCAAGAGCGTGTGGGGAAGGGTGGAGAGCGGACCTGGAGAGACAAAGAGCAGGTGGTCAGCACACACAACATAGGAACGATCCCTGTTTACAAATGTCCAGAGTCAACAGCCGATTGCGAAGCCAGATCCGGGGCCCGTGTTCTCTGTAATTTCTTCTGTCTAATGTCTCCTCTGCAAGAAAGTAGGACAGGAGGTAAGGACGGACAGGTCGTAGAGTCCTCATCTCACCTGATCTGAGCTTCCAGCTCCTGACAGCTTCCTAGCCTGGCTACTCTGATAGTACCCCAGGTCTGCAGAAGGTACAGAATCTAACTCAACTCGACCCTCAACTGGCTCCTGACCTTGAGAAATCCCTTAGGCTCTCTGGGCTTCAGTTTTTGCATCTGTGAAAAAAAAAAAGAGTGTAATTCTGTCCCTGTTTCCATCACAAATATTTTGAAAGGATGAAAGTGAGATATACGTGTAAATTCTTGGGCATTAAAGTCGAGCCACAAATGCTAGAGAAGAATCATTCTTTAACTGAATAAATGTTTATGAGACAACCTACTATGTGCAGGCATTATTCCTGGTGCTGAGGGTACAACAGCAAACAAATAGGCAATGTCTGCCTTCTTGGGGGAGACAGACAATGAACAAACACATGAATACATAGTATGTCAAATGGAGAATAAGGGCTATATGGGGGCAAAGAAGCAGGACAGGCAGGTAGGGAGAGCTGGAAGGGAGGTTTGCTAGTATATTTAGGGTGGTTGCAGAAAACCCTGAGATAAGAAGTCATTTGAGGGACTTCCCTGGTAGTGCAGTGGTTAAGAATCCACCTGCCAATGCAGGGGACACAGGTTCGAGCCCTGGTCCGGGAAGATCCCACATGCTGTGGAGCAACTAAGCCAGTGCGCCACAACTACTGAGCCTGCGTGCCACAACTACTGAAGCCCACGCGCCTAGAGCCCGTGCTCCGCAACAAGAGGAGCCACTGCAGTGAGAAGCCCTCACACTGCAACGAAGAGTAGCCTCCGCTCGCAGCAACGAGAGAGAGCCCGTGCACAGCAACGAGGACCCAACGCAGCCAAAAATTAATTAATTTTTTTTAAAAGTCATTTGAACACAGGCTTGAAGGAAGTAAGGAAGAAAGACTTTTGGAGATCCAGGGGGAGGAAACAGTAGGTACAAAGGCCCTGAGGCTGAAGAACATTGGGAACATTTGAGAAAAAGCATGGAGGCCAGCATGGATAGAAATGAGTGACCAAGGTGGAGAGATTAAGAGCCACACTGCCATGTTAATAAACTGAAGGAGAGTAAGGGTGGAAGTAGGGAGAACGGTTAGAGGCTCTTGCAATCGTCTAGCAAGAGATGATAGCTTGGACTAGCTGGAGGTTATAGGAGTGGTCAGATTCTGGCAAAACCAAAGGATTGTTGATGGATTGGATGTGAGTTATGAAAGACAAAGAGAAGTTAAGATTGATCCCAAAGTTTTTGGCCTGAGCAGCTAGACAAGAGTGTTGCCATTGGCAGAGCTGGAAAGATTGCCGGTGGAACAGCTTTAAGGGGAAATTTTGTTCTGGACATGTAAAGTAGATATGAATGGATCTGGAATATGGGGCAAGACTAGACTAAAGTTATATATCTGCGAGCTGTCAACATGCAGATGGTATTAAACCCACAGGTCTGGGGGAGATCACCCAAAAGTGGGTCTAGGAGGGCCAAGGCCTGAGTCCTTGGGCCAGGTCAGGGCCAGCAGGAGAGCTTGAGAGGCAGCGGTCAGTGAGGGAGAGGGAGAACAAGGCAAGGGGAGCACCACCACCAACAAAAAACCTGAAGACTCATCTCACTTTTGAATTTTGCTGTCCAAATCCAAAGTAAAATATTAGACAATAAAATTGAGCAGCCATTGAAAGACTAGTCCCTCATGACCAACTTGAGTTCACCCCAGTCTTTACAGACCGATTCGACATTAGAAAATGTGTTAACATAGTTCACTGCGTAATAAAGGAAAATTCTATGTGGTTTTCTCGCTACACACCAAGGAAACATTTGATAAAAGTCTATAAATTTTCCTCATTTAACAAAAAACCCTCAATAAAGATGGAAGGGGCTTCTCTGGTGGCGCAGTGGTTGAGAATCCACCTGCCAATGCAGGGGACACATGTTCGTGCCCTGATCTGGGAAGATCCCACATGCCGCAGAGCGGCTGGGCCCGTGAGCCATGGCCGCTGAGCCTGCGCGTCCAGAGCCTGTGCTCCGCAACGGGAGAGGCCACAACAGTGAGAGGCCCGCGTACCACAAAAAAAATAAAATAAAAAATAAATAAATAAAGATGGAAGAAAATTAAACTTCCTTAATCACACAACTTCCAAAGAATGTTTGAAATATTTCCACTCTGTCTGGAAAGAATATATGGATGTCTGTCTTGTTCAGCATGTTTCTGGAGGTAGTGGCCACTGCATCAAATGAAGAAAAAGAAGTATGGAGGATGAATTAAAGAAGAATGAAAGAGAAAAGTATTATTTTCAGGTGATATGATCATCTACCTAGGAAATCCAAAAGAATGAAATGAGATACTGTTAGATAGTAAGATTCCAGCACATTAGTAGAGTATCAGAACAACAAACAAAAATCAAAGCTTCCCTCCATGCCACCAATTTTTTAAAAAAGACATCCAAAATAGAAAAAGAAGAAAACAACAAGTGCCTCTAAGTTTCCAAGGAATGGACCCAGTAAGATATGAACAAGACTGTAATGCAATAACTATAAAACCTGACTGAGTATTATAGAAGAAGATCTAAATAAGTGGAGAGACATCTAATGTTCCTGGATGGAGAATCAGCCTTGTGAAGATGTTGATTCCCCCAGATTCAAAGCAAGCCTTGTCAAAACCCCAACAGAGTTTTATGGAACTTGATCACCTTAATTCAAATTCATCTGCAAGAGAAAAAGAAGAACAGTCAGGCAGCTGTTGAAAGAGAAGTATGTTGAAGAGGGATGTACCCTACCAGTATAAAACATGTAATAATGACATGAGCCATAGCCATTAAAACAGCAAGATGTGAGCCTAAGAATGGACAGATAATAAACAGATTGTGTAGGTGCGGGAGCATAGGATAATAGCATCTCTAATTAATCATCCTGGGATGGACTGATTGTTCATAGGTAGTACTGGTACAGCTGCTTGTTGTATCAGTTTGAGGTACTGCCTGCTGCCCACGACAGAGAACTTGACATAACCAGGCTTCAATAATAAGGAGATGTATTGCTGGCATGAGGAAGTCCAGAGGTAGATAAGGTAGTAGCGAGGTCTCAAGGTTGGCCAAACCCAGTGGCCCGGACCCTGTTCTCTAGGCTTCCTTTACAGCTGTGGCCCTTTCTGAATGTTGCCCTCGTCCTCTGGCTGGCTTCTCTCGTGGTGACAAAGATCCCTAGCAGCTCCTGGCTCCATAGCCACAAACCATGATGTCCGAAGGAAGAAAGGGTTTTTTTTTTTTTCCTCCCATTGCAGACTTTGAGAAGTGAGCAGACTATTTTCCCCAGACGCACTCAGTAAACTTCCTCTCACCTTAGCTCGGTCATATGCTCATCCTGAACTAATCACCATGACCGACATCACGCCACGCTCTGATGTTCAGGCCAGGTGCGTGGGATTACCCTTAAACCAGTGAGGCCTGGCCCCAAAGCCAGGGGATAATGGTGATGGGGTAGAATGCCTACATGAAAATCTAGGGAAAGTGGAAATAAGCACTAGGTGGGCCAATAGTAATGGCCACCGAAGCTATCCATTTGGAAAAAATTAAATTAAAACCTACTTCCCACCATAACAAAGTAAATTTCAAGTTGACTAAAGAGCTTCATAAGCCAGGGGGGCGCTATAAAAATATTAGAAGAAAATGTACTATAACCTTGGGGTAGGGAAGATCTTCTCAGGGAAATACAATCAAATCAAAACCATTAAAAAAAATGATAAGTTGACTATGTCAAAACTAACTGTTTCTGTCTGATGAAAAAATTCATAAAGAAAGTTAAAAGGTAATTGACAGGCTGGGAGAGATATGTGAAACATGCATAACAGATATGAATTAATATCCAGGACATGTAAAGAGCTTCACAAAAATGATAAGACTAAGCAAAAAATAGGAAGAAGCAATTCATAGAAGAGGAAAAGGTAAATAAGCAGTGAGCATATCAAAAATATTTATAGAAGTCAGGGGAATTCAAATGAAATGAAATGAAATACTCCGTTTGGCAAAAAAGCATAATACTGATAATATCTAGCATTCAAGGGGGTGCAGGGAAATGGGAAGTCTACTACCCCACTGTTGGGAGTGTAAGCTGGCAAAGAATATTTATTCAAATTAAATATATGCATTTGTCAGGAATTTCACTTCTAGGTATGACTCCTAGAGAATTACTCATTTTTGTATAAATGAGTAATATAGACATAGACAAAGATGGCCTTTGTTATGTTGTTTCCAATAGTGAAAAAATGTGTCTCCAATGTCCAAGAGGGGAAAATAAAGGTATATACAAATACATATAATATATACATATATACATTCATAATGCAATATTATAATATTTCACTGTTTAAAAAATGAGGTAGTTCCACAGGTAGTGAAATTGAAATCTGTCCAAGCCATACTATTAAGTGAAAAAGTGAAAAGAGCAAATTGCAAGCCATAGTACCGCATTTTACCATTTACATAAAATCAAAAGGTCCAGCACTTTTCTGGTTGTGTGTATATGTAAAATGCCCAGGAGGCGGTCTATAAGGACGCACACGAATCCCCTAGTTACCGCCAGGAAAGGACTGGGAACTGGGAATGGGGGTCAGGGAGGGGCTCTTAGGGTTGATCCTACTGCGTGGATCTTTTAAATGTAACTATGTATCATTTGTATAATTAAAAATAAATTGAAACATTTAATTTGTCCTCCCCGCATTTGAGGGCAGGTTATATGCACACCCTGGCTCACCCACTGTTATTCTACTGCTCAAAGGAAGGAAGGATCGGCTTCCAGCTCCCCTCTGCTGGGGCTTCCCAGGGAACTTGGGGGAAGGCTGTGAACTTCCAGAAACCTCTAAAGGTTGGGCATGGTTTGGTTTCAAATCACACAGACTTTGGAGTCAGAAGGCCTCAAAGTCTGAATTGTGCCTCTCTTCCTTGCTAAATACACAACTGAGGCTCTGTGCCTCAGTGTTTCCATCTGTAAAGAGGGTTGATGAAACAAATACCTACCTCTCAGGGCTCTTGGGAGGACAGAATGGGCATGAAAACTAACAGGCATTAAAAAATGTTTTTAAGTATTTTAAATATTTATGCGAATCTAACTCCAGGTTTAGGGGTTGTTCTTCCCAAATACCTGCCCCGCTCCCCTTCGTAAACAGGAGGAGCAGAGCTGGGTCATGGTTCCCTGGCCCGGCCTCTCCTCTTCCCTTCTCACCCTCTATTTGTGCTCAGCGGAGCTGTGCTCTCAGGCACAGTGACCCCTGGTTAATCCCTTTGAGTAAATCCAGGTCTCTCCAAATCCCCATTCACACACCTGTGAGCAAATAGCAAAGGCTGCACTGCCTCTGGGCAGTGACAGTCCACTGGGGCTGAGTTGGTCCTTCCCCCACCCATCTTTTGTTAGCATGGGATCAGCTGCTTCCTTGAAGCCAGCTGTGAAATGTCTTCTAAACCAAACCAAAAAGAGCAAATGTTTAGCGATGAGGCTTTTCTCCCCACTCCTCCTTGGGCTCAGGCCTTCATTCATACCTGCTCCTGGGGGCGGAGCAAACCACCAGATACACCCTCCTCCGCTCCCAGGTCCTGCTTCCGGAGGGGAGACAGTGAGGGAGGGGGAGGAAAACCACTTCTGGCTGCTCCCAGTCTATTGGCCGGCCAGGTCACTGTCCCCGGTCTCTGGAGATGCAGCTGTGGATGGAGACTGGAGACAGGGAAGCGATATCCTGCCCGAATGGCCTCCTTGTTGCTCTCCACTCCATTTATTAGCCTGTCACTGTCCTCTGAAAAATGCATCCATCACCGTGAGCCCCAAGCTCTTCTCTATCTCTGTCTGGGACCAAGGGAAACAGGAGGCCAGAGAATACTGAACCCAAGGCCCCTCCGTTTTCTCCATCCCCCCTCCCCAGTCTGCTCCCCAAGACACACATAAAGCACCCTACCAGCAGTGTGTGCAAACAAGCATGCACACATCCCCGGACTCACCTGCAGAGTCAGATGCTCCAAAATCCTGTTCTAGGATCTGGTCAGGAGGGCATCTGAATCCCTCCCTACCTTCGTTTTAAAGACATCCAAGAAAATAGATTCTATCACCTTTAGTTATCCTTTCAGTCCTGGCTCAAGCATCACAGCCTCTATGAAGCCCACCAGAATCCCCCACTCCTCCCCTAGAGTGCCTGCTCCCTTGCACCTCCAATCGTACCATGAATGCATCAGTTCCAGAACTTACTTCACAGTATTTCATTTTATGACACATACCTATCTCCTCCACCACACCGTGCCATTTGTATCTAAAACCTCTACATTTACCACAGTGTTGGAGCATATTAGATACTCATTGATGGGGGATGGATGGAGGGATGGAGGGATGGAGGGATGGAAGGAAAGCCTCCCTAGTCCATTCTTCCCAGCTTCTAAGAAGTAATAATCTCACTCCCTCAACCTTCTGTTGGTCTATATATTTATATGTAACAGAGTATCTTCATATCTTAGGGTACTTGACAGGCCAGTACTTTTCTCCTTTTAACAGAGCCCAAGCCTCTCTGAGGGTAGAAAGAAAATTGAGAATTTCAGAAAAATGTACAAAAGCACAGTTTTCTCACTAGGAGGCTGGCAGACACTCCAGAAGGGCCCGCCCGGAATCGCCTGGGCATCCCAGGTTCAGAATCCTGTCTTGCTGGTCCAGACGGAGCCCAGAACTTTTGCCTCTGCGGACATAGCCCTGGGTTCCTCACGGTGGTGGGAAATGGGTGGGCATCTGCCCTGTGTTGACTCTTATGGGCTTTGGCCATTTCTGAGGCTCTCTCACTCCATTCTTGTCCAAAACATACACTTGTTGCTCACAAACCAAGTGGATATGGGCCGCAAATTTTATGCTGGTAATAAACAGGTCCCTATTTGGGGGACTAAGCTATTCTGTCTTGAAAACAGGGTGTCCGATGGAACTTAGGGTTCTCTGGACAAGCACCCGCCCCGTAGGAAGTCCTGGGATGGAACCTGTCTTGTGCCTCAGCAAGAGTGGCCGAAATGCTGTGTCTGACCTTCTTTCCTCAGGGAGAGCTCTCACAGACTTAGTGAATTCCGTGCTCAAGTCTGACGGTCTCCTCAGCTGAATCCACCAGCACAGCCTGCAGCCCGAGGCCTGGTGGGGGAACAGGCGGGGCTCAGCCTTTCTCAGCATCAAAAAAGCAATGAGGTTGAACTTTATATTTATTGATCACAGCTTCTCTAGACCTTTACTATCATTTAACTCTCGCTCCTAACCAAATCCCCTTTATCTCTTTTTGCCAACTTCACTGCCCCAAATCGTTTTTTTTTTTTTTCTCACACTGTAAACACATTTCCATTCGAGTGCACAGCCAGCCTGCCGCCAGAGCCCTCTCTGTGTTTATTTTTCTCCCTTATCCAAAAACCATCCCCATCATGGAGGAGAATTAAAGGAAGGGGTGGCCTGGAAGGGGTTGAACTAACCCAGTAAATAAATATTGCAAATTCTCACTTTCTGGAACAAATTCAAGAGGTGAGCCATACATCTAACCTGAAACTGTGCTTATATTCAAAGATAATTTCTCTTGGTTTTTGAACGAGTTGGGGGGTCTTCCCATATGCAAACGAAAAGACAATTATGTGTCTGGATTGTTTGGGAATTCTGAACAGTTAAAATCAAATGAAAAATGAACATTAAATATAGAATAAGTAATAAAAGAATAACGTCGCAACTCAAAGGTTAATCTTCCAAAGATTTTTTCCTCTCCCTTTTTTGGTCCTACCTCATGCAGGGAGCGGACCCCAGGCAAAGAATCATATAAAGAAACAGCCTAAATGGATGTGCCCTCTCTCCTTCTAAACCCCCTTGGTGTCTGACTTGTCTTCTAATGAGGATAAAAATGTGCTGCATCTTGATTAGCAAGAAATCTGAAGACCCCCTTTCCTCTCTTGCTGAACTCTGAGTTAGGCCAGATAAGGCAGACTGTTTGGTGATTGAAGGCCAGAATTTCTTCAGGAGTTGCTGCAAACCCTCCCTTGCTTCCACCTCCTCGGGATGGTGTGTTTCTAGGCTTCCCTGGAGCACATGGGCAGAACACAATATAACGTGTGCAGTGATAGAGCTAGACTCAACAGGGCGCGAGCCGAAGGCAGCTTCATTCTTTCTCTCTGCTACTGCCCCTTCAAGCACATTCTCTCCCGACCATTGGAGAACCTCTTAGAAAAATTTGGGAGATAACCCTCAGATATTTTTTAAAAGTCCAGGTCAGTTTAATATTAGAGCCTCCACTTCTCGTCCTATTGAAGACTCCCATCACCCAGCTTGGACCTGCTACAGCTGGAAGCTTGAGGAGTGGGGAGCATGAGTGGTCAGTTTCCTCACTGTGTTCTCAGTCCTCCTCTACTCATCGGTGAGTGTTTGGACCACTATCCCCACCCCAAGGTCAGATAGGGTGGAGATGGGAGGAGAAAGAAAGGCCAAGGAGGTCTTACTTGACTTGTAGGATGGTGGCAGGTTCCAAATGCCAGTCTTTCTCTTGTCAGGGGCTCATGTGTGTCCTCTCACCTGTAGTTCCCTCGATGTAGGTAACACCCCCTCTACTGGTTGCTTAAGACCCTCACCTCCTTTAGTCCTGCACGCCCCAGCCTCTGGCCCGGGGCCTGAAGCCTTCAGAGTTCCCGGCATCCCTCTGTGAGGTCCACACCGGCCCAGAGGAGGGAGGCTCCTTCCACGCCCTGCCAGACTCTAGGAAGGGAGCGATCTGAGGCCACCTAATCCCCCTCCGCTCAACCTCCTCGGGGCCATCAGCTACAGCCTCTCACCTTTGGCCCTTCTCAGGCCTCAGCCAAGCTCTTGCATGGCTCTGGTCCAGCTCCTTCATTTGGTCAGTGAGAGGGAGTCAGCCCCCTACCCTCTCCCATGCGAGGAGGTGGGACACAGCCCCCTGACCGCTCACTCCACAGAAAGCTGCCCAGCGGCTTCATCAACCTCTCCACATCCTATTTTTATACCCTTGAAGTGGATGAGAAGGTAAGGGTCACGCAGCCAATTTCACCCACTTTTACCCCTGGCGAGGGGTGGGCAGGGAGGTAGGCGGAGCCCTCAGTTTGGAGCTCAGCCACGCCCTGCTCCACAGGGGAACTTAGCCAGCTTTACTGCTCACCCCGAGTGTGAGAGGGCCAGGTTGCTCTGGACCACTCATTCATCCACCCACAAACATTCTTTGAGCATTTCTCTAGGACTGCCACGACAAAATACCATAGATTGGGTGCGTAAACAGTAGAAATATTATTTCTCTCAGTTTTGGAGGCTGGGAAGTCCAAGATCAAGGTGCCAGCAAGGTAGGTTTATTTCTGACGCTTCTGCTCTTGACTTGCTGGCAGTGGTCATCTTGCTATGTGCTCACATGCAGGGGCGTGGGGGGGAGGGAAGTGGTGCAAAATCCCATCACGAGTGTCCCACCCTCACGACCTCATCTAACCCTAATTATCTCCCAAAGACCTCATCTCCAAAAACCATCACACTGGGGGTTAGGGATTTAACATATGAATTTGGGGACATAAACATTCAGTCCATTACAAGCACCTATTGAGCATCCAGGTGCTGTGCTGGGCACTGAGGATAAGAGCATCCCCCAGGCATGAGGCTTGCCCTCTCTTTCTCCCAGGAAAGGAAAAAAAAAAACCAATGCGTTGATAAATAATTGCACATCAGTATGAGAGACGCCAAGTGGCCAGACAGCATGGCTGGGTGTCTGGCAGGCCTATGGAGAACATTCTCCCAGCCTTCCTCAGTATGAGGGGCGGGGCCCTTGAATGGCTGCTTCTCGGTAGCAACACGTGCCCAGGTGTGTGGACATCCTGATACAAGGCCAGGATGACCTTTATCTGATGCTGATTGAACACCTGCCATCTGGCTGGACTGAGCCAGGGGTTTTTCATTCTTTCCCAACAAGCCTGGGGATGGAGAACCTTACCTCTATTCTATAGATAAATAAACCGAGGTTGAGATTTAGAAGTGGGTCTCTGAATCCAGGAAGCAAACACACTTCCGGCCCAAGAGAAGGCTGCATGTTTTGGGCGGGACAAAAGCCCTAACCTTTAGCTCCCAGCGCCTGTGGCGTTTGTCACCAAGAGGTTTCCACCACTTCCAGCTTCTTCCTCGAAATGCCTCAAAGGAAAGGTTGTCTAACTCCAGGTTCTTTGCATTTTGTTTAGAGACAAAGATAAAAACGCGTTCATTATCTCATCTGCGGCCGCTCAAACGAGAGAAAAGTGCTCCTGTATTAGGGCGACGCAATCCACCCAAACATTTTTACTTCTATTAAAAAAGCATGGGGCTTCCCTGGTGGCGCAGTGGTTGAGAGTCCGCCTGCTGATGCAGGGGACGCGGGTTCGTGCCCCGGTCCGGGAAGATCCCACATGCCGCAGAGCGGCTGGGCCCGTGAGCCATGGCCGCTGAGCCTGCGCGTCCGGAGCCTGTGCTCCGCAACGGGAGAGGCCACAACAGTGAGAGGCCCGCGTACCGCAAAAAAAAAAAAAAAAAAAAAAAAAAAAAAGCATGAAGGCAATTTACCAAGATGCGCCTGTCACAGTCTGAAAAGCAGAAATGCCTCTTTTATCTTCCGATTTATTTACAGGTGCAGCCTAGTGACAGAGGCAAGTATTTTTCTGGCGCAGTGACTTGGAGGGGCCGTGGTAGACAAAGCAACGATCGGGTTCTTCCTTGTCCCTAGATGTGAGTTTTGTGCTGTCACCTTCAGCTAGTCCTGAAGCAGGTCCCAGGTCGCTGAGGTCACCAGCAGACACACTTCTTCACTTGCTTTCACCACCCCCTCCAATGCCCACCCCGCAGGAGCCAGCTGGATCTCTGCTGGCTTCCCTCCAACCCTAGGTGGGCAGGGGAGAGCGCCTTGGGGGGCTCCTCTTAGGAAATGGGCTGAGCAAGTGGAAGAGGAAACATCCAGTAGGATTTTCTGTTTCCAAGAATCCGCTAGTTACAAAACAGGGCCTAAGGGTAGCTCTGACACCATCACCTTTTCTGGAAATTTCAATGGTAGAACACTAATTTCCCTGGGGTGGCTTCTGTGTTGTCTTCACTGGAGATATCTTTTGACATTTTCATGCAAACCCTCTCCAAGGAGCTCTCCGGACATTGTTTCAACCATTCTCACTGTTGCACTGAAAGGACGCAAAGGGAAGAACGAGTCCCGGGTAATGGCACTTAGTATCTGCATGGTGATGCCAGGACACCATCAAATCGGCATCGGATTTGGCCAACAAGGATATTTTCTCCCGCAGTCAACACCGCTTACTGGGGACCCAGAGAAGTTGGGTGGCTTATTCTGCTGGAGCTATGACCAGCTCTCATGCCTCTCAGTTCTCGTGCACCATCCTCCGCCATAGTGGTTCCAGCCTTTTCCAGCCCCCAACTCCCCAGCTGGAAAGAGGGAACAATCACATCTGCCTTGAGGGTCAAAGGAGGGTGAAAGTATCTCCAAAAGCAAGGAGCAGGGTTAGGCCTAGCCTCGCAGGCTCCCGGGGGGTACACAGGCAGAGGGGGCAGGACAGCTCGTCCCTGAAGTTGGAACGTGGGGCACGGAGCGCACTGGGGTGTGGGTCACACTGGGGAGTCAGGCAGGCACCAGATTGTGAGGGGCTGTGAAGTCATGCTAAGGGGTGTGGACGACACAGTCCTCAAGGGAAAAATCCAAAATTGCTACTGGCCCTCCAGTAGAGTGGGCAGTGTGGATCTCAACGCTCTCCTCGGTGCTTCTCGGGGAATAGTCTTAAGGGCAGAGTCCACTCCTGACCCACCTCTTCCCAGCACACCCTTTATTGTTTTTCCTTCCACAGACCTCACGGACTCCTATGAAGTCATCCCCAGCCAATCTCAGCTCCTGCATGAGATAACCACTGTTAGCACAATCCAGCTAAAAGCAGAGAAATCTGATGTTTTAGGTAGGCTGTGCTGATAACAGTATGATCTCTGTGGCGCTATTTGAGACATTGACAGAAGCTCCCAGAGAGTTATTATGACTTTCCCTGGGGGTCCAAAGACTTTAGCTTGGGAACTACTGCACTATTTCTGCAGTGACCACAATTTTCAGGAGACAAATCTGGACCCATCGTACGATAACTATGAGTACGTGCATGGGGTGACGATATGGGCTGTTTGAAGACTACAGTGTTTCAAGAAACCTGGGTCAAATGGCCATTCATTCACTCACTGCTTTGCGCATTTATTAAGTGTCTACTATGTGCTGTCACTGTGCTAGGTGCTGGGGGTTACAGTGAAGACAAGGACACGGCTCCTGACTGCACAGAGCTGCTAGTCAGCTTACATAATGACCCTTAATGTGCAGAACAGAAGAAAGCATGAATATCTGGGAGATTATGAAATGTGGCCTGGAGAAGGAGACATCTGAGTTTAGTTTTGAAAGATAAACAATAATTTGCCATGGACGAGAACAGAAGATTAAGAGGGGAGAGTACAAAGAAAGGCTCAGGGGTATGAAATAGCAAAGGCAGGCAATCCACTGGGACTATAAAGATGGAGACGGAGGTGGAGAAAGAGCTTGGGAGAGATGAGACTCCGGGGCAGGAAGGAGCCGGGCCCTGAAAGGTCCTGAATGTCCATCCTGGGAGCCTGTAGCAGCCCAGCCCTGTGCTCACCCGCAAGCCCCACCGTGGCCAACCCCCCAAAACCAGTCTTTGATATAACATGTGTTCCAAGCAATTGCTCTTGAATGGGACCACCTTGCGCTCTTCTCTCTCTGCCTCTGGGATTCCTCTGGACACTCATTCATTTGTTCATTCTCTCATCGGGGCAGGGAAAAAGACAGAAGTCATCCCTGCCCTCAAGAAGCTTTCAATCTAAGAGAAGAGGCAAACATTCATGTAATAACTAAATGCATAAATGTAAATCATAAGTATCAAATGTAATAGCGGTATAACTTTTAAAAATTATAAGTATCAGAGGTCAATTAGGATAAGTGCTACAAGGAGGAGCTACATACCTGGTACTATAGAACCATATTAACAGAGACACTAACCTACTCAGAGACGTGGGAAATGTTTTCCAGAATAAAAACTGGGCTGAAGACCAGTGGACAGATAGGGATGAATGTCACACTTGCTTTTGACCCCTTTCATGTTGATAACATATTTGAACTCTCTTCTTTGGTTTTGGACCTTGCTTCCTACTTGGCCCCAGGCTTTGCTTGATCCCTTGACTTTTCCAGCTTTCCCAGCTTGGGCTGAGAGGGTCCCTTTGCCTGCCCTCCCCGGTAGACTCTGGCCTCAGGATAAAGAGGAGCCATACGAGGGTTTTTAGCAGAAGTGACATCTCCAACCCCAATGCTTCCTTGAACTCCACCCTTGTGAATCCAAGTACCTGTTCCCCATCCTCATCAAGGCTAAGACCTCCCAAACCTAACCTGTCCTAACCACACTCTTTTTTTTTTTTTTTTTTTTTTTTTTTGCAGTACGCGGGCCTCTCACTGTTGTGGCCTCTCCCGTTGCGGAGCACAGGCTCCGGACGCACAGGCTCAGTGGCCATGGCTCACGGGCCCAGCTGCTCCACAGCATGTGGGATCTTCCCGGACCGGGGCACGAACCCGCGTCCCCTGCATCGGCAGGCGGACTCCCAACCACTGCGCCACTAGGGAAGCCCCACTAACCACACTCTTAATGGCCCTTCCCTGCCCACTGGCCAAACCCCCTGCCATCTTCTCCATGTGAGAAAGTGGCAACTCCATCCTTCCAGTTGTCCTATCAAAGTCCTTGGAATCAGCTTTGCCTCCTCTCTTAGTATTCCACATCCAATCTGTCACAAATTCCTCATCATCTCTCCTCCAAGACACGTCTCCCAGACCTGACCTCTTCTCACCACTCCAAGCTATGGTCCAGGTCCAAGCCACCAACCTATTTTCACCTGAATTATTGTACCTGCCTTCTAACTGGTCTTCTTCTGTCCTATACTTCTATTCTTCTGAGATGAAAGTCTATTCTTCTGAGGTGAAACTTGGATCATGTCCCTCCTCTGCTCCCTACCCTCTTATGGCTTTCCTCTCACTCACAAAGCCACAATCCTTACAATAGCCCACAAGATCCTGTGTCATCCGGCCTCCCCACTACTTCTCTGACCTTAACCTAACCATCCTCCCTTCCAGCCACACTGACCTCTTGGTCCTCAAACACAGAAAGCACCCTGTTCCCTCTATCTGAAGTGCTCTTCTCCCCACCCCTGGATATTCACAAGGCTTACTCCCCCCCCAACTTTTGTATCTTTGCTCCAATGCCACCTCTTCAGAGACAGCTTCCCTGAGCCCCTATACAGCACAGAACTTTCCCATGGTCAGTTTTTATCCCCCTTATCTTTCTCTACTCTTCTTCATAGAACTTATCACCACCTGACATATAATTATTTACTTCTTTATTGTCTTTTCCCCTTAGCCACCCAACTAGAAGGTAAACCCCATCAGGAAGATTTATATCATTCATTTCTGTATTGCTGACACTTAGAACAGTGCCTGGAACATAATGGGTGCTAAAGAAACATTTGTTGAATGAATTAATGAATGAATGGCTAAATTTGTGTTTTTAAGGGTTCATGTTGGGTGGAAAAAGAAATGGAGAGAGATAACCTTGGGAACAATGAGTGATTCTGGGAGGTTCATGTGTTACCCAGGAAGGCAAATGTGGGGATTATGGAGAAGAGAGGATGCCTTCAAGGAAGACATTGAGATGCAGAGCGGTCAGGACTTAGGGGCTGACAGATGAGGGCGGAGGGGGGAGGGGGGAGGAAAAGGAGGGATCCAGGATGGCTCTCCGGGTCCTGACTCGAAGGACCACGTAGTTGTTAGTTCCTCTGACCAAGAAAGGAAAGCAGGAGGTCAGACATGTTCAGAGGGAAGATAATGAGTTGGTTTTAGAAATGTTGAGGTTGAGATGACTGGACATCCAGAAGGAGGCGGCCAACAGGCAGCTGGATATACAGGTTGGAATCTCAGCTCTCGGCAGTGTGATCAGTGCCAGAAATGTAAATAATCTGGGTCAATAACACAATGACAGAGTTTAAAATATTAGGTGTGTATTAAATCACCTAGAAAGACAGTATAGGGTGAGAAGAGGAAAGGACCAAGATCAGAGCCCCAGGGAGCATGGACATGTAAGGAAGGAGAAGAGAATAAGAAGTAAAGACAAAAAATTGGTGGAAGAAGTTTAAAGAGAACTAGGAGACAAGGGTGTCATGGTAATAAAGGAAGGATAGAGTTTTCAGAAAGAGGGGGCAGTTAACAGTATCAAATGCCAGGAAGAGTAACAAAAAATAAGGGCTGAGAGGGGCCCATCGATATGCAGTATGGAGGCCATATGTGGCCTTGGCCAGACAAGGTCAATGGCATGCCAGGACAGAAGCCAAGCTAAGCTTGGCTGAAGAGATACGAGAGATAAGAAAAACAAAGCAGCAGGTATAGACTATTCTTTCAAAAAACTCTGCTGAGAAAGAGGAGAAAGGGCAGTGACCAGAAAGGAATCCTGGGGCCTCAAGAGTGTTGTTTACTACATGGGATGACTTGAGTATCTTTATGGGCTCAGAGTAGGATACAGGGCAGAGGCTGCAGTGGGCTATGTGTGGAGAGGGGATGGTTGAAGGAGTGTGGTCCTCGGGTTGGAGGGAAGATGCACAAAGCAGAGTAGGGGTGTATGTGGAGGAGAGAGAAGGGAATTCAGAGCCCACACTGTAACGATAGCCCGGTGACTCCCAGCAACATTGGAAGACAGGACAGGAACACATGAAAAATACACAGGACACCTACAACAGAAACACGTGAACCAGGGTCCAACCAGCAGCAACGGAGCAGAGGGATAGATACAGTGCTGAAGGAGATGAAGGATGGATTGGCATGGCCAAACCAAGTGGGTTATTAAAGGGACCCTTTCGGACTTCCCTGGTGGCGCAGTGGTTGAGAGTCCGCCTGCCGATGCAGGGGACACGGGTTCGTGCCCCAGTCCGGGAAGATCCCACATGCCGCGGAGCGGCTGGGCCCGTGAGCCATGGCCGCTGAGCCTGCGCGTCCGGAGCCTGTGCTCCGCAACAAGAGAGGCCACAACAGTGAGAGGCCCGCGTACAGCAAAAAAAAAAAAAAAAAAAAAAAAAAAAAGGAAGAAGGCAAGATGTAAACAACCCAAGAGTTGCCGCCAAGAGAAGTGGCGCATCCGTCTCTGCCAGGAGTCCGTATGGGGAGCACTAAGGAGGAGCTGCCCCCAGTGATGGATGGTGTTTCCAGAGGTTTAACTGAGCTGGACTTGGCCTCTTTGGGCTGATCTATGATATGAGGACTGTTTTAAAGTATGTGGCTTTCTGGTGCTGGATTATTGAAAAGAGTTCAAATTGAAGTAGTCACTCAAAGCTCTGCCATCTGTCACAAGTGGCTGGTGGGGCTTATCCAGGTGGGCCGGGGAGTTGGGTGCTATGCTTTAGCCCCTTAGATCCATGTCCTTCCCTGCAGCATCAGATGCTCCCATTGTCCTCTCTGGTGTCCCCAGGGCATGGGCAGCTGATGGTCTGCCCTAAGCAGAAAAGGGGGGAAGCTTGGCAGGGAAGAAGGAACGCGTGTCTCATGCCCAGTGTTCAGAGGGCAAGTCCTCATCTTAGCATCACAGTTTTCCTCCCGACAGATAAAATAATGTCATTGCTAGTGTTACTAGTTAACATGTGCTGAGAACCTGTCACGTGTCAATCCCGGTTTCAGTGCTTTACCTGTAAGATCTCATCAAATCCTAGCTGGTGACCCTGCAGAGCAGATACTATTGCTATCATTTTACAGAGGAGGAAGCTGAGGCTGGGAATTCTGGTGAAGGAACATGGCCAAGGTCTCGTCAAGGGAAGATACAGCCAGGATTCCCAGCGAGGAGTCTGGTTCTGGAGCCTGGATACTTAGACACTCTACTCACTGCTGCAGGCGGGGGCCCTGGAGGCCATACACCCGTGTACACACGTGCACTCCTGCAGACATGCACGTACACACACAGCTCCCCCCTCTTTCCTTCTAGCCCTGCCCAGCCCCTTCGCAGCCTCCCCAGCCCCATGCCCGCCCGTCGCACCTTCCGTGTCCTCCAGAGCCACAGCGCCTCTCCGTGCCCAGGCTGGGTGACTGCCCCCAGGAGTCGCTGCCCCCTCCCCTACTCATCCGGCTCCCCCCATCATGCTTCCCTTCCTCTTCACCGGCTACTGTCACATTTGGATTTATTTAAAGTCTGCCTTCTTGCTGAGCTCTAAACGCCAAGAGGTCCAGGCATCCTCACGTGAGGCTTGTGCAGGGAAGCTGGTGATGCTGGGGCAGCTCCCTTGCTAAATCCCACTCCCCTCCCCCAGCCTGCGCTGACCTTGGCCACAGATAAGATAGACAGTGCTGGTGGGTTATGGCCTCTGAGGAGTCCCTGGGCCCAGGGTGGTCTCCGTCTGCTTCAGACACTAAGATCAGGCCCGGAGAGCAGGCACAACCTCTCCTCCTCTCCCTCTACACTCGCGTCAAACAGAGCACTCCATCAGAAGCATGAAGTACTAATGGGGGATTAGCCACTGGCTGCTGGTCCTCCCACCAGGAGTGCAGCCCAGTAACCGTGATGGGGCCAGAGGAAGGCTGGGGCTGGCAGGGGGACAGCCGAGGCTTGACCTTTGCCAAGTTGTGCACATTAGGGGACTGGTGAGTTGGATGGGACCTCAAGCCCATGTTCCTGGCTTGGAGCAGGACATGATGCACCAACACCTGACAGAGGCTGTGCCCTGGGGTGAGGATGGGGACAGCTTGGACACCTACGTAATCTCCACCAGTCTCCAAATCGCAACAACAGTACGTGTTCTCTGGTGTGGGCTACTGACATTTCTCAATCTTATGTAAAGCATGTGAATAAGAGCATTTCTAATAAAAAATAAATCTATTTTTGTAGATTTATAACAAACAATCTCTGTAAAAAACAGTGCACATTGCCCGAGATGCATGTGCCACTTGAGACAGGACAAGTGGTCCAGCCCTCCCCAGCCCCACCCAGCTTAACCAGGTGGCAGCCCCTAGTCCCCTCCCATGGAGACCCTGGACGGGAGCTCAGGGACCCCCTCTCTGTCCTCTGGGAGAAAGGGCAGCTCAGGTGAGCATCTACTGCTTCCTCTCCCTGTGCTGACAGTTGCCTCTCTGGGTCTCTAGGTCCCAGAGCACCGCCAGCTTCCGGCTTCATGACACAAAACACTCTCTGGCAACGGTTCGTTACCCATCTCCCCATCATGCTGCAATCTCAGAGCTGTGTCCTGTGCACCCTTCCCCGGTGCTCCGCACAGGACAACAGTCCAATGAATGTCTGATGGCCGCCCACACTCCCATCTCTCCCCCTGTTGATTCCACCATGTCTCTGAGTTCTCTTTCTCCACTGCTCCAGCTCTGCTCTCTTCTCCCATTCCTTCCCATCTCTCTCATTTCTGCCCAGCCGGCCTTACTCTGTTTTTTTCCACCTGTCTATTCCTAGCCCCTCTTTTTTTGTTTGTTTGTGTGTGTGTGTGTGTATGTGGTACGCGGGCCTCTCACTGTTGTGGCCTCTCCCGTTGCGGAGCACAGGCTCTGGACGCGCAGGCTCAGCGGCCATGGCTCACGGGCCCAGCCACTCCGCGGCATGTGGGATCTTCCCGGACCGGGGCACAAATTCGTGTCCCCTGCATCTGCTGGTGGATTCTCAACCACTGCACCACCAGGGAAGCCCCCTAGCCCCTCTTTTGCCTCCCACTCCAAGTTCCTCCTTCCCATCTTCCTGCCTGATTTGGTCCAGAGATGACTATTTGGTCAAGATGATGAATGGGTCATAAAAAAAAATATGAGCTGCTAATTGGAAACTTTCATTTGCAACTAATTTTCAAAACAAAAAATATAAAAGCATTGCAAAAAAAAAACCCAGAGCAGGTTGAAAACAAATTAGAAATCTTTAAAAAGAGGGAGGGGAACCCAAATTGAAAAATTCCAGATCTTTTCTCTTAATAGTTTCTTTTATAGTTTTGTTCTTAGTTGTTTATGCTTTTTATCTTATTACAAAAAATGCACATTACAGAAAATACAGACAAGCAAAAAGAGCATAAAGAACAATTATAAACCCACCCATTCAGACACAACCACTGAGAACATCTTGGTACATGCGCTTCTGGATTCTTTGTGTGTGTGATCAGGCAAATTTTACCACTTCCCAAAGAAAGTTCCAGAACTTTAGTCCCTTGTGCTGTAAAACAAGAATATTAACAGCAACAAAAAACCTGGTCAAAATTTGAGAAGTATTACATGTTGTGTTTTCTTCTTGGAGCCTCTTAATATTCATTATAATGAATATTCATTAGGACAGTCATTATAAAGGAATTGGAAGCTCTGGGGAGATGCACAGTTAAGAAACCTATTTTAACTTTGTTGTTCTCTAAACTCTTTGACGCCAGAGTTCTCTTTTCCTCTGGCAGCTATTAGTATGTGTTTCTGAGAAAACATTTTGCCAAATAATGAGAGATAAATATCTATGCATCTTCAGATTCAGTTTACAAAAATAAAATCTTATCATATATTCTGTAATATTAGACATGTTTCCAACTAATCTCTGTGATTGGATGTTTAGGTTATTTCCAACTTTTTATTATGTGCAGAAGCCTGGAGGTGCCAGTGAGTCTGGCCTTGCCCCTCCAAAGACTCATTAGTCTTGGGACCCCTGGGGCCCATGAGGGGGAGGGGCTTATCTGGATGTACGGCTGTCGTGGCAGTGGGGAGGTAGGGGTCTAGGCTGGAGCATCTTTATTGGGGGGCTAGAACTGGGCACATCTGTAGCACCCCAAACTGTTAGGGAGTGAAAATAGTTATATTTGACCAGTTTAATTGTTTTAACCAGATTTTTGTCAGTATCAATGCGCTTTCAACTAACTCACCCACTGTTCCTCCCCATCCAGCCCATCACTTTTTTCCCCCAAAGGCCAAGGATGCTGTGTCCATGCTAAGTGCCTGAGATCAAAGCCTCTCCCTTCCCTGCAAGCTGCTCTGGTGAGCGTGGGCTCTGGCTGCCTCTGTCTGCTCCGGCTGGGCTGTTCCAGCCCTTTGCAACAGCTCTGAGCTGGGACAGGGGAAAGAGAAGGGGCCAGTCATGAGAGTAGGGCAGAGCCCACAAGAAATACCTGCATCCAGGAGATCTGCAAAGTAAATCCTCCCAAACAGACATGGCTTTTCTGCAAGTTGTGTGAGAACGACCATTTATATTACCCTAAATAGTACAGAATAGGAAGAATAGGCTGAATGTGAATCAGAAATACAAGGCACAAAAGGAAATAACTCAAATCTTCCAAATGAATACAGGAAGATAGAGGCAAAACATGGGGGAAAAAAAAACAAAGGGGACAATGGCAGAAAGGGAGGTATAGACGCTGAGAGACACACAGAAACAAAGAGAGAGATTGACTGGAAGGAAAAAGAAAACAAGAAGGAAGGTAGAGAGACCAAGGACAAGGATGGGTGAAGGGGCTGCGGTGTCCCACTGTGGGAGGGACACAGATGTGGGATGCAGACATCTTTAGGAACGAGAAGTCTCAAGAGCTTAGGGATGGCCCTTAGATGAAGATGACATAATGAGGTAAGGAGCCAAAATGCCTGAGTTCACATCCGAGTTCTGCCACTTCAAGGCTGTGTGACGTTGGGCTAGTTCCATCACCTCTCTGAACCTGTTTCCTCCTCTTTAAAATGGACATAACATTAGTTGTGTGCGGTTCAAATGAGACAAAGCACATATGGCACTGAGCAAGGTGACTGGCACACAGTAAGCTTACTGTAGGTAGTAATAACCGTCTGCCGGTGTATTGTTACTCACTGGTGTCCCCTCCGGAAGGGTGGTGACTGAACAAGTAAGCTGTCCTCTCGCGGTGTGAGCGCACCGGGCCCTGGATGCTCTCCCAGCTCGCTTCTGGCTCACACTGCAGATTGGCCCTGACAGGTACACGATTTAAACACCAGCACCAAATGCAGCTTCCGGCACCCTCCAGGCAGGCCACATCAGCTGCTCACCTCCTGGGTGCAGGATGCTTAGGGGCACAGGATGCCAGCCAGAGTTTCCTCCTGGGTCCCTTGGCCTCTAGCCCGCCCACATCCCTGCCCACAGGTCCCCTGCTCACACTTCTGCAAGCGCTCAGCCAGTGTTATAGGGTTGAGAAGATCCAGTCAGGCCTGGGGACGGGGCCTCGGGTGCCTGGACCTGACTGGGCCCTGGCCTGTACAGCCCTTCTTTTCCCAAGCCTGGGATTGCTCCTACAATCCCAATTGCTCCAGCCTCCTACCCTTCCCCTTCCATCAGGACGTTCTGCCACAAGCCCAGGTCCAGCCTTAGGGCTGGAGGATCTTAGCAATTCTGGCCTGATGTTTACACCAGCATGGTCCCTAGGGCTGCTCTGCATGGTCCATGGGACTGATAAGGAAGGGTCTGCTTTGTTGCTTCATCTGCTTTGTTCAAGGCCTTATCTTGCTGGCCTTCCCGATACCCTGGTCTTTCCAGGTTCGGGTCTCTGTCCCGCTAGTGCCAGACCTCCTCGCCATGGCTAGGGTCCTGTTGCCAGCAGCAGACCACCCCAAGGCTGCCTGCCGCCCCCTGCGTCATGCCGCCCACCGGTCAGGATATCTGCTACCCCATCTTGGATGGTGCCCACTTGGGCTTGAAGACTGTACCTCTGACTCTCACCCCATCTTCCCTGTGCTCCTGCAGCTGGCTCTAACACTCGGTCTCTTTCCCTCACGCACCCTGACGGTGGCCTCATCCCTGACCTTAACCCTGCCCTGCTGCCTGGTATAGAGGATGCTGTCCTGGAATCCAGACCCTCTGGGACCTGGCAGCATCTCCGCCTTTGCAGTTCCATTGGCCTGAAGACTTGACATGTCCCTAAGCATCAGTTTTTCTTCCAAAGTGGGGGAAAGGCTTTGCCCTGTCTGCCTCCAGGAAGGATGGCGGGGTCGGTGGGGGCTACCATAAGCCTTGGCCTGGGACTCCTGTCCTTTGTACACATTCTCATGAGCCCCACCCTGGAAGTCGGCTTCCTGTTCTCTCTGCACAGGATAAGGTGGCTGATGTGAACGTGCTCAGCTTTCAGCCCCTCATCAAAGACATGGGTTCTCTTCCAATAGTTCTCCCCAAAACTGGTCTGTGTTGGTCTCCATGCCTTCATCTTCCTCCTTTACTTTCGACAGTTTCAGGTCTGTCCCAGCACCCTGTAGCGTAAGAGGTCCCTGTCCCTCTACACCCCAGGCTCAAGAACCTAGGCACAAAATCAGTCAGACTCCACCCGTGTTTGTCCCTCTGCGTGTTCCGCTGTCTTTTTCAGTCTCCCTGCGTGTCTCTTTCTCTGCTTCTCTCTCTGTCTTCCTCTTCTCTCTCCTACGTCACCGCGTTGTCAAGTATTTCCACCGTCAGCACTTGACGAATTGAAAGTTCTTCCACTTGTGCAGTGAGCCGCGTGGGCAGGCTGGGTAATGTCTGTTTTACCCTCTCAGTAATGAATCCCATCTTCTTCTCTTTGCAGTGATCGTTATTGATTCTGTCTTGTCACCTTGGTTTGTTTTCTGCTGGCTCCTGCCTTCCCTTCATCTTGCTGTGGCCATTTCTCTTCTCTTATCTGTAATTTCCTCTCTTGTTACAACTGTCTCCCCACTGGGCTGGCGTGGCACTGAGGCCAGGGGTTTTGTATTAACTTGGTGGTGCGGTTCCATCGACCTTTCCCTGAAGTGGTGGGTTTGGGTGGTGGTCGTGAACAGGTCAATAATGGTGGTGGTGGGGAGAAGAAAGCTGGAGCCAGACCTTCCTCATATTGGTTGTTCTAAAGCAGAGCTTGGACCATGGTGCCTTCCCCAGCTTGGGAACCTCCTATGGTTGCCCTGGACCCACAGACAAAAGGATGTGATTTTCAGCTGGGGAGTAAAGTCCTTCACAAACTTACCCCCATCTGCATTCCCAGCCTCAACACTCAGAACCACAAACTTTACCCTCCAGACACACCACACTGGCTACTTACTATTCCCTTCCATACTCTAGGCCTGTGATCACCCAGGGCAGGGGGCTCACCTAGCAGGCAAAGGAGGGCATTTTGACCAAACCACGAGAAGGGGAAGACACATGTCTTCTGCCCACAGCCCTGGGGCCCCTGTGGGTGGAGCTCCAGGAGTTTGCCTGGGAGGGGCCTTCCTGAATCTCCTTGTTCTGGTCAGTGGCCCCAGAAGGTGGATGATAGGTGACCAGAAAGCTTATGAGTTTTGTCTGGCATTGGGAGGACAGGACCCTGGAAGAAGAGAATGATCATTTTCTGAGCCTGACCACGCATCACACACCCCCATCATGCCTTGGGCAGAGTGTGATGCGGGATACTCATCCCCTTTCAGCATATAAGGAAGCCGAGGCTAAAAGTGCAAGGTTATTTGTCAAAAGTCCCACAGCTGGTGGGTGACTCTTGGGATTCAATCCCAGATCTTTCTGACTCTGAGGTCAGTGGCTCTTTCCTCATCCCTATTCCCTAGGCTTCCAATCCTTAAGCCTAATGCCATCCCTACCCCAAGCATTTTCTCATCCCTGCTTGATGCCCAGATTCCAAGATGGCCCCATTGATCCTCTTGGAATTAGACTTTGTAGACCCTCCCATGTCAGATCAGGGCTAGACTATGACCGTTAGAATGCAGTAAGGCCAGACCCTACACTATAAAACGCTTAGAGGAAAACAGGAAGAACACTCTATGCCATAAATCACAGCAAGATCCTTTTTGACCCACCTCCTAGAGAAATGGAAATAAAAACAAATATAAACAAATGGGACCTAATGAAACTTAAAAGCTTTTGCACAGCAAAGGATACCATAAACAAGACCAAAAGACAACCCTCAGAATGGGAGAAAATAGTTGCAAATGAAGCAACTGACAAAGGATTAATCTCCAAAATTTATAAGCAACTCATGCAGCTCAATAACAAAAAAATAAACAACCCAATCCAAAAATGGGCAGAAGACCTAAATAGACATTTCTCCAAAGAAGATATACAGATTGCCAACAAACACATGAAAGGATGCTCAACATCATTAATCATTAGAGAAATGCAAATCAAAACTACAATGAGATATCATCTCACACCGGCCAGATTGGCCATCATCAAAAACTCTAGAAACAATAAATGCTGGAGAGGGGGTGGAGAAAAGGGAACACTCTTGCACTGTTGGTGGGAATGTAAATTGATACAGCCACTATGGAGAACAGTATGGAGGTTCCTTAAAAAACTACAAATAGAACTACCATATGACCCAGCAATCCCACTACTGGGCATATACCCTGAGAAAACCATAATTCAAAAAGAGTCATGTACCAAAATGTTCATTGCAGCTCTATTTACAATAGCTAGGACAGGGAAGCACCCTAAGTGTCCATCGACAGATGAATGGATAAAGAAGATGTGGCACATATATACAATGGAATATTACTCAGCCATAAAAAGAAATGAAATTGAGTTATTTGTAGTGAGGTGGATGGACCTGGAGTCTGTCATACAGAGTGAAGTAAGTCAGAAGGAGAAAAACAAATACCATATGCTAACACATATATATGGAATCTAAAAAAAGAAATGTTATGAAGAGCCTAGGGGTAGGATGGGAATAAAACACAGACCTATAAGAGCATAGACTTGAGGATATGGGGAGGGGAAAGGGTAAGCTGGGACAAAGTGAGAGAGTGGCATGGACATATATACACTACCAAACGTAGGGTGGATAGCTAGTGGGAAGCCGCCGCATTGCACAGGGAGATCAGCTAGGTGGTTAGTGACCACCTAGAGGGGTGGGATAACGAGAGTGGGAGGGAGGGAGACGCAAGAGGGAAGAGATATGGGAACATAGGTATATGTATAACTGATTCACTCTGTTGTAAAGCAGAAACTAACACAGCATTGTAAAGCAATTATACTCCAATAAAGATGTAAAAAAAAAAAAAGAATGCAGTGGGAGTGATGACACATGACTTCCAAGACTAGGTCATGAAGGTGTCTCACCTTCAGTCTCCTGCATGGCTCTCTCTGGGTGAAGCAGTCACCATGTTAGGAAGACTTGCTGAGAGCCCAGGTGAGAGCAACCAGCTAGCCTGCCATGGGAGAGGACCTCCTTAGAAATGGGGCCCAGTCCAGCCCAACCTCCAGATGACTGCAGCCTTGTGAGAGGCCCTGAGCCAGAATCACCCAACCAGGCTGCCCCTGAGCACCATACACCATGAGAGATGATTAATGATTAGTGTCTCTTTAAGTCACTAAGTCTTGGAGTGATTTGTTACACTACAGTAGATAGCAAATACGTCTGTCCTCAGAGCAAAGGGCCCCCAAGCTGAGGGCTGGATAGTCCTCAGTTTCTTCCAGGGTTTCTTTCCTGTGGTGGACATGAAGCCAGGGACCCTCTGCTCAGGAATCCCTTTGTCCAGACTCTTTCCTCATCTTCAAGAGAGACAGGGATTCATCTCCCCATGAGGTCTCAGAAGAATACCCCAGCCACTGCTCCGGCTTTGGGGTGAGGCAGGATGAAAGTGAAGTCGCCCCTCAGACCTTATTAGAAAATGTCTCTTTCCCTCCCTAAAGTGCAAGGCTGCCTTAGAAAGAAACCATCCGACTGGTTTATTACCTCCTGATTGGTTTATTACCTTCTTTGTCCCTCCGCCTTTAGGTATTGAAGTGTGTCTATCATGTGAGGGGGTGGGAGCAGGGAGAGCTGGGTTCCTAGGGACCCTACCTCAGCCAGCAAGGGTGCAAAGGCTGTTTCTGGCTCCCAGGCTTTTCAGAGTAAGGAGCTGGAAACTCCGGGAAATAAATGATGCCAACCAGCCTCAGAGCCTCCATCTCCTTTTGCCTCAAAGGAGAGCGAAAGCATTGGAAAGCTTGTCCCACTGCTCTTTCCTACCTGTCTGAGTCTATCAAGCATCTCCGTGGACACAGGCAGGCTTCCTTGCCCCGGTGCCCTCCTGCGCTAGTTCCCCTGGCTCCATGCTCAGCATCTGTCTCCTTATTTACCCGTCCCGGCTTCTCTGCTTTCCCTGCTGCGCCAGAAACACATAGTTTATCTTCACTCAGGCCTGTCCCTGCGGCTCTCTCTGGATCATGCTTGCCTCACTAGCCCTTTGCCCTTCTCAAGAAACGCACCATGGCTGGCAGAAGTTCCTTCTTTGATAACATTTTCCATCACAGCCCCAGAGTCTGCAAAACATGTGGGTCCTTGCCAACTGTCCTAGGAGAGATATTGGGAGCAGCCCGCCCTGTTTTGCAAGGTGTCTAGGGACACCCCATCTCCTGCCACCATTGTGGGTCATTTATGCAAAGTTCTGCCCAACGGCAGGAGGCTGGAGGGGTCGAGTGTACAGCCCGGCTTGGTGGGTTGAGCATGGCTCGGGCAGCAGGGCAAATCCTGCCTTGGTCACTTCTAACTTTATGTAAGTGCATCTCTACTTCATTCTCTGGAGAGCAAGTTTTATCTACCGCACAGAGAAGTGAGACAAGGCATGGACACAGCCAGCCACTAGTGGTTTTGTGGCAAAGGGGAGCAGTGGTGACAGTGACGACGAGGCTGTTGCTTAACTGGTGGGGGCCCTGCCTGCGCTGAGAAGCAGAGGGTCTGGGAAGCCAGGAATTCGGCACAGAAAGAAGCTCACCTGAGTCCGTCAAGAGCAATCAGTAGCGCTTTAGCTCTGGATGGAGTTTTAGTCTCTCAGAGCAAACGTCACCCCAAGACCTCTAGTTCCAGTCCCCCATTAACCAGCAGACAGAATTGAGACCTACAGAGGGCAGTGACCTGCCTGATGTCACCCTGTCACCAGTGGAACCCATGTCCTGACATTCCATTACCTCTTAGCCTCAGGCTGAAGCGGGCCATTCCCAGGCAGACAGACCAAGGACCTCTCCCTCAGGGACTCTGTCAGCAGGATTGGGACGAGGGAGGCCACCTGATCGAGATTGCCTCCCCAGACTGTGTTCTGGAGGTCTCCCCCAGGCCCGGAGGCCATTACTCAAAGATGGGGTCATGTAGGAAGAAACCATTAGCATCTGGTAAATGTCGCCCAGAGGAAAGTCACTGCCAATCCTTTTGCCTCCTTCCTACCTGAGGCAGTGCTGTCCGCAGTTTCCCCGGGAGCCTATCCCTGTGATGTAAAATCCTCCCCTCCATCCTATAGATGGACGGGAGAGGACGTGATGGGAGTGGCCAGGGTGTGGGTCAGTGGAGGAGGGGTCAGAGAAGTGACCTGGGAGGAGAAGGGATGAGCTTCCACCAAGCTGCCCTGGGGCGAGGAGCCCAGAGAGTCTGAGACGCCATTCCTCAGGCCCCGGGAAGGAGTGTCCCTTCCCCTAAACCACCGCCCGCTCTTCCTCCTGCCTGATGGGCCAGCACCCAGCACCTTTGACTCAAAGGCTCTGAGGCTCCCAGGAAGGAGGTGGGAAGGAACTCCCAGCTGGATCTGGGAACTAGACAGAAAGGGAGGGGGGAGAGGGAAGGAGGGAGGAGAGAAGCTGGGGCTGGGGAGAGGTCTTGTCAGCCTCTGGCTCTGGCCCGGGGCAGGGAAAGACAGGTGGTTCAGAGGCCCAAAGCTGGAGCACTTCCCAAGAAGCCTAGTGGTGGTCCGGTTTCTGAGAAGGGTGCTCCCCAGGCCCTGTCACCAACCTGCTCAGCTCTTGGGGTGTGCAGGACGACCCATGTTTTATTTTGCAAACAAGGAGACTGAAGTCCAAGCTGGTTAAATGGCTTGCCCAAGGTCATCTAGATATTCATGTCTTTTCTATGTATTATTACTATTCCCCTCCCATTTCATAAATAGTTTGAGGAGGTTTATAATGAAACGCATGTTTGCAGAAAATCTCTTTTTTTTTTTTTTTTTTTTTGCGGTACGCAGGCCTCACTGTTGTGGCCTCTCCCATTGCGGAGCACAGGCTCCGGACGCACAGGCCCAGCAGCCATGGCTCACGGGCCCAGCCGCTCCGCGGCATGTGGCATCTTCCCGGACCGGGGCACGAACCCGTGTCCCCTGCATCGGCAGGCGGATTCTCAACCACTGCGCCACCAGGGAAGCCCAGAAAATCTCTTTGAGTTTATCCCTTCCACAGGTATTTGGTGTTCTCTATGTACCTGACATTATTCTAGACTGAAAGGTAGACAAAGAAAGGCAGAATCCCTGCTCCCATGGAGCTTACTCTCTGGCATATCCTTATCTTGTGATAAGTGCTCTGAAGGAAATGAGGGAAGTGATAGTAAGGGGAGGGAGGGAGCATTGATTTTAGATAGGATGGTCAGGAAGGTGGCATTTAAGCAGGTGTGAAGGCCTAAGGCGAACTTGAGTTTGGAGTATTCATGGAGAGAGGGCGCCAGAGGCCTCCACGGTGAGGAGCTGCAAGATGATAGGGTGGAAGCCACTACGGCATTGTGGAGGGGAGAGCGGTCTGACCCCATGGACATTTTAGAAGAGGCTTCCTGCTGCCTTGAGGAGAACTGACTGGCCGGAGGCAGGAGAGGAAGCGGCTTCTGCAGTGATGTGGATGAGAGGTGCTGCTGACGGGACCAGAGTTGGCCGTGGAGGTGGAGAGGAAATCAGAAGAGGTGTCAGAGAGAGCGGCGTAAGCAGGGTGTTCAACCTGAGGTCTGAGAGTGCTGTTCTACCGCACATGACCCAGAGCCCTGGCTGCCTGGCATGGAGTGGTGAGGTTTGGGAGAGAAACAAGATGGAAGCCTTTGGGGGCTGGATCCCTACAGAGAAAGGACTGGAGAGAGGATGAGAGGAGAACTCTGACAACTGCAGCCGAGGTGTGGAGACCAAGGTTAGGCATGAAATCCTGCTAGAGAGAAGCCATTAGATGGAGCCAACCAGCTTGGGGCACCCTGTGGGTGCTCCTTCAGAGATCAAGGCTTTGACTCTCCTGTTGATGAAGAAAAATAACTCAATTTTGCATTACAGGAAGGACTAAAGGAGCACGGTATAAAGCAAGGAAGACATACAGACATCACCTCCACACCCACACCTGTGACAGACATCACTAATCAACGGCACCATCCTTCTGATGAATGCAGCAGACTCAGCTTCATTGTCTTTCTCAACACAGCCCTCCAAGCAGCTACTCCCAATCAACCTGTGAGGCACAGGCTTCAGAACCTCCTCATCATTCCCAGTGCAGAGGAATGAGCACCAAGTTTGGAGTCCAAGACACTTGGGGCTTAGTTTTGCTTTCGTCTGTAGACAATGTATTTGTCTCTTGGAGTCTCACTTTCCCATCTGTTACAGTGAAGTATTATTCCTATGTCACGTATTTGCTGCGAGGATTAAGTGAGCTAATGAATGAAGGAACTTAGCCTAGTGCCTGGTACAGGTAGGCATCAACAAATGTTTTTTAAAAATAGCCCCCTTTGGGCTTCCCTGGTGGTGCGGTGGTTGAGGAGGGTCCGCCTGCCGATGCAGGGGATGTGGGTTCGTGCCCCGGTCCGGGAAGATCCCACATGCCGCGGAGTGGCTGGGCCCGTGAGCCATGGCCGCTGAGCCTGCGCGTCCGGAGCCTGTGCTCCGCAACGGAAGAGGCCACAACAGTGAGAGGCCCGCGTACCACAAAAAAAAAAAAAAAAAAAAAAAAATTAGCCCCCTTTGCCTGACCCGTGCTTCTACTCCCAAATGTGCCCACGGGCACACACACACACACACACACACACACACACACTTACGTACACATGCACACACTCACACACAAGTCGTAACAGGATAGAAAAATTTATCCTAACAGCTGGCACTAGAATTGATGTTAGGGAGGGAACCCTCTTTTGTTCAGGAAATTACCTTGATAAGTCACTAAGGATATGGATTAACAGAAGTCAAGGAAACAAAAAGGTCGCTGAACAGCTCTGCATGAAAATTGAGATGAAATTCACGCATCCGGAAGCAGAATAGCCCAGAGGTAAGGTGTGGGTGCTACACAGCGTCGTCCTTGGTGGAGTGGGCAACGCAATTTTAAAGAAAAAGTGCGTCCAACATCCAACATGAAGCTGTTTGCACTTCTGAGATAGAAAACCTCTCTGTCTTAAAAAGAGCCCATACCACATGATTCCATTTATATAAAACTCTAGGAAATGCAAACCAATCCATAGTGGCAGGAAGCAGATGAGCGGTTGACCAGGGTGGAGGGAGGAGGAACCTTTGGGGGAGGGGGGCGAACTTGTTCAGTGTCTTCATTGCGGTGATGTTTAAAATTTTACCAAATTGAACACTTTAAATATGTGCAGTTTAAAAAGTCATTTATATCAATTTGATCCAAATTTGTTGGTTTTTCATGCTTTTAGACGTGCCCATTTTCCCTACCTTTCAACAGGTAATGACCCCCTCCCCCAAACATTTTTTTCTGTGTCCCCACACCTCAGTCGAGTCTGACACAGGTGTGAATGCCTTGTGTGAGTGGTCTGGGGGTTGAATTTGAAGGAGCGAATTGAACCCCACATCTAGATCGAAACTGCCGGCCTGGGATGGCTTGTGTGGGTCGGGAGACTCTCCACAAACTGAGTGAATTCAGCAGAAGCTCGTAGCCAAGGTGCTCACGAGAATCAAGCTCACTCCTCTCCCTGGAAATTCTTAGAAGTCTTGGGAGAGAGCCCTGAATTTCCATGTGTGATGGGGGTTCAGACCAGTGTCATAAATCTTAAGGTGCGGGGAGGTCCCAGTTGGCACTTGTGTTCCTTGCACAGACAGAAGCCCAGACAGGCACCCAAAGAGTGCCCCCTTCCAGCCACACTTCCTTACATTGCACCTCTTGGGGCCCTGAGCTACACCGGAGGAAGAGGAGGTGGCTCCTCGCTGAACTGCATTTCTCTATAATGACACTTATCCAACATGGGAAAGATCAGAGCAAAGAAGGGAGGTTGGCCCCTCAGCGAACCCAGTAGTGCTGAGCCTCCTCTGTTCTTTCCTTGGGATCCTCTGGAGAGTCCATCCTAATCAGCCTCATAACACTCACTTGCCAGCAGCATCCCCCCTGAGCCGCCACAATGGCCATAGGCGGAACACGAGGTCAGTTTGCTACCTGGGACACTGCCCTTTAGATCCCTCAGCTCTGCAAGGTGCTCTGCTCCAGAGAGACGAGAGCGTCTCCTGCCCTCTTCCCCTCCCTCCC